>NC_139230.1:205483783-206901283 GCF_977018435.1 Lepisma saccharinum
TTCAGTAATATGCGAATGTGGATTATGCTGCCTCTTGATCGGGTGCACATATGATTGGCGTTGGTAATGCTTAGAATGGGAAGGGGTGTTATTTATCGGGTATGCGTTGTTTCCTATGGGTTGGGATGTCGCTTCCTCTGGGTCGGTAAGGGTCGATGAACTAGCAGCGGACACTATTGCGACGTCATCGTCTTCCCATCGCGGACGGCGATGTATTTCTGTCCTTGGAGAAGGGCGGATTTTGGATTTCTTAGTGTTTCGTGGTTGTGAAGTAGTCTTAAAGGATGGCACCTTAAAACGAGAAGAAGCAATTGATGTTTGAGAATCCTTATTTTCAGGAAAGTCTCTGTCAGGTTGATTACGTAGCGGGGAAAATATATTGGCATATGTCCTTGTATGATTAGTAAAGAAAGGTTTTGTGCGGGAGGTCTGCAAGTCAGGGAATGCCTCTTTTGTCACTCGGGGTCGATAAACATCCTCGCGAGTGGGAGTGGGGAGGAATATGCCTTGCAGCTTGAGTTTCGCCTCCCGATATGATAAATTGTTTTCAGCCATGCTGGTTTGGACAGCTGATTCCAACCGCCAGCTCGCACAGGTACGGTCTAAGGCTGAATGTGGTAGCTTGCAATTGATGCAACACAAAGGACTGTCACAGTCCTCTGGGTGGGAGTCCAAACCACACTTGGCACACTTGGGTTTTGATTTACAAACTAAATGTAAATGGCCGTATCGGAAACATTTGGAGCATTGCTGGACTGATCGTATACGCGGTCGAACCGCGAATATTTCACTATTAATGAGAACTTTCTCCGGCAAAATATTACCGCGAAATGTGATGCAAAAGAGTTTAGTGGGAACTAACTGGAAAGATCCATCCTCTTTCCACAGTTTTTTGTTCATGCGCTTGGCCGAAAGGGCCGGGATAGGACACTCGAAACCATCGAGTACGTCCTGTTCTGACACGTCATGAGCTATGCCGAATATGAGTCCTTCCCGTTGAATTAACGATAATGGAATTCTCGTTTTGACTCCCATATCATGATGCATTGCACTACGCGTGAGAAACTCATTCGCAGCTTTAGCGGTGGGGAAAGTCACCCGGACGCGATTACGACCGCATTGTTCCACTAAATGTACTCGGACTTCTTTCTTGCGGAGATAGTTACCAACACTTCCAGCGGCAAGAAATTTCTCGTTAGTGTCTATACCGTCAAATAGGACTATGTAGGGACCCGGCATATCCGTGCCATACCAATATGTAGGTGGAATCTGGGGGGACACATTAATTGTATCACTTCTGGAGATTTTATCGGGGTGAACATCGTCCACTTCTTCGCGAGAACGTTTATTAGAACCTTTCTCAGCGTCCATGTCGGATTGGGAGTCCGGAGTATGATTCCCGGCCATGGTATAACGGGCCTCTTTCACGGTCCCGTAAATTTAATTCGATACACAAGCACAAGATCACTTCACAACACTATCACTAGTTCACAAATTTTAAAAGGCAGCTACAGCGTGAGCTCTGTGTAGGTGGGAGGGGAAGGTAAGGGGAGGGGAAGATAAGGGGAGGGGACTGCCGATTCGCTGGGTAAAAGCGGCTAGCCTCAGAACCAACCTGTTGTGCTTCTAGTCTTCTTGTGCAAAGTGCGTCGTTCACGCGCTGCATTGTTGAATGTTAATTTACTTCAAGTACATGCACGCGTGTGTGTCACATAGTGTATTTATGTTATAAAAATATAATACTGTGAAATTGTGTTGGAAACTCTAAGATGATTTGCAGTAAAATAAATGTAAGTGAACAAGACTTCGTGGCTCTCAGATGCTTAACCTACGAAATCTTGGACACACTGACTGTACAACTGGAAATACGTTTTGGAGATCTTGAAAAGATAAAATTTGTTGAATTGGTAGACCAAAATAGCTTTGGGGAATATAAACTACATTTTCCTGTGATGAAATTAAGTAACCTTCTGTCCACACATTCATTTTTCAACAAAGAACGATTAGAAAATGATTTAAAGAATATCTATGCTGATGAAGAAAAGCATTTACCTCCTGCAGACCTTCTAAAATTCATAGTTAGCAATGATCTTCAAACAATCTACAAAGAAGTAACACAACTTATCAAGTTGGTCTTGACATTCCCAGCTTCCTCCGAAAGAAGTATGAGCACCTTCAAGAGAGTCAAAAAAATTATCTCCGTAATTCAACGCAAAATAAAAGATTAAGTTCTCTCAGTACAATAGCCATTCAAAAAAAACTGGTTCAAGAACTTTCTATTGATCAAGGCTTCAAGGAAAGAGTAATCGATACTTTTGCGACCAACAAGAATCGACGCATGAACCTGTTGTATATAAAAAAATATAAGCAGATTTTTCAGCCTACCCAGTATTTACACCTTAGCTTCGCCACTACACTCCACTTCCATTGCAGCAGAGTGGTAAGCAGGGATCCCAGGTTTGAATCATGTTTTAAGGCATGAATATATCATTATGTTTAATCATTTATCTTACCAAATCATCATTCATCCCCATTGCTGTAATTTACCCAAGAGGTAGAAAACAACATAATAATCATGATATAAGGGGGAAAAATAAACAGAATTAGCTGTGATGATGTTATGACAGGCGCGGTTGGCTGTATAGCGCAAATGTGCAGTGGACCCCCAGTAATATACAAAATAAACAATAACTGAGAAGTTCATAAGCGTAGAGCCAAATTCTCTTAGTGAGAAGGAGAAACCACGGGCCAGAGCCACTCAGCTCCCCTCTAGTTCCGTTTCGTGCAAAGCCTCCGCTGAACCTCCGCAAGCCAACCCCTACCATGCTAGAAGCTTAGGGCGGTAGCAGAAGCTCGACGCATACATATGGCGAAAATACCGTGCGTCCATTTCGATCTGCAGCCGAGAGATCGGGAGAAGCGTGGCGGGCGGCGCTGGCGGAGATGCCGACATTTGCGGCCTGTAATGCTCGCTTATTTTTACGGACATATGCAGACATTTATATAAATATTGCAAAACGAGCACTAACCTGGGTTATAATTCATCATCTGTAATTCATCCAAGTTCTGCAATTATATACACAAAAAAATACGCTTTAGAAGTGACGATAAGAGTCACAGATAATAAAACATTTTAATCATAGTTTTGACCAGCAACGTCCTGCTTAAGTTTATATCGTTGAAAGAGTTTTGTGTCGATGGGGATCGTTTGGAGGTTTCGAATGTGCAACACTGTATCAAGATTACGCTGCCGACGAAACCATTAAAAGTCAATGGTTTTCGTGAGCTTCCTCGATGAACTCGATGAAATTGGGGCAGCGTTAGAAAGTTATCCAAACAAACCTCTACGCCGTGTTTCACAGGAGATGGGAGTGTCAAAGTCATCAGCACATACAGCCACTAAGCTACTAAAATTAAAACCATACTCTTATAACACCGGTTAGTGCTCGTTTTGCAATATTTATATAAATGTCTGCATATGTCCATAAAAATAAGCGGGCATTTCAGGCCGCAAATGTCGGCATCTCCGCCAGCGCCGCCCGCCACGCTTCTCCCGATCTCTCGGCTGCAGATCGAAATGGACGCACGGTACATGCAGTCGGCTACTCCAGGAAGGTCGTCTCGTCAAAACGGACATACGCAGTTCGTAGGATCACCAGCGAGCTGGAGTCAACCACGCTCTTCTCTCTTCCAGTGTTAAACTATGTGTTTCAATTTGAATTCATTTGTCATTCTCTTTGTATTTTTATATTTTACAAGACTTATTAGATTAATGAAGAGGGTGTAATATAAATGTAGAGGTGACCCCAAACGAAAGCTAGAAGTAAAGATGATGGGACAAATAAGATAAATATGATAGAAAACAATGCCTACACATTCAGAGTTTTCATCTTTAAGATGGAAACACTTCAGGTGGAAGGAGCCGAAAAGTCAAAAATAGCGCGAGGGCGAGGGGTTGCTTATCGGACAAGACTTAAACAACCTTTTGGTCTTCTTACGTCAGACTAAATGCTTTCGTTGACATGTTAGGCTTTTTAGGTTTAGTTGTCTTAGAATATATACACTCAATTTTCGGGGCTTACCGTGCTTGACCAAAAATGTAATATTTGCTATTTATTCAAGCCTAACCTAACAATGAAGGCATTTCGCACTTACGTCAGAAGACGACCAAAAAGTTGTTTGGGTTTCGTGCGATCTGTTATACTCTAGCGCGAGAGGGTGTTCAAAGGGACGCGCGCATTTAACTTTGTTACGTGTCATTGTCTCCATACTTGTTAGTTTGTTTTGAAGTGCATGGCTGGTGATTGAAATATATATGGCATAGTGATACGTTGAGTGAAGTGAGGTGGATTGTGTATTGGAAGGAGTGTAGTTGTTGCTGTGCGAGAAGTTAACATATTGCATAGAACAGAATCTAATCACTTTGATTTAGCGATATACTTTCGAATAGTTATATAAGAATTATCTTGTAATCAAGGGGTCTTGGGTTCGATTACTGATACATACTCATTTTAGCAGGCAGATGTTTGCATTTTTAACTGTAGGTTCAGGATCCAGTTCCAATAATATAGTCTATTTGCCAGTGGTGGGATCAGAAAAGAGTTGGCAAGAGTGGAAGAGGCAAAATTGAGGCGAGAATATTTTCTGAATTCTGAGATGCCCCTAAACACAATACCATACGAAAATCTTAAATTAAAATGATCGTCCCCTACACACACACTCCTTGGTGCTATCACTGTTATCTGAACATAAAGCAAATTAACTTTGTCAGTAATCTACCGGCCAAAATTTGATAATTTTCCCAGTACTATCTCTACGAACCAAAGCGTGTAGTGTCTCAAAAGGTTTAGATAAGTCCACTTTGCATAATTTTGGTGAACCCCCAGGAAAATTATGCACGAGCCGCGCCTGTGTTATGACTAGATATTTTGACAGCATGATCAGTATATACCATTCCTTGGTAAGAATTGTGTGTGTGAAAAAAAAAAATCTGAGTTTTCCTATCAAATATATATAAACATGTTGTTTCATTATATCTCGAACTGACCTCCCCGATGGTGCAGTGGTAGCCTCGTTGCCTTGTAATCAAGGGGCGTTCAATACCCGGTGAAGGCACATAGTGGTTCGGATCTCACTTTACACCATAGGTCCAGTCACAATTCGCCTTTCTGTGCATTTTTGGGGCAATTGTAAGGTACTCTTGAGATAAGTTCTGTTGGTAGAAAGTAAAAATTTGTGCCATACAGCAGCAGGGTGTCCACAACTTAAATAAATGGCAGATATTACAATTTTTCTGGACGTCACTGTTATACTTTGCCGTGTTTTCCAATATCTTATTATTATTTTAGAAAGGCTGTGATAAGTGAGAGATATAACCAATGATATAATGGTGGTGGGCATGGATGTACCCAGATTTTTTCAGAGGGGGAACACAAGCCTTTTTTTCCAGTGAGAGCATACAACATTTTCCTGGGAGAAAAGCTTTATTTTGAATTATCTGAGAAGGAAATAACATTAATTTTACTCTCCACATAAAAAAGCACAATGAACAGAATAACATTTTTTACCACTTGTTTTCCAGGGTTGGCAAGTGTCCCCTTGCACCCTGCTGGTTATGCCTTTGCAGGGTGTCAGATCTCAACCAGCAGATTGTCCTTCAACAAATAAATTACTTCTTCACTTATTAACTAATAATTTTTATTTGGTCATTACGCTCACATTTTATGAATATCCTAAGATATAATCATGGGGTTTGTAAATTGCAGAGATTCAAATTTGCATAGCTAGAGAAAAGAATTAAAAATATTTATAAGGAAATCTACAAGTTTTCACTAGCTGTAATTAGAAAACTGTTCCAGACAACTTATAATAATGAGTTTTTAAATACATAATTTTGTCATGTATTTTGAAGTCTCTCACATCTCAATGTACACACACAAATAGATGCAGTCAGTAGTGAACACTTCATGTACACAGAGGTAGCACACACTACTCCTGTCTAGAGGGTGATGATCAACGTTTTAATCAACATAATGAGTTGCAAAAGGAAGCTGAGTGAAAGTGGCAAATCTTTTGCTGTATCACAATCAATTTTCCTATAATAACACTTTCTCTACTTATCAATACCTTGAAATTGTGTGAGTAAAAACTCTCAGCATCAAGCTCCTTTGGTATGAATTCTACACATTCAATGCCATGCCATTAAAATGTAAGCTTTAAAGCTTCAAATTTATGAACATGGTGGTTCCCAATTTAAACTGCAAGTATGGTCCCGATTAGCATATATGTGCAAAGAGTGGACTTAAAACAACGAAAACTCAGCTCCAAATTTATGAGGTTAGGGTGGTCATAAAACTAATGCTGATCTTCAACCAAGCACTGAATTTTAAATGTTTTCTTGTCAAATTATAGCCACGTGATGGTCTAAAATGTGAGTTTTGTTCTTAAGCTCCAAGTTACAATGCATAATCAAATTTGGAAGCATTGCAATTGTCCCAAGCGTCATAGCAAAAATAGTAAATGTGGTGTAAGATTTTATTGCTCACGTTCTGTGAGAGTGACATCATTTTTATATCCATTCATTACATAGGAACAGTTATTGTAAACAATTAATGAGTAACTTTTGGGATTACTGACAATATATTCCTCATCCCTCCCTCCCCTCCCCCCTGCTTCTGACATCTGTGAACTTCCATATTTGAAACAAATAATATATATTTTTAATAGGTTGAAGATTTGATGTATCACACTTACCAATGTAATTATGCATACATACAACATTTCTGCTTGTATGAGCGTGTGAAATTTAAGGGGTGGGAATTTGAGACTTTCTGCTACTCCTCTTTTGAAAGCAGTGTTTGCCACTGGATGCAGCTATTTTTTTAATATAATTCAGGCATCATCCACAAACACAAACAAAAATAGCACATTTGCTTGCATCTATTTATAACTATACATTTCACAATATAAATTTTCTAAACAATATTACATAAGGTAAAAATATACAATATTAATACATATTGTATTTAATTTATATCTATTACAGGAAGATCCACTAAACTGATGGTGAGAATGTTCTTATGCAGAAAACACACATAGTGTGCATAACAAAACAACACAATAATGGAAAGTTAACTTCTAACTTATACTTTATCCTACATATTGAATTATTTTATGACAATTTAGTTTGTTTTCCCTTCATTTCAGCTCCTTCAAGAGCAGCAAAAGGTAGTAGAATGATACCCTACCCGGTGTAAAGTGGAATGTATTTTTTTACCATACCAAAGAAGTATTTCAGCCTCCAAAAAATTAGCCATGGCAGTATCGAGACTACAACCATGTGCTTAATTTGTACCTCAGATCAGTAAATGGCAGCACTGTGCATACTTGTAACTATTTTCTGTTACAGCTGAATTCAATTTTTAACTGTGAGACAACTGTTGTTGTAAGTGAGATAGCATAATTTTGCTGTTGTTAATGTTATTTATTCATTTTGTATTGTAAATATATATTTGTTTTTGTATTGTAATATAGGATAAATTATTTTACCTTTTTATAGTGTTTTATTTACCTCCATAATAATACATCTTGCCTCTATAATGCCTTTGAGTTTTGTTTTAAGTCCTCTTTTATGCGCAGATAGGCTAATTGGGACTGGACCTACAGTTTCAAGTGGAATCCATAAACCACTATGTGCCTCCACCGGGTATCCCTTTGAAAGCCAGCTGGCAGAGCAAAGCAGTGTGCGATGCTGCAAACACCTTGTATCTGCACTCACTTCCCCTCATGCCTTCATTGGTGGATCCCTCTCGAGTCACTACATGCGCAAATACTTGGTTTTCGTTTGCTTGCTCCAGAGATTACAGGGACAGAGTGTAGATATATGTTTCGTAGAATTTAATTTATAGGGAGCTTTCACGTCAGATGGACAATATTATTCTTCCATGATGTTCATATCCATCAATTCGTGCCAGATGTCACGGGTTCGAATCCAGGCCTCGGCATGTGTGTTCTTTGTGAGTGTCCCTTCATCAATTCCATCATATCATCACTCATCCTTGTCGTCTCAATTGGCCAGAAGTGGCAGAAAAGCGAAGTAATATGTACCAAATCAATCAATCAATCAATTCGTGATAGCTGCCCATTTCCCTCATTATCCTTTCTCTCATACATTTCATCATTTGTCGTGATCACCAAAATACTCTGTCCCACCTATCTCTGGAGCAAGCAAACCAAAACAAGTCTATGCGCAAGTAGTGAAGCGAGGGAACGGGATTGCGTGGATGGGGAAAGCGACTTCGGTTACCAACCTTCATAGCAGCGTGTACTGCTTCACTCTGCCCACTCGATTCCGCCCCCCCTTTTCTGCCGCTCTGCTCGGCCTTGCTCAACAGATTCCGGGGATAGAGTATAGTAATTCCTACACGGCTATAGATCGTCCAGCGAAAAGAATGGACTGTTGGGTATATGAGAACAGCGTTGCCGCTTGTCGCAAGGGCGAGTAACGGACCTGCTGGCAGTGAAAGTACAAGACATTGTAAGTGAGCATATCGCAATTATGTAATCGATATCGCTCATGTGTCACGAGCCGGAAATAAGAAGTCAGTAAAACGCCAACTAGCTCAGGTGACGAGGTTTGTAAGAGAGGTCGCCTAAGAGTCGAAAGTAAGTGAGCATAGTGAGAGGTTTATCTTGTTGGTGTGCCGCGAAAGTTTGTTCGTATAAAGACCAGGGCCGTGTCCATTTTGGACGCCGGTGACGGACCAGCGCCGTGACGTGGCCCTGGCACGAGCAAGCTTGGACCAGGTACTGTGACGAGCAGTATACACTCTGTCCCGGAAAGCTCTGGAGCCATCGGCTGAAAACAAACAAGCAGTGCTCGAAAAAATTTCTTCAAAGCTAGGCGCCAGGTATGAAAATCATGCGCCAGGAAATCACCTACTAGTAATTGTGGATACTATAAGAAGCTGAGCCAGCCCCTGTGGCGGAGTGGTTATCACATTGCGCTACGACGCCAGGGGTCCCGGTTTCGAATCCCGAACTGGGCTTGGATGTTTGTACGTGTCCATTCATCAATTTCATCATATCATCATTATTCATCACCATCTTTGCAAATTAGCCAAAAGTGGCACAAAAAGCGAAGTAAAAAAAAGCAAATCAATCAGTCTATAAGCTGAGCATCACCGTATTCAAAACATCGCTACATTATGTGAGAAAGCTTGAAATGGGGGGGGTTGGGTGACAAAGAGTAAGAAATTGTTACTGTTTCTATAGAATGTTCACAACGTTGATAAAAAAAAATCATTTGCTAACTTACGCTGTACTGCAATTTGAACTTAGAATCTTGAAAGTTTCGTACACTAAAACTTAAAAAACGGCAATATTACAGATCACAGTCGCCAAGCTGAAATTTTTAGTCTCCATGGCGACCTGGCGACCTGGATTTTTCGAGCCCTGAAAACAAGTCTCTGCGCAAGTAGTGACTCGAGAGGGCTTGACCAATGAACTCACGAGTGGGGAAATGTGTACAGCTACCAACAGTTTCCAGCAGTGAGCTCTGCTTTGCTCCCCTTTTATACTGTTATGCGCGGCCTTGCTCCACAGATTCCAGAGACAGAGTGTAGTCTTAGTATTAGTAGTGTTTCGTAGTCCCTTGATCGTTCTCGCACGTGAACCGCCTCTCCTGTTAAAATTGTTGATTTATAAATTGCTGAATATGAGCACGCTTGCATTACTTAGCCGACCTCCGTGGCGGAGTGGTTAGCACAGCACACTACGACGCCAGGGGTCCGGGTTCGAATCCCGGCCCGGGCATGGGTGTTTTCTCTGAGTGTACCTTCATCAATTTAACCATCAAATTTAAAGAAATCGAAGCTTGCATTACGTTTACAGACCTCTGCTTTAGTGCAAATTTCACAATTATTTTATCTGTGTGTACGACGTCGGCAACATTGAGCGCAATCGAAAACAACGTTGTGGCGTTTTTAGCTAATACAGTACTACTACTACTCGGCGCTATAGAAATGAAAAAGAATATAAATATTTGAGAAAAGGTTGAAATGTCTGACATAACATACACAGTTATCTCGTTCATCCCACTTGCTAAGGTTTCATTAGTATTTATTTTATTATTTATTATTTACTGTTCTTCAAACCATCATGTATGTACATTACGTTAATCGTAAAAAGAATACCATTCTTTGCTTTATAAAATAAGAACAGTGGAGGCGATTGGGTTTCAAAACCGGGGTGCAAGGTGCCAAAACTGGGGGAGCAAAGACAGTATACTTCCCTTTGTATATAAGGTTTAGCATAGTGCGGAGGCAAAAGTGGGGGGGGGGGTAATTGTCCCCCCTCGCCCCCCCTAATATCCGCTACTGAATAAGAGTTATTAGCTCCTCGATATAAAAAATGAAATAGGATGTTCTTTGTGTTCCCCATTTATTAATTCCATCATATCATCACTCATCTTCATCTTCGCGATTTATCAGAAATGCGAAGTAGAAGAAACTATCAATCAATCATATATTTTTCTTACAGCTCTTGTCTGGTCTTTTCGCGTGCGGCCTACATGCTGGCAAGGGAAGTGGGAAGCTGGGAATATGCAGCAGACAAGAGCGGTGGCGCCGAGAGTTACTGCGTCGCGGGAGGAGGTACTGCGCGCCCATCGTTCTACAAGCTTCTGTATTTCTCATCGCCATAGATTGGTCACTTCCCCGCTCCCAAGTTCCCTTGCCAGCATGTAGGCCGTCCGCCGTAAGTCCAGACAAGAGCTACACTAGTCAGCCTTCATTCTGCCATCTCTTCCTTCCTCCGGCATTTTTCAAGAAGACTGGGTCAAAGGGGGGGACACAACCCCACAAGCGCCTCTTGGGCATACCACTGGCAATGCACCATTGAGTTTAACCCCTCCTCCTCCAATGTTAGGTTCGCTTTTGTTTACCTAGCAGCCTCGCAATCATGGCCGCTCAATCCCATAATGCAGGGGTAACCAACGGGGGAGGGGGGAGGCAATGTCCCATTTTGGGGAGAATTTTTCCTTAAAATAATATAAAAGTCAACATGTACATATTTTATTATCCGTGATAGAATACACCTTGGCATATGCTGCGACATGTGCGGTGAGCTTGGGGAAGGGGAAATCAGAATATATTGGGTTGGTAGCGTTTGTGTTCGGTATGGCAACATTGCGGTGTTAGGAGTTTGTTTATCGTTCAATGTTCGTCAATTGGAGTGCCATTGTTGTGCTTGTGAATCCGCATTGAATTTTACAGATTTTAAGAAAGACTGTGTTTTTTATGGGCTAAAGAACAATAAGCGTTCATTGGAGAGAAAAAAAAAACATTCCCGACAAATTCTTCTCTCTGAGTTTAACATCGGGGCAAAGGCAGTGGAAGCGGCTCGAAACATTTGTCCCTTGTACGGGGAGAATGCCAACGGGGAAAGCAGGGCAAGAAAATGGTTGTGTCATTACAAAAGAGGGCATTTTTGACTTAAGCGTTTCTCCACGTTCAGGAAGACCGTCGGGCTTTAATGAAGACAGTTTAAACGCTTTAATCCACGAGGATCCACATCAGTCGACTCTAGAATTAGCAAATGTGATGAACTGTGACCATTCAACCATCGTGCGACATTTGCATTCATTGGGCAAAGTTCAGGATACCGCACGCTTTAAATGAAAACAAAAATATTAGTGAGTAGGCCAGGAAGACAGCATCAAGTGCTGCGACACGATAATGCACAAACACCCACACTCCGCTAACATGACAAAAGCTCAAACTTGGCTTGACGACGCTTTTAACCCCGAATCAGCGGATTTCTTCAGGCGTTGAATTGGAAAACTGCCCAGCGTTGGTAGACAGTCATAGACAATGAAAGAGAATATATCACTGATTAATTTATGTCTTTGGTTCATCTTAAATTAGTATCAAATAAAACTACTTTTGCAAAGGTGAAATAAACGCTACGAAAATATGCATCAACCTAATACATTTATGTATTTGTATTTATTTCATAAGTAATTAATTTACTTTGGCTGGTTCCAAGTCACATTTGCAAGTAGATACACCAATTTTAATCTACCGGTTGTTTCAACAGAAACGCCGTAATTTCAAATGGCATTTTAAAATATTTATTAGAACTACACAAAAGAAAAAAATATATAATCTGATAGAAAAAACCCAAAAGTCTAATGGAAAACATGTTCGAAATGTCCACCTTGACGATTTATCACTTATCTCACCCTGTTGCACAAGTTGTCAAATACCTGTGAAAGGGTTGCACGACTAACTTGTGCAGTATACTGTTCGATGTTTGCTTTCAAATCATCTAGTGATCGCGGTCCTCGTTTGAAAACTTCCTGCTTTAGGTAACCCCGCAAGAAATAGTCACATGGGTTTAAATCAGGGCTAGTTGGAGGCCACTCTAAACCATTTTCAAAGAAATGTGTGTAGCGATTTGAAATCACACGATTGTGGAATTTTATGTGAAGGAAAGTCAGGACAGGTTCAGTTGTATGCGTCCTAGCTCCGTCTTGCTGGAAGCAATTCTGACGAATTGGACAACGTTTCCGACGAAGACCAGGACACGTATTCTACAGCCGGAACCGTCGTTGGACAGAAACAAGAGAGCGTGACTCAATAGACCAGGTCACCAACTGAATCTTCTGCTGGAGTGAAAGTCTCCTGTCCTCCATTACTGTACTACTGTACTACAAACACCTGACAAACACAGACAGAAAAATAAATTAAATTAAAGTATTGACATACACTCGAATTTTATTGTTTACACAGACTGTGGGGTTCTTGCACCGCTTTGCCAAATAACAGCGGAAGTACTGTGAATATACTAAATATTTTTTAGGGTCATTTGAAATTACTGCGTTTCTGTTGGAACACCCGGTATTAGATGAAGAAAAGAAAGAACTTACGGGGGTGACAGATAAGCAAAATGTTCATTAAAGCTTTGAAAAAGTGATTTTCAATAATGGGATAAATACTTAACCCGCGATCGGTCGCGGTTGAGCGCCGCGCTCACTTTAAATTTTAATGAAGTGCCATTTTAAGTGCAATTTTAACAGTATTTAAAATATTTGTCTGTGGTGCTCTCTAGCTGACTTTCAGAGTTTCACGAGCGACCTGATCACATTTTTATGAGATGACGTAAAGGGCATTATTAGAAATACCATCGTTATGGAAATAGTGTTGCCAGAGTGAACGCAGAGCTCTAACGCAACCGATTACGTTATATATATATATTTACATTTGTGCATTATTTAGTCAATAGGTCTATCCTGTTTCTAGTGAGTTTTCGTACCTATATGTTCTTGTTGTGACTAGAAAATTCGAAAAGTGTCGCAATGATTTTACATCATATCAGATGTCTGGAGATCAGATGGAACTACCTCAGAGAAACATGCACGTTTTGTTAACACTTAGACTTCTTGGCTTCGAGGATGTATACCACGCTGTTTCAAAACAAATAAAAGTTTCGATACAAAAATGTAATGAATAAGAAGGATTATAATAAACAGATCATTACAAGTACAAGAAATAAATTTTAAAAAAATAAAATACGGTGAAATATGCCTGAAAAGCAAGGGTGCGCTCACCCGCGCCCGATGGCGTGACTCGAGTGAGCGCGACCGATCGCGGGTTAGTGGGCATTATGACATGTTTGGGGGAACGCGCCATTGGGGGATGGTCACCCCTGCCATGATGACGTCAATGAAACTCACTTATTGAACATTTTTGGCACAATATCAGTTTACAGATGGCCAATGAGGTAGAAACGTCAAAACACGTTAATTTTGTCTACACTTCTTTCAAAACAACAGTTTCCTCCTTGCATTTTCCCCAAAATGAATTCAATATGGCATACGTCCTTTTAAATTAATTCCATTCAAGTATTGACATACACTCGAATTTTATTGTTTACACAGACTGTGGGGTTCTTACACCGCTTTACCAAATAACCTTTGCCTGGTCTTTATCAGCGGAGGTAACCAGCAACCTGCTGTCGTAGAAACCGTCATTTCAGGACAGATAAGATATTATGCATTTTTCCACAGCCAGTAACTAACCAAATGACATGAGACGAGAGCGGGAGATGGTTTGCATTAGGACGGTTCTGGACTTACTTAGTCAATAATTGCGTTTACAGACCTCCCTCTTTACATTTTAAGTTGCAGTGTGATCTTCTAACAACGGTAAGTTTTTGATTTTTCCTATATTTTGTAGCAGTGTAGTCCCGATCCCAATTTTTCCGGATTTCGAAAAGTCAGGAAATTTCTAATAGTTGTGTATTAAAAGTGCTTAATTCTCGAAGTTTCGTGCACTATAAATGTCGAAAATATCTTGGAAATTGCCGTTTTTATTCCAGAAATGCGAAAACAGTCAGTTCAAGGAGAAAAATGTGTAGAATTGCAGATATTAGAAAATCTGAACACTGCCGGTACCATGATTTTGTCTTACTTCCGGTACCGAATAAAAATATAAAAAATTCCTACTTTTAAAAATAAGGAGTTGTAACTGTAAGATAATTATTTTTCAATAGAAGTAACGTTAGTTACTTTTACAGTTATTTTATGACACCTAAATTGTTAACTTGAAAGTATTGGAGCTTTTCCCAACTGTCTTCTCTGGATGCTAAGGTGAAAGGGTATTCGTGCAAGGAAACTAGATTTCTGCTTTCTGCTGGAAAGAAGCCATTGTTTAATAAGGGAACGTTACCGGATGTGAGAGATGTTGCTACTTTGTTGCAAAGCTCGGGCTACAAGCTGAAGTATTTTTGGGAAACCAAATCCAGCTGCAGCTGAAACTCAGGTAACGCTCGTTCCTGAAAAAGTGGAAAAGTACTTAAGTCGCCATAGATCTGCCATTAGCTATTGTGTGTCCGCTGTAAGAACGAAGTCAATGCAAACAGATACCCATGTTTGGAGAGTTACTTGTTAAAAAAAACTAAGTTAGCAGTTACAGATGCAGTTACATGGCTCAAAAAATAAGCGAGTCACAGTTAATCATTTTAAAAAGTAACTACATTACAGTTACTGTACTTGATATGTATTTTTAAGTTACTTTTACAATTACTTCCTGCTGGAAAATTTTTTCAAACAATTACACAAGGCAATGATATTAAATATATAAAATAAATACATGAAGACTTTTTGATGTATTTTATTTACGTTTTTGGTACATAATATAAGTATTCATATATTTATATTATTACAGAAAATTATATAATGGAACAATCTGTCAACTTTGCTTCAATTATCATTTTTATTTCTATTCTCTCTGTATGTGCATGTACGTTAAACAATTTATGTTATTAAACAAGAAAGTTAATTCATTTACAAATTAGCATTTTTTAAATAGAAAAATAAATGTACAATGCTTAAAGGTTATTCAATTCCAAGTTCAACAAGATCCGCTCCCTCGACAATGTATCTCTGTAGATCGACTACCAGTTACAAAATAATTCAACAATTCACCCAAAAAGCTGTTAAGTCTTCGTGCTCGAGTCGAGTGGATGTTCTAAATTTAGCATGCAACGAAGTCAAGCTTCCTTGCTTTAGACGATTCCATGAAAATTATTTCACCTTAGCATCCAGAGAAGACACATCTGGAAAGAGAGTTATCAAATTCAGCGTCTCCTCCAGGTTACGAAATTTCAAATTAACAAGTGTTATAAAGTAACTGTCGATGACGTTACCTTCATTGGGAAAAAGTAACTTTGTTACAGGTACAGTCGCCTCAATTAGTACTCCGGCAGTTTTTTTCTTTATACAGCATATTGGCAGAAGATGCAATTGAACTTACAATATACGCTGTATAAAACACAACTTACTACTAACTTCGTTGACCCTGTACAGGCTGTGGCGGCGATGGGTGGGCCGGTGGGAGCATGGCCGCATAGGCGTGCGCACAGGGGGCATCACGAACGTTCGCAGATTTTTTCCACGAAGGGACAAGCAAGGTATTTTTCCATGGGGCATATTACCCCGACAATAGTGCTGCCCCCTCAAAAAACACCACTTAAATTTGAAATTTTCGCATTCCTGAGTCCCCCGCAATACATAATAATTAATGTAAATTACTCTGACTGAAATCAAATTATACGTGTGAAATATATACTTTTAGGTTGACATTCGTTCTCGAAGGGGCAGGTATGACCATCCTTGTACCCCCTTCCAGACGTTCCATGCCTCTAAATTATTATACTTTCACTTAGGAATTTAGTGTAGAGGAATCTTATCGCTGTTATTAAACGATATTATAGGAGAAAATGAAGTATTTTGAAGCCGATGAAGTTCAAAGCAACTACGGGGGAAGGGGGTGCAGTGGCGCAACCACAAGGAGTCAGAGGGGCATTGCAATTTCCAAACCTTGGACGGAAATCAATTCTAGGGGGGACACAAACATTGAAGTAAAACAAAGCAAGACTAGCAGAATCTAAGAGTAGCAGGACAAAAGGATACTCAAGATGGGATTAGTTTTCGCGTCTTTCTTGCATTATTTCTTCCAGGCGGCCCCTCAACTTCAAATTTTATACAAATAAAATACATTTCGTAAAATTGTCTTGCTCGCTTCGCTCGCATTTTCTCCTTCTTTTTTACAGTCTTGTGAAGTTCATAGCCGTAGCTAGGGGAAGGCGGGAGTTGTCCCTGGGCGCCGAACAATCTGAATGAGAAAAATTGTAAAAGAAAATGCCCATGCCATGGCGTCCCATGAATTTCTTGGCGCTCTATTAAATCAATACTGTTTTCAATTTGCAAAAATTTGTATTGAAAAATTTTCTTCCTCGCTTCGCTCGCAATTTATTTTCTGTAATGTATTGTAAATTGCCAGAGAGAAGTAAGTACAACTAAGTACTTCAGACAGTTGCTGCTATAACAGTTTGGTTTGGAGGAAAAGAAGCGCTCACATTTCACAGACAATTTATATCATTTTTGCAGTTGGTTTGTTGGGGCGGATGACCTTTATTATGTAATGTATTTAAATAATATGTTATATTGTGATACACACACACATATACCCATCAATGCAATAACACTAAAAAAGAGAGATAAAATAAGGTTTATCTTTCCCGACTGAACTTTCAAGGGTTTTGCACCCCCTAATCAGAAGGTCTGCGCACGCCTATGAGGATGGGGGGCAGTTGCTCCTCACTTTTTGTTACCTTTGCCCCCGCACTATGCTAAACCTTATTTACCAAGGGAAAGCAAACTGTCCTTGCCCCCCCCCCCATTTTGGCACTTTGGCCTCCCAGTTTTGAAACCAATCGCCGCCACTGGTTACAGTCACTTAGGGGAGAGTTGCCGGAATTAGACCGTTGCCTAAGGGTGACCGCCTTTGTTTTTGCCTATAGACGAGTATTTGAAACAGGTGAGCTGGCACTACCGGTTGGCGTCAGTGCCATGTACAAATGACTGAATGGTCAGTCAACTAGAGAAGAAGTTCGACGAAGTAGGAGGACTGTTATTATGTTTCCATTGTTCGTGTTGCAATTATTGTGCTTCGGATCTTAAGCTCTTGTGTAAACTAAGGGTAAGTAATCAAATGTCCTGTAGTATATTATAATAGTACCATTCATTAACCACTAAATACATATGGTAAAACTATGGTTTAGTTGCGTATGTTCGTGTAGCGCCATATTTTTATTAACATGTATAATTGCCTAAGTTGGACCACCACGTGTTTCCCAAATTGGACAGGGGAAAGTATGGGCTGTGGACAGAGATGGAATTGCAAATGGCCATGGCAACATACAATAATGGGGACTATGGCTTGAACGAGTGTAGTAGAAGGTATGGTTTGTTTTTAAATAAATTGTAGTAAAGAAAGGAAAATCACAGGTAGGTGCTGTTACAATCGCCGAACGTGGAGTAAATACCACAATGGTGTGTGCAGTGAGTTCTGCAGATGTCTAGATACCGTTGACATAATTACATTCGTACATGCCTTTTGTGAGCGGTGCAACCTAAGCAACTTGTGGTCCAAGTAAGGAAACCAGTTGCCTATAATGAACCGATGTTACTAATTTCGTCTATGTACCCTATTATATTGGTTCCTGCATTTTTTGTTGAAATATATATACGAAGTGAAAGCTAATAGTTTGTGCATCTCATACCTACAATTTCGTTCTTTTTCTGTGTCTTGTTTTTGATGCAGAAGAAAAATAGTACCAACTGGTCCAATTTCGGCAACTCTCCCCTAATTTAATAAGTAACTAGTTACAGTAGGAATTCTTCAAAGAAGTAACTGTTACTTGTAACTGGGTTGTTCGATTGAGGAGCTACTGGAAATATAAATACGTTTCGGATCGAGAGCTAAGATAGATATCGACGGATGTGGAAAATTCGCTAGTTAACTCTTTTAACCTGAATAATGCTTAGATTGACGTCACCTGATAGGCGTCCTCAAAATAGTATTCATTGATTGATTGATTTGTTTAATTTTACTTCGCATTTCTGCCACTTTTGGCTAATTGCGAAGATTAGGATGAGTGATGATATGATGAAATTGATGAATGGACTGGACACACAAGGAACACAATTTCAACCTAGGATTCCTGGCGTCTTAGCGCGCTGCGCTAACCACTCCGCCACAAGGCCGGCAATATGGTATTCATGTTTTCAACTTTCGTAATCTAAGTTCATAGTTTTAAGCGTGGAGTACACCAGCCGATAATATTCTCAAGGAAAACTAGTTTGTGTCTCCCTTTTGAAAAGTACCAAATGACCCCTAATTTATGAAAGCATGATTAAGACTACAGAGGAGAGTTTTGTTTTATTGCGCTTTTACTGTAATATTCTTTCTCCACTGCATGTTAGCAGCAACCCTTATTACAACAGATCTAGGCATCCGCAAGTGGTTAACATGTGGTACACCCAACGGCAAAATAAATGATGTGCTAATTGTCCATCACCATTTTCCCCCATTCTCTTTTCCCACAATATGAATTGAAATAAAAACGTCAATAAGTAGAGGACAACATTTATATTGAATGAACATAATTCAATTCATTAAAACAACACATGAGGTAGAATAGAAAATAATGGAAATAGCGATGGACAATTTGCCTACTATTATCTTTGCCGTTGACTGTACCACGCTGAATTTCTGTTTCAAGGAAGGATTTTTCAGAAATTCGGTTCAAGCTTTTGGTTTGATTTGTTGTTATTTTAAGTCAACTTTATGCACAGAAAGGCTAATTCGGGACGGGACATACAGTTTAAAGTAAGATCCGAACCACTGTACCATGTGCTCCCCCGAGTATCGAACCTTGGAACCATTTGATTACAAGTCGACGACGTTACCACTACGCCGTCATGGAGGCTCCACAAGCCTTTGGAGTACCGAGTTCGATCTCTGTGCAGGCACAATGCATAGTGGTTTGGATCTCACTGTAAATTTGTATTATTTATTTATTTATAGAGCTCAACAGGCTGAGCTAAATTATAGTGCTCTAATTACATAATATTTCTGCAATAGATTCAGTGTTCCAGTAATAGTATTTTTAAAATTGTATAAACTCATTGCAAAAATATCAATTTTGTTATTTACACATGAAATTGTGTTGAAAGAGTTGCACGCTCTCCACACCGGAGAGGTAGAAAGAATTGATGTTTTCGCTCTCTGGCAATGAACGATTTTGTGCTTGGGATGTGATTTGGAACTGTATCAAGGAATGATCTCCGTAACAGCTGCATATTTGGTGGAAACTGACTAAAACAAGTATTTAATGTTAATGTGAATTAATTAACAAAAACATTTTATTTAATGATTGGTATAGGGTTCTTTAAGCACCTTTTTGTTCCAACATACGTTTTAATTCAACAATACAATATTTGATTATACTTTTAAGGTGTGATTAAAATTTAGCTAATGACACGAATATTCAACGTCAGTGAGCTACGACTACAAATATTTATAAATTAATAATATTTTGCGTGGAGAGTTATAATATCGCAGCGCATCATTTTAGCCATATATTTTTTGAATTCCACAAAATAAGTCCAATTTTGGACCCACCCTACTGAACACCCTTCGACCACCGAGGCGCTGCTTGCTTTTTAACAATAAAAATATTCATTGCTTAACATAAATGGCGTCGCTAGCATTTTTTCCACCTTCAGTAAAACCTACCATCGATGCCGAATGTAAAAAATGAACGTGGGATTGAAATCTTCCCAGTTCAAGAGCTGTTTTGAGCTTAGCCTTTGACGAATTGGTGTTTGAATTTGTGCTTTAAGTGCACTTTATGCACAGAAAGGTTAATCGGGACTGGACCTACAGTTTAAAGTAGGATCTGAACCACTGTGTCATGTGCCTCCACCGGTTATCGAACCCGGAACTCCTTGAGTACAAGGCGACGACATTACCAGCCAGGTTACGAGTAGAACTTCAGCGGAGCTTCAGTTAACAATCCTCCTAAGATCAGAAAAGGAAGTCTGGCTTTGATCTGTTTAGCCCAAGAGCTTTCTGGAGTTAGCAAGGAATACTTCAGCACAAACGATGGCAACTTCAAAGTAATGCTGGTGCTCTACATTGAACGCCAGCTTTAAAAAATAGTGAATTTCTTTCTCTGTTTTTTAAAAACATACCAAACCCGTCACCACTTTGTTTCTTAACCTTATAATGTGGAATACAAATACAATGCGGCGCAGAGTCCCGGGTTCGAATCCCAGCCTGGGCGTGGGTGTTCTTTGTGAGTCTCTCTTCATCATATCACCATTCACCCTAATCGTCGCGATTAGCCAGAAGTGGCAGAAAAGTGACGTCGTTAAATACCAAAAATCAAATCAAATCAAACATATTTATTTATTTATTTATTTATTACGGCTTGTTTATCATGGCGAAGTTAAGGCTTTGTAGCCTTTTCTACCATTTAACCATGTTTACATCGAATTTTAGTGTATGAAAATTAGAAAACAAAATTTAAACCAATACATAAAAAGGGAAATATTGAAAACATAGAAAAATGTAAAATTACAAAATAAAATAGAAACGGGAAAAAAATACATACGGGAATGAAATACATACTCACGGGCATACAACAAAACACACACACACTCTCACATGCACTCACATATTCATGACAGTATTTAGGAATTTTAAAATATTGAGTTGAATAAGGGGTTTCAGTGTTTTTCTGCACTTAATGGTATTCAAATTGTCACGAACGTATAAGCTTGCACTAATGCGCTAACTATATGTGGCCAATAAAAAATGTTTTAATACTATCTTAAAGACATATGCTGAAGATTCCGGATTTCGAGGGTCAATGAGTTCCGAACACGAGAAGTGGAAACGGTGAAAAATTTTGAATACATAATTTTGCTAAACCATATTGCCAGAGCTGAAATAGTTGATTGAAGTGGGAGATAAATCTTTCTTTGTGTGGTGAAGTTATCTGGAAGAAAGGTTCTGGTGCTCTTAAACTTGGTCTGTTATCGAGTTTATCATAACAACACATGGGTGTCCACACAGAGGGTGAAGGAGGTGTCATCGAACCCCTTGAAATAAGGAAAAATTGCCTACTTTTGCCTTCTCTTTGTGACTCCTTTGTCTCTGTCTTTCCTTGTATTTTCTTTCTAGTTCTTTGACTTTTTCTCAGCTTTGTTCCTATTCGCTAGTGTTTACTTCCCCTCTTCTTGACCATTTCTCTTTCTGTTTACCTTCCATGATTTCTCTCTATCTCTCTCTTTCTGCTATTCTCTTCCTTCTCTCTGTCTCTCTCATTTTGTCTGGTATTCTTCTAAATTTCTCTATTCTTTCTCTAACTTTTCAATTTCATTTCTTTCATTCTCTCTCCCCTCTTTATTTTTTCTCCCTCGCTTCTCTATTTCCTTCTCCCTTCTTTATCTTTCTCGTTTTATTGTGGTATGTTCATAAATGATCGAGTGAATTAATGTAGTTACAAACACGCACACACACATATTTCTTTTGTGAGAACACAATTAAGCCTTGTTTCCATGATATGAAAAACTCAATATGCTGACCAAGGCAGAAATTTATTTTATTATAAAACATAAACTAAACGTAACGTTTCAACCTTCTAGCAAGGTCTTCTTCAGACTCTGCACCAAGTACAAATGTAACAAGGTACACAACAGAAAAATACTCCCCTCCAGACTATTAGAAAGTAGTTCTGCAACAATCTAGCAGGTGGCTTTCCCTTGTCAACTGTACTTTCACCTGAAAGAGAATGTGGTTGGATTCTTTGTCTCCCGCTCTATTTCCTTCATTCTTATTCCTTCTTCTCTCCTCTTTCTCTCTTCTCCTTTTCACTCTTTCTAACACCTTCTTCCATTCTTTGTTTAACTTCAGTCCCCCATTCCAGTTCATTGTGTCTTCTTCGCCTTTCTTCTCTATTTCCTTGGACTCCTTCCATTTTCTCACTAGTATTCTCTTCTCCCTTCCTATCTTCTTAGCCTCATCCCACTCTATGTCATGTCCTGTTTCTCTCATGTGTTTAAATATCGCATTTCTCTCTCTCTCTTAAGTCGTACATCATCCGTATGTTGTTTCAACCTGTCTTTCAACCTCTTTTTCGTTTCTCCTATGTACACACTCTGACATTCTTTACATTTCACTTCGTAGATAATCCCTTCCTCTTCTCTGTTTTCCTTTTTCTTGTTTGCATTCTTCGCTATTCTTAAGATGCTTCTCCCTCCCTTCCTCTACGTTTTAATGCCTGCTTTTCTAAGCACTTTGCATATCTTTTCTGTGGTCTTTCCCATACTCTCTATTCCAAACCTCCTCTATTTTTCTTTCTGTTTTTCTATTTATGTCCAGTCTATCCTCCTTCTCATAGCCATTCTTTTCCAGCTGTTTCCATAGGCTATTTATTTTGCCTTCTTTTTCACATTCTTTCATGCAAATTTTCTTGATTCTGTCCTCCATATTCTTTATAAAATTTATTTTTGTCACGTCACTTACATCACTTCTTTTGTTGCAGAATACCCCTGCTTCACACTTCTTCTGATGCCAAGCGGTTTCAATTTATTGTCCTCTCTTCCTTTTCATCAATATATCTAGGTAGCTAATCTTGTCTTCTTCTTCTATTTCGAGTTCCAATAATGTCCCTTTTTCTTCATCTTGTATTTCTTTGGCAAATATGTAGAGCTGCCCCTTCGTTCCCTTCCATATGCCAAAACAATCGTCCACATATCTGCAAAACAGAATCATTTTGTCACCTCCTTTTTTCTATCACTTTCTTTTCCCATTCATTCATAACCAATTCAGCCAATGCTGGGCTTAGGCTAGAACCTATATTCAGTCCTTCACTCATTAACATTATTTTATCACCCA
This sequence comes from Lepisma saccharinum, assembly GCF_977018435.1. Classification (NCBI taxonomy): domain Eukaryota; kingdom Metazoa; phylum Arthropoda; class Insecta; order Zygentoma; family Lepismatidae; genus Lepisma; species Lepisma saccharinum. The sequence continues at coordinate 205,507,096 of NC_139230.1, forward strand.
TTATACTATAACCGTTATTCCAAATGGTTTCCAGTACCTTCACTACCCTTTCACTATCCCATTCTCCTATAATTTCTTTTCCCATTCTCTTTTTAATAATGTCCAAAACGTGTCTCCTCTTGATGCTCGGGAACATACTTTTTACGTCTAAGCTAAACATTGTTGTCTTCATCTCATTCAACTTAAGACCTTTTATGAGGTCCACCACTTGTTCACTGTTCTTAACTGCTCTGCTTTCATGCTGTGTTACTAACACTTCAATGACTTCCTTTAATTTATTTTCCAAGGGTTCCAAAATATTGTATCTGCATTCCCTTACTGGTCTCAACTTTATCTCCTCTTTGTGTATCTTTGGAAAGCCTTTCAAACTTTGTTGTCTTCCGGTCTCCTTTATGCACTTCTTGAATCCTCTCCTCCTACAGTCTTGTATAACCCTTTCTCTCATAGTTTGTTCTTCTTCTGTTCCACAAATCTCCTCATATCCGTTCTCTTTTAGGTCTTCATACTTCCTCTCGTACCATTCTCTTTCCATCACCACAATTGCTCCTCCTTTATCTGCCTGCTCTATCACCACATCACTTCTTGTCTTGATTTTCTTCATCCCTTCCCTTTCTTTTTGACTCAAATTATCTACTTTTCCTTGTTTTCCATTTCTTTCTTCAGTATGGCTGCTGTTCTTCTTCTAATCTTTCTCTTTCTGGTTCTTCTTCTATATGGAGCACTGCTTCTTCAATGTCATATATGACTTCTTCAAAATCTACATTTCTTTCTTTAACTTTGAAACCTCTTCCTAGTTTTAAAAAAAGCTTACTCTTCTTTTGATAGGTCTACATTCCCTATTACCACAAATCTTCTTCTGGTATACTCCTCTTCTTCCTCTTCTCTTTTTTCTTCTTTCCATCCTAGTCCCTCTCCTTTCTTCTTCAACTATATTCCTTTTTTCTCTCTAAACTTCTCCTGCCAGCTTTTCATCTCGTAAAATGTATATTCTCTCGTAGAAATGGTGAGACAATCTTCAATAGATTTTTCAATTCTTGTCAAGTCCTCCTTTATTATTTTTATCTCCTTTCTTCTTGCTCTTATTTCATTCCATATCAGTTCTTTTGCCATTTTCTGAACCAATATCTTCCATCTCCTAGTGTTGTAAACCACTCCCTTCTTACTTATTTTTAATCCTTTAGGCGCTGTGCCTCTCTCCAAACATTTTCTCAGAAACTTCTCTTGTTCGTCTTCGTGTATTTATTTCCTCTTCAAGTCCTTCCAGTTGTTAATTTTCCTCATCAGCCTAGGAAAATGTCAAATTATAACACCATTAAGCCTTGTTTCCATGATATGAAAAACTGACCAAGGTCTTCTTCAGACTCTGTACCAAGTACAAATGAGTGGAAAGGACAAGAGAGGAAGAGGAGAGAAGAAGGAAGAAGAATGAAGGAAATAGAGCGTGAGATAAAGAGTCCAACCACATTCTCTTTCAGGTGAAAGTACAGTTGACAAGGGAAAGCCACCTGCTAGATTGTTCCAGAACTACTTTCTAATAGTCGGAGGGGAGTATTTTTGTGTATATATATCTTCCTGTTGTGTACCTTGTTACATTTGTACTTGGTACAGAGTCTGAAGAAGACCTTGCTAGAAGATTGAAAAGTTACGTTTAGTTTATGTTTTATAATAAAATAAATTTCTGCCTTGGTCAGCATATTGAGTTTTTCTTTTGTTCAAATAAAATGTTATAATAAAATAAAAAGGTGCCGGTATGATGTATCGTTTAAGTAACGCCAGAAAAACAAAAGCACTACTTAGGGAACACTAAGAAACGAGAAGTTTTTTAGGGTTGTGGTCAAAAGATAACGTGATTAATCATTCGTTTTAGATGACTCAATGGAGTGCATGGAGTGTTTTTGCCAGATGGCCCTCAAGTGTCAACCTCATTTACACGTAGTACTTACTCTCTGGACTGCAGAATAACGGGACTCTGTCGTCTGAACTAACAACCAATATAATCCTCTGTGGGATTTGTGTTGTCTCCTGTGTTTGTGATTCTAATTTCATCAGTTTATCCTATTCATTTATCTTCGTGGTCGCGATTAGAGTTGACGAGCTGTATCTTTGCGGGTGAACCCTGCCCTAGCCTGGCTGCGCAGTAGCAACGGGGAGGAGCTACCGGCTGCGCGTCATTAACTTTCGTTTTGTCCTTGCTGTCGACCACCCAAAGGGCGATTAGGTGGCAACTACATTAACGTATCTCTCTCACACTCTGCGCGGAGTAGCCAAGGCCACCCGCAAAGATACAGCTCGTCAACTCTAGTCAAAAGTGGCAGAAGAGCGACGAAAAATTAATCAATAAACAATGGATTTCTCATTGCCCTCTTAATTCGCCTTGTGCAGCGAGTAAGTGAGTAGACAATAAGTGGATTCGTTTTTGAATGATTTTCACTTGTGTACGATTGCTCAAAACAAGTCTCAACAAATGTTTTCGAAATAGAAAACTAGTTACTCCTCTTTTCCGCTTCTTAAATTCATACAAATTAGTTAGAAGCTCAAAGCTAGAACCTAAGAAGCTGAAGCTAGTAGTAGTGTGCAAAGCATGTTTGACCTCACCTGCTACGTTGTCACGCAAAATGGATGCTGCGACCACTTGAATGTTTCCAATCCTTTTGTTTCTTGAATGTTTCCAATCCTTTTGTTTCTTGAATGTTTCCAATCCTTTTGTTTCTTGAATGTTTCCAATCCTTTTGTTCCGGCTCAGTGTCCATCTCGCCACTAAAGTTCCCAGATTTGTGTCCTGGGGTGGGCACGGGTGTTCTTTGCGCGCGTCTCTTCATAAATTTCATCCGTCGACCTTCGCGGCGGAGTGGTCAGAACATTTCGCTAGGACGCCAGGGACCACGGTTTCGAATCCCTACCTGGGCATGGGTGTTTTTGTTATGGGTGCTCCTTCGTCAATTTTATCACATCACTCATTCCCATCTTTGCGATTAGTCAGAAGTGACAGAAAAGAAATGCAAAATAATAAAAAAAACAATTAAAATTTCCCATCCTTCCATGGTCTAGTCTCTAGTCGGTGCTCCGAATCTTTTGCGTCTGGGGCATGTGGCTCCCTCTCGCCTCCCGTCCTGTAGCTAAAGTCTTGTAATGTAATCTGTGATATCCGAGGAGAAATCTATAAATTCTTAGAAATAATGAAAATTTGGGCAATATTAATTTTTTTTCTGGTGCAAATACTACATGGTATGCTTCTATTGAAATATTGTAAGATTTCCGAAAGTAAAATAAAGTCGAATTCAATAATAATAACAATAATACTATCCTGAGTTCCTAAAAATGTAATAAAAACTGACTGTGCTACAAGTACTGGTTCCGCACCTGTACTTTTACTTGTAGATCAAGGCTGCTTCATGTAGCTTTCTGTGGTTCAGAACAATGTTACAAGAAAGTCCTAAATTAAGTTACAAATAACTGAGATGGCAAAATTGTACATGGTGTACAAACAAACAGGCGGAACTGAACTCTACGTGTCACCTAATCTGTCGGAGATGACAGCTGTTCGCAGATTTTGATCAAAGAGCGCGAAAAAACACTTCAGTTATCATAAGCTTAAGTCACCATGACAACAATATCTACATATGTGTATAGTCATGGAAAGTAGTTCTTGGGCCACGAGACCTACGATATCGTAACATCTTAAAGCCTGTTGTCTATGCAACCCAAATAACAAAATTGTCGCTTGGGTTTGCCTGGCGGACCTGGATTCTCGGGAATGATTGAGTATTGACAGCAGCGTGAGTCATACCCCCAGGCCCAGCCATAACAAACGACAAATGGTGGTTTTCGTCGAATCATCATCGCGCAACACACACGCTGTCAATCCAGAAGTCCTTGAAAAAGATTGGAGTTAAAAGTAACTACTTGAAAAATGATAAGACGAATCGATATTCATTAGTCCCAACTTAGAATTTTGTGTAAGACATGGATCATCATGTCCTATCATCCATTTCATAACTTCATTAATCATGCTCATCGCCTTTGTTGACGCCAAGTGCTAGAAAAGCAATATAAAATAAGCAAAATTAAGAAATTAATAAAAGACATTTTCAGCGATTTCACGCAGCGACTCAGTTACATGTAGACAAAGTTTCATTAATTGGGAACCAAGGGCCTCGTTGTGTTTCATTGTCATTTTCCCTCCACTTTGCCTGCCGCGATTAACCTGATGTTGATTAATGCACAATCCACAAAGTACACCAAAGGTATGAATAGGTAAACTATGTGATATTATGCTAATTTAGAATTTAGTAATAAAATGGGAATTTTGGGGCGTTCAGTTAAGTGGCTTCACAACCCTTACGTAATCGCGATATCATCAAATTGTACGAAGCGTGTCTACACCTACGTAACGTGTCAGTCCCCGTCATAGGCGTGCGCAAACCCTCTGATTAGGGGGGATAGCCTTGATGATAGTTCAGGTCGGAAAAGAATAACGTAATTTCATCTCACTTGTTTTAAATTTTATTGCATTGATGGGTTGTTTATATATACACCCCTCCCCCCGCCCCACACACACATACATATATATATATACAACACACACACACACACACACACACACACACACACACACGCATATACTTATATACCAACAGTAAAAATCATATAAATTGTCTCTCAAATCTGCGCGTTCCTTATCCTCCCAACAATTGTTCACGCACTTAAGAGAAAACCTTTTAGCAGCAGTACTTCTCTCCTCGGTAATTTAAAATGCATTACAGAAAACAAATTGCGAGCGAAGCGACCAATAAATTTTCAGATACAAATTTTTGCAAAATGAAAACAATGTCGATTTAATATGGGGGAAAAAAAAAATTCATGGAGCGCCATATTATTCTATTTTACAATTTTTTAATTTAGATCGTTTGGCGTCCAGGGTTAACTCCCGCCGACCCCTAGCTACGGCTCTGAACTTGACTAGACTGCAAGAAAAGCAGACATTGCGAGCGAAGCGAGCAAGAACATTTTACAAAAGGTATTTATATTTGTATAAAATTTGAAATCAAGGGGGCAAATGCAGCCTGTCCCTTCCCCCCCCCCCCCCGCAGGTGCTCTTGGCAGTCTGGAAGAAATAATGCAAGAAAGACGTGAAAACAAAATCCATCTTGAGTATCCTTTTGTCCTGCTACTTGCTTTCCTTTACTTCCATGTTTGCCCCTAAAATTGATTCCCGTTCAAGGTTGTGGTGGGCTGTGGTTTCGCCACTGCACCCCCTTCCCCCGTAGTTGCTTTGAACTTTCATCGGCTTGAAAATACTTAACTTTCTTTAAGAGTATAATATAGTTTAATAACGGCGATAGGATTCATCTATCCTAAATTTCTAGGTGAAAATATAATAATATAGGGGCATAGATGTCTGGAAGGGGGGGCAAGGATTGCCACATCTTTCCCTTAGAAAACGAATGTCAACCAAAAAAATACGTTTTCACATGTATAATTTGATTTCAGTCATAATAATTTACACAATTATCGGGGTAATATGCCCCATGGAAAAATACCTTGCTTGTCTCTTCGTGGAAAAAATCTGCAGACGTCCATGAATAGGGGTGCATTTACCCTCCCCCTTGCCCCCTGTGCGCACGCCTATGGTCCCCGTGATGGAATATGTAGCGCAAAGCCAGGGCTTTAAGATCAAATTTGTTTTGTTATTGTTTTTATTAGTAATTACCTCAGTTTTCTTCCTATGAAGTTAAATTATTCATGACGACGATTTATGATTACATTAAAGACAAGAATTAACATACACAATAGAGTGGAGTGAAAACGGGCTAAAAATTTTTTTTTTTGAATTTCAATTAGCTAGATATGTCAAAAGGTGCCAATAGATCAATAGAACACTGTGTAAACATTTCAAGACTTTTGAACAATATTTTGATCGCCCTTCGCAACCTTTTATTTTGCAATACTATGCGACATTACAACGATATAACGATATAGTCAGTCAATAGTGACTTTTAGTCAGTTTAGTCACCTTAAAACTCAGTTAATGCAATCAAATGCCACAAACAGTTACAAGGTGAATTGAGAGATGTCACGTTTCGACTCGAACATCGGCATTAGCTGTCGAGAAGCGATGCGTGAACGGATGAAGCCATCTCGGGATTTCTGTCCACAAACAGCTTTCGCCACCTCGGTCACAATATTCACGTGTCTTTCCACAGCCTTTGTGTGGTTGGGGAATTTTGAGAAGGTGAGAGTTGGAGTCACCTACGTCGTGATGAGATCCCTGAACTCAGTGTCTGTCATTGCCTTGATTACGGGAGGGTCCGAGATAGGGCAGATGGCCCAGACGATCACTTCGAAGTATTCCACAGCGTCGAAATTGAGTTTTGCGGCAAACTTAAACCTCCGTATTTGTCCACTGGGGTCTCCTTCATCACTCGTCGCCGGACCAGCTCACGTATGTGTGGTCGATGGTCCGTCATCATGGCCAGGAGCAGATTCTCCGGGTGAGCGAAGTATGCATTGCGATGAATGACGGGTTCAACGATCTTCTTGTGCTTAGGGCTGAGGTATCGTCACTTGACGAGCATCTGGTGAAGGTGCCTAGCTCCATCTTTGCCTGACCAGTGAGCTTTTACGGCAAACCACGTTGGAGCATATACGCGAATGATGAACGTCACCAGCGTTTTCAGATTCTCTGACGGTTCCATGTCGCTTACATATAATCGGAGGATTCGATTGGCTGTCGTTATCCATCGTGAGTGATTCAGGCAACCTGGGTTTCGCATTGCCAGATTGACGCTATATTCACCTTTGCCGATGCTATTGCACATTTCCAGTAGATAGCGCTGATCTGTGCTCAACTCCTTCGGGTCAACATTGGACAGTTGCTCGGTCAGCTGCACTGGTGCAAATGAGGAGACAGGCTGCTCGCTACACGTCACTAGCCGCTTTCCGATATCTCCACAGAATCTGTGCGAGCCTGTAGTCGCGCCATCGAGTGCCTGGAATAGATGGCGCAGGGGCAGCTCATTGGCATGGAGCAGACATACCAGCCACTGCAGAGGACGCTCCAAGGTTTCTTCCAGTCGGAGGATAACGCCCGCTGTGTGTCTCGTGTTCACATTTGTGCCGTGACACCCTACAACTTTAATGTTCTCTGTCTGCGTATTCCTCTCTTTGAAACTAGCGACTATTGACTCAGCTATGTCTTTGCTGGAGCCTAATGGCGGAGTCATGTGCTTGAAGTACGAAGAACCAGGCTCTGTGATGATGCTTATGTGTTCTTCCGTGAGGGTTTTTCTGTGTTACTTGTTGTCGTCGCCGAGAACTTGTGTCAAAGTTTGATCCTTGTGGCCATCAAAGAATACTGCCTTATGCCAGTGTGAGTGTGGTCAAACTGGTCATCATTCTGCTGGAGTTCCTTACAAGTTTTGCTGCATTTTCGGCGGATCTTGCTTCGATCGATTACTTTAGTTCGGTCGATTGGCGACACGAGACCAAGATCATGCAGAACTGATGTCGCTAATATGTACAGCAGCCGATCCATCCGAGACTCGGATCCGATCGCGAGCTTTAGCGAGTGAAGGTAGAGAAATTTGTCATTTTCTTACATTGGCGATTCTGCTTTGTCTTAGTCTTGACTGATTCTGTATCTCGAATGTACTCATCACCAGTGGCACTGACCGATGGGAACGTGTCATCTTCGGCACTGTCGACAGAATCGGCTTGACCTTTGCTCTCAACGGTCCTCTGCTTCTTCATTCGTTCGAGATTGGCTTCCTCTCTTTCAGCTTTCTTCTTCAATTTTGACGTCTCCTCTTGATCTATACTGCTGATTATCATCTTTCTTGGTCCTCTCTGGTCTTCAAGGAAATGCCGTTCCTTTGCCGGAACTTTGAATTCTTTCGCGCATTTGCAGTTGGAAACCATGTCGAAGCACTTGCATTTGCTGAGGTCAAACAGACTGTTACCTCTGTCGCGAAAGTCCGAGAGTCTCCGTTGGTAGTTGGGTTGATCCTTTTTCCCTTTGTAGACTTTTAGGATTGTGTTGTATTGTCGTGGAACCATCTGAGTTTTTCAATCGCTTGTGCGTGAGTTACTGTTGGAAGTGAGGCCCTTTCCCAGATCTCCGCGACTTCATAGCACAGTTTGTGAGATATGTCCAAAAATGATGGGTATTTTCCATTGTCCGTCCTCAGGTCTGGTCGCAGTTGAATATATTTCTTCATGAGAACGGTGTAGGTCGGCAGAGTATTGGTCGGTAGGTTTTGTGGAGCGCCAAATTTCTCTTGTAACTGCCATCTCTCTGAAAATGGAAGTTCTGGGGATGGGGATATCCTGAGGATAACATGATGTCCCCAGAACATCCCAAGGACATCCTAGGGATAACGTGTGTTGTATAGGTAAGCTATAGGGCAAATGGCACATTTTCCATAGTCTAGCTTCTAAAAATAAAAAAATAAAAATTTTCACTCCACCCTACTATACAAGACACGCAATCCCCAGGATGTCCTTGGGATATCCTGGGGACATAATGTTATCCTCAGGATATCCCCATACAATGTATGGGTAAGCTTAAGATGGCCAAAACCTTTTCAATAAGTAGCTCGCTTAGATTCGCTACTTAACAAGCCATGCTGAAATCAAACTGAATCAGGCTACAAAGTCATAAAAGGGTTAAAAGCCAATTATTTCAATAAGGTGAAGGGCGATCAAAGAGTTGACAGAAAATAATATGATTTTGCAGGATTCTTACTATGGACAAATGGCACATTTTCCCTAGCCTAGCTTATAAAAATAAAAATAAAAGTTTTTTCACTCCACCCTAATACACAATGAACCCATTTTGGTCGGAACTCAAACTCGGAACCTTGTTCGGCAAGAAATAAAAATATCCATAAGGCATGAGTGTTTCATTGGAGATGTTCCTCTACTTCCGTCATTTTATCACTAATATATTTCTTTAATATACAATAATAAATCACAACTACCTAAAAATAAATATTATTTTGCATTTTCACGTGCATATGTTTTTTTTACGGTTAGAGTGTGAAGTGGCACCTGTTTATTTAGATTGTTCTTTATGTTTCGTGTGTAGTTAAAGATAGAAAAAATGCTTGAGGAACGATTAGGGCTATAAGAATTCCGCCCGTGACAGAGTGGTTAGCACAGTGCGCTACGATGTCTGATGTCCTGGATTCGAATCCCGTCGTGCGTATGGGTGTTCTTTGTGAGTGCCCCTTCATCAATTTCATCATATCACTCATCCTCGTGGTCGCGATTAGCAAGAGGTGAAAGAAAAACTACGCTAAATAAGAAAATAAAAAGACTTATAAGAATCATTCTTATTTCCGGACGTGTCCTACATTTTATAGTTGTGTCTGGCCTCCGGAAGGAATTTGAAAGAAATCTCAAATGCCTTATACGTATTTTAAGGACATCACGTAACTTCAAATTAGATGGAGAAACAGAAAAACTGAGGGGAGTCTAAGATAACGTGGTTCCTTGGAGAAGTATGCTTAAATCAAAGAGTGTGCATGGTTGCTACTGGATGTTCGGAAAAGCTCAGAAATTACTTCACGATTTCCTAGATCCGGATATATGTATAAAAATGCTTACTTTGTGAAGTTTTATCGATATAAGTGTCGGTAATTTGTTCGAAGTAACAAGTAATTATTCTCCTTATTGGAGAAATAAGGCACACAATTCTGTTTTTTCCCAGTGTATAGTAGCTTTTTACATATTAATAAACAAGAACTTCCAGACTTTGTTTACGAAATTGTGAATTTTTTCCTTCCCGAATTCATGGATTGTTTTCTCTTCCTGGCCCCACATCGACGAAAAACGTTCTGTTTTACATACACAAGTTGAAATCACATACAGCCGTGCTATTAATTAGCAGTTGAAGAATTTTGAACTCAACCGTTCACTTCAACATTAATTTTTGAGCTGAAGATGTCATACTCTTGTTATATGCTAAGATGTCCTAGTAAATACGTTCGTGTCCAACATTTTGAGACAATTTGTCTTACTCTCCGCTGAAGAGCGATCTGATATCCCTATACGTGATGAGAACAGTTTTTACTCAATTTCTGATATAATTCATTCCAGCATTTCCTTCAACTTCTGTTACCTTGTTATTGCCTCCAATGCTTATACAACTTTTCCTTCGTGCTCGACCTTTGGGTTCAGAAATGTTTACAACACCCCCATCTCCCGCGTGTAAATAGCAGGAGGCAACAACACACTGGAAGACCATAATGTATACAACTTGTTTACTACATATTTTTCGAAAATATTAGAATGTTAGCTTGATATAACTGTGGATTGGAACGAACGAAATAACATACCTGTTTTATACGCACACTGGAACGAGGGAAGGCCAGCTGTGAGTTACTCTGGCAGTGAAGGTCAATGATCGAAGCAGTTAGTGCTTGCTTCCTACAAGCAGACGCCTTATCTTTCCTCAAGGAAACACGGAAATCTTCGTTACTTTTTTTCGCCAGACTAATGGTGAACATTTACAGGAACGTAAGGAGTAGTATCGTATTCTATTGGAATTAGATTTCGTGGTGTTTAAAAGATATCATAACAATATGTAAATCTCTTTTGTGACCTACACTGAACTTATTTTAAAGTTTCATTGACATGTGAAAGCGGAAATTTAGAGATCCTTCTTCCTTACGATTTCTAAACAAACGAAGAGTGTGGTAAACGTGAAACTACTTAATGTTCGCAACAACGATATGTATTATACAAATGGTCTCTAATCAAAAACCCTATTACATCACAGGAAGTGATATTTAAAACAATTCTACCACGTATCCAACGTAACCAATATTCAGATTGAAACCAAGCTTCTGTTTGGGTTATTTTGTGTCGCATTTTTACCTCTTGCGATAATCGCGACGATGAAGATGATGGGTATTGATACGAATGCAATGCTACATCTAAGCCTCAAAAGGTTTCAAAAATGGATCCTCTGGCTTTGTAGAGAGTTACGGTGATTTTGATTTTTATTTTCATTTGGTATTTTAAGTCCACTTTATTCACCCAGACGCTAATCGAGACTGCATCTACAGTTTAAAGTGGGATCCTAACCACTGTGTCTCCACCGGGTATCGAACCGGGGACTCCTTGATTACAAGGCGACTCCTCTACTACAGCGCCATCGGGAAGGATGAGAGAGAGAGAGAGAGAGTTACGGTGACTACGATAATGAAGAATTGAAAGTAGCAGAACGACTAAGCTATTCTTTTGTCAATATTGGGATTGTTAATGAATGTTATGAATGTCAGTTCAAATTGAAAAAAAATAAACTAAAAAATTTCCAGAGTGCCGTTACAAATCGTTAATTTTTCTCTTTCCACACATTACTTTGCTACTATGTAGATATTTGCATGCTAAGATGTAGAAAGTGCTGCATATTCAGTGTGTGGAATTGAGATTTATTTCTGAGAATGGAGTGAGTAGTGGGAAAAAGGATCACCTCACATGTTTGGATTATACCCCCCCCCCCTTACACACACGCACACAAAATATATCGGCTGTTGTTCTTATAAGGAAATATAACATGTATGAATTGTGTCAATATAAATTGGAGCCTATTCACATCCCTATGGAACTTGGAAGAAAGCCCACGTAGAGATTGGGAAGTTTTGTTCCGACAAAATTGGGATGTATAGTAAATTAATAAGCGAAGTCCTACCTTGTGCTCTGCGCCAATCCATGAAGGCGTATAGGGGGTGTGGAGTTAGTGGAGTTGGGGCCCAACGCTTTCTTCATCAGGCCGAAGGTGGGAATGATGTGATCAGCACCACGCTCCTGGCCGCCTTACCCCCCCCCCTTCCCCAGAGTTTCCTCCAGGTACCCACTTTATACGACGCTGGGTGGGCACCGAAGCAGCTTGAACAGGTGGACAAAATCCCGATTATCCCCCGTCGGGGATCGAACCCAGATCTCTCGCATGGTAATAAAACACCCTAACGAATGTGCTACTGCGGCACATACAGTAATTAAGGCAAGAATTGTTTTAGCGTCTCGTTCAACGTTTTTAGGGGAATCATTTTCGGAGATATAACGTGTAGCTCTTGTCGGTTCTGCGACCTGGCTTCAGAAAAGGCGATTTTCTGACGAACAACATTCCACCTGACAAGTCACGTAACTTTCCTACATTTCCTGTGCCTGTTGGCTTTTGCATGAAAGACGAGTTGCTCTTGAGGCAGACAGAATCACCCGATCACCTAATGGTGCAATGTGTGTTGCCTACCCTTTCGGCATTATTTACTGCCATTAAAGTCTTATGGGGAAGAACTTTTTTCCACCACTGTACACATAAATATATCTTCAAGTCAAATGTCACATTCGGTCACATTTTGGAATCGAAGTGATTGAAGACAAAAGTCACTACGATGTAGAAAGACACTCACCTTATTCGGCAACCTTATCAAGTTATCACGTGTAAATTAAGCAACGCTCAAAATTTTGCTTTGCTTTGAATGCATCATTGTGATGAAATTTCTTCATGTTTTCACAATACTGTTTACACAAGGATTAGACAGGATTTACTCCATGAAAGGCAGATACACACCGAAGCAGGAAGTTCACATCTTGGTTATGTTGTTCTTTGACTTATTATTTTGCGTCGCTTTTTCTGGCACTTTGAGATAATTGCGACGATGAGGATGAATGTTAATTAGATAAAATTGACAAAAGAACACTCACTCGAAATTTTCGGTGACGATACTCCACTCAACGCACCCGGCCAGTTTGATTATCTTGATGCTACCAAAGATCCTGTGTTCGAACGGTGCATGGTTGATTGATTTATTGATTTCTACACTATGGGCACATCAGTACATAAGCTCTTTTTGTCCATCACACAATACGGGGATAAACCCATTTACCAAAATGTAACTGAGGACATCGCCCTAAGAAGAAAATAAAACATGTCTTTCGAAAACGTCCTCACTCAATTTTAAAAACTAATACAGTCACAGATTTTTTTAACAAGAACTAAAATTATACTGTCTGCGAGGATAAAATCTCCATTCCTTAGTTAAAAGCTCAGGCTGTAAAGGTACTGCCAGCACTAACAAGGACAACAATACCCCACAGAGGATTATAGTGTCCGTGTGTCTAGACGCCAGAGCCTCGTTGGTCTGCAGTTACATGGAAGTGCGATTGACTTTGGGGTACCTTCTCGGGTCACCCCTGACACGCCCGCCCGAACGGCGCATGGGTTTACTTTATTTTTCACCTCCATTTTACCATTCTCATCATCTGTGATTTCTGTCAGTCTCCATGTACAGTAACCTCCCCGACTTACGTAAATTCGCATTTACGTAATAACTGTACGTAGCTGTCACAAGACATTTTTTTTCTTGGAAAGTGTAATTTCAGTTTGCTTTTATATTCTTTTATATTTTTTCATACTTTTATAGTTTATTAATTTCTCGAAATTTTTAAACCCCCTCCCCTTTCGAATATAAATATTGCAGTTTCTTACGAAGTTACACTTAAGCAATTTACAAATTCAACTTACGTAAAGGTTTACGGAACGCATTACTTACGTAACTGGGAGGGGGGGGGGTTACTGTACAGTGCGTTCATTTTGGCTCTGGGGGCGAGATATCGCGTGACTGCAGACGGCGCGGCAAGGCGCGCATGCCGGGATTGCTTCAATAGATGGCGGAAATGCGTGAATGCAATTGGCCACCACTTTGAACAACTCTTATAACACAGGTCAGTACTTATGTAATATAAATATAATTGTCTGCATGATAAAGATATGTGCGTAAAAATAAAACGGGACGTCACGGGCCAAGAATGCCGGCTTCCGCGCCTCGTGTCACGTGCTATCTCGGCCCAGAGCCAAAATGAACGCACTGTAGAAGTGGTCAGCTTATAGTATTACGATACCAGGGGTCCTAATTTAGAATATTAGTTAAGGCTTCATAGTGTTTCTTTCAACATATATGTGAACAATTCATCACTCGTTGTCATCATCATGATAAATAAACCTACATAAGCAAAACAGCAACTAAAATACTAAGAGTTACTTGTATTTTCCATATTCTAGTTTGTTTTGTATTTGCCTCGGTTAAGATGGTGAGGATAAACGATGAATTGATTGAAATATATTAAGTTATCATCACTCTCATCTTATTCCTCGACCAGCCGTAGCGTGCATAAAGGGGGTTGGTGGGGGACCTTACCCTACCTTTTGGCCCAATATTCCTAACAAGAGAACGTCAAAGGCAAGAAAAGATGGCAAAATGAGAACTGACTACTAAAAAAAGAAGGATACCTAACTCCCTCCCCTTTCGAAAATCCTGAGCACGCCACTGTCAATCAGGAATCAAATGAAGAACCTCCAGTTTTTTACGTTAATTAATTCAGCACAAAAGCAAGCCAATCTCAATTTATCAGAATATACAGGACGGCCCAGAAGTGTGAAAACACCAGGATGGGGATCACGAATCAAGCGCCGTTATAAGTGACAAAGGGAAGTGGGAATTGTTTGGAGATTTTTACCAACAGGCAGTCATCTTGAAGTCAGCCATCTTGGAGACAACTTATTCTTTATTAAATGAAAAAAGTAGTATAGAATGTCCTATTACTGGGCCACAAAAGTATGACCCCCCTTAAATTGGTTTTGGCTACACTTAAAACTATGTCAAGATGCTTATATAAGCTTATTGCCTACAGTGTGCTACTCTGTCGAATCCAAGAATTTAGTAAAATAGCCCTCGGGGATTTCCCGTGAAAAGTATGACCCCCTCAGATTGATCTGGCTACACGTACAAAAGCTGCATCTGTCAGATTGTTGTCCATAGGATCGTAAAAAATATGGCCCTCTTGGCATTGTTTTGGCTACACTTAAAGCTAAGCCAAGATGCTCATATGAGCTTATTGCCTTTAGTGTAATACTCTGTAAAATGTGCTTCAATACTTGACAGTCAGTTCAGAGTATTAATATGTTAACCAGAATATTTTAATTGGGCACCAGGCTCAACTTGTATATCTAGTACTAAGACAATGCATTGTGCAGAGGTCTTCTAAAATTGCTCTGTGACTCGTTCGTTTCTTACATCATAAACATATGATTTTTCACCTATAAGAATAATACTACATATGGTATCAGCAGGGGGTGTATCATGAAATTCACAGATAACTTTAATATTTGTCCTGTCATTAACCACAACCTGTTTGCGTTTTGAGGTGTTGATGACAAACATCGGTCTCTGTATTTTGAATTCATCTGGTGGGTAATACATGTCAATATTCCCGGTTGTAACTCTTTTGTATGCTGTATAGGCCTCGTATAATTTCAGAAAATCATCCTTGGACATGTTTAAATTATAATTTTCTCTGGGGGACACCTCATTTCTGCCATTTTTAAGATATATGTTCTTGATGTTGCAGTTATCGAACTTACTTGAATTTTTTTCTTGATTATTGTCTCGTCCGGTCTGAAACAGTACCAGTACAAAATCTGGTATGTCATATTGTATACTGGAGAACGAATTCGTAGCATCGAATTTGTAATAGCTACCAGTAACAGGTTTCTGGACACATTGATATGTATAAAATTGTATAAGCACTTGTGGATTTTTCAATATAGTGGCTTTGTATTTAAGAGCGTTACTAGCCTCGTATTCAACTACCGGAATTCTTAGCTCCATAGTCTGGATAACACATTTGCCCTCGTCAGGAATGGTATTGGGCAGCTCTGCACCAGTAGAGTTTAATGTACTGTACCGCATCAAAGCATTATTATCATTGGCAGCTCTTCGAAATGTGATTCTTAAACCACCCTTCCACATAATATCTTTGTAATCGGAAATAAAATCCTGGCAACAGGCGCATAGGGAACAGTACAGTGTGGCTCTTGGTTAATATTTTATCGCCAGCCTCAAATCCGCCTATTTAGTAGTAAGAAGCCTCGCTCTTGGATAAGTTCAGTGCGGCCAAAGCTGTAGATGTAACACCAGGGTAGTCTACTCTGTTTATAACAACACCATGCTTTCTGATCTCGATTTGAGAAAACAGATGCGGTACGAAATTGTCTACCAGTCTTATATTTGAGTTAGCCGGATACTCTGTGCCATCGAGCTTTACAACATCAAGCTTGATATAGAGATCTGCTCTGTGGGGGTGTATAAAGCCATCCCCTACGTCAAGGTCAACCTCAATCTCTGTGTTGGGTTGATTCAAATTTGCAAAGGTCCTACGGTTCGGGGGGAACGACTGTAGCTCGTAAGCTTCAATATTTTCCATTTTTTGGTATGGTATTTTATTTAGATATTGATCTCGATGATAGAGGTTGTTGTGGCTCCAGCAAAATCAACTAATTCACCTTTTTCCTTAGTCACCACCAGAGGTGGTCATTTTCGTTCAACCTCCCTCACCCTCACCCTCACGGCTCAGCTTCGCCCTCACCCTCACACGCCCTCACCCTCACGACTCACCAGTCGCCCTCACCATCACACGCCCTCACCCTCACGGCTCGGCTTCGCCCTCACCCTCACACGCCCTCACCCTCACGATTTGCCTTTCGCCCTCACCCTCACGACTCACAGTTCGCCCTCACCCTCACACGCCCTCACCCTCACGACTCACCAGTCGCCCTCACCCTCACACGCCCTCACCCTCACGATTTGCCTTTCGCCCTCACCCTCACACGCCCTCGCCCTCACGACTCGCCTTTCGCCCTCACCCTCACACGCCCTCACCCTCACGACTTGCCTCTCGCCCTCGCCCTCACACGCCCTCACCCTCACGACTCACAGGTCGCCCTCACCCTCACACGCCCTCACCCTCACGGCTCGGCTTCGTCCTCACCCTCACACGCCCTCACCCTCACAACTCTGCTTTCGCCCTCACCCTCACACGCCCTCACCCTCACGGATCGATCTCGCCCTCACCCTCACACGCCCTCACCCTCACGGATCGATCTCGCCCTCACCCTCACACACCCTCACCCTCACAAGTCTTCGGAGGGTGAGGGTGAGGGTGAGGTCTGCCCTCATGAGGGTTGCCCTCCGTAGAGAGTTAGCGATGTTTGAAGAAATAACTGGTTCCTTTACCACGTGCATTTCATACATTGAAATGACACGAAATTGTTAACTCATTCATGTGAAGGAAGTTAATAATAATGATAATAATAATAAATTTTCTTTATTAAGCAAGAAGGTTTAACAATGAGTATCATTTTGGACTAAGATTATTTGAGTTATACGTTGTCACAAAAATCGTGTCATACGAGTATACAGTATTGTGGGTGGGCCCTTGGGTGGGCCACTGACAGTAGCGTTCACTTTATAAACACCTTATCAATGGAAGATGCAACTGCTCTGTCTTTATTTCTTGTTGTTTATCACACTATAACAATGATAATATACAAGCAGCTGAGTTGTATCACTTCATTCTCTGCCCAGAGATGTTGGACTTGATCTCACTACGTCACAATTACCGGAATTCCATAGATGAGAAAGACTTGCCCCGCAGGCGTTCAAAGCCCCTACCCCCACCCTCTTGTCTGCAAGGACAGTTTGGATTTGAAAAACAACATTCCATTCACTGATCTTCTTGGAAACCGTGATGGAAATCTGCACCTCCAACAGGAGTAGCTTGAAGTCAGCTTATAAATGGAAATATGTTCACTAAATAGAACGTAGAAGGTTTTAAAAGGGGGAAATATACTGCTGGACAATGAAAACCGGACACTTTAATATTTGACATCTGAATTGCAATAACAGCTCGCAGGTATATTACAGAATGTTCGGCAGATCATGTAGTACCATATGCACCATTCATAGGCTCGGACTTTGTTTATGCATTCGTACTTAATTCAGTTTCTGCAACATTTAGTTAGCCCTTGTACCAGAGCTTTTATCGACCCATTGCGTTATCACAAAAAATGCAAGTGTCCGGTTTTTTTGTCCAGCAGTATATATTGACGGGGCATAAATTTCGTGATTATGAAGACAGAACAATCAAAGTACAATAGTACTGTGCTACAATTTTGAATATGTCAGTCAATTTCAAAAATTATTTTTCATTGATTCGTGAATCGCTGATTGTATCGTGTCGTGGTTAAATAAACTTTCCTTTGTCAAACAGACTAGTGCCCACGCTGTCATTTTGACAGTGGCGCAACTACAGGGGAGCAGGGAGGCATTGCCCCCTAAACCTTCGACGGAAGTAAATTCTAGGGGGGCAAACGTTGACGGCCAAGGGCATTTCCAGGGGGTACATAGGAGCAATTGCCCCCCCTTGATTTCAAATTTTGTGCAAATAAAATACATTTCGTAAAATTTTCTTGCTCGCTTCGCTCGGACTGCTTGCTTTACTCAATCTCGTCAAGTTCAGAGCCGTAGTTAGGGGGCGGCGGGAGTCGGCCATGGACGCCGAGCGATCTAAATTAAAAAAGCTATAAAAGAGAGAATGCCATGGCGCCCCGTGAAATTATTTGCGCCATATTAAATCAATATTCTTTTCAGTTTGGAAAAATTGGATCTAAATATTTTCTTATACGCTTTGCTCGCAATATAATTGTTTTCTATAATGTAATATATTTAGGCAATATACATCTGTTGTACATATATGTATTGAATAAATTTTGAATTTGTACACAATTTAGTGGCAGCATGTTGCATATGTATTTTCTTATTTTATGTCGCTCCATATTGCATATGTGTAAAACATATGATGTACATGAAAGTTATACATGTCATGTGTACGAAAAGAATTATAATCGGAATGCATTTATCGTGCATTTTCTGCCATTCAAAAATACAGTTTGTGTGCTTGTTTTCCATTATTAGCTAATGTGAAATTGAACGTGTTGAAAATATATTTCAAATAGTTTGACCAAACAAATGCTTTAGCACCGACTTCTACCCCTTTTTTTGCGTAATTTAAGAGGATGATAACGTTTTTGATGCTGCTGCTGCTACTACTACTACTACTACTAATAATAATAATAATAATAATGTCATTTTTACTACTACTACTACTACTACTACTACTACTACTACTACTACTACTATGGGTACTACTACTACTATTGGTACTTTTACCCTGGTACAGTGGGATCCATAAGTATTACCAAGCAAATTGTCCATCACAACATTTACTCCCTTTGTTTTATGCAATGAGAGCTTCACAAACTGACAAAAAAAACACCAAGCAATCTGCTTACAACCTCTGAACCAGTATACATAAAAAATCAGTCCTTAAAAATACGTAAGATTAAGATAAAAACCAACGAAAATAGTCATGGACAATTTGCTGAGCAATACTTGTGGATCCCACTGTACTTGCCCCGCCCCGACAAAAATTCGTTGTTGCACCCTCTGCGTTTTGGAATCCAAGGATTCCACTTCTAGCTGGTGTACAATTTAGTACTTCTCCCATTGTAATTGTAGGTGCAGTAGATATTAGCTTATTTGAGCATAAAGTTTACGTCTAACAAACTACATCCCTTGATAACGAATATAAAATATTACTACCTTGTTGATGGGCAATTTAGCTAAAATTGGCACAAAAGCGGAGTACAATAAAGCAAATCAATCAATCAATCAAATCGTATTTTGGTTTCTTCACGTTCCAATTATACTTCTCTAGAATAACAACGATAAAGATACATGAATAAGGAATAGGCGAGGGAACACAAAGAAAAAACCATATCTGGGCACATGAAACTTTTCATTTCATGTTCTCTCCCCACAAAAATATTTCACTTCATTTTTTTTCGGAAGAAATCCGTCATAATACACGGTCAGTGTTTCGATTAATAAATAATCACATGGTTCCTTCCTGCGTTTAACAGAGTGGGTTATGGCAAAGATACTACGAATATCATATGCTACTGCTGCCTACACCACATGTAATTCGTCTCGATTTTAAGAGAATACAACGTTGCAATTAACAAACATTTACTTTAGTTTATTTTCTGTCAAGAAAATTTGTTGATTAAACCTCTACCAGGTAAATGGAAATCTGATCGTCATGATATAAATGCTGTTCTTTTACGAATGTGGTTACAGTAACGTCATTGTCAATAGGGGAAACAGTCGAGTACTCGCTTGCTCCTACCTGTTTGCATATGAGGCATCGATACTGAATTTGAATTATTAAATTATTTCTTTCCCATTCTCAATTCCTTTGTCTCTGTCTACATATATATACATAATGTGAACACTGAGAAATATTTGACGGCATATATTTCACAAGACCTGGGTAGTATCAGGGGATAGCAACAACAAGTACGGTAAATTTAAAAAACGAGGAACATAGATAAGAAGAGGAATAAAAAGGACTGATGTGGGATGAGAGGGCAATATGTTGTAAAAGAATGTATGCAAATACACACACACACACACACACACACACACACACACACACAGACACACACACACACACACACACACACAAAGAAATGTAAGTGATACTCTAATTGAGGAAAATTTAATTAATTAATTGTCAAGTGCAAAAAAAACAATAGGGAAGTTAAAGAAATATACGATTGGCATGCAGACACTGCGATGTTTTGTTTGACAATGTCGAAAACATTGGCAGACTACTTTAAGAGTTCTATCTTTATTCATCACATCAATCAACAACTTCTAATATTTTTACGCTTGCCAGATCTTATCCACGACATCTGACAAAAACCGAATTTTTCGTAATCTTGGTTTACGACATAGTGGATACTTATGTTCTTTAGAACTAAACTTGGTACTGTTAGACACACCAGGATCCGTTATTTTTTTCTCCTCTTGTTACTTTGCTTTCCTCCCGTTTGACAGTGAATGTTTTTACGTTTTATGTATGCGTCACATATTTGGCCTCGAAACCACTGGAATATTGCTAAGTTCTCATTTTTATTTAAAACACAATCGATTTATGATAAAATTACATTACTTGATTATTAAGGGATAAATGTTGAGAAATATGCATGTGTGAAGACAATACAATAAAATTGGTAGTTATCATTCCATGGACATAATTGAAGGGAAATTGGAAAGATCAAACTCCACTTTTCAGTTTTTAAACCGAGCCCGGAAAACAGTAGATATTAATGTGTACGTGTATAATGTCTAACAATGAGGGTGCGGATTTAAAAGCACTAAAAAGCCCTCAAATAGGCAGACAAATGGGCACAAAAATAAAAAAAAATAAGCACTTCAAAAAGCACCCTAAAATCAAAAGACAGATTAATATTTATTTCCCACACGGGAAAAATATGTAATTTTATGTAATGGCCTTGTTTAAAACTATCAGCTGGTTACGTGATTTTCGGCTACTCGAAAACGTATCCGGGACAGGGTTTGTTTTTCTACCTATCACTTTAAAAAAAAAAAAAAAAAAAAGAGGATAAGCAGTGCTCGAAGTGAGGGGGCATGGTTTCCCCGAGTTAGCAACATTTTCACAGATCATCCCACCCGCTGCCACACTGTCATCATTTCACCACGTTAAAGTTAAACTAGGTCGGTATTTTTGCTACAACCGTTTCTCATCTTCTTCTTCTAAGAGAACTACTCCGCGGCGGACTAGTTAGCACTGCGCGCTACGATGGCACAGGTCTCGGGTTGGAATCCTGGCCTGGATAGGTGTTCTTTGTGAGTGTCCCTTCTTCAGTTTTAAAGTATCATCACTAGCGTGCGGATTTTTGCTTATTTGCCTTCTTTATTCCTTTGCAGAAAACATAGGCTTTAATGTTTAAAGTTCGTTTCATGGTGTTTATAGTCCGAAAACGCATTTAGTGCGTATAAATGCCTATTTTGAGGGTTAGTGTCTATTTTGCTTAATCGTGCCTAAACATGCCTATTCTGCCTTTTTTGATAACTTCAGCTGGTTTTATGCGTCTATTAGAATTATTCAGATGCTAATGAAATAAATTACGCAGCTATTTATAATCTGCGATATAAAGATATTTAAAATCTAGATTATCTGTATTTGCATGTAATGGACTTTGTCTTTTTGAGTCTCTTGCAAAAGTAAGTAATATTGTCATTTATTTTTGACGCCGTTGCCACATTAAAAAATTACCTCAAAATGCTGAGAAAAATGTAGCTGTAGCGAAATTTTCGCTACAACTACAGGAATTTTGTAGCTTCGCTACCGCTACAACTACAATTTAAAAAATGTAGTGCCGCTACAGCTACCACTACAAATTTTGTAGCTAGCTACAGTAGCGACGATACAAGTAGCGCGCTACTTCCGACCACTGGTTTCTGCCTACTAAAAGATAGACCAAGAAATGGAGTCCTATTTTCCTTTATCTTATAGAAAATATAACAAACACCCCCGGCTGCTGGATTGTGCGACAATGCTCCTTTTTCGGAGCAACACCTGACTATTTGGCATGGGCACATGTTGGGAATTGTTTGGTGTTTACTTGGATCAAAATTTCCCTCATTTCCCCTTCCGACCGGTTTAGGCGGTTAGGCGAAATGGGATGCCATCCGAAATTGGGATATTTGTTCAAATTGGCCAAATGGTTAGTGCAAGAGTAGTGGGAAAGGCCATATAACCAGCACCACTTATAGGTGTAGAAAGTATGAACCCCCCTCAAGCAGATTTGGCTACACTTAAAACAAGCTCAACATGAGCATATGAGCTTTTTGCTCAAGTGTGGAACCCTGCCTAATCCAAGATTTTTGTAAACAAGCCCTCGGGAATTTCTCGGAAAGTATGAACCCCCTCAGATTGATTTGCCTATACTTATAAAAGGCACTTCTGTGAGATTGTTGTCCATAAACTTGTCAAAAATATGGCCCTCTTGTGCCCATACCTAAAACTAGGCCACCCACACCCATACACACCTACACCCACCCACACCCACCCACGCATATTCACTTCCGGTCTACTTCCGGTCCACTTCCGGTCCACTTCCGGTCTACTTCCGGTCCACTTCCGGTCCACTTCCGGTCCACTTCCGGTCTACTTCCGGTCCACTTCCGGTTTACTTCCGGTCTACTTCCGGTCTACTTCCGGTCCACTTCCGGTTTACTTCCGGTTTGACTACTTCCGGTCTACTTGTGGCCAAGTTGTGGCCTATTTCTGCTTTTTTTATCCAGCATAGAATTTTGAATTGAATCCCAAGAAATTGTATATAAATACCAAAGCCAAAAATATTAAGTGTATACACATATACACACGTACGCACACACACACAGCACAGTGTTGAACCCATCTGATATTTTTATCCAGCATAGAGTTTTGAATTGAATCCCAAGAAATTGTATATAAATACCAAAGCCAAAAATATTAAGTGTATACACACATACACACATACGCACACACACACAGCACAGTGTTGAATCCAACTGATATTTTTATCCAGCATAGAATTTTGAATTGAATCCCAAGAAATTGTATATAAATACCAAAGCCAAAAATATTAAGTGTATACACACATACACACGTACGCACACACACACAGCACAGTGTTGAATCCAACTGATATTTTTATCCAGCATAGAATTTTGAATTGAATCCCAAGAAATTGTATATAAATACCAAAGCCAAAAATATTAAGTGTATACACACATACACACGTACGCACACACACACAGCACAGTGTTGAACCCATCTGATATTTTTATCCAGCATAGAATTTTGAATTGAATCCCAAGAAATTGTATATAATAAACAACAACAAAAATGCCGAATCAAAAACATTGTAATCAATGCAATAAAAATATATCCAGCCCCAATTGGGCCAAGCACCAAAAAATTTGTAACCCGGACAAATACAGAACTCCCACAAAAATTTGCCCCAAATGCAATAGAAAATACAGCATGCAATACTTCACATATACACATAAAGATACTTGCTCTGCACAATCATCAACACAACCATCTACATCTGGTCTGAAAAGAAAGCACGAAGCACCTCTTAATGCCAGAGCAGCAAAGCAGCCACGCTATGAACCTATCCGTAGCAGTTTTAACGGCCAATTAAGAGATCACCGGTTTGTATCAGAGCCAAGATGTGGCATTAAGAATTTTTTGAACGGTAAAAAACCTGATATCCAGGCAATTCTAAATGCACAAAATGGCTCTTATAAGCTGTCCCTCAAATTGTTTACACAATATAAGAAAGCAAATGGCACAAAATTTACACAGCCCCACATAACAGAAACTGTACCTGTATACTCAAATGCAAATTCAGATACAATAATAAGCAGCTTGATAAATCAACTGAATACTAAACACTCTGAATTTGCGGCAAAAGAGTCAGGATGGAGCCTATGCGGCTCTCCGCACAAGTTATATGTTAATATTTCTGAATTCAGCCCATTACAAGGTTCTACATATCTGCCAATATTAAAAACAAACAAGCCGTGGTTAATATAAAAAATACCGACCAGAAATGTTTTCTGTGGTGTATTTTAGCTGCTTTGTATCCAGTTTCAAGAAATCCTCAGAGAATAAATTATTACAAACAACATGAGCACGATTTTGACGATGCAATGGAGGGTTTGGAATATCCAATGTCTGTTCAGAATATTGATAAATTTGAAAAAAGGGCCAAGCATATCAATGGCAAACAATTATCTATTAATGTATTTACTTGTTCCACTGGCAATTGCTTGATAGATCCTCTCAGAATCAGTACACTTGATGATGAATCTGCTGTTCCGATTGATTTGCTCTTAATTGAAGGGGATGGCACAAATCATTACACTCTGATACATAATCTTGAAGCTTTAGTGAGAACACAACTAGACAAATCCAATACAATATTCAAGTTGTGCAGAAGATGTTTGACTGTATTTGATGGTAAAAAAATAATAAATGGGGTTCGTGAAAGGAATGCAGAAATTGCCAAAAACAAATTAATTGAGCATCTGAAATATTGTGGCAACCATAAACCTGTTCATATGGTGATGCCTAATCCAAGTGAAAATTGCAAATTCAAAAAGTTTGAAGCCTTGTTGGAACACCCAGTATGTATTGTCTGTGATTTTGAATCGAACCTCAAACCTATTGCATTCTGCAATCCAGATCCCGAGGAATCTTCAAGTACACCATATCAGCAACATGAACCTTCCAGCTTTTGTTATATAGTTATACGGGATGGTGTAGCTAGTGAGCCACACTTATACGTGGGACCAAATGCCATCAAAATATTTGCACATAGAATAGAAAATGAGTGCCGTGACATAGCATCTAACATCTTATTAAAATCAAAACCTATGTTGCCTTTAACAGAGAAACAGATTGAAGATTTCAACAATGCAGAAAAATGCCCGGTATGTGATTCTGAATTTTCAGATACAAATATCAAGGTACATCACCATTCACATACAGATGGTCGATATAAACAGGCCCTGTGTAATAGCTGCAATATTCAGATCAAGAGACCAAAATTTATCCCCATATTTTGCCACGGAGCATCCAATTATGATTTCCATCATATGATCAGATACGAGGGGTTTGAGAAACAGAATTTAAATATTTTAGCTGAAAATGATGAGAAATATATATCTATTAGCAAGATAATTAAAGTTAATGGTGTTCCTATTCACATAAGATTTCTTGATTCTTACAGAATTTTATCTGCTAGCCTGGCTACACTGGCCAGTCAATTATCTGATGATCAATTTAAAATCACACGTGCTTTGTTTCCAAATCAGGACCTGAAATTAATTAGGCGGAAGGGTGTATATCCATATGACTATGTTACAGATTTTTCTAAATTTGATGAGTGTTCCCTGCCACCACAAGAAGCGTTTTACAGCAGAATCAGAGGATCTGGAATCACTGATGAAGATTATCACCATGCCCAGTTGATGTGGAACAATTTAAAATGCAAGACATTTGGTGATTATCACATGGCATATTTGAAACTTGATGTCACCCTCTCAGCTGATATACTTCAAGCATTCAGAAAATCTTCCATGCAAAATTATAAACTGGACCCAGTGTATTTTTACAGTGCCCCAGGTCTAGCATGGGCCGCAATGTTTTTCAACACCAAAAAGCCATTGGATCTGATCCACGATCAAGATAAGTATCTGTTTATGGAACAATGTATAAGAGGAGGGATGGTGCAATGTTCTCAGAGATATGCCAGAGCAAATAACAAATATATTCCTGATTATGATCCAGCACGGCCATCAAATTATATAACGTATTTAGATGCAAACAGCCTCTATGGTCATGCCATGATGAAAAAACTGCCATATGCAGGGCTTGAATGGGTTGAAAATGTCAATATTGAAGATCTTAAAGATTTTGATGACAGTGACTATGGCCTCTTCCTAGAGGTTGATCTGACAATTTCTGATGATTTGCACAAAAAATTTTCTGATCTGCCCCCAATTCCCGAGGTTCAGTGTTCACCTGGCTCTAAACAGAAGAAGCTCATGATGACTCTGGAGCCGAAACAGGGTTGTGTCTTATATTACAAAAACCTCCAGTTCCTGATGAAACATGGTGTTCAAGTGACCAAAGTTGGCAAAGTTTTGAGGTTCAGGCACTCAGAATGGTTGAAACCATATATTGATACAAACACGGAGCTTCGAACATCTGCAAAGAGCCAATTTGATAAGGCCTTGTTTAAATTGATGGTGAATTCTGTATATGGCAAAACTATTGAAAATGTCAGAAAACATTCCGATGTTAAATTAATTACTGACCCCAGCCTGAGCAAAAAATTGGTTGCAAAACCTAATTTCAATTACAGAAGAATTTATGATGAGCACATGGCACTTTTCAACATGAAGAAAACAAAGATCAAGTTTGATAAACCTATTTATGTAGGGGCTGTAATATTGGAATTGGCCAAATTACATATGTTAATATTGTATTATGACGTGCTGAAACCTTTTTATGGTGATCGTGTAAAATTATTGTACATGGACACGGATAGTTTTATTCTTGATATTCAAACAGAAGATGTTTATCAAGATATGTCACAGCCTGAATTGTTTCAATACTTTGATACCAGTGAACATACAAGGATTCAACCCCACAACAAAAAGGTGCCTGGCAAGTTAAAAGATGAGACACTTGGTGATGTTATTGTGAAATTTGCTGGGTTAAGTGCCAAGATGTACACTTTTGAAACATGTAGTGGCGCTGTTGCCAAAAAGGCCAAGGGCATTGGCAAAGTGACTGTTGAAAAAGATCTCCAATTTGAAGATTATGAAAATTGCCTCAAATCCCAGAATTCAATCAAAACATCAGAAAATAGAATTCAGAGTGTAGATCATTTGCTGACTTCAAATATTGTAAGAAAAGTGGCTCTGGACCCACATGATGATAAGAGATGCATTTTATCATGTGGCATACATACTTTACCTTGGGGTCATTGTGATTTGAAAAATGGCAAACAATGCCCAATTACAGAGCATGATTTGAAATAAATAAACATGCCTATGAACTTATTTGGGTTCAAAAAACAGGCTATTATGGACCTGCCAACACCACAACCCTCTTCTGATATGCTGTCTAAGCTGAGTGGCTTGTTAATTATTCATCTGAACAGCATACTTACAGATGTTGATGAAGAAACAGGTAAAATATTGTACATATTTAACAATAATTTAAATCATTACCAATTACCTGTAGGTGGTCAATTACAATTTATTACAACCCCTGAGGGTGATGTTAAAATTTCAGTAGGGAGAAATATTTATAGAATCAAGCACTCAAACATGGTTTCTGGCACTGTATATACTGTTTCTGCTGGTGACTGCTTATATATTGAGGTCCCTGGATCCTATGACAAGCTTATACCCTTTTTTATAGAATTAAGAATCAGATATTCAATAATAAATAACCATTAAAACAAAAATGCCTAATGATATATTTGGCCATACAAGGCATGAAGATCACAGTGATGAGATTCTGATGCTTGATGTCAGAGTCAAGAAATTAAGAAGTGATTTACAAGCTTTACAAACCACACTCAATGCCAGTCTTCAATTAGATTGCTTGCTTGATTTGCTGTTTTAAGTCCACTTTATGCACAGTAAGGCTAATCGGGACGGGACCTACAGTTTAAAGTGGGATCCGAACCACTTGTGCCTCCACCGGGTATCGAACCCGGGACCCCTTGATTACAAGGCAATGACGCTACCACTGCGCCATGGGGAGGCCCAGTCTTCAATTAGAAATTAC
Organism: Lepisma saccharinum; assembly: GCF_977018435.1. NCBI lineage: Eukaryota > Metazoa > Arthropoda > Insecta > Zygentoma > Lepismatidae > Lepisma > Lepisma saccharinum. The sequence goes on from NC_139230.1 coordinate 205,535,230, forward strand.
AAATTTACAATCACAATGCATGGACCCTCTTCTTAAAATTGATTCTGAACTCAAAGTGCTGCTTCAGAAATATACTGATCTGGAACCATTAGATAATTTTCAAAGTTTAGAAGAAGCTGTAGCAGCTCTTCAAGCCAAATTTAAGACCCAGGCCACCAACTCCGAGCAATTGAAACAGCAATTGGAAGAGCAGATAAATAATGTCCAGGCACAGCTCCAAACAATTGTCAAAAGCATAAAATCACAAGAAGATTTTGATCTAGTGATTTCCACTCTAAAAGAACAGATTCAGTCACTCCAAATACCTAATCTGGACCCCTTGAACAATGCCATAGCCGAGGTTAAAGAAAAAATTGAGACACTTGAAAATTTTATGAACAACTTGCCATCTTCTGATGCTTTGAATGCAATAACTCGGAGTGTAGCCAACATCAAGCTGCAACTTGAAACATATGAAGATTTTGGAAAAATTCAAAGTACCATAACCCATCTTGAAGGTACAATAGCAGCAGTGCAAAATGATTTGGCAAATGTACTAGAATCCCGCCTGCCTGGAATTGTAGATACCCTTGTCAGTGTCCAGCACCAGATCACAAAGCTTGAAAACCTCAACACCGAATCTGAGCTATCACATTTTCATCACTTGATCGATGATATCCAAACAAAGCTTGAAATTTTACAACAATCCACACCCTCTCAGGCAGATATAACCCTGCTCCAAAATGCTATGCAAAATGTGGCTGATGCTTCTGAATTAAACAATGTGAAATTGGCACTTGAATTTTTGCAAAATACAGTATCAAATCTTCCCACATCACAGGAACTTAAAAATATTAAGAGGGCAGTGAATAGGATATTGAAATCAGAAGATATCAAGAATATCCAGGCAGAGATCAAACATCTCACTCAGACAGTGGCCACTCTACCAACCAATCAACATATTAATGAATTGCATGCCCTGTTTGAGGATATCAGAAGACAGGTCCATGATCTTACTGCTCAAAATTCAAAATTGGCAGTTGTTGAAAATTTGCAACAAATTGTAGCTAATATCAAGCAACAGCTAGGGACCATGGAATCCAATCAAGCAAATGCTCTGTCCGTTTTTGCCACCCAGCTACAAGAAATTGTGCAACAATACAAGAAACTTGTTGTGGACATAAAAATCAAGCCAGGCCATGATGATGTTGTTAGGACCATCAATGAGCACCTTGAATCTGTAACAAGCAGATTGCTTACAGCAGAAAAAGAAATAACAGGCATAATCGAGAATCCAAAACATACAGTAATTCTTGAATTGTACAGCATCCCCAACAAAGAATATGATTCACCATTTACACCAGGTGGCAAAATATATATGCTGTCCCCTGCACAATTTTATTACCAGTTTTTTGTTGGAGGCACACTGAGACCAATCAAGATCAAATATTGGCTTCAGCCACAGGCACATCACTACCCCACCTTATCGATAACAAATGCTGACAACAAACCAAAAATCACCAGTGTAGAGTTAGAGGATTTTACAGACCCCAATACATTAGAAACAGCCTATACTGAAGATGATGGCACTCTGGAATTTAAAATACAAATAGGGGACAAATTATATTTAGAAAATCCTGCAGTCTCAGCTGCTGAACACCCCATAGTTGCAATATTCTTGTTTTCATATTATGTCTAGACAAATTATTGTTGATGAATTACACAGACAAGCCAGACATAATTATAAGAGACTCCCAGTAGTCACAAAGGGCATAGATGATTTATGGCAGAGCGACTTGATTGAGATGGCAAGTGGACAGCTGAAAAACTTGGACAAAATCAACAAGGGCTACAAGTATCTACTTACTGTAATAGACACATTTTCAAAATTTGCCTGGGCTGTGCCACTCAAATCCAAGACTGGAACATGTGTTACAGAAGCCTTCAGGACAATCATCAATCAGAGTGGAAGATCACCGCGCTATTTGCAAACAGATAATGGCAAAGAATTTTATAATTCAGTGTTCCAACAATTTATTAAAAGCCAGGCAATAAAACATTACTCGAGTTACAGTGATCTCAAAGCCTCAATTGTAGAGAGATTCAACAGAACCTTAAAAAATCTTATGTATAAACAATTTACCCTGCAAGGTAATTATAAATGGATTAATATTCTTCCAGAACTTCTACATAAATATAACAACTCGGTCCATTCCACAATCAACATGAAACCCTCTGAAGTAACTTCATCTGATGAGCAAAAATTGATCAGGACTGTTTATTATCCTAAATACCAGCCAACAACAAGAAAGGCCAAATACAAGGTGGGTGATCAAGTAAGAATCAGCAAATATAAGCACTTATTCAAAAGAGGCTTTACGAGAAACTGGAGCACTGAATTATTTACAGTGGTTCAAGTTAAACCCGGGACCCTTAACACATATATAATAAAAGATCACCGAGGAGAAATTCTCAAAGGCAGGTTCTATGAACAAGAGCTCAGCAAAACTAAACAGCCCGACACATATCTCATAGAAAAAATCATCCGCAGAAAAGGCAACAAGTTATTTGTCAAATGGCTGGGTCATCCGGAAAACAGCTGGATCGATGCAGACAAAGTGATAATATGAGCACCTGGGATGTTATAAAAAGGCTGCCAGAACCTGAACAACAGAATAAGAGAAATGGCAACTTGCTGCCTGATAATATTAGGTGTCTTATTGTTGGGCCATCGGCTTGTGGTAAAACTACACTAATGGTTGATAATTTTTTATTGGCACCCAACTGGTTAGACTGGAAAAACAGGCACTTGTATATCTTCTCTAAGAGCTTGGAACAATTAAAATATCAGCAGCTGATGAAGCTATATGATGGATTGGATATTGCCACTTTTGAACCAGATGTTAAGCCACTTCATGAATGTCTCGATAATTCTGTTGTTGTGTTTGATGACATTATACTGGATAATCAAAACAAGGTTAGAAATTTCTTTACACAGGGCCGGCACAAAAACATTGATTGCTTCTACCTGGCACAGACTTTTTCAAAAATACCGAAACAACTGATCCGAGACAACAGCAATTTTATATGTGTGTTTCATCAAGACCATACCAACCTCAAACACATACATGATGAATATGTAGGTGGGGACTTGAGCTACAATGATTTTTCCAAATTTTGCAGCAGGTGCTGGAACCAGGACAGTTATGGGTTTGTCACAATTGATATGACAAGAACACCCAATAGCGGCAAATACAGAAATAAAATCAACGATTTTCTAGACGTTGAGACGTATATAAACAACCATGAAAAGGCCAATCATTGATGATCTTAAGTTAAGAGATTATCTTGTAAAAAGATTTAAGGGATGGAAATCAGAGAACCGTGGAATTTATGAAAAACACAAACAAACAGAACAGCCTGTAATTGATGCTATTAATAATTTAGGTAAGAATATCAAAACTGTTACAGAGCAGAATCAAAATTTGATCACAGAGCTTGTACCTGTAGCTGCTAGGAACATATTAGATTATCCATTCACCCCACTTTCCAGTATTCATACACCTAGTCCTGTTGCTCCTAGAAGAATTGAAGCTACTCAGGATCCTATTGAATTGGGTCTTCTTGCTCAAAAATATTTAACCACACCTAAAGACAATAAAGATGAGGTGTTTGGCTTATATGCTGACACAGAGCTTGATGGCAGTATCATACACAGAATTGGTAATTTCAGAGTAACTTTTATGGGAGATGATCTGATTGTTTATTCAGAATCTCGTCTCGGAGAAAAAGGTGCTTTTGTTAAGTACCCCGGCACACCTGGATTGTGGGAACTGATGACTAGGAAAAGGCCTGGCAGCTATACAGATCAAGATTATGATTATTACAAAGAAATATTAATAAAATCAGATGCTCTATACCAGAACAATGATCCCACACAAAAAAGAGTCAAGTCTAGCAGTGGAGCAAAATACAACAACTTAATCAAGCCCATATGGTCGCAGATCAAGACAGGTAGTGGGATCAAACAATACAACACCCTGCCTAAAGAATTTGTGTGGGTTGATGATGTCAGGAAACTTGTAGATAGGTTATTGGTGATAGCTGGGGAGGAAAATGCTGGCAACCACAATTTTTACAATGAAAAGGTTGGAATTATGGACATGATAAGCACAAAATTGTCTAATTTTATAGTGAATGACACTAAAAGCATTGGATATCTCATAAAAATTATTAATACTCTACCCCCCAAATTTTGGAATATTTCTGAGGGTCGGGGGCTGGTTAATGACATCATAAACAAGCTGCCATTTGAACTACACATTCCAGGCTATCAGTATTGTGGTCCAGGTACAAAATTGGATCATAGATTAAACAGAGGGGATCCTGGTGTAAATCCCCTAGATGCTGCTTGTAGAGACCATGACATAGCATACAACACAGATTCTGATCTTGACAAGAGACATGTTGCAGACAAAAAATTAGAAGAGGCTGCATTTGGTAGATTTGTAAGCAAAGATGCTTCTTTGAGTGAAAAAATAGCAGCATTGGGGACCACCATAGCTATGAACACCAAACAAAAACTGGGGTGGGGGCTGTGAATATGTATATAATAAACATAGGATGAAGGCCAAGGGTGTTATGTATCAAATACCTTATGCAGGTCTCAAATCTCTTAAAACTATTGACAGTCTTTTGACCAAAAAGCAGCGCAAGAAAAAAAGCTCTTGTCTTGCAAAGGGGCATGGTATGAAATTGTTGCTTAGTACCCCCCAATTAAAAAAATTACAGCAATCAAGGAAAAAATCACATGTGGGGGGTTTCATATTTACTATCCCTGCCATCTTAGCTGCTCTCGGGGCTGTTGGGAGCTTGGCTGGGGGATCAGCTGCCATAGCAAAAACAGTAATAGATGCCAAGAAAAATAGGGCAGAATTAGATGAGCAGAGGCGCCATAACCTGGCCATGGAGAAAAAAGGCAAAGGTGTTAAGAGAGCCATGAATAAGTTTAAAAAAAACAAGAGCCGCTTACAAACCAAGATATTGAAGCTTTAATCAAGCCACTGGGCATCAAACATTTTAGAGGTGTGTACATGTCTGATTCTTTGCCGGAACAACCACTCAACAAAGAGTGTGGCATTGTTAATTTGGATGAGTACAAAAATCAGGGCACTCACTGGATCTGTTATCTTAAATATTTAAACGATGAGGCATTTGTGTTTGATTCATTTGGAGGTGTTCCACCTGAAAATTTAATAAAATATCTAAAATCAGCTAATCTTTATTACAATAATGCCCGTGTTCAAAACTTCAAAGATGTTAATTGTGGACATCTGTGTTTATCTGTTCTTAGATATATGTCTCAAATAAATAAACCATCAATTGAAAATTTTCAAAAAGCCTTGTGGTATTTAAAACATCATGGGGGTATTCCATCTCACCAGCCAAAATTCAATATTGAAACTCAAATTACATGATGACATAGTGTATCCCAAAACAATAGCTCTCAGAGCATTTTATGGCATGTACTTGATACCTAATATTACGCACCACAACAACAAAATTGCAGTTGGGGATCAAAATATTGTCATCACTCCAGGGCAATATAATCTGTCCACTCTAAATGCTCAATTACCCAGAGGTATAGTGTTAAGTCAAAATTCTGTCACTCACAGAGTAGAGATTGTATCTGCCACGGAGACAGTGGATCTGGGTACTATAGGAGAGCTGTTAGGCTTTGAGAACAACACAAAACTTGAACCAGGCATCAAACACACTGCTATGAATATACCCAAATTCTTAGCCATAGAGACTCTGAATATTCACTGTAATGTGGCTGAGGGTATGATCACCAAATCAAATGGCATAGGCACTCACAAACAAACTGGCATCATTGCAACATTCAAACCTAATTCCGAATTCATGGAGCCCATCATCTACAATCCATCCCCAACATTATATTTTCCTGTGTGCCATAACAGAATAGATTACATTGAATTGATGGTCACTAATGAAAAAGAAGAATTAGTTGATTTTGCTGGAGCCACAACAACTGCAATCATAGAGATTAACATTTAAATAAAAATACATACAATGGAAAATATTGAGAGTTATGAGCTACAATCATTCCCTCCAAACAGGAGGACATTTGCAAATTTAAATCAACCCAACACAGAAATTGAGGTTGATCTTGATGTAGGGGACGGCTTTATACACCCCCACAGAGCAGATCTATACATCAAATTTGATGTTGTAAAGCTCGATGGAACAGATTATCCGGCAAATTCAAACATAAGATTGGTAGACAATTTTGTGCCGCATCTATTCTCTGAAATTGAGATCAGAAAGCATGGCGTTGTTATAAACAGAGTGGATTATCCCGGCATTACCTCCACAGCTTTGGCTACATTAAAATTATCCAAAACAGAGGCTTCATACTATCAAATAGGTGGATTTGAAGCTGGTGATAAGATATTATCCAAGAGCCACACAGTGCTGTTCCCCATGCGCCTGTTGCCAGGATTCTTCTCGGATTACAAAGAAATTATGTGGAAGGGTGGTTTAAGAATCACATTTAGAAGAGCTGCAAATGATAATAATGCTTTGATGAGGTACAGTGCAATAAACTCTACAGGGGAAGCTCTGCCCAATACCCTACCAGATGCAGGCAAATGCATTATTCAGACTATGGAGTTAAGAATCCCAGTTGTTGAATATGAGGCCAGCTATGCTCTTAAATACAAAGCTGATATCCTAAAAAATCCACACATTCCTCTGCAATTTTATACATATCAATGCGTACAGAAGGTTGCCACTGGTACCTATTATGAGTTTGATGCCACAAATTCATTTTCCAGCATACAATATGACATGCCGGATTTTGTGGTGGTATTGTTTCAGACTGGAAGACACAATAATCAGGAAAAAAATTCAAGTAAATTTGATAACTGCAACATCAAGAACATATATCTTAAAAATGGCAGAAATGAGGTCTTTCCTAGAGAAAATTATAATTTAGACATGTCCAAGGATGATTTCCTCAAATTATATGAAGCATTTTCTTCCTTCAAACGTGTCACTACAGGCAATACTGACATGTATTACACACCAGATGAATTCAAAACACAGAGACCCATGTTTGTAATCAACACTTCAAAAAGAAAGCAAGTTGTGGTGAATGACAGGACAAACATTAAAATTATCTGTGAATTCCATGAGGCATTACCTGATGACACCATTTGTAGTGTCATTCTCATAGGGGAAAAATCATATGTTTATGATGTAAGAAATGAGAGAGTCACGGAACAATTCTAGAGGGTCTCTGCATATTGCATTGTCTTAGTACTAGATATGCAAGATGAGCCTGGTGTTCAATTGAACTTAAACCGGAAGTAGACCGGAAGTAAACCGGAAGTGGACCGGAAGTAGACCGGAAGTAGACCGGAAGTAGACCGGAAGTGGACCGGAAGTAGACCGGAAGTAGACCGGAAGTAGACCGGAAGTGGACCGGAAGTAGACCGGAAGTGAATATGCGTGGGTGGGTGTGGGTGGGTGTAGGTGTGTATGGGTGTGGGTGGCCTAGTTTTAGGTATGGGCACAAGAGGGCCATATTTTTGACAAGTTTATGGACAACAATCTCACAGAAGTGCCTTTTATAAGTATAGGCAAATCAATCTGAGGGGGTTCATACTTTCCGAGAAATTCCCGAGGGCTTTTTTACAAAAATCTTGGATTAGGCAGGGTTCCACACTTGAGCAAAAAGCTCATATGCTCATGTTGAGCTTGTTTTAAGTGTAGCCAAATCTGCTTGAGGGGGGTTCATACTTTCTACACCTATAAGTGGTGCTGGTTATATGGCCTTTCCCACTACTTGCAAGTTGTTTATATCAGAATTACTTTAATTCACAATTCCCTGCGAAGATGAATTGTTAATTAATACCAGTGGCGTGTCCAGGATTTTCGCAGTAATTTCTATCATTTACTGCCTTTCACTTTTTAAAAATAATACTGGAGCAAAGGGGAGGGGTTACGACCCCCACCGATCCCCTCTTGGCACGCCACTAATTAATACATTTCTGGCTGTCATATCCTTGTCATTTTGAAACACATGATACCTCCTCATACAACCACATTTTTTCACAGGCACAACAAAGCAAATGAGTACTGATTGATTCCCACAAATCTTTCAGGGGGAAAAAAGAAGGGGAGAGGGGCCTGCCCGATGGCGCATTGGTAGCGTCGTCGCCTTGTAATCAAGGGGTCTCGGGTTCGATACCAGGTGGAGGCACATGGCACAGTGGTTCGGATCCCACTTTAAACTGTAGGTCCAGTCCCGATTAGGTGGACTTAGAACACCAACTTAGACCAAGAAGGGGAGAGCTGGCGTCGTTACGTCCACATATATGATGAGTCACTAACAGGTTGTCCAGTTTGCTTACCCCGATTGAGGCTTTCAGTCAGTTCAACGTCAACGAAGGCTTACATTCAACATAGGGAAAGTCAAAGGCGCATAACAAAGATAAAGTAAGCAAAAATTGCAGAATAGGCATTTTAGGGACGATTAAGCAAAATAGGCACTCACCTAATAGGCATTTATAGGCAATATAAAAATGCGTTTTTGGACTAGAAACACCATGAAACGAATTAAAAATATTAAAGCCTGTTTCTTACTAGACCCGGTGGAGGAGGCACACTGTAGTTCGGATCCAACTTTAAACAAGAGGTGGTCGTTTTCGTTCAATCTCCCTCACCTTCATGCCTCGCCCTCACCCTCACGGCTCGCCCTCACCCTCACGGATTTTCCTTGCCCTCGCCCTGACCCTCACACGCTCTCACCCTCACGACTCGCCTTTCGCCCTCACACGCCCTCACCCTCACGACTCGTCTTTCGCCCTCACACGCCCTCACCCTCACGACTCGCCTTTCGCCCTCACAAGCCCTCACCCTCACGACTCGCCTTTCGCCCTCACACGCCCTCACCCTCACAGCTCACAGGTCGCCCTCACCCTCACACGCCCTCACCCTCACGACTCACCAGTCGCCCTCACCCTCACACGCCCTCACCCTCACGACTCACCAGTCGCCCTCAGCCTCACACGCCCTCACCCTCACGACTCGACTTCGCCCTCACCCTCACACGCCCTCACCCTCACGACTAGCCTTTCGCCCTCACCCTCACGCACCCTCACCCTCACGGATTGACATGGCCCTCACCCTCACACACCCTCACCCTCACGACTCGCCTTTCGCCCTCACCCTCACACGCCCTCACCCTCACGACTTACAGGTAGCCCTCACCCTCACACGCCCTCACCCTCACGGCTCGGCTTCGCCCTCACCCTCACGGCTCGGCTTCGCCCTCACCCTCATACGCCCTCACCCTCACGACTCACCAGTCGCCCTCACCCTCACACACCCTCATCCTCACGGCTCGGCTTCGCCCTCACCCTCACACGCCCTCGCCCTCACGGATCGATCTCGACCTCACCCTCACACACCCTCACCCTCACAAGTCTTCGGAGGGTGAGGGTGAGGGTGAGGTCTGCCCTCGTGAGGGTCGCCCTCCGGAGGGTGACCACCTCTGGTCACCACCAAATCGATGTGGTCGATTCTATTATGGCATACAGGAAAATGTAATGTTGGTGATGGAGTGTAGATGATTGGCTCCATGAATTCAAAGTTAGGTTTGAATGTTGCGATGATGCGAGTTTGTTTGTGAGTGCCTATGCCATCTGATTTGGTGATCAAACCCTCGGCCACATTACAGTGAATATTCAGAGTATCTATGGCTAAGAATTTAGGTATATTCAAAGCAGTGTGTTTGATGGCTGGTTCAAGTTTTGTGTTGTTCTGGAAGCCTAATAGCTTACTTACATCACCCAGATCTACTATCTCTGTAGCAGACACAATCTCTACTCTGTGAGTGACAGAATTTTGACTTAACACTACACCACTGGGTAACTGAGCATTTAGAGTAGACAGATTATATTGCCCTGGAGTGATGACAATTTTTTGGTCACCAACTGCAATCTTTTTGTTGTGGTGTGTAATGTTGGGGATCAAGTACATGCCATAGAATGCTCTGAGAGCTATTGATTGATTGATTGATTTAGTTTATTTTACTTTGCGTTTTTTGCCTCTTGGCTAATTTGCGAAGATGGGGATGAGTGATGAAATGATGAAATTGATGAATGGACATTCACAAACAACCAAGCCCGACCGGGATTCGAACCCGGGTCCCTTGGCGTCGCAGCGCGATGTGCTAACCACTCGGCCACAGGGTCGGGCTGAGAGCTATTGGTTTGGGATATACAATATAGTCATGTAGTTTGAGTTTCAATATTGAATTCTGGCTGGTAAGATGGAATACGCCCATGTTGTTTCAGATACCAAAGGCTTTCTGAAAATCTTCAATTGATGGTTTATTTATTTGAGACATATATCTAAGAATAGATAAACACAGATGTCCACAATTAACAAGTAGTAGGATTGGCTATAGGATAAGCACCACTTATAAGTGTAGAAAAGGAGAGGCTATTTGATTGAACAATCCGATTTGCCCATACTTAAAACAATGGCAAGAGGGGCTTATACCCCAATTCTTCAGGTGTGATATGCTCTGAAGTTTTAAGAATTTTGAATTCTAGTGTAGAAAAGGTGAAGCCTCTCAGACAGATTTGCCTATACTTAAAATTATGTCAAGTACCCATATCATCTTATTGTTTATAGTGTGTTTTTTCTGTCAAAATCCCAGGAAACCCAGTAGAGTGTGGTGCATAGCCCCATGGTTTTTATTGCCTTGCAATCAGGAGGCCTCTGGGTTTGAGTCCTCATAAAATATGAAGCCTCCCCTGATGGCAAAATGTTAATATTGTTGCCTTGTAAACAAAAGGCTCGGGTTTGAGTCCTGATAAAATGTGTAAGATTGAAATACATGTTGCAAAATAATATCTCCATACGTGAGATTTTGAGAATAATTATTGCTAGTTGATATACAACTCCCAGATCTGAAAACCTGGTAAAAAGTGTTTTACAACAGCAATAATAGAGCAGAAACTACTCTATATTGAGAATTACCAAGAGCCTAGTTACTGCTATTGTCCTGCCCGATCAATACAATAAAAGAAGAGCGGGCAAGCAATTAATTATGCTTGCATGTTTTTTCCAATCTTTTGATCAGTCCCATGTCCCGGGCAAGCAATTAATGATGCTTGCCTGGGAAATTATATTTCTTGTATGGCAGCAGATAAAATCTACACTGTGTCTTTTCAGAGAGAAATAACATATCATCCATCATATTATTTACTCAAAGAGAAAATTCCTAGTAAAGGGAATATTGCCCTTTTTCTGTAGGCCTGGGAGATTTTATCTGCTGCCATACAAGAAATATAGCCTGTACTCTACCTTTTCAGGGGAAATTACATGTCATCCATCATATTATTTTCTCAAAGAGAAATTCTTATCTATACTGTACCCCTTCAGAGAAAATTACATGTTATCCGTCATATTATTAACTCAAAGAGGAAATTCTTAGTAATGATAATATTGGCTTCTTGGATATTGTCTGAACTGCATTTAGGTTTGGTCTTGTCGCAATAATATAAGCCCGAGTCTGTAACTTACAGAATATTCATTGCATATTATTTGAATTTTCCTGCCACGAGCAGATGTGATATATTTAAGCTTTCCTACAATACACAGGGGCTGTTTATGAGCTCCTGTTGTAATGTAGAGGTGCTGTTTGATATGAATTTTCCTGCAAAATGCAGATGTGATATATTTAAGCTTTCCTGCCACGAGCAGAGGTGCTATATTTGAGTTTTTCCTGCAAAATGCAGATGTGATATATTTAAGCTTTCCTGCCACGAGCAGAGGTGCTATAAAATTTGGGTAAGTAATATATAAAAAAGTTTTCCTGCAAAATGCAGATGTGATTTATTTGAGTTTTTCCTGCAAAATGCAGATGTGATATATTTAAGCTTTCCTGCCACGAGCAGAGGTGCTATATTTGAGTTTTTCCTGCAAAATGCAGATGTGATATATTTAAGCTTTCCTGCCACGAGCAGAGGTGCTATAAAATTTTGGGTAAGTAATATATAAAAAAGTTTTCCTGCAAAATGCAGATGTGATATATTTGAGTTTTTCCTGCAAAATGCAGATGTGATATATTTAAGCTTTCCTGCCACGAGCAGAGGTGCTATATTTGAGTTTTTCCTGCAAAATGCAGATGTGATATATTTAAGCTTTCCTGCCACGAGCAGAGGTGCTATAAAATTTTGGGTAAGTAATATATAAAAAAGTTTTCCTGCAAAATGCAGATGTGATATATTTGAGTTTTTCCTGCAAAATGCAGATGTGATATATTTAAGCTTTCCTGCCACGAGCAGAGGTGCTATATTTGAGTTTTTCCTGCAAAATGCAGATGTGATATATTTAAGCTTTCCTGCCACGAGCAGAGGTGCTATAAAATTTTGGGTAAGTAATATATAAAAAAGTTTTCCTGCAAAATGCAGATGTGATATATTTGAGTTTTTCCTGCAAAATGCAGATGTGATATATTTAAGCTTTCCTGCCACGAGCAGAGGTGCTATAAAATTTGGGTAAGTAATATATAAAAAAGTTTTCCTGACAGCAAAATGTTGGTATTATTGTTTTGTAATCAAGGGGATTCTGTTTTTGAGTCGGCCCTCTAGAATTGCTCTGTGACTCTCTCATTTCTTACATCATAAACATATGATTTTTCCCCTATGAGAATAACACTACATATGGTGTCATCAGGTAATGCCTCATGGAATTCACAGATAATTTTAATGTTTGTCCTGTCATTAACCACAACTTGTTTCCTTTTTGAAGTGTTGATGACAAACATGGGCCTCTGTGCTTTGAATTCATCTGGTGTGTAATACATGTCAGTATTGCCAGTAGTGACCCTTTTGTATGCTGTAAATGCCTCATATAATTTGAGGAATTCATTCTTGGACATGTCTAAATTATAATTTTCTCTAGGAAATACCTCATTTCTGCCATTTTTAAGATATATGTTCTTGATGTTGCAGCTATCAAATTTACTTGAATTTTTTTCCTGATTATTGTGTCTTCCAGTCTGAAACAGCACCACCACAAAATCCGGCATGTCATATTGTATACTGGAGAATGAATTTGTAGCATCAAACTCATAATATGTGCCAGTTGCGGGCTTCTGTACACATTTATATGTATAAAATTGTAGAGGAATCTGTGGATTTTTTATTATATCAGCTTTGTATTTAAGAGCATAACTGGCCTCATATTCAACAACTGGGATTCTTAACTCCATAGTCTGAATAATGCATTTGCCCTCATCAGGTAAGGTATTGGGCAGAGCTTCCCCTGTAGAGTTTATTGCACTGTACCTCATCAAAGAATTGTTATCATTTGCAGCTCTTCTAAATGTGATTCTTAAACCACCCTTCCACATAATATTTTTGTAATCTGAGAAGAATCCTGGCAATAGGCGCATGGGGAACAGCACTGTGTGGTTTTTAGATAATATTTTTTCACCAGCCTCAAATCCACCTATTTTGTAGTAAGAAGCCTCGGTTTTGGATAATTTTAATGTGGCCAAAGCTGTGGAGGTAATGCCGGGATAATCCACTCTGTTTATAACAACGCCATGCTTTCTGACCTCAATTTCAGAGAATAGATGTGGCACAAAATTATCTACAAGTCTTATATTTGAATTTGCCGGATAATCTGTTCCATCGAGCTTTACAACATCAAATTTGATGTATAGATCTGCTCTGTGGGGGTGTATAAATCCATCCCCTACATCAAGATCAACCTCAATCTCTGTGTTGGGTTGATTTAAATTTGCAAATGTCCTCCTGTTTGGAGGGAATGATTGTAGCTCATAACTCAATATTTTCCATTTTCTTCTTGTATGTATTTTTATTTTAATATTAATCTCTATGATTGCAGTTGTTGTGGCTCCAGCAAAATCAACTAATTCTTCTTTTTCATTAGTGACCATCAATTCAATATAATCTATTCTATTATGACACACAGGAAAATATAATGTTGGGGATGGATTGTAGATGATGGGCTCCATAAATTCAGAATTAGGTTTGAATGTTGCAATGATGCCGGTTTGTTTGTGAGTGCCTATGCCATTTGATTTGGTGATCATACCCTCAGCCACATTACAGTGAATATTCAGAGTCTCTATGGCTAAGAATTTAGGTATATTAATAGCAGTGTGTTTGATGGCTGGTTCAAGTTTTGTGTTGTTCTCAAATCCTAACAGCTCTCCTATAGTACCCAGATCCACTGTTTTTGTAGCAGATACAATCTCTACTCTGTGAGAGACAGAATTTTGACTTAACACTACACCTCTGGGTAATTGAGCATTTAGAGTGGATAGATTATACTGCCCTGGAGTAATGACAATTTTTTGATCACCAACTGCAATTTTGTTGTTGTGGTGTGTAATATTAGGTTTGGTTTGATTTGGTGTTTTAAGTCCACTTTATGCACAGTAAGGCTAATCGGGACTGGACCTACAGTTTACAGTGGGATCCGAACCACTTGTGCCTCCACCGGGTATCGAACCCGGGACCCCTTGATTACAAGGCAATGACGCTACCACTGCGCCATGGGGGAGGCGTGTGTAATATTAGGGATCAAGTACATGCCATAAAATGCTCTGAGAGCTATTGTTTTGGGATACACTATGTCATCATGTAATTTGAGTTTCAATATTGAATTTTGGCTGGTGAGATGGAATACCCCCATGATGTTTTAGATACCACAAGGCTTTTTGAAAATTTTCAATTGATGGTTTATTTATTTGAGACATATATCTGAGAACAGATAAACACAAATGTCCACAATTAACATCTTTGAAATTTTGAACACGGGCATTATTGTAATAAAGATTAGGTGATTTTAAATATTTTATTAAATTTTCAGGTGGAACACCTCCAAATCAATCAAACACAAATGCCTCATTGTTTAAATATTTAAGATAACAGATCCAGTGAGTGCCCTGATTTTTGTACTTATCCAAATTAACAATGCCACACTCTTTGTTGAGTGGTTGTTCCGGTAAAGAATCAGACATGTACACACCTCTAAAATTTTTGATGCCCAGTGGCTTGATTAAAGCTTCAATATCTTGGTTTGTAAGCGGCTCTTGTTTTTTTTAAACTTATTCATGGCTCTCTTAACACCTTTGCCTTGTTTCTCAATGGCCAGGTTATGGCGCTTCAATTCATCTAATTCTGCCCTATTCTTCTTGGCATCTATTACTGTTTTTGCTATGGCAGCTGATCCCCCAGCCAAGCTCCCAACAGCCCCAAGTGCTGCTAAGATGGCAGGGATAGTAAATATGAAACCCCCCACATGTGATTTTTTCCTGGATTGCTGTAATTTTTTTAATTGGGGGGTACTAAGCAACAATTTCATACCATGTCCCTTTGCAAGACAAGAATTTTTTTTCTTGCGCTGCTTTTTTGTTAAAAGACTATCAATAGTTTTAAGAGATTTAAGACCTGCATAAGGTATTTGATACATAACACCCTTGGCCTTCATTGTAGGTTTATTATATACATATTCACAACCCCCACCCCAATTTTTGTTTGGTGTTCATAGCAATAGTGGTCCCCAATGCTGCTATTTTTTCACTCAAAGAAGCATCTTTGCTTACAAATCTACCAAATGCAGCCTCTTCTAATTTCTTGTCTGCAACATGTCTCTTGTCAAGATCAGAATGTGTGTTGTATGCTATGTCATGGTCTCTACAAGCAGCATCTAAAGGATTAACACCAGGATCACCTCTGTTTAATCTATGGTCCAATTTTGTGCCTGGACCACAATACTGATAGCCTGGAATGTGTAGTTCAAATGGCAGCTTGTTTATAATGTCATTAACAAGGCCCCGACCCTCAGAAATATTCCAAAATTTAGGTGGTAGAGTATTAATAATTTTTATAAGATATCCAATCCCCTTAGTGTCATTCACTATAAAATTAGACAATTTGGTGCTTATCATGTCCATAATTCCAACTTTTTCATTGTAAAAATTGTGGTTCCCTGCATTTTCCTCCCCAGCTATCACCAATAACCTATCTACAAGTTTCCTGACATCATCAACCCACACAAATTCTTTAGGCAGGGTGTTGTATTGTTTGATCCCACTGGCTGTCTTAATTTGTGACCATATGGGCTTGATTAAATTATTGTATTTTGCCCCACTGCTAGACTTGACTCTTTTTTGTGTGGGATCATTGTTCTGGTATAGAGCATCTGATTTTATTAATATTTCTTTGTAATATTCATAATCTTGATCTGTATAGCTGCCAGGCCTTTTCCTAGTCATCAGTTCCCACAATCCAGGTGTGCCGGGGTACTTAACAAAAGCACCTTTTTCTCCGAGACGAGATTCTGAATAAACAATCAGATCATCCCCCATAAATGTTACTCTGAAATTGCCAATTCTATGTATGATGCTACCATCAAGCTCTGTGCCAGCATATAAGCCAAACACCTCATCTTTATTGTCTTTAGGTGTGCTTAAATATTTTTGAGCAAGAAGACCCAATTCAATAGGATCCTGAGTAGCTTCAATTCTTCTAGGAGCAATAGGACTAGGTGTATGAATACTGGAAAGTGGGGTGAATGGATAATCTAATATGTTTCTTGCAGCTACAGGTACAAGCTCTGTGATCAAATTTTGATTTTGCTCTGTAACAGTTTTGATATTTTTACCTAATTCACTAATAGCATAGGCTGTTCTGTTTGTTTGTGTTTTTCATAAATTCCCCGGTTCTCTGATTTCCATCCCTTAAATCTTTTTACAAGATAATCTCTTAATTTAAGATCATCAATGATTGGCCTTTTCATGTTTATTTATATATGTTTCAATGTCTAGAAAATTGTTGATTTTATTTCTGTATTTGCCACTATTGGGTGTTCTTGTCATATCAATTGTGACAAACCCATAACTGTCCTGGTTCCAGCACCTGCTGCAAAACTTAGAAAAATCATTGTAGCTCAAGTCCCCACCTACATATTCATCATGTATGTGTTTGAGGTTGGTATGGTCTTGATGAAACACACATATAAAATTGCTGTTGTCTCGGATCAGCTGCTTCGGTATTTTTGAAAAAGTCTGTGCCAGGTAGAAGCAATCAATGTTTTTGTGCCGGCCCTGTGTAAAGAAATTTCTAACCTTGTTTTGATTATCCAGTATAATGTCATCAAACACAACAACAGAATTATCGAGACATTCATGAAGTGGCTTAACATCTGGTTCAAAAGTGGCTATATCCAATCCATCATATAGCTTCATCAGCTGCTGATATTTTAATTGTTCCAAGCTCTTAGAGAAGATATACAAGTGCCTGTTTTTCCAGTCTAACCAGTTGGGTGCCAATAAAAAATTATCAACCATTAGTGTAGTTTTACCACAAGCATATGGCCCAACAATAAGACATCTAATATTTTCAGGCAGCAACTTGCCATTTCTCTTAATCTGCTGTTCAGGTTCTGGCAGCCTCTTTATAACATCCCAGGTGCTTATATTATCACTTTGTCTGCATCGATCCAGCTGTGTTCTGGAAGTCCTAGCCATTTGACAAATAACTTGTTGCCTTTTCTGCGGATATTTTTTTCTATGAGATATGTGTCAGGCAGTTTAGTTTTGCTGAGCTCTTGTTCATAGAACCTGCCTTTGAGAATTTCTCCTCGGTGATCTTTTATTATATATGTGTTAAGGGTCCCAGGTTTAATTTGAACTACTGTAAATAATTCAGTGCTCCAGTTTCTTGTAAAGCCTCTTTTGAATAAGTGCTTATATTTGCTGATTCTTACTTGATCACCTACCCTGTATTTGGCCTTTCTTGTTGTTGGCTGGTATCTAGGATAATAAACAGTCCTGATCAATTTTTGCTCATCAGATGAAGTTACTTCAGAGGGTTTCATGTTGATTGTGGAATGGACCGAGTTGTTATATTTATGTAGAAGTTCTGGAAGAATATTAATCCATTTATAATTACCTTGAAGTGTAAATTGTTTATACATAAGATTTTTTAAGGTTCTGTTGAATCTCTCTACAATTGAGGCCTTGAGATCACTGTAACTCGAATAATGTTTTATTGACTGGCTTTTAATAAATTGTTGAAACACTGAATTATAAAATTCTTTGCCATTATCTGTTTGCAAATAGCACGGGGATCTTCCACTCTGATTGATGATTGTCCTGAGGGCTTCTGTAACACATTTTCCAGTCTTGGATTTGAGTGGCACAGCCCAGGCAAATTTTGAAAATGTGTCTATTACAGTGAGTAGATACTTGTAGCCCTTGTTGATTTTGTCTAAGTTTTTCAACTGTCCACTTGCCATTTCAATCAAGTCGCTCTGCCATAAATCATCTATGCCCTTTGTGACTACTGGCAATCTCTTAAAATTATGTCTGGCCTGTCTGTGTAATTCATCAACAATAATTTGTCTAGACATAATATATAAACAAGAATATTGCAACTATGGGGTGTTCAGCAGCTGATACTGCAGGATTTTCTAAATATAATTTGTCCCCTATTTGTATTTTAAATTCCAGAGAGCCATCATCTTCAACATATGCTGTTTCTAATGTATTGGGATCTGTAAAATCCTCTAACTCTACACTGGTGATTTTCACTTTGTTATCAGCATTTGTTATTGATAAGGTAGGGTAGTGGTGTGCCTGTGGTTGAAGCCAATATTTGATCTTGATTGGTCTAAGTGTGCCCCCAACAAAAAACTGGTAGGGGACAGCATATATATTTTGCCACCTGGTGTAAATGGTGAATCATATTCTTTGTTGGGGATACTGTACAATTCAAGAATTACTGTATGTTTTGGATTCTCAATTATGCCTGTTATTTCCTTTTCTGCTGTGAGCAATCTGCTTGTTACAGATTCAAGATGCTCATTGATAGTCCTAACAACATCATCATGGCCTGGCTTGATTTTTATGTCCACAACAAGTTTCTTGTATTGTTGCACAAGCTCTTGTAGCTGGGTGGCAAAAACAGACAGAGCATTTGCTTGATTGGATTCCATGGTCCCTAGCTGTTGCTTGATATTAGCTACAATTTGTTGCAAATTTTCAACAACTGCCAATTTTGAATTTTGAGCAGTAAGATCATGGACCTGTCTTCTGATATCCTCAAACAGGGCATGCAATTCATTAATATGTTGATTAGTTGGAAGAGTGGCCACTGTCTGAGTAAGTTGTTTGATCTCTGCCTGGATATTCTTGATATCTTCTGATTTCAATATGCGATTCACTGCTCTCTTAATATTTTTAAGTTCCTGTGATGTAGGCAGATTTGATACTGTATTTTGCAAAGATTCAAGTGCCAATTTTACATTGTTTAATTCAGAAGCATCAGCCACATTTTGCATAGCATTTTGGAGCAGGGCTATATCTGCCTGAGAGGGTGTTGATTGTTGTAAAATTTCAAGCTTTGTTTGGATATCATCTATCAAGTGATGAAAATGAGATAGTTCAGATTCAGTGTTGAGGTTTTCAAGCTTTGTGATTTGTTGCTGGACACTAACAAGGGTATCTACAATCCCAGGCAATCGGGATTCTAGTACATTTGCCAAATCACTTTGCACTGCTGCTATTGTACCTTCAAGATGGGTTATGGAACTTTGAATTTTTCCAAAATCTTCATATGATTCAAGTTGCAGCTTAATATTAGCTACACTCCGAGTTATTGCATTCAAAGCATCAGAAGATGGCAAATTGTTCATAAAATTTTCAAGTGTCTCAATTTTTTCTTTAACCTCGGCTATGGCATTGTTCAGAGGGTCCAGATTAGGTATTTGGAGTGACTGAATCTGTTCCTTTAGAGTGGAAATCACTAGATCAAAATCTTCTTGTGATTTTATGCTTTTGACAATTGTTTGGAGTTGTGTCTGGACATTATTTATTTGCTCTTCTAATTGTTGTTTCAATTGCTCAGAGTTGGTGGCCTGGCTCTTAAATTTGGCTTGAAGAGCTGCTACAGCTTCTTCTAAATTTTGAAAGTTATTTAATGTGGCCAGGTCAGTATATTTCTGAAGCAATAATTTAAGTTCTGAGTCAATTTTAAGAAGAGGGTCCATGCATTGTGATTGTAAATTTGTAATTTCTAATTGAAGACTGGCATTGAGTGTGGTTTGTAAAGCTTGTAAATCACTTCTTAATTTCTTGACTCTGACATCAAGCATCAGAATCTCATCACTGTGATCTTCATGCCTTGTATGGCCAAATATGTCATTAGGCATTTTTGTTTTAGCGGTTATTTATTATTGAATATCTAATTCTTAATTCTATAAAAAAGGGTATAAGCTTGTCATAGGATCCAGGGACCTCAATATATAAGCAGTCACCAGCAGAAACAGTATATACAGTGCCAGAAATCATGTTTGAGTGCTTAATTCTATAAATATTTCTCCCTACTGAAATTTTAACATCACCGTCAGGGGTTGTAATAAATTGCAATTGCCCACCTACAGGTAATTGGTAATGATTTAAATTATTGTTAAATATGTACAATGTTTTGCCTGTTTCATCATCAATATCTGTAAGTATGCTGTTTAGATGAATAATTAACAAGCCACTTAGTTTAGATATCATATCAGAAGAGGGTTGTGGTGTTGGCAGCTCCACAATAGCCTGTTTTTTGAACCCAAATAAGTTCATAGGCATGTTTATTTATTTCAAATCATGCTCTGGAATTGGGCATTGATGCCCACTTTTCAAATCACAATGACCCCATGGTAGAGTATGTATGCCACATGATAAAATGCATCTCTTATCATCATGTGGGTCCAGAGCCACTTTTCTTACAATATTTGTAGTCAACAAGTGATCCATACTCTGAATTCTGGATTCTGATGTTCTGATTGTGCTACATGATTTGAGGCAATTTTTGTAATCCTCAAATTCAAGCTCTTTGTCAACAGTCACTCTGCCAATGCCCTTGGCTTTTTTGGCAACAACACCACTACATGTTTCAAAACTGTACATCTTGGCTCTTAACCCAGCAAATGCCACAATAACATCACCAAGTGTCTCATCTTTTAACTTGCCAGGCACCTTTTTGTTGTGGGGTTGAATCCTTGTATGTTCACTGGTATCAAAATATTCAAGCAATGCAGGCTGTGACATATCTTTATAAACATCTTCTGTGTGAATATCAAGAACAAAACTATCCGTGTCCATGTACATCAATTTTACACTATCACCATAAAAAGGTTTCAGCACATCATAATACAATTTTAACATATGTAATTTGGCCAATTCCAATATCACAGCCCCTACATAAATAGGTTTATCAAACTTAATCTTTGTTTTTTTCATGTTGAAAAGAGCCATATTTTCATCATAAATTCTTCTATAATTGAAATTAGGCTTTGCAACCAATTTTTTGCTCAGGCTGGGGTCAGTAATTATTTTAACATCGGTATGTTTTCTGACATTTTCAATAGTTTTGCCATACACAGAATTGACCATCAATTTAAACAAGGCCTTATCAAATTGGCTCTTTGCAGATGTTCGAAGCTCTGTGTTTGTATTAATATATGGCTTCAACCATTTTAAGTGCCTGAACCTCAAAACTTTGCCAACTTTGCTCACTTGAACACCATGTTTCATCAGGAACTGGAGGTTTTTGTAATATATGACATAGCCCTGTTTTGGCTCCAGTGTCATCATCAATTTCTTCTGTTTAGAGCCAGGTGAGCACTTAACCTCAGGAATTGGGGGCAGATCAGAAAATTTGTTGTGTAAATTATCTGGAATTGTCAGATCAACCTCTAAGAATAGACCTTAGTGACTGTCATCAAAATCCTGAAGATTCTCAATATTAAAATCTTCAACCCATTCAAGCCCTGCATATGGCAATTTATCCATCATAGCATAACCATAGAGGCTGTTTGCATCTACATACAGTATATAATTTGATGGCAGTGCTGGATCATAATCAGAAATATATTTGTTATTTGCTCTGGCATATCTCTGAGAACATTGCACCATGCCTCCTCTTATACATTGTTCCATAAACAGATACATATCTTGATCCTGGATCAGATCCAATTGCATTTTAGTGTTTAAAAACATTGCAGACCATGCTAGGCCCGGGGCACTGTAAAAATACATTGGATCCAGTTCATAATTTTGCATGGAAAATTTTCTGAATACCTGCAGTATATCAGCTAAGAGGGTCACATCAAGTTTTAAATATGCCATGTGATAATCACCAAATGTCTGGCATTTTAAATTGTTCCACATCAATTGGGCATGGTGATAATCTTCATCAGTGATTCCAGATCCTCTGATTTTGCTGTAAAACTCTTGTTGTGGTGGCAGAGCACACTCATCAAATTTAGAAAAATCTGTAACATAATCATATGGATATACACCCTTCCGCCTAATTAATTTCAGGTCCTGATTTGGAAACATGGCACATGTGATTTTGAATTGATCATCAGATAATTGAGTGGCCAGTGTAGCCAGGCTAGCAAATAAAATTCTGTAGGAATCAAGAAATCTTATGTGAATAGGAACACCATTAACTTTAATTATTTTGCTAATAGCAATATATTTCTCATCATTTTCAGCTAAAATATTTAAATTCTGCTTGTCAAACCCCTCATATCTGATCAGATGATGAAAATCATAATTGGATGCTCCATGGCAAAATATAGGGATAAATTTTGGTCTCTGGATCTTAATATTACAGCTATTACACAGGGCCATTTTGAATTTACCATCTGTATGAGAATGGTGTTTCACCTTGATTTTTGTATCTGAAAATTCAGAATCACATACCGGGCATTTTTCTGCATTGTTGAAATCTTCAATCTGTTTCTCTGTTAAAGGCAACATAGGTTTTGATTTTAATAAGATATTAGATGCTATGTCATAGCACTCATTTTCTATTCTATGTGCAAATTTTTTGATGGCATCTGCTCCCAAGTATGAATCTTTTTTACTAACAACACCATCCTGTACAACAACATAATAAAAACTAGAAGGTTCATGTAGCTGGTATGGTGTAATTGAAGATTCTTCAGGATCTGGATTGCAGAATGCAAGAGGTTTGAGATTTGATTCAAAATCACAAACTATATATGCTGGGTGTTCTGACAAGGCTTCAAACTTTTTGAATTCTGCATTTTCACTTGGCATTGGCATCACCATATGAACAGGTTTATAGTTGCCACAGTATTTTAAATGTTCAATTAACTTGTTTTTAGCAATTTCTGCATTCACTTCCCGAACCCCATTCACCATTTTCCTGCCATCAAATACACTTAAACATCTTCTGCACAACTTGAATATTGTATTGGATTTGTCTATTTGCTTTCTCACTAAAGCTTCAAGATTATGTATCAGAGTGTAATGATATGTGCCATCCCCTTCAATTAAGAGCAAATCAATCGGAACAGCAGATTCATCATCAAATGTACTGATTCTGAGAGGTTCTATCAAGCAATTGCCACGGCCAGTGGAACAAATAAATACATTAATAGATCATTGTTTGCCATTAATATCCCTGGCCGTTTTTTCAAATTTATCAATATTCTGAACAGACATTGGATATTCTAAACCCTCCATTGCTTCATCAAAATCATGTTCATGTTGTTTATAATAACTTATTCTCTGAGGATTTCTTGAAACTGGAAACAAAGCAGCTAAAATACACCACAAAAAGCATTTCTGGTCGGTATTTTCAATATTAACCACGGCTTTTTTGTTTTTAATATTGGCAGGTAATGGCAAATATGTAGATCCTTGTAATGGGCTGAATTCAGAAATATTAACATATAACTTGTGTGGAGATCCGCATAGGCTCCATCCAGACTCTTTTGCTGCAAATTCAGAGTGTTTAATGTTCAGTTGATCTATCAAACTGCTTATTATTTTGTCTGAATTTGCATTTGAATATACAGGTACAGTTTCTGTTATGTGGGGCTGTGTAAATTTTGTGCCATTTGGTTTCTTATATTATGTAAACCATTTGAGGGAGAGCTTATAAGAGCCATTTTGTGCATTTAGAATTGCCTGCACATCAGGATTTACACTGTTCAAAAAATTCTTAATGCCACATCTTGGCTCTGATACAAACCGATAATCTCTTAATTGGCCATTAAAACTGCTATGGATAGGTGGTGCATAGCGTGGCTGCTTTGCAGGTCCAGCATTAACAGGTGCTTCATGCTTCCTTTTCAGACCAGATGTGGATGGTTGTGAGGGCAATGTTGATGACTGTACATAAGAATTACACTTATGCCATTTGTAATATGCCTTGCTTAATATTTTGTGGCATCTTGGACACATTTTCATGGCCTTTCTGCATTTCTTACGGTCGCAAATATGCCGGTGCCTGGCAAAATGAGAACTAGATATATTTTTATTACACTGATTGCAATATTTTTGTTTTGGCATTTTTGTTGTTTATTTATATAAAATTTCTTGGTCCAAAAAAACAGAACTATGCCAAAACAATTATAACAGCAATAACTAGGCTCTGGTGATCCCCAATATAAAATAATTTTGCTCTTTTTATGCTGTTGTAAAACACATTTTACTAGGTTTTCAGATCTGGGAGTTGTATATCAACTAGCAATAATTATTCTCAAAATCTCACGTATGGAGATATTATTTTGCAACATGTATTTCAATCTTACACATTTTATCAGGACTCAAACCCGAGCCTTTTGTTTACAAGGCAACAATATTAACATTTTGCCATCAGGGGAGGCTTCATATTTTATGAGGACTCAAACCCAGAGGCCTCCTGATTGCAAGGCAATAAAAACCATGGGGCTATGCACCACACTCTACTGGGTTTCCTGGGATTTTGACAGAAAAAACACACTATAAACAATAAGATGATATGGGTACTTGACATAATTTTAAGTATAGGCAAATCTGTCTGAGAGGCTTCACCTTTTCTACACTAGAATTCAAAATTCTTAAAACTTCAGAGCATATCACACCTGAAGAATTGGGGTATAAGCCCCTCTTGCCATTGTTTTAAGTATGGGCAAATCGGATTGTTCAATCAAATAGCCTCTCCTTTTCTACACTTATAAGTGGTGCTTATCCTATAGCCAATCCTACTACTTTAACATCTTGGAAATTATGAACATGCTCGTCATTGCAATAAATATTAGTCGATTTTAGATATTTTACTAAATTCTTAGGTGGAATGCATCCAAACGAATCGAATACAAATGCTTTGTTTGAATACTTAAGATAGCAGATCCAGTGAGTGCCCTGATTTATGTATTTATCTAAATTGACTATTCCGCACTATTTTTTGAGCGGTTGTTTTGGTAAAGAATCAGACATGTACACACCTCTAAAATTTCTGATGCCCAGTGGTTCGATTAAAGCTTCGATATCTTGGTTGGTAAGCGGCACTTGATTTTTTAAACTTATTCATGACTCTTTTAAGACCTTTACCTTGTCTCTCTCTGTCTGTGGCCAGATTATGGCGCTTCTGTTCAGCCAATTCTGCCTTATTTTTCTTGGCATCTATTACTGTTTTTGCTATGGCAGCTGATCCCCCTGCTAAGCTACCAACTGCTCCTAGCGCTGCTAAAATAGCCGGGATACTAAATATGAAGCCCCCAACATGGGATTTTTATTCCTGGAATGCTGTAGTTTTTTTAATTGGGGGTTACTAAGTAACAATTTCATACCGTGGCCTTTGGCAAGACAAGAGCTTTTTTTTCTTGCGCTGCTTTTTGGTTAGAAGACTATCGATAGTCCCAAGAGATTTGAGACCTGCATATGGTATCTGATACATAACACCCTTGGCCTTCATTGTAGGTTTATTATATAGAATTGACCAGCTTGCGATCAAAAATTTAAGTTGTAACAATTATTGGTGGGCTAATCTGTGTATATACATATATATATATATATATATATATATATTTTACAACCCCCACCCCAGTTTTTGTTTGGTGCTCATAGCTATGGTGGTCCCAACGCTGCTATTCTTTCACTCAAAGAAGCATCTTTGCTTACTAATCTTCCGAATGCAGCCTCTTCTAATTTTTTGTCTGCCACATGTCACCTATCAAGATTGGCATGTGTGTTGTATGCTATGTCATGGTCTCTACAAGCTGCGTCTAGGGGATTCACACCAGGGTCCCCTCTGTTTAGTCTCTGGTCCAGTTTGGTACGGGACCACTATACTGATAGCCTGGTATGAGAAGCTCAAATGGCAGCATGTTTATGATGTCATTAACCAGCCCCCGACCCTCAGAGATACTCCAAAATTTAGGCGGTAGAGTATTAATAATTTTTATAAGATATCCAATGCCCTTAGTGTCATTGACTATGAAATTAAACAATTTGGTGACTATCATTAACATAATTCCAACCTTTTCGTTGTAAAAATTATGGTTACCGGCATTTTCTTCGCCAGCTATGACAGCAACCTATCTACGAGTTTAATGACATCGTCAACCCAGACGAATTCTTTAGGCAGGGTGCTGTACTGTTTGATCCCGCTACCTGTCTTGATCTGTGTCCATATGGGCTTGATTAAGTTGTTGTATTTTGCTCCACTGCTAGAATTGACCTTTTTTTGTGTAGGATCGTTGTTCTGGTACAAGGCATCCGATTTTATTAGTATTTCTTTGTAGTACTCATAGTCTTGATCTGTATAGTTGTCAGGTCGTTTGCGAGTCATCAGTTCCCACAATCCAGGTGTTCCAGGATACTTAACAAAACCGCCTCTTTCTCCAAGATGAGATTCTGAATATACAATCAGATCGTCGCCCATAAACGTAACTCTAATATTGCCAATTTTATGTATGATGCCACCGTTAAGCTCCGTGTCAGCGTATAAACCGAAGACCTCGTCTTTGCTGTCTTTAGGTGTGCTTAAATATATTTGAGCAAGAAGGCCCAATTCAATAGGATCCTGACTAGGTTCGATTCTTCGAGGACGAACAGGACTAGGTGTATGAATACTAGAAAGGGGGGTGATTGGATAATCTAATATGTTCCGAGCAGCTACCGGCACAAGCTCTGTGATCAAATTTTGGTTCTGCTCTGTAACAGTTTTGATATCTTTACCCAGTTCACTAATAGCATCAATAATAGGCTGTTCTGTGCGCTTGTGTTGTTCATAAAAACCTCGGTTCTCTGATTTCCATCCCTTGAATCGTTTTACAAGATAGTCTCTTAATTTAAGATCGTCAACGATTAGTCGTTTCATGGTTGTTTATATACGTCTCTACGTCTAGAAAATCGTTGATTTTACTCCTATATTTACCACTATTGGGCTTCCTTGTCATATCGATTGTGACAAACCCGTAGCTGTCCTGGTTCCAGCACCTACCACAAAACTTAGAAAAATCGTTGTAGCTTAAGTCTCCACCTACATACTCGTCATGTATGTGTTTGAGGTTAGTATGATCTTGACGAAACGCACATATGAAATTGCTTTGGTCTCGTAGCAGCTGTTTCGGTATTTTGGAAAAGGTCTGCGCCAGGTAGAAGCAATCTATCCCATTGTGCCGCCCCTGTGTAAAGAAATTTCGAACCTCGTTTTGATGATCCAGTATAATGTCATCAAACGCAACAACAGAGTTATCGAGACAGTCATGGAGTGGCTTAACATCTGATTCAAAAGTGGCTACATCCAGTCCATCGTATAGCTTCATCAGCTGCTGATATTTTCATTGTTCTAAGCTCTTAGAAAAAAACGTACAAGTGCCTGTTTTTCTAGTCTAACCAGTTAGGTGCCAGTAAAAAATTATCAACCAGTGGCGTAGTCTTACCGCAACCCGACGGCCCAACAATAACACAACGAATATTATCAGGTAGCAGATTGACATTTTTCTTAGTGTGCTGTTTGGGCTCTGGTAGTCGCTTTATAACATCCCAGGTGTTCATAGTGTCACTTTGTCTGCTTTGATCCAGCTGTTTTCTGGGAGGCCTAGCCATTTGACCAGTAGCTTGTTGCCTTTTTTGCGGATGACTTTTTCTATGAGATATGTGTCGGGCTGTTTAGTTTTGCTGAGTACTTCTTCGTAGATTCGGCCTTTTGAGAATTTCACCGCGATGGTCTTTTATTATATATGTGTTACGGGTCCCAGGTATAACTTGGACCACTGTTCAGTTTCTGGTAAGGCCTTTTTCGAATATGTGTTTATATTTACTGATCCTTACTTGATCACCGACCTTGTATTTAGTTTTCCTGGTTGTTGGTTGATATTTAGGATAGTAAATATGCTGTTCGTCAGATGTGGTTTCATCAGAGGGCTTCATGTTGATCGTGGCATGGACCGAATTGTTATATCGATCTAGAAGTTCTGGTAGGATAGTAAGCCATTTATAATTACCTTGAAGCGTAAATTGTTTATACATATGACTTTTTAGGGTTCTGTTGAATCTCTCTACAAATAGAGACTTTGAGATCGTTGTAACTTGAGTAATGTCGTCTTGACTGGCTCTTAACAAATTGTTGGAACACCAAATTATAGAATTCTTTGCCGTTATATGTTTGTAGATAGCGTGGTGATCTTCCACTGTGATTGATGATTGTCTTGAAGCCTTTTGTAACACATGTTCCAGTCTTGGATTTAAGCAGCACAGCCCAGGCATATTTCGAAAATGTGTCTATGACAGTAAGTAGATACTTCTAGCCCTTGTTGATCTTGTCTAAGTTTTTCAGCTTTCCACTTGCCATCTCAACCAAGTTAGCTTGCCACAGATCGTCTATGCCTTTTGTGACCACTGGCAGACGCTTATAGTTACGTCTGGCTGGTCTGTGTAGCTCGTCAACTATGGTTTGTCTAGACATAGTACGTAAACAAGAATATCGCAACTATGGGGTGTTCGGCAGCAGATACCGTAGGATTTTCTAAATACAACTTGTCCCCTATTTGTATATTAAACTCGAGAGAACCATCATCTTCAGCATAGGCTGTTTCTAGTGTATCGGGGTCTGTAAAATCCTCTAACTCCACACTGGTGATTTTTGGTATGTTGTCAGCATTGGCTATCGATAAGGTAGGGTAGTGGTGAGCCTGCGGTTGTAACCAGTATTTGATCTTGACCGGTCTGAGTGTGCCCCTCACGAAGAACTGGTAATAAAATTGTGCAGGGGACAACATATACAGTTTGCCACCTGGTGTAAACGGTGAATCGTATTCGTTGTTGGGGATACTGTACAATTCGAGGATTACTGTGTGCTTAGGATTCTCGATTAGGCCAGTTATTTCTTTTTCTGCTGTAAGCAATCTACTCATTACAGATTCAAGATGCTCGTTGATAGTCCTAACAATCTCGTCGTGGTCTGGTTTGATTCTTATGTCCACAGCAAGTTTCTTGTATTGTTGAACAATCTCTTGAAGCTGCGTGGCAAAAACAGACAGAGCATTTGCTTGGTTGGATTCCATGGTCCCTAGCTGTTGCTTGATGTTGGCTACAATTTGCTGTAGATTTTCAACAACAGCCAATTTTGTACTTTGGGCTGTAAGATCATGGACTTATGATATCCTGAAACAGAGCATGCAGTTCGTTAATATCCTGATTGGTTGGAAGAGTAGCCACTGTCTGAGTAAGCTGTTTGATCTCTGTCTGAATATTCTTGATGTCTTCAGATTTCAATATGCGATGTACGGTTGTTTTAATATTTTTAAGTTCCTGTGATGTAGGCAGATTGACCACCGTATTCTGCAGAGACTCAAAAGCCAATTTTACAGCATTTAATTCAGTAGCATCAGCTACACTACGCATAGCACCTTGGAGCAGGGCTATGTCTGCCTGAGTAGGTGTTGATTGTTGTAAAATTTCAAGCTTTGTTTGAATATCATCGATCAAGTGATGAAAATGGGATAGCTCAAATTCGGTGTTGAGGTTTTCAAGTTTGGTGATCTGTTGCTGGACACTGGCAAGGGTGTCTACGATACCAGGTGAACGGGACTCTAGAATTTCTTGTACATTTGTCAGATCGTTTTGTACTGCTGCTATGGTACCCTCAAGATGGGTTATGATACTCTGAATTTTTTCCAAAATCGTAGTATGTCTCTAGTTGCAGCTTGATGTTGGCAGCACTACGAGTGAAGGCACTCAGAGCATCAGAAGATGGTAGGTTGTTCATAAAGTTTTCGAGTGTCTCGATTTTTACTTTGACCTCGGCTATGGGATTGTTCAGGGGGTCCAGATTAGGAATCTCCAGTGATTGAATCTGTTCTTTCAGAGTAGAAATCACTAGATCGAAATCATCTTTGGACTTTATGCTTTTGACAATTGTTTGGAGCTGTGTCTGGACACTACCAATCTGCTCTTCTAGTTGCTGTTTCAGTTGCTCAGAGTTGGTAGCCTGAGTCTTGAATTTGGCTTGAAGAGCTGCTATGGCCTCCTCTAAACTCTGAAGATTATCGAGTGTAGCCAAGTCAGTGTATTTCTGGAGCAACGATTTGAGTTCTGAGTCGATTTTAAGAAGAGTAAATTGTAAATTGGTAATCTCGAGTTGAAGACTGGCATTGAGTGTGGTTTGTAGAGCTTGTAAATCACTTATTAATCCTTTGACTCTGACGTCAAGCATCAGAATCTTGTCGCTGTGATCTTCGTGCCTTGTATGGCCAAATATATCGTTAGGCATTGTGTTTTTAGCGGTTATTTATTATAGAGTATCTGATTCTTAATTCTATAAAGAGAGGTATAAGCTTGTCATAGTGTCCCAGGACCTCAATATATAAACAGTCACCGGCAGAGACAGTAGACATTATATACAGTGCCAGGAACCATGTTTGAGTGCTTAATTCTGTAAATATTTCTGCCTACTGAAACCTTGACATTGCCCTCGGTGGTTGGAATAAATTGTAATTGACCACCTACAGGTAACTGGCAGTGGTTTAAGTTATTGTTAAATATGTACAATGTTTTACCTATATTAACATCAACATCTGTAAGTATGCTATTCAGATGAATAATTAACAAACCACTTAGTTTAGATAGCATAGATTGTATATCAAGAGAGGGTGCTGGTGTTGGCAGGTCCATAATAGCCTGTTTTTTGAACCCAAATCAGTTCATCTTCATGTTTATTTATTGCAAACCATGCTCTGTGATTGGGCATTGATTGCCACTTATCAAGTCACACTGACCCCATAGTAGAGTATGTATACCACATGATAAAACGTATCTCTTATCGTCATGTGGGTCCAGAGCCACTTTTCTTACAATATTTGTAGTCATCAAGTGATCCACACTCTGGATTCTACATTCTGATGTTCTGATTGTACTACATGATTTGAGACAATCTTCGTAATCTTCAAATTTGAGCTCTTTGTCTACAGTTACTCTACCAATGCCCTTGGCTTTTTTGGTGACAGCACCACTGGATGTTTCAAAGCTGTACATCTTGGCTCTTAACCCGGCAAATCCTACAATAACATCGCCAAGTGTCTCGTCTTTTAACTTACCAGGCTCCTTTTTTTTGTGGGGTTGAATATTCAGATGTCCAGGCAATTCGCTAGTATCGAAATAGTCAAGCAATGCAGGGTCTGCTATATCTTGATAGACATCTTCTGTCTGAATATCAAGGATAAAGCCATCCGTGTCCATATACATCAGTCATATACCATCACCATAAAAAGGCTTCAGCACATCGTAATAAAGCTCCAGCATGTGTAATTTGGCCAATTCTAATATTACAGCCCCTACATAAATAGGCTTATCAATCTTTATCTTTGTTTTATTCATGTTAAAAAGCGCCAGATTATCGTCATAAATTCTTCTGTAATTGAAGTTGGGCTTTGCTACCAATTTTTTGCTCTGGCTGGGGTCGGTAACCAATTTGACATCAGTATGTTTTCTGACATTTTCTATGGTCTTACCATACACCGAATTAACCATCAATTTGAACAAGGTCTTATCAAATTGGGTTACCGCACGTGTTCGAAGCTCAGTGTTTGTATCAATGTATTGCTTCAACCACCTTGAGTGCTTGAACCTCAAGACTTTGCCAACCTTGGTCACTTGAACACCATGACGCATCAGGAACTGGAGGTTCTTGTAGTATATGCCATAACCCTGTTTTGGCTCTAGAGTCATCATCAGCTTCTTCTGTTTAGAGCCAGACGGACACTGGAACTCAGCAATTGGCGGCAGATCAGAAAACTGGCTGTGCAAATTATCAGGAATTGTCAGATCGACCTCTAAGAACAGGCCATAGTCACTGTCATCAAAGTCTTGAAGATCCTCAATGTTGAAATCTTCAACCCACTCAAGCCCTGCATATGGCAGTTTTTTCATCATGGCATCCACATAAAGTATATAGTTCGATGGTCGCGGAGAATCATAATCGGGAACACACTTGTTGTTGGCTCTAGCATATCTTTGAGAACATTGTACCATGCCCCCTCGTATACAATGTTCGATGAAAAGATACATGTTGTCACGTGCCAATTCCGACGACACAATGAAAAATGCAAGAAAGAACTGTTTCCCGAGAGCAACGATAGATGGCAGCACGCCATATAAAGAAGAGCGGAGTTCAGTGTAGAAACTAGGAGCGGAGAAGAGCGATTATATATATTATAGTAAATGCAAACTATATAAAGGAAGAGTATAAAAATTATACAAGGAGTGAATAAAATGTTGTATATAGCCAATTAAGATAATTAAGAATATCCTCATATATGAAATAATTAGAAAAGTTAATAAGTGAGCAAATGAATTCAGAAATGTATCTCTCTCTCCTTTTTGATCTTCTGACGAGGAGAACATCGTCAGCTTTTGTATTTGTCCGTCCCTCGGTGGCGCTGTGTCAAATTAGACGCCCCGAAGCACTTACGGTTGCGCTTCTTATTAGACTCACTGGGCCATAGGCAGCGCTTGCTGTTAGCGATCCTGGGCTATTCCCCTTTGGTCGTTACATAGGAGGTGGCGCTATTGTCAGTTTAGTCGACCCTACTCTTTATATAAGTATAGCTTGTACCGTATGCCAAAGAAGCGGGGAAAGCGAGCGCATATATGTAACAAATAAGATTACACTTTAAAAGGAAAGAAAATAAATTAGGATAAAGAAAAGAAGAATGAGCCTTTTCCAAAATTAGAAAGAAGAAGAGGACTTTTCCAAAAATAGAAGAAAGAAAAGAAGAATAAGTCTTCTCCAAAATTAGAAAGAAGAAAAGAAGAGGAAGCCATTTTCCCAAAATTGTAAGAAGAAAAGAAGAAGAAGTATTTTCCAAAAATAGAGGGAAGAAAAGAAGAAGAAGCCTTTTTCCCAAAATTGTAAGAAGAAAAGAAGAAGAAGTCTTTTCCAAAAATAGAAGGAAGAAAAGAAGAAGAAGCCTTTTCCAAAATCAAAGATAGGAAGGAAGAATATAACTGACGTAAATTTGGAATCAGCATATTTACATGTATATACAAGCTTCGCTATATATTTTCTCTGTATTGTGTATAGTTTTCAGAATGTAGATCCGCATTTAACTATATCCTCTTGGCTATAAAACGCTTTCTTATTTGGAATTCTCGAATAAAGAACCTATCCCCTGAGATTAAGATATTTCTATAGCCGTGGTAAATAACATTTTAAGAAGTGCACTAGAGGGACTTTGCAATGGTCCTGGATCAGATCCAATTCCATTTTAGTCTTTAGGAACATGGCAGACCATGCTAGGCCTGGAGCACTGTAAAAATGGACCGGGTCCAGCTCATAATTTTGCATCGATGATGCAAAAGTACATCGGCTAAGAGCGTCACATAAAGTATCAAGTATCTCTTATGATAATCACCAAGCGTTTGGCATTTTAAGTTGGTCCACATCAACTGTGAATGGCAATAATCATCATCACTAATTCCTGAGGGTCTGAGTTTGCTGTAGAACTCTTGTTGCGGTGGCAGAGCACACTCGTCAAATTTGGAAAAAATCGGTAACATAGTCGTATGGGTATACACCCTTACGCCTAATCAATTTCAGGTCCAAATTTGTAAACATGTCACATCTGATTTTGAATTGGGCATCAGATAATTGGCCAGTCAGAGTAGCCAAGCTAGCCGACAGAAATCTGTATGAATCTAGAAATCTTAAGTGTATAGGCCTGCCATTAACATTGATTATCTTGCTAATAGCAATTTATTTTTCATCATTTTCTGCTAAAATATCTAAATCCTGCTTGTCAAACCCCTCGTATCTGATCAGATGATGAAAATCATAATTGGATGCCCCGTGACAAAATATCGGGACAAATTTTGGTCTCCGGATCTTAATATTACAGCTACTACACAGAGGCTTTTTCATATTTGCCGTTTGTATGACACTGTTGAAATCTTCGTTCCGATCCTCTGTTAAATGCAGCATAAGTATTGATTTTAATAATATATCATAGGCTATGCGACGGCACACATTTTCTATTTTACATGCAAATTTTTTGATAGCATCTTGCCCCATGTATAAGTGTGCTTTACTAATAACACCATCCTGTACAACCATATAACAAAAACTAGAAGGTTCATGTAGTTGATACGGTGTACTTGAAGACTCTTCGGGATCTGGGCTGCAGTATGCAAGCGGTTTGAGATTTGATTCAAAATCACAGACTATATATGCTGGGTGCCGCAACAAGGCTTCGAATTTTTTGAATTTGGCATTTTTGTTTGGTTTAGGCATAGCCATATGAACAGGTTTATGGTTGCCACAGTATTTTAAATGTTCGGCCAACTTGTTTTTTGCAATTTTGGTATTCTCTTCATAAACACCATTTACTATTTTTTGACCATCAAATAGAGTCAAACATCTTCGACACAACTTGTATATTTTATTGGATTTGCCTAGTTGTTTTCTGACTAAAGCCTGAAGATTGCATATCAGAGTGTAATGGTATGTACCCTTTCTATCAATTAAGAGCAGATCGATCGGGACGGCAGAGTCATCATCAAGTTTGCTGATTCTAAGAGGTTTTATCAAGCAATCGCCACGAGCAGCAGAAAACACATTAACAGATAATGGTCGGGCATTGCTATCTCTGGCCTGTTTTTCAAATTTATCGATATTCTGGACAAATATTGGATATTCTAAGCCATCCATAGCATCATCAAAATCATGTTCGTGCTGTTTATAATGACTTATTCGCTGTGGATGATTTAAAACTGGAAACAAAGCCGCCAAAATACACCACAAAAAGCATTTCTGGTCGGTATTTTCTACGTTAACCACGGCTTTTTTGTTTTTTGTCAGGTAAAGGAAGATATGCAGAACCTTGTAGAGGTCTGAATTCAGAAATATTAACATAGAGCCTGTGTGGAAATCCACAAAGACTCCATCCTGATTCTTTAGCAGCAAACTCAGAATGTTTGATACACAATTGGTCTATCAACCTGCTTAGTATTTCGTCTAAGTTTGTATTTGAGTATACAGGTACAGTTTTTGTTATGTGGGGCTGTGTAAATTTTGTACTGTTTGGTTTCTTATATTGAGTATACAATTTGAGGGATATCTTATAAGAGCCGTTTTGTGCATTTAGAATAGCCTGCACATCAAAATTTACATTATTCAAAAAATTCCTAACATCACATTTTGCCTCTGATACGAAACGGTAATCCCTTAGTTGACCATTAAAACTACTATCAATGGGTGCTTTGCATGGCTGCTTTGCTGGTCTAGTATTATCAGATGTAACAAGCTTTCTTTTTAGACCAGATGAAGATGTAGATGGCTGTAGGGACGATGTAGATAGTTGTGCGGAACAAGTGCCTATATGCCTATTCAAGTATGCCATGCTAAATTTTCTATGGCATTTTGGGCATATTTTAGTGGGCATTTTGCGTTTCTCAGGATCACAATTACGTTGGTGCTTATCCCAATTAGGGCTAGATATCGCATTGATTACAATATTTCTGATTTGGCATTTTTGGTTTTGGTATTTATATATAATTTCTTGGGGCTCAAATCAAAAACTATATACTTAATAAAAAATATCAGTTGGGTTCAGCACTGTGCTTTGTATACTTAGTGTGTATACTTAGTCTGTTACCATTTTTTGTTTTGGTATTTATATATAATTTTTTGGGGCTCAAATCAAAAACTATATACTTAATAAAACTATATACTTAAAAAAACTGGAAAAAACACACAGGTGTCTGTCAAGTAGACTGGAAGTAAATATGTGTGGGTGTGGGTGTAGGTGTGGGTGGGTATGGGTGTAGGTGTGGGTGGGTGGGTGTGGGTGTAGGTGTGGGTGGGTGTGGGTGTAGATGTAGCTAATAAGATTATACTTTACAGAGTATTACACTAAAGGCAATAAGCTTATATGAGCATCTTGGCTTAGTTTTAAGTGTAGCCAAAACAATGCCAAGAGGGCAATATTTTTTTACGATCCTATGGACAACAATCTGACAGATGCAGCTTTTGTACGTGTAGCCAAATCAATCTGAGGGGGGGTCATACTTTTCACGGGAAATCCCCGAGGACTATTTTACTAAATTCTTGGAATCGACAGAGTAGCACACTGTAGACAATAAGCTTATATAAGCATCTTGACATAGTTTTAAGTGTAGCCAAACCAATCTGAGGGAGGTCATACTTTTGTAGCCCAGTAATATCCTATTTTATACTACTGAAAAAGGTGGCTATGAGATGTAAAAGAATGTGCCTAAAACACTAAAAATTTAATCCTTATGCTACTTGAATTCCAAATGATTCTCGTTACATGCTCTCTAATAAATATGCACGTGAGTTGCCACCAAGGGTGGTGTAACATCCTAATTGGTGTAACACAACACGCAATCTAGGGTTAAAGTCCTCCACGCTTGACAGCAAATGGTGTAAGAAGACATCATAGACGGTGCTAAACAAGAACAGTTCCGCAGTAACACTGGAAGGAATGTCCTGTTGCCATCACTATTGGTGGCTATTTCGTTGCATATTTTTTTTTGAGTTGAAGCAAACAGTATTCATTTCTCGACATTTTTTAACCAATTTGGTAGCTGTCTGGATGACATTTGTTGAAATCTTTTGCAATGTCAGCACACTATCAGAAGTTCATTGGGTAAATATCGCCAATCAAGTCACTGGAGCGGTGTACAGTGTGGTGTATGTCACGTGACACGTGCTAACCAATCAATTCAGCGTTAAAAGCAGCAGACCGCTATTCTTGCGTACAGTATCTACTTGATTGAACGCAATGTCCTTGCACCAGCCTGGCACCAGGATGCACCTGCATTACACCTGGTGTCAAAAAGTGTAGCAAACTAGACGGAGTCTTTGAGGGACTGAAGTGAAAAGCTTCTCTCGGGTGACGACCAGGCGAACTCTGGAGAAGATTCAAAGTTTTCGGAAGATGAAGTCGCTCTCATTTTCAATGACAAGTGAAGATGTTGTTCTCTCGGGTAACCATCCAGGTGAATTCCAGAGAAGGTTCTAATCTAACGTCATTCTCTTCTTCAATCTTCTCAATACTTCGAAGAATATCCAGGCTTATCTGTTCGTCAACAGAAGAAAACTTCTAAATCATAGTAGAACTCTTTTTATTGAACTGACACCAATGAGACTCGTGTGTACACACCCAGATATGGTGAATTCTGGGTTATTTGGAAGGAGTTTACATATTGAAGTTAGGAAGATAGATCATTTAAATAGATAAAATCGGGTGAGAATATTAATTACTCACACCGACGACTGAATTCCTCGTCATGTGATGAGAAGTTATTTAATACCTTGACGGAAACAATGTTCCCATTTCCATTGAAACTGACAGTAGGTGCATTTAACTGGATTGATAGAAATTTTTGTATATTTTATGCAATTTTCTTCTAACCCATGTCACAAACAACCAGGAAAGTCCTTCTTCATTGTAACTGGCAAGAGAGAGTCTTCCCTACTGTGTTCTTCAAGTGGTGCTTAAGCGAGAGGTTCTGACGTACGAGACGTGATATTTGCTGAAGCACTGTAGTAATGAATATCGCACATTATTAAATTTTATTGACCCCCTTCAACACATGCAATTACTAAGCAAGGCCGCTTTCCTTTTATCTTGTCGGCTTCAATGTTTGAAAGGGGACATTTTGAAGAGGTGCAATAAAGTACGAACATCTGGGTGACCCAAATTTTTAATTGCACTAGATTTTCTGTTTCCAACTGCACTAGATTAAGTCCGAAAAAAGTAATGTCAAGGACGAATTTTTGGAATGCAATTCGCTCCACGCTCAGCGCAATATACCAATTAAAAATTACAAGAACTTTATCTGTTGCGAAATTGGTTTACTTATCCCCTTGAAGCAAAGATGTAATCTCTCACCCGGAGATTAGTATCTTGCATATATAGCTTCATGAGGATTGTGCATGGTGAAGGAGATGGAGTGATCAGCGCTGTGCTAAGGTTTCGTTGAGTCTAGCATGGTTCAGAGTGCTAGGGAGCAGAGGAAGCCACTGAAGCTAAGGAGCCGTCGAAATAGTTTCAAATTTTTCAGTAGAATTGAAAGGGCATCAATGCTGTTAGGCTTCTATAGATTTTGGAGAACGGGAGGACCTTTTTTATCCATTTTCGTTCTTGGAAGGTAAGTGTGAAAGTAAAGCTTGATGCCGACCTCCGTGGCGGAGTGGTTAGCACAACACGCTACGACGCCACAGGTTCCCGGATTGGAATTCCGCCATGGGTGTCCTTTGTGGGTGTCCCTTCATCATTTTCACCATATCATCATTCATCCTCATCGTCGAGATTTACCAAAGTGACAGAAAAGCGACGTAAATTAACCATATCAATGAATCAATATATTCCAGATGGGATGGGAATTGCATTCGTGCAGTCTAACGTGGCTCTGGCGCCTGGATCCACAGTCCATAGTGTTTCGTGTCGTCATGTGTCTTCTCTTTATTTATGCTGATTGCCCTTCTACTGCCTCAGCTTTTATTGTTCTTAGCCTTGATAAGGAGTTCTCTTCCGCATAATAAAATTTTTATCCAAGGTAATCCTTGTTCCAATTCACGAACCGTGTACTTTATTTTGTTTGTTGATAAGGGTTCTATCCACGTATTGTGTGGCAGGTGTGTGTAGACTTAAGTGCTGACTCACTAAAGATTTGAAAGACAATCAATAAATTTACTGATACGCAGTAAATTTAAAATCAAAGTTTGATTTATATGCTTTTGAAATGTCACTTTATTAGAGTATTGTGAACCCGCATTGGATTTCACTTTATTAGAGTATTGTGAACCCGCATTGGATTTCATTTCAGAACAAAACCGCCTCTCTCTCTCCTGTTTGATTGGCTCTCACAAAGAGCAGCCATGCCTATAGGCTGGGATTCGAATGCGGGACCCATGGCATCGTAGGACGCTGTGCTAACAACCCCGCCACTTAGGCCGTCTCGTTCTCTCTCTCTCTCTCTCTCTCTCTTTCTCTCTCTCTCTCTCTCTCTCTCTGTGTGTGTGTGTGTGTGTGTCCGCCCTTGTACTCTCTCTCTCTCTTTCTATTCGTCTATTCATAGAGGTATAACCATCCCCGTACATTGCACTGTGGCATGAAAGGGTTGGAGGTGATGTGATCAGCGTCACGCTCCAGTCGCCTTTGCCCCCATTTAACAGTTTTTCCTAGGTCGGCTGAGCACCAGAGACCCTTCATGCAGGGGTATGGTAGAAATAATTATCTCCTGAGATAACAAACCCAGGTCGAACCAGCACATCCTGCGTGGCAGTCAGACGTCTTCAGGCTCGACGAAAATTTGAAGCAGGTCTCGGCATACCATGCCATTGCTCTACTAACTTCTCTTGTTTGTTCCTTTAAATCTTGCTTGCATATCTTTCTTTCATACCTTATTGTTCATTTTTCATCAGGAAAGACAAACACAAACAATCACGAACAAGGTATCCATACCTTACCATGCTGTTTTTTTTATTTATCTATCGATGGCTAACGTAAATCATTTAGAAACTAATGCATTAGGATATTCTGAATTCAGGAATTGTGGCAAGAGTAAATATCAGCCTGGGTTCCATATTTTGCAGGCTGACAAGGATCCGGCGCCTGGACACACAGTCAGGATGATCCTTTGTGGGGCCTGTTTTGAGTCATCCATATGTGTTTGTTGAATTTAAATGTTTGTTTTAATTTCACTTTATTCACAGATAGGCTAATCGGAACTGGACCTACAGTTTAAAGTGAAATCCGAACCACTATGTGCCACCACGGGGTAACGAACCCTGAACCCCTTGATTCCAAGGCGACGAAGTTACCACTACTCCATCGGTGATTGAAATTCATTGTATTTTTTTTTCTGGGGGACGTTTTACACTGTGACACGAATATCCGTGGACAGCGTCAGAGTGGTCAGCATCACGTGCTACAAAGTCAGGTATGGATGTGCTTTGTGCTTGTCGTATCATCTATTTCATCAATTCATCATTTGTTCTCATAGTCACGATTAACCAAATAGGTAGAAATGCAATGTAAAATAACCAAAATTGAAAATTATGTGTAAATAAAATTGATGCCAGATGTTAAAAAAATTGAGGTGCTAAGTGTAGTACAGGGTGGCTCAATAAGTCACTTAACACCCCCAGGACAAGGCCACTGCGGCATGGAACGGGAAAATGGCGATGACCAATCGTTCCCTGGCCAAGGGGGAACCACATTGACGTCACCCACATGGTCGGCAGCCATCTTGATGTCCGCCATCTTGAATTCAACTTCAGAATTTTAAATGAGAAGGGGGTGATATGATATATCAAATCAGGCTAGAATTTCACGAGAAATGCAACGATGAAGGTTTTTTGACGTATCTTTAACCAGTAAAAAGTTATGACTGAATTCTTGTACCGATTTTCTCCTTTTCGAGGTGTTAGAAAAATGTCTTAAAATTTGTTTAGCGCATCGGTAATGCATCGAGATCAAAGTGATGTCTAGGGAGAGAAGTTCGAATGCCATTGCACACGATTTTAATCGGATACATCCACGAAGAGCTGCGCATTATGAATGGTTGTCGCGAACAATTTACAGTGTGACGCTTCCATTGAATTAAAAGTCCTTCAGAGTGACAAGGCTAATGTTTATGTTCATAAGGAAGTTCATAAACAGAATATGCGACCCTTGTCATCTGATAACTAACTTTGGACAGAAACTGCTTCACCACGTTCCCATAGTGTCCTGGTGTTCCTCCCTTTTGGAAAAAACTCTGTAAAAAGTACCTTCTTCCATAAGCAAGGATGAAAAAACCTGTTTATTTAACAAATCCAAGTAGCCCTAAGAATTTAAGATTCCGTTGATGGAAAATTGACTAACCAATCGTGTTCCACACAGCACGCCACACCATTAACTTACCAGCACTAACCATTCAGCTTTTATCTGTGTTTGAGGTGTTAAGTGACTTATTGAGCCATCCTGTAGTTTAGCATAAAATAATATCAACAATATTTTGTTATTTTCAGTCACTTTTGGCTTATCGCGAGGATCAGGATGAGTGATGATACGATGAGGGGATACTCACAAAGAACACCCATGCCCAGGCCAGGTTTCGAACCCGGAACACCTGGCATCGTATCACACTTTGTCAACCACTCCACCACGGAGGTCGGCAAAAATAATCAAACCATTACATGAATACATTATATACAATTGTAACTCTTCAGGAACTGAACATTTTAAAATCACTCGTATTAGCCATCACCATAATAGAGGAGGACATTTCCTTCTCAGGTTGGTACTTACTTTTTAAAGTTTAGACTAATATTTTTACACAGAATTTACACAGGCACAGAATTTTTTTTTCTAAAATACATCTATATCTGTTTCCAAAGAACATACATCTCCAAGTAGCTTTATCCTCGAAACATATCCCTTACAAATATAGATATAATCGTTAATAATAAATTATCATCGCAAGTTTAAAAATCTTCAGTAATATATTCAATTCAGCTACGAATAACTTCTTCTACTATTTAGTTTATTTTACATCCCTTTTTATGGTTCTATATTAATGACGTCTATGAGGAACCTTTTATTATCGAGGG
Organism: Lepisma saccharinum; assembly: GCF_977018435.1. Classification (NCBI taxonomy): domain Eukaryota; kingdom Metazoa; phylum Arthropoda; class Insecta; order Zygentoma; family Lepismatidae; genus Lepisma; species Lepisma saccharinum. The sequence goes on from NC_139230.1 coordinate 205,577,205, forward strand.
TTCAAGAAAGAACTTGTGACTAGGGATGGCCAGATCCGGATCCGGTTGGTTCCGGAGGATCCGGATCCTAAAATTTTCAGATCCGGATCCAGAACTTTCGGATCCGGATCCGTTTTGCCATCCCACATGCGCTTCTTTGGAAAGTAAGAATGTGCTTATAACATATTGTTACCTGCTAATATACATATACAGGGTGTCGCAAAACTCTTTCAACAACGCTTGGGAGCTGGTAGATATCATAAAAACAAGTAACTTTTCCCTATAAAGTTTACCTCGAAAGCGCTTAGTTTCTGCGCTATAAGCGCTTAAAGTCTATCCTGTACGTATGCAACCCAACACAGCAAACGCTTGCTCTGACATAACTAGCAGGGGCGCGTGGCAGGGTTGCCACTAGCGTTTCCCGTTAAGAGAGACGACTTAAAAACAACAACTTGGGAGTCTTGCCTGAGCAAAATCCAAAACATTAATGATACTTGCGATGTTGTAAGAAGGATTCACAGTATTTTTAAACTGACCAAAACAAATACTCAAAACCAAAAGATTACTCATTCTAAAATATCTCCATAATTGATTGATTGATTTGGTTTATTTTAATTCGCTTTTCTGCCAGCTTTGGCTAATCTCGACGATGAGGATGATATGATGAAATAACAAATGACACCAATGTCTAGACCAGGATTTAAACCCGAGACACCTGGCGCCGTAGCGAGCTGTGCTAACCACATCACCACGGAGTGTTTCGTATATCATACAATATCAACAATTGCAAGGGACACGTGAGATAGGGGAAATCCACGAACGAACTAATGTAAGCATGATGTGTATGCTGCCTCGTTTCGAACACGCAGACTGTAAAGTAGAAATTTTCAGCGAGAAATGCAGGCTCGACCAGGACTCGAACCCGGGTTATTACAATTTATTTGAAAATTATTCCTATCTGTAATAGCGTTATTGCTAATCGTGTTTGTCTCATAAGGAAATAATTGCGAGGCTCTTTTAATTTAATGATTGATTGATTCATTGCTTGATTGATTTGCTTTATTTTACTTAGCTGTTTGTGCCACTTTTGGTTAATTTACGAAGATGGTGATGAGTGATGATATGATTAAATTGATGAATGGACACTCACAAACATACATGCCCAAGCTGGGATTCGAACCCAAGATCCCTAGCTTATTTTAGAAAACAGTGGCAACCTATAAATTTTACCGACAACTGATATGCATGTAAGAAAAATTATGTGTTTTAAAAATTGGTATCAAGAAAATTCCAACGATTATTTGCAATACTAGAAACATGTGAATTAAAAACTTTCTCCCCCCCCTCTCTCTCTCTCTCTCGCTTTCTCTCCACTCAAACTGGTTAATCTTGAATGCTATATTAAGTTAGTTGTAGGAAGAAATTAATATTTCATTGAAAGAATTACATTGAGTTCGGTGCATACTGCCTGTACTAGTTTGTTCTGCACTTCACAATATCGTTTGATATTGGTACATCAAGAGAAATCCTCGTAATTTACACTCTTTTCATGCGTGCGAATTAGTTTTCTCATTTTGTGTCTTTGCTTAGCATTCTTATCATGGAACGTGAAAAAAAAATAATCAAAAGGAAACCATTGAGTACACGTCATAAATTGTACATATGTACATTGTAGCAACTTGATATCAACATTGAAATGTAAGAGTAATATTTTCGGAAGGCACCAAAATGTCAACTTTTAGTTCACCCTGGAAACAACGTTCTGTAGCAAACGAGCGAGATTCTGACATCTAGATGAATTTCCGGAATAATTCGTGTGAATTTATATTATTCTCATTGTACGTAATTTTCCTACACTTTCGGGCAAATAGTAAATACGAGGACATAAGATCCAGTTACATTGTTGTCCAGGTCGGAACTCGTGTCCGGAACATTCGGTAGAGAGGGATCATGTGTTGATCACTAAACGTACTCAGTCACCGAAGTGGCTCAAGAATATTCATCTGCATTTTTGTTTATTTTCAGCCTGCTTTTTATAACGAACTCGATTTGCAATAGCGCTAGTTCACTTTATTTCTAATAAATAAATTGTAATAACATTACAGCCTGCTTGTTCGAAACGAGGCAACAAACACATCATGCTTACATTTGTTCGTTCGTGGATTTCCCCTATCTCACGTGTCCCTTGCAATTGTTGATATTGTATACGAACACTCCGTGGTGATGTGGTTAGCACAGCTCGCTACGGCGCCAGGTGTCTCGGGTTTAAATCCTGGTCTAGACATTGGTGTCATTTGTTATTTCATCATATCATCCTCATCGTCGAGATTAGCCAAAGCTGGCAGAAAAGCGAATTAAAATAAACCAAATCAATCAATCAATTATGGAGATATTTTAGAATGAGTAATCTTGAATTTCAGTCTGCCCATTATTTGTTTTGGTCAGTTTAAAAATACTGTGAATCCTTCTTACAACATCGCAAGTATCATTAATGTTTTGGATTTTGCTCAGGCAAGACTCCCAAGTTGTTGTTTTTAAGTCGTCTCTCTTAACGAGGAACGCTAGTGGCAACCCTGCCACGCGCCCCTGCTAGTTATGTAAGAGCAAGCGTTTGCTGTGTTGGGTTGCATACGTACAGGATAGACTTTAAGCGCTTATAGCGCAGAAACTAAGCGCTTTCGAGGTAAACTTTATAGGGAAAAGTTACTTGTTTTTATGATATCTACCAGCTCCCAAGCGTTGTTGAAAGAGTTTTGCGACACCCTGTATATATAATATACATACACACATATATATGTAGTGTGTGCGCGCGCGTGCGCGATTTGTAATTAATGAATACACTTACAAGGGAGGTCTAAGTCTCCCCCTCTGATTTCCATGAAACTTGGCAGGTGTATAGAGATCCCTCTCCCTCAAATGTCAAGATGAGGAGAAATTGAAGTGGGGATCTGACCCCGAAACCACGTAAATATGGCATAGGAAGAAACAGGGGGCATAGGGCCTCTGTATACACCTGTCAAATTTCATGAGAATCGGAGGAGGACACATGGATCAGATGATCCCCACGTCAATTTGTACTCATCTTGACATTTGAAGCGGGTTTTGCCCCCTAAAACAGTTTTTAGCTAACAAAAGAACACGTAATACTTCCTTTGGGCCCCTCTATACACCTGCCAAGTATCACTTCAATTTGTCCTCATCTTAACATTTGAGGGGGTTTTGCCCCCTGAAACCGTTTTTTAGCTGAAAGAAAAAAACCCGTAATTCTTCCTTTGGGCCCCACTTTACTGCCAAGTTTCATGGAAATCGGAGGGGGACACTTAAATAACCTCCCATGTTAGTCTTACACTTTGTAATTATTTAACACTGCATATATTATAATATTTTATTTTAATTTGTAAAACTGTAACTATAGAACAATTGTATTATTTGTGTATAACATTTCTATCTTGTTATATGTGTTAAAGGTTTCATCCTGGAATGGAATGTCTCACATTTATGTGTGTTTTCATTTCCAATACATTCGAATGAATACATATTCGTTTCAATGGCATTTACAAAATCACCTCTGACATTTGTGCACGAGTGTGTTAGCCGATGCGTAGCAAAGTATTTTAGGAACAACACTTGAAACAAACTCTTGTAGGACTAACGAAAAATTTCTTTGTAATCGAAGATCATAGTACCTTTTAAGGTGTGGTAATATTATAATGGGATTGAGATACCAAACTCTCGGATGCGGATCCAGATCCGAAACTTTTGGATCCGGATTTTTCGGATCCGTATCCGTTTGGCCATCCCTACTCGTGACCACACCATATCAACCACTTCCCCCGCAACAGCCATCAGCTATTTGATATGATTTTGTCGTTTAGTTTAAACTATTTCGTGAGGACTATTTATCAGGTTTTAAAGCTGCAAGTTGGATGTAATTTTCTTTATCGTCTGTCTCGACGTTTCAAAGAGAATGTGATGTCACTGTTTTTGAGCAGTGAGTTAGCTAATCTAAGTGTTCGAATAGAATGCAACAAAGCATTGTTGTGCATTTTGATATTGTGTGTAATGTAGAAGAATGTTTGGACATAATTACCCATCGGATTGCGGTGAAACTAGACCACAGCAAAGCGACTAGTGATGAAAAAAATATTCAAATTTTACCACCAGGTGGAAACAGTCACACTTCATATAGCCCTAAATACTATACTCTGTCTCTGGAATATGTAGAGGAAGGCCGCGCTTAACGGAAGAAAAGAGGAGAAGGCCAGTTGGCGGAGCAAAGCAGTGCGCCCCCTCACTCTTAATCGGTCAAGCTCTCTCGAGTCACTACTTGCGCAGAGACTTGTTTTCGTTTGCTTGAAATACAACCACAATGCTTGTTGCCGGACCCTCTGGCCGAGTGGTCCCCGGGTTCGACTCCCGACTCGGACGTGGATGTTTGTGATTGTCTGTCCTGAAAAGTCCTGAACTAGAAATTTGAGTGAAAATGGTATGAGTGAATGAAGTGTGATTGATTGATTTGGTGTTTTTAAGTCCACTTTATGCACAGTAAGGCTAATTGGGACTGGACCTACAGTTTAAAGTGGGATCCGAATCACTTGTGCTTCCACCGGGTATCGAACCCGGGACCCCTTGATTAGAAGGCAAGGATACTACCACTGCGCCATCGGGGAGGCGAATGAAGTGTGATGAGGGAAGCTTCCACTTAGGGGCTTTCCTTATATATATATATATATATATATATATATATATATATATATACACATACATATATTTACATATATATACATAAACACACACACACACACACACACACACACACACACACACACACACACACACATATATATATATATATATATATATATATATATATATATATATAACGAATTCAATCAATCAAAACTACAATGCTTGTTGCATTTCATTCCAAATGTGCCAATTATTTAACAATAGATGACGATGAGAAAGATAAAATAAAGCTCTCAATGGAAGTTGCAAACTACGCCTCCTCAAGCACTTCAGGGGGGAGGGGATCTGCCCTTCCACACCTCCCTTTAATCAATCACCGAATAACACGCGCTCTTTCAGATTGAATTTGTTGCTGCTGGAAACGATCTTCGGATTATTCTGTTCGAAATCTACTTCCAAAAATTCTCCACAGATGGCAGTCCCTACAAATCCCGCAGTTCTTTGGAGTTTACTGCTGCCATCCTGCGACAAAATTACGAAGCACTTCAAAGATCTTGTAAATAAACCTCTTGGATCACCAGGCCAGTCCAGCCTCATGTTTGTGGAACAATTTGAACGTAAATTTATGAGTATTACGAAGTTTGAATGGGCTCGTGAACCACCGCACGTTTCGGATATTTTTCTTCCTACCTCGTGATCAGTGAGTGTGTAGTGGGTCAAGTGGACGACGAATTCTTCCTGTGGATGGCTTCAGTTTACATTTTGTGTGTTGACCGTGATACTATTCCGAAGATTCTTGGTAAGAGAATTCGCCACTTACGCACCTAGGGGCAAAACTTAATACTCCTGATTGCAAACTAATCTTCCTACTAATACTAGCCGGCCCTCGTGGCGGAGTGGTTAGCACATCGCGCTACGACACCAGGGGTCCCGGGTTCGAATCCCGGCCTGGATGTTTGTGAGTGTCCATTCATCAATTTCATCGGTAAATATGCGATATCGCCCGAACGGGATTTCTTCAAATTTACAGGCGAAACTACTTACTGAAATCAGTTTCTGTAGCATTGTCGAAGTTCTTCGAGGTATTTTCTTTCGCGGAAACTGAAAACTTCACCATAGAATGCTGCGGAACAAGAAATAATAACTTCTTACGTAAGGAACTTGCATTTTCTGTAAAGCGACAACATTATGTCGTTGTTTACATTATGTACCTGCAGATAGCGCGAGCGTCGAAAGTCACGCGGTCTCACCAGTGTTTCCAAACGTGCCTTTTTTTTTACGATTTTTTTCTTTTAACTATGCTTACCTAACCCAACCTAACATAACCTTGCCGAAAATGGTCCGTGGGGCTATCGTGAATGGTTCTTGGGGCTATCTTGAATGGTTTTTGGGGCTATCCGTCAATGGTTTTTGGGGCTATCATGAATGGTTTTTGGGGCTATCCGTCAATGGTTTTTGGGGCTATCGTGAATGGTTTTGGGGGCTATGCGTCAATGGTTCGTGGGGTTATCGTGAATGGTTTTTGGGGCTATCCGTCAATGGTTTGTGGGGCTATCGTGAATAATTTTGGGGGCTATCCGTCAATGGTTTGTGGGGCTATCGTGAATGGTTTTTTGGGGTTATCCGTCAATGGTTTGTGATGACATAATGAACACGAAAGTAGGTATTTTTCGGTTAAGATGGTTGAAACACTGCATACCCACTCCAAATCGACAAAACAAGCACGACGCGTGCACGCCATATTGTCTGTTACCCAAGCGGAACAAGGAAGACAAATAATGACTCGTAATATGAAAAGTTGACACTATTTTATGGAAAGATGCATAACATCACCTTAAAGAATCTTCCGCAATACAGAATAGGTAAGCATCAATGTTAAAATTAACGAAATAAACGAGTTAGAGGTGTTCGGGCGATATCGCATAATTACTATTTCATCATGCCATCACTCATCCCCATCTTCGCAAATTAGCTAAAAGTGGCACAAATACTAATACTAATTGTTACGAAACTATTGTTACGGACACATGTACTTAACTTCGCTCCAAGTCCATGATGTTTTTTTCAAAGTTCTAAACAAAATGTCTGGCACCACTGCTACCTGCACAGTCCAAAGTGTAAACTTCTGATCCATGTTATCTTGCTCACATTCATGTCATTTCGGGGCTTTGTGGCATTCACGCCTTGCCAAGTAACGTTTCAGCATTCAAATTTAAGCCACTGACAATGCTTGTGTTGAAAGATCATCTTCAGCATTAAGATGATCCTCACAGACAAAACGGCGGAGTTTGACTGTGGATAACATGAAAAAGATTGTTATGTAGTCATGATGGCCACCAGTGACGTGCGGTGGCGTCGACACTTGGGGTAGCAGTCAGTGGCGTGCTCAAGGAGGGGTGGGGTTGGTGGGGGTCACACACCTCCCCCTTTAGGACTCGCATTGCTAAAAAAAAAAAAAAAGAATGTCCATAACGGGAAAAGATTGCAAAATGATGTATGAGTACTAAAAAAAATACACGTAAAACCCACCCACATTCGAAAATAAAAAATGATTTGATTTGACTACTAAGCAAATCTCGGCTTGGCCATGGGTATTCTTTGTGTGTGTCACTTCATCAATTTTATCGTGCCATTTTCGCGATTAGCCAAAAGTGGCGGAAAAGCGAAATAAAATAAACCAAATCAAGCAATCAATCAATGATTTGATTTCATTTTTGTTACTTCGCGTCACTTTTTTGTCACATTTGGTTAATTGCGAAGATGATACCATAAAATTAATGAAGGGACAAACACAAAGAACACCCATGCTCAGGTCGGGGTTCGAATACGAAACTCCTGGTATCGTAGCGCGCTGTGATAACCACTCCCCCACGGTTGGTTGATTTGAAGTACACTTTATGCACAGAAACAAAACAGGCAACAAAACACACTTTTTTGTAGTTTCTTTTTGACTTTTTGAGTTCTGAGATACATTTTTCATTCCAAATTAATTCATTATTCACTGCAGAGTACAACACATAGGATAAGAATGCGCGCTCATCACGGGTTCGAATCCTGGCCTGGATTGTTCATATGAGGTCCCTTCATCAATTTCATCATATCATCCTCATTTTCGCGATAACCAAATGTGGCAGAAAAGAGAAGTAAAATATGGTAAAATAAACCAAACCAACAACAATATGAACGCGCGTTCTCTTGCCCAAATAAATACCTCCGTATTTATGACTGTTAGAGGCCAAGAGTAGTATATTTAAATAAAACACTACTAAAACGAGAGTGAGAGCCCGAGCACATATTTGTAATTTAATCATTATATATTCCATACTTGAAAAAAGAAAAGAAAGAAAGCATAACATTATTGTCTGCACATAACACGTTCCCATAGAGAACATAAGTACTGCAGAAAATTTTACCCTGAGTTCTTTAGAGGATTTACAAAAAATCTATGAGAAACCAATCCCCTATCTGTCCTATAGGAGATAGACTGGGGGGGCCTGAAAGCCTGGGCTTTCAACCATTGCAGCGGGGGGCGAGAGGGCAAGGGAGGTAGAGGTAGAAATCTTCCATTTTCTTCGGGTGGCCGTTTCTACCTGGAAACTGGTCAGGCGGAAGAAGAGCGAGCTAGGGTATCCAGCCAGCTTTGTCTGCGGATCGGACCGATGGACGAGAAGCGCGTGGAAAAGAAAGTGTTGCATATGAATTGTGGCTTTAACAAGACAATAAATATTGTGATTTGAATATAATTCGAAATGTGAGATTGATTGATCTATCTCTGCTAGACTAGCTACTCCTCAGTGCACGTCACTGATGGCCACTCGAGAACAATGATAAAACCAACCTCTCTCCGGAACACTTTTGTGTCATCCCTGACCTTTCGTGCAAATTGTTAGTTTGTATCACATGGATTACAAGCACCAACTCTACAACGAGATCTTTCATTCTCTTAAACCTCTCAACACGGGGTTGTGCTTTGACGTGGCAACAGCGCGAACTTCTGCCACCCGCCTAATTTTGTGGTCGTGCGTTTGGTTCTTCTAATGTGTGGAGACCTATAACCGCGTTTGTTACAACCTGTCCCGATTCCCGCACCAGCTGATCGCTGGCTTTTCTCCGTGCTGGGGAAAGTCAAAGCCAGGCAGTCAATTAAAATACGCAACGTCGCAACAGCGTCTACGTAAGTGCCTCTCTTCTGGCTCCCATTCGCTCTTCGTTGCCCAGCAGACGATTTTTTCCTCGTTTCTCATTGGCACCGAAACTGTCGAGCGATCGCTAGCGCGGGAAACGGGACAGGTTCTAACAAACGCGGAAGTGTAAGAACTTTTTAATATGGTATGTGATTTCTATGGTGAAAAACAAGTGTTAAAAGGCGGGGAAAATAATGTGTTCTTACCGGTCGTATTTGGCGCTGTAGTCAAAATGCAATTCGAAAGATCTCCGCTTCCAGTCAAAGGCTTCGAGACTGAACGGCAAGACAAGGCTATAATCACGTCGATGAACTGATGAAATGGACGAAGTAACAGACACAACGAAACTTTTATACCTTACCCAGGATTCGAACTTAGTATCCCTAGCTTAGGCGTGAGGTGCGATATCAGTCAGCTTCGTCGCGTGGGCTGGCTGTCAGTCATGTTAGCCGACAGGTGCTATTGTGCTCTTGATATATCAGTTCACGTGGCTGTCTTTACTTCCGGAAAATAGTCCTTGCTCTGCAATCGGTTGTCGTCAATGACATCAAGATAAAGAACGGGAATGTTGTTAGATACAATTCATTGATTTTCCCATTTTCCTGACTGGGCATTCATCCTGTGTTATCAGTTTCCCCGATAATGAAGATTGCTTGCTGTCATTTTTTATTACGAAAAATCAATCAGCAAGTGTTGAGTTACAAGGATTTAGTTGTTTTATAAAAGTTCGTGCGGATGCCGTACGATGTGTAAATTACAAGAGATATCTGAACAGAGTAAGTTTCATATTCGTTCTGTTACTGTTTATTTGAATTTCTATATAAATATTACCCACGTGGTTCTCAGAATTCTGCAGTAAAACAATGACCTAGTTCCGTTATTCTTTCTTAAGGAAGTTGGCACGTAGCAAGGCTTCAGAATTCATATGAACTCTGTGGACACAGTAGCGATTAGTTTCCATATATAAAGTGACCTTTCACTACGCGTCTTTTGAATATTATTTACATACTGTAACTTTGTTAATTTTCACTCGCGTCAGTCACCTGTACTCTATCCCAGGAGCCGGACCCTGTGGCCGAGTGGTTAGCACATCGCGCTGCGACGCCAAGGGTCCCGGGTTCGAATCCCGCTCGGGCTTGGTTGTTTGTGAATGTCCATTCATCAATTTCATCATTTCATCACTCATCCCCATCTTCGCAAATTAGCCAAGAGGCAGAAAACGCGAAGTAAAATAAACTAAATCAATCAATCAATCTATTCCGCGCGTAATGGTGGAAAAAGGGAGAAAGCGAGTGGGCGGAGCGATGCAGTACACGCTGCTGTAAAGGCTGTTAGCTGCTCTCCCCTTTTCCCCTCCACGCAATTTCGCTCTTCTGCCACTTTCGGCCGATGGCGAAGATGAGGAGTGATGATATGATTCAATTGATGAAGAGACACCCACAAAGAATACTCATGGCCAGGCCGGGATTCGAACCCGGGACCCCTAGCGTCGTGGCGCGGTATGTTCGGACCTCTCGAGTCACTACTTACGCAGACTCGAAGAGATTCCCGGGACAGAGTATAGGTGGCCGAGGTTGTTGAGTGGTTGACTCACAATCTCGCCACTCCCAGCTTTCAGATTGGACATGGATGTTTCATCTATTCATCACTGAAACTCATCGTCACGTTTAGCCTACTAGCATAAATGACACATAAGAAAAATTCAATCCACTTGCCGTTTATATGAAAAACACTTACTTTCCCGGACCTTCCGTTTCACTTATTGTACTTTCCATTGGATACTCCTCCATGGTATTGCAGGGATTGCGCTATTCACATGCAATCAAGATATATTTTTGTTCTAAGTCCAATACCTTTTATCTCCTTGTATCTAATCTGTTATCAACATCTCTAGATTAATAGTCACAATGATGCTGATCAAATAGATGTTACCTCAAGTAAAAGAAACACACATGAATTTTAATCTAAGTTCCCTGAATTAGATGTTCGCTCATAACTGGGGCCATTTTGTTAACTTAAAATTACATATGTGAATGTTCACGAAAATTTCTTCTTTGCAGCTGATCAGTGCTCATGATGAATGTTTTGACTTTTAACCGCTGCAGGAGTTTATATTTATTTATGCGTTGTGTTATGTGGTCATGTGAAAGTAGTCCCCGAACAGGATGTGCTTAGGGGAAAGCAGACAGTGGCGAAGCCAGGCCTAGTGTTCGCTCTCCCTATCTAGAGACTTACAATAGGCACTATTTTAACTACATAATGTTTGAGTACTAAGTACTCAATCCCATTCCCTCTCACGTGTTCGTTGATGGAGCCGTCTGACGTCACTATATGCGCAGAAACTTGTTTTCGTTCGCTTGCTCCACAGAAATACGGGACAGAGTATAGAAGACCTGATTTGTTTAGATTAGGTAGATAGGTTAGACACCTATACATAATCGTATGTTACAATTAGGGACGTGTTTGATGTTAGGGATGTAAGTATTTATTGGAAATCTAGTACTGTTATTTTCGAAATAACAGGATAACGTATCACTAACAATAACATTAAGTATGATTAGGAAATGCATATTCTAGAATAGTTCTTCTGAAAGATGCATCTTCTACTATATGCTGATAACGCACATATTATTTGAATTAACTACATTGTTTTCCATTAACGTCATTTCAGGTAAAAACAAAATGGTGGATTCAGTAAATGGAAGTAATCTTCATCTTCAAGAAGAAGGATTGGAAGCCAATACGAGCAGCGAAGTCTCAGAGAAAGGCGCCAGCAAATTGCGAAGGGCAATACCTCAAGTAAGCTATCACATTCTTGTGTACCAGTACAGCCGACCTCCTTCACGGAGTGGTTAGCACAGCGCGCAACGACGGCAGGGGTCCCGGTTTGGAAGCCTGCCTTGGGCATGGGTGTTCTTCCCTTCATCAATTTAATCATTCCTTGTCATATTTGTGATTATACTGCAGGAGGCCTTAGAAAGAGCGTTTCGCGGGCTAACAGCAGAAGTCGCTCGCACACTATTGCCGATACTCTCGTGTCGTCTGCTCCTCAGCCGAACAAACAGGCCGAGGTAGCAAGAGGCAGAGGTCACTCACCCTTCCAGAAGGGTGCAGCGAGCTAGTTGTGGCAACCGGGCTCGCTCGTTCGCGGACCTGATTGGTTCTCGCAGACACCCCCCCCCCTTATTGTCGTCTGCTGCAAGCCCGCGAAGCGATCTTTCTAAGGCCTCATGGAGTATAGCCAAAAAGTTCCAGAAAAGTGCAGGTAAATCAACTAAGTCAATCAATACTGTACCATTATTCTCATATTCACGCAGGACAATTTTGCTCACTGGTTGGTGGATCGTATACTCAGGTTCCCAAAAGGCGCTATTCCATTCTTTACACGGCCTGATTATACTCTGTCCGGCTGTCTCTGTAGCAAGGCCGTGCATGACAGAAAAGATGGGGGGATCGAGTGGGCAGAGCGAATACGCTGCTGCGAAGGCTAGTAACTGCAGTCGCTTTCCCCATCCACGCAATCCCATTCCCTCTCCTTGTTCATTGGTGGAGCCGTCTCGCGTCACTACTTGCGCAGAGACTTGCTTTAGTTCGCTTGCTCCAGAGATACCCAGGACAGAGTATAAACATTATTTCCTGATAAGATTTGTAAACCCATTTAACTGCAATCATTACTGCTTTATGATAAATAAACAATATACTAAAGGGCGCCACAGGATTTTCTCTCGGGGGGTGGGTCAGAGTAAGATTTCACACTTTGCATTTCAGTCAGAGAAACTTATATTTTACCGTTTATTATTATTATTACTATTATTATTATTATTACGATTATTATTATTATTATTATTATTATTACTTTACAAGTCATAAAATTTGAAATTGAAACTGCTTTGGCGTTGTTGACAAGTTCAGACTTGAGGCCACTATTTACATAGAAACCGCATTCGCCTTGCTTCCTTTCCATAAACATCTATAAATTGTTCATGAATAGTTCTTTGACTTTTTGTACTTTTTCACAGTGCAAAGATATGGGAGAGAGATCACTAATCTTCTTTCCTTTTCGCGTCGGAGGGTACTGAAAGAAAAGTATTTCAAAATTACGTCGCGAGAATTGTCATGGTCAGGTTCGAACTTGGGAAATGATTTCCCAACTTTTCTGGATTGATTGATTTAGTTTATTTTACTTCGCTTCTCTGGCACTTTGACTAATCGCAAAGAGGAGGATGAGTGATGATATTGTAAAATTGATGAAGAGACACTCGCAGAGAACAACCATGCGCAAGCCGTGATTCGAATCCGGGACCCCTAGCGTTGTAGCGCGATTTGCTAACCAATCGGCCACGGAGGCCGACTTTTCTGGATTACGAACAGTCGAGAAATTTCAAAACATCGTATTTAAAAGTGATAAATTCTTGGTATTTTCTGCACTATAAGTGTCTAGAATTTCTTGAAATTAACAGTTTTAATTCCAGAATTGCAAGAAATAATCACTTGAGGGGGAAACAGTGTGTAGAATTCGAGATTCTCACCGCATCGGGATATTTAAAAAATTTCCCGACCTAGTCGGGAAATAGCGAATAAGGTCGGGAAATAGCGAATATTTTAAGTCCCGAACGTCGGATTATAAAATTCGCTTTCCCATTCCCGTCCCACACACACCTACTTACAGAGTCACATGATTCTAATGTCTCTGGTAAAACGTTCTGTCGTTATATTGTTAGACATGGCAGTTACGTACTGTAACAGCCTGTAAATCACAGAAAACAATTTCAGGTTCACCTTTCGAATTACATTGACTTTTATCAGATATCTCCGGGAAGGGCAAGTGCCCCATTTGCTCCCTCCCCCTTACGGGCACCCTTGAATATATTCCTAAATCTTGCAAATTATTGTTATACTACACTGCTCAAAAGAATTAGGGGATAATGCGATATTGACGGAATTCGCCACTAACATGCACAAATCGTTACTCTGTGGGTCAACGTACGTATCGTAGTGTTATGTAATCACAAAAGTTGGTTGAAAAGAATATGCACCAGGGGGCTACCGACGTTCCACATCACATGACCTGAGCGTAGAGCGCGGAATGGGCAGAAGTACTGCCCTCTCTGTGTCATCCTGTCCACTTGTAGGGTGATTACGTGATGCCTCCGCAAAGCGAATTACGCGACTCCACTGCTTGGAGAGCAATTGGACGACTGGAAGCTGGTCAAACACAGCAAGTTGTGGCAGCAGCGTGTGGAGTGTCGCAAAGTGTCATCTGTAGACTGTGGAGGCGTTTCCAGAATACCGGAACGGTACGAAGACGACGTGGTCAGGGTCGGACAACATCAACAACCACACAAGATGACCGGTATTTGGCATTACTAGCGCGTCGGAACCGCCGAATGAATGCTACCGAACTGCAACGTGAGTTCACCGTGGCTACGGGAAGACGCGTATTGACGCAGACAATGCGGAATCGCCTTCATCAGGTAGGCCTGTATTCCCGTCGATCGATGGTGTGCGTGCCCTCACTGCACCTAACCGGAGAGCCCGCAGAGAGTGGGCTGAAGAACATCGTGCGTGGAACCATGAACAATGGCAATCGGCTTTGTCCAATGACGAGTCTCGGTTCAGCACGTATCCCGATAATCGACGACTATTTGTATGGCGAGAAAGAGGAACACGCAACAATCCACAATTTGTGCAAGAACGACATGCGTTTGATGGTGGTGGTTCTCGTGTGGGCCGGCATCAGTATCGGTGGTCGTACAGACCTCTACAGTATCCGGAATGGATCGCTGACGGCAGTGCGATACCGTGATGAGATCTTGCGACCCATAGTTGTACCTTACGCTGCAGCGGTAGGGGACACATTCCTTTTTATGGACGATAATGCTCGACCTCATCGGGCACTGCTGGTGGACACCATGCTTGACGAGGAAGGTATCGAGCGAGAGGACTGGCCAGCGTGCTCGCCTGACCTGAATCCTATTGAGCATGCGTGAGACGCACTAGGGCGACGTATTGCAAGTCTGAAAACACCTCCCCGGACTCCTCAGGAGCTTGAACAGGTCCTCATCGAGAAGTGGCAGAGAATCCCCCAAGACCTGTTGGATAACCTGATTCTCTCTATGCCACAGCGATGCGCAACAGTTTTAGCGGTTGCTGACACCACACACCATATTAGAGGTCCATTTCCATGCGGCGGCATTGCTCTCTCAGAGTCCATCGTTGGTGAGTCCCATGTCACATGTTGTTGTTGAGCACTAATTTTGCCTTCATGTTCCACAAGTGGCCTTTGCCTTGCCTGTTTGGCATGTGTTAGCCTCCCATTGACTGGCATTCTTGGTTTTCATACCTATCTATCGTCTGGCTGTCCATGCAAAGTCTAAACTCACATTATCCCCTAATTCTTTTCAGCAGTGTATATCTCTGAAATGCTTTCTCAAGTGTCTTCTACACTCTGTAAAGAAAAAAATAGCTACACTTGCTCGGATATGGTTTTCAAAAGATTTATTAACCAACACCCCCAGTTCTTTTCTATTTTCATTTATTTTTTTTATGTTTCAATGCAAGAGTCTCCCTCTGGTGCTACTCTGTTGCATAGAGGCCGATGAGTGCTTCGTGCGATGCGAACTTCCCGCCTGCACAATGCACCTCAAAAGCAACAGAGTAATACCAGAGGGAGCCTCTTGCATTGAAACATAAAACAATAAATGAAAATAGAAAAGAACTGGGGGTGTCGGATAAATGTAATCGTTTTCGCAAAACCACCTCCCGTTCCTTCTGCGATGATAGGAGGGAGTGAGAGAGGCATCACATGACGAGAAGTTTTCCATCGAACGAACACGACCGACGATGCCTCCTGTCCCTCTCACTCCCTCATATCCGTTCCCTTGCAACGCTTTATTCGAGAACGTTCCTTCACAAATACGCCCGGTGCCCGACCCTGTGGCCGAGTGGTTAGCACATCGCGCTGCGACGCCAAGGGTCCCGGGTTCGTATCCCGGTCGGGCTTGGTTGTTTGTGAATGTCCATTCATTAATTTCATCATTTCATCACTCATCCCCATCTTGGCAAATTAGCCTAGAGGCACAAAACGCGAAGTCAAATAAATTACATCAATCAATCAATCAATCAAATACGCCTGGTGGACAAATTCTGCTTTTCTTATTGTTTTAATTCACTTCATAATCTTGTGAAAACCATATCCGAGCAAGTGTCCCTATTTTTTCTTTACAGAGTGTATTTACTGTAATAAAACGCCAGCCTTTCATTATAAGTTTCCTTTTCTAGGTACTTGCAAGTTCAGCTAAAAATCTCTTCATCATTGGTTATGGAATGACAGTTGGATTTACCACGATTGCCATTCCAGCGCTGAAGGAAAACAATTGTGATTTGTGTCTCTCTGATGAGGAGATATCATGGTTCGGTAAGTAACTCAATGTACTAAGTTAGAAAATATAAGTATTGGCATGTGTAAAGCACAGAAATTTTGTTTCCAAGACTTGGAAGGCTGTATTTATTAAAATATATACCAATGGACAAAACGTTGCAAAGCTCAAATGAATAACATTCATTAGAGTTTCATTTTTGTTTTGAGTCTAATTTTATGCGCAGTAAGGCTAATCGGGACTGGACCTACAGCTTAAAGTGGGAACCGAACCACTATGTGGCTCCACCGGGTATCGAACCCGGGACCTTTTGATTACAAGGCGATACACTCAGAGATCAGATCTCAAAATATTCTTAACATGTTGTTCTATAGATGTTGATATGCAAGGGGGAGGTCTTTTGTCTATAGCTCTTGTTTAGTCTTACGCCGGTCGGCCTACATGCTGGCAAAGGGAAGTGGTGAGCGGGAATAAGCCGCAGACCAACCAAGCAACATCGGTGGCGCCGAGAGTTACGACGAAGCGGGAGGTGCTGCTGCTCGCACTTCGTTCTACAAGCTGTGTGTTTCGCATCGCGCTGGACTGGTCGCTTCCCCGCCATAATACCATACAAGAGCTATAGTTATGTACAGACACTACTGGTTTGGAACAAACCAATTTACTTTAAATGGGTTCGCTACAACCCAGAAGTGTCTCTTGATTGTAAATTCATTTATTTTCCTGTCACTGAGTTCTGGCCCCACAACGAATGTCTTTTTAATTATAGTAAGATAAATATGTACATACACACTCACACATACACGCCCCTTAATGACTAAATTATGCCATTCTGGGGACAACATCGAGAAGAGAAGAGTTTCGTCTGATCTGGTATTGATAACGTGTGTCTCGTTCTCGGTCTCTGATTAATAAGCACTTATCTCGTTCTTGTCTCGGTTCTCGAGGCAAACCTCGATTCCGTTTCCGCCGAACTCCGTGGCGGAGTGGTTATCGCAGCGCGCTACGACGGCAGGGTTCCCGGGTTCGAATCTCGGTCCGGGCATGTTGTTGTTCGAACGAGACCGAGAGACTCCGACATTAAATCTTGCCTCATCTGAATTTTACATGGGTTTGTCTCGTTCTCGTCTCGAATTTTAAAAGGTCGTCTCGGTCTTGTCTAAAATTTCGAGACGAGCTAAGGGCTTGCCTCCTCTTTGTACGATCAGTTCTTGTAGTTCTAGTACTGTATCACTAGAACGTACGGAACCACCCCATTGACATAACATAATCGGGATACAAAAATCTTCATATTTTAACATTGTCTGTTCTTTATAATCGATTACGATCATCCAATGACATGGCTGAACATATTTGTGGAAATATTATTTTGAGTTTGGGAAATTCAATGAAAGCCGACATTCTGAGTCTTCATTAGAGCCTTCAGTTTTACAAAACATTTTTATGTTATCAGGATAAATGTCTAAATACTAATTTTTCAATCTTCGGTTCGTCCACATTCTTTCGAATCAAGTTAGAAGCAACCTCTCTGTAACTCACTTCAGGCAAAATCTGGGTGATAACTTTGACGAAGGTCACGGACGATTCGTTAAAATGCATTGCTTTTTTCTGTTCGTTGCCCTCTAATCTGCTGCATTCCAGTTAATATAACGGATCAAATAGTGGTATTATATGTGTGAAGCCCACACTATTAATTGGAACAGTGCATTATGAGAATTACCAACACTCACAGAAGTCACTACTCACTACTAGGTCCTGGAGCACTATGTAGAAAGAAAAGGATGAGAACCTTTTAGGATATAAAAGTTGAAGAACAATCTGTTACTCTGTTATGGTCAGGCGATCACATTTTATATCATGCATATCAATAAGTTATGGCATATTACTATTCCCAATATTGTCAATTTCCTTTCAGGAAGTATCAACCTCATCTGTGTTCCAATTGGAGGAGTTCTCTGTGGACCAATTCTAAACTTCGTTGGGAGACGTCAGATGATGATGGTTGATAACATCCCCTTCACAGCAACTTGGATTCTCTATTACTTCTCTAACTCAAGCAGCATGCTTTATGCAGGGCTAATATTGTCAGGGTTAGGTGGAGGATTCATGGAAGCACCTGTTATTACATATGCTGTTGAAATAACGGAACCACATCTGAGAGGAGTACTGACCGCACTCTCCTTACTATCAATTGTTCTAGGTATCTTCATAGAGTTCCTACTTGGTACCTTCATATACTGGAGAACTGTGGCTATTGTGAGTTTGGCTGTTCCCATAGTAGCAATGATAGCCATTTGCTTTGTTCCCGAGAGTCCCCCGTGGTTGTTGTCCAAAGGGAGAGAGGACGAAGCCATGCGATCTCTTTGCTGGCTCAGAGGATGGGTGGAACCTTCAGAAGTCCAAGAAGAGTTCCAGTTGCTTTCAGAGTCCATCAAGAGCAAAAGTCCTCCAAAGACATGGCAACAAAAAGGACACGAATTTTTTAAACCGACCGTGTACAAGCCATTCTTTGTCTCAATATTTTGTTTCCTTCTTCAGCATTTTGCTGGACTTACTGTAGTGCAAACATACGCTGTGGAAATTTTTAAACAACTGGACACGGACTTAAACGAGTTCATGGCTACGATGTTGGTTGGTTTGTTTGAAGTCATTGGCAGCACTGCATGTGTGATACTTGTACATTGGACTGGCAAAAGAGCTCTCTACCTTGCCGCTGCAAGTGGGAGCGCATTGTGTATGTTGGCGGCAGGAACGTACGCGTACCTTCACTTAGTCATGGGTGTTACTGAAAACTGGGCACCATTGGTATTTATTATTGGATTTGCATTCATTTCACACACAGGCCTGCGTGGATTGCATTGGATATTCATTGGCGAGATTTTCCCATTAAATGTTCGAGCGTATATGAGTGGTATCACCGTCTCTATTGGATACATTTTGGGCTTTATAGCCAATAAAACCTATCTCTATATTGTTAACGGTTGTGGTTTGTACGGCATTTTTTGGATGTCTGCCGGCGTAGGGATACTTGGAACTGTAGTTTTGTATTTCTTCCTGCCAGAAACAGAGGGAAAGAGCATGATAGAGATCGGCACCATTTATGAAGACAAAAGGAATACGTGTCGAGAATCTTAAAGAAGCTAATCCTTCCTTACAAATAATAATAATTATTTCTTACATAATTACAAACATTTCCCGAGGTCAGCAAGAAAAGTAGGGTTTGCCACAAACAGTATATGTGAGAATTAATAGTGGATGCCATGTTTTGCGCATAACCACCAAAACATCCCACTAACACCCAGCATTTTCTAAGAACACCTGCCATTTGGACATTTTGGATTAAAATGTACATTTACAATCCACCTGAAAATATGACACACCACATTAGAAAATACTTTATACGTTACTGAGTGTATGCTATGTGTTCTAATATTGAGTTACGATATCCTATTCCGTGCTTAAAATTATTTTAGAAGGTGCGAATGAAAATGCTATAAACATTACGGAAATAGGCTTGGATTGTCAAAATTGATAACGAACTCTCTAGCCTTCTTGAACCCGAAGGTTCATGGCTGCAGCAACATAGTCCTTCCATCTGTCCCTATCCTGAGCAATATCTAAATACTGTTTTCTATCCCTACCAATTTCCTTTAGGTCCATTATCCCAAATTCATAGAGATTATAAATGTCTACGAACATGATTGTCGTATCAGGGAGAAATTATCAAGGAGATCATCAGTACCTTGCTACGGATTTACACCAAGGAGAAATTTACGGAATCACTAACATACACCCAAAAATCCATATAAAATATACTCCTTTTTGGTAGGAACACTACAAGATGAAAAGTTGGTTTTCAAGATAGCGTGTCTATTGTAGGAATTTCAGCATATTTTTGGATAGGTCCCTCAGAACGGTAGCTAATAATTACAAGTTATCAACTGTGAAATAAGCCTTGTGGTAATCATAAAAAATTGCGTCGCTTTCTGCTTCTTCAGTGCAGTTGGGGTGATAAGGAAGAATTGGTAAATGATATTGGTGAAAGGACTCTGTTAGATCTGGACTCGAATTCGGAACCATATGTAGCGATATTGCGAGCTGAGTATTTGCTGGGCTATCAAGGGGGCCTGACAAATGTTTCCAGGAGTTTTCGTTGCATTTGACACATTGATAATCTCGTATGTAGGTACTTGATACAAAGTTATCCATGACAAAGCAAATTAGTAGGAATAGAATATTACAATGAACTTCGCTTTTTCCAATGCAAAAATTGAACCTTGAATGAATGTAAAGGTTTGAAGTTCTATAGAAACAGATAATGTTGTCAAGGACGTGTTTGGGGAAGGGGTCTGTACCCCCCCCCCTCCGAAAGTCTTTAACAAGAGCTAAAATAAAATAATGAAAATGTACTTTTTAGCATTTGTTGTACTCAGATCGGTGTTTATTTATGACCTCTGAACTTGGAAGGCAAGGATTTTTATAATGGGTTCAAACTGCTCTGAAGAACAGTACCAATGAAGATTTATGCAAACTAGTACTTATAATAATATACCTAAAATATTAAACTGGATCTAACATCCTTTTTTATTATTCAATAAATATTCATTTTTTAAATCTATTTTTCATTAATTCCTTGTTTCTGTACAAATTTTTGCGATATTAGATACTCGTATGCTAGCTAATAGATAGGTG
This sequence comes from Lepisma saccharinum, assembly GCF_977018435.1. NCBI lineage: Eukaryota > Metazoa > Arthropoda > Insecta > Zygentoma > Lepismatidae > Lepisma > Lepisma saccharinum. Next base: position 205,598,125 of record NC_139230.1, read on the forward strand.
CTGTTACATCTATATTCTTTCAACATGTTTTTACGTATGCAAAATAATAAATATTCAACATTAATAAATTTACATATTTTAATTAATATTTAATTTTTTCATTTTATTTTAAAATTAATTTAAATTATTATTATTATTATTATTATTAACATTATTATTAATATTTTTGAGACACTTTGTTCGGAACCCCCCCCCCACGAAATATATTTCTAGATACGTGCCTGAGTGTGGTCACCACAATGCTCGACTGTCATTCACTTTCAACAAGATCACTCACTTGACACAAAGCTGAGTAGCATCCAGGGCTCCCTTTCCTAGGTAATCTTAGTTAAAAACATCGAGCACCAGCAATCATCGACACCACAAATCCATCTAGATCACATATATGCTTTTGTCATACCGTTGTGTTCTTGTTAGGAATAGACTCATTTTTTTGCGTGTCGTTTGCAGCAAGCAATAAATATACTGACTAGGTCAATGCTTCTCTATGCTTCTATATTTCAGAGGTACTTTCTGTGCTTTTTTCATATTGCAAAATGACTGGTTCTGGTATATCTCTCTCTTCTTCTTAAATACTTTAGGCATACCATGAAAATATACATGAAAATACTCACAAAATATATACTACATGTACAATGCAATTGTAGAAAATAATATATTTCATGACAATATGTATTTGTATCATTTGTGTCAAATTGATTATTATAATACACTGTGCTAAATACTGAAACTGCATTATTTTTTCTTTATATATACGTGTATATGCAAGATGTTGAAACCACATATGCCTACTAATACCAATCTACTAGTTGTATTTAATTGTAATTGAAATTCTAAGGCTATAACGTATCTACTTGTTCTCTTCTGGATTATGCGTGGTCTGGCCAAGTTTCGTAACATTTTGAACGTTTTTGAACTGAACGTAATGTAGTTTTCACCTAAACGTTATACCAGAGTTATAAAGCTTCGGCTACCAATCGATTATGAAATGTGTATTTCAATTTGGTTATTTTTCATGTGACGTCGATGTTACATCCAGTATTCGAACGCAGGACTCCTGGCACAAAGTTTCTACATTCTCGGACTTAGAAATGCATTTATACTTTATACTTTCCTGCGGGTCCTAATCAAGTAGTTAGTACTGTGCTATGCTAAGCCTTATGAAACTGTTGTATACTAACCGAGGCGGCATTTTATAGTTCCTTGTAAAAAAAATAGAAATAAAAACATTTCCTCTTCAGTTTCTTCAACTTTTTTTTCTACTACAAGTTCGCAAGTATTGGAATGATAATCATCAACTGTGTTATCGAAGTGCTGGGTTTCCATGATTATCAGTTTATATTTCATTCGTCGACCTTCACGTTCAAAGACTCAATTTATACACAACCTCATTGTAGATAAGAATACATGCTTTGTTTTCTATTCTGCTCTCTTCATATAATCATTTTCAGCACAGTGTAAATTCCTAACTTCAAATAGATTTATTAATAATAGATGTGATTACTTCGTTACCAAGTGTTCTATGTGTTCAACGTTCAAAGTTCAATAGCAAAAACACACCCCTCCCTCCATAATCAGTATTAAACTTCCAAAAGTCCTCTATATTCTATTAAAATCTGAAGATAGTGTTTTTCCATAAAAGGGAGAAAATTTAATTTGCATGTAATATAACAGACGGTTTGCCATTGTAAATAGAACGGACTGTATCTTGTGTTACACGAACCATTCTTTCTGGAACGTGAGTTTGTACTGGATAACTATTTTAAAAAAACTTTCGAGTGAATTCAACACCACCTCACCCATTTGACCCTATATTCCATGTCGTCTTCCAAGGGAACATTCTGGCATAGAGAACTTTAACTTGTATTGGTTTTATTTGATAAATGAATATTTTCATCAGTGATTTACTGAACCCTCCAAACAACCTCATTATTTTTACTATCCGTCCATTGATTTATCCGCACACATCCTAACTATTCCTCAAATTTTTGACGACATTATCTGTGGCTATTTTGACTTCATGTTTACCTTTCTACCCTTCTAGAAGCATTATAAAACACCTTGAATGGAAATTATGAATTAACCCATACGCCTTCCTATCCAGGTTTTGCAATAATTTCCAATATTTTTTATGTGAATTTGACAGCAATATATTGCAATTCATATCTGAGACACGGCTAAAATCTCATAAAAATTATCGACAGTCGTATTACAACAGGAGCCTTGTAATATTAGCATATATACCGGGTGGTCCAAAAGTCCCGGAACGGTCACATATCGTGAGGAATACACATCGAATCGGAAAACAAAAAAACCGTATTTAATAAGTGAAAGAAAGCTATTCAATGATATCACACTTGATTCCCCACCCCCCGCCCCTTGGGGTGGTCTACCATATACTCTATTGAAAGGTTTTGACGTGCAGATTCCGAATCTGCAATCGCTTTCACTCTAGCTCAAATAGGGGCAGAGCGTCCCTTTGAAAATTTTTTGGGTTTTATGAAATGTTCCCCTTTTTTAAAAAAAAATTAAAATTGGTTAAATAACTCTGATGATACAAATTTAAGCAATTATAATAGAATAAAGCGAGAAGTGAACCGCACGTTTAGAAGTAAAAAAAGAGATTACTTGAAAAGCAAAATTAACGAAATTGAAACAAACAGCAAAAACAAAAATATCAGAGATTTATATAAATGTGTAAATGAATTTAGAAAGGGGTGGCAACCTAAATTAAACTTGATAAAAGATAATGACGGTGATTTTCTAGCTGACCCAAGTGATATTCTAAATAGTTTGGTTTGAGTTGTTGTGTTAAGTCCACTTTATGCACAGTAAGGCTAATCGGGACTGGACCTACAGTTTAAAGTGGGATCCGAACCACTTGTGCCTCCACCGGGTATCGAACCCGGGACCCCTTGATTACAAGGCAATGACGCTACCACTGCGCCATGGGGGAGGTCCGATATTCTAAATAGGTGGAAGAACTACTTTAATGACCTTTTAAATGTCCATGTAGGAGATAAATCAGAAGTAAATGAAGTACACACAGCAGAACCTTTAGTTCCATAACCTAACTTGACTGAAGTTAAAGATGCTATTAAAAGGCTAAAGAATAACAAAGCACCTGGCATTGCTTTAATAACAGCTGAGTTAATTAAATATGGTAGGAATTCGTTAATATGTCAAATTCATAAATTAATTGGTTTAATATGGAAAAAAGAAGAAATCCCTCAACAGTGGAAAGAATCCATAATTGTTCCTGTGTTTAAGAAAGGTGATAAAATGAACTGCAATAATTACTGTGGAATTTCTCTACTCTCAACAACATATAAAATATTATCTAACATTCTTTTAACAAGACTAACCCCATATGCTAATGAAATTATAGGTGATTATCAATGTGGATTTAAACGTTACAGATCAAATTTTTCACATTAGACAGACACTTGAAAAAAAGTGGGAATATAATCAAAATGTCCATCAGCTATACATTGATTTCAAAAAAGCATATACGAAGCTTGTTAGTATAATAAAAGTATGCACCAGTGAAACAGAAAGTATAATTTGTTTGGGTATTAATGTGTGTGAGAAATTTACAATTCATGATGGGTTAAAACAGGGGTTTCCAACTGGCGGCCCGCGAAGCCTGTTTGCAAAATACATTAATTTCATGTAATTTTATTAAAATACGTTCTATTTTTGCTGTTAAATGAACGGAAACTCTGTGAAGAAAGACAATATCACAGGTAGAATTGATTTTGCAGTCAAAAATGATAATCAGAAGAATCTAAAGTGACGTAACGTTCTCTTCACAGCATGCATTCAACCCCTTCGATATGCGGAATGAACGTGCCCGCTTCCCACGTCTTCGCTATGCAGAATTGCAGGGAATCGTAATAAACTGAAGATTTTCAACGTTACTTTGGAGAGGAATAACCTGGTCCATTTTCCAAGCTGTTGGCGGCTAGCAGAAGATGAAGAAACACTGGACTTTTCTGAATTCAGTGCAAATATTAAAGAAATAATGGACGAGTTTGACTCCAGATTTAAAGATTTTTGAAGAACTTAAAAGCAGCATCCAGCTATTTAGCAATCCTCTTGGCGTTAATATCGAAGAACAAGAAGCTTTTCTCTCCTACTTGAATTGTGTGATTTGCAAGGCGATTTCCTTCAAATTAGGCAAGAAAAGGGGACCGAGGTTTTCGAATACCTTTCAAAGGAACGCTTTCCAAACCTTCGTAGTTTTGGGCAAATAATGACATCAATGCTTGGCACTATATACACGTGTGAAAGTGTTTTTTTTTTTCAATGAAGTTCATCAACAACCGCTACAGAAGCCGACTGGCAGATTCTTCACTGCTTCACCTTCTGAGACTTTCAAATACAGAAATTGAAGTGGACATTCCAACTTTAATGAAAGGAGCATATCGGCCTCAATTTTCTGTTGAGTACTTACAATCTTTGTAATTTTTAATTCCCCCCTCCAAAAAAAAAATGCGGCCCGCCAATCAACTGCTGGATATAATTTTGGCAGTCGGACCTTTTGAAGTTGGAAACCACTGGGTTAAAACAAGGAGATGCAATATTTATTTATTTATTTATTTATCGAACTCAACAGGTACATACCTAATTACAGAGCCCATGTGAAGGATACATAGTGAATACAATTACATATATATTTCTGTAATATATATATATATGTATATATATATATATACACACACACACACACACCTACATAAAATACATTAAAATTATTTCCTATATATATATATATATATATATATACACACACACACACTTGATCACATATTATTTCATTAGGAAATTATGTGTTTAAGCTTAGGTTATTGTGTTAATAGTGGCTTTACTGAGGTCCCTTAGGTTCATAGAAAAGATGTCAATGGTGTTATTCTTGATTAGCAATTTATTGTAACTGGTGCACATTCTCCACAATGGAGATTTCTTTTTAATTTCCGATCTAGCCTTCTTTATAAGAAAAACTTCGTTCTTGAGTCTAGTTTTCGACGACGGGATTCGAACATTTATCTGGCAGAGTAGATGTTCAGCATCTACCTCGTTATTTAACAACTTCCACAAGAATACTATTTCCTGTAACGTTCTTCTATGGCACAGCTTTGTAAACCGACTTTCATATATTAGGTTGTCGTAGTGTTCAAATGTGGGGTAAACTTTCTGAAATTTGTATTTTAAAAATCTTAGAAATCGTGATTGGACTCTTTCAATTGCTTCACTGTACTTTGCTGTGTCTGTATTCCATATAACAGATGCATATTCGAGTTTTGGTCTTACATACGAATAATACAAAACTTTTAGTGTCTCTATATTCTTGAAATCCCTCCCCATTCTAAGAATGAACCCAAGGCTCTTGAACGCTTCACTAATTATTTGTTCTACGTGTTTATTAAAAGTAAGATTTGAATCAAAAATAACCCCTAAATCCTTGACTAAAAAATTTCTTGCTAGAGTATGCTTGTATATTTGATACTGAAATTCAACTGGGTTTTTCTTTCGAGTATATGATACAAAATGGCATTTATTGATATTTAGTGTTAAATCATTGTTTATTGTCCACGTTTCTAAATTTGTAATATCATTTTGAAGTTGAACACTATCATCTTGTTTGCTTATTTTCCTGTAGAATTTCAGGTCATCTGCGAAAAGCAATTTGTGTGAATTTTCAAATGAATCAGGCAAATCGTTAATAAGTAACGTGAAAAGAAGTGGCCCAAGGTTAGACCCCTGGGGTACTCCAGAGGTGACTCTTATCTTTGAAGATGTGTGGCCTTTATACGTCACGTACTGCTTACGGTTCTGCAAATAGGAAGCGAACAATTGGCGCAGTGGTTCAGAAATTTTGAAGCATGCTAATTTACTTAATAAGATATCGTGGTTAACCAAGTCGAATGCTTTGCAGAAGTCTGTATATATTGCGTCAACTTGACCTCCTTCGTCCAAGGTTGAACTTATAAAATTGGTAATATCGGAGAGATTGGTCAACACTGATCTACGTGGTACAAAGCCATGCTGAAACGATGATATTACAGGTTTTACGTGAGTAAATATGTAACAGTGCATGATTTTTTCGAATATTTTTGCTGGGGCTGATAGTATACTTATTGGTCGGTAGTCTTGTACGTCATTAGTGTTATTGGTTTTGGGAAGTGGACAAATTGCCGTGGCTTTCCATTTTTCAGGGAATTTGTGCTTTGCAAGAATTAAATTGAAAATTAGATACAATGGGTATTTCAACACATCACTGCAACCTTTAACTACATAGGGAGGTATCTTGTCCGGTCCGGCTGATTTCTTAGGTTTTAAATTTTTAATGGCTTTTTCTATGTCTTCAATTGCTATCTCTGTAATATTAAGATTATCCAAAGTTTCATATTGTTTATGGTTAGGCAATACTTTCATGTCGTATCTAGGGGGATCTTTTTTATACACCGACTGAAAATGCTGTGCAAAAGCTTCGACTACTGAACGTTGGTCTGACAACACTTTATCCTTGAACAGTACAGGATCTTTGTTGCTTTTCTTACGTTTATTTGCAACAAACGACCAAAACTGGGTGCTATCTTTTGCAATATTTATTTCCGAATTGGCAACATAACTATTGTATGCATCAATAATTTCCTTACTAACTATTGTTCGAAATTCACTAAATTTATTGTAGTGGTATCGAAAGTCTCCCGCCTGTTTTTTCCACTTCTTGTGGTGGTAATGTTTCCTACTTATACTTTTAATAATGCTGCTCGTAAACCAACACGGGTACTGTCTTTTGCGGCTTTTCTTTAAGGGGACACATTCATCGAATATTTTATATATAATTTCATAAAACACGTCTGTAGCCTGATCAACGTCATTATTTGTTTTCAATACATCCCAGTTCGTGTTAAGCAGTTTGTGATAGATAGATGGAAAGTCGGCCTTACTGAAATTGTACTGTAGATTACGACAAGTTTTATAGCGGGTTTCTTTGACGTGATTAATATCTACTAGCAGCGAGGGATGGTGTGTGTCTTCAGGAACTAGTGGCTGTGTGCTCCGTGTCACTGTTATTCCCTGTCCATTTGTCAAAATCAAATCGAGTGTCTTTCCGTTATTATTCTTTACGTCATTTAGGCTTATTATGTCAGAGAAGTTTATGAAATTGTGCAATTCTAAATAATGTCCAGTCGAAGTCGTTAAGTCATAATTGGAATCAGTTATGTCAGGGAGATTAAAGTCGCCGGCCAAGAGGAGTTTAACTTTACCAGGTTGACAGTGCATTTCTATGAACCTAAAGAATTCGCAGTAAGCATTGCAGTTGCTACCTGGTACTATGTACACTACACAAATATACAACATCCCAATGCCTTGAATTAACACTTTAACGAGGATGCAGTCTATGTTTGGATCCAAACGCGGAGAGTCGACTAACACACTCTTAAATTTACATTTTATCGCTACAGCTACCCCTCCCCCTTTTTCTTTTCCTGTTGTTATTGCGTTTCGATCGGACCTATAAACCACATAACGATCATCAAAAAGTTCACTGTCCATGTGCGATTCGGTTAACCAGCTTTCTGTTATCAATATTGCACTATAGTTGTTCGAAAGCAAGCTCTTGTAAAATTCATTTGTTTTAGTTCTAAGTCCGCGAACGTTCTGGTAGCAGATTTGATATACCGATAAATCATAACCGGTTGCTGTGCATTTGGAACTGTTTGTACTTATTGTACTTTACTGATGTCTTGCTTGGTGAATCCGTCAGTCCTTTGTCAGCGAGGTTGCTGACCCCTGAGTTGGTAAGAGGAGGGTCTCGGTGTATTGGGCCTAGGGGTAGTTCTCCATTGCTCTTTAATTTTGCCTTAGAATATGCTGTTAGGAAGGTAAAAGAAACTAACGAAGGACTAAAATTAAATGGTGTGACTCAGTTGTTAGCATATGCAGATGTTGTAGACTTATTAGGGGATGATATAAATACAATTAAGAATAATGCTAAAAAAAATTTCAAAACTGCTAAAGAGAGAGGTTTGGAAGTTAACAAAGAGAAAACTAAATATATGCTTACAGGCCGAAACCAAGTGTTAGGTAATAATCAAAATCTAATTATTGATAACTCGTTTGAACCAGTTTCCAAATTCAAATACTTAGGAGTAATATTAACAAGTGAAAATTATATTAAAGAGGAAATAAAAAGTAGGCTTAATTCAGGAAATGAATGTTACTTCTCTCTTCATAAACTTTTGTCTTCTCGTTTAATATCTAAGAAACTAAATGTTAAAATATACAAACCAGTAATTTTGCCTGTAGTATTATATGGGTGTGAAACTTGGTCCCTTACATAAGAACATAAATTGAGAGTATTTGAAAATATGATCCTTAGGAAAATATTTGGACCTGAAAGGGATGAGAAGACAGGTGAGTTGTGAAGGTTACATAATTTAGAGCTACATAATTTGTATTCATGTCCAGATATTATTAGAATAATTAAATCAAAAAGACTTAGGTGGGCAGGCCATGTGGCACGAATGGGAGAGGAAAGAGGAGTTTACAGGATTCTTGTTGGGAAACCTGATGGTAAGAGGCCTGTAGGAAGGCCAAGACGAAGATGGAGAGACAACGTTGAGATAGACCTAAAGGAAATCGGTAGGGATGTAAAAGAGTATATAGATCTTGCTCAAGATAGAGACAGATGGAAGGCCTGTGTTGCTGCAGTTATGAACCTTCGGGTTTAAGAAGGCTAGAGAGTTAGTTACTTAGTTTTAAATTTAAAATCGCCATATCTCCGTTCCGAATTGAGCTAGGAGGATGGTTAGGCTCGTTGGACACGGAATGAAGTCCTCTTTCCGATTCTACAAAACAAAATGTTGGTTTCCGTTTAAAATTTCACAGTTGCCCCCCGCTCCATCCCCAGGTATCGGGGGCGGGGAATCAAGTGTGATATCATTGAATAGCTTTCTTTCACTTATTAAACACGCATTTTTTCGTTTTCCGATTCGATGTGTATTTCTCACGAGATGTGACCGTTCCGGGACTTTTGGACCACCCGGTATATATTATCTCATATTTCTAAAATTGTTTTTCCTTTCATGTCTTACACAAAAGTAAATTCCTTAGATGAGAACAGACTTACACTTATATTTTGAAAAGCTGACAAGTTTCCAGATGAACATATGTTATTATGGCATAAAAAAATTCAGCACTTTTCAATAATTTGAATTTTAATAGTCTCTCTTTAGAATCGAAGAAAAATGGCCAATTGTATGATAATTTGCAATGAAAATTTAGTTACATTAATATAATAGATTTTAAATAATTTTAATAGATATATTTATAATTTCTTTCAGGGAGTATCAATCTGATCTGCGTTCCAATTGGTGGAGTTCTAAGTGGCCCAATCTTGAACTTCGTTGGCAGACGTCAGATGATGATGGTCGACAACATCCCATTCATTGCTACCTGGATTCTGTACTACTTTTCCAACTCGAGTGTCATGCTGTATGCAGCGCTAACCCTGTCAGGGTTGGGTGGCGGCTTTTTGGAGGCACCGATTCTAACATACGTGGCAGAGATAACTGAGCCACATCTTAGAGGAATATTGTCCGCACTTGCTATATTGTCGATGATCTTGGGTATATTCATTGAGTTCCTACTTGGAACTTTCCTAGACTGGAGAACGGCAGCTATTGTGAGTTTGGTTATTCCTATAACAGCGATGATATCAATTTATTTTATCCCTGAAAGTCCCCCGTGGTTGTTGTCCAGGGGCAGAGATGAAGACGCTCTGAGAGCTCTATGTTGGCTACGAGGATGGGTTGAACCTCCAGAAGTTCAAAAGGAGTTTAATCAGCTTTATGATTCGATTAATGATCCTAACAAAAGCTCTCCAGAGACATGGAAGGAAAAGGCCAAAGAATTTCTTAAGCCCACAGTGTACAAACCATTCGTCCTGGCAACTTTCTGTTTCTTCATCCAACACTTTGCTGGACTTACCATAGTGCAAACATACTCTGTTGAAATTTTCGAAGAATTAGGAACAGACCTGGATAAATTCATGGCCACCATGTTACTAGGATTATTCGAATTGATAGGTTGCATTGTATGCGTATGTGTTGTGCACTGGACAGGAAAGAGGCCACTTTTTCTGGCATCCACCGCCGGAAGTGCGTTATGTATGACAGCCGTTGGGACTTACGCTTATCTTCACTTCAATAAGGGAGTCCAGGAAAACTGGATACCTTCTACGTTTATCATTCTATTTGCCTTCATATCACACTCGGGTTTGCGCATTTTGCACTGGATTTTCATAGGTGAGATGTTCCCCCTGAATGTCCGCGCTTACATGAGCGGAATTACGGTATCAATTGGGTACATTTTTGGATTTATTGCTAACAAAACCTATGGTTACATTGTTGACGGCTCTGGCCTTTATGGTATGTTCTGGGTTTCGGCAGGCGTAGGCATTTTTGGAACTGTAGTTTTGTATATTTTTATGCCTGAAACAGAAGGTAAGAGCATGCTAGAGATTTCCACATACTTTGAAGATAAAAAGATTGCGAAATCATCTGAACCTATGATCAGTACTCTCTAGAAGAACTGATTTGGCTGTCGTTTCATACGTCTCCACTCCGCTGGATTAAATGGTTAAATAAAGAATTACTATTAGTTTTAAATTTATCTTTATGGCCACGAGTGTGTACAAAGAACGTGCCGAGGTTTTGAACACAGTGAATGCATAAACGAGTAGGAAACATTCACATGTTCAAAATTATATCCAGCACAACTGAGTATCCGTCCAAAAAATAAAACAGTAATCGTTACAAAATCAATCTTAATATTTATTTAACTTAGTTTTACATATATAATATTTATTATGGTTGGTAGCTAGTTTCCATAGTTATCTCCTTTCAATTTTTAGTACAATCTGTATGTTGCACATCCTGAGAGACATGGGGAGAATTTCCGGGCTCTGGTACTCTAGATCATGAAATTTAACAGCTTAGAAAAATGTCAAAAATGGCAATCAAGCTATAACGTGCACAAGTATGATAATATCGGATAAGGTTATGTTCAAATTGGATCTGGTTTCGATCTATACTTTACTCTGTCGTGTTCTACAGTGTTCGGTCGACGGACGAACTGGTGATTTGCATCCAGAAAATCGTCAGGGTTATGTTTGAACTTAATATGCAGAGTGTATCGAAATAGAGGAATATTACTGATGGAAAATTCTTTATGGGAAATGTTAATGTAGTGTGTGGGGGAAGTGTGTTAATGAGGTTGTGAAAGAGGGTGAGGAATGTGGTGAATTTCACATACTTTTCAAGTCTGCTGGAACAATTGTTGCTTTATGGCTAATCTCTGGCTATTCCTGACATTGAAGTGAATGGTGATTAGATGAAAGAAAGTTGTTACTGGTGGAGGTTCCTCTGCTGAAAAAGTATTTTGAATACCATCATGTTCAGGAAAATGGAGCGATTTACTTTCTTCAATAAAATTATATTCCAAGGGGGTTCTGACCTCTATAACCCCACCTTCGGTGTACCTACTAAATGGACACTCACAGAGGAACAGTCATGCCAAGTCCAAATTCGTCGCATGGAAATTTCCCACTGTCACGTGTATATTTCAGTATTATTTATTTGGAGTTCTGAATGAGGGGCTGAACTGGTAAATCACCAGAAGCTTTTCTGTATTCGTGGGTATTTTAATAACGAAAAAATGTTCTTTGCAATTCTCCAGCAGCCTACCCGATGGCATCGTGGTAATGTCATCTCTTTTTAATCAAGTTCGATACCCGGTGGGGCAAATAGTGGTTCGGATCCCACTTTAAACTGTATGTCCAGTCCCGATTATGCCTTCTGTGCATAATAGTGGAATTAAAACAAAAGCCCTAAACGCAATTTTAAGAAACAGTTCCTTGTAGTTCTTCCAGGATATGTCTCACAATTGTTTACGTTCGTAAACCAAGTTAATGGACTTTTCATTCTCCAATATTTTCATCGAAGCTCGATAAGGAATCAATTTAAACAGAGCGCATAACGTTACACTTCTGTCGCATTCGCCCCATCCCCCCATAAAGGTTTCAACCGGTGAAACACGGACAACATCGCCAATGTGATCACCCAAACGTTGAATGTAACAAGTATTCGTGAACTTCGAATTTTCAATTTAAAACTGTTTTCTCGCAGGTATTTCGACCATATTGTTACACTCGAAAATATTATACAAGGCAATGCTATGGTTCAACTTGTATGAAATGTTTACGCTAATCAAAATGCATAAAGGAGAAAATAAATTTCTTCCAATTGACACAGAAATGACGAGCCAAAAGTTTTCGTACAACCAAATTATTAGCATGTTGAATATTATTTATCTCCATAAATAGGCAGAAATTCTACTCTTGCATGCATTCATAATAATTCTAGACTTATTTTAAATTGGTTACAAATGAAAATTTGCAGCAGTGGGGAGTTGAAATAATTAACCCGTGATGTTCGAAATCATGAAGTTTACATTTCAAAGCACAATCTACATTCTGCCTCTGGTGCAAAAGAAAGAAAACTAGTCTCTGCTCAAGCAAGTAAGTAACGCAGCTGCAGCTACCAGCCGGTTACAGCTACTGCTTTGCTCCGCCTATTCGCTTTCTCTCCTTCTCTACCGTTATGCGCCGCTCTTCTAGCCGAGAGAGATGGAACATTATAGAGCAGAATGATTTCATTGACGTGCCTTCTGGCGATAGGGAAATAAAGCTTTTAAGAATCGAGGAATAAAATTGGGCAAAGTACACTAAGAAATGTCTACAGAATAGCAGAATGGCTACCATATTATTAGCATATTGAAATAAATCCCAGGAAGAACCAAATATTTGCGAGATATTACGAAAATAGCCCTTTCCGACTTCCGGAAACGATTATTTTTTATTTAATAGACCTAAGATAACATCTTGAACATCTTGGGGCATGAAGTCCCAAAGTAAAAACGTTATTCTTACAATCAACTATCACTTTTTATCATTAAATCATCAGGATAGTTCTTTGGCTCTATAGGGTTGCAAAGACTACTCATTTTACCAGAAATCTTAATGTTATTTTCTGAAACAATACAACGAACCGTATTTTGATATTGTAAAGACAAATCGCGATGATAATTGCTACAAAACTAGAACTGTACAAAAATACAAATTTCTATGGGACTTTGACTTCTGCATAACAATAAATAACAACCGTTTTCATCACAGAATTTATTTTTACATCGCAGATAGGCTAATCGGGACTGGGCCCACAGTCTAATGTGGGTATCGAATCACAGTGACTTGCTTCTCAGGCGATCGATGCTGGGACCCACCAATTACAAACCGACAGTGCTATAGGAAGGCCTCCTTCAAACAATCATGTGTGTGATTCCAGGTGCGATATAAGGTTACCACAATTATAATAAAAAATATGGCTGTAAATAAATTCTTGCGCTGGCGCAAGATGTGTATGCTAAATAAATAAAGTGTTTGTATAAAAAAAATAGTCTGGAGGGGAGTATTTTTGTGTATATATATCGTCCTGTTTTGTACCTTGTTACATTTGTACTTGGTGCAGAGTCTGAAGAAGACCTTGCTAGAAGGTTGAAACTTTACGTTTAGTTTGTGTTTTATAATAAAATAAATTTCTGCCTTGGTCAGCATATTGACTTTTTCATATCATGATAACAAGGCTTAATGGTGTTATAAAAAAATCTGTTTTAAAATGTTATTGTATGCTTTATGATTATAAACTAGGTTAAATAATAGTAAATTGAAATGGCCGACAGTGCAGAGAGAACATGACATATTCTATGCAAGATGAATTTTTTCAAAGTAGTAGTGCTCTAGTAGTGAGCTCTCTCTCTCTAATAGTGTATTCTCCACGTTAAGGCGTTTCCCGCCAGTAAGCCAACTTTTCTCATATCTGTTTTAATATATTTGCCTTTAATATATTACATATAATGTTTATGCAGACTATTAAAACGAGCTTTTAAATGATATACCAAATGCATAACAGGCTTCTAAATGTGAACATTGCACTCTAAAAGTAGGAATAAAAGTTCCTTTATTATGGCTTACATTCCTACAGTTTCTATTAGGGCTGCGTCAATACCGATACCGATGTATCAGTGAGTATCGGTTGATTTTCTTTTACCAATACCAAAGATTTTGAGTGGCAAGAAGAGCGGGCAAAGGCAACAGCTCGTCTCAACATTTGTCCTTTTTAAAAGTTCGTTCACCCTTCCTTGTGACATATTGGGAGTCCAACACAGGAAGTTGCATAGATTTTCCTAGAAATACTGGATAAAACCCCACCCTCGTGGGAAGCAGATGGCAAGATCAAAGGCATAGGTAAGTAAAAGGTGAACCAAAACATGACTATGATGGCATGTAACTGCTTAGTTAACGCTGTGGGAAATGAACCATTCATTGCCAATTCTTGCTTGAAGCTCGTAGTGGTAAGATAGGTGGTCACTTCTGTATTTGTCACAAAAAGCGAAGTAAAATAAATCAATCAATCAATTATTTCCGAAGAGATTAGATTGGGAACATACGGTTTGAATGACAGTACTAAGAAAAATAAGCTAATCGGGACTGGACCTACATTTTAAAGTGGGACCCGAACCACTATGTGCCTCCACTGAGTATCGAACCCGCGATCTATTTCTTACATGATTACAAGGCGACGGTGACATCATCGGAGAGGCCCCTCTAAAAATTTATGTACAGCCACCGGCAAAAAAACATTGGGACACCTAGATCCTGAAATACTCGCTGCCCGCATGGCGTTATGTGTGTTGCCTAACTCTATGGCGTTATGAGAAGGTCGTTACGAAGAGTTATTTTTACACTCAAGTGAGATACCTAATATGCAGTGTTTCAAACGTCACGCAATTCTAACTTTGATCGCTTCAAAAAATTAAGCAGTAAAACATACTTACACCTGGATTTTTATGTTTCTACGTATTTGTAATATTTGTAATTGCCAATTTGTGCTGTAATCCCCTCCAAATTAGTAAATATGGAAATTTAGAATAATTATTTGTCCAAGATGTCAATTTCGAGAGAGAAAATGAAATTACCAGAAAATCTCAATTGGATGTTTGTAAGTGGACATTTGTAAGTGACGGAGAACTTCATGGCGAGCGGGGTAAGAAAGTGATACTTCAGTGGAATGTTGTTTTGTCCTGTATTTACTCCAGGCTTCTCCACATTTTAACCTTACCTCGTGATCCATTACATCTACTATGGACATTGACAAGGTGTATTGCTGACCTTCCCAATGGTGCAGAGACAACGTTCTCGCCCTGTAATCGAGAGGACCAACATTCGATCCCTCGTTGAAATCAGATGATGCAATTAACGTTCCTGATGCGCCATACCCTATTAGTGTTGCCAGATTCAACAAAATTTACAAATGAAAATAAAAGAAATGGGTTAAAATTTTGGTTTATAATTTTCTCGACGTGATTATTTAGTCACATGATCAGTAATTTAGGCAAATTTCTCCCCTCTTTTAGCAACCAACCACGAGTTATCATGGCGCCTTTTACGTCACGATATTTTGAATTATGACTTCATTACGGTTTGACATGACCTAAGTGTTTAACGTGTTTTCAAACTTTGCGCTTTGTTATTTAAAAGAGAGTATGGAGTAAATAGGCACTCGGAAGAATATTAAAATATCTTTAAGGGCACTAAATTACAGACTGTCTTAAAATTTTCATGTTGTAACGACAACAGTTGACTTTCAAAGTATTCTTCACATATTTATTACAAACACATATCTTAATAAAATTTTAGTATTAATATAAACTAATATAGACGTTTACAATGCTTTTCTACCGTCTCACATAACACACCGTGTCCTTGTCCAATCGTTTTGTAAGGCTGTCACAGTTGGTTTCAAAATACAAGAACATGATGAATGAGTTTCTTGTTATAGTTTATCCCTTGGAAAGAACGGCCCCGTGTTCGATTCCCAGTGTAAGTACCCAAAGTTTTTTTATGTTTATTCAACACCCTGACAATAATTGTGCAGTTTAATTAAAAAGAAAAGTAGCGCATTCTGGTCTAGAAATCTAGTGGACAACGATGACGAAGCACTGATCAGGGTCGGGTTAAGACGAAATTGTGCCTGATGCTTGAAATCTTCGGTGAACAATAAACACAACGACGTTATAGTTACGTCACAGTGCAAAGAATAATACTAACTCTATAATAAGTAACGCTGTGTCTAGGCGTCCGAAATTGGGGCTCCAAATTTCATTCTAAGATTTATTTTCAGGTTAATATAGCAAAAGAAAACTGTTCAGCTCTCGGAATATTCTCGTCTGTTTTCATCTGTGCCTATTTCAGGAATGGGCCTAATGCTGCAGCATCAATAGCACCCACCTTAATCCGGCCCTGAATACAAGCAGTATTTGTTTTCAATTTTCAGTTATTTGTTCTAAGTTGAGAAATATCATAAAGTATTATGTACCTTTTGAATTCATTTTCTTTTCCCGGAAATGTCCACAAAGTATGGAAATTTGATAAGTGCTTTTCCTATGAAGGATGTTGTCTAATGTTAAATGAAGACCACCACCTGATTGAACGATGTTACAGATATACGTAGAGAAATTACCAAAATTCATCACTTCAGTAATCATCCAGTTATCCAGTTTAGAGATTAAATCACCAAAATTATTATAAAATTCGATCACCCTCTCCATTCTTGTGCGAACGTAAATAGAAAATGTAGATAAACTATAAAAAATATTTGAAATTACAATATTTATTATATTCTCGAGGTTCAATAATTTGTCCCCATATAAATAATATTTATAAACCAGCAAAAAGTGTTATTATATAACCCACCGGGCAATCCTGTGACGACTACTCACATATCTCAATACAATGAAACTTAGCACTGTTAAATATGCAACCTAGTTTCCTTTTCACTTTGCATCATTGGACAGAATCAGTTTTATGCAAACTTTAGCTCGTTACAAAAGTTTTGTTTTGGACATTTTTAGACTTCTCTGAGTGTGCCTACTCTTGTCTTTCGTTTCTAGAAATGGCTTATCAACACAATACGATGGTATTTACGGAATACGGATTTACGTGAATCTAAGCGAAAGTTGAGTGTCCAAGAGGACCAGCGATCGTTTGTTGTCTTTATACTATTATTTACTCCTTAAACTAGGTAGGACTGAGTCTGGCAGTCTTAAGTGTAGTTTTAAATCATTTATAGGTTAGGATAGATTTTTCTAATATTTCCTAATTCTCGAGCAAGATTGAGAGTTTCAGATAAATAAGTCTCGGTCTCGTCTCGATTTTAAAGAGGTATGCCTGCCCTATCTCGACAAGTCTCGAAGGATCCAACCTAGTTCTCGTCTCAAGTTTCATTGGGCCGTCTCGGTTTTTTTTCTAGTCTCGACATTCGCGCCGACTTGATATCACAGACATTATTCTTTGCACTGTAACATACATAATCTGAGTAAAATTCAAGTACTCTTAATATTTGCTCGGAGGGAAAAAAATATGGATTTGGGGGGATCCGGACTACATAGACCCACCCTTTGAATAAAGCCATTACTTCGATTGATTTTGCATTCGGTGTCTTCCTCGAAACAGAATGGCATAGGCACCAAGAAATTGACACAGGAAAAAATATTTAAAAAAACTAAACAAGAATTCGCAATGCGGAATAAAACTTTGTTTAAACTAAAATACCTGAAAAACGGAAATCACATTTTTACATTAGCCATGCTTGTACGCATGTTGTAGCTCAAACACGATCGGAAAAGCACTTCCGAACTTATGAAATTGGCAGCGGCAGCTCGAACAGGTACTGCACCTCTATTGGTCTATCAAGGTAATATGTAGGGAGTAGAGTCTGCTGATGCACGACTCATGCATTGATATGAAGACCAACACGTAGCCCAGCAAAGCCAAGCATTACGTATTTCTTTGTTGGTGTTTAGGTGGGAGGGTGGGAGAGAGGTCGAGGTTGAGTGACCTAATGCAGTTTTTTGTAACTCACTTTCGTTGCACTTTCATTTTTATTACATTTTATCTACTGAAAACGTATTGCAAAATTGTATCCAGATCCACACGTGGTAGTAATTTGTTTATTTGTTAGAGCTATATAAGATTTCAATAACAAAAAAATAATATTAAATAATACATATTATACATATCTCCTATTTCTTATCTAGCAACAAATTAACGAAGCTCCATTTGTTAATAACAAATTTCTTTTTCTTTCTCTCTCTCTCACACACGCACTACCTCCCCCCATGTCTCCCCACACACACACTTTATGTAGTATATATATATATATATATATATATATATATATATATATATATATATATATATATATATATCTGAGGATTCTATCCCAAAGGGCTAATGTCATATTTTGATCGAGAAGTTCGATACAAACAAATGGAACTTCGTTAATTGTTGCTACGTAAGATATGGAAGGTGCTTATATGCATTACTTAATATTAATTTATTGAAATCCTAAAGGAGAATTCACTCGGAAGCGTCAGCACACACGTGTCGCTTGTGGGGCCTGTCATGTCGCTGCAGTGACAAACGTTACTGCTGATTGGCTAGATTCCAAGCGGCATGTGTCCCGTGTCGATTTGGTGTGAATTTTCTATAACACACACACACACACACACAATTATATATATATAATATTTGGGAGTGGTTCAGTTGCTGGTTCATTACCTTGTGTTTTAGACAATTGAACTGCCTGATTTTTTACAATGAATTACGAGATTTAGTGACACATTCTAGTTACTCAAGAAGAATTGGGGTAATAGACCATCCCGATCGACATTTTAGTTAATCCAGCTTAACAATAGAGTTGACTGTGTTGGACAATGGAAGCATACACACAAATTATTCGATACCAATTATATGAAACCTGTAATACACTTATTTATGCATGACGAGAAAATATATTGATTTTTGCTTGTAATGAAAAAATACGAACAGTTATGGTTCATATAGTTTTTGTGTGTTTACATAAACATCGCCCAAACCTTCGTATCTCCTTCTGGAAACTGAAACATGGTTATTAAAAAAGAAAGGAAAACCGAAATATGAAACTGAACATGAAAGGAAAAGTGTCTCAGAACGGCGACTGGAAAGGAGGAGGTTGAACGCCCAATATTTGAGATAAATTTTAAAAAATTCTGCAAAACACATGTTCGTAACAATTGGGCCAATCTTAGTCTGCACCTTTGTAGAAAATGGCAATCTGGGTGTCTGAATTTAAATAAGAGGCCAATATTAGTTACAAGGTAGCATACGATGGCCACTTTATTATGAAATCAGCTATTCCCTAAACTCTGTGGTAATTTCATTATCTCCTGACATTAGTATCGCGGAAAAATATTCTAAATTTTCCATTCATTCATATCTAGGTTTCTCTATGGCACAACTTTGGAATTAAAAATAATTGAAAACGTAGAAAACCTGGTGTTTCACAGCTTTCGATTTAGAAGCGATCAAAGTTAGAATTGCGTGAAGTTTGAAACACTGCATATTAGGTTTCTCACTTGAGTGTAAAAAGAACGCTTTGTAGAGACCTTCTCACATCGCCGTAGAGTTAGGCAACACACATAACGCCATGCAGGCTAGCGAGTATTTCAGGATCTAGGTGTCCCATTGTTTTTTGTTTTTTTTTTGCAGGTGGCGTACACCACTACTTACAATAATGTACATAAAATATTTACCTGGAACTTTACTTTTCATCAAATGGACATACCTTCATTATTTTTTTTTATTCAATAAATATTCAATTTTTTTACTTCTTTGACATAAATTTCCTTGCCATGACTGTTGTTTTTACATAAATTTTAGCGGTCTTAATACATGTAAGGTAGATGATGAATATGTGCTGTTTTATCTCTGATTTAATAGCGTCTCTTTACTATTTATGTAATAATATTTTTAGTCAAGATAGAAAGAACAAATTAGTATTAACGTTGTATTTCCTCCGTTTCTTAGTCATTGGTTACATACAACAATACTCTATACGTATTCAGAGAAATTAAGTACTAATTAATTAATTTTCATATTATTACAAATAATTATATTACCGTATTAAAGAGAAACACTACTATTATTATATTTCTGAGACGCTTGGGTCAGACTGGCTCCCCAAATATACTTCAAGAGACGTGCCTAGTGATGGCTCGGTAACTAACCTTTATTTTATACTGGAATTATACAAATGAAGGGCTCAGCTCTAGTTTCTATTGTTTTGTGCACAAAGTCAGGTAACATTTCAGTGTGCCTCCTCTGCCCTTACATTTTAAGGAACGCATTTCTTGAAATAAATTACGTAGAATAAGGAAAATGTCCACAGTCCTCATATGACATCACAGAACCTGCCAGTACAATTCCGATCAGGACTTTCCCATATCTCGTATATTCCACATGGACAAACATCATTCTTCCTCCGTATATTACGTTTCATAATTGTCCTAATCAATTTCACTGATTCATCTATGTTATTTTTTTACCGCACGTTCAATGAAGTTGACTACAAATTGTGTATTTTAGAGCAAATTAACATGTTCTCTACAAGACCTTAACTTTCCTTTCAAAAAGTCACAATTTCTGTGGAGCAGAACGTAACATATTTATGCTATTAGTTGAAATCTTATGTAACTGTCCAAATATAACTAAAGGAATTACTATTATGACAAAAATAAAACTGTAAATGTAAATTTCTCAACATACGTGCAAGCAAATAATTGCACAACTGGATTTAAAAAAAAAACACGAGGAAAGAAATATTTACGATTTACCTTTTCCAATATATATTATCTTATCATAGAAATGAGTCTTGCAATCCCGACATTATATTTTCTTCAGAAGCTAACTGTTGCATACTATTCAAATAAAATTTGTCTGTGGTAAAAGTATACATTGTACAGTAAAAATATACAAACTTGTGATTCTTCTTATGTGTAAAGCCAAACCGTTTCTACAATAAGGATGCGACATCAGCGGTTGCTTGTGGATAACATTTCTCTATTTTATGCTGAATTTAAGTCCAACTGAAGGAATGAAAAACCTGTTGGTTTATAATTGTTACACAAGCAAGTCGATCATTCCCTCGGTTGGAACGCTCTTCAAGAAACTACCAAATATCTCCCATCAAAGGATCTTAAGAATCATGTAGATGTTATCCTTATGTAAACAATCTGCATTTTCCATCTACCTGTAAGAGAAATTAGTAACAAAAACTCCAAATACTATATTGCAGTTATTATAGCATGTGATTAATGTGGTTTTGTACACACATTTTATAACAACGCTCAGTTTGAGCATTATCATAAATATACACACCAACACCCCCCCCCCACACACACACAAAAGATATACACGAACAATATGTACGTACACACATTCAATAATTTAATTAAAGTTATTTTTGCCTCTTGCACAATGACTGTTCAATCATAATCTCAATGCTGTAGGTTCAAAGTTTGATTCGTGACAACAGTGCAAGGAATGTGATGGTGCATGCACAGGGGAAACAAAAGAGACTGAAAGACAGGTTGAAGCATCAAAAGGATGGTGTAAGACTAAAGAGAGAGAAAAATGCTATATTCAAACACACAAAAGACACGGGACACGACATAGATTGGGAGAAGGCTAGGAGGATAGGGAGGGAGAAGATAGGAATAGTGACGAAGTGGAAAGAGGACAAGGATATAGAGAAAAAAGGAGAAGACAGTATGAAATGAAATGGGGGACTGAAGGTAAACAAAGAAAGGAAGAAAGGAAGGAGGAAAGAAGAAGGAAGAATAACGAAGAAACGAAAGAGGAGAAAAGAAGTCCAGGAGATAAGGAACCTGTCCAGGTCTAGATGTGGAGGAACGACACTTACCAGGTACCTGTCAATCACCTGTCAGGTAGTGTCTATTAGCTACCTGTCAGGAGACTCCACACTCAGGAATTCCTGACAGGAAATGCCTGAGATAAGGACTGGTGCCTTTATGTTGTTTTGTGTATGGACTGCAAGTGTATATACGTACAAGATGATGGTTGGATCTTTAGATCAAATTATTGTGAACCTTTGTTTGAAGAAGACCCTGTAAGAGGATGGAAACGTTACGTTTTAGTGTATAATATTTTTTTCTACAATAAATTTTGCCTTGGTCAACATTAGTTTGCTTTATTAATATGGAAACAAGGATTAACGGTGTTATTATTAGTAAAGTCATATATTGATGTATATCTAAATGTTATGCAGAGAACAGGCATGTTCAAGAAAATCAATGTTCATTAAGTTATACATGGATCAAATAATGATTATAGGAGGCACGTTAATTATTGAATATGTAATAATTCAAAAATTTGACATACTGATGAGTCTGTTATGACTCTGCATTTTGAATATTTATATTAAGTAGTTTAGCCAACAAGGAGATGGGGCTCCGTCAGGATACCACCAAGTAATGTTTCACATATGTGTGAATTATACAGGGTGTCATTTTAATGGCGCCCACGGACCGCGGAAACGTATAGAGGACATCAAAACACACAACTTTTCTCAGTAACATTTTTCTCATTGGTGCATCATTTCGGCGTTACAGTCGTTCAAAAAAGTCCATATTGCCGCCTGAATGCTAGCAACCACACACAACTTTTGATTGCATTTATGACGTCAAATTCCGTCGTGAAGCGATGCGTTCCAGGGTTGGCAGGAACACCCATACTCTGTGAAAAATGACATAGCTACAATTCGCGATTAAAATTACCACCTGAGCGCTAGTGTCGCTTCCAATACGGCCGCTCTATGTAGGATAAATCTTTGTTTACATTTAGTAGTAGTACGTAATAGCAGCGTGTTGTCATTGCTGGTATGGAAGAGACGTTTGCGAATGCGATGTGATTTCCAGGAACTATACCGAAGGTGAAGCTGTGCTGAGAGCGAAGCATTTAATTATGATAGGCAAAAATAACACAGAAAACGCAGACGAAACTAATGTTCTTCAAAGCAGTTCTGTTTCATCTGCACCTCGGTTGTAACTGGGGCTCTCAGAAATGATTTGAAAATAAAGCAATTCACCTGTATTGCAAAGCTTGAGAAGAAGAAAAATGTAAAAATGCCGTTGCAGTTCTTTCCCCAAAGAGGCAGGCTGGTTTAATAATGAAAAACTAAGTATGCTGACCAAGGCAGTAATTTATTTTATTAAAAACATAAACTAAACGTAACGTTTCAACCTTCTAGCAAGGTCTTCATCAGACTCTGTATCAAGTACAAAAGTAACAAGATATACAAAAAGGGCATTATATATACACAAACCTTACTCCCTCCAGACTATTAGAAAGTTGTTAGGAACTTTCTAGCAGGTGGCTTTCACTTGCCAACTGTACTTTCACCTAAAAGGCTAAACATAATTACTTTCATATAGAATGTGGTTGGACTTTTTATCTCACGCTCTTTTTCCTTCATTTTTCTCCCTTCTCCTCTCCTCTTTCTCTCTTGTCCTTTCCACTCTTTCTAACACCTTCTTCCATTCTTTGTTTAACTTAAGTCCCCCATTCCAGTTCATTGTGTCTTCTTACCTTTCTTCTCTATTTCCCTGGCTTCCTTCCATTTTCTCACTAGCATTCTCTTCTCCTTTCCTATCTGCTTAGCCTCATCCCACTCTATGTCATGTCCTGTTTCTCTCGTGTGTTTAAATATTGCATTTCTCTCTCTCTTAAGTCGTACATCATCCCTATGTTGTTTCAACCTGTCTTTCAGCCTTTTTTTTCGTTTCTCCTATGTACACACTCTGACATTCTTTACATTTCACTTCGTAGATAATCCCTTCCTCTTCCTCTTCTCCTTTCTCTTGCTTGCATTCTTCGCTATTCCTAAGATGCTTCTCCCTCAATTCCTGTAAGTTTTAATTCCCGCTTTCCTAAGCACTTTGCATATCTTTTCTGTGGTCTTCCCCATACTCCTTATTCCAAACCTTCTCTCCTCTTTTTCTTTCTCTTCCAATTCTCCCCTGCCCGTTTTCTTACTTCTTCTGTTTATGTCCAGTCTATCCTGCTTCTCATAGCCATTCTTTTCCAGCTGTTTCCATAGGCTATTTATTTTGCCTTCTTTTTCACATTCACATCTTGTTACTTTTGTACTTGATACAGAGTATGATGAAGACCTTGCAAGAAGGTTGAAACGTTACGTTTAGTTTATGTTTTTAATAAAATAAATTACTGCCTTTGTCAGCATATTAAGTTTTTCATAATCATGGAAACAAGGCTTAATGGTGTTATAATAGGATAATAATAATAATAACAACAATAATTTCATTGAGACTACCTTCAGTCTTCACTGAAAATTGACTTACTGAATGAAACAGCAACATTAGCAAGTCAATTTCCTTTATTATGATTATTATGATTACAGACATTAATTAATTCTCAAACTACCGGTATTTTCATCTTCGTACTTAATCGACTTGTACCTGTTCCAATTACATACATAATACATTGTTTTCGACGGAAAAAATGTTATATTCATAAAGAAAAATTTAAAACTTACTTTCATGGTAATAAAATCATCTTTCGGAAAATAAAGTGAATAGACTCGTGCTTTCTTCGTAATTTCCTTGCCGCATTTCAGTTATGCCAATCTTGTCAATCAGTTCTGTTTCCCCTGATATATTTACAAATTTCATTTTGTTGATTCCACTGTGTGGAAATACATGTAATCTTTTCACTTGTCCTGACCTACAAAACGATTTAGAGGAAAAAACTGAACAGTAGACCTTACTTTTTCGCATGTTCCCCATGCTTTGAACCAACGGCTTCAACACAGCGAAGTGTCCTACTTGGAGTGGTTCCTGAAATTCTCACCAGATGGCATATCGGATAATTTTAATCGCGAATCCGCCAAATTATGTACCGTAAAACAAAACGAGAAAACACGTTCCTAACAGGAAGTAAACAAACGATACGAAAAATGGTAGAAAGAAAATATAATTCAAGTGGAAGTGGTCATATCGAATTTGATCTCAGCTTACATGTCAATGTATCTGCAAATCTAGTTACCAAGTTGGCATCTACAATTTAGTCTATCCACTTTGTCCTTCTGATACTAGTTGTCTGTGACACACTGAACAGATGACAAAATAGAAATGAAAGAACTCAAAATCCCAAAGGTAAGAAACACATAATATAAGGTATATTCAGGGTATTATGAGGCAAGTGGCAAAAATGGTTGAAAATACAGGGATATAAGTAGTAGTAATACGAGCTCTCCGACGACTGTGTTTATCTATCCACCGGATACACATGTAATGGTTTGCAACTGTGAACGGGGCAGTAGGATTTGCTACTGATTCATCATTACATTGTTACTGTGGTTGTACGTGTTTTAGCCGTAATGTAACAACGTGAACCTCGGATACTTCCGTTATCAGCACAAAAGTACCACAAGGTATCTGGACACAAACCTGTAGATATCAATCTTGCAACGAGATTTGCAAATATTTGACATGTAAATGGGCGTAAAAAGCCACATGTAAGCTGTAAGTTAAATAAAATTTATTGTTGTTGATATTTGACATGTAGGCTAAGACAAAATCCGAAATGGACACTTCATTTTGAATACGTTTTTACCATTTCTCATATAGTTGGTTCACTTCCCCCTTCCCTTAGATGACTGCTGATCTTCTGGCTGGTAGGCTATGATGTTCGGTCTACTGGACGTGTTTCTCGCTTCGTTTTACAGCTAATAATGTGGTTGGTAGTTTTGTCATTTTTCACATTTTTTGTGTTCCTTGCAACCCTGCTGTGCGCTGTTTTGCCGCAGGACATGATGTCACAGATACAATCAAATGTTGTGTTGGGTTGCCATCATCCAGGCGGCAAAACGGTCTTTTTTGAACGGCTGTAGCGTCAAATCGACACACCAACGAGAAAAATGTTACCGAGAAAAGTTGTTTGTTTTGATGTCCTCTATACGAATCTGTTGTCCGTGGGCGACATTAAAATGACACCGTGTATATGCCTCACAATTTGACCCATAACTTCATGCCTTAAGAAAACTCCTTGCGATCTGCACATTTCAGATACATACAGGGTTAATAAAATGTTTCAATTCTCACGTTGTTCTCTACAGAGAATGAATGGCATATGTGACTGTCTTCTACATTCACAAATAACTAATATTTACTTTATTTCTACTGTGCACAAGTTTATAAAATTACCAGGGAACCATTGAGATTAAGAACGTTGAATCAACGTCTATATTTTTTAAGTTGTTGATTTCCATTCGTTTTTGATGTGTAAGAAGATTGACTTAAAATGTCTTGTGTTAAAGGATTGCAAACATATCAAAACATTTAAAGTGAAGTTCAACATAAGTAATATAGAATTATGGAAATCCAGTTGAGCGCTGAAGGCTTGCAATTTAATTTTTAAATATGTTTAATGGCTTGCTCATTCTTCGCGTACTGTATGAACTATACATTCGGTGTAATGTATAATTGCAAATGTAGGACAACGTGATTCAGGTTTTCACAAAGCTGATTTATAGTCATCAAGTGCCACCGATTCAACGCCAAGGTAATGAAAGCTATTACATTAGAACACGAAAGATTAATATAACTTTTAGTTATATATTATATTAGTTAAATATTAACACTAATATTCTACACCAAAATGAATAAGCAACTAACTAATTCTTCAAAGTTGACCCGTTTTATATTCATAATTTCGAGGTTTCCATCACATGAAAATATCATACAAATTCAAGCCAACGCTCTACAACAAAATGTACTTGTCGAAGAAGAAGATAATGAAGACTTACTGATACGACATATAACGATGTCTTGTAAAGTCCTACATTATAGATTACGTCTAATTGACTCCCAGAAAATGAACATGACAATGAAAACAATAACATTGCACGAAGAAAGGTTCCTAAAATGCGTGCATACAAAGTAACACAATTTTAAGGACGTTTCTGCAACATGATATATCCAATTTACAAACCCACACTTATTTGACTCTCCTATAAATCCTGAGACATGAAAGTACATAAAAATGCAAGATTCAGTTGCTCCTTGGGTTAGAAGATAAAACAAAAAGTGATTAACAAGTGTTACTTCGATGAAAAACTCTTAGACAGCTATTACCTTATTTCAGAAGTACAATTACACTATCAAATGTTCCATCTCAAATCAAGAACATAACTAATTTATAACACGTTTTTCATATTACATTACCTCTCCTATATTCTGTAAAACGAAATTCATTTATTTGCACAAAGGATTGCCATCGAAACTGTGTACAAACAAACACATTTGCAAGGACGGTCCTATAAGTGCACGACAATCACAGCAGCAACTGCATCCTTCATTCGTAAAATATAATTGCATGTGCCCTACTGCAATTAAGGATTATAGACAAATTTTTAAAATATACAAGGTTTATTTTTTAATTAGGGGCCGTTTTGTGCTCACGTTGGCAACCCTGCGTGCTTGGCGTTTTGCGCATGTGCGTTAGTTACCGACATGCCTTGCACGTAAACAGACTCTATTTGCACGTTGTGAAACGCTTGGTGTGGTTGTGGTGGAAAATGGAAGTGGTGCAGGTGATTGAAAATCCCGCCAGTGTGAAAGCGGCAGCCATTTATCGTCAGTTACGTGAGGTGTATGGTGAGAATGTCATTATTGAAGGCAAGGTGCCTAAGTGGGTACATCTGTTTAAGGCCGGTCGCACGAATGTTCATGACGAACCACGATGATTCTGATAGAGTTTCTGTCGAATGGACAAACAGTTAATGAAGCCGTGTATTGCAACACTCTCAAGAAACTTCGGCGAGCAATACAGAATAAACGGCGAGGAATGCTGTCTTCCGGTATCATGTTGCTGCACGATATCGCACGGCCACACACTACAGCTGCCACACAGTCGTTCATTGACTCATTTGGCTGGGAGCGGATGGACCACCCTGCACACAGTCCGGATCTCGCACCTAGCGATTATCACGTATTTCTCCACTTGAAGAGTTTCCTCACTGGGAAGCGATTCAACAGCGCCGATGAAGCCAAACAGACCGTGACGGATTGGCTGTCTTATGGGAACTACGTTGAGAAGTAGCTGAGTGTACATATGAACAGCCACACAGGTAATTAAATCTCTTCCTTTGCAAAACGGCCCTAATTAAAAAATAAACTTCGTATTATGAATTAACACTAGGCAGTATTTGAATGTAAACATATAATATCACGATTCATTAAATGAATGTTTCAGTTAAATTGTGAAATATAGCTAATTGCATGTAGAATATGATTAGTAACAACATATTATGCAGAATGCATTGATCGATTAAGTGCTGTATGTACAGTTAACATCTGTACTTGTTCCACTGTGATTCACTCTTTCCTGTTTCAAATCAGTGATCTCAGGAAGTGCAATGCCCAAAAAATAAAATTAAGTATGGAAAATAAATGTCAAAATATTAGAAATTTTACCGCTATGCACCCTGGCTATTAATTAATAAACAAATAGAAGAAGCACAATATTGAAACCATATTGTTCTGACATAATTTATCTTTCTCATCATTTAATATATAACCAAGTATAGTCATTTGAAATAGTTTCCAAAATAATTCTGTGATTTTCATTTATAAGCAATCAGATTTTTAATTAGCCCATTGCATATGAATATTTTATCGGATTTCTCACAGATAAAAATAATGCACAAAAATAAGAACAAGCTGTGTTACAAATATTTATCAAAAATAAATCAGAGAATATCTAACAGAATAAACTACAAGATATTATTCACAACACCTCACTCATGATGAGGTTTCAGCAGGAAGCATTCTGACGTAATCGATAGTCTTACTCACAGAATCGTCCCCAATATGTGTATCAATAAATAAACACAATATTGGGGGCACTTCTGAGAGCACGACTAACAAATCAATCCAATTCCTTGTTCATCTTCTTGGAAATCTTGTTGTTGGCCACTGGGGTGAATGTTGTTATAGATCTAATTAAGAGATGTGTGGAAGACAACTAACACTTTAAATTATGTAACAAGTTGCAGTACAGCTAAATGTATCTGACTCTAACGACGACTGGAATTATTCTTCAGTTTATTTTATCTCGTCTGATGGCATGGAGGACCAAAATGGGGTACAACAAACACACTTTCAAGAATAGTTCCATCATATCATATCAGCAACTTCATCATTAATCTGAAAATTAAATTCCATGTCCTTTATTTCAGTCGAACATTTTTAGACTCGATTACTTAAAATATATGCACATTCTACATATTGGTGAAATTAAATAAATTAATAATAATATCAATTAAAACCGACACATATTAAAATGTTATATTATAATATCATAATTCATTTAAAAAATAACTTACGAGATACACATCGTATTTATTGATGCGTAATTGCCAATTAAATTAAACATACATAAACATACTGGATCAGAGAATGAAGAAGAATTTCTCCGATGACACTTTCTTCCTGGTTTCACTAACAGTGAATCTCCTTAATGGGCCAGCCAATCTGGGTATCATGAATCCCACTGAATGGCTTGGAGTGGTAAGAGACTGCCCGAAAGTGAACCTGCGGTGTGCTCTTATGCATCATGACATAATGCATAGGTCTTTCTTTTTCGAGAATGTACATGCAGTCATATCAGTACAGACAGCATTTTCCCACAGATTGCAAAGTTTCAGCACATCATCATTTTGCAACAGGACCATGCACCTCGTCAGTGGGGTTATCGTTATTCGTGACGTCTACTTGAAAGGTAGTTTTTCAAGAAAATAAATTTTTACTGTTAAAAATTTGTCGAAAAATCATTCACTACTGCATTTCCTTGAAAATTCTAACTTCATTTTGACATATCACCCTCTGTCTACTTAAAATTTTGGAGATGAATTCAAAATGGTGGCAAACAATATGTTGGACCTTGGCTTGACACCCACAACTATGGTTCCCCCTGGGCATATACAGTTTCTATCATGACTAGTGAAAGGATTTCTAAATCTATACATAGTATTTTGTGTTTGCTACGTCCTAGACCTAAGACCTAAGGTATTTTGATATATTTGCGTTTCATATACATAGCACCCCCCCCCTACTACTGAAATTCGGTAGAACCTAAAAATGCGTAAATAAACCATAAATTATTATAAATACCTAAAAGCACTGTTTGTAATGAAAAAAGCTTTTTTAAACATTTCGCGTACGTTTAAAAATAACTTTTATTAAGAACAACCCTTAATTTCCACAACAAAGTTTTCAGACCTTGAACGAATCCGAGCGGCAAAAGAAGCAATCCAATGCAACAACAAGGGGTGTCAGCGTGTCCTCTGGAAATTTCCGCCATCTTCCAGCCTGCACCACGAATTGGGGAAAATGTGGAGTGATATTGTTAAAGCATGGCCTCCCAACAGTGTAATGGAAGATTCCAAGTGTACGCTTTTCTGATTGGCTGTTTCGAGTAGGAAAGGCAGTTCTACAAGTGACTAATTGCGGCGTCTATTTTCCCCATTGACACATCTACTTGAGAGGGAAGGGTTCACGACGAAAACTACAACTGACCAACTCAATAGTGGCTGCTTGTTCATCGAGGGGAGACCACTGTGAACCTGCCTTCGGTTTGAGTTTGATATTTCTTTTGATATTTCTTTAAGTATACTTTATGCACTGGTAGGATGATCAAGACTGGGCCTACAGTTAAAAGTGGGATCCGAACCATTATGTGTCTCCACCTGGGTATTGAACAAAGGATGCATTGATTAAAAGGCAAGAACGTAACCATTACGTCTTCGGTGAATCTGCCTTGAGAATGGGAAGCAGTTGCATACGTTTGCACCAATAACAACTTCCTTCGGCGTGTCCATGATCTAGCGACTACTTACGGACGACCAGAAGAAATTTACGACAGAGAATATTGAAAAGCAAATGATGGTGCAGTGATTCAAAGTTTTTGAATTGGACAAATTGTATCATTTCTATAATCCTAGCACTGAAAATAGTTCGTCTTGTAAAAAAAAATAATCTAAAATCAGTTACCTACTTCAAAAAATAATTTTTGATTACATTAGTTTATTAAAGCACTCAAAAAGTCCTAAAATGGAGTTTATAAAATCCTAAATCCCTTTTTGTAGCACCTAAAATTCCGCTCCATAATTATGACCAATTGCACTCAGCGAAACTCCTTTACATTTTAAAGAGAGTGTTAAGGAATCTTTGACTCACCCTGTATTGTATTGGCTACAGTTAAAAGCTGTATCTGATCCTCTTTGCTTCATTTTCACCTTAATGGTCTCATGAAGTGTTAGAGACCAGAAAGATAAAATTATATGTTGATACTTCAATTCAAATTTTAAAATTCACCGCTATTCAGCCTGGCAAGCAAGCAGAAATAGAAGGGAATAACAAATACACATAACACAAGAATAGCAACATATTATAGCAGATCATAACAATTTACAAGAAAATCAGCGTTTAAGTTCGTCCATTGTACGTGAATAATTTCTCGGATTTTTCTATTTATATAAAAATAATACATAAAAATAAGGATAAGCTGTAAAACAGAAACATTAATACTCGTAGAATATTCTAACACAAAACTACAAAAAATTAATCACAACAATGTAATGCTATGTACTATGCACGGATACATACATGACAATTTTAAGGTGAAATTAGCATGTACAATTTAACATGGATCACAGTTGAATATACCTTAATTTATGGACGACCACGATTTTTCTTCCGTCTTTCCTTGACTTGATCTGATGGTATCGATAGCCTTGTACACGGAAACGTTCTCAAAATTGTGTACAAAAAATACAATTTCAAGGACGCATCCCAGTGCAGGACTATCATATCTGTAGACTTATTCTGATTTAATTTCCATAATGTCGATTGCATACATATTCTGATTCCATTTTCATAATGTCGATTGAAGATTGTAGAATTTAATTAACAAAAACATGTAGGCTACACAGATAACATATGTTGTTCAAAGTATACACAATCAATTGAATTATCAATTAAAATTGACATATATTAAAATGTATTATTAAAATGTAACAATATGATATCATATATATTTAAAAATGCAAAACATTGAATTACGGATAATAGCGCCATAAAATTAAATATACATAAATGTTAGTAGAACGAGATTCGATTTATCACAAAGATTTTTTGTTACCAAATGTCACAAACTTTCTATCAAGTTAGTAGCATTAGACAAGAACACTAAGGACTAATATAACATTAACATTTAACATAATTCTGGTTATTACATACAACTCCTTGTATCTTTTCCTGTAAAAATGTCTTAACTCCTGTAGGAAGCGGTAGCCTGGCACACACGCACATCACCAAACAATCACACATAGCATTTCAAGTCTGTGGAAGTTTAATATGTACAATATATTAACTTATAAGCAAAGAGCTTTTAAATTGATCTACTGTATAGGAATAATTTCTCTGATTTCTTTCAGAAATATATGATTGATTCAAAAATGTAAGAACAAATTTTAAAACAGCAGTATTAATCAAATGGAAACATAGGTACCTACAACTACAGAATAAACTACAAGAAATTATTCACAGCTATGTAAAGTTACTTCACTCAGGATGTGCAACTGACCTTCAGCAGAAACCAATATGATGTAATCGATAGCCTTACTCATAGAACTGTCCCTAAAATGTGTATGAACAAACACAATTTTAGGGGCTGTTCTAAGGGTACGACTAACAAATGAATCCAATCCCTCCTTCATCTTCTCGAACATCGTCGTGTTCGGTTACTGGGGTGAACCTATATTTAATGAATGCTACATGTAAGAGAAACTAGATCAAATCAAAACAGGTAAAGTTATTTGTGATACACGCGGAAACACAAAACAATGTCAAAAATGAGTTGAGCATGTAAAATTATTAATAACAAGGAACACACTTAAATGTATGTACTACCTTACTTTATCGACGACCGTAATTTTTCCTCTGCTTTTCCTTGACTTGATCTGATAGACATCGATAGCCTTGTAAACGGGAGAATACAATATCAAGGACGCTTCCAAGTACAAGACTATCATATCTGCAGACTTATTTTGATTCCTTGTCTATAATTTCGATTGAAGATTATAGAATTTCATTAATAAAAACACATACACAGATAACATGCATTTTTCAAACTATACACAATAAATTGAATTATCATTTAAAATTGACATATATTAAAATGTAACAATATAATATCACACGTATTTAAAAAGGCAGAACATTGAATAATGTATAAATGTGCCATCAAATTAAAGACACATAAAGGTTAGTTGAACGAGATTCGACTTAACACAAAGAAGATTTTTTTGTTACCAGATGACACAAGTTCTTCACAAAGTTAGTAGTATTACATAAGAACACCAAATACTAATAAAGACTTCACATAATAATTCTGGTTAGTACTTCCAGCTCCTTGTATCTTCTCCAGTAAAAATTCTTCTCTCCTGTAGAAAGCGGTAGCCTTGCACACAGGCACGTCACCAAAGTGTGAACAATGAAACACAAATTTGGAGCCGTGCCATGGTGCACGACTACCATGTTTTTAACTAGCTTAACCAGCTTGACATATTCTTATAGTAGCTACAGCCATGTGTCCTAAACATACTTGAAGGTATGTTAGATATAAGAACATTTCAGATTTAAAAATGAATAATCATCAAGAGGATATTAACAGTTTGAGAGAATACAACAAACCTAACTTTGGAGATGAATTCAAAATGGTGGCCAACAATATGTTGGACACCCACAAATATGTTTCTGCCTTCCTTCCTGTATCTATCATGACTAAGAAAAGGATGTCTCGTTCTATACATATTTTGTTTTTGCTACGTCCTAGACCTATGGTATTTAGAGATATTTGCGTTTCATGTACATAGCACCCCCCTACTACTGAAATTCGGTAGAACCTAAAAATGCGTAAATAAACCATAAATTATTATAAATACCTAAAAGCACTGTTTGTACTGAAAAACGTTTTTTTTAAATATTTCGCGTACGTTTAAAAATAACTTTTATTAAGAACAACCCTTAACATCAAAGTTTTCGGACCTTGAACGAATCCAAATCATAAAAAAAAATATTTTTGATTACATTAGTTTGTTAAAGCACTCAAAAAGTCCTAAAATGTTGTTTATAAAATCCTAAATCTCTTTTTGTAGCACCTAAAATTCCGCTCCATAATTATGACCAATTGCACTCAGCAAAACTCCTTTACATTTTAAAGAGTGTTAAGGGACTTTTGACTCACCCTGTATTGATTTGGTTAGTTGTTTTAAGTCCACTTTATGCACAGTAAGGATAATCGGGACTTGATCTACAGTTTAAAGTGAAATGCGAACCACTTGTACCTCCACCGGGTTTCGAACGCGGGACCTCTTGATTACAAGGAGAAGACGCTACCACTGCGCCATCCGGGAGGCCCTTACCATGTATGGTATTGTCTACAGTTAAGAACTGTATCTGATCTTCTGTGCTCCATTTTCACCTCATGTGTATCTGATCTTCTGTGCTCCATTTTCACCTCATGAAGTGTAAGAGACCAGAAAAATAAAACGATATGTTGATACTTCAATTCAAATTTTAAAATTCACCGCTATTCAGCCTGGCAAGCAAACAGAAATACAAGGGAATTAAAATTGCACAAGAATAGCAACATATAGCAAATCATTTTTTTACGTTTATTTCTTTCTTTATTTATTTATTACTAAACACAATAGGCGAATGCCCAATTACAGTGTTCCACATTTCTAATTTTTCTTTACACTCAGTATTTCAGATTTTTGCCACCATGTACAATATATATAAGATACTGATATAATATATTATAAATTACATAAAATATGGAAATAAAAAAAACAAGGATAAATCAATGATAGAAGTTATTTACATTAAAAAATATATTAATTATGTGTGTAATAAATGACCTGTAAATAATTGACACTAGAAAGTATGTACACCCTTGTGCAAATTAATTGAAACAAAGCATGAATTTAGTAGTTTATTGTACAAAACTCACATATACATGTACAAAACTCACCTACACGTACATTAGTAATGGATATGACCTCCTTTATTTTTAAGCAGCATTTCAACACGGTTTGGCATGGAGTCTACTAGTTTCGAACAGTCACTGTTGATTTTTGGACCCCTGTACCACACTTTAATGAGCTCCTGAATGAGCTTCTCCATAGTCGTACAGTCCACAGTACGGAGGCGACTTTTGCATATAGACCACAAATTCTCAATGGGATTTACGTGCATAGAATTCCCTGGCCAAACAAGTACCTGTATTTGCTGCTTTGTCATGATGTGTAACAGGGGGCTAGGTCCTGCTGCAATATCCCAGTACCGTCAGGATACCTCGTTTTCAGCTCTGGAATAGCACACTTTCGTAGAACCTCAATATTTTGTTGCGAGCGCACGTTTCTTCTATTGTATGCAGGCTTCCGACACCATAATAACTGAATCATCCCCAAAACATCTTATCTTGTGGTGCTTGACAGACTGATCGATGTGGCAATCACGAAGATTCTCTCCTCGTGACGTTCGAACATGCTGACTTCGCTGACCCTGTACAAAGAAATGGCTTTCGTCGGTGAATAGGTCTTTTTGCCACTGGTCTTTCGTCCATTCCTTATACTTTTTTGCCCATTTATACCGATTTCGTTTCATTGTTGTCATTAAAAGCTGTTTCTTGACAGGTCTTATGGCTTTTCGTCCAACCGGAATAAGGCGCCTGCGAACTGTAGAGAAACTAATTTTGATTCCTTTCTCCTGCAAATCCGTTTTCAGTGCTTCACTCGTTTTGCAGAGATCCTTTTTGCTTTGTCGAAGCAAGTAAGCATCATCTCTAGGAGTTGTTTTATTCTTACGTCCACACTTTCCTTTACGTTTAGGAGAAACCCATCCGGTTTCCTCCTGCAACTTGATGACACGACTGACAGTTGCCAAACTCACACCAACCACTGACGCGATCTCTCTATACGTTTTAGCTGTATGTTCGTGCAAAGTTACGATCTTCGTGTGTTTCCTAGGTGTCACATCCATCTCGACCTGCGGTCGAATCACATCTGGTGATGTTTCTAAAATCTGATGCAATACTGCAGTTGCTTACGTCATGATTGCATCAGTCAATGATCACTCCAGCGATCAGACAGGATTCTCAAATCTGATGCAATACAGTAACCTGAAGTAATGATTGCATCAGCCAACAAAACAAATGATCTAACTAACTTTTCCTGTTTGTTTTGAGTACACGATTACGAGTAATGTAGAAAACATGCTTTGTTTCAATTAATTTGCACAAGGGTGTACATATATGTAATTGAGTATAAACTACGAAAGAAATATATATTTACAAATATTGCGTTTATGTTTACATTGTTGACATTTATTCTTCCATTCCTTGAATACCATTTTTGAATGTCCCAATAGGCATGTGAAATATGTCTCATTTTGGTTCCCTTTCGGAACATCTGTTGTACAGTTCACACATTCTCCTGATAGGTGATTTATTTATAATGTTCGATCTTCTGTTACTACAGTAACAGAGGCCCCCTTTGGATCGTGTCTTGGAGATAGGAACACGTATGTGTATTTTGTTCTAGAAGATGTTGCACTTGAATATTATTGTTCATGATTTTGTATAAGAAACAGAACAATTGGATCTTCCTTCTTTTCCTAAGAGAAGGCAGGTTGTGGTGTTTACAGAGGAAAGTGTATGATTCGTATCGGGGATATATGCCTGTTTCTTTATAGGTGGCTTTCCTTACGAATTTAGACTGTAGCATTTCTAGTTTACGCGTGTACTTTTTGTCCTGAGGAGCCCATATTTCTGCTGCATATTCTACTTTGCTTCGGACTAAAGCGTTAAATATTATTTTCATTATTTCTTTGTTCATAAACTCTTTACTCATTCTAATTGCGTACCCTAGGTTCGTGTGTGCCTCATTTACGACCCTTTCAACATGTGTTGCAAATGTAAGTTTTGAATCAAATGTAACTCCTAGATCTCTCATCTCGTTAAACCTTTTAATTTTTGTGTTATTTATTTTGTAATTGAATTCAATTTGCTTTCTGTTGCGCGAGTATGTCATCGTGCAGCATTTTTCTATGTTCAGATTAAGATCATTTATTTCGCATCATTTTGTTACTGTATTGATTTCATTTTGTAAGGATTTGTAGTCATCAATATTACAAATAGTCCTACCGAATTTTAAGTCATCCGCGTATAAGAGTCTGAATGAGTCACACAGGTACTTTGGTAACTCATTGATTAGAATTAAAAATAACTGAGGTCCGAGATTCGAACCCTGGGGGACTCCAGAGGAAACTGCGAACTCTTCTGTTAAAATTCCATTATAAGATACTTTCTGCTTACGGTCTTCTAGATAAGAAGCAAAGAAATTTAGTGCTGGTTTGGAGAGGTCGTAACACGAGAGTTTGCTCAACAAAATATCGTGGTTTACTCTATCGAAGGCTTTGGATATATCTGTATAGATGACATCTACCTGCTTTCTTTCTTCTAGATTAGTTGCAACGAAATGACTTAGGAGGGATAGGTTCGTAACAGCGGATCTACCCGGGACGAAGCCGTGTTGGTTTGCAGATATTACTGGGGATATGTGTGACAACAATCTTTGATAAATAATACTTTCGAAAACTTTTGCGGGCGCAGACAATAAAGATATGGGTCTATGCTCTTCAATGTTACCGGTGCCACTATTTTTGGGTACGGGACGGGTCGTACAGCGTTTAAATTCGTCCATTGTACGTGAATAATTTTCTATTCATATAAAAATAATACATAAAAATAAGAACAAGCTGTAAAACAGAAACATTAATACTCGTAGAATACTCTATCATAAAACTACAATAAATTAATCACAACAATGTAATGCTATGTACTATCCAAGGATACATACATAACAATTTTATCGTGAAATTAGCATATAAGATTTAACATGGATCACAGTTTAATATACCTTAATTTGTCGACGACCACAATTTTTCTTCCGTCTTTCCTTGACTTGATCTGATGGCATCGATAGCCTTGTACACGGAAACGTTCTCAAAATTGTGTACAAAGAACACAATTTCAAGGACAGTTCCTAGTGCAGGACTATCATATATGTAGGCTTATTCTGATTCCATTTCCATAATGTCGATTGAAGATTATAGAATTTATTTAACAAAAACATGTACACAGATAACATATATTGCTCAAACTATACACAATCAATTGAATTATCAATTAAAATTGACATATAGTAAAATGTGACAATATATCATCATATTTAATTAAAAATGCAAAACATTGAATAATGGATAATAGCGCCATAAAATTAAATATACATAGGATAAAGGTTAGTGGAACGAGATTCGACTTATCACAAAGATTTTTTTGTTACCAAATGTAACAAACTCTTTACCAAGTTAGTAGAATTACATAAGAACACTAATTGACTAATATAACATTAACATTTAACATATTTCTGGTTATTACATCCAGCTCCTTGTATCTTCTCCAGTAAAAATTCTTCTCTCCTGTAGAAAGCGGCAGCCTTGCACACAGGCACGTCACCAAAGAGTGAACAATGAAACACAAATTTGGAGCCGTGCCATGGTGCACGACTACCATGCTTTTAACCAGCTTCACATATTCTTATAGTAGCTACAGCCATGTGCCTTTAATATACTTGTAGGTATGTTAGATCTAAGAAAACTTCAGATTTAAAAATGAATAATCATCAATAGAAAATTAACAGTTTGAGAGAATACAACCAAACCCAAATTTAAAATACATGCATTACTGGAGTTGTATTTTTTTTTTTTTGCCGTGTATGTGAGAATGCTTTATGAATAGAATAATATTATATTATGATTCAGAGAAATGAGAAAATATAGAAAAATGTAACATATTACACGAATATGACATTTAGCGTACAAAAACCATAGATATGTATCAACTAAAGGAAACAAGATATAGTTACTGTCATAGAACGCACACACAATGAATTAATTTATCTTATGGACAATTTATTCACGAAATAATTCAAATCTACAACTTTATAAATTAACAAATTCTAGAATTTGAAAATTTGTAGTTCTCAGTTTCCATGGAAAAAAACTGATCTATGTAAATATGTTAGCACTTTGCTAGAGCACTTGTTTCTGTAGAGAATTCAGTATGGTGAATCTGGTAACCTTCCAAGTTATTACATTATTACTGTGTTATCATAACACGATGATAAGTTGAAAAATAATGTCAAGTTTAGTTTGCCACTACCACTTAGAAATCACAGTATCACCATCATCATCTTCTCTTTATCCAAAGTATTGTATGGTCTACATACAAATATGCCGGAAATTAACAAACTTCAATTTCTACGAATTATGTATAGAAAATCCAATCTTATTGGAATTATTATTGGTTCAACTAATATTTTCTATCTTCAGGTTCATTTTCAAGGGAAACGAAACGTTTAATATTCTCACACTATTCCCTAGAAGGCAGTAACTTTCAAATGGGGGTATCTATTTGTCAAAAATTACATTATCATCTAATTTTCCCTAGTAGGATTTACGTCTATTTGAAATAAAATTACACTGCCCTGTTTTAATATGATACGTATAAAGAGGAAATAGAGTAACAGCAAGAAAAAGCTTGAGGGTGAAATAAAACTCAACAATATTATTCATGGAAACTTATGATATATGAAACAACAAACTTCAAAAGTCAGAATTTTTTTTTTGCCATTTTGTTATTAGAATGTTTTGAAAATATATTGTATTGGATATTACACTGAGCGATTCTAGTTGATTCAACGTTGAGTGAAAATATTCAAGATTGTGTGGAAAAACACCCAAAATTTTAGTAATTATATATACGTATCAACCAAAGTAAACATTGACATCTTAAGACATTATTGAGCCAGCGTCAACTTTCACGGGTATGCCATGTCATGCAATTTGCAATGGAATTATTG
Source organism: Lepisma saccharinum (assembly GCF_977018435.1). Lineage (NCBI taxonomy): Eukaryota > Metazoa > Arthropoda > Insecta > Zygentoma > Lepismatidae > Lepisma > Lepisma saccharinum. The sequence goes on from NC_139230.1 coordinate 205,638,222, forward strand.
AACGCTTCTAAAATTGTTAAACACTACACGAAAAAAAATATTTGCAGAATAGCTTCTAATAACCTTGCTGCTTAATAACCTCAATAATCACCAAAATGTCACGTACCATGTTTTACTCCCGAGACCTTTAAATATGAAGAATGCTGATGTAAGAATTCTGCCAATATATAAGGTTATACTCCATAATTCAAGTCTGTGGAAATTTAAAATGTGCAGCATATTAATTTATAAGCAAACAGCTTTTAAATTGACCCACTGTGTATTAATATTTTCTCGGATTTCTTTCAGATAAATATAATCCTCAAGTAATAAGAACACGTTTTAAAACAGCAATATTAATCAAATAGAAATCACAAGCATACCTAACAGTATAAACTACAATAAATTGCACATACATCACAGTTATGTAATGTCACCTCACTCATGATGTGCAACTGACTTTCAGCAGAAACCAATATGATGTAATCGATAGCCTTACTCATAGAACTGTCCCTAAAATGTGTATAAACAACACACAATTTTAGGGGCTGTTCTAAGGGTACGACTAACAAATGAATCCAATCCCTCGTTCATCTTCTCGAAACATCTTCCTGTTCGAACACTAGAGTGGCCCACGTTATATTAATTAGTGCAATTAAAAGAAACCAAATAACCAAATAGAACAAGGAGAGTTACTTTTGTTATAATGCAAATATAAATAACAATGATAGAATGTTTGAGCTCGTTTTATGGACAGGAATATTAATCGAGACTGGCCCTAGACTTTAAAATTGGATCCGAACAACTATGTGCCTCCACTGATTACATAGCTGTTTCATATACTTCTCGGAATGAAGAAATATAAATATAAAGTGTGGTATTTAATGAATACACTTAACAAATAATATTACAATATATTAATACCATGTGAAACTAAAATACAAGGTGTAGTAGTAGGATCTTCACCCTTTCATCAAGGAATCGCACGTAGAAAACCTGTGGAAGATCATAACAATATACAATATACAATATACAACTGCATATTGAGTCGCGATTCGTCTATATGTTCATAAAGTGGAATTAAGATTCAAACTGAAATTATGTTTAAGAGGATATATTGGTAAGGCACAAAATTTGATTTCCGCTAGTAACTTTCCATTTCAGTTTTGAAGCCAAAACATATTGTATATTTGTAAGGATTCCATATCTAAAGTAATTTAGAATTGAAGTTGACATTTCTTGTTAAAACAAACTACCTAATGCATATATTATTGATACTTCCCTACGTCAACTTTGTAGAAATATTTGAATATACATCTGGAGAAGATTCAGTAGCATGAGTATGTAGTTTTACAAGTCATTGTAATATCAACACAGTGCAAAAATAACACAGTGATGAAGTTCAGCAACAATGTCAAGAACAACCTGCCTCTACTCATCATAATCATCACCATCTTCTCTCCTTAACCAACTCTCTCCTTAACCAACTCTCTAATGCCTCTCTCATCTGGCCCACTTTTGGCTCTGGTTGTTCGTTTATGCGACACCTTGTGTCTTAAAACTGAAACTGTCATATCACCGGTGAATGGAATTTTTCGTTGAAAAACGTTAACTGACAGACTAATGAAATTGGAAAAAAAAAATAGCTTTCTCAGAGCCGTGACCTGCCATCTTGTAAAACCTAAATTTTATTTTCAATAACCTTATTTCCTTTTTGACTGATTGAATGACGTTACTTTACGTCGCTTTCCTGCCACTTTCGGGTAATCGCGACGGTGAGGAAGAGTGATGATACGATTACAATGCAATTGATGAAGGGACTCTCACAAAGAACGCCCAAACCAAGCTGGATTTCGAACTAGGGACTCCTGGCTTGCGAGCAGGCTGTGCTAACCACTACAGCTCGGAGGTCGGACATTCTCTAGTACGTGTAAATAAAAATACGGAAATTACACTAGGACTACAGAGTAAGAGAGACAACCTGCTTCTACTCATCATACTCATCATCATCGTCTCAACGTAACCATCCCTCTCTACCATACAATTAACAAATCAACCCTTGAAGGAAATTCGAAAGTTAGTTAAGCACCTTTGTTGACAATCCTGATAATATCAAATGCTATCGTTTTCGCTAATACCTATTTACTAAACAGGTCACTTTATTCAAGCAAATAAACAAGTCCACTTTAAGGCCAGAAATGTTAATCGGGATTGAGCCTACAGGTTAAAGTTCAATCTGAAATGAAACATTTGACCCCTTGACTACAAATGAAAAGTTAAAACTACGCCATCGAAGGAGCTCCTCCTCTACACCAAATGACAAATTGATTTGGTTTATTTTACATCGCATTTCTGCCAGTTTTGGCTAATCGCGAAGATGAGGATGAGAAATGATATGATGAAATTGATGAAGGGACACTCACAAAGAACAAACATGCCCAGACAGAGATTCGAAACCGGGACCACCGGGGTTCGCAACGGATGGCGGCATACACACGCACACACATGAAATAAAGTTGACCAATCTGGTGTTAAAGTATTTTATGTTTTGTTCATAGATAACTATAATTGATTTATTTTTTTTTATTTATACATTGATGTTGCGCATTAACACAGTATATGCACATCAATTACAAAACGTGTATCAATACCGAATAATTCGTAGTTGCACTAGGAGTAAAGGAGATGGAAGAACATTCCTTGCAAAAACATCAAACAATTACTTTATTTAAATGATACTCTGCAATAGTGTATGCGCATGCAAATTTTTATGATGAAACACAATATTCGAAATATTGTTAATTTATGATATTATATCCAGTTACTTGTATCTTTTCTAGTAAGGAATTTTATCTGCCTTTCTCGCCTGTTTCAAATACATGAGTTTTTGAACCATTATATTTACATAAATTATATTTATGCAGGACCTTGTATTTTCTCCTGTAAGAACTTTCTTCTCCCTCTTTCAAATACATGAATTTCTGAGCAATTATATTTATGAAATGATACACACACATATATAGCATTTATAAAATGATTCTATCGCTTATTGAACAGTACAATTGTTTCATAGAGTGATTGACATTAACATATTATCTGTTTGGTAGCTGTTAATTGACTGTGAATGTAGCTAAATGAAAAAAGTTATAGCCTTACCCATGATTCCAGTTGCTTCCACGCTGAGTTGAAAATATTCAAAATTGTGTGGAAGACCACCCGGAGTCTGGGTACTTTCAGATAAATATACCCAGTCCCTGAGCGATCTAAGACACAACTCGAACTACCTCAAAGAGTAGTATTTCGTACGCGATATTCTCACTGGAAAGGAATCAATTAAATCTACAGGCAATAATTTTTCAAACACAAAAACACACAGCTTAACATAAGACATATAAATACTAGAAATGCAGAAATTACCGACATTACGTTAACGTGCATTAATGTGTGTAACCTGAAATAAAACATCGGAATATATACCTATACGTTTGCGCGTACATATCAAAATGCAGAAATTACACCCGGAGAACAGAGTCGGGAATACCAGGTGTGAAATCTGCGTAGCTATTTTATATAATTCTCGCGGAACACATATAAACAATCTGTAAATCTGTTAAATTTTTTCGTGAATAGACAAAGTATAGGGTTTAAAAAATATTTTTCATTAATCTTTGCAAATGCTATGAAATGCTGGTGCAACCTACTTCTACTCAGAACCTTCATCGTCAAAACGGTAGCCTTGCACATGATTCCAGTTGTTTCCCCGTCGAGTTGAAAAGATTCAAAATTGTGTCGATCACCACCCGGAGTCTGGGTAATTTCAGATATATACCCACACCCTGAGTGATCAAAGACACAACTTGAACTAAATCAAAGAATATTATTTCTTAGTATTTTCACTTTAATGTAACCAAATATATTTATTAGCACTAATTTACTACCCATAAAACAGCCAGGTACTCTCAAGATATAAATAGGTGAAACAGAGATATCACAGGCAAAATATTCCAGTTTGACGTGCAATAATATATATATATATATATATATATATATATATATATATATATATATATATATACACACGATATCATTAAAACTGAAAACAGTGTGGACCTATTTTGCCCAAACCCGAATTTGAAAAGGAAAATATTAAAATTACACAAATTAGGATAGAACCTAAGATATTTGTTAAATGTGTTTTCTGTCTATATATTATATTATATTACATTGATCTGTGCAATTAATCAATAATGGTATCTCAACTATTGTATAATGAAGGCAATGACTGGGTAATACACCTGTTCCGTGCAATTTCTGAAATAAATTAATGTGCATTTTTAAGATTGTGTGAAGTCTATGTATACGCGAGCACGCAACAGTTTGTAAGGTTTTCACTTTCTTTCAATAACTCTGGAAAAAAATAAATAAAAATTAAAGTTTCTTTTATATACTTCTTCGCATACATGTGTTTCACATTTTTATTTTTGTAACTAATCATAAAGATTGTAAACGTAGGAACAGCAAATAAAATAACAACTGTAGGATTCTAAAAAGAAAATTCATTCTTTAGTACCTGCTATTTGCCCATGCATGCAGCTAAATGATGACAGCGTTAGCCTTGTATAAGATTCCAGTTGCTTCCACACTGAGTAGAAAATATTCAAGATTGTGTGGAATACCACCCGGAGTCTGGGTAATTTCAAATGCATATACCCAGACCCTTGAGTGATATAAGATACAACTCGCACTATCTCTCTCAGAATAATATTGCAGAGGCAATATTCTCACTGTAAAGCAAATAATTAGATCAAAAAGCAATAATTTAATACACAAAGGAGCACACGCGATCGATTTCATTTGGTGTGGTTTTTGCTTATTAGCGTTGCTTTTCTGACTTTTGACTACCTTATATGTAATTACTATTCTCGAGAAGTCGCATAACAAAATACGGAAATTTGACTAAGTGAACAGAGTCGGGCAGATTATTACTTACATAACAAGCGATGTGAATTCTACATCTACTACTTCTGGGAATGAAGAAAATTAAATATGAACAGCGTTGATGTAAACATTCTGTGAAATAGGTATGTGCAAACATGACAATAAATAGAAATGATAAGGAGAATGTCACACAGGTGATGAGTTCGACAAACCTTCACATTATATCCGGCAATACCTAAGTTCCAGCAATATACGTATGAAATTCCATGAAACACTTGATATGAATTCATTCCGTTAGAAATTAATTTAACTGCCTTATCTAATAATATTACAATATATCAATAATATGGTGAAGTAGCAGAATCTTTACCTTGTGATGAATGAGTAGCACGTTCTATATCCTGTGGAATATATTGGTGGTACGAATCTTACTTTCAACTGCAGATGCAGTTCCCATTTTTATATACACACACACATAAACATATATTTAAGTTTAGGATATCTTTCTCTCATAGAAAATTAAACTTTCCGTTTGTGACTTTCCTTTTGAATTTTGAAATCACGAAATATTTTATTTTTGGAAGGTATACACAAGAAATATAAATGAGAAAAATTTGCATTTTTTGTTCAAACAAATGAACGCATGGATTATCTATATCTCCTGTGTCATCACTATTGAGTAAACATTATGCAGAAGATTCAGTGTGATTAGTATACAGTATTTATACAGCCATTGTAATACCAACTCAGTGTAAAAATGAAACGGTAATGGAATTTAGCATCAATGTCAAGTGCAACTTGCTAAGACTTTCATATTCATCATCATCATCTTCTCTCTTTAACCATCACGCTATACCATAAAATTTGCTAATCAACCCACGAAGGAAATTCGAATGTTAGTTGAATAACTTTGATGACAATTTTCCTTATGTCAAGATTGCAAACGTTTTCACTAATATTATTTGAAATCAAAAAGGTCACTTTATAATGAAAACAAATAAAGTTAGCGTACACTTGGTAGATTACATAATTATTAAACATTTGCTTAAAGGAAGAAACAATAAAGTCTATTTTGTAAGATAACACTGCCTGATATGCATCATGAGATAACACTGCCTGACATGCATCATGAAAATTGTAAAAGAAGGTTAAAATTTAAAATACACAATTATTTGCAAGAATTTACGTGTGTCGAAATTATTTTGAATAATATAGCTAGTATTGACAATTTTGTAACTTATTAAACCGTCTCTGATTTCATTCACCAGTTTCTAAGACAAGAATCTACTATCCTTAAACAACTATGTCTACAATATATGTCAATTTTATCCTCTAGACATGAACTAGATGAAAGACAGTTGTAATAAATGTTAGAAAAGGAATTATTAATGTTTCAATTAAACAACATTAATTTTACATCCTAGCATCTGACCTTCCTCAAACTTAACACATTTCATTTGATAAGGTAGAGAGATTCAAAACCATAAAATTCTGCAGGAAAACTGTTTGCTAGTACTCGTTAGTTTGTAAAACTATTATTCTTATTAATAGATTTGATTTTCTTAAATGTAAAAAATGTATTCTCATTATAAACATATAAACATCAATAGTGAATAGTCCATACATAATATAGATACCAATTTGTGATGTGAAAAATGGAACTCAGTTTAATATATCAATGTATAACATGGCATGGTTTCTCTTAATTCCTCGGATTTCTTCCACAAATTGTAGGCATCATTGAAAAGAAAGAAAAATTACTAAAATTACTTGCATTTCCCAAATAAAATTGTATGACTGAAGTGGTAGAGGACTCCAAAGATGAAGACATGCAATGTAAAATTACATCAGGAAGAAGATATGACGTCTAAAAATATGATCTAATAAGTCCACGTTATGCACAGAAGAAATTGTCGGAAATGAGATAAAGTTTAAAATGAGCTTCGAACCACTGAGCAGTGTACCAAAGGGTATCGACCGCGGGAACCCTTGATTACAAGGTGACGAGGTTAAGGCACTGCCATCGAGAAACTCCCCATTCCCCACACACACATGCATATACACATACACTTCGTCGCCTTGTTCTCAAGAGGTCCCGGGTTCGATAACTGGTGGAGGCACTTAGTGGTTCGGATCCCACTTTAAAATGTAGGTCCAGTCCCGATTAGCCTTACTGTACATAAAGTTACATAAAGTGCACTTCAAACACCAAATCAACCAACATACCCAAAAAATATTAGCAATATGGATTTAATATTTTATGTCCTGTTCTATAGGTCACAATAATATGAATGTAGTTTATATATTTAAAATATTTGAAAACACATCACTTTACTAAATTACTTTTGAACATTTATGGAAAATTACAAGTTAAATTCTCGATGGAATGCATCCAATTACCTGAAATATAATTAATGTTGCTAACTGGTAACAAGGGGTAAACCTGAGACGGTGTCGAACATGCAATTCTTGGGTGACAATCGTTAATATAAAAACATTGAAGTGAGATACAAATACGAAACATGTATATATTCCGACTAATTCGTAGTTACACTGATACTAGAGGATATTTCTGGCGATAACATCAGACATTCATTTTATTCAAAATGCTACAATGTAATTTTGATACAATCGAGCTTCTATAATGAGATACAATTATCTAAATATTATTTTTGGGACATTATATATCGTTCCTTGTGTCTTCTCCTGCAAAAAAATATCAACTGTTTCAAATAACATGAATTTTTTTGAACAAATATATTTTCAGAAATGACACATATATCTAGCTAGCATTTATAAAAAATCTATTGCTTATCAAACTATACTTTTCTTTGAAAAAATTATAGACATGCGACTCTAACAGTTATCTGTTTGGAAACTACTATTTGACTATCAATGCAGCTAATTGAAGAAAACGGTACCCTTGCACACAATCCCCACGAACATATTCAAAATTGTGTGGAATACCATACGGAGTGTGAGTAATTTCATATCTATATATACCCAGGCCCTGAGTGATGTAAGACACAATTCGAACTAGGGCAAAGAATAATATACAGTAGGACCTATTCTCACTGTAAAGCAGACAGGTATACTCAATATATAAATAAATAGGTGAATGACTGACATTATAGGCAAAATATTCCAGTGTGATGTGCATTAATGTATATATAAGCTTGAAATTTTCACTGTTTAGTAACTGCTATTCGAGCATGAATGCAGCTAAGTGATGAAAGCCGTAGCCTTGCACAAGATTCCAGTTGCTTCCACACTGAAGTCAAAATATTCAATGTTGTGTGGTATACTACCTGGAGTCTGGGTAATTTCAGATATACGTATATACCCAGGCCCTGAGTGATATAAGACACAACTCGAAGCATTGGGGTTGAACTAATGCAAATAATAATGCACCGTAGGCCATATTCTTACTGTAAAGCAACCAATTACATTTGCAAGCGATAATTTAATACACATAAAACGAGACAGGTGAGCGTAGGATTTATAAATATGGGCATTATGGGCAAAATATTTCAGTTTGACGGGCATTAATGTATGTTACTTGAATATATCTGGGAATTACATAATTAAAAATACGGAAATAATACTAGGAGAACAAACTCAGGCAGGGTATTTCCTTACGATAATATCAGATGTGAATTCTACAAAGATGTGTTGCTTATTTCTCGGAATGAACAAAATTAAATGTAAAATTAAATCATAAAGAATGTCACCTGGTGGAATTTTATGTGCATTTTTCAAAGTCATTCAGATCATAATGGAAATTCTGCTGTATCCTGAAATCAACCAGTTTGTAACAAATAAGATGGATTCAATACATTACACATTTAATTAACACCCTTCACTAATAATATTACAATATATTAATAATATGTGCGATGAAAATACAAATATGGCCTCCCCGATGGGTAGTAGCAGTAACTTCACTTTGTGATAAAGGGTTCGCACTTTCGATGTTCTGTGGAATATAATGGCGGATGGATTTAACTTTTAACGGCAGATTGAATGCCGATTGGTCACTATGTGCACTAGGTGGACTTAAAACTCAAACTGGAATTATGTATATATTTCAAATTTTATGATATATTTCTATCACACAAAAATTATGTTTCCGCTCGTAACTTTCTTTCCCAGTTTAAGATCACTGCCTATTTTATGTTTGGAAGCTTTCCATACGACTTATAAATTAGAATTTAAGTTTCCACTTTTTGTTCAATCAAATAAATGCATAGAATATTTATATACCTTGTGTCAACTTTGTAAGGATTTTGGAATATATGTTTGGAGAAGATTCAGTGTGATGAGTATGCAGTATTACAAGCCATTGTAATTCCAACAGTGTACACGGTAATAGAATTTAGCATCAATGTCAAGTGCTACCTGCTAAAACTCATCGTAATCATCATCATCTTCTCTCCTTAAACATAACGCTCTACCATACAGTTAAAAAACCAGCCCATGAAGGAAATTCGAATGTTAGTTAAAAAACTTTGAATATAGGTAATGCTGGTTATGGCAAAATTTGCAATAATTTTCTCTTATAGGTATTTTAAATCGACATGTCACTTTGCAATGCAAACAAATAAGCTTGGTGTTAATTCGTAAATTATATAATTTTCAAATGTCTTCTTATAGGAAGAAAGAATGACATTTAACACATTTAACAATCTCAAAGTAAGGAGCATGGAAATAAATTATATTCGTAAGATACGTTACCTGATATGGATCAGGAAAATTGTATAACCAAATTATTGAATAAAGAAGGTTTAATTTGTCAATTAATGTGTGTTGAAATTGAATTGCATACTATTGCAATTATTGTCAATTCTGTGGCTGATGATATATTTTCTGATTTCATTCGTCAGCTTTTGAGAAGACACTCTACTCTTCTGTAACCAGTAGTCCTTCTCAAAATGCCAAGTTCAATCTCTAGACAAGGAGTACTGTTCTGTATATAATACATTGACATGCTTGTTCGGATCACAGGAGAGATAGTCGGCACATAATGTTCCACAAGAAATTAATGTTCTATGTGAACGAACCTAATTTTACGGGCTAGCATCTGAACTTCAGCAATCTTTACTCACATATTACAGTTCGTAATGTGATTTCAAACTATATAATTCAGACGGAAAGCTACATGTTTGTACTCATTAGTTTATAAAGCTCTACCTATTAAATACTTCTCGTATTTTTTTAATTAATAATATCACGAACGAATGAAATGTAATATGCATATATTGGGGGAAAGAATGAACTTAGTTTAAATTACAATGTATACCTTTAAGAATGTTCTTTATTACTTCCTGGAATTTCTCCCTTAATTTAGTGGAATCATTGGAAAGAAGAAAATACTAGTGTTTTCCAGGGAAAATACAGCACTCTCGATTTTATGACTGTGATGGTAGAAGACACAAAAATAAAACTAGGTCTGACAAAGGTAAACATTCATATCGTCCATGTAGTTAGGGAACCTACATAAATAATTTTCATGTTATATGGAAACTCACATTCAGTTGCTTCAATGTTGAATTGAAGATATTTCGTAAATTGCCTGGTCCCTGCACAATGAGAACATGTATACACCACGCGTTAACCTGAGAAATAAATAAATTGATTGATTGGACTTAGTTACTTAACGACGCTTTTCTACTACTTTTGGCTAATCTCGACGATGAGGATGAGTGACATGATGAAGGAACACTCACTAAGGGCACCCATACCCATGTCCAGGCATCGATGTACTATACCCTCGTGGAGGAAAATCTCAAGGTGATGAGAAACAGGATCTCAAGAAAACCACTGCAAACAAACTGAAGACGTAACAGGATCTCAAGAAAACCACTGCAAACAAACTGAAGACGTAAAGTTGCATAAAATTTAAATTCGGTTCTGAAGTAAAAACGGTGAGAATTAAATTAAAGAGGACAAGTGTTAATTCAACTTTATGCTCAGATTAGATAATCGAGATTGAACCAAAAGTTTAAAAAGGGGTCCAAACAATTGAATGAGTGAGAGAAAGAAGGAACAGATTCCACAGAGTGTAATTTTTGGGAAATCAACGAAATAGTTCTGGGGCTCAAATTACTTTTAAACCTTTGTATTGTGAAATTATAACCCAAAGCTCGGACAATAATTATAAAGAAATACATTTGTAAATTGTCTATAAGTGAACAGACACAGTTATAAAAACATCGTGGAAAGTTTGTTCTCCTTTTGGTTCTCACTTGAACGTATCAAGCAATAAATGCATTTTTAAATATTACAGCTCAGTTATTCGTTCAAATAACATTACTGTGAATGCAAGATAAGTGTTCTGACCAAATAAAATGTTTACATTAATAATTCTCAATAATACATTTTAAGTAACACAACACTTTTTTCAAATACGGGTGAACCTGCAACAGAACATGACTTTGAACAGTATTCTCTGCACAGCACTGCTAGTGACTATCAGAATGCTCATCACATGCAGACTGCATGGATGCTTCATCCATGATAAAATTATGTCATACTACTCTTTGCAGTCGTCTGGTACTTAATGCACAATTTTAGCCACGTTCTCAATTCGTTATTTTTTTATATTTTTAAATTATTTCTGTTTATTGGAACTTTCCCACCATAAGCGTTAGTAGTAGCAAGCACAATCTCACCGTCAGTGTAAACTTGAATACTTCTCCTAGTGTAGTATATAAACTCGTGTGCTGTCACACATCCTTTTCCTTCTACTATTTATATGAGATGCCTGTGCTTGCTAATTTGAAACACTTCTCTGTCTTGCAAGCTAATTGTGCTCTTCTTAAACAGCGTAGGCCACCATTGCTTAAAGTTATTTGTTGATTTTCAACACTTTTTACTTCAAATGTTGGCTGCTTCTTTTCGGTGCTTAGAGCTAAAAGGCAAAGATTCAAGGAATGTTTTCCTTCTACCCCGCAATATTTCCTACTGACTACTACGTGTTGCGAGGGAGACTGTTTGCTTTCTCTGTGTCAGTTGATGCAGCTTAGCTTAAGCAATAAAATGGCTATCTCAGCCCAAAATGATCGAAGTGTGGAATCTTTACCTTTTTCTCTCACCCATTTCCACCGAGGATCCAACATGTACAGTGGTGAATATAAGTCTAGTGTTACAGCTTTGCCATCGGGAATTCCGTTACAATTAATTAATGGAAGAGAAGAAGCTTTATGGTTAATGTAGAGCAAACGGAAAAGAGGGCCTAGGAACAGCTGCTACGAAACTTCACTTATATTATTGTTTTTGTCATTTAACTTCGCATTTCTGCCACATTTGGCTAATCTAGATCATGAAGACTTTGAGAAGAAACTCTTGAATGAACACCCACGAAGAACACGCTTGTCCATTCCAGGATTCAAATCCAAGAACTTGGGTGTTGAAATACAAATTCGACCACTTTGAGTTCGTCCACCGAAACGGTTCGCAAGACATTTTGTTTTCGGCCCCTGAGCAAAGTCTTGTATATCAACATACATATACTTTGTATGTGTAGGTATTTAATAACGAATTGGGTATTTGGTTGAGTATTTTCTTTTTAACGAAATACGAGCTTCTATCTCTTCATCCTTTTTACTTGTTGCCTTTTTTCTTAATTTAGAATTTTCGTCTATTTAATATTAAAAGTATGTTTTTGTAGAGGTAAAATCGAAACTTCTAAAGAAACTAGAATAATGAATTGTAATTTTAAGATTTTCAGGGAAAATTCAATACACTTTTTATTTTTGAAAACTGATAAGAACTAGTCCACTTATAATATTCACACGTTCAATTCTGTCTTCCACTGCAGGCAGTTGGTGAAGCGTGCTAGCCTTGGGGTGTGACGTAACATAGGGAGTGCAAACGATAAGAAACACTCCTCTACATTACATCATACCCCACGGCCAGCTATTTTCTAGGGCTACACTTCTTATTACCTATACATTACTACTCTTTAAAGATGATTAGTACGTGGTATGAGTAGGCCGTGAATTCTGACAACTTTTCACGTGAAAGATTTTTCTCGTTAATCAGTAATAACATTCAATAATATCCTTTTCAAAAGTATATGATATTTGTGTTCAAAAGTGAGCAGGTGGAATTGATTTTTCATGACACAAATTAAATAAATAGGATCTCAACAGAGGACATAAGAATTTTACATTGAGAACTTACTGCATACCTAAACATTTCCAGCAACTGCTGATGTCATTCGTTAGCTCTTTCCCTCCACAGAGAAGGGTTACAAACACCAACAGCACAAACCATGGTTCTATATTTTACCTAGAAACTCTCAGTGTGTTAATTAATGAAATATATATACACAGGGTGTTATTTTAATGGCGCCCACGGACCACGGAAACGTATAGAGGACATCAAAACAAACAACTTTTCTCCATTTCATTTCTCTCGTTGGTACGTAGTTTCGGAGCTACAGTTCTTAAAAAAAAACAAAAAAAAAAACAAAACATTTGATTGCATTTGTGACGTCATATCCCGTCGTGAAGCGATGCGTTCCAGGGTTGCCAGGAACACACATATTCTATGAAAAATGACATAGCCATCAGCCACATTATGTACCGTAACACAAAACGACACGTTCTGGAACCTAACTGAAAGTAAACAAACAATACGAAAAATGGTAGAAAGAAAATGGAATTCAAGTGGAAGAGGTCATATCAGATTTTTGTCTCAGCTTACATGTCAAATATTTGCAAATCTAGTTACTAAGTTGGCATCTACAATTTACTCTATTCACTTCGTCCTTCTGATAGTAGTTGTCTGTGACACACTGCACAGATAACAGAATAAAAATGAAAGAACTAAAAATTCCAAAGGTAAGCAACACGGGCATTATGAGGCAAGTGGCAAAAATGGTTAAAAAATACAGGGATATAAGTAGTAGTTTGATTGATTTGGTGTTTTAAGTCCACTTTGGGCACAGTAAGACTAATCGGGACTGGACCTACAGCTTAAAGTACGATAAAAATCACTTGTGCCTTCACCGAGAATCGAACCCGGGACCCCTTGATTACAAGTCGACGACAATACCATTGCGCCATCGGAGAGGCCTATAAGTAGTAGTAGTAATACAAGCTCTCCGGCGACTGTGTTTATCTACGCACCGGATACACATGTAATAGTTTGCAACTGTGAACAGAGCAGTATATTCACTACTGATTCATCATTACATTGTTATTGTGGTTGTACGTGTTCTAATCGTAATGTAACAACGTGAACCTAGTACACTTCCGTTATCAGCACAAAAGTATCACAAGGCATCTGGACACAAATCTGTAGATATCAAATTTGCAGCAAGATTTGCAAATTTTTGGCGTAGTAAACAGCCACATGTAAGCTGTAAGTCCAATAACATTTATTGTTGTTGATATTTTCACATGTAGGCTGAGAAAAAAAAAACGATATTGACTCTTCATTTTGAATACGTTTCTTTACCATTTCTCATACTCCCCCCTTCCCCTGAGATGACTGCTTATATTCTAGCTGGTAGGCTATGATGTTCGGTCTACTGGACGTGTTTCTCGCTTCGTTTCGCAGCTAATAATGTGGTTGATAGTTTGTAATTTTTCACAAAATTTTGTGTTCCTTGCAACCCTGCCGTGCGAAGTTTCGCCGCAGGACAGTACGTCATAGATAAGATAAAATGTTGTGTTGAGTTGCCAGCATCAAGGCGGCACAATGGTTTTTTTGGAACGGCTGTAGCGTCGAATCGACGCACCAATGAGAAAAATGTCAATGAGAAAAGTTGTTTGCTTTGGTGTCCTCTATACGAATCGGTGGTCCGTGGGCGACATTAAAATGACACCCTCTATATTATACATAAATATAATTTACATAAGATGAAGCAAAATATTATGGGACACGAATATTTGAAACAATTGAAGATACGCTGTTGTGATGTAGCGTGCAAGCCATACAGCAAGTTCTCACTCACAAGTGTGAAAGCTCAGCACACTTGATGAGCGAGAACTTCATTGCATAACCAGCTATGCCAGGAACTGCTAACGCCTATATTGTGTAGACTAGACAATCCAACGTATCATAGCAAAACTTGCTACAAAAATTCTTCTGACACATCTATTTGCATCTGTTTATCTATTACCCGTTCACTCTTACGTAGAAAATGCGATGATGTATGCTACCCTTGCAGTCAGTCCACAAAGAGCCGGTATGATCAATATACATACTCTGGTTCAGTGAGGACTGGCTGTAAGACCGGCCACGTTCAGCTACACCTAACTTTCATCTGAGATGCTCCGTTGCTGTATAAAGACAACACAAGAACAACAAATCATATTGTATATAGCATGCATCATATATTTTCTATTCAACTCATTTTTCTATGGCACGTCATTGAAATATTAACGTTGGTTTCTTCATCTCTAGAAAATTCAAACCTATTGGTGAGAATAAGATTGACAAGTATTAATCATTTTTGAAAGGTCACATGAATAACATCCACCTTTCTACACTATATAAATTAACAGTTCAATCATAGTACGTGATCCAAGTTCCACCGATATATTATTCCATGGAACAGATGATTTGAATTCATCAGTAACTTAAATAGTACCCTTAACTTATAATATTACAATATATTAAAAATATGCGAAATTCAAATATACTATATGTCACCTCCACTATGGAGTAGTTGCAGCATCTTCACTTTGTCATAAGGAATCGCGTTTTCGATGTCCTGTGAAGGATCATGGTAGTGCATATCCTAATTTCAATTGCAGATTGAGTCGAGTTGGTCTATATATGCATAAAGTGGAATTAAATATCAAAGACAGTTTGACAGAGTGGTTAGCACATCGCCTTACGACGCAAGGGTCCGGGTTCGAATCCCCATTCATCACTTTCATAATATCATCAGTCATCCACATCTTCGCACATTAGCGAAAAGTTGCACAAAAGGAGAAGTAAAATAATGCAAATCAATCATAAATCTCAAACTGAAAATAAATACTGATGGATGATGAACGCATCAATATATAATTTAAAATTTATGATATATTGCTCACAAACAAAATTACGTGTCCGCTACTAACTTCACTTTTTAGTATTCAAATGCAGTCATGCTTAATATTTCCAAGGTTTCCACAAAAAAATGTAAATTAGAACTCAAGTATTTTTCGTTAAATCAAATTACTGCATGGAATAAGTATTTATTATGTCTCAACTTTATAGAAATCTATGGAGAGAATTCAGGGTGATGAGGATACAGTTTTACAAGACATTGTAATACCAACACAGTGTTAAGATAGATAACACGGTAATGGATTTTACCATCAATGTCAAGTGCAACCTGCTTCTACTCATCATAATCATCATCATCTTCTCTCTCCCTACTCATCGTCTCTCTGCCAAATCAACGCACGAAATTCAACAGTTAGCTAAAAACACCATTGATGACTATGCTGTCGATATCAAAATTGCAATCGTTTCAACTAATAATTACTTTTAATCAACATGTCTGTAACCTGTACAATGCAAATTAATAAACGTAGTGTTACTTCGTAGATTATATAATTTCAAAGTCCGTTTGTGGAAAAACAATGCCACATATTAATTTTGGGGGAAACGAAACTAAGTTTTAATTTATCAACGTACAGCTTTACATATTTCTTCTTACTTCTAGCATTCCATCTCTTATTTATTGACATCATTCAAAAGAAACAAAATTTATTGTGATATCCAAAGGAAAATTACCATGCACGTTTGTAAGAAATTGGAAGTATAGAACACAAAAGAAGAAGACATCAATCGAAAAAAAAGCATACACCAGGTGATCAGTCATTGCGTCCAAATTTTAGCTTCGTGTTTTGATTCTTAATTCCACTTTATGCATGGAGAGGCTAATCGGGGCTGATCCTACAGTTTAAAGTAAAATTCGAACCATTGCGTAGTGTGTTTTCAACAAGAATCGAATGTGGGAACCTTTGATTACAATGGAAAAGATTAAAACTACGCCATCAGGGAATCCTCCCCAAGAAAATATGGCTTACCAATATACGGTTAAAGCAATTCACGTCCTGATCAGTAGGTGCCTATAACTTTCTATAGTCTACATATCTAAAAGATTGGAATATAGATGACCTATAAGAACTATGACTACACTAATTGGCAACACCTTCCTCAGGAGAGGAACTCGCTCTTCTATATGTGATAAGTAGGTACGCACGTTCAGATCACAGGAAATGAAAGTTGTCGTAAATGTTCTGCAAGAAATGAAAATTCTATCATCTGACTTTACATACGTACATTACATTTGGTAAGATAATGTGATTCAAATCCATATCATTTTTACCTACTAGTACTATTCAATTCTTAACATTAATCTTCCTACTAAGTGATTATAACTGCTTCTTGTAAATCAATGCATTTTCATTAAAAAATAAAAACAGCTTCAGTGAATGAAGTAACACAACAAACATCAATGAATAACTCAAAATGAAAAAAGGTTTGTGTTCAAAAGTGAGCAGGTGAGCAGGAGGAATTGATTTTCCAAGAAACCAAGTGCATAAATACAGGGGCGGCGCGTGCCTTTTCAGTCAGGCAGGGCACATTTTTCTTTTGGGTGGGGAGGGGGGGCAGTTTACCTCTATATTCCTCTTTAAGGTTTTTGAGGGGAGTTCCTTGATATGGAGTAAGTAAATTGTTCGAACAATTTGGAATAAAATTAACATTCTGATCAAGATATCTCTCCAAAGAGCATTAAATACTCACTACGTAGGAATACGAAAACTCAGCAACATATGGAACAAATTACATGAATAAAAAAACCTGGAATACTGACGTCGGAACCCTATACGCTTGCAGTAACTAAACTTTGGGTAGATACTGGAATGATTAGGAAAATGTTACACTGCAGTTTCTCTTCCATTGTCAATGAACTGAAAGGCGTAGATATTAAATTTTCTACATGATTCAATGTCATATTCACCAAGTATCCACTAATATCAATGACTAAGTAGGAAGATGATGCAGCGTTAGGTTCAGTTACAACACTTTACATTGGCCATGTACCCCCAAAACGTTCGTTTATACTTACGAAGATATTCCGCATGTCAAGTTGCTGGAACACAGACACAATTACACAAATAAATAAACACGTACAGTAACTATAAAATCGCGAAAAACTAATTATTTCATCATAAGCGACCAATACGCACAGACGGAATGCAACGCAAATTCACACACTAGCTCAAATCCAAATCCGTATTACAATGGGAAGAAAGGAGAATCTTTTTAAAAATACGAGGGACTAGTTTGTGCAATAAAAAGTGTTGTCAACTTTTCAGGTCGCCGGAACAAGCGCGAACAAAAGCATTCGAGGGATTTTTTCTATCTTATTGCTGCAGGCTGGAAGAACGAATGAACTGCCTGCCAAGTGTTGGAAACACTGAACGGTGAACGAGGCAAACATGAATGGGCAGGGCACCTCGTTCACTGCCCAGAGACGGCAACGAATTTTGCGCTTTTCCATTGTGAGGGGACCGTCCCTTGCCTATGCTGTAAATGTTTGGATCAGTCAGTGACGTCACGTCTCCGGGCAGAGCCGAGATTGGACTCTCTCCAACAGGACGGAGAAATATATTAACCTTGCACAGGGTGCATACCCTGTAAGTTTGGTTGCAGCAACGTAGGGGTTGAGGGAAAAAAAAAATATTTACGCGCATATACCGATCGCCTCTTCAGATGAACTTTTTATGTTAAAATTGTTGTGGGGCAGTGCCCTAGTTGCCCTTTAT
The DNA here is from genome assembly GCF_977018435.1 of Lepisma saccharinum. Lineage (NCBI taxonomy): Eukaryota > Metazoa > Arthropoda > Insecta > Zygentoma > Lepismatidae > Lepisma > Lepisma saccharinum. The sequence continues at coordinate 205,656,923 of NC_139230.1, forward strand.
GTAGCATCGCCACTGCATAAATATGATCTTAACACAGAACATAAGAACTTGTACATTGAGAGTTTACTGCATAGCTAAACACTTCCAGCATCTCTGATGATATTCGCTAGCTCCGTCCCTCCACCGCTAGGTTACAACCATCAACAATGCAAACCATTGCTCCTTGTTGTACACGGAATTTCTCAATATGAACATGTATATTTAAAAAATTAACAATTCGTGGGGGATACGATGTGTCGGGCGGAATTTGTGATGTAGCGGCAAGGTCATACAGCCGCAACTCCTCGCTCAACTTCAACACACTTCAAGAGGGAGAACTGAAGAAATTATATTTCTTGTTATACTACCAGGGACGGCGACAGGGGTGGGCACGGGTGGGCAAGCGCCCACTCAAAAAATCCTGTGCCCACACGATTGCCCACCCAATAAAATTCACTAAGTATATATGAAGCGTTGCGGATACGAAGGGCTAACTCAACAAACTTACCTTGTGCGGGAAATGCGTTTCAAGTTGTCAGGCACAGTGCGAACTCCACAAAAACGTGGTAAGAGTAGATCGGAAAGTTTCCTGCGTGATTTCCAAAGTTTTCTTGTTGAGTTTGCCCGCGCATCACAACTTGAAACGCATTTTCCTCTATATATACTTTTGTTGAGTTCGCCCTTCGTATCCGCAACGCCTCATATACTTGGGGATATGAGAATGTTGCAATAAATAAGTGTATTCTGGTGTTCATTACATGTATATTTTACTAATGAATATTATCTATACTAGAAATGTTCACATACACAGTGCGGCAATTGGAAATCGATACTGATTTTTTTTCTCGGTAGGTGGCACTGCTGTGCAAGCGACCTTTGGTGCGAACAAATAACGGGTATCTCACGAACAATCGACGCAGAGCTCGTTGACCTTGAGCGACATTGCCGCTTGTGGCGTTGTTGAATGTGGGCACGTGTCGTGAAAGTGTGTCGTGATTTCAACATGGAACTTAAGTGTGTCGTGATTTCAACATGGAACTAAGAGCAAACATCAAGTTTTGTGCATTCTTGGGCAAAACTGCTGCGGAAATGTTTCACATGTTGTAGCAAGTCTATAGGGATAATTGTTTATCCTGTACACATGTATTTGAATGGCTCAGGCGTTTCAGTGAAGGACGGGAGCCAATTGAACACGACGAGCATCCAGGTGTAGCAGGGACGGTGAGAACACCAAAATTGGTTGAGAAAGTGAAGACTAAAATTTCAGACAGACTGTTACCGCTTATATTGAGGTACTGAAACGTTTGATGCAAGGAATAACACGTGTGAGGTCCGAGTATCGGGATGATGGCAGCTGGCGTCTGTTTCATGACAGTGCCCCAAGTCGCAAGACGTGATTGCGAAGAACATTTTGGCCCTAAATTCACTCTGTGTGTTGTCACATCCCTCCTACTCACCGGATCTGGATCCGTGTGATTATTTTTTATTTCCTAAAGCAAAATCTACCGTGAAAGGTTCCTACTTTTATGATGAACCAACAATCAAGATGGATTTAAAAAGCGTTACACAAAACTAATTCCAGCAATCCTTCCATACACTGTGTATCATCATCCCATAAAAAGCTGTCTTAACTTTGTCATTAGAAAGCAAAAATAAATACTAGAGAACTTGAAACAAAATAAACTGTCATCAATTGAATTCTTCTATGATTACAAGCAGCTAGTAGGCTTAGGAGGCGTAAAGTTATGCAGGGTATGGTCAAGATGAGATCAGGATTTAGGGTGACCTTGAGGACTGCAGCTCTGGGCATTCACTGGGGAAACTGCTTGGAAAAGTACTGCATAAAGAAAAAAAGGAGGTACTTCGGATGTGATGAAAAATTTAGAAATACGTATAACTAACCACCTCATGTAGCTTAGCGAAAAGTTATAACTGAAACTGTGGAGGGGATTAGGGTGAGGTCTTGCCGTTGTAAGCTCCGGGCCTTCACATATATAAATACCGGCCAACATATGACTAAAATAATCTCTAAATATACAAATAAAAAACCCATCTTAGCGTTGCTTCCTCCAGCAACACAATAAATTATTTAGACTTTTTAATTACGTCTACATTGAAATTCCAGAAGTGTCTCTTTCCTTATTTCATTACAATTTTTACATACACGTCATCTTCAAATATCTACGTGGTATACAAACAACAACTTTGTAGCCTATCAGTTACGTAATCATGCGATTTTTCTTGTATTTATATTGCGTAGAATTAAAATAAGAAATGTGTTGGTAGGAAAGCTTTGCTTTGAGGGCGTCAGAGAACTAACAAATCACGATGAGAATGTTTTAAACTTTAGAAGCATCAGAGGTTCAGCCGAAAAGGTCAACAGAATCTGTAGATGCAGATGAAGTAAAGAAAAAAAAAGGTGTCATGAAGTATCCATTAGAAAATTTTGTTTATTTGTAAATACACTTTTATGCTCAGATAGACTAATCGGGACTGAATTTACAGTTCAAGGTGGAGTCCGAACCAGTGTGCATTGTGCTTCCACCAAGGGAGAAGGCAGTAGAACTGCCAGAACCTCTTCATTATAAGGTGACAACGTTATGCCATTGGAGAAAGAACTCACAGGAAACGTGTCATTTTATCACCACAGAAGATGCGTTCATTTAAGATTACTTGTGTTGGTGTTTTTAGTCCACTTTATGCACAGTAAGGCTAATTGGGACTGGACCTACAGTTTAAAGTGGGATCCGAAGCACTATGTGCCTCCACCGGGCATCGAACTCGGGACACCTTGATTACAAGGACACGACGCTACCACTGCGCCATCGGGGACAAATGTTTGAGACTTTCGGAAAACAACGTTATTGTTCAAGGAGTTAGCTGCCTTGATCCAAGAATGAGACAATGTGAAATTGAAACTACCACCTCAACTTTCGAAGTGGTATGAACTAATGAAACTCCACTTTTGAAAGAGTAAGTTGTTGCTGATTCGGCTGATTTGTTCCATGGGAAGTCACTTTTCTGCTAATTTTGGCTAATGAGGACAATGAGGTTCAATGGTGATTAAATGAAAGTGACGTATGGGGGAAACAAATACACGCAGACATTGAAAATACAACCCCCACAAATTATTATTTTGACTGTGGTTCCAGGCGTCAGAGATTCGTTCACCTGCAAGATTAAAGTTTCCAGGGTATACCGAGCGGGATAGAGATTGGCATTTCGAAAATGTCGCGCCATACGAACCAAGTCATCTGTGAAAAGAGATGAATTACCGGGTATAGTGATTAATTTCGATGAATCCCTTGTGTCTAAAATTACATTCTACAAAATGTAAACTATTTGTTACCTCAGTGTATGTGTTCTAATGTAAACTATTTGTTACCTCAGTGCATGTGTTCACCTAACCATACGTGTGTTACTTCTCCCGCATGAGTAAAGAAGACTAACTTCAGAAAACGAACAGCAACTTAGCAAATAATCTCTTCAATTGTTAACAGATTTTTCAATGTTACTTCATTATTACTTTTGGGCGATGTTTTTCCTTGGGATACTTTATGCAGAATGAAGAAAGAATTGTGGCGGTGATTAGGAGGAGGAAGAGAGGGAAAGTCCCTCCCGCCACATTTTGCCACTTGTTGCACCCTCACTATTCTACCAAATAGCAAACTGTCCTTGCCCCCAAGTTTTGGCACCCGATCGCCGTTACTGCAAGCATACATTCAGATACATTTGTCAGTTGCAATAACCTTGTAAGCCAAGAAAATTGATCATTGACCCCCAAGTTTCAGTCAAAAACTCATATGATGAAAATAAAATGATCAGGAACATGCATTTAAATTACGAGAAAGTAATTTAATTATTCACAATTATCTACCATCACACTTTCTATCACTGTCGCCGGATATATAAAATTGAGTATGTGCCTTGTATTTTTTGCACTTGAAGGACAAAATGTGATGCAACCGATTCACATTTATTTCACTACATTGACATGAACGAAAGAATCTGATCAGAATGTATGACTGCGCACACACAAACACTTCCTTGAAATAATTGTGTCCATCGGAGACAAAGAAGTGGAACAAGATGCGAGAATAGATTAGAGAAGAAAGAGGAAAGACATCAAACGCACACACGTGTGTGTGTGTGCATGGCAGTTAAGAGAAACATTTGAAGAATGGAACGAGGGAAAGTGAAAGGAAGAAGGAGGTAACAAGCTCAGAAAGATATAAGAAGGCATTAAAGAGAAGAAAAGAAAAGGGAAAAGAAAAGGGAAAAGAAGTGTAGGGAAATCGGAACTGTAAGAGAGGAGGGGATGCATATAGATGTCATATAAATATATGGCCTTACATTTATATCTGCCCACCCTAATCTATCAATATACAGCTTCTGCCCACCCGGTGAAAAATTTCTGGCGCCGCCCCTGTATACTACGTCGTTTATTTACCACACAATGAAAATCCTAATTTACCAAACAATGACAATCTAATTTACCACTCATTTGTAAAAGAAATAAACAATTTAAGTGACGAAGATTCATTTCAAGAAGTATACATTGGACATGATCATAACAGTAAGCAGTAACGAGCACACGAAATTGGCTTTAAACTAACACTATGAAATTAGCATTACTACTCTCCTACTTAGGAACATTTTCAAACTAAGAAGTACAACTCAGGAAAAATTTTGCCCATTAATTGTGCGATAAAACTCTTGGATATAATAGCACGTTGGTTGCTTAAGTAACATTTGCACTTGCATCTATTTTCGATATTTCACTACTAACAACATTGATGTGCACGTTTCTATATGAATTAGTGGAAGTGATTCATTTCTTTTGAGCATCCGAACACCGTTAATACGTATTTCCATCATGTTACAAATAATTTTGTTAAAAATGGGTGCAGAAGCAGAAAAATCAAAATTTTGTGGTGTTAGAATTTCCAGTCATTCAAAGCTGTATTGGCTTGGTCATTCATACTGGGTTTGATATTAAGAAACGAAAGATAAGAAAGTTAAGAAACTAAATTTGTCCACCTTTTGCTAGCGATGGAAAAAATCATCATTAGGAACAAGTTTTCACAATTTCTGAAGCAGGATGAATGCGTCCTGTTCTAACTTCATGTTTGATTATACTCTGATAACATACACGTTTAGCAATTTATTTCACAGAATATGTTCAAAGATGAATGCTAACCTTGAAGCGAATCTTCACAATGCTGCCATGACGAATCAACATAGCAACTCTGTGAAGACTCTCTCCAGGGCCAGCCAAGTCCAGTACGGGCTGACACAATCTTCTCTTCGACCTTTGTGTTGTTATGAAACGACGACTACACAAAAAAATTAATGTTGTTACACAATATTCACAATATATATATATACATATAACAAAGGACTTAAGAAATTGTACATTGACAATTGAGAACTTACTGTATAGAAACATAATCTTGAACTGCTCATGTTATTCACTAACTCTTATCTCTCCACCAATATAACGGCTACAAACCTAAACAATACGAAACCATTATTCTAAATTTGTAACTAGAATTTCTCAGAAATTCTTATGACATGTACATATAACACACATACAACTTACGTAAAATGAAACAAAATATTTTCGGAGAGGCATATTGAAAAGAATGACAATTCTTGGAAAACACGCTGTTGCGGGCGGTATTGAGATGTCTCGTGCAAGCCATACAGCAAGTCCTCGCTCACAAGTGTGAAAATTCAACATACTTGATGAGGTAGAACTTAATTGCATAACCAGCTTTTCCCAGCAACAGTGTATATTGTGCAGTACAAACCAACGTATCAAAACATACAAAGTTTCAAGTACAATCCAACATATCATCACAAACAAAACTTACAGAATTTATATTTCTCGTTATACTACGTCGTTTAACTACCTCACTAAGACACGCTTAAAAGAAGAAGACTTATTTATAAAAGAAGTAAACATTATACATGATAATAATAGTGAACCGTAAGGAGTATATAATGTGGATTTAAATTAACACTATTAAATTAGCATTACTGATATCCTGCTTAGGAACCTTTATGAATTAAGAAGTACAACTAAATAAAAATTTGCCCATCAATTGTGTGATCAACTCTTGGATATAATAGCTCGTTGGTGCTTAAGTAACATTTCCACGTGCATATATTTTCGGTATTTTCCTACTAACAACAACATGGGTGTGCATGATTGTGTGTGCCCTATGTATAAATTAAAATGAGTTATTCATTTCTTCTAAGCATTAGCATAGCTTTAAGACATATTTCTATCATTTTACAAATATTTGTGTTAAAAATGGGTGCAGAAGCAGAAGAGACAGAAATATTGTAGTTGATTGATTGAGTTGGTGTTTTAAGTCCACTTTATGTTGTAGTTGATTGATTGATTGATTGGTGTTTTAAATCCACTTTATACACAGTAAGGCTAATCGGGACTGGACCTACAGTTGAAAGTAGGATCCGAACCTCTATGTGCCTCCAACGTGTATCGAACCCGGGACCCGCTACCACTGCGCCTTCTGGGAGGATAGACATTTTGAAGTGTTAGAATTTACAGACTTACTAAGTTGTACGTACTTGCCTTGGTCATTCATACTGGGTATGACGTTAAGAAACGAAAGATAAGAGAATTACGAAACTAAATTTGTTCACATTCTGCACAAATTGAGTATTCAGGAATAAAACTGTTGTTTAAAGAGGGATCCGAACCACTACGTGCTTCCACCGGCCATTGAAACTTTGACCCTTTCATAACAAAGCGACGACGTTAGCACTAAACCATAATAAATAACACTAAAGTAAAGAATGCTTTAAGTCCATTATCTGCTTAGATACGCTACTTTATTTAACGTTAACATAGGAGGTAAAATCCATGGTTTGCTGAAAGATGTAACCTTCAACAAAACCTCTACTTATAGTCATTTGTATTAAATAATAGTGTCTCTAATGGGTTGTTATATCCAAGACCATAATATTAGCTTCTCAATTATCTCAATGTAGAATCAACAACAATTTATTAAGAAAAATCATACAACGCGAAATTTGCGATGGAAAAATGTATAATTAGGAAGAAGTTTTCACTATTACCGAGGAATGACGAATGCTTAATCTTAAACTTAATATTTCATTATACTATTTGATAACATACATTATTACCAATTAATTTCACAGATTATGTTTATGCTAACCTTGAAGCGAATCTTCACGAGGCTTATATGATGAATCAGCATACAAGCTCCATGAAGACTCTCTCCAGGGCTAGCCCCAAGTCCAGTACGGGATGACATAATCTTCTCTTCCACCTTTGTTTTGCTATGAAACGACGACTACAGAACAAAAATACATTACTGTTACATATTTTTCATAATATACATGTGTGTATATACCTACATATATTTATAACAAAGGACGTAAGAAATTGTACATCTTACTGCATAGCTAAACATTTTCAAGAACTGCTGATGTTATTCGCTAACTCTATTACTCCACCAATAACGGCTACACACATCAACAATACAAACCGTCAATCTGAAATATACATATATATTACATAAACATAAACATAACAAGTAATATGGAACAAAATATTTTGACGTATATTTAATAGAATGGCAATTCTTGGAAACACGTTGTTGGGGGCGGCATTGTGATGTTTCATGGAAGCCATACAGCAAGTCTTCGCTCACAAGTGTGAATATACAACACACTTGATGAGAGAGAACTCAATTGTACAACCAGCTTTGCCCAGTAATTGTGTATATAGTGCAGTACAAACCAACATATGAAAACATACAAATTTTCAACTATAATCCAACATATCATGAGATACAAACTTCCTTAATTTCATACTACGTCGTTTAACTACCTCACTATGACAAGCTTAAGAGAAAAAGACTCATTTATAAAAGATGTAAACATTATATATGATAATAATAGTAAACAGTAAGGAGTAAATAAAATGACTTAAAGATAACAGTATTAAATTATCATTACTGATCTCCTGCTTAGGAACTTTTCCAAATTTGCAAGTACAACTAAATAATAATCTGCCCATCAGTTGTGCGATCAAAGTCTTGTATATATATATATATATATATATATATATATATATTGGATTAAGTAACATTTGCACGTGCATTTCTTTTGGACATTTTCCTACTATTTCTTCTATGCATTCGAACAGCGTTAATGTTTCCACCATTTTACAAATAATTGTGTCAATGGAACCAGATGCTGAAGCAGAGGCAGAAGCAAAAAGCACAGACATTTTGTAGCGTTAGAATTTTCAGTCTTAACAAGCTGTACTGCCACGGTCATTCATTCTGGGTATGATATTAAGAATAAGAAAATTAAACTCAAGAAATTAAATGTGTCTACTTTTTGAACAAATTGACTAATAGGGACCGAAACTGCACTTTAAAGTGGGATTGAGTGATATTGATGTTTTAAGTCCACTTTATGCACAGCAGGGCTAATCGGGACTGAACCTACAATTTAAAGTGGGATCCGAACCACTATGTGCCTCCACCGGATATCGAAGCTGGGAAACCTTGCTTACAAGTTATCAATGCTACCACTACGCCATCGGGAGGCCCTTTAAAGTGCCCCTTAAAACCGGGTAGAACTCATACCACTTTGGGCTGTAGGTCCAGGCTCTATGAAGTTATCTGAGCGTAGAGGTGGCTTCAAGCAAACTTTGACATTGAAGAGTGAGGCGCTAGATTTTATAATCAGGATATATATTTATAACATTTTGCGGGATAATGGAGATTTTATTTTAAAATGTATTACATAATTTTGGTAACTTTCTTGAATTTGTCCCTTAAGTTATTGGCAAACCAATTGCATAAATAGAATCTTAACAGAGGACGTAAGGGCTTGTACACTGAGAACCTACTGAATAAATAAACATTTCCAGGAACTGCTGATGTTATTCGCTAGCTCTATCCATCCATTTGTGATGTAGCGTGCAAGCCATACAGCAAGTCCTCACTCACAAGTGTGAAAATTCAACACACTTGATGAGGGAGTACTTTATTGCATAACCAGCTGTGCCCAGTTACTGTGTATATTGTGCAGCACAAACGAACGGAACGAAACATACAAACCTTCAAATACAATCCAAGATGCATGAAGGAAACGCTAGCTTTTCACATGATTCTAGTTCCATCCACGTTGAGTTCAAAGCTTTCAAAATTGTTTGGAGTACCACCCGGAGTCTGGGTAATTTCAGATACGTATAACCAGACTCTGAATCGTACAAGACACAACTCGAACTCATTGATAGAATATTATTCGTCACGAAGTATTCTCACTGGAAAACAACAAATTAAATCTACTATAGGCAATAATTGAATACACACAAAAGCACACAGGTAAGCACAAAACACATAAATACGTGAAGCAGTATCATCATAGGCAAAAATATTCAAGCCTGACGTTTAGTTATATATGTTCTTCAATTGTTGAAGTCCACTTGTTGCATAGAAAGGCTATTCGGGACTTGGACTAGACGTACAGTTTAAGGTGGGATGCGATCCACTGTGCCAAGTGCTTCCACCGGGAGCACCCGGGACACCTTGATTACAAGGCAACGACGTTACCACTATGCCATCGGGGAGGCACGATATTATTGTATGTAATCTGAGTTTGAGTTTATGTTTTGTGTCCACTTGGTGTTACTTCGTAAATTATGTAACTTTCAAAGTCCTTTACGGGAAAATCATGCCACATGTTAATTTTGCGGGAAAATGGTACTTAGTTTTGATTAATCAACGGACAACTTTACAAATATATATCTTCTTAATTCTAGAATTTCATCTTTTACTTATTAGCATCAATGGAAAGAAACAAAATTACTTGTGATATCAAAACTAAAAACACCACGCTCGATTGTAAGATATTGGTAGTAGAGGACACAAAACAAGACATGAATAGAAAGAAAAACGTAAACCAGGGAATCAGTCATTACGCTACAATTTAGCTTCGTGTTTTGGTTCTTAATTCCACTTTATGCACGGAAAGGTTAAACTAGGCAGAGCGTACAGTTTAAAGTGACATTCGAACAATTCCGCAATGTGCATCCAACAAGAATCGAAGGAAAGAACATTTAATTTCAAGGGAACGACAAATTAAAACCACGACATCAGGGAATCCCCAACCCAACAAAATGTGGCTTACATTATAAGGTTGAAGTATTTAACCTCCTGTTCAACAGGTCTCCGTAACTTGCTTTTAGTCTACATATACGTGAAAAATCCTGTAAGGACTATGTCCACACTAATTGGCAACATCTTCCTCTCTAGGGGGACTCTCTGTCTTCCGTATGTGATAAGTTGGTACTTACGGTCAGATCACGGGAGACAGGCAGGTGTCATACATGTTCTGCAAACAATGAAAACTCTATCATCTGACTTTGCACACATTATATTTGGTAAAATAATGGGATTTCAATCCATATCAATTTTTAAGGAAAATAACCAGCTAGTTCTATTCAGTTTTTAAGATTATTAATCTCATGAACTGATTTGAATGAAAGTAAATGCATTTTCATTAAATATTGGAAACCATCTTCAAGAAATAAAGTGTGTGGCCTCCCCGATGGCGGAATGGTCGTGTCATCGCCTTGTAATCAAGGGGTTCCGGGGTTCGATACCCGGTGGAGGCACATAGTGGTTCCGATTCCACTTTAAACTTTAGGTCCAGTCCCGATTAGCCTTACTGTGCATAAAGTGTACTTAAAAAACTCAATCAAGCAATGAATCAATAAATGAAGTGACAATGGAGAAACATCTAATCAAGGAAACAAAATGATACAAATATTTATGTTCAGAATTGAGCAGGTGGATTTTCCATGACAACAATTGCATAAATAGGATCTCAACAGAGGACATAAGAACTTGTACACTGAGAACATACTGAATAGCTAAACATTTCCAGCAATTGCTGATGTTATTCCCTAGATCATTTCCTCCACCATTAAGGGTTACAAACTTACACAATAAAAACCATCGCTCTATTTTTGTCCATAGAAATTCTCAGTATGGTAATTATTGAAATATACGTACATATATTACACAATCATTATTTATAAAAGATGAAACAAAATATTTTGGGACGCGCATAGTTGAAATAAAAAAAAAATCTTGAGAGATACGCTGTTGCGAGCAGCATTTGTGATGTAGAGTGCCAGCCATACAGCAAGTCCTCGCTTACAAGTGTGAAAATTCGACACACTTGACGAGGTAGAACTAAATTGCATAACCAGCTATGCCCAGTAACAGTCCATATTGTGCAGTACAATCCCAACTTAACAAAACATACAAACCTGCAAATACAATACAACATTCCATATCACAAAATTTCCAGAATTTATGTTTCTTGTTGCACTACGTTGTTTATATACCTCACAACGACAATCTTAAGTGAAGAGAACTTATTTATAACGCAGTAAATATTTTACATAATAATAATAATAGTAAGCAGTAAGGAGTAAATAAACTGACTATAAACTAACCGTATCAAATTAGCATTAATCATCTATTGCTTAGAAACCTTTAGAAACTAGGAAGTACAACTAAATCATAAAGTGTCCATCAAATTGTGCGATTAAACAAAGGTTTGCTCTTTTCAGCTGATGATAAAATGGGCTTTAAGGAAACTTTGATAATGAAGCGTAAGGCGCTAGATTTTTTTTAAAAAAAGGAGATTTTAATGGAAAACCTGTAACTTTGGCAGACAAAATTACTGAATACAGGATTGTGTGAATATTTTTCAATTTGCATGTTTGGGACTAGACATATATTTAATATAATAATCATATTTAAAATTATAACCTATGGTTCATATTAGCAATTGCATTACAGATAAATTAGCTAATCCACATTTATGGAATGAAACTGGATTTCCGCTCTTATTTTGTTCCTTTCCAATCTCGATATTACGATATATATACAAAGTACTGAGTATTCATATGCAATATACAGAATTTGGGTTTTTTATTAGAATATGAGTTTTTCAATCTTCGTTTAACCACATTATATGCATACTTCCTGTGTCACTTGCTTTCAAAGTATTTGAATATATATTTGGAGAAGATTCAGTCTGATGAATATGCAAGCCATTGTAATTCCAATTCCAATATAGTGTAAGAATAACACAGTAATGAAATTGAGCAACAACGTCAAGGGTCAACAATTTCCACCACTTTATACTCATCACAAGCATCATTATCTTCTCTCTCTCTCTATCTCTCTACCAGTCAACAACTCAAAGCTTGCAGCAAAATTCGATAAATATCTAACTCGTACGACAATTTATAAAAGACACATTTAAACTAAAATGCAGTTTACGTCAAAATTGAATTTCCTTTTATTAACAACTGAAACTTGTATGAAACTAGTGGAATTTGGCACCAATTTATTCTCTTACATTGGCTTTTTTATTACAGTTTACATCAAAACAATAACTTCAAGTAATGTCTATAGAGAAACCATGGAATTGAGTGTATTTGTAAGAACCTAAAACTTGAAATGTTTCGACAAAAAGTTATAAGGTAACTACAAAATGAAGTAATGAAAATAGTTGCGAGAAACATTCCACATGATACCACCCATTCAATTCTACATTTAAATAAAATAATATTTAACCTGTAACTGCGGAAAGGGAAAAACAACAAAGAAAAATTTGTAGTACAATATTACGAAGACTGTAAAATGTTGGTACACAAAACTTATAATTTGATTTGATTTGATGTTAAAATTTTGGGTGCGTCAGCACTTAGGCTATTTTGCACCCGTCACATTATACGGGGTCCAGCCCCTTGTCTTTACAAAGAACAACTGTAACGTTGCATAAGTAAAATCTTAAAAGCTTAAAATGTTCTGACTTCCATTAAAAGCTGAGGCTGTAAAGGGCCCTCAGCACACACAAGGACAAAAAAACAGGACAACACACACAAAATTATACTGGCCAGAGTGCCAGTCGCCAGAGCCTCGTTCGTCTGCAAAACGCAGTCCAGGGTGTACTAACGTGGAAGTGAGGTTGACAGTTGGGTGTACTACGTGGAAAATACAAAACTTATAATTTTACATCGTGATTTCTTTCATTAAAATGTATATGCTGTTATAATTTTACATCGTGGTTTCTTTCATTAAAATGTATATGCTGTTCGAGTGTTTTGTACAACTCTATGTGAGACACAGAATTCAAATGGTCTAATTAGAAATAGTTCAAAAATGGAATCTGGATATTAGCGTAATCAAATTTTTCTTTGTGTAAACTTGAAAACATTCTGACATCCTAGCAATTCTTACTACGAATACAGATCCTATGTTAATACAGGAGGTAAAATCCCATGGCTTGGTGAAAGAAATAGTCTTCTAGGAAACTTCGACTTGAAGAGTAAGTACTAAGTAATTGTGCGCAATGAAGAATGCTAACCTTGAAGCGAATCTTCACAAAGCTGGCATGATCAACCAACATACCAGCTCTGTGAAGACTTTCTCCACGGCCAGCCAAGTCCAGTACGGGCTAACATTTATCTGCTCTTCCACCTCTGTGTTGCCATGAATCGAATATTACAGAACAAAAAGAATGTTATTGTTAACAATATACCTGCAATGATTCGGTGCATATTCCTCGCTTGTGATATACATAATATATACAGTTAACATTCTACAAGGTGGTGTAGAAACAGGAATAAGACAGACGCAAACCATAACACACGACTAAATCAGGTGCAAATGACATGTAACTTATAACAAAATACTAAATAAACTATATTTTACATATTTTGAGTGGATATAGAAACATTATCATGTATTTGGCATTTTAAAAATTATTTCTGTTGTATTAAAACAAGTTAGAAGTTCCTTCAGTTAAATATGAAGTAAATGTCGTGAAGTACGCTAACCTTGCAGTCAGTCATCCCTGACCAAAGATGATCAATGCAGACATCTTTTGCCAGTGAGTACTGGCTACACGACTAGCCATGTGGACATTCAGCCTAAATTTCATCGCTTCCACAGCTGAATTGCTATGTAACTCGCACATAAGATAAGAACACTGAAAGTAAAACATGTTGTTAAATACGTAGTACATTGTGTATTGAATTCAGCATAATTTTTCTATGGTATGTTATTCTAAATATTAACTTTGGCCATGATCTCTACAACAGTTACAACATCACAAAATCATGGAGTGTAAAACTAGTGATAATAGAATCATACACATAACTTTAATCGATTTTTTAAAGTTGCATGCATATTTTCCTACTATGATTTATCACTTAAATATGAAGAAAATGTGATGAAATATGCTCGCCTTGCAGTCAGTCTTTCCAGATGAGATGATCAAATCCATATCTGAGCTGATCAATTCAGACACCTTTGATATTAGGAGACTGGCTACAGGACTTGCCGCGTGGACATTCAGTGGAACTTTATCTCAACTTCCACCGTATATTGGACACAAAAGGACTTCAAATATAAAATATATTGGTTGTTAAATATGGAGTATATTATGTGTATTTAGAATTCAACATATTTTTTTCCTTTTCATCGATTTTTGAGAATTTATGTTCATAATATCCCATTCCTACACTACGTGCACATTCTCTGTATAAGCATGACACGTCATTGCATCAGGTGCAAAGACATGTAGCTTATAACTAACAAATAGTTTATTTGTTGCATACTTTACGTGAGTGAGTACAAATTAAAATGTGTTTTGCATTTGGAAATTTATTACTTTAGTACTTAAGAAAGTTAGAAACAAGTTAGAAGTTTTCTCGCCTTGCAGTTAGACTTCACAGCTCAAAGATGATCAATTCTGACACCGTTGATCAGTGAAGACTGGTACAAGACTAGCAGCGTTCAGATTCAGCTTAACTTCATCTCCGCCACAAGGTAACATCAGACACTTATTTTATTCAAAACGCAACAATGTAATATTGTTTTCAATCGAGCATTTATGATGAAACACAATGTTCTAAATACCGTATTATTTCCTTACGACACTATATCAAGTTTCTTGTACCTCCTCCTGTCAAATAATTCTTCCCACCTTTTTCAAGTACATGCATAATTGAACAGTTATATTTATGAAATGATACACATATACATATATAGCATTTTTAAAATGATTTTATCGCTTATTAAAATGTATTTTTATTTCATCTTGTTGTGGACATTAACACCACAAGACATGAAGAATGCACTAGCTTTGCGCATGATTCCAGTTGCTTCCACGTTGAGTTGAAAACATTCAAAATTGTTTGGAAGACCACTCGGAGTATGGGTAATTTCAGATGCATATACCCATACACCGAGAGATCTAAGACACAACTCGCACAGAAAAGCAACAAATTAATTTACTATAAGCAGCAATTCAATACATACGGAAGGACACAGGTAAACACAAAACATAACGTGGTGAAAGAGAATCACAAGAGGCAAAGTATTCAAGCGTAATAAATATTAATGTACACAATTGGAAATGAAACTTTGGAATTATACAGTATTTTCCTATGTATAAGATGCACCGGCGTATTAGAGGACCTCTTCCTTGTACTCATTTTTTAGAAAAGTTTTTATCAATGAACATTATAATTAAATCATAGTACTTCAAATATATTGTAATATGTAGCGTAGGTCCACTTTCAACAGTTAACTTACATATTCTAGCCAGGAGAGAATATATTTTAATCCTCTTTGTGAAATTTCAAGACATTCATCTTCAGACCTGAATAAGTCACTTGAAACCTCTTCTAAATCAGAATCGGAGTCATTATACAACTAATAGTTCTCTGTAGCATCCACTGCATTAGTTAGTTTTCACAGCATCCTATCAAGCTTTGACCATTCACTAAGTTGTTTAAAACTGAATATCGGCGTTCAAGACGCACCTTCCTCTCCAGACGTAATTTTAGAAGAAAAAGGTGTATCTTATACCATGGCAAAGACTGTATATAAGTCGGAAAATAATCTCACAGGAAAGCAAGCCTTCAAGATGAAATACTATTTTCTAAATATTTTCCTTAGGTCATTATCAAGCGTCTTGTATCATCTCCGGTAAAAAACAATTATTCGCACCTCTTTCAAAAACATGTATTTGGGAACAATTATGTTGCATGTATAGAACTATTATATCGCCTATCAAATGAAAGTTTTCGTTCATAAAATGACAGACATTAGCATAAAATTTTTCATGTTTGTTTGATGATATTTGACATCATTGGAGCTAAATGAAGAAGCTGTAACCTTGCACCTGATTCCCGTTGCTTCCGCGTAGAGTTGAACATTTTCAAAATTGTGTGGAACACCACCCAAGAGTATGGGTAGTTTCATATATAGTTTCTGTATACCCAGACACCTAAGTGATGTAAGACAAAACCAAAACTCGTAATTACACTGTGAGTGGAGAAGGAAGAATATTATTTGCGATATCATCATACACTATTTTATTCAAGATGATACAATGCAATATTATAATGCAATAACAATAATATACAAGAACAATGGTGACAATATAGAGAACTCAGGATGATGCAATTTACGTAGTGTATCTCACTGAAACATCCCAATCTCCTCCATAAAAGCTCTTACCCATTGCGCAACTATTGTTGTCACAGGCTTCATGCAAGTCTTAATGACATTCTTGTGCATTTTTATCACCGACTACCTAGATTTTGATTTAAAAATCGCTGTCTTTCCTTGGCAAACATGTTTTACGGCAATGAACGAAATTGTTTCATTTCAAACCCGTACATACACAACAGCACTCGCTGCACCGACCACTTTTGGTACTCCACACATCGACATGAGCCCAAAACTGACAATGCTCACCGTGTGATAGCACATGCACAGAGTTATCACCTCTTCCTGACAGTGTTGCCACTTTTTAAATTTATAACCCTTGAACAATGTTCTAAATATTATTTTATCATATCAAGTATGTTGTATTTTCTCTGCAAAAAAATATCTTATCACCTGTTTCATATACAAATATTTTGAACAATTATTTATGAAATGATACACATAAATCACTGATAAAGTGATTCTATTTATCAAATGATTCCTTTTGTTCATAAACTGATACATACGACTAAAATTCTCTATGTTTGGTAGCTGTTATTTGACCATCCATACAACTAAATGAAGAAAGCACTATGCTACCCATGTACATGCTTCCAGTTCTTCCTCGCTGAGTTGAAAATATTCGAGATTGTATGGAGTACAACCCAGAGCCTGTGTACTTTCAGATATATGTACACGGGCACCGAGCTATATAACACACAACTCGAGCTTACTGAAAGAACAGTATTCCGTAAGCAATATTCTCACTGCAAAGCAAATACATAGATCTATAAGCAATAATTTAACACACAAAGAAAGACACGCGTTTGATTTCTTCTATTTACCGTTGCTTTTCTGCACCTTTGGCTAATCTGATACCATGAGGATGAGTGATGCTATATTGAAAACGGACACATACAACGAACGAACACTCATATATGCCGGGATTCGAACACGGGACATCTGACGTCCTAGCATGTTGTGATGGCCACTCCACTACGGAGGTCGAAACGATAACGCATGTAAAGACAAGAAAAATAAATAGGTGATAAGAGACATCTATTTCAAAATATTCATGTTTGACGTGCATTAATGTATATAATTTTACATATGTTATACACATATATATACAAATGTTGGGGGTGTGGGTGTAATGGACGTTAGCCAGTAGGCATAAATCAAAATACAGAAATTTCAATAAGAGATAGAGTCGGGCAGGGTATTGCATACGATAATGACATGTGAATTATATACAGCTCACTAGATCTTTTTTATATACTTCAAGGAATGAAGAAAAGTGGGATCATGTAAACATTATGTGATATAGACAGCTGTAGCTGTGTATATATCTAGGAAATATGAGAGACCATACCAATCATAATGAGACCGTCACCACAGATAAAGATTAATGAAAAATAAGAAACTATTTTACAGTCTTTTATGGCTTGCCACTCTTCGGTTCTTGTCATGAAAGCTACTACAGCGGATAATGCATTTTTCGATGCGATGCAATCAGCGGGGTACAAGTAGCTCGTTCGTCTGCCGACACGCGTGACCGACACAAGTGAAAGTCTTATAGACCACATTTTTACAAACAAGGAAGATATGCATGCACTGAGGCTTCCCAGAATCGCAGGGAGCCGTTTTTTGGGGAACCCAATCCCTCCGGGGAGGTGGGAGTCTGGTGAAAGTCTGTTTTTGAACTCAACATCGGTGAAATTCAGCAGCGCCATCTCTTGTTCTGCTAGGCAAAAGTGCGAGTGGTGCTCTCAGCGCCACTCAACGTATTATTTCCTAACTTCTTGCGATTGGACATTTCTAAGTTTGAGGTCCGTGCAGAGGTTTTCCTGCCTTTGATGAAGATCTGCTTATATATCTTTATCTGTGCTGTCACACTGGAGATGTGTTCGATGTTTGATGTGTGATAATACAAATTCAACCTTCTATCTTTATACCTACTGCACATTACATCCGGAAATGGCCCCAGTTCCACTAATCAATGTATTCAATGAAGCGCTTGATATCGGATCAATTCATTATAAATTTAATTACCACCCTTATAACATTACAATATTTAAAAATAATATATGAAATTAAAACATTTATCTGGCATACCCGAAGACTTAGTATTAGCATATTCACCTTGTGACGAAGGGCTCTCAAGTTCAATGTTACCTGGAGGATAGGGGCACTGCGGAGTGAGTCCCGATTCGTCTATATGTGCATAAAATTGACTTAAAAACTCAAACTGAAATTACATATATTTTAAACTATATGATATTCTCATCTCATACAAAATTAGATTAGGTTTCCGCTAGTAACTTCACTTTCAATTTTGAAATCACTGCCTATTTTATTTTGTAAAGTTTCCATAAGTAATAGAAATTTGAATTTAATTTTGCATTTTAACAAATTCATGCACGGATAATTTACATCTCCTGTGCCAACATTGTGATAATATTTGAGTATATATCTAGAGAGGATTCAGGATGATGAGTATGCAGTTTTACAAGCCATTACCAACACAGTGTTAAAATAACATGGAAATGGTCAAGAGCAACCTGCATCTACTCATCGTAATCATCATCACCTTCTCTCCCTACCCATCTCCCTCTACCATACAAATAACAAATCATCACATACGGAAATTTGATAGTTAGTAAAATACCGTTGATGACAATGGTGCTTATGGAAAAATTGAAATGGTTTCAACTAATATTATTTTATTTCAGCACGTCAATTCCCAATGCCAATTTTTCCATTTTGCTTAAAAAAATAATTTCTTTTAATTGATCATTTTCGTCATTGTATATCCTTACATACTTTATTCTTAAGAAACCAAAATTACTTGTGCTCTCCAAACGGCAAAAGACACGCACGATTGTAAGAGAGTGATGGTGGACAACACAAAAGATGACAACGATTGAAAAAGTACAGCAAGTAAGCAGTCATCACCTACAAAATTTACTTTCGTTTTTTTTTTTTTTTTTAAATTTAACTTTATGGACAGAATGGCTAATGGGGGCTGAGCGTACAGTTTTAAGTGAGATCCGACACTTTACGCTATTAACTTCAGACAAGAGTCGATTGTAGGATCCTCTGTTTACGAGGGAATGAGGTAAATACTACGTAATCGAAGATGGTCCCTCACCGCAACCCCAAAAATTAAAGATTACCAAAGTTGTGTTGAAATATTTTACGTCCTCTTTAATGGCTCACTATATCTTGCATTAATTGTTTATTGATTTGGTTTATTTTACTTCGTTTTTCTGCCACTTTTGGCTAATTGCAAAGATGGCTAATTGCAAAGATTGATATGAAGAAGGGAGAGCCAAAAGGAACACCAAAGTCCAGTCCCAGGACGGGATTCGAACCCGAGGACCCCGGCGTCGAAGAGCGCTGTGATAAGCACTCAAGCCACGGAGATCGATATAAGTTGCATTCACTTTATGTATTTTAGAAGACTTGTAAGCAGACTCTATTTACAAAATTAATATTTCACATCTAAGGAAAATTACATACAGTTGCATCAACGCCGAAATGAAGATCTTTCGAAATTGTCTTCTATTGCTCACGGATAAATACATAATACATGCCAGGTAGGTGTAAAATAAACAATACAAGCTGATTCATCTTTGAAAGTTATATTGTAGCTGGAAAGCATCACATTGCTTGAATAGGCGCATCCAGAAAGTAAGTTTCCCACTCGCCCACAGGTGGCAGGCCATGCGTATTGAAACCGGTATTTGTGCATGCGTGAGAGGCACATGCCCTGGCTAGTGAATGTTCTAGAAGACGCCTCCCGAGAGTCCTCAGTAGCGACGCGGCAGCGCATATTGGAGGATCGTCGCGTCACGATCACGGAACTAAGGAGCCATTTCCCGCAGATTTCTCGGTCGTTGTTCCATGACATTGTTACCAAACGCCTCTTGTTCCGGAAATTGTGTATCCGGTGGGTGTCGAAACAACTGACGCCTGAACACCAAGGAAAACGCATGGGCACGAAGCTGACATTTCTGCAGCGTTACCATGATGATGACGATTTTCTCAACCGGATCATCACAGGGGATGAAATGTGGTTTGCATACAGCACCCCAGAAAGCAAGCAGCAATCCATGCATTGCCTTCACAGTGGATCCCATGCTTAACGACAATCCGAAGCCGTATGTATGACTAGGAGCACTGCAGCTCTTCTGGACAGGTTCGATCATCCATCGTACAGCCTGGATCTCGTTCCCGGTGATTACCACCTGTTCTTGCACCTGAAAAAGTTCCTGTCCGGTCAACAGTTTCGCAGCGACGAAGAGGTTCAGACGGCTGTCACTCAGTGGTTCGGCGCCCAGGCGGCGGATTTCTAGGACGCAGGTATACAGAAGTTGGTCCCACGCTATGACAACTGCCTGAATTCCGGCAGGAATTAAACTGGACAAGTGCTGTTATCTGTGGCATAAATCATTGAATGAAATAATGTTTCCTCTTTGTGCACGACCCCAGGGAAACGTATTTTCTGGATGCGACTAATATAAATAGTGTATCTTACATAAAAAGAAACATAAAAAGAAACCACTGGTAAGAACGGGTTACACTCAGACGGCGCTGAGCAAATGATTCGTGGGTGACACGTTTTTAATAATTCACTTTGAAATAAGATACTTCAACACACTAATTCATAATTACACTGGGAGTAAACAGAAGGGAAATTATTCCTTGCGTGCGAATAACATCAAACACTTATTTTATTAAAGATGCTACAATCAATACAATGCAATCAAAGCTTTTAGGATGAAACACATTTTCTTAAATATTATTTTCTCAGCACATTATATCAATTTTTTGTATTTTCTTCTGTAAAAAATTGTCTCACCTGTTCCAAATGCATGTATTTTGAACAATTATAGTTATGAAATTATAGCTACACATATATCACTGATAAAATGATTCTATTTATCAAAAGATACCCTTGTTCATAAAATGAAAGACATACGATTAAAATTCTCTGTTTGGTAGCACAGCTAAATGAAAAAAACACTAGCCATGCACATGCTTCCAGTTCCTTCCTCGTTGAGTTAAAAATATTCGAGATTGTGTGGAGCACAACCCAGCACACGTGTACTTTCAGATACATGTATGTACACGGGCACTGAGTTATACAAGACACAACTCGAGCTTGCTGAAAGAACAGTATTCCGTACGCAATATTCCCACTGCAAAGCAAATAATTAGCTCTACAATCAATAGTTTAATACACACAGGAACAGACACGTTTGATTTAATTCTGTTTCACTTTTTTCTGATTTAGGATGAGTATGCAGTTTTACAAACGATTGTAATAACAACACAGTGTAAAGATAACATGGTAAAGTCAAGAGAAAACTTCTTCCTCTCATCATCATCATCATCATCATCTTCTCTCCCTTGATGGCTTTACAGGAAACTACGGCATTAACTTCTAGCAGCAGGAATAGATTTCGAATGTTGCGAACAGCTTCAAACGAACAATTTTAATTCTCCACATGCAATATTTGTTCTAAATTACTCACTAGGAACTTAACTGGAAAACATTCTGTCTTGTGAATATGCAAGAATTTCATGATTTGTGTATTCACTACTCTGTAAAGTTGAATATTGTAATGAAATAAGTAACAAATCCATGTCTATCATTGATCATACATCTGATGTCAACGATTACACTCATAACAATGTTTCTCTTCACGTTACAATTTGTTACTGTAGGTCCAGTTCCGATTAGCCTTATTGCGCATAAAATGGACTTAAAACACTAACTTAACCAATCAATCAATTTAAGTGTTGCAGATATAGAACACGTTTGTTGAAAGTATGTGTTTATTTAATACCTTCGTAATGACATTGAAAATGTAATCTCTTGGCCTAAATTGGACATCGACTTTGTAATATAGTACGTATTATGTTATGCAACAGTAGCTTCAATTCTTGTCACCAATAAATCCAATGGAGACACATAGTTGACCGGATCACACTATAAATTTTAGATCCAGTTCCGATTATCCTTTCTGTGCATCAAAAAAACAAACATAAATTAATAGAAAAACATAGCAACGCTAAAGTGAATACAAATAAAAATTTGGTATTATTCCTGGAGGGCGCCGCGGTTTCACATGCAGTCTCCAGGCCATAAGTGGCCAATGTCCTCCGCTAAGGGTTACAAAACATCAACAATACACATCACAATTCTATTTTTTTTTCAAGAAATTGTCAGTGTGATAATTATTGTAATAGATTATACATAAACATCATTTACATAACATGAAGTGAAATACATGTATTTGGGGACTTCTATACTTAAGGACAATGACATTTATTGAAATATACGCAGTTGCGAGAGGCATTTTGATGTAGCAAGCCATGCAGCAAGTTCTTACACACGTATTATAACTCAGCACACCTGTAGAGTGAGAACTAATTGTATCAGCTATGCCAGTAACTATTGATGTTATATTGCGCAGAGCAGTGCAAAGTATCGGAACATACAAAAACCTACTACAAGATTTATTCCTATTGTTATAACTTATCTTATTTTCGACAAAATTGGCTTTCAAATGACAATTAAAAGACAATTAAAAGAAGAGCAATAACTTCTCATAATATCCAGAGACCAACATAGAATTAGGCAACACGTGAACTATAACAAAATACCAATTATATTATTTCTTACAATTTTTAACTGTGTATTGGGTAAATCACAATAGGTAAATCACAATATAAGACACAAATCACAATTAACCCTGCGGTATGAACATTCGTAACAAATATAATCGCATTTATTTGAAATTATATTGTGTACTCTTAAGTGCATGCTTAAAATTATATTATTTCCCTAGTATTACAAAAATGTGTGCAATGATTCCAGTTAAATGCGAAGAAAATGCGACGAGTTATGCTAGCCTTGCAGTCAGTCTTCCCAGACAATAAGATGAAGAATGCAGACATCTTCGGTCAGTGAAGACTGGCTACACGACTAGCCATGTGGACATTCAGCTGAACTTCATCTCCGCTTCCACGGCTCAGTTGCTACATAGCGACCACACAAGGAAATTAAAATATAGACCACACAAGGAAATTCAAAACATGTTAAATTAACAGTACATTGTCCATTTTGCTCTCAACATATTTTCTCTATGGCATGTTATTAAATGTAAGTAATTCCAAATATTAAGGATGACATTAATCTCGAACAACAGACAGAACAATACAACATCATGCAGTGTAAAACCAATGCTGAGATGATCATACACAAATATTAATAGTTTTATGTGATGTTACAAGCATATTATCCCATTCATACACTATATGTACATTATCTCTGCAACCATAAAACGTCATTATCCCATGTATTCAACTAAATACCAATTACATTATTTGTTAAGTGGGTTTTGGGAAATGTATAATATACAAAAAAAAATCACAATTAACTCTGCAATATCAATAATCGTGTCAAGTTTAATGGCATAGACGAGGAGCATTTAAACAAATAGGGGCAATTGATGTATAAGTGGTTACAAAATCGTATATATATATATTAAAAAAAAAACATAGTCAATATAATTTTCCAAGGAAATTTTGTACCTTCGAGTAAGTTTTTTATACAACACATCACCTCCCCACATCCACTACATCTGCCGTCATGGCACAGTGCTATATGCACGGGGGAACTTTACCTTATGTTTATCTCTCAATGATGTGGAGAGAGGGCAACAGTGTGTGGTCTAGCGTTGTCGTGTACAAGAACAAATCCGATCACTGCTGACAGTCACATTTTATAAATAATCGGCTCTTTCTCTTGATATGCGACTCGCATTTGCAAATACCTTGTGCCATCTTAAAATTATTTATTACCCTAGTATTACAAAAAGTTTGCAGTAATTTCAGTGTATGCAAAGAAAATGTGACGACGTATACTAGCCTTGCATTCAGTATTCACAGAACAAACGTGACCAATGCATATACCATTGTTCAGTGAATACTGGCTGCAGAACTAGCCATGTTTGAGAACTGATCTCATCCTGCATCCACCGCTATCTTGCTGCAAAACGACAGCACAAAATCTATAGATGTAATGGTTAAATATAAAGTTCTGTATATTTTTTCTATTCAAGAATACATTTCAATGCTATGTTATTAAATGTTTTTCTAAATATTAGCGTTGGTTTTAATTTCTACAAAGCTCAGGAGAGCATCGTGTGTATGACCATTAACAAACGTTGCGGTCTTCTTGTAAACTTACAAGCATATTATACCATTCGTACACTACATGTACTTTTTGTGGATAATTATAACATGTGAAAGAATCAGGTAACTAACTACCAATAAAACTATTTGTTACGAGGCTTGGCCGGAAAGTAAAGATACAAAACAAAAATAAGATATAAAAGAAATGTATTGCTCGCAACTAAAGTTACATTTAATTTAGTGATACAGAGGCTATTTCTCCACATAAGTGCCACAATTGTCCAAACATTTGTACAGACGCGGAACAAGTTTTTGTATCCCTGAATTGTAGAAAATCCGCCGCCTGCATCTGGAACCAAGTTGTGACTTTTTCTCCGACTTCATCGTCGTCGGCAAAGTGTTTTTCACCAAGATGTTTCTTAAGGTACAGGAACAGGTGGTAGTTGCTGGGTGCAAGATCGGGGCTGTATGGCGGATGGTGAAGGACCTCCCATTGAAACTGTGCAAGCAGATCCTTGGTGACATTCGCTGCATGGGGGCGGGCGTTGTCATGAATAAAGCGGATTCCACTTGACAACATGCCTCTCCGTTTGTTCTGAATTGCACGTCGAAGATCTTTCAAAGTCTGGCAGTAGGTTTCAGCATTAATCGTTCTTCCAGGCGGCATGAATTCCACCAGCAGGATGCCGTGCCGATTCCAGATAACGGTTGCCATCAGCTTGCGGGTTGAAATTGTCGTTTTGAATTTTTTGGCTTTTGGAGAATGGCTATGGCGCCACTGCAGTGACTGCTGCTTGGATTCAGGTGTATGGTTGAACACTCTGTTTCATCACCTGTCACAATGGAGTCCAGGAATGCATCTCCCTTTTCTGCGTAGCGAGTAAGAAAGTCCAGTGCATATCCTAGTCGTTTGGTTTTGTGTTCGTCAGTCAAATGTTTTGGGACCCAGCGTGCACACTACTTTCTGTACCCTAACCCACTAACAACTTCATGAATAGTGGTGTTCGAACTGTCAGGAAACATCACACACAATTCTCGAATTGTCACCCGCCTATTCGCACGCACCTCTGCTTCAATACGATTGCGAAGCACATCGACCTTCTGCGAAGGCACGGCACCATTTCGCCACATTTTGACGATTCATTACGTTCCCGTACACAGTCACAATTTCTCGGTGGATCTCCGATGGACGCTTTCCTTGCGCCTGGAAAAACCTGTTCACGGCGCGCACTTCGCACTTGGCGGCATTCGGTATCGCCGCTGCCATTTCCAACGCATGTTCCTCACACAAGACTCAGTGCAGCACATACGACTCACTCCCAATCCTCGTCGTATGGATCACGGTTACTGCCAACGATTCATTACGTTCCCGTACACAGTCACAATTTCTCGGTGGATCTCCGATGGACGCTTTCCTTGCGCCTGGAAAAACCTGATCACGGCGCGCACTTCGCACTTGGCGGCATTCGGTATCGCCGCTGCCATTTCCAACGCATGTTCCTCACACAAGACTCAGTGCAGCACATACGACTCACTCCCAATCCTCGTCGTATGGATCACGGTTACTGCCAGTGTTGCCAACTTTTGAACACATTTTCCCCTTACGTGCAAATGTGTTTGTATCTTTACTTTCCGGACAAGCCTCGTACATATTTTACGTATGTGTGTGCACAAAGCAAGAGGTTATTTCACTTAAATATGAAGACAATGCGATGAAGTATGCTAGCCTTGATGTCAGTCTTCCCAGAGTATAAGATGACCAATGCAGACATCTTCGGTCAGTGAAGACTGGCTACACGACTAGCCATGTGGGCATTCAGCTGAACTTCATCTCCGCTTCCACGGCTCAGTTGCTACATAGCGATTACACAACGAATCGAAATATAACGTTAAATATGGAGTACATTGTGCATTTTGTATTCAACATAATTCTTCTATGGCATGTTATTAAATGTTATTCTAAATATTAAGCTTGGCTTTAATCTCTAACAAGTCAGAACTAATATGCAGTCCAAAACCAGTGATGAGTAGATCATAAACAAATGTTGATCGTTTTATGTGAGGTTACAAGCTTATTATCCCATTCATACATTATATGTACACTATCTCTGTAAGCAAAACACGTCATTGAACCACGTGAAATGATATGGAGCTTATAACAAATATCAATTAGATTATTTAAGTGGGTTTTGGCCAAGGCATAACATGCGATATCAACATTCGTATCAAATATAATCGCTTACATTTGCAACTATATTGTGCTCTCTTAAAATTATTTATTTCCCTAGCTGAGTTGGTGTTTAAGTCCATTTTATGCACAGTAAGGCTAATCGAGACTGGACCTACGGTTTAAAGTGGGATCGAACTCGGGACCCCTTGATTACAAGGCGACGACGCTACCACTGAACATCGGGGAGGCCCTTCTTTCCCTAGTGTTACAAAAAATGTTTGCAGTGATTTCAGTTAAATGCAAAGACAATCCGACGATGTATGCTAGCCTTGCAGTCAGTCTTCACAGAACAAAGGTGATCAATGCAGATACCATTGTGCAGTGGATACTGGCTGCAGGCCTAGCCTTGCTGAGCTTCAGGTGATCCTCATCCTGCTTCCAATGCTCCCTTGCTGCATGTGTGGTGTCTAAGCAGAAGATTCCCCCTTACAACCCGCTTCGCATTAGACTCTCCATTCCATACTAAAGTAGTTTGCAAGGATATATAATAACATAGAGGTACAATATTTCATATGTTTACTTAATCTGAAGAAATGTTGCATGTCTTCTATCAAAGTTTTCTCCTGACACATCAATTGGCATCTGTTCGTATAATATTACTTATTCATTCGTACGAAGAAAAGGTGTTGATGTATACTAACCTTGCAGTCAGTCTCCAGAGTCCAGTTATGATCAATGCACACACACCTGTCCAATGGAGACTAGCTACACGACTAGCCATGTATAGCTACAACAAATCTTCATCTCAGCTTCCACAGCTCCGTTGCTAAATAAAGACCACACAGGAACATCAAATCATATTCTTATACAGTACTTGAGTCCACGGCATATTTTCTAATAACACATTTTTCAATGGCACGTTATTGGTTATGTAGAACCAATGGTGAGATGATCATTAATAAGTGTTACAATTATATTTTGTAAGGTTACATGAATATTGTATAATCTATATATTACATTACTTGTAATAACAAAACGCGAGATTGTATCACGAGCAACGACATATAACCTGCAAATACCAATTGATTTTTTCTCACACATTTACGTATATAATGACCACACAGGAACAACAATTGAAGACTAAAATTGGTAAACGCTGGAAGTGCTACAATAATTCAAACACCGTTTTCCACGTTAAACTGTGAAATGTTGCATGCTTTATAATTGTGGTAAACGTGAAATGTGGCTGGTAGCCCTCTAAGTAGTTCAAGGAGTGTGTAAAAAGGCACTAGTGTGAATGTTCTTACGGGCTGATGTGTCGACCGATGAAATTTCCAAACACTTTCGCTTTTGGCACTTACAGCATTTACCACTTTTAGTCCTCAATTATATTCTTAAATATAGATTAAGATAAAGTTCCTCGTGCAAATAGCACTGTGCCATGAAGGCACACGTCGCATTTAGGTGATGTATTGGTAGGGATACACACATTCTTGATATCGGCCATTTTGGAGGTGGTGTGATCAGCACCACCCTCTGGCCACCTTCTCCCCCGAGGTTACCTCCGGTCAACCATTGATTTGAGGTTGGGTGAGCCCCGGAGCCAATTTATGCTGGGACAAGGTGGGAAAAATTCCGAACTTAGATGACTCACCCCGGAAATCGAAATCGGGTCTCCCGCGTGGAGTAAGATGACACCCCGACTTTTTTTAAAAGAGGATAATATATTTCAAGTATTTTTCAATCTTGCATGTCCGAACCGAGATTCGAACCCGAAATTTCTGGCGCCGTAGAGCGCCGCGCTGACCACTCCGCCACAGAGGCCGACTGTCTAGACCACCGTGGCTTCCCTTAAATGCCGACTGTCTAGACCAGTGTTACGCAACCGGTGTGCCGCGGCACAGTAGTGTGCCGTCACAAGGTGAAAGGTGTGACGCGAAATTTTACCTAATATTGTAAGAAATTAATTGTCGACTTTAAGTAAGAAGGTGCTTGTTTATTCTTGCTGATAACTTTTATGTTTTCATAGAAATTAAATGTAATTTATTTACTCAATATTGTTATGGTTTGCTCATCTTATATGTATTCTCGCCTGTAATATTGGGCCGGTTTGATGGGTTACAGGCGGCAAACTTTGTGTGCCTTTTAGCGGCCAGCACCAATCATACAATAGAGCTATTCAAGCGAGTTCTTTGTTTGTAATACTGCATCTTTTGTGTAAAAGGCTGTTTTGTGCCTGTTTGTCGGAGCTTCTTAAACTTTATTGCCCTTTTCCTTCGCCGAAGGACCCACACATTGTCAGACAACAATTACAGTATTTCAGTTCAGTTGTATCACATCTGTGCTCTGCATATGCGGATTTATTTGAAGATGATGAATGGGTATCTAAGTTGGCATATCTTTCCGATATTTTCGTCCACTTGAATGAACTAAACAGAAAAATGCAAGGTAGAAACGAAAATATTCTGACTGGTATGGACAAGATTCAAGGATTTATTAATAAGTTGAACTTGTGGATACAGACAATTCAAAATGGATCGTGTGAGATGTTCCAAACTGTATGGCCCCTTGCTGACGATAACAAGGTGTTGATGGACTTAATTAAAGAACATTTAGTACTCTTGCAGCAGACTTTCAAAAAATATTTTGGAGAGCGCGTTGAAGATTTTGACTGGGTTCGTGATCCATTCAGTATGGATTCGAAATATCTTCAGAAAAATTTACGATCACAAGAGGAACTGGCAGATTTGAAAGCAGACAGAACATTGAAATTAAAAGTTTTCGAATTGCCTTTGGATACATTTTGGTTGTCAATAAGCAGTGAATACCCGGCTATCTCCGAGATGGCAGTTAATGTGTTATTATCATTTTCAACTACTTATTTGTGTGAACTGGGCTTCTCGACGTTGACTGCAATTAAAACATCAAAGAGAGATGGACTCAAATCCATCGATGAAGAAATGAGGCTTGCTTTGTCAACGATTCCGCCACGAATCAGCCGTCTGTGTGCTGCTAAGCAGGCTCAAGCATCACATTGAAGGTAGAGTAGAGTTATTTACTTTAAAATTCGTATTAGAAATGTGTATTTTCTACAGTGAATTAAAGTTAATAAATTTTTAATAAATGCATAACTCTATTCATGTTTTATAATAATAATAATAATAACAACAATGATGATGATAATAATAATAATTGATTACATAACGACGTAATATTTCCTAATTATATTAAGATTCATATGATTTTGAGGGGACAGACATTTTAGTGTGCCGTGTTGAGTCTAGGCCCATCTGGGGTGTGCCGTGAGTAAAAAAAGGTTGCGGAACACTGGTCTAGACCACCGTGGCTAAAACAATACTTTAAGCTTTGGGTCTATCAATCTATCTTAAATATACATGTAGATTGCATATTATAATTTATATTCAACTCAATGTTTCTATGGCACGTTATTGCATGTTATTCTAAATATTACCTTTGGTTTTAATGTCTACAACAATCGGTACATTACTAAAAAATTCAGTTCGCAAACCTGTGGTCAGAAGATCGTTAATAAGTGTCAATTTGCCCCTTTTTAAAGTTTGCGTGCATATTATACTATTTATACAGTATAAGTATTATTAGTATAAGGAAACTGGCCTAAAATGACATACTCGGTACATTCAACTAGTGTGTGCTTCGACTATAGAGGTTAATAGACAACGCCAATTGAGTCCTTCAGCTGGCCAGTGTGAGAACACTGTCATTTGTGTAATGACAACCGTGGACGACGAATGTGCTGTTGTTGGCAAGATTGATTCAGAATGTGGTGGTCATAAAAAATAAAAAAATATATTTATTTTTGTAAGCAAACGGAAATATATTTGCGGCGCTTAAGCTGTACTATTACATTAACCGTCAGGCACGTGACAAGTCTCGAGAGACTCACCGTGATAACAACATGGGAATTCAGAGAAGAAAGTACGCGAGGAGTGGACCCATTGGTTCATGCCGTTTTGTACCCTTCATTTCAGGAATAGAACGTGAATCATAATGAAGCGAAGAGGGCAACGTTGACAGGAACCCGAAGGGTGGAATCCAAAGAGGCCTCACGAATATTGATTTCATTTTATTTTCGAGTCTGGACCAAGTGACCCATGACCTACTTGTTGAGGGTTAATACAGGTTAGCATTATAATAGTGTTTCGTACATGAAATGTACTTTGTAATGATTCAATATATATATATATGTGTATATATATGTATGTATGCGTATAAGGGAAGTCAAATGAATATGCATATTTAATCTGAATAAATATTTCACGTTTCCAATAAAACTTTCTCCAGACACCATTTGCAACTATTCATATTTATTTTACCTATTCACTCTAACAAAGAAAATTCTAGCCTTGTAGTCAGTGTTCAGAGAGCAGAAATGATCACACAATCCCGATCAGCGAATACTGGCTACACGACTAGCCACATTCAGACGCGACCTTCCACAGCTCCTTTGCTGTATCAAGCAACAAATCATATTATTGTGTACAGAGTTCATGGTAGACTTTCCATTCAACTCATTCTCTCTCTTGCACGTCATTCGGTGTTATTCTAAATATTAACGTTGATTTCTGATCACTAGAAAACTAAAATTATCAAATTAGCAAGTGTAAACCATTTTTTGTCGCCACTTGTCCCCAAACGACTTATAGCCAACTTATCACGGAACTCACCGTGCCTCACGTTCTGATGAAATGTCTTGAAGAGCAGGTAGGCGTTGAGGATATATTGGTCGAGTAAAGCTTACCTCCATACTATCCCATTTATACATTACACAGTATTAACATAAATATAACACGATATTGTACCATGTGCAATGACATGGAAGATGCAACCACCAATTAAAAAAATTACATACTTTAGGCTAGAGTTAGACAGACAAACATAATAAATTAACTAAATCAGAACTCCAGAAAAAAATTAACTAAATCAGAATTCCAGAAAAAATTAACTAAATCAGAGCTCCAGAAAAAATAACTAAATCAGAACTGCAGAAATTAACATTCATGTCATTGTTTATACCTTAATTACATGTAGTATATTTTGCACTTTTAAAATTATTTATTTATCTATTATTAAAACATTGAGGTGATTTCAATTAAATGCGAAGAAAATGCGACGAAGTATGCTAGCCTTGAAGCAAGCATTCCCAGAACAAAGGTGATCAATGCAGATACCATTGTTCTGGTAATACTCACTACACGACTAGCCATGTTGAGCTACTGCTGATCCTCATCCTGCTTCCGCTGCTCCTTGGCTATACAACGACGCCACAAGAAATACAAATCATATAGTTTAATATAAAGTGCATTGTATATTTTCTATTCGACACTATTTTTCTATGTCATGTTATAGGGGAATTATTCAAACATTAACTTTTTTTTAATCTCTACAAAACTTAGTTAATATACAAAGTGTAGTTTGCAAGGGCATATAACAATATACGAGTATAATGTTTCATGTTTTTAATGAAACAATTTCCTCCTGATACAAACGGCTAGTCTTTACCTGTGATTTCATCTCTCGGTTGCCAACATGGAGGATATTGTATATCTTCTATTCACCATAATAA
The DNA here is from genome assembly GCF_977018435.1 of Lepisma saccharinum. Taxonomy (NCBI): domain Eukaryota; kingdom Metazoa; phylum Arthropoda; class Insecta; order Zygentoma; family Lepismatidae; genus Lepisma; species Lepisma saccharinum. The sequence continues at coordinate 205,689,483 of NC_139230.1, forward strand.
CTACACATCATTTTATTTTATTATTTAGTAAATTTTAACGTTGGCTTGAATCTGTACATATGTAAAAAGATTAACCCTTTGTTCCCAGACGAGCGAGGCTGCCGACCACACCAACCCCACCTCTCGTTTCTTATCTGTGTACTTAAAACAAAACTCATACGAAAAACTCATATGACTATCATGTAATTTACAACTACCAATAATAATATATTCTACATAATTCATGTGGGTGTTAGACATATTCTCATGACATGAATCAACACTAATACCATGAAATTAATTATAGTGTCAGTGTTAATTGCAAATATCAAGACTTAGAAAAATACATTGTGTAGTTTAAAAATAAGTATTTTTTCTAAAACATGTTAACCATTATTTCAATTTAGAAATTTCAACATCTGCTTACTCCAGTCACATTTCAAGTTATTCCTACCTGATCAACATATTGCACTTACAATTAATAAAATGTAGAACTTTCAAATGTTCCAATAAAACAGAAACATAATAGAACTCATACTTATGTTAACTGATTCTAACTGATATCGAAGACTTTTGAGTATTTTTCCTCTTTGTTAATAGCCGATTCATTTCACAGGATGTGCGCTACGAAGCATACTAACCTTGAAGCGAGTCTTCGCCTAACTGGCATGATCAATCGACATACCAGCTTGGTGAAGACTCTCTGCAGGGCCAGCAAAGTTCAACAGCGGTTCGTCTTAATCTCTTGTTTCCACAGCTTTATTTCTGTATAACGACGACACAGATACAACAAATCGTATCCTTACAAACATAACCAATTGATACCTATCCCATGCATACACATGAAATAGAATACATTTATAGTGTCTTCTAACAATTTGTGAGACTGTAATGTAGCATTGCATTCAAAGAGTTTTACTATTTTTTTTATTAATAGCGGGTCTCCATTTCTTCCTTCTTTTGATTGTATAAATACACTTGTTCACATTCAATTTTTCATTATGGAATCAATGCAACGAAACATACTAGCCTTGGATGTAAGAAAAAAAAGTGTGCGCTTCCTTCTAATCCTGATCTCAATATCTGGTGGCAGCCACCGCCACGTAACAACGATACATGAACAAAAAAATCTTATTGTTACCAATATAACATTCAGATTCGAAGCAAATTCCTCACTTCCGGCATATATATATATATATATATATATATATATATATATATATATATATATATATATATATATATACACACAGTATAGATTGATGAGGTATAATGAGTGAAGATAGAGAAGAGGCTCGTTTAATGATCTCTTTACACTGTTCATTGACCTGACGTCTCTGTCGACTGCCTCTCGTTATCCCTGGTATATGCACAGCATTTCCCAATACCTTTGTGGGCCTCCCCCATGGCGCAGTGGTAGCGTCATTGCCTTGTAATCAAGGGGTCCCGGGTTCGATACCCGGTGGAGGCACAAGTGGTTCGGATCCCACTTTAAACTGTAGGTCCAGTCCCGATTAGCCTTAATGCGCATAAAGTGGACTTAAAACACCAAACCAAACCAATACCTCTGTGCTGAGGTTATACGGAAGGTCACGAATGTACACTTCACCGATAGAGGACATGAGAAGTAATAACCTCTAGTCCGGGAGCAATATAAAACATGACATCCGGAAGGACAGTTCTCAGTTGGATTACAAATTCAATCGATACGCTCAGTGCGGGATAACAGATGGAGCGTGAGTCAGAGTCGATGTACGAACTCTGACAGTGAGCGCGAGTCAGAGTCGATGTACGAACTCTTACAATGGCTATGGGCACAGCCTGTTAGATACGTCTAGGACAGTACTCAGCGAGACCGTCAGACGTGTATGAAAAGTGTGGAGAGAGCATTTCACTCAGTTATCTCTCATCTTTCCTTTCATTGACGGAACATTTGCTACATCCCCGTGACTCTCGATCCCTGGTCTTAATCCGAGTCAAACTTCATTATATACAGTTCTAAGCTAACCAGCGAGCAGTAGCGTGCGTGTGCGAAGTTTGACGCTTGGGTGTGATGGACCCGAAACTTTCTTCAAGCTGTTTCTGAAGCACTTGCACTATTCAAATAATTTAGCTAACAATCTCCAACAACTTACCAAATAGAAAAACATGGCATAAAAATTTATTTTGGCATTTTGAATGTGTTGAACAGAATGAAAAGAAGATGTGTTGAAAAGTCACGATTTTCTAGAGACACAAATGCTTCACAAAGAAGTCGCAGCAGATTCTAAATTCTGTCAATTACAAAGATATGAATGTACTACTGTATTAATCCAACAACGTGGAAAATCCTGAGACAGTCAAAATGAAAACAAAATTGAAATTCAGAGAATAAAGTAACGCAAGAAGAGGACTCTTGTGTGGAAAGAATCCCAACAAGGTAAAAGTGGCAATATATTCTTGCACCCGGGGTAAATACAGCTTAGCATTAGATACTTGATTCTATACACTGTGTAGTTTGTAATAGTATATGAAAAAATAAGGGTAGAGTAATAATTATGCATATCAAAATATTCTCGTCACATCTATTTGCATCTATTCATATTTTATTACCAATATACTCCCAAGAAGAAACGACGATGTTCAGACAAGTCCGTTCAATGAAGACTGGCTACACGAGCAGCCACGTTCAGCAACAGGGTACACATTGCGCTACAACGCCAGGGGTCCCGGGTTCTAATCCCTGCCTTGGCATGGATGTTTGTGAGTGTCCATTCATCAATTTCATCATCACTCATCCTCATCTTCGCAAATCAGACAAAAATGGCACAAAAAGCTAAGTAAAATAAAGCAAATCAATCAAAAAGCAACAGGGACCTTCATCTCAGTTTCCACGGCTCCCTTGCTATATAACGAGCACAGAAGAACTGAAAATCAAAATGTTAAAAGGGTGCAAGGCATATTTTCTATTAAACACATTTTATGGCACCTTATAGAATGTTATTCTAAATATTAACGTTGGTCTTAATGTCTACAAAACTCAGATGACTATATCATCCAGTGTCAAACCCGTGCTGAGAAGATCATAAGCAAGTGTTAATTTTTATTGTAATATTACCTGCACATTGACGCTTTCATACACTTTATGCACGGTTGTTAAAGGTCCAGGAATCCATATATTCTAATGTGTTCTATTGGGTCCGGAAACAGGGATCGGAGCAATTTAATACTGACCAGGTAGCGTATTGTTTCATTTTCGGTATAGAGATTGGACCGTAATTAAAACAGTCCGGAGAAAGGCAAAGGGCCAGGGCCATCATAATTGAGTTCTTATATTGGTTCTGAATTGATTCTCTGCTCTACCTGATCCCAGGATTCCGTGCTCGTAGCGAACACACGAAGGAAAGGATTTGCAGGCGCGTGCTTTTAGCGAATACACAAACTTGCCCTGTCTTCTTTGTCTTTGAAAGTGGTCAACATAAAGTGTTGCCAGTGATAGTTCTCTTAGCCTAAGAAATATTTTTTTACGGTTGTTATGCTAATGAAACCTAACCTAACAGGCCTAACCTAACCTCGTAGGCATTCCTCGTCTGACGTCAGAACACAAGTTAGCAAAACTGTTGTGCGACAAGGAAGATTGAAGAATGACCAGGGGTGAATCAGGTCAGCCACTGAGGTGTTTCTTCACGCAAGTTGGTTGACTGAATTAGTGTTTTAAGTCCACTTTATGCACAGTAAGGCTAATTGGGACTGGACCTACAGTCTTAAGTGGGATCCGAACCACTATGTGCCTCCACCGGATATCGAACATGGGACCCCTTGATTACAAGGCGACGACGCTACCAGTGCGCCATCGGGAAGGCCCGCTCCACGTAAGTTGGTTTATCACTGGCAACATTGGCATGCTGACCAGTTTCAAGGACAAATGAGACAGGACAAGTTTACGTGTTCCTGCAAATCCTTCCGTAACTGTGTTCGCTCGTGTTCCATACGAGCAGCTTCGCTAATAGCACGGCACCGATCACAGTTAGATACATTTTGAATAAATGAAAGAATAAGAAGAATAAGAAGACAATGCGGCCCCCAAAGCTCTCCGCCGCATTGAGTGGGGCCCAACTCATGTCTACGGCACTGCGGTGTGATGGCAGCCTCTCTCGGGCCCTACCACCTGTGAAGCAGGTACGGTAGAACTCTAGAGAGCCCTCCTTGTGTATGGCATGCATCATGCGGTTAGACTATATAACTACTTCAAAGCACACCTCGTGTGTGTTGCACATCCAACTTCTGCCTTTAGGCACTTTTCGGGGAATATCTTTGAGAAGAGGGCAAAGAAGAAAGAAGCAAATTGCGAAGAAGAAAATGAAAAGTTCCTGGCGTCAGTGATTTATCTACACCCCCCTAACACCCCCCAACACCCTCCCAAATTTTGACCAACACCCCCCCAAGCAGAAAAGTGGAACACCCCCCTGTAGGGGGGTGTAAGTATGGATTTTTATATCAACAATAGAATAACAATACTTCAACATAAAGGAACCATTTGTAGCTCTACAAGAAGCGTAGTCCAATGGACCTTTCCATCAACTACAACCAAAGTGTCAAAGAAGGAGGGTGGAATTTTCAGCATGGTTATTTCCTGGAAACACCAGCTTCCTTGACAAGGCTTTGGAAGGGACACTGCCATCTGGAAAATGTCAAACTGACCTCTCGCCCTCCTTCCAGGGAGCACATACCGCACACAGTGTTGACAGTTCAGCGTTTGAATACCTAAATAAATATTTCTTAAATACGTTACAGATTTGTAAATTGAACCCCTGAGTCAATGAAATTTATATTGCGTTGCATTTTCCTTTCAATTCTTTCATGTGAAAGATGTACGATAAAAGTAAGGGAAGATATTCAAAGATACAGGTTTGACTTATTAGAGTGAATTGTGTTACTATGGTTAGCAACACTATTTTCTGTAGCTTGGGCGAGATGGATGATTTTGGAGTGGTAGAGAAAAGAATGGTCAAATGCCTTAGGCCTTAGGTCAGAATCTTAGTGTAGCATCTCAGTTCGTGTGTTGTCGTTCTGCTTAGTGTAACAATGTCTGAAACTTTACTGCAAAAGTGGTTAAAGAAGATACGGGATTTTGAAAAAGAGAATGGAATCAGACAGAAAGAAACTGAAAAGGGTGAGTAGAGAAGCAGTGACACTATATGTAGGTATAATTTTTCCCAACAGATTCATAAAGTACCAATATAAAATTTACTGACAGAGTATTCGCTATAAAACTGCAAGTAATTCATGAAGAACCGAAGTGATCCATTCACGTCTATAGTTGATGTATGTGACCACATTTTTGTGGCTCTAAGATTTTTTACCTTTGTAAATGAAATTATATATTAGAAAGAGAGTTGTAAAAAAGGGGGGGTTCGCACGAGGTGGTTGCCTTGGAGCTAAGGACAAATGGCGTGTCGTACAGTGTCTCTCAAAAGTTTTAGGACAACGACATTTTAAACTAGGCAACCCAATTTACACAAGCCGTTAGTGGGTTGCGTGCAGAGTTAGGCTCAATTTCAGGGTTGCCACGTGCACAATAGATATTTATAAAATACGCAAAAGAAATATAAACAATTATTATTGTATAAAATTATTAAAAATATCACTATTATATCGCAAATGACAAAATTCTTTCTGAAAGAAAAAAATAGGCTTTCTAGTATTTCATCGCTGATGAGTCTACAGTATGGAAAAGAGGTGAGAGGAAACGAAAGGTCACAAAGGAGAGGAGAAAGAGACCGCGAAAGGAGAAGAAGGAAAGTAGAGGAGAGAAGAAAGATAGGATAGACGAGGAGAGGAGATGTAGTGAGGAGAATGGAAAAAGATTCGAGGAGAGATGAGGAAAAAAGAACAAAGAAGAGAAAAGAGGAGGAAAACGAGAGGAGAGGAGGAGACGAGAAGAGGGAAGTGGAGAGTAGAGTAAAGGAGAGAAAAAGAGAAGAACGAAAAAAGAGAGTGCAGTGGAGTCGGAAATCTAAGACAGGAAAGGAGATAAGAGGAGTGGAGAAGAGTGGGATGGAGGTAAGATGCGAGAAAAGTAGGGAAGGCGATATGAGATAAAAGCAGAACAGAAAGAGGGGAGAGAAGAAGGAGATGAAACTGGAGAGAAGAGGTAGTTGCAGTAAATATCGTCTGAGCGTCAAGAATGAATGCATTGGTCAAATTATCGACATGAAACATTCAATAACATTTTGAAATGTATTGGAGAATATATTAGATCGGTGCGAAATACCTTTTGGCTGAGTTCAGAGCAAATTAAAAATCTTCCATGTAAGATCTTTGATTTTACCTGCGATTACACCACTAAACAAATGAACGTAATTTTTAATATTTATAAGAATTATTCAATTTTTCTCTACTTCTCGGTTCGTTGAAATTGAGATTTTGTAATTCAATATTTCCCCTCCCCCCATCGTTAATTCCAAACTGAATCATTCCGTTTCACATGGCGTGGACAATGAACACAATAGGATATGTCTAAAACTTATGAAAATTTTCTGCCACCGGAAGGGTTCGAGCATACGACCATCAGATTGACAATCCTGAACGGTAGCCACTACCCTACAAGCTTTCGCTCCTTAAGCCAGGTAGAAGGAGCTGACCAATGTGAAATGCAGATGTAATTCTACTGCATGTAACGAGCAAACAAGTATGGTTTGCAACAAAGAAAACGAAAGTAGCACGACTCGGCGAAAACATTTAATGGAGAATTGCACATGGTGGGAACTTTTCATTCGATATTTGCGGAGGTATCCTTGCATTGAACTCAGGTAAAATTAGCATGTCCTGAATTGCGACACATATAAATAGTTATTTCATTAATATTAGTCAATGTTTTTGAAGCAGTACACAATTATCGTTAGAGTATCATTAATTCACGATGTTATATATAAAAATATGCCGTTGAACGAGTGTCAATTCATTTATTTGTTTATTTTTTTTATAAATTTAATATGCAGAACAATGTAGCCACTATATACTGCTCTTACAAATAATGTTACCATGCTCTTGTTTAATGGAAGGGGTTCTTTTTTAAGGAACATCTAGTATGGAGGATCGAACGTGGGACTGCAATGTTTTCAAGAACTCTAACCAATACACTACGCCCTTTGTTTTCTTGGAGCTACAGTTCCTAATTATTCTGTCGCCTCAATATTGTAAACGTTATCTGCAAAAAAGAAGTTAAATACTCAGATATAGCTATGTACTTCTAGAATTACTTTATACACATGCATTTGAAATTTAACTCTGAATTTCTTTCTTCGTATTGGTATATCTAAGCTTGTGAATATATTTTATTTGTAATTTTATAACGGTTTCATGAACATCTACAAAATAGTTCCTTATAACTTGGAATATGGTGAATAGATATGAAATGTTTTGAAATTAATTTTCGACAACTAGATTTTGGCAATGGAATTATGTGTGATCCATTTCCAGTCATTCATTGCTTAAACAAACATTTTAAAACTACGTGGAATTTTCATTCTGGGATAAGTTTCTTTACTTGCTACATGTATGCGAACTACACTCTGTCCCACTTATCTCTGGAGCAGGTGAACGAAAAAAAGTATCTGAGCAGCGATGAACACGTGAGAGGAATGGGATTGCGTGGAGGGAGGAAAACCACTGGGAGGGAGGAAAACCACTGCAGTTACCAGCCTTCCCAGCAGCGTGCACTGATTCGCTATGTCCACTCGATCCCCTCTCCCCACTTCTCTTCCGCTATGCGCGGCTTTGCTCCAGAGATGCTGGGACAGGGTACAGTCAATTGTTTCTCAAAAGGTATCATCTATGTCTGTATGCCACACATTGAATTCTTACTCACATGGAAAAAAATGTCAATTTGTATTCAGGGGTAGTTTCACAGTTACAAACTATTTTGGCCTTGATGAGAAGTTTAGTGTAAGTAGGCATTTTGTTTATAATTTTGAAATTGAAGTCGTCTAAGGTTGAAATCCTCATATTTAGGGCTTGAACTCGTCATCCCAAGAGGTTGAAGATCGTCCTCTACTTTGTGCGTGACCTTCTTTATTTTTCTATTCATAATTCATCCTCATCGTCGCGATTAGCCAAAGGTAAGATAAGAAAAGTCCTCCTCCGTGACCGTGCGGTCAAAGGAGCTGTGGTTTGAACTCCGACTGCAGGACGGCATGGATTCGATTCCGCCTATGCTCAGTCTCTAGGTTCTCGGCCTGTGTATGGGACCGGTAGAAACCCACCATCGTGAAGAAATTGGGGAGCTACGAGTGAGTAGCGTAACCCGGTCTCGGAAATCTCTTATGGGGCATGTTCCTGGGTAAACAAAAAATAATCGATCAGACAATTCGATCATCGAAGGCGATAAAATAACCTCCGGTTGACCAAGTTGCCAATATAAATAAGTGGAATACAGAAGTCTTCGAGCTTACATTGTTAAAAAGGAGCGGATACAGGTATTACTATCCCAATAATTATTCAATACGGTTCTTTGTTTGTCAGGAATTATCACTTAAACTATTGTATGTTGAGCTGGTGCCTACCTAGACGCCTCTGATGAAATCTACCATTCTTCAGATTCTCTTTAAAATTCTACTCTGGTCACTTGTAACGTGCTGGGTGCAGACACTGTGCATCGAACCACAGTGTTTTGCGATAAGAAGCGGCCTTGAATAGCGTGAGTGAGTCACTTTGATCGCGAGCAAGCTAGACTACCAAGCTTGTCTGCCTTTGAAAACCAAGTAATTTTTTTCACGGTTTCCGAACGCGATTGCTATTGTAGAAGTATATATTCTCTCAAAAGAGCAAGAAAGGAAATTCGACCAATGTTCTGCCGTCGTCTAAATCCAAATATTATCTATTAAACGAAAAGTTCACGATTGTCAATAAACGGTTTAATCTATCTGAGCATAAGGTGAATGTAAATACTAAATTTAATAGAAAGGTTCTCCAAAATTGCTCTTCCACTGTCTACGTAAGGTCAGTACCCAGGGGAGGGTCCATGTGGGCCATGCTCCCCCCTCGAACCCTAAAATATTTAAACGTGAACCTATAAATAAATAAATAAATACGAAAATAACATCGTCGATTTTTGAAATGTGTAAAAATTTCAATTTTGCTCTTGCATAAATGAATCTGTTTCTTGCGCAAAAGTCTTCAAGCTGCAATATTGGGTGGTTTTAGTTTTATAATCATTGATGCAAGGCTAGCAGACGTCCGATTCACCGATTTAGTCAGGACAGTGCGTTACTTTCAATCCCTGTCACGATTTTTTCGAACTGCAATCGTGATGCGAAAATGTCTCTTTATTATTGTTTTTTTGTTAACTCACAATTAGACATGTTCTTTATTGTATGAATAATTCTAAGTACGCAACATAGAATTATCATGACTTTTTAATGGCGCTCGCACTATTTGAACTATTTTGTAATATCTGTTTGTCTGTCTCTCTCTCTCTCTGGTCTACGTCAATGACAGAAATACAAGCAATATTCTTATTTATTTTTAACCCAATTAAAGAAAAGTGTAAGCATTTAAAAGAAATAAGAAAGATCATCACAGTTGCTCTTCCTTAGAAATTGTTGTTCTTCGAGTAAGAAAAATTAGAAGGATTTAGTCCAGCACCTTTCCACGGTGTCCCACGAGTCTCTCTTGACTAATGCTGTCAAATGTGACATGATCTTATGAATAAAATTTTCCGCCTGTTTACGTATAACGTTGCACAGATTTGGTAGTTCGCACACGGTGTAATTATTTCGTGTTACCTTACGCAACAGCAAATACATTTCATAAGACTGTTCTGGACACAAGACTTGCATCAGTAAACAAGCATTTTGTCTGTTACAGTATCACAGGAAAGGAACATCGTCCTGTAATGTTCAAGCCTCTAGATATTTTCCATTAGTAATGTCTAATCACAATAATAAGTTAGAAGAAATAACTCGCATTTTCACAACTACCAATATTCTCGATTTTAATTACTTCGAAAATTAATTCTCGAAGATATCGGTTATACTACAAGAAAGCAAATAAAAATTAAACTAAAAGTTCAACTACACGTATACCAAACGACATTTAAAGGAACAGAATACTTAGGAAAAAAATGTTGTTTCATTCGAAGGTAAAGGCGTGGTGTAGCGGTTCTTCTACCTGGTTTAAGGAACGAAAGCTTGTAGGGTAGTGGATACCGTTCAGGATTGTCAATGTGATGGTCATAAGTTCGAACCCTTCCGGTGGCAGAAAATTTTCATAAGTTTTAGACATATCCTATTGTGTTCATTGTCCACGCCATGTGAAACGGAATGATTCAGTTTGGAATTAACGATGGGGGGAGGGGAAATATTGAATTACAAAATCTCAATTTCAACGAACCGAGAAGTACGTTCATTTGTTTAGTGGTGTAATCGCAGGTAAAATCAAAAATCTTACATGGAAGATTTTTAATTTGCTCTGAACTCAGCCAAAAGGTATTTCGCACCGATCTAATATATTCTCCAATACATTTCAAAATGTTATTGAATGTTTCATGTCGATAATTTGACCAATGCATCCATTCTTGACGCTCAGACGATATTTTCTGCAACTACCTCTTCTCTCCAGTTCCTTCTCCTTCTTCTCTCCCCTTTCTGTTCTGCTTTTATCTCATATCGCCTTCCCTACTTTTCTCGCATCTTATCTTCATCCCATTCTTCTCCACTCCTCTTATCTCCTTTCCTGTCTTAGATTTCCGACTCCACTGCACTCTCTTTTTTCGTTCTTCTCTTTTTCTCTCCTTTACTCTACTCTCCACTTCCCTCTTCTCGTCTCCTCCTCTCCTCTCGTTTTCCTACTCTTTTCTCTTCTTTGTTCTTTTTTCCTCATCTCTCCTCGAATCTTTTTCCATTCTCCTCACTACATCTCCTCTCCTCGTCTAACCTATCTTTCTTCTCTCCTCTACTTTTCCTCTTCTCCTTTCGCTTTCTCTTTCTCCTCTCCTTTGTAACCTTTCGTTTCCTCTCACCTCTTTTCCTTACTGTAGACACATCAGCGATGAAATACTAGAAAACCTATTTTTTTCTTTCAGAAAGAATTTTGTCATTTGCGATATAATAGTGATATTTTTAATAATTTTATACAATAATAATTGTTTATATTTCTTTTGCGTATTTTATAAATATCTATTGTGCACGTGGCAACCCTGAAATTGAGCCTAACTCTGCACGCAACCCACCAACGGCTTGTGTAAATTGGGTTGCCTAGTTTAAAATGTCGTTGTCCTAAAACGTTTGAGAGACACTGTACAAGCAAGAAGGATAAAAATAGAAAAGCGTTATAGTCGCGGTGTCCTGTGAAATTACTGGCATCCTATTACATTAAAGTTATTGTCAGTTTGCAAAGATATAGATTTAGTAAAATTTGTCTTCCTCTTCTTATGTAGTCGGTTCCCTGACATAATGACATATTTAATTTTTTGCAACTTTTAAGAATAAGCAAAGGAAGTATGAGGAATTAAACATAAAAATAAATTTAATTTACATTAAGTCCCAAATTTATATCTGACCATAGGCGCACCAGTGGGGGTAAGACGACGCTTGCCACTCACTGCCTGCTGGAAAACGTGGAGATAAAAATTTTGTTTGGTTCATTGTGTCCCTTGTGCTGGAAAGTGAAATAAATGCAATTCAATTTTTAAATAATTGAAAATAAAACATTACCTCAATTTAGAAGTGAAAATTCCTTGCCTTCCCTTTGCAGCTAACATGCCATACGTTTATTTGCACATGTTTTTTTCATTTTCTTTTAAGGCAAAGATACACATGACTCCTAATTCCATAGTGTCTCTCGTCCAGTATTTGAAAGATAAACTCTCAACAGGGAGAATAGTATTTTCCAAAGTTTTGTAAGGGCATAGGACTTCAGTATGAAATTGCTTGACCGATTTCGTTCAAAAGCAATACCAGGCATCTATCAACTTGCATCCCAACTTCCCACTAATTTTAAAGTCTTCATAACCATGCTCTAAATATATAGTTAAATTACTTTATTTCAGTTTGTGAATCATTGTTTAAATAGAGATTTGAAAACAACAGCAGTATTTGTAACTCACTCGCAACATAGAACTATTAAAATTATGCATATTTTCTAACTGAAGCTAGAACAGGAGGGGGCAGGGTGCATGTGCTTAGGTAAAGAGGACACCGAACGAGCAAAGCAAGATTGTAAAGAGTAAACATCGTGGGATACTGTGAAATAAAAGTATTGTCGCTATGTCTAATTAATAATATGCATTATCGGTTTGAAAAGAAATGGTTCTAAAAATGTTCTTGCTCGCTTCGCTCGCAGTGCATTCATTTAGGTCATATTATATCTGTATTCAAACATGCAAGCGCGCGAACACCCATGCAATGCATTCTCACTGATATTTCATCAATGAATTGGCCACCCTCTAAGATGAACTCCGACTTACACCTATGACAAGAACCATACAAATACAGTTTCAGAATATTGCGCAAGTGTTCCTAATTTCTTTCTAACTAGTTTAAGAATTGCATGAAATGATTTCTGGTAATGTGTTTAAATTTTGTGTTTTTTAATGTCATCTCGTGTCTTTTGTCTAACGATTGATTAAATCAAGTAGTGAACATTATCGGAAAGCAATACTCGAAATGTTAGACTGAAATGTTAACATTATCACAAAAATCTATTTCCCATCTTTCCCTGCATTTGACATATCTTTTTTACTGAAATGTTACATGAAGGGAAAGGGGGGGGGTAATCTCTGGAAACATCTATGAACAAATTGAATTAGAAACGGTCCAAAATATTCACTTAACATCTCCAAACTTACACCCCCCCCCCAAAGTTTCCAACACCCCCCAAGAGAAAAATCCTGGATAAACCCCTGCCTGGCGTCGAAGGAGAAACAACCTGCCTGCAGTAAAACACCTACGAATCATGAAAAGGTGACTCGTGAATAACGGGTATGATTTGTGTATTTTAAAGATTTGTATGAGAAGGTATGGGGATGATCAAAAATTTCAGTGTACGATTATCTTAATAAAAGTTGGGAAGAAGAATGGCTCGAAATATGGGATGTTAGTGGAGATACGTATAGTAGAGCGAGTGTTTCGTTACGAGTTTTAGTGCTTCATATTTAAGTGGTTAATTTAATAGAGACTTCCGTTGCCTGCGTTCCAAATAGGTCCACGAGTGTATGTTTTATGTAGGAATGGTACGCAATGTGTGGTTGCAGATAACGTAGCGCAGGCAAGTAATGGCATCGCTGTTGTTCTCTCCTGGGCCACGTTCACAAACCTCCATTGATGCAATGAGTATATCCTCTATATCATCTATCTCTGGAGCAAGGCCGCGCATAGGGTCAGAGAAGAAGGGGAGGAAATCGAGTTCATTGGTGGAGCCGCTTCGCGTAACTAATTGCGCACAAACTTGTATCCGTTCGCTGTTCCAGAGATAGTTGGGACTGGTTATAAGGTGATCGAGAATTGAATGTGAAAAACTGTTGCTGTTCTCCATCGTAGCTTCGATTTCAATTAAATGGAAATTTCTATCTAGAGTATTTTTACACAACGAAATTCACTTTCATCTCGACAGAACCAAACCGGAGGTTGCACTTGGTCGCAAACACAAAACAGACGCTCAAGTACAGTATCGCAGACACAACCGAAACAACTAGGGCCTCCCGATGGCGCAGTGGTAGCGTCGTTGCCTTGTAAGCAAGGGGTCCCGGGTGCGATACCCGGTGGTGGTACAAAGTGGCTCGGATCCCACTTTGGCTCGGATCCAACTTTAAACTATAGGTCCAGTCCCGATTAGCCTTACTGTGCATAAAGTGGACTTAAGACACAAAATAAATCAATCAACAACCGAAGCAACTCGATTATTTTCGTGTTGAAGTCTTACTCAAAATATTGAATTGAACTGAAGAAGTTATTATTTTAAGTCAACTTTGAGCACAGATAGGCTAAACGTAACTGGATAAACAGTTTAAAGTGGGAATCGAACCACCCTGCAATGTGCCTCCCCCGGGAATCGAACCCGGGAAGCCTTCATTACAAAGCGACGACGGAACTCGAAAAATCTCAAAAGCAACGACAACTTTAGGCAACAGATCGGACTGGATTCTTTTCTTTTTACAACATGGACCACAATAATTAATCTTCCTAGCATTATGGTACCAGGTTTCGCGCAGAGAATCAAGTTGCAACCAATATAAATGGAACCCTTTTTGGACCCATTTAAAACGGGGCCTGAGATGTCGGTTCCGAAAACTAATAGAAGAAATCGAATCTTTGCGGTCCGAACCCATTTACACATGTTTATTTTCTGTTACGTGAAGATCAGTTACTGGATCTTTAACCTCACTATATGTACATTACGCTAGCCGTGCAGTCAGACTTCAAGGAACATTGATGATCAGAGCAAACACCATTGTTCAGTGAAGTCTGGCTGCAAGACCGGCCACATACAGCTACAACAGATCTTCATCTCAGCTTCCACATCTCCGATGCTACATGTAACGAGGACACCGAACAAGAACCATACTTAAAACGGACCGCAAATAATGCACTAGTCAACCATAACTCCAAATTTACTTTCACATTGACAGAAACAGCATATGAAAACCTGAGATCGCAGGTGGTCGCAAATACAAAAGAGACGCTACTCAAAGTGCCTGAAGTACAGAAATCGGAAAAAAATTGATATCCAGTTCCTGGACCTTCAACAACTCTACTACCAAATAAACCATGTTTAAATATTATAAGTATGGGTATTGGACAAAACACTTGTGCAGATCCAAATTTTTTAATAGGATTTAAACAAATTAGCAATTATTTTAGTTAAACGTGAAGAAAATGGGATGCAGTATGGTGTGGCTGCAATACCAGCCACGTTCAAATTCAGCTGAAGTTCATTTCGGTTTCCAAAGCTCCCTTGGCATATAACGATCTCGAAGAGAAAATACAAATCATTTTTATATAATAGAGAATAAATGTCAACTTTCTGTTCAACTAAATTTTTCATTTCCACTTTTATTGCATGTTACTCTAAATATTAACGTTGGTATCTCTACGTAATGCAGAACATTACTCAAATCGTGAGAAGCATTAACAATTGAGCATCATTTTTTTTTTATGTTGCACGAACAATTCATACCCTACATGAGCATTATCAGAAAAATCATAACACTCATTGAACCATGCTCAAAGACTTGTAACTATCTACGAATTAATTTTCTCTTACATATTTTACAAAATAATCAAAATATAAGTTATTAATCATCACTCTTCTAATATTCGTACAACTGTTAAATATTATATCTTATTTACAAATATATTGCACAATTTTAAAATTATTCCTTTGCATAGATTTCAATTGAATGTGAAGAAAATGCGATGAAATATGCTAGCCTTGCAGTCAGACTTCAAAGTACTAATGATGATCAATGCCAACACCATTGTTCAGTGAAGTCTGGCTGCAAGACCAGCCAAGTTAAGCTGCAACCAATCTTGGCGCACTAGAACTAAAAATCAAAATGTTGAATAAAATAGCATTGCACATTTTTTGGTTATTTTTATTGGTAACATTACCAAGCCTAGTTTCCATGTTAAAAACACTAAAAATTTAACAGATTCTTTGCTCCACAGATTCCCGGGATAGAGTATAGGACCGTGCATATCACACAATATCACACACCACAATAATTAATCTTACAGAATCATGGAACCAATTTTTTTCATAGAGAACAAAAATTAAAACCCCTTTAAATGGAAACCTTTTGTTCCACTTAAACTGTGGAGATGTCGGTTCCGGGAACGGATTGATGTATTTTGAAGATAAATCGTTTCTTTGCTGTTTATTTACTTCTTCTTTTGAATGGCGAAGTTAAGGCACAAGCCTTTTCTTACACTTAACCATCTCAACTTCACATTTTACAAATTTAGTTGAAATATCTTAACAGTTTGCGAAATATAAAACATCAAAATACCAAAGAAAATAAAAAAACACAAAAGGATAAAAAACACAAAAATAAGAAGAAAAAACAGAAAAAAATAAAAAAAGACAAAACACAAAAATACACATGCTGTAAGAAACGTAAAAAATGCACGTACAGCATGAACATACACATAACAAAAATATTTAAAGTACAGAAAAATCGGCCGGTGTTTGTCCTACAAATTTAGATCAAGAAAGGTTTCATTTTATTGTCTTTCCTTGTTTTCAGTACTGGTAAATTGCCTCCAGAAGATGTTTTCTTAATTTTGATTTGAAATTGCCGAGAGAAGAAGAGTTTCTTATGTCATTAGGGAGGTCGTTCCACGCTCTGGTGGCAGTGACAGTGAAGGAATTTGAGTAAAACGCTATCTTGTGGGAGGGGATGGTGAGCAGGGAGTTGTTTCGTGAACGGGTAGCAAAGGTGTGTGCTGCGATTAGGGGTTGAAATCTTGAAAATAGGTATAATGCACTATTTTGTAGAGCGACGGCCTGTTGAAAGGTCGAACCAACCTAGGTCTTTGAAAGCCGGGGTAAGGTTGTCAAAATATTTGATGATATAAATAAAACGTACACATGCATTTTGTGTTCGCTGTATACGTCTTGCTAGTTCACCGTTGAGGTCAACATACGTCAAGTCGCAGTAGTCTATTTGCGACAAAACTGGCGATTCCACAAGCGATTTCTTTACCTCTTGTGGTAAGATGTTTTTTAGGCGGTACAGTGAGTGTAATGCTGCGTAAGATTTTTTGCATATGGCCTTCACATGGTCACTCCAGGTGAGGTTTTCGTCTACAACAATTCCCAGGTCTTTGACAGAAAGTGATAGTGAAATGTTCGAACCACTAGTTGATTTTCAGTTTTGAACTGGATGAAACTTCATATACAGTTCCTGGACTTCAAAAACCCTCAGTATATGTACTTATACATTGGGAGTATAATAACAGCACGTGAATGAATCATGTGTAACGACATAGAACTTGAAACATACTACCTAATAAACTATTTGTTACATTTTATACGTGGCTATTTGACAATAATTTATGCAGTTCTAAATTTTTTCCCTAGTATTGAAATAAATTAGCAATTATTTCAGTTAAGTGTGAAGAATATACGATGAGGTATGCTAGCCTTGCAGTCAGACTTCAAAGTACAGTAATGAACAAAGAAAACATCGCAGCCACGTTCAAATTCAGCTGGCCTTCATCTCTCCTTCCACCGCTCCCTTTTTAAATAAGGATCTCAAACAGGAAATAAAAATTATGTTATAAAATATAGAATGTGGTAAGTTTCTATTCAACTAAATTTTTCATTTACACGTTATTGCATATTTTTCTAAATATTAACGTTGGTTTTAATCTCTACGTAATACAGAACATTACTCAAATTATCCGGTGTAAAACCAGTGGTGAGAGAAGTGTTAATAATTTTTGTAGGGTTAGATGAACATTCATGCACTACATGTACATTATCAGAAAAACCGTAACACTGATTGAACCATGCGAAATGACATGTAACTAACTTACACGAATTAAATATTCCCTTACATGTTTTACTTATTTACTTAGTAAGCAAAATATAAAAAGTAAACCACTACTATTCTAATATTTGTAACATTGCTAAATATTATATTTTATTTACAAATATTTTGCGCAGTTTTAATTTTATTTTCTCTTAGCATTGATTTCAGTTGAATGTAAAGAAAATGAAATGAAATATGCTAGCCTTCAAAGAACAGTGATGATCATTGCAAACACCATAGTTCAGTAAAGTCTGACTGCAGGACCAGCGACAACTTACACAGCTCCGTTGCTACATGTAACGAGCGTACAAGAACTATAAATCACAATGTTAAATACAAGAGGGCATTGAATATTTTCTCTTCGTCCCAACTTTTCTGATTAGTTATTTAATGTTACCCTATATTTCATATTAATATTATCTGATTCTAACTGATATCGAAGACTTTTGAAGACTATTTTCTATGTTAATTGCAGTAATAACGAGTAACCCATTGCAAGTAAGTAACAAACTAATGAAAACAAATCTGAAAACATAAAGCAACTATGAAAATGAACAAGGCATCTAATGTTTATGTAGTAAAATGAACAAGACATCTAATTTTTATGTACGCACAATCTAAATTCAAGATTCGTACTACAAGTAAATATCTTGCAGATCTTCTCAGCGATAAAGTTTAATTTCAGAGAGTTTTTACTATTTCTGAAGAATGACTTAATAGCCATTGTATGATATACATTTGGTCATATATTTAATAATCGATTCATTTCAAAGGAAATGCGCTTCGACCAGCTAAATTCAACAACGGTTCGTCTTAATCTGTTTGCACCGCTTTATTTCTATATATGGACGACACAACATATTGCTATCACATTCACATGTAGAGGCCTAAAGTAGAATACATGCACAGTGTGTTTTCGTGACAGCAACTATATGTAATTACAAACGGGCAGAATAAGAATGCTCATGTAAAATATGAAGGAATGGTTTAAGTTTTTAATCGAACAATTTCCCTCTTTATTCACTCTTGCAAAGAAACGGCGAAGATATATGCTAGCCTTGAAGTCAGTCTGCAGAGAACGGGTATGATCAATGCAGACACACCCGTCCAATGAAGACCGGCTACACGACCAGTAATGTTTAGCTACAACAAATCTTCGTCTCAACGTCCACAGCTCCGTTGCTTAATAAAGACCATACAGGAACAACAAATCGTATTGTTATATGTAGAGTTCATGTCATATTCACGTTGGTCCTAATTACTACAAAACACAGAACACAAATATGATTAAATCATTCCGTGTAAAACCCTTGGTGAGAAGATCATAAGCAAGTGTTAGTCGTTTTGTTCTTCTTTTGGTAATATTACATGCATATTATTGCTTTCATACACTATATGCAGATTGGGTAAACATTTTACTACGAATTGCGTATTGTTTCATTTCCAAACGGTCCGGAAAATGTAAAGGGGCATCATAAATAAAGTTTTATATGGGTTCTCATTTGATTCTCAGATCTAAATGAATCAAGTTAGTTATATTTTAAATGGAAGAAGAAGAAGACTGCGGCCGCCAGGGGGTTGGGACAAACCCCCCCCCCCTACCTTTCGAAAGTTCTCCGCCGTATTGAGTGGGGCCCAACTCATGTCTACGGCAATACGGTGTGATGGCAGCCTCTCTCGGGCCCTACCACCTCTGAGGCAGGTACAGTAGAACTCTTAGAGAGCCCTCATTGCGTGTGACATGCATCATGCTGCTGTTAGACTATATTATTGCTTGAAAGCACACCTAGTGTGTGTTGCACACGCGATCCTGCCTTTCGGCACTTTTCGGGTAATATCTTTGAGAAGACGGAAAAGAAGGAAGACGGAAAATGCGAAGAGAAGAAAATGAAGGACAAACAACCCAGGGGAAGTAAAAATCACCTTCCAATCCAAACATGTGTGGTGGCTCGTGGCCACCGAGTTTGATTAATTTGTATGCGGGATGAGGAGTTATGGGGATGATTTAGTTTTGAGTTAAAAAAAAGTACAGTGCTCCCCTGTTCTTAGCACCACGCCATGAAGGCGTATAGGGGGTGTGGGGGTAACGCCCCACACTTTCTTGATCCGGTCATGAGTGGAGGTGATGTGATCAGTATCACGCCCCTGACCGCCTCCCATGTTAGTCGACGCTGGGTGGGCGCCGGGGCCGCTTCCAACATTAGAAAAGTTCCCGGATTTGAACCGGCCCTGGATCGAACCCAGGACCTTTAGCATGGTAGTCAGACGCGTTACCGACTGAGCCACCGCGGCGACTTTTTTTTAGTTAAGTGCGTTTGAGTTAAGTGCGTCTTATTAAAGTAATTTATTTAAAAGAGAGTTCCGTTGTGCGGCAGGTAGCTGTGTGTGTTCTAATTACGTCCGGAAGTACGTTTTATATTGGAACGGCCCACACTGTGGTTGCACAAAACATAGCACAGGGAAGACATGGCATTGCTGTGGTTCTCTCCTGGGCCACTTTCACAAAACCTCCATTGATGCAATGAGTAAATGTGATCGAGGCTTGAATGTGAAAAATGGTTGCTATTCTTCATTTTGATTTAATTTAAATGGAATTTTCTATCTAGAGTATTTTTACACAAAAGAAGGTAACTCCAAATTCACTTTCACATTGACAGAAACAGCATCAAAACCGGAGGTCGCATGTGGTCTCAAACAGTAGAGGAACGCTTTTCCAGTTACCTTAATTACAGAATTGAAGACACTACGAAGCATCTCAATTTTTTTGTTTTGAAGGCTTACTCATAATATTGAATTGAACTGGATTGCTGTTAAATATATATATATATATATATATATATATATATATATATATATATATATATATATATATATATATATAGTATCCACACATAAGCTAATCCTAACAGGATAAACAGCTTAAACTGTGATTTTAACCACTGTGCAGGTATCGAATCAGGGACCCCTTGATTACCAGGTGAAAACGGAACTCAAAATATAAGAAAACTTTGGCACCATTTTATAGGTGATGAAAGATTCACGATTAACGGAGAAATGAGAAAGCTAATATGGAGAGGCTAAATTCCACTGCCCTTTTTTAACTACTCACACATTTTACAAAAAATGAAATTTCTGTTCACGTCCAGCGGACTGTCGTACTATCCGTGATTGAAAGCAAGCCTTCAACACAACTACAAGTACAGGAACGTGCGTACCACGTTTGCTTGTGTAAAGACAACGAGAACTTTAGCCAAGAGACTGGACCGGATTTTTCTTCCACATTACAACATTAACCACAATAATGAATTTTACCAGTATTATGGTACTAACCAGTTTTAGCAGAGAATCAAGTTAGAACCGATTTCAATGGAACCCTTTTTGGACCCATTTAAAATGTTGCGTGGGATGTCGGTTCCGGGAACGAATTAATATATTTTAAAAAGAAATAGTTTCTTTGTGGTCCGAAAGCATTTATACTTGTTGATTTTCTGTTCTGAACCGGAAGAGAATTCATATCCAGTTCCTGGACCTTTAACAACTCTTAACTGTAGATTATTAGCCTAATTATAGCACGTGAGTGAACCTTGTATATCAATCTCTGGAGCATTACAAAAACAAGCGGTTTGTGTAACGGGCTATCTGTTACGCAATTTGCCGGCACCTGTTGCATGACTGGACCGGCAAGCGGCCGACGCTCTTGCGGTGTCATGCTGCAATAACCTCCCTGTATTTGTTGCATATTACACGTGGGTCATGGACAAAGCATTTGTGCAGTTCCAAATTTTTCACTCATATTAAAAAAAATTAGCAATAATTTAAGTTAAATATCAAGAAAATGCGTTGAAGTATGCTAGCCTTGTAGTCAGACTCCAGAGAACTGTGATGATCAATGCAAACACCACTGTTCAGTGAGGTCTGGCTGCAAGACCAGCCACGTTCAAATTCAGCTGAACTTCATCTCTGCTTCCATAGATCAGTTGCTAACAATCTTAAACAGAACAAATCATGTTATAATATATGGAATATATGGAAGTTTCTATTCAACTAATTTTTCATTTGCACATTATTGCATGTTATTCTAAATATTAACCTTGGTTTTAATCTCTACATAATACAGAACAGTACTCAATATTTTCACGTTAGAACCAGTGGTACGAAGTGCTCATCATTTTTTGTAGGGTTACATGAACATTCATACACTACATATACATTATCAGAAAAATCATAACACTTGATTAAACCATGCGCAACGACTTGTAACTAAATACGAATTACATTTTTTTTACATATTTTACGTAATAAGCAAAATATTAATAATTAAATTTTACGTAATGAGCAAAATATTAATAATTAATCACCATTCATCTAATATTCGTACCATTGCTTACAAACATATTGCGAAATTTTAAAATTATTTCTCTTAGCATTGATTGCAGTTAGAATGTGAAGAAAATGCGATGAAATATGCTAGCCTTGCAGTCAGACTTCACAAAGGACTATGATGATCAATGCAAACACCATTGTCCAGTGAAGTTTGGCTGTAAGACCAGTCACGTTCACCTACAACCAATCTTCATCTCTAGCTTCTATAGTTCCGTTGCTACATGTAACGAGTGTACTAGAACTATAAATTACAATGTTAAATAAAGAGCGCATTGTATATTTTCTATTCGTCCCCATTTTTCTATAACTTGTTATTTGATGTTACTCTAAATATAAAGTGTATTTTAATATCTACAAAACTCATGGCATTACTGAATCATACTGTGAAAAACCTGTGGTGAGAAAATAATTAACAAGTGTTGATCGTTTCTTTCTTGTAAGGTTACATGAATATTATCGCATTCGTACACTACATGCAGGGTTGTTAAATGAAGACTAAAATTGGTAAACGCTGTAAGTAAAGGCAAAAAAAGGTAAAGTGCTCCCCTGTACATAGCACCACGCCATGAAGGCGTATAGGGGGTGTGGGGGTAACGCCCCACACTTTCTTGATCCGGTCGTGAGTGGGGGTGATGTGATCAGCATCACGCCCCTGACCGCCTTAACCCCCCAGGGTTTCCCCCAGGTACCCATGTTATTCGACGCTGGGTGGGCGCCGGGGCCGCTTCCATCGTTAGAAAAGTTCCCGGATTTGAACCGGCCGGGGATCGAACCCGGGACCTTTAGCATGGTAGTGCCACAATAATTCAAACACCGTTTTCCACGTTAAACTGTGAAATGTGCCGTGCTTGATAATGTGGTAAACGTGAAAATTGGCTGGTAGCCCTCTCTAAGTAGTTCAAAGGGCGTGTAAAAAGGAACTAGTGTGAACGTTCGTACGGGCTGATGTGCTCAACGATGCGATTTCCCAACACTTTCGCTTTTGGCACTTACAACGTTTACCATTCGTTTTGGTAGCAGGGACTGAAACATTTCTCCTGGCATAATTTAAATGCGCTCCAAGTTGCGCTTGGGAAAATTTCGGTACCGAAATAAAATCGTTCTTAAAACTTTCCGGGATAAAGGTTTTGGTCAACCATAATTAAAAATGCATTTTCACATTGACAGATACAACATGAAAACATTATCACAAAACAAGGCACTTATCTGATTACCTGAGGTACAGACACAATCCAAGCATCTTGTCCTTTTTCGTGTTGGAGTCCTACTAAAAATTTTGAACAGAATTGCTGATTTAGATACATTTTATGCACAGATGGGTTAATCAAAACAGTAACTACAGTTTGAAGTGGGATCGGAACCACTGTACAATGTGTCCAGACCAAGACGGAACTCAAAATTCTTCCGAACTAAATATAAAGGTCTTCGACCATGTTTTCTTTGCGGTCATGAAACATTCAGGATTAGTGGAGAAATGGGAAAGCTAATATGGCGGGGTGAACTTTCCATACCCTTTTTTAAACAATTCACACATCCTTCAAAGAATGAAATTTCTGTGCCCGTTTTGCCGACTGTCGTACTAGACACGGTTGAAGGCAAGCCTTCAACATAAATCCAAATACAGCTTAAAATCTGAAACAAAAGCGTCCGCGAAATCTCGGTAAGGGACATCTCACACCGAACTGACAAGGGACATCTCACACCGAACTGACACGTGACATGTATGCGACACGCGGAATTCACACAGAAACTCGAAGCCACAGGCGACATCCTCTTCAGTGTAAAGCACTTGATTCATCGACCATGCCCGAAATTCAGAACGAGGCGAGATACAAACGACAAGCCACATGTACACCTTGTTGTGTCTCTTCGGCTGGAAAAGTTGCATTTCTTACTGACGTTGCGCTGTCAAGCAATAGTGTCGTTTTGCTTTGAACTATCACTTAGTCATTGGTCTAAAAAACGTGCGACACCACTCGGCTTGTCGATAACAGCCAGGGATTTACTATTACTGATTTTCTGTTCCGAACAGGAAAATTCATGTAAAGTTCCTGCACCTTAAACGACCCTCACGACATTATCAGGATAATTATAACAGGTAATTGAATCATGTGTAACGACATACAACTTGAAACAAACTAACAATATACTATTTGGTACATATTTTACGTAGCTATTGGACAAGGCATTCAAATGATTCTCCAGGATTAAAACAAGTTAGAAATACTTTCAATTAAATGTAAAGAAAATGCGATGAAGTATGCTTGACACGTTCAGATTCAGCTGTACCCCATCTCTGCTCTCACTAGCCCTTTGCTATCTATGACGACCGCACAGAAAATACAAATCACATTACATATAAAATGTATGGCACGCTTTTCATTCAACTCAATTTTTAATTGCAAGTCATTGCATGTGCTATTCTAAACATTATTGTTGTTTTTAATCTCTACAAGATCAGCCCATTAATAAATACAGTGTAAAACCAGTAGGGAGGACATCTTAACCAAACGTTAATATTTTTTGTGATATTACATGTTTTCCTTGCTTCCAAGGTTCCGTTAGTACATAACGATCACACAATCACTAAATATAATATTGTTAGAGTGTATGGTATACTAGTTTCTGTCCAACTAAATTTTTGTAGGGCACGTTATTGTCTGTTACTCTATATACATTATTAACTTTGGATTTAATCTATACAAATCTCAGAATATCATTCAGTGTAAGCATTTGCCATTTGTGGAACACTTGCACCCCCCCCCCCAAATGTTGAGTTTATTAAAATTTGCATGTTCATGATACTTTGTTAACCTCCTGGGACCTGAAGGAAAATAATGAGATATTTTTATGATTTAGCAAATATTACACTTAATTAGCAAAATATCATAGTATTGTAATACATTTTCATTCGATATAACAATTTTTGATTCTGCCCCACTTCAACCTTCAGCCTTAATTCGATTATGCCCCGCACACCCCACCCCCAAAACTAGGCCTACAAGTTATGCAAAAGGATTAATTGATGAAATCGATTGATGAAATCGATAATGGGACCAACAAAAGGCACACGCATAATTTATCAACCTCCGCGGCAGAATTTTGACGGAACACACTGAAAAGCCATAGGTAACGGGTTCGAATCTTGGGCATGGTATGGGTTACCAATTGGTTAATTTTAAATCAGGTCATTTGTTCTCATGGTCGCGATTAACCCAACAATTAGGAAGACAGAAAGACGTCAATGATTTAGCATGGGTTTCGGAACTACTTCTGAAATACCACGAGAGATGGCGCTACAAGGCAGCGCCGTGCAGAGCCATCTAGTCCTTAAGTGTGAACCACGTGCGCATGTATTAGGGCCGGTTTTGTACACAGGAATTCGAAAGAAACGCCCTCCCTTACGGTTATGCAACCCGGAATTTTATATCGTCTAGTTTCGCATGGTAGAGTAGTTCCCGAGAGGAGCAGTGTTTCCAAACCTATAACCGTTGTGTTTCCAACCCCGTATTGATTGGTTGGTTGTTGATTTGGTGTTTTAAGTCCACAATGCACAGTATGACTAATCGGGACTGGACCTACAGTTTAAAGTGGGATCCGAACCACTTTGTGCCTCCACCGGGACCCCTTGATTACAAGGCGACGACGCTACCACTACGCCATCCAAGCCTGTATTGCTTCGTAGAAGATGAAACCTTCACGTAACTTCTTCATTCGTGATTTACATTTGGTTTACAGACTCACATTACAGGACACTTTTTTCCTGTATTGTATGTTTTCTGGAGCATTTATTTTTCCTTCTGTGGAGAAAATTCTGTTATTATTTTACATCTTATTTTTCGCAGCTTCTCTACCATTTATTGGCTAATCGGAACAATGAGGATGAATGATGACTCGATGAAATTGATAAAAGGACAGTCATAAAGGAACCATGGGGAGCTAGATTCATATTTTTATTATTACTAATATCTTTCTCTTTTTTTACTTTACTTTTGGCTAGTCGCAACGATGAGGATTAGTGTATGATAAAATTCATGAAGGAACACTCATAAACAATCATACCCAGGCCGGGACTCGAACCCGGGAATTTCGGCAGCGAGATCAAAAGCCGACGGCTTACCACGCTCGGGCACAGCGGCGGCCAATTATTATTAGTGATATTGTCTGTAGTAGTATATTTTTCCACCATATTCTTTCACACAATCATGAAACGGATGAAAATTAAAATGTTAAAATACCTGCCTACGTTGTTTTTTTTAGCTTGCAATATAAAGCCCTACTGCACGAAGCTAAATTGTGGGAATACGAAACAGAACCAAGTTAATATATCTTGGCCGTGGAAAGTGTTAATAGAAAATCTAGAAAAGAGCCATTTAACAGTTGCCTGATTGCTTTTCCATTTGTTGTATGGGAAGAATTGTCTGAAATGTGTGTGTAGTGGCAGGCAAAAGAGAATACAAAGATCGAATAGAGAGGCAACACTGTCATTGTTCTGCACTGCACAGACCACGCGTCTCGTCGAGTGGGCGGGGCACTGTAGGTGCGAGCGAGCTGCTGTTGCTTCTGCAAAAAGAACACTCACAAACAACTGAATGACGCTCCGCTTAAAATCTAGTCAATCGAGAAAGGATTTGTTGAGGAAGTGAATTGAAATATAAACGCCAGAATTTGGTCTAAGCCTATAATGGTTACTAGCAATAAGAGCTGATCAATTTTTACATGTGGAATTCCGTAATGAAAGAGGCAACAGGCCGCACTCCACACCTTTAGTCTGGTAACACTAATAGCTAAATCATCTCATTATACGCGTTCGGTTATGCTGATAGTCATGTTTAATATATTACCTTCAAACATAAACAATATCATGGACTCACTCACAAGCAGAATTCAATTTTACGCTTTATTTTCCTGAAGATATTGTAGCAATATAATCATTCCGCTCTATTTTCGTATTCTCAATTGAACTCGCACTATTTTTTCCAGAAGTTGAGCCCCCCTCCCTCCCTTCTCCCACCTTAAAAATTGTTGGGTGAGAGGCTACAAACTATACTAAAACTGAATTACAGACAATACTTTACGACTCAGTGACGTGACCTAGAACGTAGTGAAAAATCACTGGTGCAAAATTCAACGTAATGATGATAAAATGAAGGTAGGAAAATGGATGTGCTAGAAAGTTTTACATACATACACACAGTTAGCTCCGTGTAGAAGATATTTCTTCACATTTTTCTCACCTTGGCTTCCTTGAATTCACGAAACTGTAAAGCCATGAACGCGTTAACCCCCTATAATCACGGAGTCCCACGTTCGATTCCTGGTGGAGACACAACTGCCTAGTGGTTCGGATCCCACTTTCAACTGTAGGTCCCACTTCGGGTAGCCTTTTTGAGCATGAAATGGAATTAAAACAAAATTGGAACACGGTAACCCATCACAACACACGCGCAGAGGGCGTTGAACTTAATGACTGACAACTACATCGAACTTTCAGCGAAGCTGGTATAAGGTCTATTTGCCATGCCAAATAGTGTGAATTTTCAGTCTCGTGGTGCTTTCTATACGAAGTGCAAGCAAGTTATCTAAAATAATTCAAATGTGAGGGTGAGTCGAGCTATGTTTCATTCAATAAGACTCTTTACTTCAAACATATTTTGCTCTATAGCTGTCGATTTCGAATGGGCATCTAAGACTGGTTGCTTAGCGGACCGGATTTGGAAAAAATCACGGATTATCATAGTTCCAATCACACTACAGACATAGCAAAAATTGATCGCCTGAAGATGAGAGAAGAGGTGATCTCTTGATGTCTCGAAATATATAGATAGAATATATAGTCAATCAAAAAGAAAAACAATGGATAATGTCCAATTAAGTATAGAAACGCTGTTAGAACCGGTGTTCATTCACAGGACAGAAGGGTTATTTTGACAAAATTCTGTTTCCCGGCTGGCTGCTTCGGAGAAGAGGGCTTTGTGAAGTTGCCGCTTCTTGCCCAAGCGGTAGACCTAATTCGTTGTTTGGCCACGAGTTCCTTCGTAGGTAAACGCGGCAACAGAGGATCACTGCCATAAAGGTGGTTCCCGCGCCAGCTGAAAGAGCGACGGGAAATTAAAGAACCATTGTCACTAACTTCAGACAGACATCTAATCATTTCCTTAGGTTTCGAAGCTGATCCGAAGGGACAACAAATACCAAAAAAACGACATGAATTAAATGATCGATTGGTCCGTCCTTCTGTTGATGGATGGCAATCCATATTAACAATAATAATCGTAATCTTATCATTAAAGAGTCAACCATTAAAGCTAATACGCATATATTGATCAGAAATTACTAGAACGTTAACGTTGTTTTTGTACCTCTTGTTATTTTAAGTCGCTCTTCTGCCACTTTCGGCTAATGAGGATGAGTGACGATTAGATTAAATTGACACCATGATACCAATACTGAAGCCGAGACACGAACCCGGAAATTTCGTGGTATCGGAAGTGGACCATTTAACGCACTTGGCCACCAAAGAGAACCTTCTCTGCGGCCAAGCGCGGTTAGTGATGGACTAACGATCCAGACACCGAATGTTCCGGGTTCGAGTCCCTTCACAATCTAAGACATAACACTTTATCAAAACTTTATTCCCCTCCCCTCCACCTCAAATTTAATACTCAATCTTCCCAACAAAATTTCCATGCCGATTTTAGACTTCCTGTTGATATTGCTCCCTCCAAAAAAGCAATCTAAGACGTAATAGTAATACACAAGAGTTGGGATTCCCTGCCCCCAAAATAATTATCAATCCAGCTACCTGAAAATCCCACTAACTTCATTAATCGCCCACCATAATTTCCCTATCAATCTATGGCCTAATATGTAAGAGTTGGATATCGCCTCCCCCCACCAATATTACTTATTACCCGTAACAATTCCCCTGACAATCTACAAATTACTATTTGTATAACAGCAATGGCTAATTGATAACTTAATTAAACTTGTTCCCTGTTTACTCAGTCAAATTTCCATCACAGTCTGCGCCATAATGCCCCTCCTCCTGGGCACCACTGATTTAGAACTGTGACAACGTGATAGGTGTAATGTAACTAATAGTTAAGTGTTAGGAATGGGTGCATGTGTGCTGCGCATTTGAATTTCATGTGAATCATATCTGTCAATAATGTGAATATTAATATTATATAATATAATGGTGCAGGTGTGTGAAAAAGTAACCATGAGCACCAAGGTATCAATAAAAAAGAATTGGAAACATAAGTTGCATATGGAGATGTGAGTAATTAGTTTTGTTCTGGGATGTAGCAAAGAACATCGGTTAAACCGTGCGGGGTTTCAATACTGTGTCCACCCGCCGTTGGATTCAAGCACTGCATCTAGTCGACGAGGCAATGATTTCACGAGCAGATGTTTGGTCTTCTCCTTAAACTCTCCCAAACATCAAACACGTGAAAATGTTTTCGATTGGGAGACTTCGCTGGCCAATCTACTCTTGAAATTCCTGGGTGCTGATTAAACCAGGTGGTGTTCGCTTTCGATGTATGGACGCTGCTGTTGTCTTGATCGAAAGTCACGTGCGAAATCTCATCTTCAAGGTGTCTCTCTCGCACGCTGGGAAGCGTGTTGTTTTCCAGCACTGCGATGTATTCCTGCGAATTCATTCTCGAGGACACTTCCACCAATCCATCTACTCCAGGCGAACTGATCCATCCCCACACCGCCATGGATATCCTGCCACTCCTAGCATGGGTAGAAATGTTCTCGGGGCCGTAGCGAGTGTTGTTGCGCCTCCAAACATAAACCTGACCATTTTCATCAGACGAAAATAGTTTTTTGTAGCTCAAAATTACGTTCTGCCAAAATTCTTGAGGAGCAGGTAAATATTGTAAAGAAAACTGATCCGTGCTTCGTGATGGAAATGCATCATTGCTTCTTTCTTTGCCGCTCGACGGTGCCGAACTGTTGCAGCATGGCACTCCAGTTTCAACTCTTGGCGAATCTTTGTTGTAGCCATGAAGGGATTGCCCTCGTTCATCTCAATGAAGCCTGCATCTTCTTCCCTGGTTGCCTTCCTCGGCCGGCCTTTGTTGGGTCTTCACTTCATTCCTTGGTCCCCTTTTTCCTCGTAACACTGAATCCAACGCCTGACGCATGAATCGTCCACACCAAGGGTCGTAGCAATCTGTAGTGCAGCAGATCCGCCGCACAAGAACATGCGGACTATCTTCTCTCTTGTAAATTCCGAAAGTAAGGCATGATGAAATGATATCGTAAAGGAACATTCAGACCGAAGGGATAAAGGAACATTCGGACCGAAGGGACATGCTGCACGTAGCACATGCCTCTTGAAAACACCTTATCATTGGTGCATGTAGAGTTTCACGCCCATTCCGGTGCAGAAAGTTTCATTTTATTGGTTCCGTTGCAAGTGGCATGCTCAAGGCATAGATACGAGTAAAACTGCTGCAGGATCTCGAACGAAGCACCCACCGGGGCTCGAATTGCCAAAGCGTGGTGGCAAAAGGTAACCGTGAAGTTACTGCATCTGAGATTTACGTCAAACAGGGCCTGCGTGGTGTGTGCAAAGAAACTCACGCTTGCTTTAGGAAATAAGGATACTATTGAATCAATGCAATATAAGAGAGTATATACCGTAAAATATACATTATTATTGACTCATGCATTCCCTGAAAAAAATGCATTGTTTTCTCGCACATTTCTGCCCGCAATGAATATAAATGTATAATCTATTAAATTAAGCAGGTGCATGCAGATTTAAAAATATTGATAAGATAATTCAATTGAATTGAATTGAATTGTTGTTTTTTTTAAGTCCACTTTGTGCACAGAAAGGCTAATTGGAACTGGACCTACAGTTTATAGTGGGTTCCGAACCACTATGTTCCTCCACCGGGTATCGAACCCGGGACCCCTTGATTAAAGGTGACGACTCTACGATTGCGCCATAGGGGAGGCCCTAGACCTCTTACGGAGATAATTCGTTCGGAGCAATAGAAATGCCCCATCAAAACAATTGGGGAATATTATTTTCAATGTGGATATTCTTCGGAAAATATGTTTCTAACAACAGTTTACCTAAATAGTGGGGACTTGGGGAGAGAGATAGGGACGTAGTTGGAAGAGAGAGAGGAAAAGCACACAATTTTCTGTTCAGTGCGAACCTTTGGGATTGCTTTTTCCTAGCGCACCAAAAACACAATACGTATAACCCAAATACAACCCAAACCTTCAATGGCAAAATTGTGAGTCAATCACTCAACTGGAATAAAAAGTACGGATTTAAATCTATGCCAGAAGATAGTTATTGCGCTACCATGTGCCAAAAAAATCCACTTTGCCCGCGAGAATTGTCATGCCTGAGTGATAAGTAGTTTACGTTAGTTGTGAGAGTTGCTTCAATTCCATTGCCTGCCAAGAATAATGATAGCGCTGAAAGCATAAAATACAGAAATGTGCATGTTTGGCGAGCTATGAGAAAAGCAGATCCTTGTGTTTTCTTTTCAAAATTTACTAATTTTATGTCAACTTTTACATATAGCCAATGGCGACAGAGGATGAATGATGCTTCAGGGAAATTGATGAAGATTGAAGAAACAACGAAAAAGAAAAACTCATTATCAGAGGCTAGGACCCAAGAACCCTGGCTACGCAGCATGTTATGATATTTAAGTATATCACGGATTGCTGCTAAATCCATTCCTAGATATTTGTAATGAATGAACCCCCGCCCCCGCTACGAGAGAAAGAAAGACTATAGGATGTGAAAGATTCACAATGTAATTGCATTGCTTTACATCGCTCTTGGCTGTATTCCAAATGTAGTAAGAGATCAGCGATAAGTTAGATTATTTTTTTTGTGCCAAGGTATAAGTGTATTTGAGCGCAAGGGCTACCTATTTCATCATTTATAAAGAGTTAACTTCGTCGTTACACTAGCACCAGGCACAAATGCATCAATTTATATTTCGGTTATTTTACATCACTCATCTGCCTCTTGAGTTAATCGCGATAATACGGATGAATTATCAATTTATAAAATTGTGACGGGACAAACTCAGTGATACATTCATGCCTGACCAGAGTTCGAATCTGGAACATATGACCTCGCTTCGCTAAAAAGGCTGGCAGAAATGTATCGGAAAAGTGTAGGAGCACCAAGAACCGGTTTCACCCAGCACAGACAATGAAATCATTTACATCGACTCGCTGTGGCAGTGTTGCTCGCCACCCCCTCCCCCTCACTCGCAGATAGCATAGCCTTCTCAGCACCCACCTGCTGATGGAAGAGTGGAACCACAAGCAAAACAACCTGCGCAGACCCACGACTCCTGTGCACCGTACTCCCGCGAGGAGGGGCGGGGGAGAGTGGACCATGATTCCTTATGGCCCGAACTGAAGGGAAGAAGGGAGATCTGCGCGGGTACTTTTCGTCCCAAGGATTTTTTTCGTTGTGGTCGATCTATACTTTTCGTTTCAGGCATATTCCGACTGGAAGGTTTCTGGCACCCCTCCGCCCCCCCTTTCCCACCATGGTTAATAAATGAGACCCTTGCACTTTCAAAACCCTTATCGCAAGAAAAAGCTGGCATCAATTTTACACCACCATACAATAAGATTTACACGGGAAACATTTCCTAACATATTTTCTTGATTCGGACTAAGGGCAAATTAAAAATAGTCAAAGAATTAAATTACTGAAAATATGGAAAAGCGCGATACCGAAATCTGTAATGAGTGCGAAGGGAAAATCGAGAAAAGGAAAAAAAAAAATTAAGTATAAAAGTATTCGAATGACCAGATTAAGAGAGAAAGTTATCACGGCTCGAACAATGCAAATGAAAAAAAAAAACGGGAATACGAATTGAAATATACGACAATCGGAAGTAGGCTGAAGGAAGCAAATTTTAATAAACGTGGAAAGAAAACATAATGAAAGGAGCGCTGGTTCGATTCGCGACGGAAGCTCATATTTGTTGTTCGAATCCCACTCTACACTGTATGTCCAGATGCATTTACACTTAAAACAAACTTCGTGGAACTTTTTCCAAATCAGATGTCGCCAAAAATTTAAAAAAAAAAAGAATAACTCTGAAGGAAAAATGCCGAAAGCGTTATTGCAAAATGAAAAAAAAAATCTTCACATATTCGTTCGGAAGTGGTAAAAGAATAATAAAAAGCTCAAGCATAAATGTTAATAACACTTGTTATTATTACCAGAGACATTCTCAAAATAAACTTCTTGTCCGTTAAAATCAAATCAAGAGGAAAGCAAGATCTCCACCCGGTCGCGTGAATCTGTGGCTAGATTCAAGAGTTGGAAACACTACGCTTCTCGCGAGCTGCTATTCCTGGCGAAACTAGATAATATAAAATTCCGGGTTGCATAACCGTAAGGGGGGGCGATTCATTCGATTTCGAGTGTACAAACAGGTCTACGATCGATTTCTACCGTGTAAAGTTAAGAAAATTCTATTGCATAATGATGTATTAAGATATTCATGGGTTATTTCACAAATAGAATCGGTCCTAATTCCCTTAGTATCTTGCGTAGGATAACAAATCATAAGCAAAATTTCATATTTTTTTTCGTAATAATACAGGATCAGAGTCAAGGTTAGCATGGATGTTTGTTGAGTGTCCATTCATCAATTCCATCACATCATCACTCATCCCCATCTTCGCACATTAGCCAAAAGTGGAACAAAAAGCGAAGTAAACTAAAGCAAATCAATCAATGGTTTGCACAGAGCGCTACAACGCCACATGTCATGGGTTCGAATTAAAAATAATAATAAAGAGAAATTAAGCAGCTATTGTTTTGTATAAAGGTGGTTTCATGAGTGGCGTGCAAGAACGCTGTTAGCTTTATATTTTAACACACAGACTGTGCCGTGTGCCAATCGTTTAGGTTTGACGAAAGTGACATTTTGTCGTCCTGGAAGAAGGGTAAAACAGTGCGTTGCTACACTGACACTACAGCGCCTAGAATAACGTAGTGTGGAAAACGGACTGGTTCCACTCGAAAATGATCCGCTAGAGGCGCTGGTGTTGACCCCGATGCTTGGTGTTCGACTGCTTATAATGGAAGTAAATGGAGTTTTCGCTGCAACGTCTGATTCTTTTACATGAAGCATTTCTATGAATGTGATAATTGCTATGATATTTGGTACAGTGGTCGCGAAGATATTAACGAACATTCTAGACAGTCGACCACGTCCTGTTATCGTCATACTTTCGTTAATAATACGGGAGAAAAAATACGCGTGGAATGTTCTTGGCAACTAAATTTTTGTGTATGAATTAGGTTCATTATTATTATCGTCATCATCATTTATTTTAAAGATATACACACTGAAGCATTTGTATTTTGGATATTTACTGTCTCTTTTCTTCCGCTTTAAACTAATCGCGGCGATGATGATAATGATGATTGCATGAAACGACAAGGGGAACCCCACAAAACTTTCTTAGTGCCATCGACATGAGTGTAAGGCAACTTTCAAACCAATGGGACAAGCGACACGGGATGTTCACACAACAGATCTAGGCGACACGATAAGCCACACGTGTCGCTTTGTCGCTTCTGCGTCGCTCAAACTGGGCCATTTCCTCAATAGCTTGCAACATGTTGCCGTGCTTTGTTGTTCGCGCATACGCGATGCAATGAGTGTCTTGCTTTAGTGAGATTGCGCACCAAAGCGACAAGCGGCACGCGACACTTATCGCTTGAGGTTTTCACCAACCGAACGCTGGCCTGTGCTTCCCGTCATGCCGCTACGATGTGAAATGTTGCTTTTGATTGGCTCCTTTCCAAGCAACATGTGTTACTTCGGTATGAAAGTTGCCTTGGACCGGATGATCCATGTCGCTTTGGTGTGAAATCCTCGTATCGTTTGTCGCGTGTCGCTTTGGTGTAAAATCTCCTTGAGGAAACGGTGCAGTCAGAGCTTTTGTCCCTACGGTTCGAAAGGCTGCATTGATTTCCGACTGCTCGCTTTCAAGCGACATTTGTGGTTTGTCGCCTCGGTATGAATTATCTCTCAGGATACTATTTATATTCTAATAACATAGAAAAATAAACTCTAATACACAGTCCAAGACCTGACGTCCGGAATCACATTGCGATGTTTCTTCTTGTGTTACGCATGCTATTTATTTATTCATTTTATTTTACTTTTATTTCCAGATTAATGCCATTTCGTGACTGCAAATCACTCCACAAATATAAATTTTTCCATCAATTCACTTACCGCCTTTCTAGAGAAACAAATCTACACAATATATTCCAAAAACTAACTAAGCAGCATTACTTTCATAACAAAATTAGCACCTGGGTCGATCGCACTGCCATCTACTTGTCATCGTCTCGGGGAACCAGTTTCTTGGTCGTTTTCCACACTACGTTATTCAAGGCGCTGTAACTGACACCATCACCATGCAAAATTTGAAGGAAGTGTTTTAGACACACAAAATCTAGGACTTTTGTTCAAAATTATTGTGGGAGAGCCGGTACGCACAAAATATTAAATTGCTTAATGGTGACCTCGTTATTTTTCATTTCGGTTTTCTGTCACTCTTGGCTAATCGCGAAGATGAGGATGGGTGATGACATGATGGAATTGATGAATGGACACGCACAAAGAACACCCAAAACCATACCAGGATTTCGAACTCGGGGCCCCTTGGCGTCGTAGCATTCTGTGCTAAACACTACGCCGCCGAGGTCAACTATAGTGTTTTCGTAAATGTGGCAAATGACACATGCATTGCCAGCCGCTTCGAAACATATAGAAATGTTGCCCTCTATCTTCAACAATGAACTGTATCTTGAATTTTAATGGCAATATTTAGAGCTTTTCCATCTGAAATGACACATTGTGGTGCTACCCAACTATGCGAAGCATAGCTTATTCTTATCAAACGCTCTTTTCTTTCTCGTGTGAGGCCGACTGTAAATGGGAAATATCTTACCTACATTTTATATTGTTTTATTTTATTAGAAGATAAAACTGTAGTGTACAGTACAAGAAGTCATAATATCCTAGCAAATAATAGAATCTAGTTGTGAAATTAGAATGCTTGTCCTCAGACTATTCAAATATAGTTAGGATGTATCAGACTATTCAAATATAGTTAGGATGTATCTTTCTATTATCAGTGCGTTCGCAAGTACGGGTGACAACAAATAGTAAGTGCGTACTGCAATCGTCTCGTCATTAGCTGACATGTTGACTTGAGAACACTAGAGTCGTATTCACGTTCAGAAGACACAACGGCGCTTATGGAGAAACCGCACAGTGTTGCCAATACAGCGCTAGCTCATGTCGCCGGGAAATGATGATCTTCCTTCACAATGAAGGTGTTACATATTTTGTATATATAATGATAATTATATGTAATTATTAATATTAATATTATACTGTGAACGTTACAGTTACCCTTTTTACTATGATTCATTGCGATCACTACACACGCGAGTGTAATGCACGAATATGACACTTCAGAAATCACTTAAAAAAGTAAAAATCACTGAGAGCTCACACAACTGAAAACACTTTTTCGGGAGAGGGAAAAAGTTTAAACAGACCAAAGTAGATCTCTCACTCAAGTAAGGGGAACCTGGCACATGGGTTAAATTCAAGTTGCAACCCAAACAAACAAATGAGTTATGGCCCACGTGAACTGATAAGACGTGAATGACTCAAGCAAGGCATGTCATATTTCTATCTTGAAGCCCCATATTTTGTCACGTGTTGGAAAGCCTTTCAAAGGTTAATGTGGTGTCTATGAATTTATGTGTACGTTGGAAACTGAAAGGTGATCTTCATTTCAGTATTAATGTCGACAGTAATGTAAACGAAAACAACGTGTATTTGCGACAGCACTAATGTTGCTCACAACAGCAGCATTGGAAATAATTGTCAATTATTAAATTTAAGTAATTTCAATTCTATTATAACAAACTGCATGAAGTTTATATTTTTACTGAATAGAAATAAAATAACGACTCGAAAACTTGGTGGTGATAGCCGGAATGCTGCGGTGAGTCGGCTCAAGATGGCCAGACAACGTCTCCTTACTTCGCGCGCGGTTCGGGTTAAAAAGAAACTCCAAATGCATGGAAGTAATATTTCTGGGAACCTTTAAGTGGTTATAAAAAATAATTTCATTATTTTCTCCACAACTTTGTCGCTGGAAGTTTTTACTGGGAATTACAGAACAAAAAATGGCCAGCGACGACATTTTCTACTGCACGAATATAAAAAATCTCCACATACTTTATTTGAATATTTTTTAATGCGAATATGCTTTAAAGTATTGATAAATTCTGAGTACCACCATCACCTATAACAATTAAAAAACAGTGTCAATTTTTTTAATAATGAATGCTTCAATTTTACGGCATGTTTCAACGTTAGGAATGAAAACAAAGCAAAAATTTTGTTTTCACAGAAAATTTGCGTTTTTAATTTATCTAAAATTTTGTAAGCAAGTTACCAGTTTTTTGTGTTCACCATCGTATTCTCTACAAAATTTCCTGCAAAACTGCAGGTGCCGATTTTACTTAAGCTAAATTTGTAAATCCAGAAATTTCACAACAGCGCGCTCGTATTTCCCATAAGAAAAGCATTGCCCATAAGAGCCCATTGTGTCTTCTGAACGTGAAAACGACTCTAGTCGAAAACCAATAGACTCCTGACAAAAGTGATTACAATGGCAATACGGCCCCCAAAGCTCTCCGCCGTATTGAGTGGGGCCCAACTCAGATCTACCGGCGCTGCAGGTAACAGCAACCTCCCTCGGGTCCAACCATCGGTGACCGATAAGTCAGGCCCTAGGGAGCCCTCCTTGTTGTGTCAGCATGCTTCATGCGGTTAGACTGTCTAACTACGTGAAAGAACACTTAGTGTGTGTGATACTGGCGGCATCTTGCCTTTACGACACTTGCCAGAAAACTTTATTGAAGCAAGAAAAAGGAAGAAGAGAAGGGAGGGATTAATGGCTTTCACCTATGCAGGAGAAAATGACTGGACCAAGGACAGAAAAAAAAAAAGAAACATTTACGAGTGTGAAGAGTCTTGGTTTCGTGATCTAATTTGAGATCATTTATTGACTTGTTTACATTGTATTTGGACATGGCTTTGCGGGCAAGCTAAAGAGTTCACATTGTGCGCAAGTAGACTAATATGGACTGGAACTACACTTTATAGTGGGATCCGAGCCATTGTGCTTCCGTCGGGTATCGAACCTGGACCAGGATTACAAGGCGACGACCTTACCACTACGCCATCGGGTAGGCCCTAGGTTTAACTTTAAAATAATTAAAATTGTCGGATTGGATGCTTATGGAAGAATGACTAATAAAAATCTACGCTGATGCGAGGTTAGTGGGAGGATGTTTAGTGTGAAGTCAACTGCGTTTTAAATATTTATAAAATGTGATGTAAAATATTTAAGTACAAGTTTGGAATAATTTCATTTGGTTTAAGCTAAAAGGTGTATTTGTCAGAGAGGGAGGCGTCAGAATCATCGTCAGTTTGGGTAATGCGTATCGTAGCTCCCGTCGGATTTTGGTTGTTTGTGGTGTCTGGCCGGCCTGAAGGTACACTCACAAAGGAATACGCGTCCCCAAAAATAAGACGATTTGTGTCAACGAGGCTTGCACACGGCCATCATTCCCTGTGCTCAAAGTCTTACAGAGGCACAAAGGTCAAGATGAAATGGCGGAAGCCACGCCTTGGATAGCGTGGGAAACTGAAACGTGATTTGGAGTGTTTCTATTTATGGCATCCCTTCAGTTGCGACACAACTAATTTTCTTTGTGACCGCGTGCGAAACCGATAAGCTTCCTGGCTTGTTTACGACGCTTCATCGAACAATAAGGCATTCATGAGCTTTGGAGAAGACGCATTAAGGATCACCTTTGCTTCTGTGAAAGTGCATGCAAGTTCTGTCGTCAACTGCATGCTGGAAAGAAAATTTGCGGTTAGAAAATGCTCTTGTTTATGCAGTTAAAATTTCATGATAATACAAGCGTTAAAGTTTCGAGTTATATGGAGGAAGAATGAAAAAAAGGTTGATTCAATAATAAAATAAAATACGAATTTACCATACCAAAGTACATAAATTTAGCACAACGAAATGAGGGTTATCAGACGACTTCTTTTACCCGAACATGTCCTGTTAAAAATGGTCCGGGCGGATTTTTAGGAAAATGAGGAAATGAACTCCTTTTTGGGGTATAGACAACTGCTTCAACTTAAAGATTCGTAACAAAATTTTATATTTGTAAATAATTGTTAACGTTGTTTCCGTGTTCGATTTAAAAAAGTAAGAAAATGCAATGAGCTTCTTCATCTGTTTTAGGTCCAAATATTCTCCTAAGAATTTTATTTTCAAAAACTCTCAATTAAGTTTCAGAACCTTATATACTAGATGTCGCCAAAGTCCCCCCCCCCCCCCCAAACATGGAACTACCTTCCAGATTTGCAAATACACGGCGACCTACCAAGGATGTATCAAATATCTCAAATTCTTGGTTGATGCGATAGATAGGCGGGGCAATAACATCATGTGTGTAACTATATGAATACACGATCATTATGAACATACCACAATATTTTGAGGCGCCAGCACAAAACGTTTCAAGTGGGTGTCAAAATCGAAAAGCTCCATTCTTACATGGGAAAAGTAGAGATGAAAGAAACGGGAGACAATGAAAAGATGGAAGAGAATTAAAGAAACCATAGAAAGAAGAGAAAAAGACAATAGAAACACACCAAGAGAGTCGGATAAAGAAGCAAAACACACACACACACACACGTGCTGGCCTCCGTGGGGGAGTTGTGACAACAGCGCGCTACGACGCCAGGGGTCCCGGGTTCGAATCTCGGTCTGAGCATCAGTGTTTGTGAATGTTCCTTCCCTTCATCAATTTCAACATATCACCCTCGCGATAAGCCAAATGTGGCAGAAAATCGAAGTAAAATATATATATATAGAGAGAGAGAAGAAGAAAGTAAGAAAGAAAGGAGCGTCACGAAAGAGGGGAGAGGAGAAAGTAAGTAAATAGTAAAACGAGAGACAAAACAGAAATTTAGTAGAAAACAGGCAGGAAAAGAGAGAGAAGGGAAATAAATTGCAGAACATCGATAGAGGGAAAGAATAAAAAAGAAGCTGACAGAAAATGGGATGAGAAAACACAAAAAAAAGTTGTCAAGAATAGAGGAAGTAAACAAAGATACAATAAGAGGGTTACAAATAAGAGATAGTTACAAATAAGAGGGAGCGAGAAGGAGAATTCCTTCTTACTCCAAAGTGTGTCAAGCAACCCCTTCCATTGCTCCTCCCTGAGGACGCCCATGAGTTCTTATAATGAACTAACAAACTAAATTGAAGAGTACCGCAACCTTTCCTCCCAAAAAAAAAGTCGCTGGGTATTACTATTGTTTCATTCAACTATTATTAGCTAGATCGTTAACTTTAGAAAATTTAGATAACTTTTTCTAGATTCTGAGATACTGATAACAAGGACGTGCGGAAGGGGGACAAGGGGGCGCCTTGCAAAAAATGTTAACCCAAAATTACACATTTCACACACAAAATAATTTCATTTGTCAGGGTAATTTATGATAATTCCATTAGAAGGGACCTGCAGGAACATAACTTCACAATTAAAGTTTTTTTTTTAGAAGGCAATACAATTATGGGAAAAAATATGACTCATCCTCCCACCTCACCACCTTCCCCGATGAAAACATTACATTGCTTTCCCTTCCCTGAAAGAACTTCTCTGGACGTCCATGATTGACACGGCCAGTCACGGTTCTCAATCAGAAAGACAGACAGACAGACAGACAGACAGACAGACAGACAGACAGACAGACAGACAGACAGAGAGACAGACAGAGAGAGAGACAGACAGACAGATAGAGAGAGAGAGAGAGAGAGAGAGAGAGAGAGAGAGAGATAGATAGATAGATAGATAGATAGATAGATAGATAGATAGATAGATAGATAGATAGATAGATAGATAGATAGATAGA
The DNA here is from genome assembly GCF_977018435.1 of Lepisma saccharinum. NCBI lineage: Eukaryota > Metazoa > Arthropoda > Insecta > Zygentoma > Lepismatidae > Lepisma > Lepisma saccharinum. The sequence continues at coordinate 205,730,430 of NC_139230.1, forward strand.
TAGATAGATAGATAGATAGATAGATAGATAGATAGATAGATAGATATAACAATACGGCACCCAAAGTTCTCCGCCGCATTGAGTGGGGCCCACCTCAGTTCAAGCGGCGCTGCGGTGTAATGGCAGCCTCTCTTGGGTCCTACTACCTGTGAAGTCAGGTACAGTAGAACTCTAGATAGCCCTCCTCATGTATGACATGCTTCATGCGGTTATTTTGTTAACTACTTAAAGACACACTTAGTGTGTGTTGGCACATCTGGTTTCTGCCTTTCGGCACTCGTCAGGAAGCTCACTTAGAAGAAGGAAAAAAAGGAAGAATGCCAAATGCGAAGAAGGAACATGAAATGTGTTCGCGTACCTTCTATCTAAAATGTTTGGCGACTCGTGGTCATCTGGTATAACTCGTGTAGTTTAATTACTGTGAATGGAATCGGAACTTTATGGGGACGAATTCACAAGAGCAAATGTAAGCTGTATTAATATAATTGTGCAGTGGCTTCTGTAGAAGAATGGTTCTAATATAGTCGAAATAAGGGGTGTTAGTGGGATTGTGCAGTATATTGGAAGTGTTAGTTTTGAATTTTAGTGTGATTTGAACGTTTCTGATTTACTTGGAGTAAATTCTGACGGGAGTTAGAGGAGTCTGCGTCATGCCTGTTTGGGTATTAGTACCATTTGATTTACTGCAAGAGCAGCGCATGACTCCATTCCCCACCGGTTCTCTGGTCTCATGTGCGAATCGATAAAAAGTTATGTAGCGTTAATCTGCTGTTTGACAGGTTTGCATGACATGACAATACGGCCCCCAAAGATCTCCGCCATATTGAGTGGGCGCCAACTCGGATCTACCGGCGCTGCAGGTAACGGCAGCCTCCCTCGGGTCCAACCATCGGTGACCGATAAGTAAGGCCCTAGGGAGCCCTCCTTCTTGTGTGAGCATGCTTCATGCGGTTAGACTGACTAACAACGTGAAATAACACTTGTGTCATGTATGATACATGGCGGCGTCTGCCTTTACAGCACTTGCCAGTAAATCTTATTGAAGGAACGAAAAGGAAGACTAGAAGGGAGGGATTAAAAGTTTTCTCCCATGAGGGAGAAAATACCTGGATCAAGTGCAGTAAAAAAAACTTCCAATTTAAATGTCTTCCAACATCTGTTTGCGCGGCGTGGTTTTCATGAAAATGATCTAAATGAAATTATTAAAGTCTAAATTAAAAGTCTAAATTAAAGTCAATAAAATTTGAATGGTTGGTATCCTACTACAGAGTGGCACTATAAGTATCCAAACTAACGGGGTGTTAGTGGGATTTTTATTTGCTTTATTTTACTTCGCTTTTTGTGCCACCTTTGGCTAATTTGCGAAGATAGGGATGAGTGATGATATGTTGAAATTCACGAATGGACTCACAAATATCCATGCCAAGGCCAGGATTCGAAACCGCGACCCCTGCCGTCGTAGCGCTTTGTGCTAACCACTCAGCCACAGGGGCCGGCATAAGGGTGTTTGTTAAGATTTTGTGTTTTGTATTACTTAATGTCTGGGTATGGGTAATTTTATCGACAAGGAGGAACCAACGCCGGGCTCAGTTAACTTCCCGTTATATTCGACTTCCACCCTTTCTTACGCATTACAATATACAGAATTTGACATCAAGATTGCTGTCAGTAACAAATCACCGGTATATCGCGACTTACGGTTTCGCGATCCCTGTGGCACTAAGGACTTGAATTAAATCACTGTCAATAACGTTATTCTCTTACCCTTCTGAACGACTCGTGGAACGGCACAGTATGTCACCATGTTTATACCAAATTTATTTATTTATCTATTATTAAACACAACAGGCGAATGCCCAATAACAGTGTTCTACATTTCTTGCTTTGAGTTTGTGAGTTTGGTAAGAAATATTATTGTGCAGAAATGTAAATAAACATAAAACATGTCAACGCTAAATTATATGTGTATACAACAGTTAACAAACCGAGTTATAATAATACATGTCAATTGAAGATAGTGGAATAAAATATCTAACTATTATCTACAAAAATAGCCTACATGAGTACAATTATTAAGTACAATGCACAATGTATTTATGTTTACACTCAGTATTTCAGATCTTTACCACCATGCACAATATATATAAGATACTGATATAATATATTATAAATTACATAAATTATGGAAATAAAATAACACAGTATAATATATATTTGATAACGACAGCTCTGAGACGTTGGACTACTCAGTGGCGGGAACTGTACCACGGTAAAACTTCACATCTATAGTTCAATTTGATAGATCGAGAAGGAAAACGCACATGATGGTTCCGGAGAAACTCTGCACATTTTTTTTTTTTTTGTTATTTTCCTGTATATAAAACGTGGATGCTTAATGCATTTGAAAATTGGGCGTAACTTGGGGAGGAGCAGAAACGAAATTGGGACATAGAGGGAGAGAGATCAAAAAGTTTTATATCCCACAAAAATAGCATCCACGACTATTTTCATAAATGTTGTTACATTTGCGAAATAACAAAAAAATATTCATGATTTCCCTCCTCAGGACCGAGAAGGTTTACAAAAGTACAATTAACTTCCAAATTTTAATACACCTAAATATTATGTTAGCTAGTTGAGCGAGTTAGTTGGTGTTAGTTGGTCCACGTTATCCACAAGAAGGCTAATCGGGACTGGACCTACAACCTAAATATTATGGACTGACCAATGTCCCCTTGCCATAACCAAGTTATGTCTACGACCAATAGGGAATATATTTTAGTGATATGAATCCAATTTCATACTATTATATCTGCTAATTGAACTTTAATAAATTTTCCCGGAATCGCGTGAATGTAGATCAGTGGCGCAGGAACGTTATTAGGTCAGTCATATGCCATATGTAATGAAGAAGATTTGTATCTTATCTTTTTTTAAAAAGTGTATCTCCCTTAGGCAAAAGAGCATTCGTCTGGAGCGCGATTTTCTGAGCGTAAACTTTACCTGATTCCATCGTTCCACACACATTTTAAACAATTTTCATCTTCTTATAGAGGATTACAAGAACACAGGTCAATGAACTAACTAGTAGAAGCAAGCACAACGTAATAGAATAAGTTTACAATGGTATGAATTTCTGTGGTAAGGAAGACGATGCTTTTAATTTATAAACAATGTAAACTTTTTTTAGTGATCGAATTGAAAAAAGTTTCTTTTAACAGTAACACCTTGCGTCTGTGAAATTATCTAAGAGGGCGATACAATTGAATTTACGGATTTAGGTGGTACCTACAGTAACCCCCTTCAAAAATTGGGGGTACAGTTTACACATGTACCCCCCTCCCCCGTTCCTGCGCCACTGATGTTGATGACGTGTATCGAACATAAGTAGCTACAGAGACTGAAATGAACTGGGTTCGTTGATACTTTGTCCACTATGAAATGCACATTGTACAATGACGATGACAATACGGCCCCCAAAGCTCTCCGCCGTATTGAGTGGGGCCCAACTCAGATCTACCGGCGCTGCAGGTAACGGCAGCCTCCCTCGGGTCCAACCATCGGTGACCGATAAGTCAGGCCCTAGGGAGCCCTCCTCGTTGTGTAAGTATGCTTCATGCGGTTAGACTGTCTAACTACGTGAAAGAACGCCTAGTGTGTGTGATACTGGCGGGATCTGCCCTTAAGGCATTTGCCGTTAATTCTTATTGAAAGCGAATGAAAGGGAGGGATTAAAGGTTTCTCGCGTATGAAAGAAATAAGACACCACACTCTGGTCAGTAAAAATCCTGCGAATTTAAATGTATGAGAACACTTGGTTTCATTATAAAATTTGAAATTGATTAGTGAGTTGTTTAGCTTGTGTTCGGGGCATGGTTTTAAAGATTTGATTGATTGATTAATTGATTGATTGATTGATTGATTGATTTAGTTTATTTTAATTCGCGTTTTGTGCCTCTTGGCTAATTTGTGAAGATGGGGATGAGTGATGATATAACAGATTATTTTGAGGACTGATTATTTCTTCCGAGAAGAAAGAGGTTAGATAGATTAACACCCCTCGGGGAAAATGAACTGTCCTTACTATGCAAATACAAAGGGACAAAGAAACACGCGGTGAAGTTTTTCGAGCAGTGTTTGTAGAGCCTTTGAGTGAAAGGCCGCGTTGCTTCACGCGTTTGCTGCAGAAGTTTACAGGCAGCAGTTGGCGTCGAGATCTCTGGGTATGGAGAATTCGCGAATTTGATAGTGCTATCGGCAGCAAGTTGCAGTTAGATATTCGGGGACTGTTTTTGTAGATGTCGTTTGCCTAGTGGACAGTTAACAGTGATCTGTGTTCCGGACATTTGAACGTTTGCGTGACTGGGGAAAGAGCGCGCGGAATTTTATTTAAATACAGACTGTTTTCTCGTGGCAAGAAGTGAAAAGAACACTGCAAGTGTGTAGTTGTGAACTGAGAATTGCTAATCGAGGTGACGACGTTGATACCAAGTTCGACCTTTGAACTATGAATGCGACGGTGAATTACTTCGAGGGATAGACGTCGAAGATCTTCGAGGGAAAGAAGAAGCGGCGGAAAGAAGACATCAAGGAGGTTCTGCCAATAGCGTTGCCCCCTTAGGGTCGAGAGCTCTCGAGATGTTTACTTTTATATCGTAGATGTTTACTTTTATATCATATGTTTACTTTTATATCATAAGTGTTGATTACAATAAGAGTGAAAGCGCAGCGCTGAGTAACTTTCGTAAGTAGGTCGACCATATTCTTTAAAGTGTTTATTTTCTGTTCATTAATCCATGTTACTAACATTAATCTAAGGCAACTGGAGGTAATTTTTGTATTAGTTTTAACTAAGTAAAACAAAGCCCTCCAGCTTTCCAGGGCAAATTAAAAATTTATTAACCGCTAGTTTCTTTTAAAAGTTATTATTTATATATATTTATATATAATATATAATAATTTAGACTTATTAATAAGTCTGAATTAAAGTCAATAAAAGTTGAATGTTTAGGATTCTGCGATAGAGTGGCTCTAATAAGTATTCAAGGTAACGGGATGTTAGTGGGGGTTATGCAGTGTTGATTTGAGGGTATTTATTAAGATTTATTTTGTTAATTAATCAGTTTAGTTTTTTTCGCTGTTTAGTATTAATTTAGTGTGCCTTAGGTTTTCTCCAATACAAATGTTGAAGCAAATGTAGATAAGATATTTCATTTCGACATTTCAAGATCTTCCAGAGCATTGGAGCTTGAACTGGCATTAGCTTTTGCTTCTGAATACACTGTAGAGCAAACCAACAATAGCTGAACGGGTCTCAAAATGTGCTAATTTGATATGAACTTTGGTCACTCCAGTAGCATAGCCATTTTAAACAATAAAATAGCACTGGCTATGGCTCTAGTGGTTTGATTTCTTGTGATTAAGTTTAATTCACGTTGTTTTTCTGCCACTTTTGGATGTCGCGAAGATGAGAATGAATGGTGATAAGATGAAATAGATGAAGTGACAAACACAAGCATAGGGACGAACACAACACGAGTTCCTCTGTTTCATGGTCTGTAACAAATAATCGACAAAGCGTTCACCTATCGTAGCCAGTGATTTCATTACTTTCAGATATGTACTCGTATTTCCTCCACATTGCACTATATAGGTGGGCAATCAAAGATGTATAATCAGACACACCTCATCACATCATCAACCATTGTGTATCAAAATCACTCTGCGTCGTAGCCAATAAGAACTGAAAATAGTTCTCACAAGCAGGGTTGGTCTTCATATCATGATGAGTTTCCTGGGATGTATTGGTTAGCAAATAGCAGGTTCATGTCTCCAACAAATAAATCCTTGACATGATAACCTATGTTCGTCGGAAAAGTCTCTCAGTTCCAAGTAGTACACCCTGAACTGTATTTTGCTGACTATCGAGATCTGACGTCTGAACTCGCAGCCAGTATAATTCTCTTGTTGAGTTGAGTTGGTGTTTTAAGTCCACTTTATGCACAGTAAGGCTAATCGGGACTGGACCTACAGTTTATAGTGGGATCCGAACCACTTGAGCCTCCACCGGGTATCGAACCCGGGACCCCTTGATTACAAGGCAATGACGCTACCACTGCGCCATGGGGGAGGCCTATATAATTCTCTTGTGAGGCTCGTGTAATGCTGTCCATGTTTGTGAAGCAACGTGAAATAAACAAAATCAAATCAAACCGTAAAAGCCTTAGACAGAGCTATAAGGGGTATTTCACGGTTGGGCATTTCATAATTGAAGAACCAAAGTGCAATGCAAATTAACATGTTTTTGAGACACATTCAGCAATTGTTGGCCTGCTAATGTCAGTTGGAGCTCAGAGGGGCTGAAACATTTGCTTCAGCTCTGAAAGATAACAGGATACTGCTACTCTGTGGTTGCAATACATTAAAATTGACGACTAAACGTGGAAAACGTTGTAAGTGCCAAAAGCGAAAGTGTTCTTACGCACATCTGCCCGTAAGAACGTTCACACTAACGACCTCTTTACACGCCCTTTGAACTACTTAGAGGGCTACCAGCCACTTTTCACGTTTACCACATTATAAAGCATGGGACATTTCACAGTTTAACGTGGAAAACGGTGTTTGAATTATTTTGGCACTTACAGAGTTTACCAATTTTAGTCATCAATTCTTGATAACCGTCGGAATTTCAGTAAAAGCGAGCAACTGGAGTTTGCATCTGCAATCAGTTACGTATATGATATTTTTTTTTCATCAGGACACAAGCGCCTATGTGGCAAGTTACACAACATGTAATCATAATCACCAGGTATCTACGAAAAATTTGCAAGGACTACATACATGTTTTGGGCTAGTTTGTCACCTGATCAATTTATAGAATCATATTTCACCGTATCATATTAGTTAAATATATTAGGCCTCCCCGATGGCGCAGTGGTAGCGTTGTCGCCTTGTAATCAAGGGGTCCCGGGTTCGATACCCGGTGGAGGCACAAGTGGTTCGGATCCCACTTTAAACTGTAGGTCCAGTCCCGATTAGCCTTACTGTGCATAAAGTGGACTTAAAACACCAAATCAACAACAACAAATATATTGTTCATACATTTTGAAAACAGAAAAATAAATTAACAAACGCAACTGATCGAACACCGTAGAAAAAATACATTACCTTCTCACCAATATCGCAAGAAATGGAAAACAAGTTACATAGTTTGTTATATATTTGCTTTTTGTGTATAATGCACCATTTTTGAAATATTAATTTATCAATTTTCAAGGTGATTTTTTTGCACCAGTTTTCAAGATGGCAGCGAACCTACAGGTCAGAGAATGGTAAACTTTTCAAAATCGGATTCGTCACATTTTTTTTACTACAGATGCACTTCGTTACATTTCTGTTGCAATTATTTCCCTGATGGCCAAAAAATATCACAACTTTACAAGACCGAGGTATAGTAAGATTTTGTGTTGTATTAGTTAATAATTATTTTAATTATAAATAATTAACTAAAATCTTACTATACCTCGGTCAAGCCATCTCCCATTCACAGCGCAGAACGTTTGTTTTGACAAAATCATGTTTCGCTGCTGGCTGCCTTAAATTAATAATTTATTCAGTTTTGTTTTATTTCAGAATGCAGTGTTAGAGGCTTCTATAGTAAGGACATGATAAATTCAGGCGCGGGAACGCTCTTGTGGCAGTCAACAGCCAATTAGGCCTACCGTTGACCTATACTGTCATATACCATGTAAAATTGGGGCAACAAGCGGCAACCTTAGAATCCCTGCACCCTGAAGCAGGCAGGCGGGAGATAGCTTCGCCAAGGTAAGGTTTTGGGTTGTGTTAATTAATTTCGTTTGATTTGATTTCAGAAAGACACCTTTGTCATGTGTTAGTGGTGTCTGGACTTACGCCGGGCTGAGTTATTTCTCGCCAACCCCCAAAAGTTCCCTTCGTCCTACGCCCTTTCTCGGAGCACTATGAAGAGGCGTTCCAGTCTCGCTCGGCACTCCGCCCATCGGCCAGAGAGGCCTCCCTCCTTCGTCAGTTTCCTCCGGTCGGTTTAGCCAACCGGTGAAGTAAAGACAATTCCGACAGGCTGGCGGTCACGCCGGCCGAGGCCAGAACTCACTGGTTCCTCTCTTCATCTATACTCTGTCCCAGCTAACTATGGAGCAAGGCGGCGCATAGCGTCAGAGAAAGTAAGGAAATCTATTGGTCAAAGCAAAGAAGCAGACATTGATGGGAAGGCTGGTAGAGCAATATTATTCCCGTAACATCTTTGGCTGTTATGCATTTGAAGCATCGGAACGAGTCACAAGTCTCGAAGCAGCCAATTAACCAAGCGAGCCGTTGCATCTCAACCCAGAACCTATCGCTAAGCCCGTTGCTCAGGTTCTACATGCCCACTAGTATCGCTAGACAGATTCGTGCAGTTCGCTGGAGATGTTTCGAAAGTAATTCGACTCTAACTTCACTCACTTTCCCCCACTCCACGCAATCCCGTTCCTCTCAAGTGTTCATTGGTGGAGCCGTCTCGCGTCAGTTTTAGTTTGCCTGCTCCAAAGTTAGCTGGGACGGAGTATACTCACTGTCTGTGTATTCTGCCCACCGCAAATTTCTTTCCAGTGAGAGTTAGTTAGTTCTATTGGCCAAAGTTATTTTGTTGTCTCGACTAAAAACTCGCTCTCTCAGAACCACGACGGTGTGTTGGCAGTAGAGGTCAGGGAAACAGTACAAAATTGCAATTACAGCCCTTTCCCTAAACCAAGAGCTGCTTATATGAGGCATAGTGTCATTTCAATGATAAAAAAAATATGTAAGAAATCACCCAAGTTCCCACAGGTGCCTGCTAAGTGAAGTTGGTCGATAGAATATTGGCGCTCCATTGTCTCGCGGTGATTGGTGTGTCTTAAGATTTTTGCAATAGGAGAATTTAGAGGCTCAAAATAGGTTAATTCTAGTACAAACGTGCGTAAAAGTAAATATAAAATCACTTCACCGATTTGTACTGTAAGAGTTGGGTGGGAATCCTTGTCAGCTTGCTCTAATAAATGAACAATTACTTGTACATCGTAATAGAAAAAATGTAAATATCTGTTGCAAACCAGCTACTATGGATTGATACTAGGGTTAAGCCGATATCACTTTGGACCCATACCGATACTCTTACCGATTCCCACCGATACCGATACTTGAAAATTGCAATAATTAAAATTTGTTCAAAATATTGATCATTATTGGTTTGTAAATATTCTTCTCCAATTATATGCATCAATTACCAGTAAATTTGCTTTAGAATATTCAAGAATTACATCAGAATATTAAAATAAATGTTATGTAATCACAAAATTATTATTTTTTTTACAAAGTTGGTACAAAATAAAAATAATGTTTGAATTTTGAATATTTACCAGGGTAATTAGAAGCCGCGAAAGTGTCGCGCGGCATTTTTGCGGATCCTGTCAAAGACCAATGTGCAGTAAAAGTATCGGCTGTTACCGGTAGATGAATTCCAACCGATACTTTCCGATACCGATACCACTGGCAACATCGGCATCGCTATGGGTATCGGTATCGACTCAGCCCTAATTGATACATATTTTCGATTTTTCTTTTAAATTTTGCTCTACATAAAAAACAAAGGTGCTGCACATACGAAATATGAACTAACGACAATGATACTTTACGATGAGGAAAGGGGACGACAGCCGTGTTATATATTCCAATGTAAAATGGCTAAGGCTGTATTTGGAATCCTTTGCTAAATAAATGGAGAAACATTTTAACGATTCACATCCGAATTTCTACTAAACTACAGTGTCCACTATTATGAATGTTTAAAAATAAAAATAATAAATGCACTCCTTTAATTCTAGGGTGTTCGGGAAAAGGTACATAATTCACAAACTGCAAATTTATGTTGCTTTCTTTTAAGTCGCACTGAAACAATTACAGAAAAAGTATAATTTTATATTAGGCATGTGTAAGGATTCTAAACAGTGATCGAACATGTAGGCTATAGCATGTCTATAATGTTTGCTTTTAAAGTTATCAGTATGTATAAGACTTATATGTTTTTTCCCGAACAGCCTAATTCTTCCATAAAAATATGAAAAACAACAAAACATTAGTGACGATAGGGCCCAATTCATGGGACGCCGAGACTTTCAAATACTAGCTCCTTCTAGGTCTATTTTAGGCTACTGCGTTCCCGATTCGTCTTAAAAATCATAGGCAAGGAACGCAAATGGAAGATGTTGCCTATACTGTAATGCACGGATATTCACGAATACTTCCGGTTCTTACCAAAAGCATTGACTTTGAGAAAGATTGATACAACTGGTATCATTTTTCTTGACTTCCCCAGGTTTTCAATTTATTCAAATTACTAAAAATTACTATTAAGCTCTGATATCCTAATCGGGACAAGACTTAAGAGTTTAAGGTGATGTCCGAACGAGGTCCAATGCAGTTCCACCGTTGACTAACCCGAACCCTCTCGATGACAAGGACTAACCACTGCACCGTCAGAGAATACCGAAGCTCTTCCTCAACTGATTTCACCTATTCCAGGATTCAAAGATTTTTGATTGATTGAGTTGGTGTTTTAAGTCCACTTTATGCACATTAAGGCTAAGGATTCAAATATCATTTGAGACCTTTGGCTCTTGGGTAACAATTTCAGAAAGATATCCTAATCCATTATTGTGAACATTTCACTTAAATATCTTTTTAATTGAATTTCAACTGGAATATTAATGTAAAGCATGTGTAAAATACAGGGTACATAATACATTTTACACAAAACTGCCAAGAATTGTACGATTCTCTGTATTGTGAAGTCTTGAGATATGTAATATTTGTATAAATTGGAGCATATATAATTTGCAGTGGTCACGTGTTTGATTCCAGGTGTACATTAGTTCGAATTCCAATCATTTAAACTCTAAAGTTCAATCCCGTTTAGCATTTTTATATCATTCCCAGTTTGCATTACAGGCTCATGTCGTGGCTTATCTGACCTACCGGGCGTAAGTGAGAATAACTCCTTTTTAAAATGAAAATCATTTTAACTTCATACGTATGCATGGAAATTTGTCAGAACGTAGCGGAAGGTTTCTACCATCTACAGGTAAAAAATACGTACTTTTCATCGGTGGCTAAGAATTCTTACGGAAGCAGTGAGGGCAACTTTTAAATGGGACTTAAGCCCACCTCAGATAAGCAGAAAATAAAGTTGGGGTAAAATGATCTGAACATATATCGTCTCTGCATTATGGTAGAAAATTTGGCATTGGACTTTATGAACGAAAATGTAGGCAGAGATCGCAATATACACTTTAACCGAAAGTTTTAGAGAAACCTATATTTCAAATGTATCGTGCATATATTTCAAATTTAAAAATATTTAGTTCATTTTAAAAAAAAAACTTCTCACTCTCTCCCTTTCACGATAACGAAATAAAGACAATGCAATATTCTTAAATACACATATTCTGTAAGACAAAGTAATATTTGTGATTACACATATTCTGTAACATAATGAATTACTATACAAACATGACAAAAATTTTAGTATGAGAATACAAGATTTTCATATAATTGTTAAATTTTGCCAATTTAAAAATCGAAAGAATGGTCCTGGTTGACATTATTGCCAAATTATTACATATTAAGCTGCAAATCAAATCACAAATAAGCTAAAACATAAGAATAAAAAATACAGTAACCTTACATACATTTATAAACAGTCAGTACACTTCTAATTACATATAAGTCATAAAAGTATTATACTTAAAATGTTTTCATGATCATCGTATAAAACTGATAATTTTATTGGACCGAATTTAAATTAGGTTCATTTCACAGACTTTATCCCTTAACTTGTGAAGTGCGGTCTCACGAAACGCTTGAGGTTCTGTAAGTTTCCGATTACCGCCTTTTGTTCAAGCTAGTGTCGCCACCTTCCATCTACCTTACGGAATAGCGTCCTTGGCCCTCCTCATAGCATTAGTTTCTCGCCAGCTTATCGCGTGTAAGGAATAAAACCCATTTTGCTTTATGTAGTTAAATTGCACTTACTAGATGTTAAATATATCATAAAAAGTTATTTTTTGTGTATATTTTGACAGTACGACAAGTGAAATGAATATGTTCACATTTATAATATTTTTTGTAGATGAATAAACTAATTCATATAGTAGCTATAACTTACGTTGACACTAATTGCTGTCAAATCAGTCACTAATACGCATAATGTATTATTCTTCAATATCAGAAAGTTAAATTGGTAATTTATGTTGAGGCAGGGGTAAAAAAAACAGAGAGGTTTGACAGACGTACCTCACAAAGTATGTCCCAGTATAAGCACCTTACAAGTTACGTGTTAGCAACGGGTTAACAAACATTGAGAGTTACTTTATCAAATACTCGTTATTCAAGGTTTCTTCCACAACATTTCGTCGCGTTAAGTTAACTACTAAACAAACGAATGTTTATTTCTCCTAATCCTGTAAGTTGTATTTCTAATATCAAGAAGAGAATTGAATATTCAGAATATTCTGGAAAAAAAATTAATTCTCTTTGCACCCTTCAGAATATTCTGGAAAAAAATTATCTTTGAACCCTTCAGAATATTCTGGAAAAAAATTATCTTTGCACCCTTCAGAATATTCTGGAAAAAAATTATCTTATCTAACATCCTTAAAGTTTAAAAAGCGAATTAAGAGCCCTTGAGACAGGTATATATTTTTACTGTGCAAATAATGGTAAAACTTGCACATCGAGTGACTATTGAGCGCTATGGCTACTACCAAATAGTAACACGTGTAGTAACACGTGTAATAAAGTGAAAAAAGTTTGATTCAAATGAATTAAATTCATCCAATAATAACCTACTAAATATATTAAATCTACCTATTCTTGCAATCCCTTATCGGTTATACCCAGTTCTATTCGGCCTACAAAAATGCAGGCACTAATGTCATTGCCTTGCAGCTGTTTCTACGGAGATGAGATGCTAATTACAACAAGCAAATGCAACCTTTATCAGCGAAAAAGAAGAGCGAATGCTTCGGAACACCACACACTGAACCCTACAGTACAATCCTTCAAAACACAATCCCTTAACTAATCTCGATCACCTTGTTGTATTCTACTAGGAAATTTTGAATGTTGAAACTATTCAAACATGAAAAAAAAAAATATCGCCAAATACACCAAAAGGTGAATATCAATTTGAAGCTTCCTCGGCAAATACATCGACCATAAAATATTTTAATTTAGTGCATAACTCTACATAAAAACCAGCAAAGATTATAAGGTAAACTGCATACGGAAAGGGCTTTAAACGCTTAGCTTCATTTACAAAAAGGCCTTTTAGTATATTTTAGCTGTTTGTGGTATACTATGATTCTGTCAGTTGTCACTAGGGCTATATTTGAAAAATTTGGGGAGATTTCATAAGATAATTTTGATTCAAGGTTGTAAAATTTACGGGTCTATGTCGCAATTAATAAACTTGACATAAGATATTTAATTTAATATTGAAACAAAAATGGCATCACGATACCGGCAAATCCTTTTTCTCGTTTCTTCTCTATTCTTCCATTGTAGCCCTCCTTGATATCAAGAGCTTCTGGGTTGAGGAGCAATACAATCTCGATTACTGCATAATCTACAAATAGTCCCGATCGGCCTCTTAAGACTAATTTATGCTCAGATAGGCTATGCGGGACAAGGCCCATAGTTTAAAGTAGAATCAAAAAAAGTGATCGATCCGAAACCTGTTGATTACAAGCAAAGTGAATCTAAAACGAACAATTTTGACAGAGAACATGTACGAAAATAAACTCTAATCACTTCCAACCTTTTTGTTCAAAAGTTATAAGCAACCATGATCGACCCACTACTAAAAAGGAGACCACACGATATTGCCGTCTCGCTTCCATTTGGCATTACATTTTACATTAAATATCACTGGGAGGACAATATCTATAGGACAACTATCCTACACAACAAATACAGGCCTGGTTGACAACATGACAGCCCAAAGTCGCATCCGTAATCATTTCATCAACATATGAAAATAATAAACCAAATTTCTTACTGCACTTACCGGTCATCTCGTCTTCAGCTGCACATTGAAGCAAACAACAGGAACGCACATCTGGGACTTACCTTACTTCCTCCTCGAATAGAACACGATGGAACATGATGTATGTACGTACCAGAAATAATTATATTTGAAAAGGGCATATCCGTATTAGTAAAATGAACGATTACTTTACTCATCCGATATAGCTCTGACCAGCTAGTCCCTTAGATATGAATCAAGAAAAAATCGAAATATTAAAAAAGTAATGTACTTTATTACTTTTCTCAACAATTTTAGACAAGAGATATGCAACATATAATACTTAATACAGGTGACTCAAATTACGTTGCACTATGTTTATTGGTTCGGTACAATGTCTGTTACTGTAATTGCTGATACTATATGTACTGTGACGGTGTTGTAACATCCCCTGTTCGTAAATACATCTGTTCCATATTATCCTGGGACAACACGCGCATTCACGACGATTCGATTTCTGGATCGCTCATTCTATTTGTAAAGTTGACTGCAACAATGACGAGAACTCATTATTGGCATTTGAGATGAACAAAGTTTACGGAGTACCAATAATTGTAACAACTGGCGTACGCAGGTAGATGGGGCTACACCCCCTCCCCAAATTTTGAGAAAATGAAAATTATAAAATGAAAGCAGGAAAGATCTGCAAATGAAACGAGTAAAAAGAACTCCTGAAAAATCAAAGAAAGTGTAAACCCACCTAAAAATGACCACGAATAGAATTTTTATTTTTAAAAACCTTTCAAACGAAGGTATGGTAATTACGAAATATTTTACAGTGTATAAAGTCCCCTCCGAAAAAAAATTCGTGCGTGCCCCGTGATTGAGACATGTTCATGGTTCTTATAAATGGACAAAATGAATTGCAATTTTTTTCAATGGGGGGAGAGGGGAGAGTCTTGAATTTCTGCTGAGTAAAATATCTACGTCACCGTTCATTTCGGAAGAACGATTCGCAAGAAACTTTCTTTATTCAACGTTCGAATAATAAATTTTAGCGTTTCTCTGCGTATACATAAACCTGTCTAGATCACTATTAGAGATGGTAACGTCTTAAATCTGAGGCTACCTTCTCAGAACTTGCCGAGACGATTAAATGAAACCGAGCCATTGTGTTTGCGATTTGGAGATTCTAATAAAGCAAAATGTAAATAACTTTTCGCCCAATCAAAATTGCCTTATTATTATGAAATTTACTCAAATGTGACAAATCGCTTTTCCTCTTTTCTATTTCATGTAAACTTTCTGCCAAGTTTGGTTTTTCAACATGGAGAAAATTAATTATTGCTAAAAAAAATGTTGATGAATGGACACTAACATTTTACACAATATCGCGATACTTCGAAATGAGTCGCAGGAAAGTTTTCAAATACCGCAATGTTGATAGTATTTCTTTTTATTATTTTCTCTTTTATTTTTTATCTTTTGCTTCGACCTTGGATATGAGAATGAAATGAGAATTAGAAATGGATACAAAATTGAGAACGAGGAAGGTGTTTGTAAGTCGAGACGGGAAGGAAACCACTTTTCGCAATCAGAGACGAAACCACGAAATAGACAAGTTTATTATTTCCAGGAGACAGAACAGGACGAGACTTTGCAAAGTATCGTCTCGTTTCTATAGAACCCCTAACCACCACTGTAGACGTGACTTCCGAAAACAGAGAAAATTTGAATTGAGTAGAGTTCTTGTTTTAAGTCAATTGAGTTGAGTTGTGGTTTCAAGTTCACTTTATGCACAGGAGGGCTAATCGGAATTGGATCTACAGTTTCAAGAATCCGAACCAATGTGCCATGTGCCTCCGCCGGGTATCGAACCCGGGAGTAGGCCCCGTCAAGAAAGACAATCCGACTGCTACGCAATAATTATAACGTATACGCCAATACACTTCTAAGCAGCTTGTGAGATAATAAATTGGTATTTACTACTAACTAACGACCACTAACTCTCTAGCCTTCTTAAAACCGAAGGTTCATGGCTGCAGCAACACAAGCCTTCCATCTTTCCCTATCTTGAGCAAGATCTATATACTCTTTTCCATCCCTACCGATATCCATTAGGTCCATCTCTTCGTATTTACTACTGATTTTAAAATTTCTCTTCTTTCAGGTAGAATGTGAAAATACGAAATATCGATTTGGATCGGTATCAAACTGACAAAACTTTGCAGATCAGATTACGGAAAACTTTTTGATAAAATCCGGAAAAGCCACAGACCCACTCAGTAAAATGCTCAGAAATGTTGACCTAAAAGTAGTCATTTCGGACGTATCGCAGCAAAGACTATTCCGAAAAAAATCTACTTGTGTTATCTCCGTCAAATTCTTCCCGGAGCATCTATGATAATTATTATAATTATACAAGTTTCGGATATTTTCTCGGCTATTTAGATATCTTGAAATAGTTCCGTTTCATACCAATTACTTATATAAAATGTCTAGGTACTAGCTAATATAACGTCGATACTTTTCCATTATGTAGACGAAATTTTTAATATATTTCTTGTTCAAATGCACGTTCTCATTCACGAGGTCCATAATTGTGTTCTGTCTCATCACCAAATTCATCACTTTATAATTTATCCTCAACGTCCCGTTTAACACAATGAGCAAAAAAAAAACAACAAAAAACACGAAAATAAACTAACCAGAAAAAGAAACTATGGGAGAGCCGAACATTATTAGGATTGCCCTGACAAATACAGGCGCCAACAGACTTAATTTACATAAATTTGAAAGCACCAAATTGACAGAAAGCGACATAAAAATACAAATCCCATATGAAGTTTTGAATAATAAACAACTAGGTAACATGTTTTGAAACAAAAATAATTTTCTGAAAACGTAAACACAAACCGAATGAACAATTAACGCAATTTAATCCGATTCTGTAATAAAACTGTTAGCTTTAGTGCTCTTAATAAAGGAATTTATAACTAAAACCTCGTTAGATCCCCGCCACTTGCATTATTTACTTTTCAACGTCACAGTCAACACCACAACAGAATTAAGCGATGTAAAAACATATCGAGAGATAAACGACAAGATCAAAATCTTCATCACTCCTGCGCCTCTACTTGACGGGACAAGTTATGAAAAAAGGACGATAGAACTTGTCATTCCATTTCTCCATTTCCATAATAAACGATGCGCATTTCGAAAACAAATGGAAATGTCATGATTGCCACAACCTCATTTTAATATACCCAATAATTACTAACGGTCATCTAATGAATGAATTTATTTTCCTCGAACGACGTGTGATAGCATGCTAGAAATCGCCTACGGTTTCCGTGGCTTATCGATTAGCGTAGCGCTGTATTACGAGTGGGGTTTTCTCGGTAAGATTTTACAATACCGGACGCTTCCGTAATTTCTATCTTACTTCTTATACTCACGAAATACGTAGTCCCGATGGAGTATCTGAGGTTAACGTATGGGGGTGACGTGTAGAAATTGTTAATTGACGTGTATATAAGTTGTAAACTAAGCTTTTCATTACCGCGATCATTCTCCGTATACAAGCATGGAAAACCATGTTTCATTATAAGAACACGTAACGTTCCCAATCAGTTACGCTGTCTACAGCGTTGCCACACTGTTAGGATCGGACCGTTAACTCTACAATCCCATACAAAAATGCGCCGAGCATGACAAAAATGACGAGTGACAGTGACAATCACGAACGAGAAGAGCATGTGGAATGCAGACTGCTTTGATTAGAGGTAAGTTTAGCAACAGTGCATCGAGCGTTCAATTGCATGTTACGAAAATGGCGTCTTCCGTGAGGAAAAAAATGTTTGCCGTTATAGTGTTACCAAACTAAGACTTCGTTAATGTATGTGCTCACAATTGGCCCGCAAAAAATTACCTGATATCCACACGTAGGTTAGGTTAGGCAAGCATAGTTCAAATTCAGTTCGTAAAACAATTCACATGTATTTCGAAAAAAACACATTCTTTCTACTCTTTCCCCTTTTTCAAAACGCGACCCCCAAAATTTAACTTCAGATTCGTGATTACGAGGCCTCAAGTAATGATTATGCCAAATATGAAAAAAAATCGGAGAGGCGTCCGGTATTGTAAAATCGTTCCGTTTCCTCGTTGAAGTACGTATACGATTGCCTATAGCGAACAACTAAAAAGACTAAGTCTGATTTCACTAAGTGTGGTTAGAGGCACAAAACACCAAATCCAGATTTGCAGCAACCTAGAACCGAAAGATGTCGTCCCAGGATATGAACCGCTTACATACATAATAGATACACAGTTGAAATGAAGAGCATGCTAAATTTTTTATAGGAGAATTCGGTACTCACCCATCAGCTAGTGGCAACATCGAAGGAAACCAAAGGTAGAACTTGGCTGATGCTGACCACCAGGTTACACAGCGTGGTTGATCTTCGCCGCCTCGTTCTAAGTTCGCACTGGAGCACCCGTCTAAAGACCACTCGCGATTCCGAGTATTAACAATGACAATACGGCACTTAAAGTCCTCCGCCGCATTGAGTTGGGTCAAACTCACAATGGCAGTTTCTCTTTGGTCCAACCACATGAGGGCACATCTTCTCCTTACCCCGGTTTCCCTTCGGCACTAAAAAACGCACACACACAAGATACATGCGCGGCTGACAACTTGTTAACAATTTTGAGCCCCGCTACCGTCATCTAAGCCACACCCCCAACTCGTTGCTGGTTGGTTTTCGAACCGACCAATGAGAGAAGAGTTTAGAGAGGGAAGCAACGTGCGAGCATCTTTGCGTGGGAAAAGATAGGAAGAGCCTTATTGCACGTGACTTCCTCCTCCTCCTCCTCCCTCTCCCTCGCACTCCTCTTCACTCTTCATTTTTCAGCAGTTTGAAGATAACTGCCACATTTAGCTCAAAATACGAAAGCTAGTGCAAAATAACGTGCGAATAAGTATTATGTTTTGGTGCAAAAACCACGTCCGACAATATTAATAATGTATTCCTTCGTCAATTTCCACCAGTTACGATTGAACTATTAGAAACGCACCTGAAATAAGCAAAACATAACAAAATACAGAATACATTTGTTAGCAAACTTCAGTGGGTTCAATTTATTTATATTTGTATATTCATATTGGATAGCATTGATGAAGGGACACACATACACACAGAAGACCAGGACGGGATTCGAACACGAGACCCATGACGTCCTGGACTCGAATCTTAAACCCTAGGTGGGAGTCACTTGTGAGAAAAAAAAAACCTTTTATGAGTAGCTAGTGTTCCTTATTTTTTTTAAATATGTTTTTTTGTAATTTAACCTGTCTTATTCCTTATAGTCATGACAATAAGTACAATGATGAGTCATGAATTATATGAATCGAACGCTAAATTGATAGTTTAATACTTAAGTGAAAATATAAAATACAATAAGTATGCATACGTACAACACAGAATTTTCTGTTCCCGTCAGAGAAAGAGAGAGAGAGAAGGGGACCGATATATATGTATGTGCGTGTGCGTGTGCGTGTGCGCGTGCGTGTGCGCGTGCGGGCGCGTGCGTGCGGGCGCGTGCGTGCGGGCGCGTGCGTGCGTGTGAGCGTGCGTGGGCGTGCGTGGGCGTGCGCGTGCGTGCGCGTGCGCGTGCGTGCGCGCGCGTGGGTGCGTGTGCGTGTGCGCGCGCGCGCGCGCGCGTGTGTGTGTGTGTGTGTGTGTGTGTGTGTGTGTGTGTGTGTGTGTGTGTGTGTGTGTGTGTGTGTGTAAGGGACAGATGGAGGGAGAGATAGGGAATGAGAATAAAGAATAAAGAGAGGAGTTGGGAGAGAGGGAGGGAGGGAGACCAGAGAGAAAGCAAGCGAGAGAGGCTCTTCCCTGCGCTGTCTCTTTCTTTCTCTTTCCATGCCTTTCTTCCTCTCTCCCCCTTTCTCTCTCTATCTCATCATCTCCCTTCCCCCCCTCTCTCTCTCTCTTAAGACTCTTTCCATGCCTTTCTTCCTCTCTCCCCCTTTCTCTCTCTATCTCCTTCTCTCCCTTCCCCCCCCCTCTCTCTCTCTATTAAGAAAGAAATAATGAAAGAAAGAGATAATAGATTTTTCTCAGAGGAGAAATCTCTTGAGCAGCGACAGATCTTTGAGGGGTCAAGACAGGCACATAGCCAGGGGGAGATCTAAGGGGACTGAAGCCCTCTACCCGAAATCCTACTAATATCTAATTTAAATAGTGTATAGTGGTAATTAATTTTTCTTCTTTAGCAGGGGATTAAACAGATATATTCATCTTCAGGGCTTCTACCCTCCCAACTTTTTCGACTTTAGATGGGGTCTGCTGATAAAGGATATCCTCCCGGATATAAAATCCTGGATACAGGACTAGACCAAAACCTGCCAAGTGTTTATTTTTTCAATAGGTGACGGCATCGAGTCCCTTCGCGACCTTTTTCTAGAGTGGAGTGAATAGAGAGAATGCAGATGAGAAATTTGATTACAAGGATTTATGAAAGCATTACTCGCAAACACATGTATGTGTGTGTGTGAGAGAGAGAAGGGGGCACAAGGCGAGGGAAAAGGTCTGTAAAAGATATATAAGAATATGTATACACCAAAAAATAGAAATGGGGAGAGAAATACAAACGAAATCGGGAAGAGAGAATGCATGTATGTGAAACTCACAAATATATATTATATCTGCGCACACTTATTTATCAATGAATGGATCCTGCCCACCCGATCAAAATTTTCTGGCGCCGCCCCTGGAGCCAGGCCGCGCATCAGGAGAGAAAGCATGTGGAGGGAGCGTAGCAGATACACGCTGATACAAACAGCTGAGAGCTTCAGTGGATACATGAACACAGTGCACTTTACAATTTATTTTGTAGTGTACCGAAATTCACTGTGCACAATGCACCGTGCCCTGAAGGAATATGGGAGAATGTTGTATAGCTCCACACACTCACGATCTCGGACCTTTGTGGAGGTAATGCGATCAGCACCACACTAAACCCTCTTCCCAATTTCCGGGTTGCCTCCAGATACCCATTTATTATATGCTGTGTAAACTTCAGAGCCGTTTAAACTTCAGAGCCGCTTAAACTTCAGAGCCGCTTACTGCAGGAAGAAAGCTCGAGCATAGATCACCCACCCGAAAATTGAACCCGGGTCCAGCCGGACCCCGTGGCTGAGTGGTTAGCACATCGTGCTGCGACGCCAGGGGTCCCGGATTCGAATCCCGCTCGGGCTTGTTTGTTTGTAAATGTCCATTCATCAATTTCATCATTTCATCTACTAATCCCCAAACCGAGAAGTAAAATTTAAAAAATCAGTCAATCGAACCCGGGTCTACTGACTAGACCCCGTGGTTCAATTTGGTACTGTGTTCACGTCATAAGCACAGAATTTAATTGTTTTTGTATGATATTGGAAACTGAAGTTTTTCTTGGTTCGTGAGCAAAGAGCTTTCTTTGTACACGTTCCGTTATTTCGTTATTTTATTATTTTGCACCGTCATCATGTGATTAACAACATAATTTAAATAATTTCATTTTTTTTATGTCCCGATATGCAGAATTCACCCCCCCCTCCTAACAGCCACGGGTTTTTTTCTTTTCTTTTCTTGTCGATGCATAACTGGCACCACTCTGCCATCCGCTCTTGTATTCTTCCTTTGGAGTTTCTGTTACCGATGGAGGAAGGCCCGGTCTTCTGTCTACCTTTGTCTACATACCAGAGGGGTGTTTCCATATGCTTGCATTTTTGGGGTGACTGAGTCTCCCCACGCGCCTTCTCGTGTAACTAACATTTTGATTTTAATTATTATTTTCTTTTTGGTAATTTTTGTATCTATTATTAGTTTTATCACTGATCACTATTATAGCAATTAAGTTTGACTTTAATTAAATATTTATTTCGATTCATTATGACATTTATCGGATAAACAACAACTTCTTATATTCGTGAAGAGAAATAAAAAAAAATGCACATTATAAAGATTTGCAAACTCAAGGACACAAAGTATACGCAAGAACCTTATTCTTGTTCAATAGAAAATAAGCAAATATAATAAAAATGTTTAAACTAAAAGATACAAATACATTATGTAAGAACAACAACTTATTATTGAATGAGTGCAAAAAAATGAAGAAATAAAAAAATAAACATTCGTACATTCAAAGACACAAATAAAGAATGTAAGAACATGTCAAAACATTTGTAAACTCAAGAGACATAAATAAAATGTGCAAGAATATTATTATTTAACAAGCAAAAATATGTATAAACTCAAAGATACATATATATTATATTTGAACAAAAACTTCTCATTGTATGAGTGAAAATAAATATAGAAATAAAAAATAAACATTCTTACATTCAATGACACAAATACAGAATGTAAGAACATGTCAAAATAAAGGTATAAAACAAGCAAATTTTTAAACGATGAAATGCTGGGGTGACCAAGTTTCCCGCGCGCCTGCTCATGTTATTTATAATCTACATATCGCGCCCACCGGAGGGTTAAACTGTGATGTTCGGAATAAAAATCAATTTTATTTAAGGTAAATGGGGTCTTTGTTAGAGAGGAGGGTCCGTTTTGGATAATGCGTGTAAGTTATCTTATCCGGTCGGGTCTTGTCTTGTCGTATGTGATGTCCGGGCGGCCTAACGGTAACGCCCACAAAGGAATACACAGCAAAAAAGGAATACACAGCAAACAAAATGTGAATAAGTCGTTGTGTGTGAATGAGAGGCGCACACAGACCTCATTTCCTGTGTTCAAGGTCTTACAGAGGCACAGAGGTCAAGATGAAACTGTAGAAGCCACGCCAGCATGGGAAACTGCTACGTGATTCCGTGTTTATATTTTCGGTATCCTTTCGGTTGCAGCTCACATGATTTGTGGCCTGCTTGCGAAACCGATAAACAAACAGTTGGCTTCTTGTACTGTTTACGACGATTCATCGAATAACAAGGCATTCATAAGCCTTGAATAAGACGCAGTAAGGATTCAAGGATTGGCGTCACCTCAGACGTGACATCCGTTAACAGTGCCTCGCCCAGCTCTGACCTTTGACATGCATGGACTTTTCCCATCGTTTGCTTCTGCATGTTTATGCATGTTTATTCTGTTGTCAACTGCCTGTTGTCAACTGCCTGCTTACAAGAAAATTCACCGTTAGAAAACTGCGGGGATATGGTTACTCAACCAGCACCGTTTCGATTAACATTTGAGTTAGTACAGCGCCGTTAATTAAGGAATATACCAATACAATAAATATCACCAGTTGCCTCCATCAAGGAATTGGATTTTTCCTTTAATACATACACATAGCGTGCATAAACTGCAAATGAAGCACCTTTTAGTGTGTCAAAATACACATAGGAATGTACTAAAGGGTATTTTTATGAGATGAATTTCCGTGTGATGCAGTAAAAAGGCATCAATTGGGAAGATCAGACAAGATCATTTCGAAGATAACAAAATTACACATTTACCTGTGTCAATTGATGCATTAAAAATGAAAGTTTGTTATCTTTGAAATGATCTTGTCTGGATCTTGTCTGATCTTTCCAATTGATGCACTTTTAGTTCATCACACGGAACTTCATCTCAGAAAAATACCCTTTAATACATTCCTATGTGTACTATCTCCAGTGCTCTTTAATTTTGCCTTAGAATATGCTGTTAGGAAGGTAAAAGAAACTAAAGATTTTCATTTCATTTTTCAAAACTGCTAAAGAGATAGGTTTGGAAGTTAACAAAGAGAAAACTAAATATATGGTTACAGGCCGAAACCAAGTGTTAGGTAATAATCAAAATCTTAATTATTGATAACAACTCGTTTCAACCAGTTTCCAAATTCAAATACTTAGGAGTAATATTAACAAATGAAAATTATATTAAAGAGGAAATAAAAAGTAGGCTTAATTCAGGAAATGCATGTTACTTCTCTCTTCATAAACTTTTGTCTTCTCGTTTAATATCTAAGAAACTAAAAGTTAAAATATACAAAACAATAATTTTGCCTGTAGTATTATATGGATGTGAAACTTGGTCAATTACATTGAAAGAGGAACATTAATTGAGAGTATTTGAAAATAAGATCCTTAGGAAAATCTTTGGACCTAAAAGGGATGAGGAAACAGGTGAGTGGAGAAGGTTACATAATTTAGAACTACATAATTTGTATTCATGTCCAGATATTATTAGAATAATTAAATCAAGAAGACTTAGGTGGGCAGGCCATGTGGCACGAATGGGAGGAAAGAGGAGTTTACAGGATTCTTGTTGGGAAACCTGATGGTAAGAGACCTGTAGGAAGGCCAAGACGAAGATGGAGGGACAACGTTGAGATGGACCTAAAGGAAATCGGTAGGGATGGAAAAGAGTATATAGAACTTGCTCAAGATAGGGAAAGATGGAAGGCCTGTGTTGCTGCAGCCATGAGCCTTCGGGTTTAAGAAGGCTAGGGAGTTAGTTAGTTAGTTAGTAATGTTTCAATCCGACACGCAGCAAAAGCGCACAATATTTGTCATGTGACATTGACCCGTTTTGTTAAGAAGAGACAAGAAAAAGGGAATCCTGTAATGGGTTATAAACCACACAATAAAGTGTTCTCTGCCTACATGGAGACCCAGTTAACTGAGTATATAAAGACATGTGCAAATATATTTTATGGACTCACCCCAAAAGAACTCAGACAGCTAGCCTACCAATATGCAAACCAAAATCAGTGTAAGTTTCCAGAGTCCTGGGCAGATCATAAAATGGCTGGTGCAGACTGGTTTACCGCATTTATAAAGAGAAATCCTACTTTAGCAATAAGGACTCCAGAGTCAACATCCTTAGCGCGTGCTATGAACTTTAATAAAGAGAATGTTATTTTTTTTTTTTTTTTGAAAACCTATCGAAGGTTTTGGAGCAATATCAATTCGAACCTCCATTTACAATGTCGATGAAACAGGCATATCAACAGCTGTTTCTCCAGCTAACATTCGACCTCTGCCTCATGCAGAACCTAAAAAATCAGCACCTCGAAGGAAAAGAAAGAAAAGTGCTATATGGACAGATACACCTGAAAAAGAACTACTTATGGCACAGCAAAGATCGAGACAAGACAACAGCATAGGGAAAAAGAGGCTGTTCGACAGAAGTGATAGTCGTCAATCAAAAAAGAAGAGAACTGCAAGCAGAAGCGCAAGAAGGTGTCAGGAAAGCAGCTCTGAAGGCGACGAATGTTTTTGTTTAATTTGTCTTGAGAAGTGCTTCAATAGTGCATCTGGTGAGCAATGGGTGCAGTGCTCAACTTGTGACAACTGGTTACATTTGTCATAACTGTCAGTCAGAATGATCAGATATATCTTTGTTAGAAACAGTGTTTGGGACTTGGTATGGTTCGATTAGCCTACTTATTAACAAAAGCACAATTAGCTAATTCTTAATCATTGTGTAAGGGTACATGTTATTTCCAGCAAAAAAAAATACATTGTATTTCTGGTAAATGTTAGTATGTTACATTTGCTCCTGTAGTGTGTTACCCCCGAGCAAGGGTCAATTGTAACATTTGTCATACATTTTTAAAACATTAATTATGATTAGCATATTATATATGGCGGGATTGCGACTGCATAATATCAATAACAACATATTGTAGTGTTTCCATGCCGATTTTCACGCTGCAAAGATAAATAGTTTCATAGAAAATGCCTCATTTGTCAAAATTGTTACAATTGACCCTGCTCTCCCCTACATAAAAAGTAAAAACCCAATCAGTGATTGATTACATCTGGCATTCACCTACTACATGAGAAATAAGAATTTCTTACCAACTTCATGTAAAAGCTTTGTTGTTCGTTCATTTTGAGCGATAACAACTGAAGGTGATCGAAATTAAAGAATATGCCAAGGCAACGATCGAAGGTCCCTGAGCCATGGCACTACTTTCCACATTTACAATAAACGGCGACCTATCGAGGGTGTATCGAATTTCTAAAAATGATTTCTTGGTTCATAACAAGTGTAAGGTTTAACTAAATTATTATTATTAAAACAGGCGACAGATGTTCGTGGCGATAGGTATAAGTAGTCTCATTCAACTATTTGCTAGATCTGTAACATAAATCTTTTGACCGTTTTTTCTATATTCTTAGATTTTAACGGGACATAATTTAAGTGTTGAGCTTAAGTTTGGAGGGTTTATAAGTACAGTAAGTTATATCTTTATAGTTCTTGCTGTTGCTGATACCGATATTTTCCACGGACTGTTGGACACGACCGGCACTTAAGGGTTATAATACACCAGTCTTGTTGATTGAGGTGCACTCAAAATCAAAATGACAAGAATTGAGGACTAAAAGTGGTAAACGTTGTTAAGCGCCAAAAGCGCAAGTGTTGGGAAATCGCATCGTTCAGCACATCAGCCCGTAAGAACGATCACACTAGTGACCTCTTTACACGCCCTTTGAACTACTTAGAGTGACGCGAGAAGGCTCCATCAATGAGCACGCGAGAGGCAACGGTGCGTCGAGCAGCGTGTATACTCCTTCACTCTGTCCACTCGATTCCCACCCGGAACAGGGAATAATACACTTTTAATAAACTTTTTCTAGGATTCACATGGATGTTAGCTAGTGATTACGTATCTGGGATATACTTACTTATATTCAGATTGGATATCCAGTGGGTTAATTACGCTATACAGTGTGTCCACTTTGTGTAACACACACTGAACAATAACAATGACAATTGTAATGCTTTGGTTTACCTTCACGTGAGAGGAACCAGCCTTGGCTAGACCTGTTATATGTTTCCTTTACTTCCTTAGCTAAAATGCTTCGTTGCACAATTAAAAACTAACAAAAAACTGTTCGAATCAAAATAAATTGAATCACTACCACACAAAAAAATATTATAATCTTCACCATGGATACTGGGAAAACTCAGTTCTTTCTTGAATGATAACCCCGACGTTCAGTTAAAAAAAATATCTAAAAATATAGATATAAACTATTTTTTCTGTGCTCAATTATATAAAAAAATGCAAGAGAAGTAACTCCTATAAAAATTGACATGCTCCTATTTAATTAAATACTTTATGTCTGAAATATTGAAGGAAATGGCTCGTACGCTGGCCTAGTTCAAATGTATTCAAGCTTTTCACTTGCATGCATGATTGGATCTCTAATTTCCTCCCATTCTTGTTTATAAAAAAATAGCCGCGCAGAAAGACATTAAACTGTATCCGTAAATATAACATAATTCATTCTTGCAACTCTGAAAACTATATTTTGATTCCCTTGCCCACTGCAACTGTCCCCTTAATCCCAGGTTTATTTCAGTGTGAGCCTTTGCGGCTGTACACACATTTCTATACACCAATTAAGTTACATTTTTATTTTTATTTTTATTTAAATTTTACACTGATAGCACTAGTTATTATATTGTCAGCAAGAAGCTTTCTGCACACCGCTCTCAGGCACTTTCATTTCATCTTATTCGCCCTCTTTGTCCAGACGTAATGTAGGAAGGTTCCCAGGTCCCTTATTTGAGTTTCCTCATTCCCGACATTTCCCTCCCAGTAATAGCCCTCATTAGCCCTTCAATTTTAGATTCGTTCTTATCTCTAATGCATTTCCGTCTAGCCTCTGCTGTTTCTTTGCACTGGAGGAGGAGGAAAAAAAGGAGAGATACTGAATTTAGCGATATTGTATCTGTTTTCGACCCCAAACGTGCCAAAAGAGAAGCTGGAGAAGACTGAATATCTCGGGATCTTAAGAAAGTATTGACACCCCATTAAATTAATATTCTTGAAAGCCAGCAATGAAATGGATGTAAACATTTTCTTGCTCGCTTCACTCGCAATCATGTGTTGCGAGAATGCGTGTTTGGCGCTTTGCTGAGGTGAATGTGAGGTTTTAAACTATAGTTCCATTTCACGACAAAAGCGATATTCTCGATATTCATTAATAACATCACTTTATAAATATAATGCTTAGTGTTATTATACTGCTTAATTTAAAGCAGGTGCATCATTTGGGACAAAAATATATCGAATCCGCATTTCTAACTTGTCACAGGAAAATTTTAAATTTGCACTGAAGATAAAATCGAAGTAATTATTGTTATGGATTATGATTTGTTTACTCCAGGAAAACGAGGGTGGGGGTGAGTTCTTTGAAAGACGAACCCTGTTATATTATCGCCCTGAGGTTAAGAATGTCTAGCTAGGGTTCTGTAATGTCTCGTGAAACAAATTGAATCTGCCATACGGCTGGAGCATATTATTTGGTTTACCAAGGTTGAATTATTCTATCTTTATCTTAAGTTGTGTAACAATTTGTGTTAAATACTCAAATTGAGTTTTATAAACCCACTCAAAACTACTATTTATATGCATATTTACATATTTTAATTTACTACATTTAAGCAATCAATGCATATTTACATATTTTAAGTTACTACATTTGCCCAATCAATGTGCTAGCTTTAAGTTTTTCGAAAATCGAACAATCAAAAAATATGGACAATGTAACATGGTATTTCATTCAGATAGACATCAACTATTACCCATTCATCCAAACTATTTTCGGGGGATTATGATGAACGATTTTAGGGGTGATGGGCACCCCTGTTTAGGGAGGAGGGTCAGATCAAGTATATAGTGTTCTGTAAAGCTAAGAAAAAAGTACCTTTCGGTATACACGCTGTTGTAATTAAATACTTTGTGGGGATTACGATATGGTTTGAGGGCGCGAATGATGTTTTTTTGGGGGTCACATGACATGATTTTTGGGGGGACGCATGACATGGTTTTGTGGGGAATGCGCCATTGGCTTTTACGGAGATGGGCACCACTGCTCTCCATGAAGGAAATAATATCCTGCAGTTTTGTCTTCATACTTGGGATTTTCACTAGCAGCCGTGAGTGATAACTTGCATTATGCAGAGTCTAAGAAAACAACACTATAACAAAGCAACAAACAGCACCATAACACAACAAATAAATAACACAACACAACTAGTTAAAACCATCAACCCCGCA
Source organism: Lepisma saccharinum (assembly GCF_977018435.1). Taxonomy (NCBI): domain Eukaryota; kingdom Metazoa; phylum Arthropoda; class Insecta; order Zygentoma; family Lepismatidae; genus Lepisma; species Lepisma saccharinum. The sequence goes on from NC_139230.1 coordinate 205,759,570, forward strand.
CGTGGTTATGGTAAAAAAATAACGAGAGGTTCCTTGCAACTACAAGAAATGTAAAGAAAATGTGGTAACAACGTCTGAGTGCACACGCTTATCGGGAGCGGTTTGGCCATTGTTAGCTATTGTTGCCAGTGTTAAGTTTCAGAAAGGGTTGCTGATGGGGACATAATAAACGCGCGCACTTTCACGTACGCTTCACACACGCCTACGCTTTTTCGCCTTCCCCATCCACCATTTGTGCCGAAGTTAAAGATACTTTCCCTGCACATGCATCCAAACTGTTTTGTTTGCTGATGTCCTCCAGTATGTCCCGTATGATCCCCATTTCCTGCATGCTCGCCTTCCCCTCGACTCCTTCCCAAATCCACTATGGTGTATAGTTCCTTCCTTATCATTGTTGCCCATTGGCGGTCCTTAGGGTCATTGTTCTGCGCTTGCATGCAAGTTTTTTTTTTTTAGATTTCCATCCACCATATTTAGCTGTCTTTCCCAATATTTGAAACCTCTCACTTTTGCTTCTACTTCCACCCTACACTTTCCCATTTTCATAAGCACCCCTTCTCACCACCGTAGTGTTGCCCACGGGACGAGACGGGACAGGCTTTTAAAAATTCGAGACGAGATGAGATTGATCATGTGTCCCTTTGACAAATGAATATTTTCGAGACGAGACAGCATTTCACAGCATTTCCACGAGACGAGACAGGCCAAAGTCTCGTCTCGTGGGCAACACTACACCCCCGGAACTTGTTTTTAGAAAGTTTGCTTGTACGCAGTTTACAATTTCTGTTGCCCCATGCAGACCCACAGTTCGATACATAGAATAATGTGGCCTTCACTAGCCTCGAATATTCCCTCCAGTGTTCTGCCTGGTATATCAGTACCATACGCAACTACAGCAGTCTCGCTTATCCGACATAAACGGGCCGGCAGAACGTCGGATAAGCGAAAATGTCGGATAAGCGAAAATGTCGGATAATAGGGAGGTGTTAACAAAAGGCCTATTAAACGAGGGAGGTGTTAACAAAAGGCCTATTAAACGTCCAACTAATGTTATAATTTTACACATTACGAATGACACATGAGGCATAGGGTAGGCGGGCGCGCCACGCGGTAAAGTCCGCGCGTTCATTATATCCCCATCGGCAACCCTTTGATAAAACTTAACACTGGAAACAATAGCCAACAATAGCCAGACCGCTTCCGATAAGCGCGTGCACTCAGACGTTGTTGCCACATTATCTTTACATTTCTTGTAGTTGCAAGGCGGAGCAGGCGGGTGCGTGAGCCTCTCGTTATTTTTGCTCCATAACCACGTGCGGGGTTGATTTTCTTAACTAGTTGTGTTGTGTTGTGTTATTTCTTTGTTGTGTTATGGTGCTGTGTTGTTGCTTTGTTATAGTGTTGTGCTTTTAGTTTTTATATTAGATTTTGGTTTTGTTATTAGCATATGGAGACCGTGGGTTGCAAACCAGGTTCCTTTAGCAAACGCTGTTGCGCAGGAGAATTTAACTGACGAAAGTGACCCCAGCCAAGTACTAGCAGCGGCAGTTCCAGAGTGCTGAGGAAAAGAAAGAGAATTCTGAACAAACAAGCTCAAGAATTTGTATGCAGTGTGCACGAATATGTCTCCAGGAATAATTCAGGAAGAGGACCAATATCGGAGACAGCAAATATTTTGAAATTAGACAGGAAAACAGTGCGAAAGATCAGAGAAAGAGGCCCAGTTACACCAAAGAAGCCTGGTAATAAATAGAAAAAAAATCATAAAGTGGACGAGTTTGTTTGCGATTTTGTTAGGAGAGAGATTTACAATTATTTTTCTAAAGGACGCGCACCAAGTGTCTGTGAATTATTAACACAACTGAAACTAATATCAGACTTTCCTTATAAACAAACGACGCTTCGAGAGCTTCTGAAGAAACTTGGTTTTTCTTTTCGTCAGCTGATGAAAAGAAATGCAATAATGGAGTCGACAAGAATTGTTGCTTGGCGGTATCGTTACCTTCACAAACTCAACAAGTTGAGATCAGAAGGCTGCCAGATCGTTTATTTAGATGAAACTTGGTTCGACACTCACGACGTCGTCAAAAAAGGGTGGGACGATGGTACTTGCAACTGTATTTTGAAGTCGCTGTCAGCACGAGGATAATATATTTTTCGAGTAAATATGTGTAAATATGAGGATTTATAATATGCCTCTTTCCTATCTTTATTAATATTGTCCTTTTTAATCTTTATCTGTATTTCTTTTCTCTTTACATATTCTTTAATTTGTTTGTTTCTCTTTCTTTTTCTTTACCCTTTCCTTCAATTTGGCAACATCGCTTTCCTACTCCAGTTTCTTCAAAAGAAAACCGCCCGCTTGGGTGTTTCTTTTAACAAAGAGCACCGCTCCCTTTGTTAACCGCTGGGGATATAATGAACGCGCGGACTTTAGAGTCGGGAAAAACTAAAAATAGACTACGCTCACGCTCGCAACTTGCAGTTCTTGTTGCCGATTGATGATTTATTTTCTCCTGTGGTATGTCGGATAATACGGAATGTTGGATAAGCGAAGGTCGGATAAACGAGACTCTACTGAAAGCATTTTTTTCCCTGTCCTCACCATTCCTATTGTTCGTCCCTACCGAATACGTACCCATTTTTACACACCATGACTTTTAGTTTTCAAAATATTAACGCTCGCGGAGAGCCCATTTCTCGCAGTCGATGGAGGTTGTGTGTCATGTGACAGTTCATTTACAATATCATCAATAAACAGGATGAATAGAAGTGGAGAGAGTATGCAGCCTTGTTTCACCCCCCCCGTACAGATTCATTTGACCAAGTCACTTACCCATTCTCAAATTTAATGCAAAAACTCTTACCTTTTCATACACGGCCTGGAGCGCCTTAAGCATTTTGGCAGACACCTTTACCCTCCATAATTTGGTCCACAAGAGTTTTCTCTTCACTGTCAAACGTCTCAAAATCTACATAACAATTTTAGCCGATAATTATTATTACACAATACAATAAGGAGTGACCAATGTCCCCTTGTCCCTACCAAATAATATCTACGCATAATAGGGAATATACATTTTAGTGACACGAATCTCATTTCATACTATATGCTACAGTGTCTATTATTCCATCGGCCAATAATACTTTAAATACTTTTTCGGATTCGCGTGAATGTTGATTACGTGTCTCGGACATAATTATTTACATTAGATATGAACTGGATTCCTTGCATACTTTGTCCATTTATGAAACATACATTGAACATTGAACAATGACGATGACGATGACAATACGGCCCCCAAAGCTCCCCGCCGTATTGAGTGGGGCCCAACTCAGATATACCGGCGCTGCAGGTAACAGCAGCCTCCCTCGGGTCCAACCATCGGTGACCGATTGGTCAGGCCCTAGGGAGCCCTCCTTGTTGTGTCAGCATGCTTCATGCGGTTAGACTAACTACGTGAAAGAACAAGGGTGTGTGATACTGGCGGCGTCTGTCCTTAATGTTTTCGCATATGAAAGGAACAAAGACCTCGCTTGAGGGAAGCAAACACCATTCTAAATTCAATATATGCCAACACAAGACTGGTTATTGTGTTGCTTAGTTTGTGCTTGGTGCGCGATTTTAAAGGCTATGGCCTAAATTGAATTAATACGTCTTAAGGTAAAGGTAAAGGTAAAGTGTTCCCCTGTGCTTAGCACCACGCCATGAAGGCGTATAGGGGGTGTGGGGGTAACGCCCCACACTTTCTTGATCCGGTCGTGAGTGGGGGTGATGTGATCAGCACCACGCCCCTGACCGCCTTTACCCCCCAGGGTTTCCCCCAGGTACCCATGTTATTCGACGCTGGGTAGGCGCCGGGGCCGCTTCCACCGTTAGAAAAGTTCCCGGATTTGAACCGGCCGGGGATCGAACCCGGGACCTTGAGCATGGTAGTCAGACGCGTTACCGACTGAGCCATTAAAGTTAATAAAATTTGAATGAATGTTATCCTACAGAAGAGTGAGCTCTAGTCCAAGCTAACAGGGTGTTAGTGGGAGGTTGTGCGGTGTTGTTCCAAGTGTATTTTTTAAGATTTTGTGTTTTGTTAGAGTACCCTTGTGTTTTGTTAGAGTACCGCCACAATAACAGACGGCACGGAGAACGTCTGTATGAGAGTTACCGCCTTTACCTAACGGTCAAAAAGCCAAACAGCCCCCCACCTTTTCTCTGTGTCTTTTTTACTTTCTCGTGGCACACCGAAGAGGCGTTCCAGTCTCGCCCGGCACCCCGCCCACAGGTCGGCGTGGCTTCCCTCCTTCGCCGGTTTTATCCGCTTTAGCCAACCGGTGACGCAGAGACAAGCTGGCGGGGTCGCCAAGCGAGGTCAGGTCCCCTCCTCTATCTACTCGCTTCCTGTGCATTCTGTATTCCGGGAGAACTTCGCAATTTGTTCACTGAGCAGGCCCGTAGCTAGAATTGATCTCAAGGGGGGGGGGGGGGGTCAAGGGGTTATCAGGGGGGCTTTGTAAACCAAGTCCAATTTTTTTTTTTAAAAAAAAATAATAGTATTAGATGACGGTAAATTGTGTGTGTGTGTGTGTGTGTGTGTGGAAGGGGGGTCATTAAGTTATAACAACATATAAATATAGAAATACTACATTTTTCTACATCTTCTAAAACATCTCTTGAAGTGTTAATTAACTGATACTGAAATCATTCCTTACACGCTCCATAGTCTACTACTTTATATGATTCAGACATTTATATCACACAAAAAATGCACAATATTCAATCACAGTGCCTACAGTACATTCCACCCAAAGCAATGCAACTCCCCTTCGTTCCCAAAACTTGAGAGCAGTAGACCTTTGATGCAGATGCGAAGGACATTTCCATGATGACAGTCACAGATTTCTGTCTAAACTGGAGATCGCAACAGGGCCGGAGAAGGTACAGATAAGGAAGCTCCCCTATGAAAGTGCTTACAAAGTCTAGATAATCTTCTACAGTACGGCAGAATTAACTAAAGAGAAATGGCTGCCGGCGCCGCTGCAGGAGTACCAACCTAAAGCGAACGCTTGACTCTCACGCGAATCACGGGCAATTAGCTGACAACGGGAGATGGGAGATTTGAAAAATAATTACATTGTGTAACGGAAATATCACTGTATTAAGAGGACATGCTAAGAAAATTATAAACATTATAAGTATTCTTACACAATAAATGGATAAACAGTTTATTCTTTACCTTTAATCCGCAATTTGAAAACAGCCGAGGTTCACCAGTCACTGCACATGAGTGATTTCAACAGTTGGTAACATTTCGTGCGCCCGAACCAAACCAAGTGTTTCCGTTGGTCCGTTACAGCGGGAAGTCCACCGCTCTAGCTAATTCGAGCGCAGTTGCGTCACTCACAGAGCGGCCATTTCTCTCAAGTTAATTTTGCGGGACTGTAAATACTTGCAGCTACTTGGACTTCAGCTCACAAGCAACATGAGCGAATATAACAGCTGCTGTTTATGTTCTGTGGATGAATTGTGCTGTATACATTTTCTCTCTTCACTGCAAAAAATTTATACAAAATAGTTTTTCCTAATGTCATGGGGCTGATGCAGTACCAGGGGGGGGGGGGGGGGCTCAGCCCCCTGGCCCATGCCTGGTGGTCACTGGTGAAAGTTCTATTATCCAACATTAATTTGTTGCCTCGACTAAAAAACAAAAATCGCTCCTTAAGTGTGCTGGCAGTTAAGAGGTTAGGAAAACAATGAAAATACACAAGTTGCAGTTATAGACATATCCCAAGAACCAGTGCTCAAAAAATAATTGTGCTGGTTATAAGAGACATAGTGTCATTTCAACGATAGCAAATTATGTGTAAGAAACACCCAGGTATACCCAACTACATAAATGTGGCTGGTCGATAGAACATTTCCGGTCTCCCTGTCCGCAAAGTGCTTATTATATTTTATGTTATGAACAATAGGTTCGCGATTAGCCAAAAGTGGCAGAAAGGCGAAGAAAATTAAAAATCATACGAAAGGGGACAGCGGTGCAAATCCTCAGTATAGTAAATTTCAGCATCTGTAGACCTAATAGAGGGCGGAAGTAAAGATTTTATAATCATATTGTTCTCGGTTCGATTACATGTGGAGAAACATTTTACCGATCTACATACGAATTCATATTTTACAACAGGGTCCAGTAATATGTGTGTTTAAAAATCAACAAATTAAACTAATTAGGTTATTTACAGGCTCACGTGAACTAACAAACTAACTAACTCTCTCGCCTTCTTGAACCCGAAACTTCATGGCTGCAGCAACACAGGCTTTCCATCTGTCCCTATCCTGAGCAATTTCCTTTAGGTCCATCTCAACATTATCCCTCCATCCTCGTCTTGGGTCATCCTACTGGTCTCTTACCACCATAAGTCTTCTTGATTTAATCACTCTAATAATATGTATCTGGACATGAATTCAACTTCTGTACTTCTTATTGCATACAAATATGGACAACAACACAAAAATTAGTGAGGCAGGGGGCAATTCACGGGGCGGGCCGCTGGGGCGACCTTATTTTAGGCTAATGTCTTTCTAATAAAATCAGACAAGGAGGCAAACGCAGAATGTTACCTACTGTAATGGAAATTCACTGAAACTTCCGTTTCTCAACAACCGCATTGACTTGAGAAAAATAAATTGATGCAACTTATAAGTGGCTGTACAACCATATTTTGCATTTCCTGGGTTTTCAATTTATTCAAATTAGATAACACTTTTTCGTTTAATTTTTAAAAATCACTTTAAGCTCAGATATGTTAATCGGGACTAGACTTACAGTTTACATTGAAGTCCGAACCATTGTGCAATGTCCCTCCACCCCTAAACAAACCCGGGACCCCTTGATTACAAGGTGTAACTAGTGCACCATCGGAGAAGCCCATGGTTTTTCCTCTTTTAAAATCCCCAACGATCAGTGTCTCGACGGCGACTTACGCAAAATAAATAATTTGAAAACATGAAAATAATTTTGAAATTATGGCAATCTTTCTATAGTAAAGTGGTGTGTGTATTAATGCGACACTGGAATTTAATGCAAAGAATTGGTATAATGAATGTGTAAGATAATTTACACAAATAAATGCCAAAAATTCTACGATTTTCTACCGATAAAAAAAAGAAACTATGCACTCTGGTACTGTAGAATCTGAAAAAAGTAATATTTGTGTAAATGTATTTTGTAAAGTGGATACTTGGAGCATGTAAAGTCAGGGGTTACGTGTTCGATTCCCGGTATAGGCAAGTGTTCCATTTATTGAAACTCTTCTTTTTTAAGTCCAGTCCCAATTAGCATTTTCTTCCGTTTTCAAGTTCGCATTACATAAAGTATATACAGGGTCAAATCGTCACTTATCTGTCGTATAGGGACGTTAATCGATAATCACATTTTTGCTGTTCGCTTTCTTTATTTAACATGTTAAATTGCATTCACAATTAAAAACAAAAACAACACTTTAACACCGGTGGTTCTTACGCAAGAAGTACGGATAATTTTTAAATGGGCCCCTAACTCAGAAAATAACGTTGGGGTAAGATTATCTGGATATGTATCAATCTGCATTATTAGGGAATAACTCGCATTGCATTTTTTGAAAGCCGATGCAGAGATCGCAATATTAACTTTCACCTGGAAAGTTATAGAAAACCCCTATATTCCAAATATATCGTGCATATACGCATTACATATTCAGAAATATTTTGTTTAGTTTTAAATTTGAAGAAAGAAACTAAATTACTCACTTCAATAAATAATGTACTTAAGATAATGTAATATTGGTAAATACAATTTTTCTGTAACATAATGAATTAATATGTAAATACGAGAAACGTGAGAGAAATATTTACATGAGAGCAATACGAAATTCTCACATGATTTTAAAAATCATTTAAAAATCAACCACGTACAGTACGATCCACATTGACAATATCACAACCAAAAGTTACACATTCTTCGTTCATATACATTGAAAATATACAAAAAAAATATATATATTCAGCTGCAAATCAAATAAAAATTGTAGCACATAAGATTCAAAAATAGAGAATCATTGCCAAAGAGAAGCACTGCAGAGTGTATGTACGTACTAGTAATGAGAACAATGGATATAGCCAATGAAAATCGAGCGATGAGATTTTTCATCTTAGATATATATTTATAAACAGACAGTATATTCCTAAGTATATGATATATAATTAATATATTTAAATCGTTGTCATAACCATCGTATAAAAATGATAATTTTCTTGCACTTAATTTAAAATAGATTTATTTCATAGACTTTTCAAACACTTCTCATTGTTCAAGACAACAATTTCTTCCGATAACAAAGAAATGTTTCTTTGATTCTTTTTCCTAGTCCTAGAAATCAATATTTAATATCATGAAGGGAATGTTCGACGCAAAGCTCGATTTTAAATCACATTGGCAACTTGAGATGTTTTATTCGTTTACTTTTCGTGCTTGCACAATACAAATAACGGTAAAACTTGCACATCGTTATATTCCTAGTACGTACGTACACTCTCCTCGTCTTTTCGATCCTAGAACTGTAGAACATTTCTTACACAAGGACACACGAGCGAATTTTGCGAGCTTTGGCAACTATCAAATAGTAACACGTGTAAAAAAGTGAAAAGAGTTTGCGTCAAATTAATTAATGAAAATCCTAATAATAACCGAAAAATTATAATAAATTCGGCTTTATTCTTTCGATTTCTTCGTATCAGTAATTATCAGTTCTATTCGGGCTATAAGAATACACTAATGTGTCCTTGTCTTGCATCTCCGTTTCAATTGGGACTAGATCCTAACAGCAATAATCAAATGCAACCTATATTCACAAATAAGAAAAACGAATGCTTTGAAACACCACACACTAAATCCCTACAGTACAATCCTTCAAACTCAATTCCTAACTAATCTTCATTACCTTTCTGTATTCTACAGGAAATTTTTTTAATGTTGAACCTCTTCGCACCTGGGAAATAAAATTTGTCGACAAATATACAAAGAGACGAATATCGATTTGAAGCTTAACAAATATGCAATCATTTTAATTTGGTTCATAACTCTTAAAAAACAAAACGTTTAGCCAACGTGAAGTAAGATTATAAGATTAACTGCATAAAAAAGGACTTTAAAAGCTTCATTCATTTACAAAACGATTAGTGTGTGGTGGTATTATGTTTCTGTTAGTTGTCACCAGCGCTGTATTCGAACAAGTTTGGAAAATTCATTAGTTAATTTTGAATGGAGGTTAGAATATTTAATATATAAGAGATTGATTGATTTGTTTTATTTTACTTCGCGTTTTGTGCCTCTTGGCTAATTTGCGAGATGGGGATGAAATTGATGAATGGACATTTACAAACAACCATGCCCGAGCGGGATTCGAACCCGGGCCCTATAGCGTCGCAGCGCGATGTACTAACTAACCACTCGGCCACGGGTTCCGGCAATATATAAGCGACGAAAGGTAAAATAATAACTACAAGAATCGTGTTCATTTACATTGAAATTTACTTTTCCCATTTGTGACATAATTAACAACTGTGATTTGTGATAGATATATAATTTAATATTGAAACAAAAATGGTCTCCCGATACCGGTTAATCTGTATTTTCTCGTTTCGCCTCATTTCTTCGAGTGTAATCTACCCTTATAATCAAGGGCTCTTTTCTTGAGGAAAAATATAGGCTATACTGTATCCAGATTAGTGCATAGGCTACAACTACAGTCCCGAGTAGCATGTCTCAGTATCAAGTGAACTTCTTGTTCAGGGCTACTCGGGATAAGGCCCATAGTTTAAAGAGGAATCCAAATCATTGTGCAGTGCGCCTCCAAAAGAGATCGACCCGGGACCTTTTGATTACAATCAAAGGAAAGTGAATTTAAAATAAACACTTTTGACAAAGATGCAATCTTTTACTATATTTCACTTCCAGCACATGAAAGAAAACAATTAACATGAACATTTACGAAAGAAAACCGCTAATAACTTTGACTCTCTTTGCACGAAAATTATATGTATTAATAATGATCGTCCACTAGTCAACGAGACCACAACGCTTTTGTTATCTTACTACAACATGGGATTGCATAGCATCAATTACATGAAGAACTCGGGCCGGGTGTAAAAACATGAGCCGGGTGTAAAAACATGGTAAGAGACATTTTGGTCATTTTTTAGTTGCAAAGTAAAATGTGCCACCCTTCAATTTTCGAGTGAAATTGCCATGTTATGCAATTTAGATTGGACTCGGTGAAGCCTTCTGAAATTGGTAAACACAACACGAAAACAATTTATCTAGAGTATAGCTTCTAATAAGCTTTTACTTGTTTTGCACCTGAGCACTTCAAATATCACAGGGAATAAGACAGGAGCTATATCCGATAAAAAAGAAAACCTACACAACAAATACAGCGCTGGTTAAAAACATAACAGACCAAAGTCGCATCCTTAATCCTTTCATCAACATATGAAAAACATGGGGTGTAAGGGGTGACCTTCCACGTAGTACACCCAAATGTCAACCTCACTTCCACGTTCGTACACCCTGGACTGCAGACTAACGAGGCTCTGGCGACTGGCCCCATGGCCAGTATAATTTTGTTTGTGTTGTTCTGTGTTTTGTCCTTATTTGTGCTGAGTGTTCTTTGCAGCCTCGGCTTTTAACGAAAGTCAGAACATTTTAATATTTTATGATTTTAATTAAGCAACGTTAGAGTTGTTATGTGAAACGGTAAGGGGCTGGACCCCGTATAGTGTGACGGGTGCAAAATAGCCTTAGTGCTGACGCACCCAAAATTTTAAAATCAAATCAAATCAATATGAAAAACATAAACCGAAATTTCTCACTCCACTTACTGTAATCCTGGTCTTCAGCTGCACATTGAAGCAAACAACAGGAACGCATAAATGGGACTTACCTTACTTCCACCTAGAACAGAACACGATGGAACATGATGTATGTACGTACAAAAATGTTCTTTGAAAAATGACATATCCGTATTAGTAAACTGAACGATTACTTTACTTAACCCATATAGCTCTGAACAGCTAGTCTCTTAGGCATGAATTAAAAAAAGATCAAAAATATAGAAATATTACAAAAGCTGGATTCTTTAAAACTTTTCTCAAGAATTATAAGAACATAATTTTTAATGAAAAACTCAAATTGTATTACACTGTGTTTATCGGTTCGGTACATTTGTCTTGTTACTGTTATTTTTTTTATACTATATGCACTGTGACGGTTTTGGTAACACGAACACATGGAACACCCCCTGTACATACATAAATCCGTTCCATATTATCCTGGGACAACATGCGAATTCGCGACATTTTAATATCTGGATCGCTTATACTATTTGCGCATTAACGACAAACGATTATTGGCGTATGAGATGATCTGACGCTTCGGAGCACCGATAATCGTAACAACCAACTTTGACGTCAGGATTTACGTCAAAGCTGGTGGTTAGAACTATTCTTATTAGACAAGGAATTGAATTGCAGTCCTTTTAATGGCTGGCTGGAGTGCACAGAAATTCTGCTGAGTAAAAATATCTACGTCACTGTTCATTTTAGAAAAACGAGTTGCAACAGAAACTTACTTATGGAACTACTTTATCCAACGCTCTTATAACTAATGTTCTTGTTTATCTTTGTACACAAATGTTAATAATGTCTATAAATCAATATTAGAGATGGAAACCACATAAAATTCACTGAAGTCTTATCTCAATAGTCGAAACGAGTCCTAGACGACTCTTTTATAATGAGGTTATACTATCATCAAGAGTTGTCCAGACGTTGAAACGAAACCAAGACTTCGTGTCTTCGAGTCTAGTCTCGTTCAAGATACTAATAAAGTAAAATGTAAGGAGCTTTCCGATCAAATCAAAATTTCCTTAGTACGAGACTTATTCGTATGTGACCCAAAACACATTTTCTTTTTTCTATTTTACGTCGCTGTTCTCCAGGTTTAGTTTTTCGACATGACGAAATTGGATTATTATTATTAGAATAAATTGAAGAGTGGCTTCGAATGAAGTAACTGAAAAATTTTGAAATACCACACTGCTATAAGTTAATACGTACATTTGCTTTTTTCCTTTGTAATCCCGATACAAAAGCACGAGACTAAACGGCACGAAACTGGACGAGGTCTCGTCTAGTCTCGGTAGCACCCCTTCCCCCCCCCTTTATGGGGTTTCCTAAACCGAGAAAATTTGGCTACAACGCAATAATTATGAGCAACAATTATAGCTTTAACTAAGCAGCTTGTGATAGAATGCATTGGTATTTGTTACTGATTCTAATATTTCCCTTCTTTCAGGTAGTGTGTAGAAATACCAAATAGTGTGTGGAAATACGAAATATCGAAGGTAAGATAAAGTTCCCCGTGCATATAACACCGTGCCATGAAGGCACATTTAGGGGATGTGGGAAAATGGCCCTGGGTGAGCCCCGGTGAAGCTTTATGCGGGGACAAGACTGGAAAAATTCCGAAATATCGAGTTGGATCAATATCAAACTGGTATGAACTTGGCACAGATTGCGAGAAAGTTTTTGACAACAAAGTCCGGTAAAGACACTAATAACCCAGTAAATATTGTTAAGAATTTTTGACTGCCTACAGGTAATCTATATCGGCCGAATTAAAGACTATTCCGAAAATATCTTCTGTCAAATTCTTCGCAGAGCATCTAAGAAAACATTCATTACTTGGTTCTTCACATATCTTGAAATAGTTGTTTAAACCAAATATCTGCGTATCAGCTAATATGATGTAGATAAAAATTTCCATTATGTAGACGAAATTTATGACACATATAAGAATAACAATTCCAGGATAGATCTTCGGAAAGACGAATATTCTGAAAGTTTTATCTCACTACAACGGTTCATTCTGGATTTCCCGATCAGAGGGATTAAATTTTGTTTTTAAGGGCGGAATGTAAATATGCCACCATAAATTAACTACTCACATAGAATTAGTTGCATTTAAAAAGTTATGTTTTACACATATTTCTTATTCAAATGCACATTTTGTTCACGGGTTGGATGCATAATTGTGTTTGTCTCACACCAAATTCACCACTTCTTCATTTAGCTATCCTCAACGTCTCGATTAGGTCAATGGAAAAAGAGACGTAAATAACCGAAACAGAAAAAAAACAAAAACAACTATGGGAGAGCCGAACATTATTCGGATTGCCCTGACAAATATAAGCGCCAAAACACATAATTTACATAAAATTAAACTGAAATTTGAAAGCACATTAATCTGAAAATTGAAAGCACAAAGTTTTAATTATGTCACAGGAACAAGTTTCAAGATATTGATAGTCGATATGGTTGCGGTAGGTGGATATTCTGCCTCTTCGGTATGAGGATGAACGATTATCTGGTGAAATGATGAGACTAAAACAACGATACACCCTTACCCAGTGTTCGATTCTGGAACCTCTTGTCATCCTCGTGACTATAGGCTGACCACTCCGCCAGGAACAACATTGTTCGTTATCGTTCATGCAATAAACAATAAACTAATTTTGATGATGATAAACCTAAAACCGAGAAAAGGCGAAATTTACCACCATAGCGGGGGAGCGCCTTCAGAGACTTGCTCCCGATTTTCCCCACAGAATGTAAAGTCCAAGTTCAACGTCATTGTCCGACTAGACAACGGTGGAAGAAAGCGACGATAAATAAGACAAATACAAAGGCTACGTGAAATTTGAAATAAACATTAGGTCCGTTAACCCACTGCACCCCTCGAGAATTATGCCGATTATTTTCTTCTAATGACAGATTTCGATGTTTTAAAATTGATTCCAGCGCGCGGAAAACACAAATAACGGAGATATTTGATTCCAAAGTATGACCGCGTAAGTAAAAACCTTCTATCTTGGAGTAATTCGGTCGCTTTACATTAGTCAAAAACTGTTTGTATGCACACTAAAATAGCGAATGAACACGTCGAAAATTGCTATCAACTCCAAACCTAACACTCCTACCTTAACGACATTTAAGGTATCACGCTAAACAGACGTACTTTATTTCACAATAACACACCTCCACGAGCTAAAAGCAACGGAACACATTCATCGACAAAATATGAACCATGCAAAATATTTATCTTTCTCGAGGGAGTACACAGGCTCAAGGGTACCTAAAAATCTAAAGAAACATGTTTCGAAATAGAAATAGTTCCTTGAAAACGTAAACCCAATTTACACAGCAATTCAATCCGATTCTCTAATAAAACTGTTAGCTTTAGTGTTCTAAGCAAAGGAATTGATAACTAACAACACGTTAGCCGGCTTTATTTATTTCCGATGTCACAATCAACACCCTAGTAAAATTAAGCAACACAAAAATAATCGAGAGATAAATTATAGAACCAAAAAAAAATCAGTTGTACGCCACTGCTCCACGGGATAAGTTTTTAAAAGTTATCCATTTCTTAAATTCCCTATGAAAATGAAAAAGTCATGACTGCTAAAACCGCATTTTAATACACCAAATAATTACTAACGAAACGATCTAATGAATGAATTTAATTTCCTTGAACGAAAAATAACTATATTCTAGAAATTGCCTATTGTTTTCCGTTGCCTATCGGTTAGGGTACCCCGCTGTACTACCGAGTGATTCTCATACGCAAGACTTCACTACGTTTGAAGTACGCATACGATAAAATAGGATACATCTAGAAACACTCTAGAGAAATTTCACAGGGCACGGTTAGACACACAAAACACCAGATTGTGGGGCCAGATCTGCATCAACCTAGAACCGAACGTCGTCGTCCCAGGATATGAACCGCGGATATATATATATAATAGATACACAGTTTATATGAAGAGCATGCATGGAAAATTCGGTACTCACCCACCAGCTTTGCAGGACACCTCAGGTAGGACCACGCTGTGTATGGCCAACGACCAGCAGGAGGTTTAGATACCCCGTTTGGTTCATCTTCGCAAACCCCCTTTCTAACCTCGAACTTGTTCACCCATGCCAGGAACACTCGCCTTCCCGACTAAAGACAATAGACAGTCTGGTTCATCTTCACCAAACCCCTTTTTAACTTCACTCGACACCCGGACGAAGGACAATATACAGCTTGCTTGATCTTTGCAATCCCCCTTTCTTACTTCGAACTCGTTCACCCATCCAATGAAACTCGCCATCCAGACTAAAGACAACACCGACGCTGCAGTGTTACGGCAGCATCCCTTTGGACTTTGGACTATATCTTCACATTTCCCCGTTCTCCCTTCGGCCGTCACACAAAAGTCCAAGATACAGTCGCGAATGACAAAACACACATGTCCACGTCTGAGATACACGAGACACACCCGATTGACAAACTTGCTACCTCCAACGCGTTGCTGGTTGGTTTTCGTACTGACCAATGACAGAAGAGTTTAGAGAGAGAGAGGGGGGGGGGAAGATCACGTGTGAGCTTCTTTGCGTGGGAAAACATAGAAAAGAGTTTCTCGTTTAATTTCATATGACTTCCTCCCTCCCCTTCCTCCCCCTCAATCCGTTGGTCGCGCTTGCTTCTCCTCTCCACTCTTCCCTTTTCAACAGTTTAAAAATAACTGCCACATTTTGCTCAATGTAAGAGTACTATTTTCTGTGCTAAATAACGTGGGAAAAAGTATTTTTGTTGGTGCAAATACCTCGTTGGTCATTACCAATAGTTTTCCCCTTCGTCAATTTCCACTAGCCATTTAATCGTTACGATTAAACTATAAAAGCAGCTGAATTAGGCAATTCCAAACATAACAAAATTCAAATATGAGGCTGGGTATAACATTTCAGGAAGCCAATTTATTTAGATTTGTCTACTCGAATTTTAGTAGGGTAATTTTACCACTTTTGGTAAATCGCGAAGATTAGCAAAGAATTGATCACCCATGCCCAGTCCTGGATTCAAATCTTAGACCATTTTAAACCCCCAAATAAAGTAGTCTACGCACATTGAGAAATGTAGCTATACAGTATTATTTTTATATATTTTTGGTTATATAGCCTGTTTTATTCCTTTAGAAGTTAGTCATGTTAATAAGTATGATTAGTGAGTCACTGAACACTAAATTACACAAATATGCATACGTATTACATAATTTTCTATTCTCTAACTTCACTTTGCAACGTTAACTAGCAATTGCTATTTGGTTATTTCACGTGATGAAAGCAGGAACATCGACGAAAAATGCTGCCCGAGATAACGCACCCCTGAAATCGAATCCGGGTCTCCTTCGTGTGCAGTCAACTGCACGGTGGTTCTCGAAATCTACATGCCACTCCTAAATAGGTTCTTTTTTGTTTCAGTTGCTGTTTTAAGTCCACTTTATGCACAGTAAGGCTAATCGGGACTAGACCTACAGTTTAAAGTGGGAACAGAACAACTTGTGCCTCCACCGGGTATCGAACCCGGGACCCTTTGATTACAAGAAAATGACACTACCACTGCGCCATGGGGGAGGCCCCCACTCGTAATTAAGCACCTATGGAAAGGGAAGGAGGTGGCAGCAGCGTGGTGCAGATTAAACACCCTCCATTCGAAATTTGCAATGTGTGCAGCCAAACCTCTCCACACAAACGTGTGCATTACAAAGAGGACAACCTTATTTTCTGCTTGCCGATTGTGTAGTTCCAAATATGTTTCCTTGTAATCAAGAAGACCTGGATTCGATCCCAGGTGCAAGCAGCGTGAACAGAGGTTCACCCGAGGCAACGTCCAGTCACTGGCAATAAACATGGGACACCTAGATTCTGATATACTAGCTTCCCTGGAAGACACTTTGTGTATTGCCTTAGCTCTACAGCCATAAGTGGATATCAATAGTAAATTTGCAATAGCAACTTTTACCAGTGCCCTAGAGTTAGGCAACACACATAACGTTCCTTGGAGGGAAGCGAGATGGCACCCTCCCATTGGTTCGACCATTTGGTAGATACGAGTTACGCCCTAGGGAGCCCTAAATGGGTGCAGTGTGCTTTATGAGGTTACAGTATTAATTATGTGAAAGCACACCTAGTATTTGCTTGATTCTAACGTATCTGCCCTTACGGCACTTACTCGAAGTTTCATTGAAGAAAAAGAAAGAGGACGGGGGAAAAAACTGACTCTAGGGTAGTAAAAATACTCTTTATTTTGGGCAACTCAGGGTCTCCTGGTACAAGTTGTGCTTAGTTATTTGTGACGAAGATATGACTTTACGTGGTGAAAGCAGGGATGTCGACGAACAACCCGCTAATCGAATTCGAGTCTCCTTAATGTGCAGTCAGACATCCTACTAACATGAGCACACTGATTCTAGTAAACCAACCATTCACCAGCCACCTGGGGGAAAGCGACAATGCAGCACTCGCATGGTGCTTAACATACTTCCACCATTCGAGATTAAGGATATGTGGAGCCACACCTCTACACACACGCGTGAAATACACAGGGGGCAAGTTTCTTTTCAACCAGTAAAATAGCTGGAAATTTGTTGCATTTTAATCAAAGATCACGGGTTCGATCCCGACAGAGGAAGATTGAACAGAGGTTCGCTCGAAGCAACATACAAGCTCTTTCAGTTGAGAAAATACCTGACCGTTCTTAAACACTACCAAATGTAGCCAATCGTTCTAAGGAAAGGAATGGAATGATGAGGCTCTTTGTCAATTTTTCGGAAACATTCCTTAACAAATGATAACCTTAAAGGTTAATTATGACTCAATTTGAAGGTTAATTATGACTCAAGTTGACTGAAAATCAACTCCTACCTAATTCCTGGACTGGACCTGCAGTTTAAAGTGGGATCCGAACCACTACGTGCCTCCACCGGTATCGAAACTGTAATCACTTGATTACAAGGCGACGACGCAACCACTGCGCCATCGGGGAGGCCCTCAGAACATGATGGAACATGGTGTATGTATGTACTAGGGTTGGGGTCAGAAGTATTGATAATCGTTGAGAAATGAACATCCGTATTGATAAACTGGCCGATTACTTTTCCCAATTGATATAGCTCTGAACAGCTAATCTCTGAAACATGTCATATGTAAGGAATCCAGAAATATTAAAATATTACGAAACCTATATTCTTTATTATTTTATTGTCTTTCTTGGAAATTATAGACGGAAATTAGTTAGTTAAATTATAATATGCTATACTTTATCGTATCGGTACATTGTCTGTTACTGCAATTCTTGATATTACGTATACCTATGCACGTGACGGCGTTAGTAACACTAAAACATGGAACATCCCCTACACGTGCATACATCCGTTCCATATTATCTTGGGACATCACGCGCATTTTCAAGATTACAGTTTCTGGATCGCTCAATATATTTGTCATGGTGACTGCAACAATGACAAGAAATGATTATTGGCGTTTGAGATGAATTCAATCTTTAGAGGACCAATCGCTAACCTTTACGGCCAAGTTGTTGGGAATACATTCATAAGCAAAGGAGGGAAGAAAAAAGAGGAGAGAAGCAATGAAAGCAAAGGAAAGAAGATGCGAGAAAGAGGTGATGAAAAGGATTAAAATATGAAAAAGAAAAACGAGATTTGATGAGAGAAGAGAAAGAGACGAAGAGAGGTGAATGGAGAGTAGAAGAACATCGAGGAGAGAGAGTGCAGTGGAGTCGGGAATCGAAGATTGGAGAGGAGATAAGAGGAGTTGAGAATAGCGAAGTGGGCACAAGAGGCGAAAACAGGATGTCTCCTCTCCTCTTCTCTCCTCTAGATCTCCTTTCCTCTCCTCTCATTTAGTTTCTTCTCCTCTCTTCTCTTTTCATCCTTTTTATCATCTCTTCCTCGCATCTTCTTTCCTTTCCTCTCATTACTTGTTCTCTTCTCTTCTATCCTCGCTTTTCTTTCCTTATCTGCTTTTCCTCTTTTCCTTTAGCAACTCTCCTTCGCTCTCATATTCTCCACTTTCCCTTCCCCTTAATTATCCTTCTCATTTTTGTACATACACTCATCAGCGATGAAATAGTACAACATCGATTTTCTTAAAGTAGAGAAAAATTGATTTTCTTATTAAAGTAGAGAAAAATTGATTTTCTTAAAGTAGAGGAAAATCGTTTTTCTTAAAGTAGAGGAACACTTACTTGAGGCGTATACTTGAGGCATAGTCTAACCAACTAACGTCTTATGTAAGTTGGGCTGCCTAGTATAAAATGTTGGGCTGCCTAGTATAAAATGTCGCTGTGCTAAGACTTTTGGTGAACACTGTACAGTGATTCGGATCGCACTGTAAATTATGAGCCCAGTCCCGATTAGTCGTTTCTTTTAGTGGACTTAAAAACAAAACTCATAAGATCATAACCATTATCCCAATAGGCAAAATGCGACCTAAAATTAGAAACAAAAAAAAATATCGGGGAGTCAAATTATATTCGGATCGAACTGACAAACATGATAATTTATCTATTTAAACTGGAATTTGAAAGAAGCTAATCCTAATTAGGTATGTGGCGATATTGATAGTTTATACGTTCACGAGGAGAGTTGGGTCAATCCCGACGATGAGGATGAATAATGATCTGGTGAAATAGATGATAGGACAAAATCTATGATGCACCCTTACCCAGGGTTCGATTTCTGTTCCTCCGTGGTAACGTCGTAGCCTTGTAATCAAGGGGTCCCGGGTTCGATACGCGGTGTAGACACATGGCACAGTGGTTCAGATCCCACTTTAAACTGTAGGTCCAGTCCCGATTAGCCTTCCTGTGCATAAAGTGGACTTGAAACAACAAATCGATCAATCAACGATTACGGGTGTAAGGGATGCTCCTTTCACGTAGTGCACCCAATAGCCAACCTCACTTCCACGTAATACACCCTGGACTGCAGACTAGCGAGGATCTGGCGACTGGCCCCATGGCCAGTATAATTCTGTGTCGTCCTGTGTTTTGTCCTTATTTGTGCTGAGCACCCTTTTTAGCCTCAGCTTCTAACCAAGGTACGGGCGTGATAACTGGCTCGACCCCGTATAGTGTGACGGGTGCAAAATAGCCTCAGTGCTGACGCAGCCAATTTTTTAAAATTCAAATTCAAAAGTCAAAATTCAATCAACGATTAGGCAAGTTTGGCAGAAAGCGATCTATAATTGAAAAAAGACAAAAGCCATGCGAAGTTTGGATCAAACATCTCGGTAAACTCTCTCAGGGTTTCCCCATGAACTCGAAATGTATTTTCCCTGAGATTTCACTGTTTTTCAGAGTTCTAATTTATTACCAGAGTACTCATTACACGGTACATTACTACTATTTTAAACTGACTATACATGGCCTCCTCTGTTTCCCTCACCATTATTATTATTATTACCTCACCATTATTATTATTATTATAGTGAGGAGTAGAGGGTTCGATTCGCGGGGTGGATGATCTAAGGTTGGAATTTTTCCTGCGATGTCCCCGCATAAAGCGGCTCTGGGGCTTGCCCAGCCTTAAATAAATGGGTACCTGGGGGCAACCCTGGGGGAATAGTGTTGGTCGGAGCGTGGTTCTGATCACAACACTTCCAAATGGGCGAGATCGAGAATGTGTGGATCTTATCCCCCTTCTTTATCTTATTATTATTATAAGTATAAATGATTTGACTAATGTAGGCATTTCAGTGTAAGCAATCTGATATATTCATAAATATGCTGCAATTTAGTGCAATATTACGACATTTTGTTATTATTTTTATGATTAAGAACATATAATTCATACTATGTCAAGTAAAGTAAATTTTTAAATGCATATTTTGTTTTTCAAAGGAAAAATACATTACAGTCACCTGCTTACATAGATCAATAAAGGAGGTGATTTACCCATTAAAGTTTTTCAAGAAACATTTGCAATTTTGTTAGGTTCAGCAGAAAATCGATTGATTATCGGCTATTAGTAAATTTTATGTAAGTAGCTTATCGATATTCAAAATAATAATAATAATAATAATAATAATATCACTACTTGGGTTGAGCCAATTCCGATTCCGATGTATCGGTATCGGAAGGTGTCGGTTGAAATTTATTTGATGCTCCGAGCACAGAGATTCATAACTGACACCTCTTCAGATCCCCACATTTGAATTATTTAGTTTCCAACGTCAGAGTCACCATGACAACAGAATTAAGCGACATAAAAAAATATCGACAGATGGAGGACAAGATAAAAATCCTTTTCACTCGTGCGCCTCTGCTCCACGGAACAAGATAAAAAAAAAGAGGATGAAAGAACTTTCAATTCCACTTCTCCAGTGCCCTAATAAACGATGCAGATTTTAACAACAAATGGAAAACCCCTTATTTTGCTAACCACTTCCTTAATATGCCAAATAATTACTAACGGAACGATCTGATGAACGAATTTAATTTCCTCGAACGGCAACTACAGTGGACTCTCTTAATTCGAACTTGGATAAAGTAGAACGGTTATTCTCCTTCTAAATAAAGGCTCTGCATTACGGATGAAGTTCGCATACGATAGCCTAGCAAATAACTAGAAAATCCCTAGTCTCGTTTCACCGAGTACGGTTCGAGAAACAAAACACCAAATCACGTGACCAGAAAACAGATCTGCAGCAACCTACAACCCAAAGACGTTGTCCCAGGATGAACCGCGGACACATACAATAGATACACAGTTGATATGAAGGGCATGCTAGGAAAATTCGGTACTCACCCAGCAGCTACAGGCCATCTCGCAGGATGTTGAGGCTGATGACCGATGACGAAGCTTTTCCTTTCATCTTGGAAACGCCTCCTGCGTATGTGAAGTCACTACAAAGAAAACAATACGAAAGCAATTAGCAATGCAGATGCTGGATCGTTCAATAACACGTTAAATAAAAGAAATACACATGAAACAACTTTTAAAAATAAGGTCATTTGCAAAAGACAGAATAAGTGAATAAGTATTCTCACAAGTGACTCCAACATTAAAAACAACACCGCCACCGATTATCCGAAAATGACCAAAAATGAAGCTATTTAAAAACACTTGAGATCCTTTACCACGTGCAGAAACTCACATTTTGAATTTACATTTGTATATTTAGTATATCTAGACAACAACGAAATCGGCCTCCCCCCAGGCACAGTGGTAGCGTCATTGCCTTGTAATCAAGGGGTCCCGGGTTCGATACCCGGTGGAGGCACAAGTGGTTCGGATCCCACTTTAAACTGTAGGTCCAGTCCCGATTAGCCTTACTGTGCATAAAGTGGACTTAAAACATCAACTCAACCCAAACAACAACGAAATCAAACCACACGGAGATTCACATGAATGTTCTAGAAGCAATTCTAGAACGAACTGCGAAAGCAGCTTTCTTGGCGTAGGTTACAGTTAAGAGCAATGGTTGGAACTGAATAAAGCATAATTTGAATGAACTGGATCCTACGCAAGAGGGCTCTAAAGTATCCAAGATAACGGAATGTTAGTGGAGGGTTATGTATCGTGAATTCTAAAGTGTATATTCTGATTTTTAAATGTTTTAGTCAAACCTACGTTAGGCGCGTCATTTTCTGGAACATGCATATACGCGTGGTGTACACCTGTTCTCCAACTTTTAACTATCTCTAAGGTAATATACCGTGAATTATACTGATCATGCGTGCAAAATGTTCTGTGTTTGTTTCTCTTCTGCGATCATCTGCAATTCTCTGTTGCTCTTTCAAAATGACCTAATATTATAAAATTATCTCCAGTCGCATGCTAGGTGTACAGTTGTCCTCCATGCGTCTAAATACGTAAGAGCGGAAGCAATGCCATGTTCGCTTTCGGCCATGCGATCACTTTCATGTTCACTTCCGGCACTAATACGTAGCTACGTGTTCTCCCCATTTTTGGAGTTTGAGCCTGACGGTCAGAGTGGCTTCCCTTCACTGGTGACCAGGAGTTTTCCTCCGATATGTGTCGAGACCTCACCCCCATGTGATTTCTTTCTATGGGGTTATGTGAAGTCACAAGTGTACATGAAAAAAAGTCAAACAATCCCCAAAATGAGGAGAGAAATTCAAGGAGTAATTGGTGAAATCAACAGAGACGTCTGTAAAAGAGTCATCGTGAACTTCACAGATCGAGATACTGCCTGCCTTCTCTTTTTCACTATGAAATCGTAGTGAATGTGGAAAATAATAAAAACATAAATAACAATTTTCATGCAATTTAGGCTGAGTTATTTCAACACCTGCGCACTTTATGAAACACTGTTTATATCAATAAGGGAAAGCTGTGTCAGTACCTAAGCACTTTGAACAATCGATTCACAATCTCATCGACATCACCATTAACGTAGTCATACCTTCATCGCCTTCTAATCAAACAGACTCAGTTCGATGTTCGGTGGAGGCACATAGTGGTTCGGATCCCAGTTTAAGTACTGGAACGTAAAACACGCGCCGAAAAATAAAGAGGGAAAACGTATGGCTGCGGTGAAGTACGGTGAAGTATGTAGCAATGAGAGTTGATGAGCCGACATCTTACCTAACAAACAAGGGTGGTCCCCTCCAAGGCTAATGGCGCCCAACTCCAAATCACCTCACAATCCCAACAAGGTATTTAATTATGACAGCAAGTCTACGGAAAGTAACTTGTATAGCTTTACTTAACACTATACTTCATCTGCCTACTACCAAATCCGTGGGTGCATTACCCCCCGCTCCTCAATATTCATTCATCGTAATACCACACAACA
The DNA here is from genome assembly GCF_977018435.1 of Lepisma saccharinum. Lineage (NCBI taxonomy): Eukaryota > Metazoa > Arthropoda > Insecta > Zygentoma > Lepismatidae > Lepisma > Lepisma saccharinum. The sequence goes on from NC_139230.1 coordinate 205,783,331, forward strand.
GTTTGGATGCATATACGTTATGATTGATTTTCATTTGAATGCAATAACTTGTCTAACTACCTCTATTATTTTAAAGTTTCCAAATAACGGAAAGATAACACAGTACTAAAGTTAATGTCATGAAGTAAATTACATACAGTATATGTACATTTAACCTGAAATGTCATAATGCACATTCCATATATATATTTAAACAGTTTTTGAGAGTAGAGAATAAGTAGTATATGGGCCAAGTGGACAAAATCAACAATTCGGCATAATTTGGGGGTACTAATTTTCCTTTATGCCACAGTTATATGGGTGTGTAAGGATACCAAAAACATATGCTTGCCATCTCTAAGGATACCAAAAACATATGCTTGCCATCTCAAAATGGTAGCTTTTGAAAAAATGACATCTCTGAAACCAACGGCCCGATCTCAACGAACCTTTTCAAAATGAAAGCTTAATATATGTCCTATTTTTGATGTTATCTTTAGTTCTTCGATAGGAGCAACCGTTAAGTAGTTAATCACGGATTAGTAAAAAAAATCTTATTTTTTACTATTAATTTTATATTTATCATTAATTTATTAATATTCTAGGCATCTGAGAAGAAAATGTTCAAAACAATCAAGCGTAATATGTCAAATTAAAGATAAGTGTTTACGCTACAATGTATGTTTGGAACATTTTCTTCTCAGATGCCTAGATTATTGATAAATTAATGATAAATATAAAATTAATAATTCAAAAAATACGATTTTTTTACTAATCCGTCATTAACTATTTACCGGTTGCTCCTATCGAAAAACTAAAGATAACATCAAATATAGAACATATATTAAGCTTTCCTTTTACAAAAAAGTTCGTTGAGATCGGGTCGTTGGTTTCAGAGATATAAGCTGCTCGTCAAGTCAACCTTGCAGCAGGTTTTCGCATATGTAGTTCCAAACGTGCGCGCAAGAACATAGTTCCACTGAGACGGGTTCTATTCCGACACAACTGCATACTTGCAAGAAAACAGTTATTTAATTTGTAATATACAGACAAAATAGTACATCCATTAGCAGGTATGGACTTAATTGGTTGCAATCACTGTGCAGACGAACTTAGAACCGTAGATTCGCCAACTGCAATGTGTAGTGCGTTGAAGAGACACTGAAACTTTAGAGCGAGTCGAGCGAGACTGAATGCGTTGCAGAACGCGTGGAATCGGCGATACCAGTGTTGCACATCCCACTCTTTTAACCCTATGTTTATTGTAGAGCGGCGAGAATGGCTGAATCTACTGTTCAGCGCGCGGTTTTACCCGAATGTTATTTTGGACTTCGTCCGAAGGGAAATTTTCTTCAAAGACAAGCAAGTTGTTTTGAATGCATAATCCTCCTTGCGGCAACAAGATCAAAGTAAAACAGGGCGTGAGGTGATTTGCCGTCAATGTGCGCACGAATTGTATCACGGGTGTTGAATGATTTGCTGTTTGAGTTTAGCAAGAGGAAACGATTGTTTGTTTTTTGACGACAAAAGAATCTCCGCGGTATTAAAAGATATCGCAGTGAGAAGAAACATGTTTATTATTTGGACGAGACGTCCTTCAACTCGGTGGGTGGGGGAAGGGGGAATAAAACATGGAAGGATACCAGCATGCAAAACCACGCCAGGGCTGAAGAAACCAACGATGAGGGGAAGGGGGAGGCTTATTGTTTCACCCACTGGCGGCAATGAAAGCTTTGTTGAAGGTGCATATTTACTGTTCCGCGCAAAGAAAGGGAAGGGTGATTATCCGCAAGAAATGGACAGACCAAGATTTGAATCCTGGTTTAGTGAAGTGATTCATAAATTGAAACCAGAGTAATAGCGACAGACAATGCACCTGATTGTATATATCACCAATAACAAATCATGTTTTTTTGGTGGTATAACTTGAATTGCGTGTGTCTTACAGGAACGGATGTATTGCGGACGAAGCAACCACGTTTTTCATAAATGTATTTCTTTCTAAACCAAAAAAAAAAATTGTCATTAAATTCAAGAGGGCCTATCGTTGTTTACTTTTATCTTTGTTCATTTTTATTTTTGCGTGCTCGAAATATACACACACGCTCTCATGTTTCGAAGATATTTCGCATTTATATTAAGTAATGACACATTTATTAAATAATCTATGCGCAGAAAGTACTTTTAAAATTTTATGTTTCAGGAGACAAAGAGAAGCAAAAATACATTCCACTTGACATGCATGCGGGTTTTGATGTGTTGTGCGGTTGGCAATACTGTGGATTTTCTCAGTGTCTGCGATGTAAGCAGCTCGGCGGTTGAGGAAAGACTGGCACGGAAGATTCTGAGCTCAGTTCTCGCGCGGATTGATACATAAAACCTGCTGCAAGGTTGACTTGACGAGCAGCTTAGTCATTTTCTCAAAAGTCAACATCCGCCATCTTGGATTGGCCGCCATTTCTATTGGCTGCCACTTTGAGATGGAAAGCATGTTTTTTTTTGTATCCTTACACCCATATAACTATGGCATTTAGTACCTCCAAATTATACCAACATCTTGGCTGGCCCATAGACAGATAGATATAAAAAAAACACAATTTGAGTGCTTAACACAAATTGTTACACAATTTAACAACCTGGGCAAACCAAATAACGTGCTTCTTCGTGTGATCCATTTAATTATTGTTTCACGAGAGATATACAGAACCCTAGCTAAAAGTTCTTAAGGCCGGGCCGAGAATACAATAAAGTGTCTCTTCCAAAGAACTCGCCCCCTTTGCCTTGGGTAAATGTAAATATTTTAGTATTGTGTTTAGTTTTAAGCCCACTTTATACAAAAGAAGGTTAGTCCGTACTGGACCTACAGTTTAAAGTGTAATTCAAGCCACTTGTGCCTCCATCGGGTATCGAACCGAGGATCCCTTGATTACAAGGCGACGACAAATTATGTTAGTAATACATAGGCAAAAAAATCTTAAGTTCAAATCTACCTTGCTAAAGTAAAATTTTCCTTCGACAAGAAGTTAGAAATGCGAATTTGACATAATTTATTTTTCTGTTTTATCGAGTAATGCACAATAGTGACTATGGAAAACGCTTTGTACAACTATTACATCATACAGGGAATAAATAATACAATAATATTGCTTTAAATTAAGCAGTATACCAACACTAAGCATTATATTTTTTAGCAATGTCGAGAATATTGTTATATGTCTTCGTAATGCAGCTATTGTATAACTCATCACAATTTCCTCATCAAAACGCCAAACTCGCATCTTTGTAACGCATTATTACAAGAAAACCGAGCAAGGAAATTTTTACATCTATTTCTTTGCAGGCTTCCGAGAATATTAATTTGAGAATATTAATTTAATGGGGTGTCAATACATTCATAGGATCCCGCGAAATTTACTCTTCTCCAGCTTCTCTTTTCGCACGTTTGACGCTGAAAATGTGTAAATAAATACCTTATCGGAGATATGTTCGAACCATACCCCTTTACAGAAATCCCTTGACAATTTCAGATTTAACACTATCAAGAATTTCGTATCTCCCGCTCCCACCCACCCTCACAAATTTAACACTCAATTATCCCACCAAATTGGCATGCCAATTTTAGACTACCTATTAATATTGAAGAGAGGATACTCTCCGGGAAAAAAAAATTGGAGTCCCCACACCAGAATTTCTGCAACAGTCTAAGACGTAATAGTAGTACAAAAGAGTTCTGATATCCCCCAAAATGTAATGCTCATTCCCCCATAACTAACATTTAATTAACACCGATATTCAAGAGTTGGATATTGTCCTCGCAACGTTAAATTCTCAATCCGCTACCACAATTCACGTGTCAATTTAAGGCCTTATATAAGAGTTGGATATTGCCCCCTTCCCCTTCCAGAATAATACATTCACGTATTACCCATTACAATTTCCTTGAACGTCGCTTCTATTTACATAGCAGCAAAGGCTAATTTATACGTACCGCAGCTTGTGTCCAACGCTGTACTGTTCACTCATTCAAATTGCTATCACAAAGTACTGTTCACTCATTCAAATTGCTATCACAAAGTACTGTTCACTCATTCAAATTTCTATCACAAAAAATCTACCCCGCCCCCCCCCCCCCCCGGAAAATTTTAGTGCACCCACAAATCGTCATGTGCGAAGTCCTGCCCCAAGTACTGCTTTTGTTCATTTAATGGATTAAATAAGGTGCTCCTGAGAATTGGTGGATTTGGAGAAGTAGCACGACCTCCCCCATAAAGCCATGTCAGTGTTATGAAAATGGATGGCACTGTTAAGCACATACGTATAAAAAACTTCGAGCAACAAAATAAAATCCTTCAATTATATCCTTTCCAAATTGCCAAAGAATAAAAAAAAAAGTTCAGCACTTATAGACTAATCGCTACTAGATCTATTTGACATTGAAATGTGGCACGTTTACATACGAATAACAATAATACACATCATCAAAAGCAGTGGCCTTAGATTTCCTGTTAGGAAGGTAAACGAAACTAATGAAGGACTAAAATTAAACGGTCTGACTCAGTTGCTAGCATATGCAGATGATGTAGACTTACTAGGAGATGATATAAATACAAAAAATAAAAATACTATAATAGTTTATGAAAAGCAGCTACAGAGATAGATTTGGAAGTTAACAAGGAGGAAATTAAATATATGCTTACAGGTGAAAACCGTGTTAGGTAATAACAAAATTTAATTATTGATAGCAACTCGTTTGAATCAGTTTCCAAATCCAAGTACTTAGGAGTAATACCAACAAATTAATATTATATTAAAGAGGAAATAAAAAGCAGATTTTATCCAGGAAATGTGTTCTACCTCTCTCTTCAGAAACTTTTATCTTCTCGTTTAATATCTAAAATATCCAAGTTAGTAATTTTCCCTGAAGTATTATGTGGATGTGAAACTTGGTCCCTTACATTAAAACATAAACATACATTAAAATAGTATTTTAAAATAAAATCCTTAGACAAATATTTGGGCCTAAAAGGGATGAGGAGACAGGTGAGTGAAGAAGGTTACATAATTTTGAACTGCATAACGTGTATCCATGTCAAGATACATGTGTTCATGTATCGTGTATCCATGTCAAGATACATGTGTTCATGTATTACGTATTAGAATTATGAAATCCAGAAGACTTAGGTGGGCAGGTCATGTGGCACGAATGGAAGAGGAAAGTTTACAGGATTCTTGCTGGGAAACCTCACGGTAAAAGACCTGTGGGAAGGCCAAGACGACGATGGAGGGATAACGATGAGATGGACCTGAAGGAACTCGGTAAGGATAGAAAAGATTGGACTGATCTTGCACACGTTAGGGACAGATGGAAGGCTTGTGTTGATGCAGCCATAAACCTTCGGGTTTAAGAAGGTTAGAGTGTTGGTTAGTTATTGTTGGGCAAGGCACAAGATTGATTGATTGATTGAATTGTTGTTTTAAGTCCACTTTATGCGCAGTAAGGCTAATCGGGACTGGACCTCCAGTTTATAGTGGGATCCGAACCACTATGTGCCTCTACTGGGAAAGCACAAGAAACAAATCACAATTAACTCTACGATTTTAACATTCGTATCACTCTACAGTTTTAACATTTGTATCAGTTCTAAACGCATATATTTGCTAGTACATATTGTTCACTCTTATAATTATTTATTTCTCTAGTATTAAAACAAGTTTGCAGTGATTTCAAATGAAATGTGAAGAAAATGCGAAGAAGTATGCTAGCCTTGCAGTCAGTCCGCAAAGCTCAAAAACGATCAATTCAGACACATTTAGTCCGCAAAGCTCAAAAACGATCAATTCAGACACATTTGATCAGTGAAGACTGACTACACGACTAGACAAGTTGCGATTCAGCTGAAATCCCATCTCCGCTTCCATCGTTGTTTTAATCTCCACAACATTTAAGAATATTACAAAATAATGCAGTGTAAAACCAGTGTTGAGATGATCGTAAACAAATGTTAACTGGTTTTCTTAAATTACATGCATATTATTACATTCATACACATCATCTCTGTAACCATAACATACCATAATACGTGATTAAATCACTTGCAACGACATGTAACTAACTACCAATTACTTCAATTGTTAAATATTTTAACTTGGTGTATGGCAATAAAATAAGAAACAAGTCACAATTAACTCAACTATTTTAACATTCGTATCAGTTCTAAACACTGTGTACTCTTGAAATTATGAATTTCTCTAGTATACAAACAAGTTCGTAATGATTTCAGTAAAATATGAAGAAAATGCGACGATGTATGCTAGCCTTGCAGTCAGTCTCCACACAACACAGGTGATTAATACTGAAACCTCTGTTAAGTGGATACTGGCTGCAGGACTAGCCATGTTGAGCTACAGCTGATTTAATTCAATTCATTTGCCATCTACAGAGAAAGGATATCTCCTATTACAGAGGCATTAATATAACATAAATACAGTAAATATGAATATAAGTGAGATTAAATAACATGCATACATATTACATAGATATAACTATAACATAAGTATACATACATACATAAATTATCCATAAATCCACAGCCAATATTATCATTAGATAATATAATATAAAATCACATAATAAGATAGAAACAACAGTGAAATAAATTGATACACATATTAATGGACACATATCCATAAGCTCGTCCGCACATATTAATGGACACATATCCATAAGCTCGTCCGCATACATATATTTCCATTATACATACACACACACATATTTATGTGGATATAGGGATACATATAGAACATATTCTACAGTAAATAATAATCATCATGATCATAAAAACGCACAAGATCAATAAAGTTCATTGCATATTTTATATTCGACAATATTTCATTGTCATATTATCTGATGTTGTTCCAAATATTAACCTTCAACAAAGATCAAAACAGTGTGGAAGCAGTGGTGAGAACTAACTTCCAATTAACTACCAATTAAACTATTTGCTACATATTTTACGTGGATGTTGGACAAAGCATAATGTATGTAACTAAAACCCACTAACTCCACGAGGTTAACATTCCAAACCCTATCAACCACTCACATCTTATTTACAAATATATTGCGCTTATTTAAAATTATTTTCTTGTATTAAAACAACTTGTTGATGATTTCAGTTAAGAAATTTCGACCTTAGTTTTCAATCTCCATTAAATTTAAGCAATTACTAAATTTCCACGGATATAAATGAAATCTACCTGAGCAAAATACTAAAATTTCATTTCATAAGAAAAAAACGCAACCTCACAAATGTTTTAATACAATAAGAACGCGTATTGCTGTGGAGCTGAATGTGAAGAAGCGTACTAGCCATGCAAAATATTTCTCACATTTCGAGCATGTGAAGAACCTACTATCTCCAACAACTGGAAATCCTTTCATAATTGAAGGAACAGATTTGATGAGTAAAAAAAAAATCGCCTATTCTATACTTAACTCAGTGAGATAATTATTAACATGTAGGTCGTTATCTAAAAAAAATAATATGCATATTTACGTAATTTGAAATAAACAGAATTAAAGACAAGGTTACATTGCGTGCCAGCCATTCAGAAAATCCTTACAGCACAAGTTTGACAAACCTGTACACTTGAACATTGACAACTTGCTAAATACTAAACGAGAAAACTTAAATATAATCATTATATAACCATATTATAGAACCAAAATTATAAACATAACATACATCCATGTCCAAAATTAGAATTTCTCAATCTCACAACTATTAACATATACGTAGAGGTTTTACATAAAACATAGCCTGCATTATTTAAAAAGGTAAAAGTTAAAATCAGAATATTCGATCACGTATATTTCGAAGGGGCAAAATATAAATGGAAGGAAGTAATTTTCAGTTGTAAATAAACACAATTATTGTAGCTATTTGTACCTTTCGTCTCTATATTACAATCCTCTTTCGAAATTAGCTCATGCTCCTACCAAATTTTCCAAGTACAGCCCTGGTGAAAATTGACAGATAGCTACATCGTAGCTAAAATAGACTAAAAAGCGATTTGTAAGTGAACTTTTTTTACACAAGGTTCATCTTTATGTTGAGTCACGGTGGCTGAAACACTTTTTTAACGACATTAAAACAATTTATTGTTTATGTATTTGTGAAGCTTGAAATTAGTATTGCCGGCCCCGTGGTAGAGTGGTTAGCACATCGCGCCAGGGGTCCGGGTTCGAATCCTGGCTTGGCCATGGATGTTTGTGAGTTTCCATTCATCAATTTCATCATATCATCACTCATCCCCACCTTCGCAAATTACACAAAAGTGGCCAAAAAAGCGAAGTAAAATAAAGCAAATCAATCAACTTCCATTATTGTGGAACATGTTGATCCTGATATTGTAAAATTTAGTTTATACTGTTCTGACATTGACATGCATCAACAGTTAATTTTAGAAAAAAGGGGTGAAACTTTAGATGTTTCATTGTTTAATTTCAAAACTCAGGAGAAGTACAGTGAACAGAGAAAAATTAAGAAAGCTAAATACAATGACCTGATGCAACTATTGAAATATATATATACTACACGTCTTATCATGATTTTTATAAAAAATCTTGTACATCATGGTGTTGATGTTGAAGAAGAATGGGAAAATCTGGGAATGGAGCTGGATTAATACAACACGTTAAATAAAGGTAAACTCAATAAAAAAGTTTTACCCCATTTTTTCACTTGTGTATATTTTTCCTAGTAAACAGCACAAAATCTGTGAAACTATTAACCACAATGGTTCAAGAATTTGCAGATAAATTTGAAAAACCATATTTAAAAGGACCTAAAAAAATTATGTCATAATGTTAAAAATCTCCTGAGTTTTGACATTAAACAGAAAATGTCATTATTCTCAAAATGAACTTTGGATGGGATCTGCCCTTATTATTCTGAGCGCCTCAATTTATAGGCACTATCGATCTTTATACATGACAAAGTATTCAAAATTAAATTTAAAAACCCGCTGACAGTTAAATTTTAACGGCAGAATATTGCAACATTTACGGTAACTTATAACAGGGTATAACTGCACTGTTATTTTTTGTGAATGATATTCATATCGCGTAAAAGTCGCCGGTGTGTCCTCGTCTAATATGTGCATCATAGTTCTAGTTCTAGTTCTAGGACAGAAAAGATCAGGAAAGTGTGCGTACATGCTATACTATGGCCCGGTCCGGGCATCTCTGGAACAAGCGAACGAAAACAAGTTTCTGCGCAAGTAGTCACGCGAGAAGGCTCGGTCAATGAACACTAGAGAGGAAACGGGATTGCGTGAAGGAGGAAAAGTTACTGCCGTTGCCAGTATTCGCTGCAGCGTGCCCTGTTTCGCTCTGCCCACTTGATTTCCGTATGAGAGGGCCTTGTAGCACAAATTTCTGGGATACAGTATGGGAGCATAACGATGGACGTTTCATTGTTAACTGCATAGTAATACACAAAAATAAAACTAATAATACACCGGTTGATAACAATACAATATAAAATTAAGCTTTTTGTCGAACTAAATGGTTCTTCAGAGAAATTCTTGAAATTCTCATATGATACACACCATTCTGTTTATGATTATATGCATACAACTTGTAAGATTCGATTTTCTTAAAAACTAACATAACAGATTTTTGACGATGCAAAAGTAGACTTGAATAATGAGTAGTTAAAGTGAATCTAGTTTGAGAAATGAATCTAATTTAAATTCAGCACTAGGAAACTAACGTGATGGTTATGAAAACAATTTCAATACATTAACTTTAAAGATTAAATAATTAAAAATATACTAGATATTTATAGACATATCTAAGATTGAAACATACTGTAATATCGGTTAATTCAGTAATAAATTTCATTTTAATCTTATGGCCTAATTACCACTGTAGGCTGGATCAATTGTTTTCATTATTGATACGTACATGCACTCTAGACTCTGTGAAATTCCCACTTTTCGTATACGTTCTGTGCTTTTGGTTCTTGTATCACAATAAACGTAAGCAATATTGTTATTTCATGGCCCGCGTGGAAGGGAGGCCAGCAGTCGGTAGGTAAACCAGGGCCCAATATTGGGCTGTAGCGCTATAGGGTTACTAATATTGTTATTTCATTTGCAACTAAAGTTTATTTTCATTGTTCCAATTTATTTCGGCGACAATGTGTAACTTGCGGCTGTAATGTTGCCAACCAGGACAGTGGTTTTAGCTGATATTAACATACTGTGCTTTCCTATCGTTTGAAAATTTCGAACTGATTTCACATTACTATCTTTCTCATTTTTACGTATGAATTAAATATAACAGAATACATGTTTCTACAAATATTTACATTATATTACTTGTGAAATTTATCAATGGGAGTAATCGAAGGGCATCCACATGTATTCTTGAAGTTTCAAAATGAACCAAATATTTAAAAGTATTAATAACATACATAAAATACATAAAAGGAAAAGATGGTAAACTAAGAACAAAACCAGAAGAAATCATGCAAAGATGGAAGGAATACTTCGAAGAATTGCTGAAGGATGAAACACAAACTAACAGGACGGAGGTTCAAACAGGAAACGGAAGAACAGAAGATATAGAAATGGAGGATGAAGAAGAGGAAATAAATGATATCAAAGTAGAAGAATTAAAAGCAGCATTAAAGAAAATGAAGTTAGGTAAGGCTAGTGGACATGATGGTTTAACACCAGAAATGCTTAAATACATGGGAAATGCTGGAGAGCAACTGTTTTTGAACCTACTGAATGTTATATGGGAAAAGAAAACTGTACCGAAGGAATGGGAGATATCAGTAATAATCCCAATCTTCAAGAAAGGGGATAATAGAGAATGTAGAAACCATCGGGGAATCTCATTGCTCAGTGTGCCAGGGAAGATATATTCAAGAATCCTGGAGAATAGACTCAGAAAATATGTCGAAGAGCAATTGGAAGAAAGTCAAGCAGGCTTTAGACCAGCAAGAAGTGTACAAGACCATATTTTCACCCTCAAACAAATAACAGACAAGACAATAGAATACAATAAAAAGGCACATGTATGTTTTGTAGATCTACAAAAGGCTTTTGATAGAGTTCCTTGGAATGAGATATGGAAATCCTTAGAGAAGAAAGGAGTGGATAAAAACCTAATAAAAGCAATCCAAAGTTGGTACAAAGGATGCAGATGTTACGTGAGGACGAGAAACCACCAGTCAGAGGAATTTGAAATAACAACAGGAGTTAAACAGGGAGATATACTATCACCATATCTATTTATAATACTATTAGATGAAGTAATAAAGGAATGCCATATAAAAATGAAACAATTTCAGGTAGGATACTGGAATATGAAATCAATTAAACTAACAGAGCTCATATACGCTGATGATATTATACTAATAGCTAACACACAGGCTAGTTTACAATATAATGTAAATATTCTTAATGAAGAATTAAAGAAGAAGAATATGGAAATAAATACGGAGAAAACTAAAACAATGATAATCAGCAGAGAAAAGACAAACCATAAGATAAAACTGAATAACGAACCTTTAGAACAAGTGACAAATTTCAAGTATCTTGGAGTAATTATAAACAGTCAAGGAAAAGAAGAGGAAGAAATAAGAGATAGAATCATGAAGACAGGAAAGCTATATCAAATGATAAACCGAGGATTTATAGGCAAAAAAGAAATATCTACCCAAACAAAATTCACTGTATACAAAACAATTTATATACCAACACTTACATATAGCAGTGAAAATTGGACATTGACTGGAAAACACCTGCAAAGTGTACAAACAATGGAAATGAGGTACCTTCGAAGAATAAGTGGGAAAACCAGGAAAGATCGGATAAGGAATCAAACCATTCGGCAATCGTTAAATGCTCAGCCACTACAAGAAACAGTTGAACGTAATCAACTTAGATGGTTCGGCCATTTGAGCAGAATGAGTGAGACGAGACTGCCAAAGCAGATATGGGAAGCACATCCACAAGGAACAAGACCAAAAGGAAGACCAAGAAAGACATGGAATATGAGTGTCAAAGAGATTTTGGAGAAACGAAACATAAGATGGAAAGAGGCACAGGAAAAGGCGATGGACAGAAACGTCTGGAGAACTCTCTGTAACCCCTCGACACCGGCAGGTAGAAGAGGACGCGACTAAGTAAAAATTAATAACATACGTATATATTTCAATTTACAATTCTTGTAGTGATGAATTTATCTTTCATCTCAATAGTAATAATATAAACAATAAATGATTTTGGTGTTGACAACTACCGAATTAACCTCCCAAAATATTTTTCCTAATACGTCCTTGGTGGTAACTTATAGAAGCATAGTTCCATAGTTTTGTCAATAACAGATGAACATTTGCGTGTTTATTTTTTATACGGATGCTGTTCTATAGTTGTACAACATCGTATATTTGTCGACATGCTTTCTTTGCACATCGTGTGTTTAGGCGGTACACATAATTTTTTTTTTCAGTTTAATGAAGTTGTTTCTTTAAATGACATTTTCATACTGTTGCAATCACTACAGTATGTCACATTGTCATAAATGTCTTTGTGCGTTCTTTTTAGGCTACCTCCCTCAAAATCAATAATACATGCACATTATATATATATATATATATATATATATATATATATATATATATATATACGCAATCTACGTGACCTATTCATATTTTGTTTTACTAGACATGTACAGGCCCTAGATAGTTATTCATAAGGCCAGGCCGAGAATAAAATAAGGTGTCTCTTTCAAAGGCTAGTAGGCATACATTTACACAGTGAATCGACACTATAAGGACTTTTGATAATAAACGAGTAGTGTAAAAATATGCAGATAAAATATGAAGAAATGTTTCATTCTTTCATCCAAAAAATGTTTTAACACATCTGTACACATTTATTTACATTATTTAAGATATGACCTACTGGTTCCACCTCTGTGTTGCTGTATAACCACGACACAAAGACCAAACATCTTATTACTAACAATATACAAAATTGATATTTGATGGATGTTCCTAGCTTTGGACACATGCAACACATACAGGGTGGCTCAAAAAGTCACTTAACACCCCCGGTACAAGGCCACTGCAGCGCACAACATGGAACCACATTGACGACAGTCGCGCGGTCGGCGGCCATCTTGATATCCGCCATCTTCAATTCAACTTCAGAATTTTAAATGGGAAGGGGGTGATATGATATATCAAATCAGGCTAGAATTTCACGAGAAATGTAATGGTGAAGGTTTTATTGACGTATCTTTAACCAGTAAAAAGTTATGACTGAATTCTTGTACCAATTTGCTCCTTTTCGAGGTGTTAGAAAAATGCCTTAAAATTTGTTTAGCGCAGCGGTAATGCATCGAGATCAAGGTGACGTCTAGGGAGAGAAGTTCACATGCCATTGCACAAGATTTTAATCGGATACATCTATGAAGAGCTGTGCATTATGAATGGATGTCGCGAACGATTTTCAGTGTGACGCTTCCATTGAATTAAAAGTCCTTCACAGTGACAAGTCTAATGTTTATGTTCATAAGGAAGTTCACAAATAGAATATGCGACCCTTGTCATCTGATAACTAACTTTGGACAGAAACTGCTTCACAATGTTCCCATAGTGTTCTGGTGTTCCTCCCTATTGAAAAAACACGCTGTAAAAAGTACCTTCTTCCATAAGCAAGGATGAAAAAACTCGTTTATTTAACAAATCCAAGTAGCCCTAAGCATTTAAGGTTCCGCTGATGGAAACTTGACTAACCAATCGTGTTCCACACAGCACGCCACACCAGCACTAACAATTCAGCTTTGATCTGTCGAAAATAAGTTATCAGATCAAAAGCATCGAATATTCTGTTTATGAACTTCCTTATGAACATAAACATAAGCTTTGTCACTGTGAAGGACTTTTCATTTAATGGAAGCGTCACACTGTAATTGTTCGCGACAACCATTCATAATGCACAGCTCTTCATGGATGTATCCGATTTAAATCTTGTGCAATGGCATGTGAACTTCTCTCCCTAAACGTCACTTTGATGTCGATGCATTACCGATGCGCTAAACAAATTTTAAGGCATTTTTCGAACACCTCGAAAAGGAGCAAATTGGTAACAAGAATTCAGTCATAACTTATTATTATTTTATTAAAGATACGTCAAAAAACCTTCACCATTGCATTTCTCGTGAAATTTTAGCCTGATTTGATATATCATATCTCCCACTTTGAAGAAATGTGTTGATAAGAAACGGTTATTCATAGGGTACAGGAATGAAGGGAAATAAATGCTTCACCGAGAAGAAACACATGTGATTCTAAATATTGTCAATTAAATACATACAATTTAAAACAAATATGAATGTAATTAACTAACAACCACGTGAAAACTCAGAGGCAATGAAAGTGAAAACAAAATGGCATTTCAGAGAAGAAGAAATAACGTGAGTAGTGGTTCAACGGGTGGAAAGGTACCGGCGAGAAAAAGTAGCAGGAAATTATTGCACCCTTCGAACAGGAATAAAACTAGTGTCACAATAAGGCGAGGAAAACAACATTGAAGATCTTTTCCAAAGTGTCTGGACGAATATTTGCGTCTGGTGGAAGTGGCCCGCCCATGCGCCACCTCTCGATGGTTTGTAGCCTACAGCTTAGAATCAGATTGATTTGAGTGAGTGATTTTTACAATTATTATGAACATTCGAGCACACAAAACTAATTTCGTCCTTCACACAATACGGGGTAACAACCTTAACTAAAACAAAATTGGGGAACAAAATTGGGGACAGGTCCTTACAAGTAAAATAGTTGTTAACCTCTTGTTTACCAAATATCTCGATCGAGATATTTACCTGTAAAATCTCGGGTACCAAATATCTCGATCGAGATATTTCGACATGTTCGTAGTTTTTACGTCATAATGTCGCTATTAGTAGATGTATTTACGGTGGGGACAGGACAGGAAAGGAAGAGCCCCCCTCCAGCAGATTTGCTACACTTAAAACAAGCTCAACATGCCCATATGAGCTTTTTGCTCAAGTGTGGAACTCTGCATAATTCAAGATTTTTGTAAAAATGCCCTCAAGAATTTTTCGGAAAGGAAGAGCTTTTTCGGAAAGGAAGAGCCTCCTTGTCTATACTTACAAAAGGCACTTCTGTGAGATTGTTGTCCATAAACTTGTCAAAAAAATGCCCCTCTTGACCACACTTAAAACTAGGCCACCCACACCCATACACACACCCATACACACCCACACCCACCCACACCCACCCACGCATATTTACTTCCGGCCCACTTCCGGCCCACTTCCGGTCTACTTCCGGTCCACTTCCGGTCCACTTCCGGTCCACTTCCGGTCTACTTCCGGTTTACTTCCGGTCCACTTCCGGTTCACTTCCGGTCCACTTCCGGTTTGCCTACTTCCGGCCCACTTGTGACCTATTTCTGATTTATTTCTATTGCATCATGTTTTGCAACAAATTATTAGACATGTGTTGTTTTCTGATTGGTTGCTTATGACATAATTTGATGATGTGTTATATTCTGATTGGCCTATTGTTTCAGATGTGTTGTTTTCTGATTGGTTGCTTATGACATAATGTGATTATGTGTTATATTCTGATTGGCTTATTGTTTCAATGCGGTCCGTGCTTAGGGTATATAAAGAGATTTTGCATTGCATATCAGCCAGTATTGTAAGAGCTTTTGAAGAGTAAGGTTGTGTTGTTGCAGTGCTGAACCCAACTGATATTTTTATCCAGCATAGAGTTTTGATTTGAACCCCAAGAAATTTTATATAAATACCAAAGCCAAAAATATTAACATACATATACACATACACACACACACAAAGCACAGTGTTGAACCCAACTGATCCAGCATAGAGTTTTGATTTGAATCCCAAGAAATTGTATATAAATACCAAAGCCAAAAATATTAAGTGTATACACACATACATACATACACACACAAAGCACAGTGTTGAACTCAACTGATATTTTTTATTCAGTATAAAGTTTTGAATTGAATCCCAAGAAATTGTATATAATAAACAACAACAAAAATGCCGAATCAAAAATATTGTAATCAGTGCAATAAAAATATATTTAGCTCTAATTGGGCCAGACACCAAAAAATTTGTAATCCAGACAAATGCAGAACTCCCACAAAAATATGCCCCAAATGCAATAGAAAATACAGCATGCAATACTTCACATATACACATAAAGATACTTGCTCTGCACAACCATCTACATCTGGTCTGAAAAGAAAGTACGAAGCACCTGTTAATGCCAGAGCAGCAAAACAGCCACGCTATGAACCCATCCGTAGCAGTTTTAACGGCCAATTAAGGGATCACCGGTTTGTATCAGAGCCAAGATGTGGCATTGAGAATTTCTTGAACAGTATAAATCCTAATCTCCAGGCAATTCTAAATGCACAAAATGGCTCTTATAAGCTCTCCCTCAAATTGTTTGTACAATATAAGAAGCCAAATGGCACAAAATTTACACATCCCCACTTAACAGAAACTGTACCGGTATATTCAAATGCAAATTTAGACACAATAATAAGCAGATTGATGGATCAACTGAACATGAAACACTCTGAATTTGCGGCAAAAGAGTCCGGATGGAGCCTATGCGGTTCATCGCACAAGTTATATGTTAATATTTCTGAATTCAGCCCATTACAAGGATCTACATATCTGCCATTGCCTGCCAATATCAAAAACAAAAGAGCCGTGGTTAATATAGAAAATATCGACCAGAAATGCTTTTTGTGGTGTATATTAGCTGCTTTGTTTCCAGTTTCAAGGAATCCTGAGAGAATAAGTTATTACAAACAGCATGAACATCTTTTTGACGATGTAATGGAGGGTTTGGAATATCCAATGTCAGTTCAGAATATTGATAAATTTGAAAAAAGGGCCAGGCACATCGATGGCAAACAATTATCTATTAATGTATTTACTTGTTCCACTGGCAATTGCCCGATAGCACCTCTCAGAATCAGTACAATTGATGATGAATCTGCTATTCCGATTGATCTGCTCCTAATTGAAGGGGACGGCACATATCATTACACTTTAATACATAATCTTCAAGCTTTAGTGAGAACACAACTAGACAAATATAAAAAAATATTTAAGTTGTGCAGAAGATGCTTAACTGTATTTGATGGTAGAAAAATGGTGAATGGTGTTTGTGAAGAGAGTGCAGAAATTGCTAAAAACAAGTTAATTGAGCATCTGAAATACTGTGGGAACCATAAACCTGTTCATATGGTGATGCCCAATCCAAGTGAAAATTGCAAATTCAAAAAGTATGAAGCCTTGTTGGAACACCCTGTATATATTGTCTGTGATTTCGAATCGAACCTCAAATCTCTTGCATTCTGTAGCCCAGATCCAGAAGAATCTTCAAGTACACCATACCAGTTACATGAACCTTCCAGCTTTTGTTTTATGGTTATACGGGATGGTGTTGTTATTAAAGAATATTCATACAAGGGACCAGATGCCATCAAAATATTTGCACATAGAATAGAAAATGTGTGCCGTGACATAGCATCTAACATCTTATTAAAATCAAAGCCTATGTTGCCTTTAACAGAGGAACAGATTGAGGATTTCAACAAAGCAGAAAAATGCCCGGTATGTGATTGTGAATTTTTAGATACAAATATCAAGGTACATCACCATTCTCATACAGATGGTAAATTCTTAATGGCCCTGTGTAATAGCTGTAATATTAAGATTAAGAGACCAAGATTTATCCCCATATTTTGCCATGGAGCATCCAATTATGATTTCCATCATCTGATCAGGTACGAGGGGTTTGAGAAGCAGAATTTAAATATTTTAGCTGAAAATGATGAAAAATATATATCTATTAGCAAGATAATTAAAGTTGATGGTGTTCCTATTCACATAAGATTTCTTGATTCTTACAGATTTTTATCAGCTAGCCTGGATACACTGGCCTCTCAATTATCTGATGATGACTTGAAAATCACACGTGCTTCGTTTCCAAATCTGGACCTGAAATTAATTAGGCGGAAGGGTGTATATCCATATGACTATGTTACAGATTTTTCTAAATTTGATGAGTGTTCCCTGCCACCACAAGAAGCATTTTATAGCAAAATCAGAGGATCTGGAATTACTGATGAAGATTATCACCATGCCAAATTGATGTGGAACAGTTTAAAATGCAAGACATTTGGTGATTATCACATGGCTTATTTGAAACTTGATGTCACTCTCTCAACTGATATATTGCAAACATTCAGAAAATCTTCTATGCAAAATTATAAGCTGGATCCAATGTATTTTTACAGTGCTCCGGGCCTAGCATGGTCTGCAATGTTTTTAAACACTAAAATGCAATTGGATCTGATCCAGGATCAAGAAAAGTATCTGTTTATGGAGGAATGTATAAGAGGGGGGATGGTGCAATGTTCCCAGAGATATGCCAGAGCAAATAACAAGCATATGCCTGATTATGATCCAGCACGGCCATCAAATTATATACTGTATGTAGATGCAAACAACCTTTATGGTCACGCTATGATGGATAAATTGCCATATGCAGAGCTTGAGTGGGTTGAAAATTTCAATATTGAGGATCTTAAGGATTTTGATGACAGTGAACATGGCCTCTTCTTAGAGGTTGGTGTGACAATTCCAGATCATTTGCACAACAAATTTTCTGATCTGCCCCCAATTCCCGAGGTTCAGTGCTCACCTGGCTCTAAACAGAAGAAACTCATGATGACTCTGGAGCCGAAACAGGGATATGTCATATATTACAAAAACCTCCAGTTCCTGATGAAACATGGTGTTCAAGTAACCAAAGTTAGAAAAGTTTTGAGGTTCAGGCACTCAGAATGGTTGAAACCATACATTGATACAAACACAGAGCTTCGAACATCTGCAAAGAGCCAATTTGATAAGAGCCTGTTTAAATTGATGGTGAATTCAGTGTATGGCAAAACAATTGAAAATGTCAGGAAACATACCGATGTTAAAATAATTACTGACCCCAGCCGGAGCAAAAAATTGGTTGCAAAGCCCAACTTCAATTACAGAAGAATTTATGATGAGCACATGGCACTTTTCAACATGATGAAAACAAAGATCAAATTTGATAAACCTATTTATGTAGGGGCTGCAATATTGGAATTGTCCAAATTACATATGTTAACATTGTATTATGATGTGCTGAAACCTTTTTATGGTGATCGTGTAAAATTATTGTACATGGACACGGATAGTTTTATTCTTGATATTCAAACAGAAGATGTTTATCAAGATATGTCACAACCTGAATTGTTTCAATACTTTGATACCAGTGAACATACAAGAATTCAACCCCACAACAAAAAGGTGCCTGGCAAGTTAAAAGATGAGACATGTGGTGATGTTATTGTGGCATTTGCTGGGTTAAGGGCCAAGATGTACAGCTTTGAAACATGTAGTGGTGTTGTTGCCAAAAAGGCCAAGGGCATTGGCAGAGTAACTGTTGACAAAGAGCTTGAATTTGAAGATTACAAAAATTGCCTCAAATCATGTAGCACAATCAGAACATCAGAAAATAGAATTCAGAGTGAGGATCACTTGTTGACTTCAAATGTTGTAAGAAAAGTGGCCCTGGACCCACATGATGATAAGAGATGCATTTTATTATGTTGCATACATACTCTACCTTGGGGTCATTGTGATTTGAAAAGTGGGAAACAATGCCCAATTACAGAGCATGATTTGAAATAAATAAACATGCCTATGAACTTATTTGGGTTCAAAAAACAGGCTATTATGGACCTGCCAACACCACAAGCCTCTCCTGATATGCTGTCTAAACTGAGTGGCTTGTTAATTATTCATCTGAACAGCATACTTACAGATAATGATGATGAAACAGGTAAAATATTGTACATATTTAACAATAATTTAAATCATTACCAATTACCTGTAGGTGGGCAATTGCAATTTATTACAACCCCTGAGGGTGATGTTAAAATTTCAGTAGGGAGAAATATTTATAGAATTAAGCACTCAAACATGATTTCTGGCACTGTATATACTGTTTCTGCTGGTGACTGCTTATATATTGAGGTCCCTGGATCTTATGACAAGCTTATACCTTTTTTTATAGAATTAAGAATCAGATACTCTATAATAAATAACCACTAAAACAAAAATGCCTAATGATATATTTGGCCATACAAGACATGAAGATCACAGTGATGAGATTCTGATGCTTGATGTCAGAGTCAAGAAATTAAGAAGTGATTTACAAGCTTTACAGACCACACTCAATGCCAGCCTTCAATTAGAAATTACAAATTTACAATCACAATGCATGGACCCTCTTCTTAAAATTGACTCAGAACTCAAAGTGCTGCTTCAGAAATATACTGATTTGGCCACATTAGATAATTTTCAAAGTTTAGAAGAAGCTGTAGCAGCTCTTCAAGCCAAATTTAAGACCCAGGCTAACAACTCCGAGCAATTGAAACAGCAATTGGAAGAGCAGATAAATAATGTCCAGGCACAGCTCCAAACAATTGTCAAAAGCATAAAATCACAGGAAGATTTTGATCTAGTGATTTCCACTCTAAAAGAACAGATTCAGTCACTCCAGATACCTAATCTGGACCCTCTGCACAATGCCATAGCCGAGGTTAAAGAAAAAATTGAGACACTTGAAAATTTTATGAACAACTTGCCATCTTCTGATGCTTTGAATGCAATAACTCGGAGTGTAGCAAATATTAAGCTGCAACTTGAAACATATGAAGATTTTGGAAAAATTCAAAGTTCCATAACCCATCTTGAAGGTACAATAGCAGCAGTGCAAAGTGATTTGGCAAATGTACTAGAATCCCGATTGCCTGGAATTGTAGACACACTTGTCAGTGTCCAGCAACAAATCACAAAGCTTGAAAACCTCAACACTGAATCTGAGCTATCTCATTTTCATCACTTGATCGATGATATCCAAACAAAACTTGAAATTTTACAACAATCCACACCCTCTCAGGCAGATATAGCCCTACTCCAAAATGCTATGCAAAATGTGGCTCATGCTTCTGAATTAAACACTGTAAAATTGGCACTTGAATTTTTGCAGAATACAGTATCAAATCTTCCCACATCACAGGAACTTAAAAATATTAAGAGGGCAGTGAATAGGATATTGAAATCAGAAGATATCAAGAATATCCAGGCAGAGATCAAACAACTCACTCAGACAGTGGCCACTCTACCAACGAATCAACATATTAATGAATTGCATGCCCTGTTTGAGGATATCAGAAGACAGGTCCATGATCTTACTGCTCAAAATTCAAAATTGGCAGTTGTTGAAAATTTACAGCAAATTGTAGCTAATATCAAGCAACAGCTAGGAACCATGGAATCCAATCAAGCAAATGCTCTGTCTGTTTTTGCCACCCAGCTTCAAGAGATTGTGCAACAATACAAGAGACTTGCTGTGGACATAAAAATTAAGCCAGGCCATGATGATGTTGTTAGGACCATCAATGAGCACCTTGAATCTGTAACAAGCAGATTGCTTACAGCAGAAAAGGAAATAACAGGCATAATCGAGAATCCAAAACATACAGTAATTCTTGAATTATACAGCATCCCCAACAAAGAATATGATTCACCATTTACACCAGGTGGGAAAATATATATGCTGTCCCCTGCACAATTTTATTACCAGTTTTTTGTTGGAGGCACACTTAGACCAATCAAGATCAAATATTGGCATCAGCCACAGGCACACCACTACCCCACCTTATCGATAACAAATGCTGACAACAAACCGAAAATCACCAGTGTAGAGTTAGAGGATTTTACAGATCCCAATACATTAGAAACAGCCTATACTGAAGATGATGGCACTTTGGAATTTAAAATACAAATAGGGGACAAATTATATTTAGAAAATCCTGCAGTCTCAGCTGCTGAACACCCCATAGTTGCAATATTCTTGTTTACATATTATGTCTAGACAAATTATTGTTGATGAATTACACAGACAAGCCAGACATAATTTTAAGAGACTCCCAGTAGTCACAAAAGGCATAGATGATTTATGGCAGAGCGACTTGATTGAGTTGTCAAGTGGGCAGTTGAAAAACTTAGACAAAATCAACAAGGGCTACAAGTATCTACTCACTGTCATAGATACATTTTCAAAATTTGCCTGGGCTGTGCCACTCAAATCCAAGACTGGAACATGTGTTACAGAAGCCCTCAGGACAATCATCAATCATTCAGGAAGATCACCGCGCTATTTGCAAACAGATAATGGCAAAGAATTTTATAATTCAGTGTTTCAACAATTTATTAAAAGCCAGGCAATAAAACATTACTCGAGTTACAGTGATCTCAAAGCCTCAATTGTAGAGAGATTCAACAGAACCTTAAAAAATCTTATGTATAAACAATTTACCCTCCAAGGTAATTATAAATGGCTTAATATTCTTCCAGAACTTCTACATAAATATAACAACTCGGTCCATTCCACAATCAACATGAAACCCTCTGAAGTAACTTCATCTGATGAGCAAAAATTGATCAGCACTGTTTATTATCCTAGATACCAGCCAACAACAAGAAAGGCCAAATACAGGGTGGGCGATCAAGTAAGAATCAGCAAATATAAGCACTTATTCAAAAGAGGCTTTACGAGAAACTGGAGCACCGAATTATTTACAGTGGTTCAAGTTAAACCTGGGACCCTTAACACATATATAATAAAAGATCACCGAGGAGAAATTCTCAAAGGCCGATTCTATGAACAAGAGCTCAGCAAAACTAAACAGCCTGACACATATCTCATAGAAAAAATTATCCGCAGAAAAGGCAACAAGTTATTTGTCAAATGGCTGGGTCATCCGGAAAACAGCTGGATCGATGCAGACAAAGTGATAATATGAGCACCTGGGATGTTATAAAAAGGCTGCCAGAACCTGAACAGCAGAATAAGAGAAATGGCAACTTGCTGCCTGATAATATTAGGTGTCTTATTGTTGGGCCATCTGCTTGTGGTAAAACTACACTAATGGTTGATAATTTTTTATTGGCACCCAACTGGTTAGACTGGAAAAACAGGCACTTGTATGTCTTCTCTAAGAGCTTGGAACAATTAAAATATCAGCAGCTGATGAAGCTATATGATGGATTGGATATAGCCACTTTTGAACCAGATGTTAAGCCATTAGATGAATGTCTCGATAATTCTGTTGTTGTGTTTGATGATGTTATACTGGATAATCAAAACAAGATTAGAAATTTCTTTACACAGGGCCGACACAAAAACATTGATTGCTTCTACCTGGCACAGACTTTTTCTAAAATTCCGAAGCAGCTGATCCGAGACAACAGCAATTTTATATGTGTGTTTCATCAAGATCATACCAACCTCAAACACATACATGATGAATATGTAGGTGGGGACTTGAGCTACAATGATTTTTCCAAGATTTGCAGCAGGTGCTGGAGCCAGGACAGTTATGGGTTTGTCACAATTGATATGACAAGAACACCTAGTAGTGGCAAATACAGAAATAAAATCAACGATTTTCTAGACGTTGAGACATAAATAAACAACCATGAAACGACCAGTCATTGATGATCTTAAGTTAAGAGATTATCTTGTAAAAAGATTTAAGGGATGGAAATCAGAGAACCGAGGAATTTATGAAAAACACAAACAAACAGAACAGCCTGTCATTGATGCTATTAATAATTTAGGTAAGAATATCAAAACTGTTACAGAGCAAAATCAAGATTTGATCACAGAGCTTGTACCTGTAGCTGCAAGGAACATATTAGATTATCCATTCACCCCACTTTCCAGTATTCATACACCTAGTCCTGTTGCTCCTAGAAGAATTGAGGCTAGTCAGGATCCTATTGAATTGGGTCTTCTTGCTCAAAAATATTTAACCACACCTAAAGACAACAAAGATGAGGTGTTTGGCTTATATGCTGACACAGAGCTTGATGGCAGCATTATACATAGAATTGGCAATTTCAGAGTAACTTTTATGGGAGATGATATAATTGTATATTCAGAATCTCGTCTCGGAGAAAAAGGTGCTTTTGTTAAGTACACCGGTACACCTGGATTGTGGGAACTGATGACTAGGAAAAGGCCTGGCAGCTATACAGATCAAGATTATGAGGATTACAAAGAAATATTAATAAAATCAGATGCTCTATACCAGAACAATGATCCCACTCAAAAAAGGGTCAAGTCTAGCAGTGGGGCAAAATACAATAATTTAATCAAGCCCATATGGTCACAGATCAAGACTGGCAGTGGAATCAAACATTACAACACCCTGCCTAAAGAATTTGTGTGGGTTGATGATGTCAGGAAACTTGTAGATAGGTTGCTGGTGATAGCTGGGGAGGAAAATGCTGGTAACCACAATTTTTACAATGAAAAGGTTGGAATTATGGACATGATAAGCACCAAATTGTCTAATTTTATAGTGAATGACCCTAAGGGGATTGGATATCTCATAAAAATTATTAATACTCTACCACCTAAATTTTGGAATATTTCTGAGGGCCGGGGCCTGGTTAATGACATTATAAACAAGCTGCCATTTGAACTACATATTCCAGGCTATCAGTATTGTGGTCCAGGCACAAAATTGGACCATAGATTAAACAGAGGGGACCCTGGTGTAAATCCCCTAGATGCTGCTTGTAGAGACCATGACATAGCATACAACACACATTCTGATCTTGACAAGAGACATGTTGCAGACAAGAAATTAGAAGAGGCTGCATTTGGTAGATTTGTAAGCAAAGATGCTTCTTTGAGTGAGAAAATAGCAGCATTGGGAACCACCATAGCTATGAACACCAAACAAAAACTGGGGTGGGGGCTGTGAATATGTATATAATAAACCTAGAATGAAGGCCAAGGGTGTTATGTATCAAATACCTTATGCAGGTCTCAAATCTCTTAAAACTATTGACAGTCTTTTAACCAAAAAGCAGCGCAAGAAAAAAAGCTCTTGTATTGCAAAGGGGCATGGTATGAAATTGTTGCTTAGTACCCCCCAATTAAAAAAATTACAGCAATCAAGAAAAAAATCACATGTAGGGGGATTTATATTTACTATCCCTGCCATCTTAGCTGCTCTCGGGGCTGTTGGGAGCTTGGCTGGGGGATCAGCTGCCATAGCAAAAACAGTAATAGATGCCAAGAAAAATAGGGCAGAATTAGATGAGCAGAGGCGCCATAACCTGGCCATGGAGAAAAAAGGCAAAGGTGTCATGAGTAAGTTTAAAAAAAACAAGAGCCGCTTACAAACCAAGATATTGAAGCTTTAATCAAGCCACTGGGCATCAAACATTTTAGGGGTGTGTACATGTCTGATTCTTTACCGGAACAACCACTCAACAAAGAGTGTGGCATTGTTAATTTGGATAAGTACAAAAATCAGGGCACTCACTGGATTTGCTATCTTAAATATTTAAAAGATGAGGCATTTGTGTTTGATTCATTTGGAGGTGTTCCACCTGAAAATTTAGTAAAATATCTAAATTCAGCTAATCTTTATTACAATAATGCTCGTGTTCAAAATTTCAAAGATGTTAATTGCGGACATTTGTGTTTATCTGTTCTCAGATATATGTCTCAAATAAATAAACCATCAATTGAAGATTTTCAAAAGGCCTTGTGGTATCTGAAACATCATGGGGGTATTCCATCTCACCAGCCAAAATTCAATATTGAAACTCAAATTGCATGATGACATAGTGTATCCCAAAACAATAGCTCTCAGAGCATTTTACGGCATGTACCTGATCCCTAATATTACGCACCACAACAACACAATTGCAGTAGGGGATCAAAAAATTGTCATCACTCCAGGGCAGTATAATCTGTCCACTCTAAATGCTCAATTACCCAGAGGTGTAGTGTTAAGTCAAAATTCTGTCACTCACAGAGTAGAGATTGTATCTGCCACAGAGACAGTGAATCTGGGTACTATAGGAGAGCTGTTAGGCTTTGAGAACAACACAAAACTTGAACCGGCCATCAAACACACTGCTATGAATATACCTAAATTCTTAGCCATAGAGACTCTGAATATTCACTGTAATGTTGCTGAGGGTATGATCACCAAATCAAATGGCATAGGCACTCACAAACAAACTGGCATCATTGCAACATTCAAACCTAATTCCGAATTCATGGAACCCATCATCTACAATCCATCCCCAACATTATATTTTCCTGTGTGCCATAACAGAATAGATTACATTGAATTGATGGTCACTAATGAAAAAGAAGAATTAGTTGATTTTGCTGGAGCCACAACAACTGCTATCATAGAGATTAACATTTAAATAAAAATACATACAATGGAAAATATTGAAAGTTATGAGCTACAATCATTCCCCCCAAACAGGAGGACATTTGCAAATTTAAATCAACCCAACACAGAGATTGAGGTTGATCTTGATGTAGGGGATGGCTTTATACACCCCCACAGAGCAGATCTATACATCAAATTTGATGTTGTAAAGCTGGATGGAACAGATTATCCGGCAAATACAAATATAAGATTGGTGGACAATTTTGTGCCGCATCTGTTCTCTGAAATTGAGATCAGAAAGCATGGTGTTGTTATAAACAGAATAGATTATCCCGGCATTACCTCCACAGCTTTGGCCACATTAAAATTATCCAAAACCGAGGCTTCTTACTACAAAATCGGTGGATTTGAGGCTGGTGATAAAATATTATCTAAAAACCACACTGTGCTGTTCCCTATGCGCCTGTTGCCAGGATTCTTCTCAGATTACAAAGATATCATGTGGAAGGGTGGTTTAAGAATTACATTTAGAAGAGCTGCAAATGATAATAATGCTTTGATGAGGTACAGCACATTAAACTCTACAGGGGAAGCTCTGCCCAATACCCTACCTGATGAAGGCAAGTGCATTATTCAGACTATGGAGTTAAGAATCCCTGTTGTTGAGTATGAAGCCAGTTACGCTCTTAAATACAAAGCAGATATAATAAAAAATCCACAGATTCCTCTGCAATTTTATACATATCAATGCGTACAGAAGCCTGCCGCTGGTTCTTATTATGAGTTTGATGCTACAAATTCATTCTCCAGCATACAATTTGACATGCCGGATTTTGTGGTAGTATTGTTTCAGACTGGAAGACACAATAATCAGGAAAAAAATTCAAGCAAATTTGATAACTGCAACATCAAGAACATATATCTTAAAAATGGCAGAAATGAGGTATTTCCTAGAGAAAATTACAATTTAGACATGTCCAAGGATGATTTCCTTAAATTATATGAAGCTTTTTCGGCTTTCAAAAGAGTCACTACAGGCAATACTGACATGTATTACACACCAGATGAATTCAAAGCACGGAGACCCATGTTTGTAATCAACACTTCGAAAAGAAAACAAGTTGTGGTTAATGACAGGACAAACATTAAAATTATCTGTGAATTCCACGAGGCTTTACCTGAAGACACCATATGCAGTGTTATTCTCATAGGTGAAAAATCATATGTTTATGATGTAAGAAATGAGAGAGTCACGGAGCAATTCTAGAAGAATTACATTGTTTTAATATTAGATATGTAAATTAAGCCTGGTGTCCAATTGAACTTAAACTAGAAATAAATATGTGTGTGTGTGTGTGTGTGTGTGTGTGTGTGTGTGTGTGTGTGTGTGTGTGTGTGTGTGTGTGTGTGTGTGTGTGTGTGTGTGTGTGTGTGTGTGTGTGTGTGTGTGTGTGTGTGTGTGTGTGTGTGTGTGTGTGTGTGTGTGTGTGTGTGTGTGGATAGCCTAGTTTTAAGTATGGCCACAAGAGGGGCATATTTTTAACAAATTTATCTCACAGAAGTAGCTTTTATAAGTGTAGCCTCATCAATCTGAGGGGGTCATACTTTCTCATGGAATCCATGAGGGCTTTTTCACAAAAATCTTGGATTATACGGGGGTTTCACACTTGAGCAAAAAGCTCATATGCTCATGTTAAGATAGTTTTAAGTATAGCAAATCTGCTTGAGGGGGGGTTCATACTTTCTTGAGTTTATCCCACCACAAATACAACTACTGCTATTTTTCGCTGGAATTGCGATTTTCTTCTTTTATATTATTGTTAACACATATTCTGCACCGTAAAGACTCTTGCACGTCTTATTCTTCCATAAAATGGAGGGGGGATGACGGCAAAATGGCGGTTTCTTTTGAAACTGGGTCAGTGGCGCATAGAACTGTCGTTTGGGGATTACAAGTCGTATTCTATATATATATATATATATATATATATATATATATATATATATATATATATATATATATATATATATATATATTGCTCGTATAATAATAGTGCAATTATTTTCTTGTTCCAGACATGCCAGTGATCAATTCCATGTGTGTTTTGACAATGTCCTGTACTTTGTTGTCCAGGGGCAGAGGGGGAAGGCATTTTTCTTCAGAAATAGAATTTTCCGGTTCTTCGCCTCCCCCCCCCCCCGCATCCATATATATACACTGAACGTACATACATTGTATACATTGTATGTATGTAGTTCGAATCTATGGTTCATTCCGCATATAATGGTACTTCATTCATCCGTCTAGGGCAATTAGCCTCCAATATACAGGAGTTTCAAGGTAACTCGGCAATCCGAGGCTTGAGTCAGTGCCGCACAGACATGTCGTTTGGGGGGGCTACAAGTCGTGCTCTATTGCTCGTATGGTAATAGTGCAATTATTTTCTTGTTCCAGACACGCCTGCGATCATTTCCATGTGTATTTTGACAATGTTCTGTACTTTGTTGTCCAGGGGCGGAGGGGGGAAGAGGCACTTTTCTTCAGAAATTTTAGAATTTTCCAGTCCGATTCTATGGTTCATTCCGCGTATAACGGTCTCTCTAGAGCAATTAGCCTCCGATCTACAGTCATCTAAATGAGACTCTGCATTTTGCTTAAAATTGGCCCGGTATATGGGAGCTTACCTGGCAAAACGGCCTTGGTAATAAAAAGGTTTAAACCTTCCTTACTCAATTTTTAGAACTATTCATCATTTAACAAGAAATGAAAGTACTATATCTGAGGACTAAAATATCCTTAGCTAATATTACAAGCTGAGGTTGTAAAGGGCCACTCGGCACACACAGGCAGAAACTTAGGGTTATCCTGGCCGTGAATCCAGGTGCCAGACCCTCGTTGGCCTGCAACATTTCAGTTACCAGGATGTTCTAGATTGATATTTGGGTGCCTTACCAGAAGGTTACTTACCCCTTAATCCCCGGATCAGCATTAGACTCCCCATTAAATACTAAATGTAGTTTACAAGTGTATATAATTACATACAGGTAGACTAATTTATATGCATACTTAATCTGAATAAATGTTCCATGTCTTCTATCAAAGTTTTCTAATGACGCATCTATTTGCATATATTCCTATTTTATTACCTATTCACTCTTACGAAGAAACGCTGATGATGTATACTAGCCTTGCAGTCAGTCTCCAAGAGCCCAGGAATGATCAATGCACACATACCTGTCCCATGGAGACTGGCTACACAACCAGTCATGTATAGCTACAAACAATCTTCATCTCAGCGTCCACAGCTCCGTTGCTAAATAAAGACCACACAGGAACAACAAATCATATATACTTACAGTTCATGGCATATTTTCAATTCATTTTTCCTATGACACGTTATTGGACGTTATTCTAAATATTAATATTAGCGTTAGTTTTTGATCTGCAAAAAACATTAAATAATTACCAAATGATCTACTGTAAAACCAGTGGTGAGAAGATCATTAATAAGTGTTAAATCATTTTTTTGTAAGGTTACATGAATATTGACAACACCATACATACATTATTAGTAATACCAAAACACTTCATCGCTATCATGTGAGTCGCCAGTGGCCATGTAACTATTTACCGTTACATTAGGGGCTATATACGTGTCTAAAATAATATTTTTGTATTTAAAATAAAGAAACTGTCATTTCTATTATAAACCAAATATATATTTAACACGCAAAACAAGTTTCTGGCAATTTATTTCAATTTCTCCAATTTTGAAATTACAATAATATACTTCAATTTTGAATATAAATTAGATACGCCTATTTAGTTTGTCATTTTCAATTTTAAACAAATAAATTCACGAACATGCATGTATCATCTGTTGCGAATGGATTTGAAAATACACTTAAAGAAGATTCAGTCTGATGCAGTCTTGGAAGTCATTGCAATACCAATACAGTGTAGAGATACCACAGTAATGGAACAGAGCAACAATGTCAGGTGTCAAACATTTAAGACCACTTCACTCATCATTATCTTCTCTCTCTACCCATCAACAAATCAAATCTCGCCAAAATTCGAAAATCGCATCTAATTTGTAGAACAAATTTATAAAGACACAAAATTATAGAATGAAGTTTACTTTACTTGTCCTTTCGTTGATGATTTGTTTTGGTTCAACAATTCACAGATTAATTTGGTCCTAACTTATTTTATTTTCTATTACATTGGCTTTTAGATGACAATTAAAAGAAAGACAGTAACTTCTAATAATATCTAGTTATCAACATAGAATTAGGCGATATGTAACTTGTAACTAAATAACCATTATATTATTATTTAAGAAACAAAAACACAATTACAAATCTCAATAACTCCATTGGTTTTATCATTAGTATCAGTTCTGATTGCACATATGTGCAAATATATTGTGCACTCTTACAATTATTTATATCTCTAGTACTAAAACAGATTTGCTGTGATTTCAGTTAAATGCGATGAAGTGTGCTGGCCTTGCAGTCAGACTTCACAGAAGAAAGGTGATCATTGCAGATACCATTGTTCACTGAATGCTGGCTGCAGGAGTAGCCATGTTGAGCTGCAGCTAATCATCATCCTGCTCCCACCGCTCACTTGCTGCATGCATAACTACCACACAAGATGTATCGAAATGTTGTTTGAAATCAACTTTATACACAGACAGGATGGATAATCGGGACTGGACCTCCTAAAGTTTGAAGTGAGATCCGAACGAACCACTGTGAAATGTGCCTCATACAGAACCCGGGACCCTGATCGCACAACATCTATGAATCAGATTCTCAAATATACAATACATACTTCCTATTCAACAATATCTTAATGTTATGTTGGTATATGCTATATATATGTTGGTTGTGGTGAATCGGGACTTGTTTAACCCGTTTCGCCACATTCTTCGGCCCACTCCGTATAAGAAAGAGGAATTAGACCCGATGCTTAGGATTGTTAGGTCGCTGAGAAATTTCGTGTCTCCGAGAAGCTCGCATGGGATCGACGACAATGCCACCTAGCGAGCTTCTCGGGGCAGACGTTTTCCTTGTTGGGCGAGCCAGAGTTCTCTCGACCACGATAACCTCAACTCCACCAACGGTGCTCCACGACGTGATAGCCGCCTGAGCCAACGTGGGCGTTACTCAGCCTTTATTTTCCCGTACATCTGGGACGTCGACAAGAAAGTGGAAGCTTACATGGCATGGAGTTAAGTATTTTACCTAAAGGGTTTAATTTACCGTATTACTGTAATTGATAAATCTTGAATCATTTTCATCCCCTTTTTCCCCCATACTTTAGAAAATATCGTGAGCTAAGATGGTAGAATTTCCTATCGCCGGGGTTAATTCCTGTAAATATGAGACTACTTAAGATAAGGAAAGAATATGTAGCACATAGTTTTTGTAAGGATAAGAGTTTGTAAGAGATAGTGGAACCAAAAAAAAGAAAATGTAAATAAAAAGAATAGTCGACGTTGATCGTCGTAGTAAATATATACAGAACACGTTGTTACGTATTGTTATTGTAAGGAATCAAAAACTGCACTTGTTAAAGAAATAAAAAGTATATTGAGAAAATACACACTTACTTTTTCAGGTATTGAAGGAGGGCGCAGGGCGCCGTTTAGGATAAGTTCACCTTTGACCTGGATAATTTTTGGCTAGCAGGTATTTTTTTTTTTTGGAGGGGCAAAGCAGTTGTATATTTTCTGAGTCATATACACGTTAGTTCGTCGGGAGTGGGACTTGATGATCCCGCAAAAAAATTCCCGACCAGCTGGCGGTACATGCGAGAAGGAATTGGAGACGATGCAGTCAGTCGCCAGAGACCAGATATGATCAATGCAGACACACCTGTTCAATGAAGACTGTCTACACGACCAGCTATATCTAGCTACAACCAATCTTCATCTCAGCTTCCACAGTTCCGTTGCTAAATAAACACCACACAGGAACAACAAATCATATTCTTATACTTAAAAGAGTTCATGGCATATTTTACATTCAACCCATTATATTTCTATGGCACGTTATTGGATGTTATTCTAAATATTAGCGTTAGTTTTTGATCTGTAAAATATATTAAGTAATTACCAAATGATCTACTGTAAAACCCGTGGCGAAGAGATTTTAATAAGTGTTAATCCTTATTTGTAATGTTACATGAATATTGTCTCATTTATACCAGATTCTATTATTTGTAATGTTACATGAATATTGTCTCATTTATACCAGATTCTGTATTAGTAACATCAAAACACGTGATTCTATCATGAGCAGGGACATATTACTAGCAAATGGCAATTAAAAATGTTCTAACATACTGTAAGTGTATAATATTACATGTTATTGTAAAACAAGATCCAGTTCACAAAACTGTGCTCAAAATATCACTAACAAGGCTGATTCCAAATTCTGTCAATTACAAAAATAAGTTCTAACAAATGTGATTGTACTAATATATTAATCAAGCAGTAACGTACCAACCACTGTAATAGTCAACAAATGATCCAGTGTAAGACATGTAGTGAGAAGATCATAAGCAAGTGTTAATCTTTTTTGGTAATATTACACACATATCATAGCATTCACACACTATATGCAGGGTTCTTAAAGGTCCAGGGACCCATTCATTCCAATAGATTCTATTGGGATAGGTAAAATGGACAACAATATTGTAATGTGGTCGAGGTTTCGTATTGTTTCACTTGCGATTCCGAAATTGGGACATAAATTAAAATGATCCGGGAAAAGTGTAAAGGGACATTATAGTTAAAAGTTTTTTGTTGGTTCGGATTTGATTCTCTGCTCTACATGATTCAAGTTAAGAGTTGCGTTCTAAATGGAAGAAGAAGACAATACGGCCCCAAAAAGCTTTCCGCCGCATTGAGTGGGGCACAAATCATGTCTACGACACTATGTTGAAATGACAGTCTGTCCTGGGCCCTATCACCTGTAAGACAGCTACAGTAGAACTCTAGAGAGCAATTCTTGTGTGTGGCATGCATCATGTGGTTAGACTGTATAACTGCTTGCAAGCACAACTAGTGTGTGTTGCACACCCGACATCTGTCTTTCGGCACTTATGGGGTAATATCATTGAGAAAAATAACAAAATAAAATGAAAGATTTATGTCATCGAAGGAGAAACAACCTTCATAAGAAGCAGTCAAAAACTTAAAATCTGTAAGGGGGGGGGGCACGTGGCAGAAAAAGAATGAGAATGAGAAACGGAGGTCGCCCGTGGTCGGAAACACAATACAGACGTTAATTCAATTACCAGTAGTCCAGTATTGCAGATGCAACGAAATAATCTCGATTTTATTGTTTGAGCTTTTGTTTGAAGTCCACTTTATGCACAGAAAGGCTATTTGGCAACTACACCTAAAGTTTGAAGTGGGATCCAATCCGCTGTGCAACGTGCCACTAGTGGGTATCGAAAGCGGGACCCCTGATTACAAGGAGACGACGCTAATTATAATATTTCAGTACGAAATCTAAAGGTGTTCGAGCACGTTGTTTTGGCATCAATTTTAAGGTGAATGATTCACCAATATCTGAGAAGTGATGATACCAATATTGCGCGGGAAATGTCTACTATTGTTTTTGAAACTATCCCCCACCCCTCAAGGAATGATATTTCTGTGCAAAATTGCCGACTATCGTACTATTTATCAGCTGTTGGAAGCAACCTTTCAACACAAATCCAACTTCAATTTAAAATCTCAAAAGCTTCCATTTTTGTAAGGAAGATCTCACACCCATCAACACGCGAAAAGTGAATAGCGTGCTTCGTCTCCTCAACCAGTAGTTGTATTCGTATGTATACAAGTGAATATGTTATCTCTCGTCAGTCTCGTAATAGGCCTAATATTCAATGTCTTGTAAGGTCGTAATAATATTCAATGTATCGTGAATCCAAAATATCCCATTTTTATACCATTGTCCCAAGAATTTCTGGAGCAAGCGAACGAAAGCAAGTCTCTGCGAGAGTAGTGACGCCAAGGGGCTCGCCCAATGAACAAGTTAGAGGAAACGGGATTGCGTGGTGTAAGGAAAAGCGACTGCAGTTACCAAACTTTGCAAAAACGTGTGCTGTTTCCCTCCGCACACCGGTTTCTGCTTCTTGCGCGGCCTTGCTCCACAGATTACCGAGATGGAGTTTAGCGGTTCGAGAGGGCTCGACTAATATACACGCACGAGGGAACAGGATTGCGTATACGTTTCTTTGTGGTCCGATAGCATTTACACTTGATCATTTTTTATGTTCTGAACCGGGGAAGAATTCATATACAGTTCCTGGAACTTTAACAACCCTCATTATATGTACGTACATTACAAGTATACTTAGAGCACGTGAATGAATCATTTGTAACGATATACAGCTTCAAAAAACTATGAAGAAACTACCCAAAACGTAGTTGTTAGATGTTAGCTATGCGTGGGTATTGGACGAAGCATTTGTGCAGATCTACCATTTTTCACTAGCATTCAGTCAAATTAGTAATTACTTCAGTTAAACGTGAAGAAAATGTGATGAGCTATGTAGTCAGACTTTAAAGTACAGTCATGACCAATGCAAACACAGCTGTTCAATTAATCATACACACTCAAATTCAATTGGACTTATCTCTTGCTTCCACCGCTCCGTTGCTACATTTCTCCAACAGGAAATAAATATTATCTTATAAAATATAGAATATATCTATGGTAAGTTCTTATTCAACTAAATTTTTGAGTTGTACCTTATTGCATGTTATTCGAAATATTAACGTTGATTTTAATCTCTAGATAATACAGAACATTACTCCAATTATCTGATGGAAAACAAGTTGTGGGAAGGTCATTAACAAGAGTGGATTATTTTTTGTAAGGTTACATGAACATGTATAACAGCCGCGGCTGGTGCATTATTTTCCTGGGGGTTCACCGAAGTCATATGACACATATTCAGTTTCCGCAAATACTTTCTTTGCGAAACAAAGGGATCGGGGGGGGGGGCTTAAAAGATTGGTACATAATTATTTCATACAATGAGGTTTCATAGCAAAGTTTCATAATAATTATCATAAATTACTGTGACTGAAATGGAATTATTTGTGGATAATAAATAGTTTTACGTTGACATTAATTTTCATAAATTA
Organism: Lepisma saccharinum; assembly: GCF_977018435.1. Classification (NCBI taxonomy): domain Eukaryota; kingdom Metazoa; phylum Arthropoda; class Insecta; order Zygentoma; family Lepismatidae; genus Lepisma; species Lepisma saccharinum. The sequence goes on from NC_139230.1 coordinate 205,818,904, forward strand.
CTGTGACTGAAATGAAATTATAAGTGGATAATAATTAGTTTTACGTTGACATTAATTTTCCATGCGGGTGTGACCCCTTTTTTCCTTCCGAAGTCCATGCCTGCAATTATAAAACGAATATTCACAATGGTTCTACAATTATTAAAGGGAAATGGCAACCAATGGCATGTGCGTACCAGATACCTGAGACCCTATCATTGAAACGCTACAGCTTTTTTTTTCTTTTTTTCAACTTTGGAGTGGGTCGACCAGCAACGCGTTATCTCTAATTTTCTGTCAACTGCCGATAAAATTTGTTTCCATTAATTGTATGCATTTTAGCGGTCATTTCTTACCTGCGCAGACGTCAACACCTACACTGCATCAAATGACGTAACATAGTCCATCCTTCGGAGCATCAATACTTTGCAACAACTATCCAAGCACTTCGAAAACTTAGAAACTTGAAACATTGACACCGACAGGATTTGTCACGTCTTCCTTTCTTGTCTAAGATCGCGGCATTCTTTTACTTTCACATATCCGAAGTGTTTCCATCTTTAAGGAAAAAGTCTGAATACATGCTCGAATTATTTTAGTAATGTATTTCTTTTATTTTAATTCATCGCGTCTATTTCCAGCTTTCATTCATTTCTACTCATCCTTCTATGCCCAATTTTACATTTATGCCAAGAAGTTCAGCAAAAAAATTATTCAACAGGGAAGATTGAGTATGTAAGGAATGCGCTTCAAACTTGAACCTCACAGGGCAACACTGGAAGAGAGGAACCAGCTGGGTCTCACTCGCAGCGAGAACGATGCCTTCTGGCTTCTGCTGTGGTTTCTGAGAGAGCACGAACTGCGCATGACCGTTGGTTGGAGATCGAGGTTCCTCAGTATCCTCTTCCATTTATTTTGCTCATATAGCTACCCCTAGCTTCTGCCTGTCGCCCGAACCTTCACTATGGCAGGAGCTCTCCTGTGGGGGGTTCAGCTGAGGGTCTGCTCGAGGGTGGCCGACTCGCGGTTTCTCTTTCTCAGCAATATAATTTGCCGTGTTACGGACACAAATACATGACTTCTTGTGTAGAAATTTTAGCGAAAAATTGTCAAAAGGTAAAGACATTGTTTATTGTCCATTCTCAAGGTAAATGTCGTATATTATAAGTGGGGGTTCACTGATCCTGTGCGCTATAGGGCCAACCGCGACTGATGTATACACAACATGTAAACTATCAGATTGATTTACACTGATTGAACTATGACCAACTACATGTGACTTGTAACTAACTATAAATTATATATTCCCTTACATACTTAACGTAATAAGAAAAATATGAAAAATAATTCACCACTATTCCAATATTCCTACCATTGCCAAATATTATATCCTATTTACAAATATATTAAGCAGTTTTAAAATTATTTTTCTTAGCCATGATTTAAGTTCAATGTAAAGAAAAAGCGATGAAATATGTTCACAGACCAGAAATCACTCATGATTCTCGTAAATACTATCAATTAGATACGTTCTGAAACAAATTTGAATTTCATTAAGCAAGAAACACGTGACAACACCCGGGACAGTCAAAGTGAAAACAAAATGGCACTTCACAGAAGAAAGTAGTGGTGACATGGGTGGAAACGAACCGGGTAGGAAAAGGGGCAGGACATTCTTGCACAAATCGTTCCAGGAATAGAACAACAAGTGTCACAATACCACAGGATCGCCACAATGAGGCGAAAAGGACAACACTGAAGAGGGTGGGTTCCCAAGTGTCCTCACGAATACTGTTTTCGCTTCTGGTCCAAGTGAACCAGTCTACAGCTTGCTGCTATTCTTATCGATCTGGATTGGTCGCTTCCCAAAGCCACCCTTTTCCCTTCCCAGTATGTAGAGCGCCCGCCGTAAGAGTACAAATGAGCTATAGTTAATATGCATACTTAATCTCAATAAACGTCTTGTGTTCTATGAAAGTTTTCTCCTGACACAACTATTTGCATCTTTCCAATTTTATTACCTATTCACTCTTACGAAGAAACGGCGTTGGTATATGCTAGCCTTGCAGTCAGTCGCCACAGATCAGGTATGATCAATGCAGACACACCTGTTCAATGAAGACTGTCTACACGACCAGCTATATCTAGCTACAACCAATCTTCATCTCAGCTTCAACAGATCCGTTGCTAAATAAACACCACACAGGAACAACAAATCATGTAACGACAACACAGGAACAACAAATCATATTCTTATACTTAAAAGAGTTCATGGCATATTTTCCATTCAACCCATTATATTTCTATGGCACGTTATTGGATGTTATTCTAAATATTAGCGTTAGTTTTTGATCTGTAAAATATATTACCAAATGATCTACTGTAGAAACCGGAGCGAAGAGATTTTAATAAGTATTAATCCTTATTTGTACGGTTACATGAATATTGTCTCATTTATACAAAATATACATTATTAGTAACATCAAGACACGTGATTCTGTCATGAGCAAGGACATATTAGTTGTAAATGGCAATTAAAATTTTCTAACATACTGTAAGTGTATAATATTTCATGTTATTGTAAAACAAAATCCAGTTCGCAAACCTGTGCTCAAAATATCATTAACAACGCTGATTCCAAATTCTGTCAATTACAAAAATAAGTTCTAACAAATGTGATTGTACTAATATATTAATCAAGTAGTAACATGACAACCACACTGACATAGTCAACATGAAAACAAAATTGAAATAAAGATAAGAAAGCAACGCAAGGAGTGGAAGAGGAAGAGAGAGAAAGAGAGAGAGAAGGAAAGAAGAAAGCAACGCAAGGAGTGGATTCTTGGATGGAAGAAAGTGGCTATAAATGCTTGCAGTAGGAATGTGTGTCTGTGTGGTGAAAACGGAAACGCTTAAGATACTGATTTCACTTTCTCTTCGCCTCATTTCTAAATAACCCATGCGACACCCCTGCAGGGTTAAAACAGTTTACAATAAGAATCTTGACGTTGAGAGGAATTAATTACACATATTTCATCTCAATAAATGTTTTATGTTTTAATCAAAACTTTCTACTGACACATCTCTTTGCATCTATTCATATTTTATTACCTGTTTACTCTTACGAAGATCTATTCTAGCCTTGTAGTCAGTCACCAGAGTACGGTATGATCGATGCAGACACACCGTTCAATGGAGACTGGCTACACGACCAGCCACGTTCAGCTATGGGTTACCTTCATCTCAGTTTCCACCGCTATGTTGCTATATAAGGAGGACACAACAACTATAAATCAAAATGTTAAAAAGAGTGCAAGGTATATTTTCCATTCAACTACTTTTTTAAGGCATCTTATAGAATGTTATTCTAAATTTAAACCTTCTTATAGACTGAACCACTATTCTAATATTCCTACCATTGCTAAATATTATATTTCATTTTCAAATATAATAAGCAGTTTTAAAATTATTCCTTTTAGCCATGATTTCAGATCAATGTGAAAAAAATGCGATGAAATATGCTAGAATTGCAGTCAGACTGCAAAGAACTTGATGATCAATACAAACAACATTGTTCAGTGAAGTCTGGCTGCAAGACCAGCCACAATAAGATACATCCAATCTTCATCTAGGCTTCCATAGCTCTATTGTTGTATGTAAGAGCGCACAAAAACTATAAATCATAATGTATATATTTCCTCTTCGTCGCAGTTTTTCCATGACTTGTTACTTAATGTTACTTTCAATATTACCGTGCATCTTCATCTCCTTAACACTCATAGTATTAGAACATCATACTGAGTAAAACTCCGGCAAGAAAATCATTGACAAGTGTTAATCGTTTTTTTGTATGGTTATACGCATATTATCGCATTCGTACACTACGTACAAGCTTGTTAACCCTTCGTGGGTTAAATACAGAGGACAAGATATGCAATACATGTGCAACCATAAAATTGGAGAAATTTGATTTTTCAGCTTTTATTTTAAGTTCACTTTATGCACAGAAAAGATAATCGGGTCTGAATACACAGGTCAAAGTGAGTAGAACCACTATGTGCCTCCATCGAGTATCAAACCCGGGACCTCTTGATTTCAATGTGATGGCATTACCACTGCGACATTGCTAAGGCAATTGAAAAAAAATGTATCTTCTGTAAATACAACAAGTAGTTTTTCAAAATCTTTTTCACTTTTCACGGCACTCTTACAAGATTTCCTCTTAGCAGTCTCAATTGTCATCTGATTCAAACTGTTCATCTATTGAGCCACTTTCCCTTGGAATTTCCAGGAACAGCTAACAGCTGTCTTAGCAGCTCTTTAGCCCTTATGTTCATATTATTACACTGGCTAATCTCTTACTGCACAAAAATAACAGTTTGATAGAAATCACAAACAAAAATAAACTAGTTATTGCACAAATATCACAGTTTGATAGAAATCACAAACAAGAATAAACTACAAAAACACACCTCGTTAGTGGCGTACGGAACGGCAAACAGGACTTTCAGCAAAAAAATGGGTATGCCGATAGTCGTGCACGGAATCAGAGAACAGGGGTTTCAACGAGATCTCTACCACACACACACCACACCAATAATATGAAGTTATTAAATAATGTGATTGAATGACTTCCACGATGGCGTAGTGGTAACGTCGGCGCATACTAATAAAGTTCGGTACTTGTAGGAGTTAGATAGTGGTTCGGATCCTACTAATAATTTGATGGACGTGCATCAAATGTACTTAAAACAAAACTCTTAACAAAACTCATTTCATTATCATGTAATTTCCAATTACCAATAATAATATTTAATGCCTAATTACTACGGGTGTTGGATATAACATAATGCATGACATGAAACAAAGCTAATATGATGAACTTAATACTCCTGTCACTGTTAACACTATATAACTATCTGTATCACATGGAAAAATAATTAAGCAGTTTCAAAATTATTTTCATCAAAAATTAGTTCCTTACAAATTTTAACATCAAATTTTAGAAGTTTACCATTTAGAAGTTACTAATGTTCCAATAAAATAGAAACATACTAAAATTCATATTAATTATAACTGATTCTTTCGAAGACTTTTGAAGTGTATTTTTTCTTTGTCAATAGCAATGATATGGAGTAACCCATTGTAAGTGGCACAATCTAATTTCAAGATTCTTACTAAAATAAATATATTGCCGATATTCATAATGATAATGTTCAATTTCAGAGAGTCTTTACTACTTCTCAAGAATGACTTAACACCTATTGTATGCTATACATTTGGTCATACATTTAATAACACATTCATTTCATAGGATGTGCGGGACGAAGCATGCTAACCTTGAGGCGAGTCTTCACAAAACTGGAATGATCAATTGACATACCAGCTTGGCGAAACTCACTCCAGAGCCAGCCAATTCAATTAAGGTTCATCCTAATCTCCGTTTCCACAGATTCATTTCCATATATAGACAACACGGGAACAACAAATGTTATTGTTATAATCAAAACCAATTAATATCCAATGCAGATACTATATAAAATACAATATATTTACAAACAGGCAGAATAAAAAAAATGGTCAAATAAAATATAAAACGGGTTGGTTCATGTTTGAAATCAAGCAATTTCCTTACTAACACAAAAAATAACATTAATTCATATTTAATTGCTGTTCACTCCTGCGAATACATTGTGACAAGTCATGCTGGCATCAAAGTAGTTCGTACAAGAATGATCCAGACACACGATTGTATGGTGAAGACTTGGTCCAGGGCCAGCCCACTTACAGGTCCTGCTCTTAATGATCTCTCCTTCCAGAGCGTATGTATGTGGGTCTCCCTGATAGCGCAGTGGTAGCGTCGTTGCACACAGTGGAGGCACACAGTGATTCGAATAAGGTTGCATAAAGTGGACTTAAAACACAAATCGATCAATCAATATGTATGTGTATATAGTAAAGCATTTCAAGTAGTTTTTGCTATTTTTTGAAGAATCTTCTCATTGTATTAAATACACTTGTTCATATTTAATTATTCATTTTATAACTTCATCGGAATTATTCCAAGTTCAAGCTTTGGAAGGAACACACAACGGGTTTGAGCAATCGATATACGAGTTCGTAGAGAATGCAAAATACACGGCACGCAGCCCAGCCAATTTATTCTACTCTTAATCTCTAGTACAAGCCACCGCTCAGTTGCTATGTAACGCAATACACCATGAACAAGAATTTGACTGAGAGATGGCGAATGGGCTCTCTGGACAAAAAACATTCCTCCAGCCGTCCCAGATGCATCTATATTATCCAAATAATTGACTAACAATCTCTAACATCTTATCAAATAGAAAAAGATTGTGAATAACTATTTTTTTTGACATTTTGAATGTGATCAACAGACAACGGGAATCTAGGGACAAAAATGCTAAATAAAAAAGAAGTCAAAAGCTGATTCTAAATTCCGTAAATTACAATGATATGTTCTAACAAATTTGATTCTACAAATATATTAATCTAGCAGGAACCGCCACCCCTAACACAGTCAACATGAAAACAAAGTTGATCTTCAGATCTTCAACTCAAGTAGTTGAGCCTTGGATGGAAAAATTCCCAACAAGAAAAAGAGTGGATATAAATGCTCTTACCCAAGGTACCAGAAATGGAAGTGTTGTCTCTATGTGGAGAAAAGGGCAACATTTAAGATAATGATTTTACTTTCTCTTCGCGTCGGTTCTGAATAACCCATACGACTCCTCTCCAGGGTTAATAGTTTACAATAAGAATCTCCCGTCCAGACGAATTAATTACGCATATTTCATCTCAATAAATGTTTTATGTTTTAATCAAAACTTTCTCCTGACACATCTATTTGAATCAATTCATATTTTCTTACCTGTTTACTCATACTAAGATGTATTCTAGACTTGTAGTCAGTCACCAAAGTACCGTATGATCGTTGCAGACACACGGTTCAGTGGAGACTGGCTACACGACCAGCCACGTTCAGGTACGGGTTACCTTCATCTCAGTTTCCACCGCTACGTAGATATGTAAGGAGGACACAACAACTATAAATCATAAGGTTAAAAGAGTGCAAGGTATATTTTCTATTCAACACCTTTTTTATGGCACCTTATAGAATGTTATTCTAAATATTAACGTTAGTCTTCATTTCTACAAAAACCCAGAAATGACTAAATGATCCAGTGTAAGATATGTAGTGAGAAGATCATAAGCAAGTTTTAATCTTTTTTTGGTAATATTACTCACATATCATAGCATTCATACACTATATGCAGGGTTCTTAAAGGTCCAGGAACCAATAAATGTTAATAGATTCTATTGGGTTAGGTAAAATGGACAAAAATATTGTAATATGGTCGAGGTTTCGTATTGTTTCACTTGAGGTTCCGAAATTCGACAAAAATTAAAATGATCCGGGAAAAGGGGTAAAGGGACATTATAGTTAAAGTTTTATGTGGGTTCCGATTTGATTCTCTGCTCTACATGATTCAAGTTAAGAGTTGTGTTTTAAATGGAAGAAGAAGACAATACGGCCCCAAAAAGCTCTCCGCCGCATTGAGTGGGGCACAAATCATGTCTACGACTATGCGTTGAAATGACAGCCTCTCTTGGGCCCTATCACCTGTGAGGCAGGTACAGTAGAACTCTAGAGAGCAATTCTTGTGTGTGGCATGCATCATGTGGTTAGACTGTATAACTGCTTGAAAGCACACCTAGTGTGTGTTGCACACCCACATCTGTCTTTCGGCACTTATTGGGGAATATCTTTGAGAAGAGGAAAAGGAAGGAGGATGCAAAGTGGGAGGAACAAGAAAATAAAATGAAAAGTTTCTGTCATCGAAGGAGAAACAACCTGCATGAGAGGCCGTAAAAAACCTTCCGATCTGTAAAGGGGTGTGAAACGTGGCAGAAACAGAAAGAGAATGAGAAGCGGAGGTCGCCCGTGGTCGGAAACACAATACAGACGTTAATTCAATTACCAGTAGTCCAGTATTACAGATGCAACGGGAAGAATCTCGATTTTATCGTTTGAGCTTTTGTTTGAAGTCCACTTTATGCACAGAAAGGCTATTTGGCAACTACACCTAAAGTTTGAAGTGGGATCCAATCCACTGTGCAATGTGGGTATCGAAAGCGGGACCCCTTGATTACAAGGAGACGACGCTAATTATAATACTTCAGTACGAAATCTAAAGGTCTTCGAGCACGTAGTTTTGGCATCAATTTTAAGGTGATGGAAGAATTCACCATTAGCTGAGAAATGAGGAAACCAATATTCCGCGGGAAATGTTTACTACACTTTTTGAAACTATCCCCCCTTCCCTCAAGGAATGATATTTCTGTGCAAAATTGCGGACTGTCCTACTATCAGCGGTTGGAAGTAAACTTTCAACACAAATCCAACTTCAATTTACAATCTCAAAAGCCTCCATTTCTGTAAGGAAGATCTCACACAGACCAACACGCGAAAAGTGACAAGTTTGCTTGGTCTCCTCAGCCAGCAGCTGTATTCGTATGTATACAAGTGAAATGACAAGTTTGCTTGGTCTCCTCAGCCAGCAGCTGTATTCCTATGTATACAAGTGAACATTTTATTTCTCGTCAGGCTCGTAATAATATTCAATGTCTCGTCAGGTTCGTAATAATATTCAATGTATCGTGAATCCAAAATATCCCATTTTTATACCATTGTCCCAAGAATTTCTGGAGCGAGCGAACGAAAGCAAGTCTCTGCGAGAGTAGTGACGTTAAAAGGCTCGCCCAATGAACAAGTGAGAGGAAACGGGATTGCGTGGTGTAAGGAAAATCGACTGCAGTTACAAACCTCTGCAAAAACTTGTCCTGTTTCCCTCCGCACACCGGTTTCTGCTTCTTGCGCGACCTTGCTCCACAGATTACCGAGATGGAGTTTAGCGGTTCGAGAGGGTTCGACCAATGAACACGCACGAGGGAACAGGATTGCGTATAGAGGGGTAAAGTGACTGCAGCTCTCAGCTGTTTTCATCAACTTGTACTGCTATGCTCCACTCACTGCCTTCCTATCTTTCCGGCGACTTTGCACCAGAGATTCCACGTTCGCTTGAGACGAAGCAACGACGAATGCCCAATTACAGTGTTCCATATGTTCTCATAAAGTAAATTGTAAATGTACACAAAAGAAAGTGTAGTTGGTAAAAACAAAAGCATTACATTAATGATACAAGTATTGAAAGAGTAACGTAAAAGGTCAGACGTAATTATCCAATACAAGAATTGACTACATGAACACACAATTTCAAATATTACAATGTACAAATAGTATCTTTATACCCAATACTTTAGATCTGAACCACCATGGACAAAACAAAATATAGATACTTACATTATGCATTAATTTACATGAAATATGAAATTGATATAAACACAGTAGAATACAAGGATGGAAGATATAACCTAGGGGTTTGTCTTCATGAACTATAGTGAATTAAAATAAAAATTCATTTTGGAACTGAGAAACTGTTGGTTCTGGAAACGAATTAATATGTTTTAAACGCAAATCGTTTCTTTATGGTCCGATTGCATTTACACTTTATCATTTTTATGTTCTGAACCGGGGAAGAATTCATATACAGTTCCTGGAACTTTAACAACCCTCACTATATGTACGGACATTACAAGTATAATTAGAGCACATGAATGAATCATTTGTAACGATATACAGCTTGAAACAACTATGCAGAAACTGTTAGCTATTAGATGTTAGCTATGCGTGGGTATTGGACGAAGCATTTGTGCAGATCTACCATTTTTCATTAGCATTCAGTCAAATTAGTAATTATTTCAGTTAAACGTGAAGAAAATGTGATGAGCTATGCTAACTAGTCTTGTAGTCAGACTTTAAAGTACAGTCATGACCAATGCAAGCACAGCTGTTCAATTAATCATACACACTCAAATTCAACTTGACTTATCTCTTGCTTCCACCGCTCCGTTGCTACATTTCTCCAACAGGAAATAAATATTATCTTATAAAATATAGAATATATCTATGGTAAGTTCTTATTCAACTAAATTTTTGAGTTGTACCTTATTGCACGTTATTCGAAATATTAACATTGATTTCAATCTCTACATAATACAGAACATTGCTCCAATTATCTGATGGAAAACAAGTGGTGGGAAGGTCGTTAATAAGAGTTGATTATTTTTTGTAAGGTTACATCAACATGTATACACAACATGTAAATTATCAGACTGACTTACACTGATTGAACTATGACCAACTACATGTGACTTGTAACTAACTACAAATTATATATTCCCTTACATATATTACGTAATAAGAAAAATATGAAAAATAATTCACCACTATTCTAATATTCCTACCATTGCTAAATATTATATCTTATTTACAAATATATTAAGCAGTTTTAAAATTATTTCTCTTGCCATGATTTCAGTTCAATGTGAAGAAAAGGCGATGAAATATGCTCACAGACAAGAAATCGTTCATGATTCTCGTATATACTATCAATTAGATACGTTTTGAAACAAATATGACTGTAATTAAGCAAGAACCACGTGACACCTCCCGGGACAGTCAAAGTGAAAACAAAATGGCACTTCACAGAAGGAAGGAACGAGAGGAGTAGTGGTGCCATGGGTGGAAACGAACCGGGGAGGAAAAGGGGTAGGACATTCTTGCACAAATCGTTCCAGGAATAGAACAAGTGTCACAATACCAATCGCTCCAGGATCGGCACAATCAGGTGAAAAGGACAACGTTGAAAGGTACTGAAGAGGGTGGGTTGCAAAGTGCCGTCACGAATACTGTTTTCGCTTCTGGTCCAAGTGGACCAGTCTACAGCTTGCTGCTATTCTTATCGATCTGGATTGGTCGCTTCCCAAAGCCACCCCTTTCCCTTCCCAGTATGTAGAGCGCCCGCCGTAAGAGTACAAATGAGCTATAGTTAATATGTATACTTATTTTCAATAAACGTCTTGTCTTCTATGAAAGTTTTCTCCTGACACAACTATTTGCATTTTTCCAATTTTATTACCTATTCACTCTTACGAAGAAACGGTGTTGGTATATGCTAGCCTTGCAGTCAGTCGCCACAGATCAGGTATGATCAATGCAGACACACCTGTTCAATGAAGACTGTCTACACGACCAGCTATATATCTAGCTACAACCAATCTTCATCTCAGCTTCCGCAGATCCGTTGCTAAATAAACACCACACAGGAACAACAAATCATATAACGACAACACAGGAACAACAAATCATATTCTTATACTTAAAAGAGTTCATGGCATATTTTCCATTCAAGCCATTATTTTTCTATGGCACGTTATTGGATGTTATTCAAAATATTAGCCTTAGTTTTTGATCTGTAAAATATATTACCAAATGATCTACTGTAGAAACCGGAGCGAAGAGATTTTAATAAGTATTAATCCTTATTTGTACGGTTACATGAATATTGTCTCATTTATACAAAATATACATTATTAGCAACATCAAGACACGTGATTCTGTCATGAGCAAGGACATATTACTTGCAAATGGGAATTAAAATTTTCTAACATACTGTAAGTGTATAATATTTCATGTTATTGTAAAACAAGATCCAGTTCTCAAACCTGTGCTCAAAATATCATTAACAACGCTGATTCCAAATTCTGTCAATTACAAAAATAAGTTCTAACAAATGTGATTGTACTAATATATTAATCAAGTAGTAACATGACAACCACACTGACATAGTCAACATGAAAACAAAATTGAAATAAAGAGAAGAAAGCAACGCAAAGAGTGGAGTCTTGGATGGAAAAAAGTTGCTATAAATGCTTGCAGTATTGGTACCAGAAAAGCAATGTGTGTCTGTGTGGTGAAAACGGAAACGCTTAAGATACTGATTTCACTTTCTCTTCGCCTCGTTTCTAAATAACCCATGCGACATCCTTCCAGGATTAAAACAGTATACAATAAGAATCTCGATTCTGTACGACGTGCAGAGGAATTAATTACGCATATTTCATCTCAATGAATGTTTTATGTTTTAATCAAAACTTTCTCCTGACATATCTATTTGCATCTATTCATATTTTATTACCTGTTTACTTTTACGAAGATGTATTCTAGCCTTGTAGTCAGTCACCAAAGTACCATATGATCGTTGCAGACACACGGTTCAGTGGAGACTGGCTACACGACCAGCCACGTTCAGGTACGGGTTTACCTTCATCTCAGTTTCCACCGCTACGTTGCTTTGCTATGTAAGGAGAACACAACAACTATAAATAATAATGTTAAAAGAGTGCAAGATATATTTTCCATTCAACAAATTTTTTAGCCATGATTTCAGATCAATGTGAAAAAAATGCGATGAAATATGCTAGAATTGCAGTCAGACTGCAAAGAACACTTGATGATCAATACAAACAACATTGTTCAGTGAAGTCTGGCTGCAAGACCAGCCACAATAAGCTACATCCAATCTTCATCTAGGCTTCCATAGCTCTGTTGTTGTATGTAAGAGCGCACAAGAACTATAAATCATAATGTATATATTTCCTCTTCGTCGCAGTTTTTCCATGACTTGTTACTCAATGTTACTTTCAAGAAAAAGAGAGAGAGAGAGAGAGAGAGAGAGAGAGAGAGAGGAAATCTTTGACAAGTGTTAATCGTTTTTTGTAAGGTTATATGCATATTACCGCATTCGAACACTACGTAGAAGTTTGTTAACCCTTCGTGGCTTAAATACAAGAGGACAAAATATGAAATATTCCACATAATAAATGTTACATGTGCGACCATAAAATTGGAAAAATTAGTTTTTTCAGCTTTTGTTTTAAGTTCACTTTATGCACAGAAAAGTTAATATGGTCTGGATCCACAAGTCAAAGTGAGTAGAACCACTACGTGCCACCGAGTATCAAACCCGGGACCTCTTGATTACAATGTGATGGCGTTACTACTGCGACATTGCTAAGGCAATTGAAAAAAATGTATCTTCTGTAAATACAATAAGTAGTTTCTCAAAATCATTTTCACTTCGTGGCACTCTTACAAGATTTCCTCTTGGCAGTCTCAATTGTCATCTGATTCAAACTGTCCATCTATTGAGGCACTTTACCTTGGAATTTCCAGGAACAGCTGTTTTAGCAGCTCTTCAGCCCTTATGTTCATATTATTACACTGGCTAATGAGTTATTGCACAAAAATAACAGTTTGATAGAAATCTCAAACAAGAATAAACTACAAGAACACTCCTCGTTAGTGGCGTACGGAACGGCAAACAGGAATTTCAGCAAAAATTGGGTACACCGATAGTCGTGCACGGAATCAGAGAACAGGGGTTTCAACGAGATCTCTCTCTCACACACACACCACGCCATTAATATGCAGTTATTAAATAATGTGATTGAATGACTTCCCCGATGGCGTAGTGGTAAAGTCGTCGCATACTAATAAAGTTCGGAACTTGTAGGAGTTAGATAGTGGTTCGGATCCTACTAATAATTTGATGGACGTGCATCAAATGTACTTAAAACAAAACTCTTAACAAAAATCTACGGGTGTTGGATATAATATAATACATGGCATGAAACAAAGCTAACATTTAATACTCCTGTCACTGTTAACACCATATAACTATCTTGATTGCACAGTATCAAAATTATTTTTTCAAAAATTATTTCCTTAGAAATTATAACATCGACTTTCACTACAGTTACATTTTAAATCATAACTAACTGAGCAACATAATAGATTTAGAATTCATAACATCTAGAAGTTTCTAATGATCCAATAAAATAGAAACATAATAATATTCATATTAATGTTAATTGATTCTATCGAATACTTTTGAAGAGTATTTTTTCTTTGTCAATACCAGTGATATAGAGTAACCCATTATAAGTGGCACAATCTAATTTCAAGATTCTTACTAAAGTAAATATATTGCGGATATTCTTAATGATAATGATCAATTTCAGAGAGTCTTTACTATTTTTCAAGAATGACTTAACACCTATTGTATGCTATACATTTGGTAATACATGTAATAACACATTCATTTCATAGGATGTGCGCGACGAAGCATGCTAACCTTGAGGCGAGTCTTCACAAAACTGGAATGATCAATTGACATACCAGCTTGGCGTGACTCACTCTAGAGCCAGCCAATTCAATTAAGGTTCATCCTAATCTCTGTTTCCACAGATTCATTTCCAGATATAGACGACACGGGAACAACAAATCTTATTGTTATAATCATAACCAATTAATATCCAATGCAGATACTATGTAAAATACAATACATTTACAAACAGGCAGAATAAAAAAAATGGCCACATAAAAAAAAAGGTTGGTTGATGTTTGAAATCAAGCAATTTCCTTACTAACACAAAAAATAACATTAATTCATATTTAATTGCTGTTCATTCCTGCGAATACATTGTGACAAGTCATGCTAGCCTCAAAGTAGTTCGTACAAGAATGATCCAGACACACGATTGTACGGGTCCTGCCCACTTACACCTACGACTAATAATCATCTCTCCTTCCAGAGCGTATGTATGTGGGTCTCCCTGATAGCGCAGTGGTAGCGTCGTTGCCTTGCAAACAATTGGGTCGCTTTTCGATCCCCGGTGGAGGCACACAGTGATTCGGATAAGGTTGCATAAAGTGGACTTAAAATACCAAATCGATCAATCAATATGTATGTGAACATAGTAAAGCATTTCAAGTAGTTTTTGCTATTTTTGAAGAATATTCTCATTGTATTAAATATAAATACACTTGTTCATATTTAATTATTCATTTTATAACTTCAACACAATTACTGCACGTTCAAGCTTTTAAAGGAACACAACGGGTTTGAGCAATCGATATACGAGTTCGTAGAGAATGCAAAATACACGGGAGGCAGCCAACCAATTTCTTCTACTCTTGATCTCTAGTACAAGCCACCGCTCTGTTGCTATGTAACGCGATACATGATGAACAAGAATTTGACTGAGAAATGGCGAATGGGCTCTTTGGACCAAAAACATTCTTCCAGCCGTCCCCGATGCATCTATATTATCCAAATAATTGACTAACAATCTCTAATATCGGATCAAATAGAAGAATATGGTGAATAAAAACGTTTTTTGACATTTTGAATGTGTTCAACAGACCACGGGAATCTAAGGACAAAAATGCTCCATAAAAAAGTCAAAAGCTGATTCTAAATTCCGTAAATTACAATGATATGTTCTTACAAATTTGATTCTACAAATATATTAATCAAGCAGGAACCGACAACCCTTAACTCAGTCAACATGAAAACAAAGTTGATCTTCAGAGAAGAAAGCAACTCGAGGAGTGGAGTCTTGGATAGAAAAATTCCCAACAAGAAAAGAGTGGCTATAAATGCTTTCACCCAAGGTACTAGAAACGGAAGTGTTGTCTCTGTGTGGTGAAAAGGGCAACTTATAAAGATACTGATTTTACTTTCTCTTCGCGTCGGTTCTGAATAACCCATATGACTCCTCTCCAGGGTTAATAGTTTACAATAAGAATCTCCATTCGATACGACGTGAAGAGGAATTAATTACGCATATTTCATCTCAATAAATGTTTTATGTTCTAATCAAAACTTTCTACTGACACATCTATTTGCATCTATTCATATTTTATTACCTGTTTACTCTTACGAAGATGTATTCTAGCCTTGCAGTCAGTCACCAAAGTACCGTATGATCGTTGCAGACACACGGTTCAGTGGAGACTGGCTACACGACCAGCCACGTTCAGGTACGGGTTACCTTCATCTCAGTTTCCACCGCTACGTAGATATGTAAGGAGGACACAACAACTATAAATCATAAGGTTAAAAGAGTAAAAAAAAAAAAAAAGGTAAAGTGTTCCCCTGTGCATAGCACCACGCCATGAAGGCGTATAGGGGGTGTGTGGGTAACGCCCCACACTTTCTTGATCCGGTCGTGAGTGGGGGGTGATGTGATCAGCATCACGCCCCTGACCGCCTTTACCCCCCAGGGTTTCCCCCAGGTACCCATGTTATTCGACGCTGGGTAGGCGCCGGGGCCGCTTCCACCGTTAGAAAAGTTCCCGGATTTGAACCGGCCGGGGATCGAACCCGGGACCTTGAGCATGGTAGTCAGACGCGTTACCGACTGAGCCACCGCGGCCAATTGGTTAAAAGAGTGCAAGGTATATTTTCTATTCAACACCTTTTTTATGGCACCTTATAGAATGTTATTCTAAATATTAACGTTAGTCTTCATTTCTACAAAAACCCAGAAATGACTAAATGATCCAGTGTAAGATATGTAGTGAGAAGATCATAAGCAATTTTAATTATTTTTTTTTGGTAATATTACTCACATATCATAGCATTCATACACTATATGCAGGGTTCTTAAAGGTCCAGGAACCAATAAATGTTAATAGATTCTATTGGGTTAGGTAAAATGGACAAAAATATTGTAATATGGTCGAGGTTTCGTATTGTTTCACTTGAAGTTCCGAAATTGGACAGAAATTAAAATGATCCGGGAAAAGGGGTAAAGGGACATTATAGTAAAAGTTTTATGTCGGTTTGGATTTGATTCTCTGCTCTACATGATTCAAGTTAAGAGTTGCGTTTTAATTGGAAGAACAAGACAATACGGCCCCAAAAAGCTTTCCGCCGCATTGAGTGGGGCACAAATCGTGTCTACGACTCTGCGTTGAAATATATTTATACTCAATACTTTAGATCTGAACCACCATGGACAAAACAAAATATAGATACTTACATAATGCATTAATTTACATGAAATATGAAATTAATATACACACATTAGAATTCAAGGATGGAAGATATAACCTAGGGGTTTGTCTGTATGAACTATAGTGAATTAAAATAAAAATTCATTTTTGGAACTGAGGAACTGTTGGTTCTGGAAACGAATTAATATGTTTTAAACGCAAATAGTTTCTTTGTGGTCCGATAGTATTTATACTTGATGATTTTTTTATGTTCTGAACCGGGGAAGAATTCATATACAGTTCCTGTAACTTTAACAACCCTCATTATATGTACGTACATTACAAGTATAATTAGAGCACGTGCATGAATCATTTGTAACGATATACAGCTTCAAAAAACTATTCAAAAAACTATGAACAAACTACCCAAAACGTAGTGTTGTTACATGTTAGCTATGCGTGGGTATTGGACGAAGCATTTGTGCATTTTTCACTAGCATTCAGTCAAATTAGTAAATATTTCAGTTAAACGTGAAGAAAATGTGATGAGCTATGCTAACTAGTATTGTAGTCACGACTTCAAAGTACAGTCACGACCAATGCAAGCACAGCTGTTCAATTAATCATACACACTCAAATTCAGCTGGACTTATCTCTTGCTTCCACCGCTCCGTTCCACCGATCGTACATAACGATCTCAAACATGAAATACATATCATCTTATAAAATATAGAATATACAGTGACGGACATAAGTATTCATACAAAGGCATTGTCTGAATGAAACATGTTATTATACAAAGACCGTAAAGGCAAGTCAAGTTTGTAGCACATATGGTCCATTGGAATGGCAAGAATAGAAACGCAAAGCAATTGTGTGCATACAATTGAAATTATCTGTGCATACAATTGAAATTATCATGAGAAATGTGGTGGCTCAGTCGTCGACCTCCGTGGCGGAGTGGTTAGCACAGCGCGCTGCAACGCCAGGGGTTCCGGGTTCGAGTCCCGGGTAAGGCATGGGTATTAGTGTTTGTCCAAACGTGAAAAACTGAAAATACTGTAAAAATTGAAAAGTGCAAAAGTTGAAAAAGTGTGAATACCACCGCGCAGGGGTATTCCTTTAAAAAAAAAAAAAAAGTCGGTAACGCGTCTGACTACCATGCTAAAGGTCCCGGGTTCGATCCCCGGCCGGTTCAAATCCGGGAATTTTTCAAACGATGGAAGCGGCCCCGGTGCCCACCCAGCGTCGAATAACATGGATACCTGGGGGAAACCCTCGGGGGTAAAGGCGGTCAGGGGTGTGATGCTGATCACATCTTTCCCACTCACGACCGGATCAAGAAAGTGTGGGGCGTTATCCCCACACCCCCTATACGCCTTCATGGTGTGGTGCTATGCATAGAGCAGCACTTTACTTTTTTTTTTTTACTTTTTATGAGAAATGTGGGTAATCCTTAGATAAAACTGCTTTCTGGATGGTCATAAGTATTCATACGCCAGGTTATAAACCCCCAAAAAGTTGTGAAACAACCGTTTCCATCATTCAGTGCCAGATATTTGTTTACTGCAGTTGCACCTGTGTAAGGAAGTGGTTGGTTTGGTGTTGGCGTGCTGCAGGAAGTCAAATGGGCCGCAAAGGGAAGGAAACCACGATCGAAGAGAGGAAAATTATGATATCATTATACGACAATAACAAATCATATTCTGATATCGCAGACATAGTTGGGAAAAGTCGTGCGACTGTGCAAAGTGTCTTCAAACGGTATAATGACACAAAAGTGCTGATAAATAGGGAAAGGGTTGGGCGTCCTCAGAAATTTACTTCGAGAGAGAAACAAGGACCGTTGAGAATGATCAAGAAAACCCCAAAATTAACATCGTCAGCAGTGTCGGCACATGTTCACGAACACCTGGAAAAACAAGTGTCCTCAAGAAGTATTAGAAGGCTTTTCAACCGAGCAGGGTACAGAGCTAGGGTACCTAGAAGGAAGCCATACATCAGTATGAAGAACAAGGCCAGAATAACATTTGCAAAGGAGTATTTGAGTAAAAGTTTGGACTTCTGGGATAAAGTGTTGTTTACGGACGAGAGTAAATTTAATAGTGTTGTTTACGGACGAGAGTAAATTTAATATTATCCATAGTGGTAGAATTTTAGTGTGGAGAAAGCCCAATACTGAGATTGAGCCTCGAAATCTCTTGGCTACAGTTAAACATGGAGGTGGTGGCGTTATGGTCTGGGGCTGTATGTAAGCCTCAGGTGTTGGAGAACTCGTCTTTATTGAGGGAACTATGGATAGATTTGTCTATTTGGATATTCTGAAGAATAATTTGCAGCACAGTATCAATCATTTGGGTCTTGGGAATGATTTTTACTTCCAGCAGGACAAAGACCCTAAACATACAGCTGATATTGTCCGCATTTGGTTGTTATATAATACTCCCCACACACTCAAAACTCCACCTCAGTCCCCAGACCTTAACCCCATTGAACATCATTGGAGCCATTTGGAAACCAGGCTCCGAAAACATGACATAACAAGCAAGAATAGAATGAAAGAGATCATTTTACATGAGTGGCACAATATTACAACTGAAATAACCACGCCTCTTGTTCATTCTATGGAAAAGAGACTGACAGCTGTTCTACATAACAAAGGAATGCATACTAAATTCTGACGACATGGTATTTGTTCCTTTCTTGTCTTCAAAGTGAAGTTTTATCTTAGTGTATGAATACTTTTGTCCAGCCAAAGAAGCGGGTATTGAGAATGTATTGTATTTTATTTTTCTACAAGCAGCATCTGATATTTATTGTTGTCAATATATCGTTTGGTGCATACATGGTCAAGCATTAACAGTTTTGACTTCCTTATTGTTTTCCTAGCTGTTGCAATTCGTCCTTTCTTCCTTTCAGTCCCACTGTATGATTACTTTTGTCCATCACTGTATCTATGCTAAGTTCTTATTCAACTAAATTTTTGAGTTGCACCTTATTGCATGTTATTCGAAATATTAACGTTGATTTTAATCTCTACATAACACAGAACATTACTCCAATTATCTGATGGAAAACAAGTGGTGGGAAGGTTATTAACAAGAGTTGATTATTTTTTGTAAGGTTACATCAACATGTATACACTAGGGATGGCCAAACGGATCCGGATCCGAAAAATCCGGATCCATTCGGATCCGGATCCAAAAGTTACGGATCTGGATCCGGATCCGAAAGTTTCGTATCTCAATCCCATTATAATATTACCACACCTTAAAAGGTATTATGATCTTCGATTACAAAGAAATTTTTCGTTAGTCCTACAAGAATTTTTTCAAGTGTTGTTCCTAAAATACTTTGCTACGCATCGGCTAACACACTCGTGCCCAAATGTGCGAGGTGATTTTGTAAATGCCATTGAAACGAATATGTATTCATTCGAATATATTGGAAATGAAAACACACATAAATGTGAGACATTCCATTCCAGGATGAAACCTTTAACGCATATAACAAGATAGAAATGTTATACAATAATTATACAATTGTTCTACAGTTACAGGTTTACAAATTAAAATGAAACATTAATAAATACATAATTAATAATTAAATAATTACAAAGTGTAAGACTAACAAGGGAAGTTATCTAAGTGTCCCCCTCCGATTTCCATGAAACTTGGCAGTATAGTGGGGCACAAAGGAAGAATTACGTGTTTTTTTTGTTTCAGTTAAAAAACTGTTTTAGGGGGCAAAACCCCCTCAAATGTCAAGATGAGGACAAATTGAAGTGAGGATCTGACCCCTGTGTCCCTCCGATTTCCATGAAACTTGGCAGGTGTATAGTGGGGCCCAATGGAAGAAATACGTGTTTTTTTGTTTCAGTTAAAAAACGGTTTTGGGGGCAAACCACCCTCAAATGTCAAGATGAGGACAAATTGAAGTGAGGATCGGACCCATGTGTCCCCCTCCGATTTCCATGATACTTGGCAGGTGTGTGTATAAACGGGCCCAAATGAAGAAATACGTGTTTTTTTGTTTCGGCTAAAAAACTGTTTTAAGGGGCAACCCTCCCCCCCTCAAATGTCAATATGAGGACAAATTTAAGTGGGCATTTGACTTATGTGTCCCCTCCGATTTCCATACCCCTTGGCAGGTGTATAGTGGGACCCAAATGAAGAAATACGTGTTTTGCTTTGTTTCAGCTAAAAAACTGTTTTACAGGGCGAAACCCACTCAATTGTCAAGATGAAGACAAATTGAAGTGGGGATCTGACCCATGTGTCCCCTTCCGATTTCCATGAAACTTGGAAGGTGTGGTGTGTAAACGGGCCCAAATGAAGAAATACGTGTTTTTTTGTTTCGGCAAAAAAATTGTTCTAGGGGGGAACCTCCTCTCAAATTTCAAAATGAGGACAAATTGAAGTGAGAATCTGACCCCTGTGTTCCCCTCCGATTTCCATGAAACGTGGCAGGTGTATAGAGGGGCCCGAAGGAAGAATTACGTGTTTTTTTGTTTCAGCTAAAAACTGTTTTAGGGGGCAAAATCCCCTCAAATGTCAAGATGAGGACAAATTGAAGTGAGGATCTGACCCCTGTGTCCCCCTCCGATTTTCATGAAACTTGGCAGGTGTATAGAAGGGCCCAAAGGAAGAAATACGTGTTTTTTTGTTTCGGCTAAAAAACTGTTTTAGGGGGGCAAAACCCGCCTCAAATGTCAAGATGAGGACAAATTGACGTGGGAATCATCTGACCCCTGTGTCCCCCTCCGATTTCCATGAAATTTGACAGGTGTATAAAGAAGCCCTATGCCCCCTGTTTCTTCCTATGCCATATTTACGTGGTTTCGGGACGTGGTTTCGGGGCCACATCCCCACTTCAATTTCTCCTCATCTTGACATTTGAGGGGGGGCCTCTATACAAATGCCAAGTTTCATGAAAAACGGAGGGGGAGACTTAGATCTAGCTAGTAAGTGTATTAACCCATTAGTGCCCAGCGTCCCTTTAAAAGGACGTTAGAATGAAACTGAAAATTTTTGCACCGATTGTTATGTTGGTTGTTTTTTTCTTTGATTGCATTGTCAGAACAATGGTTTCTTTAGTCCATTGCTCGCTTTTATTATTTCATTCCAGTTTTTGTGTTTTACATGCAGTTGAAGTCTAGAATTCTGCAATATGGCAGCTATGGAGCGATTTGGGTAAGTAATTTATGAATATTTAATGGTTTTAATTATTTTTGAAAAATATTTTTTACGTCTAATGACAGTAAAATGGATCATCTGTTAACTAAAATCATGAAAGTGAAAAAGTTTTTAACAGTGTCAATACAACAACAACAACAATTTAGGTGTCCCTTTAAAGGGACGCTGGGCATTGACACAGTAAAAAACCTTTATTTTCTCTTTTTGCAGATGAATAAAAGTGAGGGCAAAACATAGCCATACATTCAATTCTGATTTAAATTATGACAGAAAGAGAACAATAAATTAAAGAGGTTTTCTTAACAAAAGTTTAGTAGTAGCTATATGTTTTGCGCATGCGCGTATCTACATAATAGATGTACCTAATTCTGTCAATATTTTTCTTTACTTTGTAGCTCAGTAGCAGAAATCCTGCAAATTCTGGAGGAAGAAGAACAGAGTGATGATGGTTTAGATATTTTCACGGAGCCCCCAGAAGAGTCTGGTGGAGTGACATATGAAGATTCCGATGATTCGGATGACGAGTGCAAACACTTATTGCAAAATGTGAAGTTTGACCGATTCGTAAGGAATACTGTGACAGTATGCAACCTGAGGAATGTGATACTGATAGTGTAAGAAATGATACTACACATAACGTATCAAAAAAAGGAAAACTTTTCATCACTCTAAATGGACGAATTCAAAAGAGACCAATACCGGAAATAAGTGTCAAGAGTTGTCAACACCAAATTTTTCTGAAAGTCATATAAAATCTTCTGTTGAATACTTCCGGTTGCTTTTTGACAGTGAAATGATGGACCTGATTATTGCACAAACTAATTTGTATTCCTCACAAAGAAATGAGCAGCTGTCTGTAACAAACGTTGAAATTGTTTGTTTGTACTGGTCCCTGGAAGAAGATGTCCCAAAACTTCTGTCAGAATCTATGAGGAGAAACAGATTTGACGATATAATCAAGAATTTTCATTTGGCTGATAATTTCACGCGAGATTCAAATGATCGTCTCTATAAGCTATGCCCATTCCTTACCATGCTGCAGGAACGGTTTCTGAGAAACAATACCCTGGATAAGAATATTTCTATTGACGAAAGTATGATGCCATATTATGGTCGTCATTATGCTAAGCAGTTTATACGAGGAAAGCCAATAAAATCCGGATACAAGAATTGGGCTTTGTGTTCGTCAGATGGTTACATGTATGTAATTGATGTTTACATGAGGAAATCTGAAGATGCATCTCTGGAATTTGGATTGGGAGGTGATGTTGTCATAGGGTTGGTGGACCAAGCTTCAGTACCAGGTTATAATGGACATATATTATACTTCGATAATTACTTCACTTCGTACCACCTACTGGCACATCTTCAAAAGGAAGGATACCAAGCCATGGGAACAATACGTGACAATCGGACTGCAGGTTGTCCATTGACAAAGCCTCCTGATTTCAAGGAAAAGACAAGAGGAAGCTATGAATGCATGTCCAGTGGAAGGGTGGTTATTGTCTGATGGCTGGACAATAATGTTCCTAATATAGCTGCTAACTTTGGAAAGCTAGAGAAAGGCACAGTGTCAAGGTGGTCACGTACTGAAAATAAGGGCATTCAAATATCTCGCCCCAGCCCTTTCAAACTCTACAATAATGGCATGCGAGGTGTTGATCAAATGGATCAGCAAGTTGCAGCTTACAGAACAAGACTCCGTCAAAGGAAGTGGTGGTGGCTAATTTTAGTGTATTTTTTTATGTAGCTGTGGTTAACTGCTGGTATCTAAAGAAGAAAGTAAATGGATCAAATGAAAGTTTGTTCCAGTTTCGCCGAGAGCTGGCCATTACTTTACTGAAACAGTATGGTTGTCCCTCTGGACAAGGCAGGAGATCTGCAACACCTCAACAAAGTGTTCGCTTTGATGGACTGAATGACTGGATCGTCAAAGGTGCAACTGAAAGATGATGTCAACTGTGTGGGAAGAAATCTTACTATAAATGTGAAAATGTGATATTGGACTCCATGCTGAATGCTTCAAGAAGTATCATCACAAGTTATAAAAAAACAAAGAAATCACAATAATCTGTGAAATGGAGTAAACCTTGATGTCATTATATAAGAATGATGAGAATGTCATTAGCCTATATCTATTCTGAGTAGCAAAGAGCAATGAGAAATACTGAATATGTTTTGTTTTTGAAAAAATGTTATTGGAAAAATGCCGAGAGTACTCTTAAAATAATTTCTTATATATATTCTATGTATGTGAATGCAGTACAAAAAGTTTTCACTTTTTTCCACATTGTGAATCTGCTTTCAAGTGTAACAAAAATACGTATGTTGATATGATATTCTGTTCAAATATATTTTATGAAAAGTTTTTATACATGTATAGAGTGTAGAAACAGCAATCCATGTTGTATGTAAAACAATTATTGTGATGTTCCAAGTCTAGGAAAGAATCAATAAATTGATGGAAAAAGAAATACAGACTTTCTTGAAAAACATGTCAGTTATCTAAGGTGAGTGCCCAGCGTCCCTTTAAAGGGACGCATTATATATAGACAATGATTGCCAACTGGGGATCAAATATCAGTTGTTGGGTCGATTTATATACAAACAAACACAAATTACTAAATAAGATTAAAATCTGATGAAAAAATCAACTTTGGGCACTAATGGGTTAATTAATTACAAATCGCGCACGCGCGCACACACAATATATATATATATGTGTGTGTATATGTATATTATATATATATGTATATTAGCAGGTAACAATATGTTATAAGCACATTCTTACTTTCCAAAGAAGCGCATGTGGGATGGTAAACCGGATCCGGATCCGGATCCAAAACCTACCGGATCCGGATCCGAAAGTTTTGATTCCGGATCCAAATATTTTTAGGATCCGGATCCTAAGGATCCGGAACCAACCGGATCCGGATTTCGGATCCGCCAGGATCCGGATCTGGCCATCCCTAGTATACACAACACGTAAATTATCAGATTGCTTTACACTGATTGAACTATGAGCAATGACATGTGACTTGTAACTAACTATAAATTAAATATTCCCTTACATATTTTACGTAATAAGAAAAATATGAAAAATAAATCACCACTATTCTAATATTCTTACCATTGCTAAATATTATATCTTATTTACAAATATATTAAGCAGTTTTAAAATTATTTCTCTTAGCCATGATTTCGGTTCAATGTGAAGAAAATGCGATGAAATATGTTCACAGACAAGAAATCATTCATGATTCTCGTAAATACTATCAATTAGATACGTTCTGAAACAAATATGACTTTCATTAAGCAAGAAACACGTGACAACTCCCAGGACAGTCAAAGTGAAAACTGGATTGGTCGATCTGGATTGGTCGCTTCCCCGCTCCTCACTTCCCTTGCCAGCACGTAGAGAGCACGCTGTAAGAGTACAAATGAGCTATAGTTAATATGCATACTTAATCTTAATAAACGTCTTGTCTTCTATCAAAGGTTTCTCCTGACACAACTATTTGCACTTTCCAATTTTATTACCTATTCAATCTTACGAAGAAACTGCGTTCGTATATGCTAGCTTTGCAGTCAGTCGCCACAGATCAGGTATGATCAATGCAGACACACCTGTTCAATGAAGACTGTCTACACGACCAGCTATATCTAGCTACAACCAATCTTCATCTCAGTTTCCACAGATCCGTTGCTAAATAAACACCACAGACGAACAACAAATCATATTCTTATACTTAAAAGTGTTCATGGCATATTTTCCATTCAACCCATTATATTTCTATGGCACGTTATTGGATGTTATTCTAAATATTAGCGTTAATTTTCGATCTGTAAAATATATCAAGTAATTACCGAATGATCTACTGTAAAACCCGTGGCGAAGAGATTTTAATAACTATTAATACTTATTTGTAAGGTTACATGAATATGTCTCATTTATACAAGATATACATTATTAGTAACATCAAGACACGTGATTCTGTTATGAGCAAGGACATATTACTTGCAAATGGCAATTAAAATTTTCTAACATACTGTAAGTGTATATATACTATTACATGTTATTGTAAAACAAAATCCAGTTCGCAAACCTGTGCTCAAAATATCGTTAACAATGTTGATTACAAATTCCGTCAATTACAAAAATACGTTCTGGCAAATGTGATTGTACTAATATATTAATCATCCAGTAACGTAACAACCACTGACATAGTCACCATGAAAACAAAATTGAACTAAAGAGAAGAAAGCAACCCAAGGAGTGGAGCCTTGGATGGAAAGATTTCATCAAGAAAAAAGTGGATACACATTCTTGCAGTAGTGGTACCAGAAAAGGAATTTGTCTCGTGTGGTGAAAAGGAAAACGCTTATGATCCTGATTTCACTTTCTCTTCGCCTCGTTTCTAAATAACACATGCGACACCCTTCCAGGATTAAAACAGTTTACAATAAGAATCTCCATTCTATAAGACGTGCAAAGGAATTAATTACGCATATTTCATCTCAATAAATGTTTTATGTTTTAATCAAAACTTTCTACTGACACATCTATTTGCATCTATTCATATTTTATTACCTTACTGTTTACTCTTACGAAGATGTATTCTAGCCTTGTAGTCAGTCACCAGAGTACGGTATGATCGATGCAGACACACCGTTCAATGGAGACTGGCTACACGACCAGCCACGTTCAGCTATGGGTTACCTTCATCTCAGTTTCCACCGCTACGTAATAATGTATGGAGGACACAACAACTATCATTCATAATGTTAAAAGAGTGCAAGATATATTTTCTATTCAACACCTTTTTTAAGGCATCTTTAAGAATGTTATTCTAAATTTTAACCTTCTTATAGACTGAACCACTATTCAAATATTTCTACCATTGCTAAATATTATATTTCATTTTTAAATATAATAAGCAGTTTTAAAATTATTTCTTTTAGCCATGATTTCAGATCGATGTGAAGAAAATGCGATGAAATATGCTAGCCTTGCAGTCAGACTGCAAAGAACTATGATGATCAATACAAACAACATTGTTCATTGAAGTCTGGCTGCAAGACCAGCCACAATAAGATACATCCAATATTACCGTGCATCTTCATCTCCTTAACACTCATAGTATTAGAACATCATACTGAGTAAAACTCCGGCAAGAAAATCATTGACAAGTGTTAATCGTTTTTTGTAAGGTTATATGCATATTATCGCATTCGTACACTACGTACAAGTTTGTTAACCCTTCGTGGGTTAAATACAGAGGACAAAATATGCAATATTCCACATAATAAATGTTACATGTGCGACCATAAAATTGGAAAAATTAGTTTTTTCAGCTTTGTTTTAAGTTCACTTTATGCACAGAAAAGTTAATATGGTCTGGATCCACAAATCAAAGTGAGTAGAACCACTATGTGCCACCTAGTATCAAACCCGAGACCTCTTGATTACAATGTGTTGGCGTTACCACTGCGACATTGCTAAGGCAATTGAAAAAAATGTATCTTCTGTAAATAAAATAAGTAGTTCTTCAAAATCTTTTTCACTTTTCATTGCACTCTTACAAGATTTCCTCTTGGCAGTCTCAATTGTCATCTGAGAGGAAAGAGGAGAGGGTGGGAAAGTTGAGGGGAGGTTGGGTTCTTCCCGCCTCCTTGTGGGGGTTGCTGGGACCCACCCGTGACCGAGGGAGAAAAAGAAGGAAAAACTAAGATGGAGAAAGATAGGGAGAAGAGGGGGCACTCTCTCTCTCTATCTATCTCCTCCTTGCCTCATTTTCTTTATTTCTCTCTCCTACTTCTTCCCTTTTCTTTCTCATGCAGGGAAGGGGGTCGGGGGGCCTCCCCAGTGGAGGGAGAGAGAAAATAAAAAAAGAAGAAACATGTCGCCCGGTGGAGGGGGTTATATGCGAAGGGAGAAAGAAAATACTGTTCATCTATTGAGCCACTTTCCCTTGGAATTTCCTGGAACAGCTAACTGCTGTCTTAGCAGCTCTTCAGCCCTTATGTTCATATTATTACACTGGCTAATGAGTTATTGCACAAAAATAACAGTTTGATAGAAATCACAAACAAAAATAAACTAGTTATTGAACAAATATCACAGTTTGATAGAAATCACAAACAAGAATAACCTACAAATACACTCCTCGCTAGTGGCGTACGGAATAGCAGACAGGAGTTTCAGCAAAAATTGGGTATGCCGATAGTCTCGCACGGAATCAAAGAACGAGATCCCCCCCCCACACACACACCACACCACACCACACCAATAACATGAAGTTATAAAATAATGTGATTGAACGACTTCCCGATGGCATAGTGGTAACGTCAACGCATATTAATATTAGGAGTTAGATTGTGGCTCGGATTACACTAATAACTTTATGGACGTGCATCAAATGTAATTAAAACAAAACTCTTAACAAAACTCATACCAAAAATTCATTTCATTATCATGTAATTTCCAATTACCAATAATAATATTTAATGCGTAATTACTACGGGTGTTGGATATAACATAATGCATGACATGCAACAACGCTAATATCATGAGCTTAATACTCCTGTCCTATTAATAGCATATAAGTATCTGTATCACATGGAGAAATATATTAAGCAGTTTCATGTATTTTCTTCGAAAATTAATTTCTTAGAACTTTTAATTAACATCGACCTTCACTAGAGTTAATTTTAAATCATTAATAACTGAGCAACATAGTACATTTAGAATTCATAGCATTTAGAAGTTTCTAATGTTCCAATAAAATAGAAACATACTAAATTCATATTAATGTTAATTGATTCTATCGAATACTTTTGAAGAGTATTTTTTCTTTGTCAATATCAGTGATATAGAGTAACCCATTATAAGTGGCACAATCTAATTTCAAGATTCTTACTAAAGTAAATATATTTCAGATATTCTTAATGATAATGTTCAGTTTCAGAGAGTCTTTACTATTTCTCAAGAATGACATACCACCTATTGTATGCTATACATTTGGTCATACATTTAATAACAGATTCATTTGATAGGATGTGCGCAACGAATCGTACTAAACTTGAGGCGAGTCTTCACAAAACTGGCATGATCAATTGACATACCAGCTTGGCGAAACTCACTCCAGAGGCAGACAATTCAATTAAGGTTCATCCTATTCTCCGTTTCCACCGATTCATTTCCATATATAGCCCGACCCTGTGGGCGAGTGGATAGCACATGGCGCTGCGACGCCAAGGGTCCCGGGTTCCAATCCCGGTCGGGCTTGGACGTTTGTGAATGTCCATTCATCAATTTCATCATTTCATCACTCATCCCCATCTTCGCAAATTAGCCAAGAGGCACAAAACCCGAAGTAAATTAAACTACATCAAAATTTCCATATATAGACAACCATATATAGACAACACGGGAACAACAAATCTTATTGTTATAATAAAAAACAATTAATATCCAATGCAGATAGTATGTAAAATACAATACATTTACAAACAGGCAGAATAAAAAAAAATGGCCACATAAAATATAAAAGGGTTGTTTCATGTTTGAAATCAAGCAATTTCCTTACCAACACTAAAAATTACATTAATTCACATTTAATTGCTATTCACTCCTGCGAATACATTGTGACAAGTCATGCTAGCCTCAAAGTAGAACGTACAAGAATGATCCCGACACACGATTGTACGGGGCCAGCCCACTTACAGCTACGACTAATAATCATCTCTCCTTCCAGAGCGTATGTATGTGGGTCTCCCTGATAGCGCAGTGGTAGCGTCGTTGCCTTGCAAACAATTGGTCGTTTTTCGATCCCCGGTGGAGGCACACAGTGATTCGGATAAGGTTGCATAAAGTGGACTTAAAAGACCAAATCGAACAATCAATATGTATGTGATCATAGTAAAGCATTTCAAGTATTTTTGCTATTTTTGGAGAATCTTCTCATTGTATTAAATACACTTGTTCATATTTAATTATTCATTTTATAACTTCAGCCCAATTATTGCACGTTCAAGCTTTGGAAGGAAAACACAACGGGTTTCAGCAATCGATATACGAGTTCGTAGAGAATGCAAAATACACGGCAGGCAGCCTACACGGCAGGCAGCCCAGCCAATTTCTTCTACTCTTAAGGCTCCTTCCGCAATACGTGAACGTCTGTGTAGTTATTTTGCCGGCGATTTTGTAGCGCCCTTAAAACTTCATTGTTGTTTCTGCAGCAGACGATTTTCTCGGAGCCCACATCTTACGCCAAACACACTTGCTGCCGTCACCCATATTTTGCAATTGAGCAAGTCCAGTTGACGCATACACACTTCCCCCTGTCTCTTGTGATCGTGTTTTGTCTTCGAGCTATTTTGTTGTATCCCTTCGCGTTCTACTGTGGGTGGAGTTTAGAGCGTTCTAACTATGTGCACGAGGTGTCGCCACAGTGCAGGGACATTTTTACGTATTGCAAGGGTTTCGTTTTCCTCAAATAGTCTCAAACTAGGAAAACTGACTTCTACAGTGATGATGTTAATGTCAAGTACAATGAACATTGCATGAACCCAACAAAACAGTTTTCCATAAGCTTGTGTGGTTAACGAGATAATTGCATGTGTAAATTACTGTTTTCCCCATTTTTATGCCCAATTTACTTATTAAGGAGGGTCTTTTTTTAAATTTCTGCTTTGTAGGAATTACGCAGCCACCTTTCCTGAAGAATAGAAAACAAACCCCGAGTTCCTATCTTTGCTCGTAACTGAAAATCTGTTCAAAACGGAACGTCTGCACTGCGCGTTTTCGTCGCGGTATGAAGGAGCCTTAATCTCAGCCACCGCTCTGTTGCCAGGTAACGCGATACATGATGAACAAGAATTTGACAGAGATGGCGAATGGTCTTTTTGGACCCAAAACCTTCTTCCAGCCGACACCGATGCATCTATATTATCCAAGTAATTTACTAACAATCTCGAACATCGTATCAAAAGAACATGGCGACTGAAAATGTTTTTTGATATTTGGAATGTGTTCAACAGACCACGGGAATCTAGGGACAAAAATGGTCCATAAAAAAGTCAAACCTCATTCTAAATTCTGTAAATTACAATGATATGTTCTAACGAATTTGATTGTACAAATATATTAATCAAGCAGCAACCGACAACCCCTAACACAGTCAACATGAACACAAAAATGAACTTCAGAGAAGAAAGCAACTCGAGGAGTGGAGCCTTGCTTTCACCCGAGATACCAGAAATGGAAGTGTCGTCTCTGTGTAGTTAAAAGGTTAACGCTTAAAATACTGATTTCGCTTTTCTTCCCGTCGGTTCTGAATAACCCATACAACTCCTCCCCAGGGTTAATAGGTTAATACAGTTTACAATAAGATTCTCGATTCTATACGACGTGCAGAGGAATTAATTACACATATTTCATCTTAATAAATGTTTTATGTTTTAATCAAAACTTCCTCCTGACACATCTATGTGTATCTATTCATATTTTATTACCTGTTTACTCTTACAAAGATGTATTCTAGCCTTGCAGTCAGTCACCACAATACCGTATGATCGTTGCAGACACACCGTTCAGTGGAGACTGGCAACACGACCAGCCAAGCTCAGCTACGGGTTACCTTCATCTCAGTTTCCCCCGTTACTTTGCTATGCAAGGAGGACACAACTATAAATCATAATGTTAAAAGAGTTTTCTATTCAACACCATTTTAATTGCACCTTATAGAATGTTATTCTAAATATTAACGTTAGTCTTAATATCTACAAAAACAGAAATGACAATGATCCAGTGTAGGACATGAAGTGAGAAGATCATAAGCAAGTGTTAATCATAAGCAAGTGTTAATCATAGGCAAATGTTAATCATAAGCAAGTGTTAATCTTTTTGGTAATATTACACACATATCGGAGCGAGTTTACAATACCGGATCCTCCTGATTTTTCTAATATTCGCATACTCACTAATTGAGGTCTCCTAATCACGAATTTGATTTAAAATTTGGGGGTCACGTCCAGAAATTGCAAAATAAGCTAAATTGGGTGGTCCGCGATCGGCACGATTGCTCATTATTTACCCGAAAATTTTATGTTCCCAATACTTAAAAAAACGAAATATACATTCCTGATATTACTACGACCCCAAATTTTAACTGTTTGCCTAACCTAACCTAACCTTACCGCGAATGGTCAGTGGGGCTATCCGTGAATGGCTTTCCGGTAATTGTGATTACGAACCGATAAAAAATCTTATTTTCATAGCACTTTAACGGCAAACAATCATCAACGAAGACGCCATTTTCGTATCCTGCAATTTTACGATCGATGCATTGTTGCCAAACGTAACTGTAATCAAATCATTCCACATGTTCTACTACATCGTGAGTGTCTTCCATCATCCTCGACACATTTTTGTGTTGGATCGTAGAGCTTACCGGCTAGGCGAAATAATTCTAAGGCACGGTCCGATCCTGTAACAATCTGTACAACATTAACAACTTCATTCACTGTTCTCTTCCGCCATTCTTACACGATCTATGCTTTCCAAGTATGAAATCAACAGTGTGGCAACGCTGTCGTATCCTGCAATTTTACGATCGATGCATTGTTGCCAAACTTACCTGTAATAAAATCACTCCACATTCCACATATTCTACT
The DNA here is from genome assembly GCF_977018435.1 of Lepisma saccharinum. Taxonomy (NCBI): domain Eukaryota; kingdom Metazoa; phylum Arthropoda; class Insecta; order Zygentoma; family Lepismatidae; genus Lepisma; species Lepisma saccharinum. Next base: position 205,851,523 of record NC_139230.1, read on the forward strand.
ACATCGTGAGTGTCTTCCGCCATCCTCGACACATTTCTGTGTTGGATCGTAGTGCTTACCGGCTAGGCGAAATAATTCTAAGGCACGGTACGAATCCCATTAACAAATTTTACTGTTCTCTTTCGCCATTCTTACACGATCTATGCTTTCCAAGTATGAAATCAACAGTGTGGCAACGCTGTACAGAGTAACTAATTGCGAACGTCAATTGTTCATATCATCAAATATGGCTCCCATACTTGTATATGGAGAATCTTTGCAAGAATTGAAAAGCTTATTTTACAACTTCTACACGTTAATGAACTATTTCTTCACCTCACCCCAACATGTTAACTTGGGATAAATCATCGCGACTAATTATTTCGTGAGTATAAGACGTAGCATACAAAGTACAGAAGGGTCCGGTATTGTAAATTCTTGCCCACATATCAAAGCATTCATACACTATATGCAGGGTTCTTAAAGGTCCAGGGACCCATTCATCCTACTAGATTCTATTGGGATAGGTAAAATGGACAAGAATATTGTAATATGGTCGAGGTTTCGTATTGTTTCACTTGAGGTTCCGAAATTGGACATAAATTAAAATGATCCGGGAAAAGGGTAAAGGGACAGGTTCCGATTTGATTCTCTGATCTACATGATTCAAGTTAAAAGTTGCGTTCTAAATGGAAGAAGACAATACGGCCCCAAAAAGCTCTCCGCCGTTTTGAGTGGGGCACAAGTCATGTCTACGACTCTGCGTTGAAATGGCAGCCTCTCTTGGGCTACCTATCACCTGTGAGGCAGGTACAGTAGAACTCTAGAGAGCAATTCTTGTGTGCTGCATGCATCATGCGGTTGGACTGTATAACTGCTTGAAAACACAACTAGTGTGTGTTGCACACCCGACATCTGTCTTTCGGCACTTATGGGGGCATATCTTTGAGAAGAGGAAAAGGAAGGAGGATGCAAAGTGGGAAGAACAAGAAAATAAAATGAAAAGTTTCTGTCATCGAAGAGGCAACAACCTGCATGAGAGGCAGTAATAAACCTTTCAATCTGTAAGGGGGTGACTCGTGGCAGAACCAGAATGAAAACCGGAGTTCGCACGTGATCGGAAACACACAAAAAAAGTTATTTCAATTACCAGTAGTACAGCATCGCAGATGCAACGGAGACATTTGGATTTTATCGTTTCAGTTTTTGTTTTGATACCACTTTTTGCACCGATAGGCTAATCGGGACTGGACCTACAGTTTGAAGTGGGATCCAAGCCACTGTGTAATGTGAGGTATCGGAACTGGGACCACTTCATTACAAGGCGACGACGCTAATCATAATACTTCAAATTCAACTGGACTTCATCTCTTGCTTCCACCGCTTCGTTGCTACATAACTATCTCAAACAAAAAATACATATCATCTTATAAAATATAGAATATATCTATGGTAAGTTTCTATTCAACTAAATTTTTGAGTTGCACCTTATGGTAAGTTTCTATTCAACTAAATTTTTGAGTTGCACCTTACTGCATGTTATTCGAAGTATTAACGTTGATTTTAATCTCTACATACTGTAATACAGAACATTACTCCAATTATCTGATGAAAAACAAGTGGTGGGAAGGTCATTAACAAGTGTTGATAATTATTTTGTAAGGTTACATGAACATGTATACACTACATGTAAATTATCAGATAGATTTACACTGATTGAACAATGAGCAACGACTTGTGACTTGTAACTAACTATAAATTAAATATTCCCTTATATATTTTACGTAATAACAAATATATATATGAAAAATAAATCATCATTCTTATTTACAAATATCATAAGCAGTTTTAAAATTATTTCTATTAATCATGATTTCAGTTGAATGTGAAGAAAATGCGATGAAATATGCTACCCTTGCAGTCAGGCTGCAAAGAACTATGATGATCAGTGCAAACACCATTGTTCAGTGAAGTCTGGCTGCAAGACCAGCCTCGGCTTCCATAGCTCTGTTGCTGTATGTAAGAGTGCAAAAGTACTATAAATCATAATGTGTATACTTCCTTTGCGTCGCAGTTTTTCCATGACTTGTTACTTAATGTTACTTTCAATATTAACGTGTTCACATCTATTTGCATCTATTCATATTTTATTACCTGTTTACTCTTACGAAGATGTATTCTAGCCTTGCAGTCAGTCACCAGAGTACGGTATGATCGATGCAGACACACCGTTCAATGGAGACTGGCTACACGACCAGCCACGTTCAGCTATGGGTTACCTTCATCTCAGTTTCCACCGCTACGTAATAATGTATGGAGGACACAACAACTATCATTCATAATGTTAAAAGAGTGCAAGATATATTTTCTATTCAACACCTTTTTTAAGGCATCTTTAAGAATGTTATTCTAAATTTTAACCTTCTTATAGACTGAACCACTATTCTAATATTCCTACCATTGCTAAATATTATATTTCATTTTCAAATATAATAAGCAGTTTTAGAATTATTTCTTTTAGCCATGATTTCAGATCAATGTGAAGAAAATGCGATGAAATATGCTAACCTTACAGTCAGACTGCAAAGAACTCTGATGATCAATACAAACAACATTGTTCATTGAAGTCTGGCTGCAAGACCAGCCACAATAAGCTACATCCAATCTTCATCTAGGCTTCCATAGCTCTTTTGTTGTATGTAAGAGCGCACAAGAACTATAAATCACAGAATATTAGCGTGCATCTTCATCTCCATAACACTCATACTATTAGAACATCGTGGTGAGTAAAACTTCTGGCAAGAAAATCATTGACAAGTGTTAATCGTTTTTTGTAAGGTTACATGCATATTATCGCATTCATACACTACGTGCAAGCTTGCTCAACCATCGTGGGTTAAATTAAATACAAAGGACAATACATGTAATATTCCAAATAATAAATGTTACCTGTGCGACCATAAAATTGTAGAAATTAGTTTTTTCAGCTTTTGTGTTAAGTTCACTTTATGCACACAAAAGATAATCGGGTCTGGATTTACGGTTCAAAGTGAGTAGAACCACTATGGGCCTCCACCAAGTATCAAACCCGGGATCTCTTGATTACAATGTGATGACTTTACCACTGCGACATTGCTAAGGCAATTGAAAAAATGTATCTTTTGTAAATACAATAAGTAGTTATTGCAAATCTTTTTTACTTTTCATGGTACTCTTACAAAATTTACTCTTAGCAGTTTCAATGGTCATCTGAATCAAACTGTCCATGTGTCACTTTCCTCGGAAAGTCTTACATTTAGTAACCGATACATTTCCCAGAAACAAGAGCAACAAATCTTATTCTTACAAACATATCCAATTGATATCCCATGCTCAAACATACTTAGTTACTACATAAACATAACGTACAATAACGAAATAATGAAATGGAACAATACATTCCATATGTGTTGGTGCACAACGTAAATTCAAAATGCTAATTATAAATGCATAAGCTGTAGCTATTCTTAAGGATAGCATTGCATTTCAAATTGTTTTTACAATTTTTTAAGAGTCATTTGATTGCATTAAATACACTTGTTCATATTTAACTATTCATTTAATTACTTCATGGAACTAAACATATTAGCCTAAGCCTTGGAAGAAACACAAAACGGGTATGAGGAATCGACGTTCATTCGAGTTCAAAACTTTCTCCCGACAGATCTATTTGTATCTATTCATATCCAACCTCACGAAGATGTATTCTAGCCTTGAAGTCAGTCGCCAGAGCACGGTATGATCGATGCAGACACACCGTTCAGTGGAGACTGGCTACACGACCAGGCCATTCAGCTATGGGTTTACCTTCACCTCAGCTTCCACCGCTACATTCTAGGACACAACAACTATAAATTATAATATTAAAAGAGTGCAAGGTATATTATCCATTCAACACCTTCCTTATGGCATCTTATAGAATGTTCTCAATATTAACATTAGTATTAATCTCTAAAAAAAACAGAAATAACTTAATGATCCAGTGTAAAAACATGGAGAAGATCATAAGTGTTAATGTTTTTTGCTAATATTACAGACATATCTAGGGTGACCAGACATACTCTTTTTAAGAGTATTAATTATACTCTTTTTGAGGTTTATATACTCTATACTCTTTTCAATTTCCAAAAATCCCCAAATATACTCTTTTCCTTACTATTTAATTTCATTCATTATTTTACGCGTAAAAATGCCTTAAAATCCACAGAACGGAAAACATCAAGATGTCAACAAACTGAAATATTTACTCCTTGACTCAAGAATTTCCTATGAACAATTTCAAGAGTCATTTTCATATTCCATCAACAAAGCAAAACATATTTCAAAATCATTGGAATTTAATGGTAATGATTAGGGCCGAGCCGATACCACTTTGAACCGATACCGATACTTGAAAATTGCAATAATTAAAATTTGTTCAAAATATTCATCAATATTGGTGTGTAAATATTCTCCTCCAATTATATGCATCAACATACCAAGAAATGTGCTTTAGAATATTCAAGAATTGCATCAGAATATTAAAATATTATGTAGTCACAAAATATAGTTTTTCGTGCAAAATTAGTGTAAAGTAAAAAGGAAGTTTCAATTTTACATAATTTCCAGGATAATTAGACTGTCAAGAAGTCGCGCGGGATTTTTGCGGACCCCGTGAAAGACCAAAGTGCCAGAAATAATCGGCTGGTATCGGTAGCTGAATTCCAACCGAAACTTTCTGATACCAATACATCGGCATCGGTATCGGCTCAGCCCTAATAATGATATTTTTGAAACTTACTGGGCAATTTCAAAATCCGTTGAAAAACGTCTTGAAGATTGGGGGGAAAGAGGGAGGTCAGTGTGCAAAGATTTAGTACAGGCTGGGTCAAATTTAAAAGTGATTGTACCTCTTATAAAATTCTTGTTTACTCTGCCTGGTACAAATGATGGTTGTGAGAGACTCTTCAGTGTTATTAAAACTTATTGGCGAGAGGAAAAAAGTACACTCCTGGTGTCAACACTCGAGCAAGTAATGAAAGTGAAATTAAATGTGGACATGGCCTGTGGAGAGTTTGGACTGGCAATAAAGTACGATTTAAGCATACTCAGAAAAGCAAAATCATCCCAGAAGTATGAACGATGGTGCCATTGGTGAGTAAGTATTTGTAATTAGCTAATTACATTAGACCCATAAGTAATTTGAATCTGTAGAGTATAAGCCTATTTTATAGGCGCTATACGCCCGACCCTGTGGCCGAGTGGTTAGCACATCGCGCTGCGACGCTAAGGGTCCCGGGTTCGAATCCTGGTCGGGCTTGGTTGTTTGTGAATGTCCATTCATGAATTTCATCATTTCATCACTCATCCCCATCTTCGCAAATTAGCCAAGAGGCACAAAACGCGAAGTAAAATAAACTAAATCAATCAATCATTATAGGGGCTATAATCGAAGCACTAACAAATAGCCACCTTATTTTCATTTTCGTTTTCGTTTTATGTTTTGTCCATGCGCACCTTCAACCTATAGACTATACTCTTTTTGGTCAACAAATATCTGGTCACCCTAGACATTGGTCAACAAATATCTGGTCACCCTAGACATATCATAACATTCATACACTATATGCAGGGTTGTTAAAGGTTCAGGAAAACCATAAATTGTAATGGATTCTATTGGGTTAGGCAACATGGACCCTGATATTGTGAAGGGCTCTGGTGTGAAACATGTTAAGTGATATTTTGGTTATTTTGTAGTTATAAAGTGCATCGTGTAGTCCATCTTAAATTGAGTCGAATCGTACTAGATGACAGAGCTAGACGTGTTGGAAGTTATGGTATCTACCAGTTGTTTCATGTAAAGTACGGTAAGTAGCAAAGATGGCGGGGAAACGCCGGTTACTGAATTGTAACGTTGGGTGGATGGGCGGGTGGTTGGTAGGTTGGTTGGTTGGTTGGTTGGTTGGTTGGTTGGTTGGGTGGGTGGATGGGTGGTTGGTGGTTGGTAGGTTGGTAGGTTGGTAGGTTGGTTGGTTGGTTGGTTGGTTGGTAGGTTGGTTGGTTGGTTGGTCGGTTGGGGCGGAGGGAGGGAGGGAGAGAGAGAGAGAGAGGGAGAGAGGGAGAGAGGGAGAGAGAGGGAGAGAGGGAGAGAGAGGGAGAGGGAGAGAGAGGGAGAGAGAGGGAGAGGGAGAGAGAGGGAGAGAGAGGGAGAGGGAGGGAGAGGGAGGGAGAGGGAGAGGGAGAGGGAGAGGGAGAGGGAGAGGGAGAGGGAGAGGGAGAGGGAGATAGAGAGGGAGGGAGGGAGGGAGGGGGAGGGAGGGAGAGAGATAGAGAGGGAGGGAGGGGGAGGGATGGAGAGGGAGAGAGAGAGAGAGAGAGAGAGAGAGAGAGAGAGAGAGAGAGAGAGAAAATTTGGATTTCTTTCAATGAACAGTCAGTGTAATAGAGGGTCCGTATTAGACAAGAGCACTTTCCATGGTATTGTTATTAACAGTTCTGCTGAAATCGAATTATACGGTGTGCTACGATCTAATACTAACGTGTAAATATAAATGTTCAGCATCTTGACGTAATAACACACTCCATGGCATATTTTAGATATAATTGGTTTCATTTTTTCATTTTCCTTAGCATTTCGCGTAGCATAACCAATCTGAGGCAAACTTTCTTTGAAATTCATTTCGTAACAGAGTCCTAGGCATGGGCATTCCACTTTAGTGTACCTGCTTCAATTTCATCATATTGTCACTCATCCTCATCGTCGCGATTTTAGACAACCTAACAGAAAAGCGAAGCTAAAATAAATATATATATATATGATGATATGATAAAGTGAAAGGAAGCAGCCACTGTTCCCATTGTCTACAATGCAAAAACATGGTTCCAAGAGTAGAGTGCAAGAAAAGCTTTTTTTGGCTCTGCGCCAATCGATCGAACTACACTGAGATGGCGCATTCAAAAATTAAATATCCGACCTGACATTTTGTCGTCCAGGAAGGGAATTCCTGAAAGGACACGCTCAAGGAAATCTCGTGCCGGGATACAAAATCGGAACCCCTGGCGTCGTAGCGTGCTGAGATAATAACTACGCCGCCGAGGATACCTATAGTGTCGTCGGAGATGTAACAAATAACATGCAATTCCCGCCACTTTAAAAATTATAGACATTTTATCCTCATTCTTCAACAAAGACCACTATCGGGTCATTCCACGTCCCACGTGTATTGCATCAAAATACCCTCAGCTTGTTTACGTTAGCAAATAAAATACCCCAAAATATGCCTTAACAAGCCTTACGTGTCAAAAAATTCATATTTTGTGTGCCTGCTGTTAAAACTGTAATCCAACCAGGAAGGTGGCATTAATGTTTCTAGTAACCCTGATGTGAGGTCAGAATGCACACATGTCGTCTCCATATATATCACCCAATCCATATCATATGTGGTTGAATATGTAAGAAATTGAAAAATCACCTGAAAATAACATAACCCACAGCGCTCCAGCCCTTAAAGGGCCAGGGCTTACCTACCGACTGCTGGTCTCCCTCCCACACTGTTCCTCCGTCACCTATTATCGCGTGGAGTTCTTAGACCAGTATTGGGGTGACGGGTGATCAGCCCGACGAACCCCCCCGCCGTTATTGGGTTACGCTCACTCACTCGGATCTCCCCAATTTCCTCACGATGGTGGATTGCCACCGGCCCTATACGTATAAATTCCGACCAGAGCCGGATTCGAACCTACGCCGTCCCGCAGCGAACGATCTCAAGACGAGTGAACGCCTTAACCCGCTCGACTACGGAGGAGGACACCTGAAAATGGTGGATGTTTGAAATGGTGTAGCACAAAAGGGACAAGAGATATCCAAGCCAAGTTACATACACTACATAACTAAAGACCTTCCTGTAATTTGTGTCAAAATTTAACTTGTTATTGTAAGGCCCTAGTGCACAGTAAAGGTTTACCCTTAAACGCTTAGCACGTTTTCTAAAATTGCGGAACGTTTTAAATTAACATTATTTATATCTCCGTAACTACGAATGCTATAGTTACAAATTATAGCTTGTTTCTTTCAGTACCGTCTCAGCTACACGCCTATTGTTTTAAAAGATGCAATTTTCACTAACCAAGTAGAAAAAGATGGCGAAAGTTGAATAAAACAATATTTTTACGAAATTTTAATTTCATCAGGCACCCACTTGTAAAATAAAGGCTTAGCCAAGCTTATATTACTCAAAATATAGACAACAGACTTCGCAAAGACGACCTAGGACAGAACACACCTTGGGTTCACTGTATCGCCTGTGCCTGCGGTAAAGTCTACATTGGACAAACGGGGAGGACAATCGAACAGCGCCGAAAAGAACACGCCAGCTACATAAGAAATTTTCATCCCGAGAAATCAGGGTTAGCAGAACATTCAATCCAGGAGGGCCATAGAATGGATTTCACAACCACCGAGATCATCAATAAATCATCAAATTACTGGGACCGTCTCATCAAAGAAGCAATAGCCATACACGGGGAAAAGGACAACCTCAACACGGACACGGGACTGGAACTGGACCCAGCCTGGTTAGCGATAGTCGACTGGGAGAGCGGACGTCATAGAAACGCCACCTAATTGGCCGGCCAGCTACACCGGACCCTCCAACACCAAATACATATAACGTCACCCTGACTTATCTCTGCACCTCTTCACTTTATTCCCTGAAGATGCGAGTGACATAGCTTTCCGGAAATCACCTGGTTGATTGCCGAGAAAACCTCTTCAATATTCGCCGCCAGGAAAGCTTCAAGAATTATTTCAAGAATTATAACTTTTACAATATTTTTTTTCATGTATAAAACATTACAAAGTAGAATTGAGTTCATTTTATTGAAATGTCTTGAAAGTGAATAAAGTTAACTGTGGTATAATTAAACCAAATACTTTTCAAATGATTGATTTCATTTCTCAAAATTTAGTATGTGTGCAAATGTTCTATTTTCTTTCCTCCAGTTCAGTGCATTGATTGAACGTTATGGGTTCCTTACCCATGTAGGATAAATGTTAGTTGTGGTTAGGAGCTCTATACCCAAGAAGTCTCGAGCACTCATAATCTACCACAATTTCATTTTTTTTAAATAGGGGGTGTGGGGTACTCGAGTAAATACAATACATACAAATACTTTCATATTTTGACAATTTTTGACATTTTCAAACCTTTTCAGAGGCTACTCGAGCTTTGTGCATAAAACTTTCAGGAGCATTGTGACATTACTTGCACTGTAAATTCACAATAAAAGTATCGAAACATAATGCACGATTTAGGAAGATGGTGGGGTGGATGGGCAAACAAGGACAAGTCATCTATTTAACCATGATAACATGTTTCAGCAGCTAGAAAACCTGACAGACTGCAATGGTATTACATGTGAGTGAAATTGAACAATGTGTTTCAAGATGGTGAATCAAAAAATAATTTTCTTCATGTTGCACGCACGCTCTATACCATGCTCTTTTTTTCAAGGAACTAAACCCAGTCATTGTATGATAATTCGTGGGTCCGCAATTTTGCAGTAAAACTTTTAAAATTATATTTCATAGTTTAGGCGAGGAGTGGTGGTGGTGGTAAAATCGCAAACATACATTTTGCCATTAAAGGTAAAGCTTTTGAGTTGCACTTTTTAGAGTTGCACGATAACTTAAAAGATTGGTGTCATATTGTATTTGAGAAACATTGTCACTATGTCTAAAGATGGTGGACGACAGACTGATTTAACATGCCTGTCGAGAGCCCTTTTGTTTACCAAGCCCATTTTCGCTGGTAGGCTCCCACTGACCGGGCCAATTTTGAGGAAATTACAGGGTTACCTTCAAACGACCGTAACTTGGACACTACTTGCAGTAGATGGATCATTTATACAGGGTGTTTCTAAAGGTCGTTTACAACGCTTGGGAGGTGATTCCTCACACGAAAACAAGCAAAAAGTCTAAGTTCCATTTTTACGACTGAGGCTTCGTTTCCGAGATAGGAGCCTCGCAAAAGGTGACAAAGTGAACGTCACACTTAACTGGGACGAATACTATCACAGATAGAGAGGCGGTTCCAAGGGAATCATAAAGGAATCGTATGTGCTCAGTCCGGAAGTCACTATGAAAAGTTCACTGCACGCATGCGCAATGGAGTCCTCAAAGGAATTGGGGATTTCCAGCAACAACAATGCATGGAAAAGGTATGTAACGCAGCAAGAAGGACCGTGACAATAAGAAATGCGTTCAAGACAACACATCCCGACCTCAAACATCAAAACATGACCACCGAACACAAAATCCGAAAAGTTGAGCACGGTTGCATACCCCAGTTACACGCGAGGAATGAACGAATCATGTCATGTGGCATACGAGAGACAGGAGGAGGGAAAGAAAAACACAATATCAGATGATTGCGACAACGTGTATTTTTACACGCGACAACTACGTAATATCCCCCCCCCCACACACACACAACAAACAACAAATGCTACAATATCTTACGCACAGACAGTCCGTGTCACTGTACACCAACTGAAGATGTCACTTTCACCACACAAAGGGGGTGGGGAGCAATACCAAAAGTGTTCTCACTGGTATTTGCCGAGGGCAATAATCACAGACGGTTTTCAAAATGTCTGCCGTTTACTTCTACGCAGAGATGACAGCATCGAATCAAGGATTGTCGAGTACGAGCAAACAAGCCAGGTGTATCTGCTACCGTCGCGGCGGCGACGTTGATGCGAGCAACGAGGTCCTCAGCTGATGTGACAGGTGTGTCGTATACGAGGGTTTTCATTTCTCCCCAGAAGAAAAAATCGAGAGGGTTGAGATCTGGCGACCTCGGTGCCCAAGGCACAGGCTCATCCCTACCAATGAACCTATTGCGAAACACGTCATGCAGGAAATGTCGTACATTACGATCGAAATGAGCTGGTGCACCATCGTGTTGGTACCACATTTCTTGCCGCAGTGCCAAAGGTACGGTCTCCAACAGTTCAGGCAGAACCTCACTAAGAAATGCATGATACGTGCGACCATTCAGGCGAACAGGGAGAATGTATGGTCCAATTAAATGATCATGTACTATCCCGCACCACACATTCACTGAAAACCTGTGCTGGTGATGGGCCACAAAAAGTGCATGTGGGTTGTCAAAGTCCCATACATGACTGTTTCTACTATTGAAGACATCCATCCTGGTGAAAATGGCTTCATCTGTCCACAATACGTTTGCCCCGAAGTGAGGGTTTGTGTCCAGCTGATGCAACAACCATTGGCAAAACTCCATACGAGGGCGAAAGTCACGAGGTAACAGTTCTTGTACTTTCTGCAGTTTAAAAGGGTGCATTCCTTCATCTGACAACACTCGCCAAACATTCACATGAGACGTGTTTCGTGCCCGAGCGAGCACTCGCGTACTGGTGCCAGGATGTTCTGCGACCGCTGTTAACACATCTTCTGCAAACTGATGTGTGCGTACACTTCGGGGTCTTCCAACTTCTTGTCGCGGTGGTAACACTGACCCTGTTTCACGCAGTCGACTGTCCACTACCTGAAAGAAGGTGTGAGACGGTAAACGTCTATGTGGAAAGCGTTCTCCATAAAGACGCCTTGCCTCACGGCTATTACCACGTGCCTCCCCATACATGAGATGCATGTCTGCTAGCTGCTGGGTCGTATACGCAGCCATCTGTGTAATAGGGAGCTGGAACTGCAAAGTATTGTTTTTGTTTAACACTGGCACACTGCACAAATTGGCCGTATCACCGTACGAACACCACAGACCAATTGTTGCGATACTTGACTTGCCCACTCCACCACGTCAACTTCTTTCAATGCAACATACTAGTACTCTTCAATGCGTATGACAACCTAGAGCGAACTGCTGATCATATCCCAGCACCTGCAACACGATTGGGACGACTGCCGGAGAGAACCAACCCTTCGAGCTCCTCTCGCGGGAACAGCAGTCATGAAGGTCAAACGTAGACTACGAGAGCCAGACTTGCCTGTGCAGCGCTTCCAAAACTGGTCTCTTTTACGTCACAATGATCGCGTGCGAACACTTTTGGTATTGCTCCCCACCCCCTTTGTGTGGTGAAAGTGACATCTTCAGTTGGTGTACAGTGACACGGACTGTCTGTGCGTAAGATATTGTAGCATTTGTTGTTTGTTGTGTGTGTGTGTGGGGGGGGATATTACGTAGTTGTCGCGTGTAAAAATACACGTTGTCGCAATCATCTGATATTGTGTTTTTCTTTCCCTCCTCCTGTCTCTCGTATGCCACATGACATGATTCGTTCATTCCTCGCGTGTAACTGGGGTATGCAACCGTGCTCAACTTTTCGGATTTTGTGTTCGGTGGTCATGTTTTGATGTTTGAGGTCGGGATGTGTTGTCTTGAACGCATTTCTCATTGTCACGGTCCTTCTTGCTGCGTTACATACCTTTTCCATGCATTGTTGTTGCTGGAAATCCCCAATTCCTTTGAGGACTCCATTGCGCATGCGTGCAGTGAACTTTTCATAGTGACTTCCGGACTGAGCACATACGAGTCCTTCATGATTCCCTTGGAACCGCCTCTCTATCTGTGATAGTATTCGTCCCAGTTAGGTGTGACGTTCACTTTGTCACCTTTTGCGAGGCTCCTATCTCGGAAACGAAGCCTCAGTCGTAAAAATGGAACTTAGACTTTTTGCTTGTTTTCGTGTGAGGAATCACCTCCCAAGCGTTGTAAACGACCTTTAGAAACACCCTGTATAGCGTTATAAGCGGAATGAACCATAGAATCGAACGATATAAAATTTATGCGCATTCAGTGTATTTGTGGGGGTGGGGAGAAGAAACTTATAAATTCCAATATTTCTAAAAAAAATTGGGGTTTGGCCTCCCCCCTCCCTCGGGCAACAAACTACAGCAAATTGTCAAAATACACATGGAAATGATCGCTGGCATGTCTGGAACAAGAAAATAATTGCACTATTATGATATGAACAAGACAACACAATTTGTACCACCAAAACGATATGTCTGTACGTCACTGAGCCATTCAGCAAAATGCGCAGTTACCTTGAAACGACTGTAGGTCCGAAGCTAATTGCCTTAGACGGACGAATGAACCATACGTGGAATGAACCATAGAATCGAACTATATAAAATTTATGCCCATTGAGTGTATATATGGATGTGGGGGGAGGGAGGAAACGGAAAATTCCAAAATCTTGAAAAAATGCCCCTCCCCCTCTCCGCCCCTGGACAACAAAGTACAGGCCATTGTCAAAATACACATGGAAATGATCGCAGGCATGTCTGGAACCACTGACTCAAGCCTCGGATTGTAGACTTACCTTGAAACGCCTGTATATTGGAGGCTAATTACCCTAGACGGATGAATCATGTACCGTTATACGCGGAATGAACCATAGATTCGGTCTACATACAATTCATGCACATTGAGTGTAATATGGCTCTGGGGTGAGGGGAGAAGCCGGAAAATTCCAAAATTTCTGAAGAAAAATGCCCCTTTTCCCCTCCGCCCCTGGACAACAAAGTACAGGACATTGTCAAAATACACAAGGAAATGATCGCTGGCATGTCTGGAACAAGAAAATAATTGCACTAAAACTATACGAGCAATAGAACACGACTCAAGTTTCAAAGAAAGCTGCCATTTTCCCGCCATCCGCCCCCTTTTTATGGAAGAACAAGTATTTACGGTGCAGAATATGGGTTAACAATTATATAACAGAAGATCGCAATTCAAGCGAATAATAGCGACATTATGACGCAAAAACTATAACCTTGTCGAGGTATCTATATATAGATACCTGGTAAACAAGGGGTATACCTGGAGGTATCTATTTATAGATAGCTGGTAAACAAAAGGTAAGTTATGCAAATATTTGAGGTTAGATTTTCGTAGATTATGAAAACCAAGTCTCATCTACATTACGACATTACATGAGCTCGAGGTTTTTAATAAAACTATGAAATATAGTGTGTGGTTTAGGAAGGGTGGGGGGAAAGTCACCAATTTTGAGACCACAATATCTGTAGCAAATTTAGAGTTCTTAAGCTGACATTCATGTCGCAACTAGATACACCAAGGGAATGATTTTATTTTGCATTTGTTGAAAGCATTTCAAGATGGTGGATGAATAATTGATTTTTCATATTCTGAGGTAGCTCCAAATTCTGATGCCACTTTCAGATATCTGCCTAAACTACACTTTTGGACATTTAGAAAAGAGACTGAAATATTTTAGGGCATTTCTTAAGCTATGGCTTGACAAATATATTTTTTTTTAAATATAAGGCATATATGTGTTGGGATCCAAATTGGGGTCACTAGTGTTTTGTTCATGGGAACTGTTAGTTTCATAGCAACCAGACATTTTGGGGGATGGATATGGTATTCCATTTGGATGAAATCAGTCAAGACAATTAAATATGTCAGCTTTATAATTTTGGCATGGTTAATACACGGAGGAGATATTTAAACTTGAAACATTAGGAAAAAAAATATTAGAAAACACAACCGTGAACGAACTGCCAAACTCCGGCTGCCTTTAGCCCCCCCCCCCCCCAGTACCAATTCATTTGATCTGGGTGAGTTCCAGAACCGCTTTATACAGGGACAAGACCAGAAAAATTCCGACCTTAGATCACCCACCCCAAAATTCGAATCCGGGTCTAGTGCATGAGCAGTCAGACAGCCTGTCTACTTTTATTTTTTGTAATACCCTACGCAGTAGTATCCCCCTTTTTCTCTCTATTTTCTCAATTTTCACACACATCAAGTTTCTCTATTTTCTCCGTATTTTCACTGGGACCAACAAACATCCACGTCCGAACCAGGATTCTAACCCGGGACCCGTGGCTTTGCAGTGTGCAGTGCTAACCACTCTGCACGGAGATTCACTAAACCACCACAGCTATCAACTATTAGTATAGTATTGCAATCTGCAACCCTGGGAAGTAATCCGATTTATTAACTGTTACGCCATCCAGGAAGAGTAGAATCTAACTGTTGGTCAAATTATTCAGAACATAGTATTTTAGATAATTCATTGTCCCACACTGTGGCTGTGCGGTAATGTTTGGGCTCCGGCTATGGGACGTGTGCAGGTTTGTCTCTCCTTGGGGAACCGTAACAGCTTTTCTCCGGAGATTTCGGCCTGTGTGAGTCCGGTGAAAACTCAAAATAATGATTAATTTGGGGGTCACGAAAACCTACAACGTTGACTGGGGGTTCGTCGTGCTGACCACCATCACCCCGTAACTGATTGGATGATCTCTCATCTCAGATTAGGATCAGGTGGGAGTGCGGCCAGCCGTTGGTAGGTAGGCCAGGGGGTCCTCAATGGTCTGTTGCGGCACAGGTTATATATGTTTTTAGTTTAATCATTTCAAGGTGTGAGATCTTGGGTCGTCAATTCTTAACTATGTTAACAGAAAATATTAAATATTTTTTCATTCAGTGAACTAAAACAATACAAATTGAATATTCCAATATATTACTATGAGAGGAAAATGTATTTCATTTTTTAAAAAAATATATTTATAAACATAACCTGAAAAAAAAACACAATAAAACCTAGTTTTGCACGGGTTTTATCTGAAGAAACCCTTAGCCACCTTTTAGGAACATTCCTGCCGACCGCCTTGGCAGAGTGGTTAGCACATCGCGCTACGACGCTAGGGTTGTCGGGTTCGAATACCGGCCAGGACATGGATGTTTGAGTGTGTCCACTCATCAATTTAATCATATCATCACTCATTCCATCTTCGCAAATTAGCCAAAAGTGGCACAAAATGAAGTAAAATAAATCAAAACGATATCACATTCTCATACAATAATTATGACTCCATATAAATAAAATCCACTCCTAACTAATTCCTGCACATGCCATTGGCACGAATGTGCATTACGTAGCCACTACAGTATATTCGGTCCCGGAATCTGTTTGGCAACGAAGGGGGAAAGGGGAGGGGGCAGAGCGAAGCATCTGCAGTCGTTTCTCCCCCTTCACGAATTCCGTTTCTTCTCACGTGTTTATTGGCGTAGCTTACTACGCAAAAAAGTATATATTGTTTCTTTATATATTTCACACGTTTAAATAATACCCTTACAAATATTTATTTACAAAAAGGACCCTGATACTCGGCTTTCTACGGTTTACGAGATCCTACTCAATACGTAGATTAAGCCGAAACTTTGGCTATTTATCGTTATCTCAGGCAATTAAATAAACAATATTTTTACTGCGTATACTCACAATAATGAACTACGACTTCATTCCGATGTATCAAGTATTATTCTTCTTTCACATGCACTAACACTAAACACTGGTAACTATATACACTTCCACTAACACTAAACACTGGTAAGTACTGGTGACAACTATAAACACTTCCTGATATGTTGAAATTTCCTTCCTTATTCTCCTCTTGTTTAGATTATTTCTTCTTGCTGTATACTCCGCATCAAAGCTGGATCTGTTCCTCACTAAACGTGCAGTAAACGTTATACGGATTCCTTCTTGTGATTACGATCACACAAGCGTATATGTTATGAACGTAATTTTGTCTGGAAAGTACCTTAGAAACTAGACACAATACTAAATTGTCTAGGTCTTGTTCAATTTCCAAGTCCACGCGATGAATAGACCTCTAAAAAGTAATAATTTACGCCGTACACTGCTGTTACTGTTTCGGCGCAAGCTCACCATGCGGACTGACTAAAAATTCGTTGATTCTTTTTTGTTTTTATCTTTCAACACTGATAGAACGATCCATTGTCACCGAGGGGAGCAATTTCTTTGCACAAGGAGGGTGGCATAAAACATTGGTTGCAAGCTCTCTCGCGTCACTCCTTGTGCAGAGACTTGTTTTCGTTCGCTTGCTCCAGAGCTACCAGGGACGAAGCATACCAATGTACAGGGG
Source organism: Lepisma saccharinum (assembly GCF_977018435.1). Taxonomy (NCBI): domain Eukaryota; kingdom Metazoa; phylum Arthropoda; class Insecta; order Zygentoma; family Lepismatidae; genus Lepisma; species Lepisma saccharinum. The sequence continues at coordinate 205,868,483 of NC_139230.1, forward strand.
TGCCCACAGAGGGGGTATTATGGCGCAGACTGCGTCAAGATTTTTTTGGGGGATTTGTTTTACCTTAAATTAATATAAAATTCAACATTTATATATATATTTCAAAAATATATGTAAAAAGTTTACACCTTAAATCCACCATATTGAAACCATTAGATGAAGAAAATGAAGTATATAGGGGTAGGGGTGCCCACAGGTAGACAGATGCATGTTGTGCCCATTCAACTTTGGGGGCGGGGGGTATTTTTATAATTGAAATTTCAATGGTAATTCAACTTGTATTCAATGCTACACATTGTTCACATCAATTAACCATTGCTGCTATACCTAGGTATAGTGGATCAAGTCAACGAGAAAAAGTCTCTGCGGCAGTAGTGGCCGAGAGACGGCTCCACCAATGAACACGTGAGATTATCGGGATTGCATGGAAGGGGGCAGGGGGAGCGACTGCAGTTACAGCATTCCCGGCATTATGTACTGCTTCGCTCTCCCCAGTTGATTTCCCTCGCTTGTCTGACGCTATGCGCGACCTTGCTCCAGAGATTTACGGGACAGAGTATAGGGGGAATTGAGCATTCAATTGAGGTGAGGGGTATCCAAATCTTGATTATTACTCTTGTCTTAGACTTTTGCGCAAATTCTGGTGTGGGGACAGAGAATCATTTGTTTTGAGGAGGCAATATCCACTCTTCAACATAAACAGTAAGTCTAAAATTGTCATGAAAATTTTCGTGGGAGGATTGAGTATTAAATTTAAGGGGGGAGATATGAAGCTCTTGATAAAGAGTTAAGTCTTGGATTGTCAAGGGATTTCTGTAGTGGTGTGGGGGAGAGTTCGAATATCATATCACACACACACGTTTTGGCGCCGAACGTTCGAAAAGAGCCTAAGAAAGTACTGACACCCCATTAAATTAATATTCTAGAAAGACTGCAAAGAAATGGATGTAACAATTTTCTTGCTCGCTTCGCTCGCAGTGCTGTCTTATAAGGGGATATGTGTTGGGACATTTTAACTCGGGTAAATGTGAAGTTTTATACTATCGCTACATTACAAGACATTGACGATATTCTCGATATCACTTCTTAAAATATAATGCTTAGTGTTGGTATACTGCTTAATTTAAAGCAGATGCATTATTTGGATGGTGTTCTTCTATTAGCAATATTATTGTATTATTGATTTCCTGTATGCTGTAATAGTTGTACTAAGTGTACTTCATATATAACACCTTGCACGTTACCGATAAAACAGAAAAATAAATATTTTCAAATTCACATTTCTAACTTCTTGTCACAGGACAATGTTACGTTAACAAGTGAAATTTGCATTGAAGATAAAATCCATGTAATTATTGCTATGGATTACAAAAATAATTATATTTACCTCAAGCGTCCTCCTCCGTGGCCGTGCGGTCTAAGGCACCTTGCTTTGGACGGCGGCTGCGGGACGGCATGGGTTCGATCCCGGGTTCAGTCTCCGGGAATTTTCGGCCTGTGGCCGGTGGCAACCCACCATCGTGAGGAAATTAGGGAGCTACGAGTAGCGTAATCCGGTCTCGAAAATCTTCTATAACGTCTGGGGGTTCGACGTGCTGACCCCACGTCACCCCGTTACCGGTTAAAGAACTCCACACCTCTAGGTAGGATTGTGTGCAAGGCGGGAGATAAGCCAAGGCCCTTCAAAAGAGCTGTCGCACTACGGATTATTATTATTATATTGCCTCAAGCACAGGGATCGAGTTCTTTGAAGGAGGAACCGTATTATATTCTCGCCCTGGGCTGCAGCAAGTTATTTGTTTGGCCAGGTTGAATTTTCTATCTTAAGTGGTGTAGCAATTTGTGTCAAATGTGTGGATTTTATAAATCTTATTCTCAAATTCACAAACACTGTTTAAATGCGTATTTAAATAATATATTACATTTAACCAATCAAAATTAACCAATCAAAGTTCTAGCTTTCCGTTATTTCGAAGAGTGAACAATTAATAAAATATGGACAGTTCAACATATTATTGCATTCAAATAAATAAACATCAACTTTATAACATGATTCGGGGACACATTATGTGATTTGAGGGGGTGCACATGAGAAGATTTGGGGGGGGGGGATTGCGCCATTGGCCTTGGGGGAGATGGGCAACCCTGCCAATGTAGGTGTTTATATCATTACTTTGTCCAGCTATTCCAGCGTCATAAATTTATTTCTAGTTTGTCCACTTTGTGAAACACATTGAACAATGACGATGACAATACGGCCCCCAAAGCTCTCCGCCGTATTGAGTGGGGCCCAACTCAGATCTACCGGCGCTGCAGGTAACAGCAGCCTCCCTCGGGTCCAACCATCGGTGACCGATAAGTCAGGCCCTAGGGAGCCCTCCTCGTTGTGTCAGCATGCTTCATGCGGTTAGACTGTATCTACGTGAAAGAACAACACCTAGTGTGTGTGATACTGGCGGCGTCTGCCTTTACGGTACTTACAGGTAAATCTTATTGAAGGAAGGAAAAGGAAGAATAGAAGGGAGGAAAACATTAGTTTTCCCCCAATGAAGGAGAGAACACTTGGAACAAGGGCAGTAAAAACCCTTCCAAATTTAAATATATATCACGTCTTTCTTGCATGATACTTTTAGATAAATTATTGCATTGTTCAGTTTGTGTTTGAGACGTGTCTTTAATGGAAATGGTTTAAACTGAATGAAGTAAGTCGAAATAAAAATAAATAAAATTTGGATTGATTGATTTGGTGTTTAAGTCCACTTTATGCACGGTAAGGTTGGACTACAGTTTGAAGTGGGATCCGAATCACACCGCAGCTCTACCGGGACTCGAACCAGGGACCCCCTGATTACAAGGCTACGACTCTACCACTGCGCCATAAAAGAGACCCAAATAAAATTTGGATGAAGGGGTCCTACGTAAGGGAAACTGGCAGCCATTCAAGAGCCAAGATTCAGGACTATGACCGTTGCTGGCGGAAATTTGATGAGTTACCAAGGTGACAATCTACATCGCTTAGGCATGGGTATTGGTATAATCTTTACTGGAATTAATGTTTAGTGTTGGCTTCCTTTAATTTATCGTTGCTTCCTTAAACTTTTGCATAATCGCAACCATGAAGAGTGGTGAGATTGTGAAATTGATGAAGGGACACTCACAAAGAACCCTCATGCCCACACCGCTATTCGAACCCAGGACCGTTGGCGAGGTAGCGCGCTACGCTTACCACTTCGCCACGGACGTCGGCGGAATTAACGTTTAGAGTAGGATTCTAACCATTATGCTTCCATCCAGGAATCGACATGAGACACCTTGATTACAAAAAGACAGAGCAAAGAACTATCGAGAAGCCAAAAATGATATGAATATATCCCACTGACAAACAGCATCCGAACGAGATATTTTATTAAACTATATTGAGTGGTTAGCACATCGCGCTACGACGACACGGGTCCAGGTTCGAATCCTGGACTGGGCATGGGTGTTGATTGTGAGTGTCCTTTCATCAATTTCATCGTATCATCAATCATGTTCATCTCCGCGATTACCTACAAGTGGCAGATAAGCGAGGTAAAATAAACCCAATCAATCAATCGTACCATCAGATTTTAAATAAGTGGAATATGTTAATGAATATGGTAAAACCCGGAAATAATTTACATAACATTGAGCTTCAACGCGTTCGAGCGACACGATAACCGAATCACATGAAGGCGCTCTATACATTTCTCATAGGTTGGGCAGAAACTAACGTTGCAATAAAATTATTCCATCATATCTTAATTATGACAGGAAATCTTGATTTACAATTTCTAGGTCGTTGGGGGAAAAGGACTCGTAGCAGGAAAAAAAAAAAACAATTTTACAGCACAAAGTTATTCTTGTTTATTCTTAGCAAACACCGAACACCCTACATTTATGAACTACGCTGCAGACATGGAAATATAAACCCTATACTCTTAACTGAACGTATGTTCCAAATACGAATATCGTGTAAACCGCAGACTGGATATGTCGTTTCACAACCGATTCGATATATTGTGGAAATATTCAGATATAATATACATAGAAGATATGCTCATATCAGATAAATCCACTTTATATCTGAAGGGTGATACAGCGGGAAATGATTTTGAGGTAGCCCAAAAACAAGACACAAAGACATATATGGCAATATGACATTGCAACTTTGAAATTCAACACAGTATAAAACTATACTTTAAACAAACAACTTCACAATCTTGAAAAAAGTATATACTGCTTTACACACGATGTGCAAAGAAAGCATGTCGACAAATAGATAATTTTGTCCAACTATGGAACAACATCCGTGTAGAAAATAAAAATCAAAATTTTCACCTGTTATTGACGAAACTATAGAACTGTGCTTTTACAAGTTACCAGGGACGTTATTATATAAAAAAAATACTTTTGGGAGGTTAATTAGCCACTTTTCCACATCAATCAATTATCGTTTATATATTATTACTATTCAGATGAAAGATGAAAATTTCATCACTACATAAATTATAATTTATATATAGCTACATATAGCATATGTTATTAATACATTTAAATATTTGGTTCATTTCGAAACTTTAAAAATACGTATAAACTCACGATTTTCTTCGATTACTCCCTTTCATAAATGTCAAAAAGTAAAATAATATATTTGTAAACGTATATATTTTGTAATATAATGAATTCATACGTAAAAGTGAGAAAACTAGTTTTAGATCAAAGTTCTTGGTTGGTAACGTTACAGCGGCAAGTTACAGATTTTCGTACAAAATAAATTGGAAAAACAAAAATAAAATTCAATTGCAAATTAAGTAACACAATATTGCTTACGTTTATGCTGAAACATAAGAACAAAAAGCACAGAGTCAATCGAAAAAGGGGAAAATGTAGAGTGTATATGTACGTACTACGTACTAGTGATGAGAACAATCGAGCCTATTATTAATAATCAGGCCATTAGATTATATTCAAATTTATCAGTGAATTAACACATATTTATTATGCAATTAACAGTAAAACTTGACAATCGTTGTGCTCCTAGCAGATACATACTCTCTCCTGATCTATCCCATTCTACAAATATCAAGCATTTGTTGGACAAGGACACACTAGCTTATGACAGTCAGTTTTTGTCACCTACTTTTTATTATTATTCTATATCCTAGGTTTTCGTTATTTTATATTTTTCTGTAACCTTCGTATCCTCGTGAAGCTTCGGTAGAAAAACACCACGTGTCTGAACCTTTTGTGTTTCTCTGCTTTTGTCAACTTTTCCCCCTTTCGGTCGTAGGAGCTCGGACCAACAATGTGCTGTGATAAATCTTTCACTATTTTTGAGCGACTTTTGTGCATTTGGCGACGGAAAGTCAACGTGGGAGGCCAATTACTGGAGGAACATGTTACGTACCGGATGAGGGTAGAACTATTCTTTTCACCCCATTCTAACGCAACACGTGTGCCCCAAGAAGCTGGACCAGGCAAAAAATGGACGCTTGACCACCAACGTCGTAACTTCAGATTCCCGCGCCTAAAAGTCAGTCCGTTGTATTCGAAGTTTCAAGCTGTCTTTATATAGTGGCAGAACGAACAAACACGTACAGTCTACCGCCAGTTTTTGAACCGACAACACCTCTGCGACAGTCGGAGTAAAGATTCGGGACTTTGTCTTTTTTCTACCGCGCCGTGTATTTTATCCTGCGTGAGTGAGTGACAGTGGCTAGTTGTACGAATACGCAGTGTTAATTAGTGACTTGTGCACTGGATTCGCGTTATTCGTTTTGTGACGAGGAACATTAATACCACTATGGCGGGCTAATCACGAGAGAAGGAGGGCCTTGGGTCTTCCTAGCCTGCATGAAGCCGACAACGCAGCAGATCATCGCTCAGCGTCGCGACGCCACACCACTAAAACGCCGTCACAAACGACACATCGCCACAAACGACGCCCACAGCCCGATTAGAAGCCATGAAATGATACCGCCGAAAGCCGCCAGTCGAAACAGCATTCCTAGAGTACTTCGACGCCGACACCGACGCCCGACGAGAATTCTACGGAGAGAGAGAGAGAGAAATTGGAAGATGAAGCGACACCAGCCCACACTTAGATCTACCGTCTAGAAGAGAAGATTGAGATAATGAAGCGACACCTACTGCGTCTTGAGACGACGCCGACGTCCCGCGTGAGATTAGCAGCGAGAATCCACGAGTACCCCCGGTAAAGGAACTTCGCCCGTTTATTTCGCCGTCCCCCGAGTAGAGAGAGAGACGATGCGAATCAATTAATCGCTCCATTACGAGGCCGACAAGATGACAGAGAGGCTGTTTTCCCTCGTCTATGATCGCCGTGATGTAGAAGTGTAGAATGAAGGTGTGTCCAAGAAGATTGCGAAGTGCCGCTACAAAGAAGTAGCGTGGGGAAGTGTTAGTGTCGCAAAAAGGACCGCGGATTGACGTCACCACGCCGTTTAGAGGACTACGGTAAACGTCGCTGAAACGTCTAGAACGCCGAGATGGTATAGTATACTACTGTTAATTTTCTATATGTGTGAGTGATCATCTACCCAAGCCTCCAAAGATCGGCCGTCGGACGAACAGATACCAGTATTTAAAATTAAAAGTCGCAAAGGTATTGATTATAATTATTTCTCGCCAACATAATCTAAATTTCAAAACAATTGCTAATTCGGAAGATATATTCACAGCATACTGTTGTTTTTCCACGCTCTGCGCCGAACTGTTGAGTAATATTTTTTGTTTATGTCACCTTATATGCTTTACTCGGTAATATTTGATTAAAACTGCATAAATCGTGTATCTATTGCAGAAATCATCCCTCAAGTTTGCTAAGTGAGGAAGTAAATTAACTGCGTGCTATTTTTAATATATATTCATACACAAGTGTCTTCATTTTTATTCTGTAAACATGTATGCCTTGCAGTTGATATCTATGTTGCACGAGTTGCGTGCCCTGCCTAATGTTACTGAAGTTCCAAGGCGCATTAGTAATAATTTAAACAATAATTATTTAAATGTTTTGGTAAATTGCAAGAATAAAAGGTTTACGTGTCATGCCCGTTGGCAGAATGTAATGAGCACGCGCAGATGAAAGTTTAGTATCTTTAATTCTAAGCAAATTAACGTCTTCGGGCGCAGTTTAATATTCCTATGAAAAACTAAATATTGCATGGTGTCTAAAAATGGCCAATGTACTTATCTTAATGTAATTATTCCCCTGCGGTATGAGAGAGTGTGTGAATGCTTGAATGATAGTGAGGGGTTGTGTAATGTGTCTATTTTTTGTGTGTTATATAATATACATTATTGTTATATATGATTTGACTATGATTTGTGTTTAAACATATAGTATACTTATCCTCATAACTGGTGGTATTTATATTTTAGTTCAACGTTAAGTCAGCAAAGCATTTCTGCTGGCTAACATCAATTATTATTATTATTGATTATTATTATTATTATTCAACGTCACTTTATGCACGAGTCGGCTATTCGTCGGGGGTAAAAACCGATCCGGTCACACGTACCCTGGAATCAAAACCGTTAGCTGGGCCCGACACCTAGGAAGGGGACTTCGGTCTCCGGACTAAGTGTCAAACATAGGTCATGTACTAAAGGTCCCGGTGAGAATTTGGCATCCCGATCAGGGACCGGTCTATCTTTTACCCTCGTCGAGGGAAGTACATTTTCATTTTTTTAATTGATAGATAGCGTGAGGATTTTTTCATTGCTTTGGAAAAACTTTTATTGGGTATTTTGTGTTTACGTGTATTCTTGTGGCGTTTATATTATTTTTTTTGTGTCTTTTAGTATTTTGAGTTGGCGTTATTCATTTCTTGGCGCGAAATTGATTAACGTAAAGGGCAATTAAGTAGGCGAATATCGGCAAGGGCGAATTTTCTAGGAATTATTTCATGCAAATTTAGTGGCGACTTTCTTTTGTGTGTGTGTGCGTAGGCTTCTTTGTAGGTAGCAGAAAGGGGACCCGTCGTGCCCTCCTCTCTGCATTTTTGATAGGTTATTGTTGGTATTGTTTTTCTGTAGTGCGTTATATATTTTGAAGTGCAGATTTATCTTCTGACGACCTCAGGTCATAGTGAGTGTTTTTAAATATCTAATGAAATTGAGAAGTGAGAAAATTATTTATGGAAAGATGAGCGAAGCACGGAAGTGTGTAGTTTGCGGGATTGAAATCCCATTAAGTGAAATGGACCCATCGAACGAAGCGCAGTCGCGCTGTAGTACTTGTGTTATTTCGTCAGGAACTCCAGGACACGGGGGCTTAGTTGTAAATACTGAATCCACGCCATCTTTTGAAGACCTGAATCAGCTGACCGTTTCCCCCCCGGAAGATGTCGCTCCGATGAAAAAAACAGATGATGCATTGAAGAATGGCGCCGGCACCAACGACAGGATGTTCGAGATGATAAGACAGCTGATCCGGGCGGAGCATGCAGACACACAAAAGCGAATTGAACAGCTTGAGACCCGATTCCAGGAAGTGGTGCGTGTTTCGGTGGAACAAATGACTGAACGTTTTTCCACGCGCTTGCAAGATAGTGAGCAGAAACTCACCGCGGAAATCGCTCGCTTGGATTCCCGTGTTGATGACCAGGACCAGCAGTTGGCAACACTGTCGCGACGGACAGACCACACGGAAGAGGAACTGGCGCTTACGAGACAATCGTCGGCTCAGCTTGAGGCTACCTGTCACCAGAACTTCGAAGGTTTGAGACAGCGCGTGGCGAAAACAATAGGCGAGGTTGATGACCATTCCCAAAAGATACAGGCTTTGGAAAGAAGAATGGACATTTTGGACCTTTCTCACCCTCGCGACCGAGAAACGCCAGAGGCGAGGAGAACTTCACCACCTGCTGCTTCTAATGTTGCTTTGCTCAACCACGATGAACCTTCAGCGCCGATTAGGACAAACGGCGAAAGGGGGGCAAGGAATGATACATCCCCACTCCAAGCACCCAGCTGGGAAGACCGTCGCCCTGCACCAGCTATGACCAGAAGAGCCCTTTTGCCCCTTGAGTATAAAAAGGAGTTTAAAAGGTTCAATGGAGCGGACCGACTTTTGCCTTCTTCCTTTTTAAATCACTTCGAGACAATCGCGGAGGAACTTTCCATGGAGGAAACCGATCGGTTAATTGTATTGCGGGGATTAATGGAAGATCGGGCCAAAAATTGGTACGAAACCAACGAGAGGCATTTCACTTCCTACGAGGTCTTTAGGGAAATGTTCCTGAGTTACTTTCAAAGGCCCCTACAGGTAGAAAGGATTTTGATTCGTCTAAGGAATGAACGCTACGACCGAGGCGCCGGGTTGTCTTACTCAACATATTTTTGGAAGAAATACAACGAATTCAAACAGCTCCAGCCGCAAATGACACCACCAGAGGTAATCGCAGCGCTGATATATCATTTTCCTCAAGATGTCCGGCGTCACCTTAATGGCAGTTGTGTGTTCGACCCCGACTCGATGTCGCTGACGCTGGAGAACCTGTACCAGTGCTCAGAAGAAGAAGAACGCGACAGGGCAGAGCGCTGGAATAAGCGTCCCAGACGAGAAGATGATCGTCACGGCCGGAACCGACGCCAGCGAGTTCAGATGGTTCAGCGAGGACAGCACCACGCTCCACCCGCCGATGACCAAAACTTTCACCCCTCACCACCTTCGCCACAGAGAGAACGGCGGCAGTACCAGAGAGGCAGACGTGGAGGAGAAAATATGAGTCGACCGCCGCGCGGCACAGAACAGGGTAACCGGGACGGTACCTTTCAACGAGGTCACGTACGTGATGGTTATTACCGACCCCACAGTCGATCAAGGAGCCCGCAGTCAGACCGAGGGACAGTAGAGCGAAATCAGGTGCAAACAAGAAGTGACTCTCCAACACCTGGCGTCTCCGGACTTCAGCGTTCGGGAGACCGCTCTTAGAGATTTCAAGTTTATGTTAATGGACTAGTTATATTTTTATATTTTACACTTGCGTCATTATTGATTTTTATATGGGTATATTCCAATGTATTATCTTTTAACGTCCTTTAAGGATTGTTTTATTGTGTATTTACTCGTAAAAGTATTTTCATAAGTAGTATTCATATACAGGGTGTCTCAAAAAAAGTATCCATATACAGGGTGTTTTAAAAAAATATGTAACCTTCAAAAATCTCCCCAGCCGAGAGCGATTTTTCAAGCCTACAATTTTTTTTTTCAAGTTAGGGGGGGCGAGATATGACAGTCAGTTTTTGTCACCTACTTTTTATTATTATTCTATATCCTAGGTTTTCGTTATTTTATATTTTTCTGTAACCTTCGTATCCTCGTGAAGCTTCGGTAGAAAAACACCACGTGTCTGAACCTTTTGTGTTTCTCTGCTTTTGTCAACTTTTCCCCCTTTCGGTCGTAGGAGCTCGGACCAACAATGTGCTGTGATAAATCTTTCACTATTTTTGAGCGACTTTTGTGCATTTGGCGACGGAAAGTCAACGTGGGAGGCCAATTACTGGAGGAACATGTTACGTACCGGATGAGGGTAGAACTATTCTTTTCACCCCATTCTAACGCAACACGTGTGCCCCAAGAAGCTGGACCAGGCAAAAAATGGACGCTTGACCACCAACGTCGTAACTTCAGATTCCCGCGCCTAAAAGTCAGTCCGTTGTATTCGAAGTTTCAAGCTGTCTTTATATAGTGGCAGAACGAACAAACACGTACAGTCTACCGCCAGTTTTTGAACCGACAACACCTCTGCGACAGTCGGAGTAAAGATTCGGGACTTTGTCTTTTTTCTACCGCGCCGTGTATTTTATCCTGCGTGAGTGAGTGACAGTGGCTAGTTGTACGAATACGCAGTGTTAATTAGTGACTTGTGCACTGGATTCGCGTTATTCGTTTTGTGACGAGGAACATTAATACCACTATGGCGGGCTAATCACGAGAGAAGGAGGGCCTTGGGTCTTCCTAGCCTGCATGAAGCCGACAACGCAGCAGATCATCGCTCAGCGTCGCGACGCCACACCACTAAAACGCCGTCACAAACGACACATCGCCACAAACGACGCCCACAGCCCGATTAGAAGCCATGAAATGATACCGCCGAAAGCCGCCAGTCGAAACAGCATTCCTAGAGTACTTCGACGCCGACACCGACGCCCGACGAGAATTCTACGGAGAGAGAGAGAGAGAAATTGGAAGATGAAGCGACACCAGCCCACACTTAGATCTACCGTCTAGAAGAGAAGATTGAGATAATGAAGCGACACCTACTGCGTCTTGAGACGACGCCGACGTCCCGCGTGAGATTAGCAGCGAGAATCCACGAGTACCCCCGGTAAAGGAACTTCGCCCGTTTATTTCGCCGTCCCCCGAGTAGAGAGAGAGACGATGCGAATCAATTAATCGCTCCATTACGAGGCCGACAAGATGACAGAGAGGCTGTTTTCCCTCGTCTATGATCGCCGTGATGTAGAAGTGTAGAATGAAGGTGTGTCCAAGAAGATTGCGAAGTGCCGCTACAAAGAAGTAGCGTGGGGAAGTGTTAGTGTCGCAAAAAGGACCGCGGATTGACGTCACCACGCCGTTTAGAGGACTACGGTAAACGTCGCTGAAACGTCTAGAACGCCGAGATGGTATAGTATACTACTGTTAATTTTCTATATGTGTGAGTGATCATCTACCCAAGCCTCCAAAGATCGGCCGTCGGACGAACAGATACCAGTATTTAAAATTAAAAGTCGCAAAGGTATTGATTATAATTATTTCTCGCCAACATAATCTAAATTTCAAAACAATTGCTAATTCGGAAGATATATTCACAGCATACTGTTGTTTTTCCACGCTCTGCGCCGAACTGTTGAGTAATATTTTTTGTTTATGTCACCTTATATGCTTTACTCGGTAATATTTGATTAAAACTGCATAAATCGTGTATCTATTGCAGAAATCATCCCTCAAGTTTGCTAAGTGAGGAAGTAAATTAACTGCGTGCTATTTTTAATATATATTCATACACAAGTGTCTTCATTTTTATTCTGTAAACATGTATGCCTTGCAGTTGATATCTATGTTGCACGAGTTGCGTGCCCTGCCTAATGTTACTGAAGTTCCAAGGCGCATTAGTAATAATTTAAACAATAATTATTTAAATGTTTTGGTAAATTGCAAGAATAAAAGGTTTACGTGTCATGCCCGTTGGCAGAATGTAATGAGCACGCGCAGATGAAAGTTTAGTATCTTTAATTCTAAGCAAATTAACGTCTTCGGGCGCAGTTTAATATTCCTATGAAAAACTAAATATTGCATGGTGTCTAAAAATGGCCAATGTACTTATCTTAATGTAATTATTCCCCTGCGGTATGAGAGAGTGTGTGAATGCTTGAATGATAGTGAGGGGTTGTGTAATGTGTCTATTTTTTGTGTGTTATATAATATACATTATTGTTATATATGATTTGACTATGATTTGTGTTTAAACATATAGTATACTTATCCTCATAACTGGTGGTATTTATATTTTAGTTCAACGTTAAGTCAGCAAAGCATTTCTGCTGGCTAACATCAATTATTATTATTATTGATTATTATTATTATTATTCAACGTCACTTTATGCACGAGTCGGCTATTCGTCGGGGGTAAAAACCGATCCGGTCACACGTACCCTGGAATCAAAACCGTTAGCTGGGCCCGACACCTAGGAAGGGGACTTCGGTCTCCGGACTAAGTGTCAAACATAGGTCATGTACTAAAGGTCCCGGTGAGAAGCTACTATTGCGCTCTTCCATTAGGCTAAATCTTCTCTAATAAAACCAACAAAATATAATAAATTCTGACCGCAATTGTGCACTGTTAAAAGTTACAGTAAATTTTACAATATTCTACCGTTAAACTTTAACTGTCAGCCTGTTCATTTATAAAAAAAAAGGAACGCAACCGTTTTTCATTTAAATTTGAATATTTTATCATAAATAAAGATAGATTGGTGCTTATATATTGCAGTTGCGTACATATATATATTTTTATAAACTGAATTAAGTCAATACGTATCGTTTAATAATGGATTTAAAAAAAAGGTGATGGTATTTTTTATGGCAGCTGAATAGTAGCGGAAATTGACGAGTGTAGACCTGTAATTCGTCACTCCCATTTTTACAGTGTATCCAGTTCTTTTCGGGCTGCAAACATACACTAATGTGTCCTTTGGTCTTGCAGCTTTGCTTCTAAGGAGATTAGAGCCTATCTGAAACGGTCGAATGCAATCTTTATTGGCAAAGAGGAAGAGCAAATACTATGGAACACCACACACTAACCCCTACAGTAGAATCCTTCAACCCCATTCCCTAATTAATCTTCCCTACTTAATCTGGATCACCTTGTAATTTTACTAGGAAATTTTGAATGTTGAAACTCTTCGCACCTGAAAAAGAAAATTCGTTACCAAATGCACAAAAAGGCTAATATCAATTTGAAGTTAACAAATACATAAATCATAAAAGATTTCAATTTCGTGTAAAAAAAACTAGTGTTTCAGACACCGTGACTCAATACTGTATACATAAACTATGTATAAAAATAACTTAAAAGCTTCACTTACAGAACGCCTTTTGGTCTATTTGAGATACGATTAGTGTGTGGTGGTGCTATGTTCGTCAGTTGTCACCAGGGCTGTATTTGAAGAATTTGGGGAGATTAATAAGCTAATTTGGAATGGGGTTTGTAATACAGATACGAAATGTAAAGAAATAACTACAATAATCGCCTTTAATTACAAGTGAATATTACTTCCTTCCATACATGACACTATTAAGAGAGCCGGACCCCGTGGCCGAGTGGTTGTCGGTCCCCGTAGCAGAGTGGTTGTCGGTCCCCGTAGCAGAGTGGTTGTCGGTCCCCGTGGCAGAGTGGTTAGCACATCGCGCTACGACGCCAAGGGTCTCGGGTTCGAATTCCGCTCGGGCTTGGTTGTTTGTGAATGTCCCCATTCATCAATTTCACTCATCATTTCATCACTCATCCTCATCTTCGCAAATTAGCGAAGAGGCACAAAACGCGAAAAAAACAACAACTAAATCAATCAAATCAAATCAACTATTAAGAGAGTCTAAATGTGATTAGTGAGAATGTACATGTAATTTATTATGTAACAACTTATTTACAATGATGATTTCATGATGATCGTCCTACTAATAACGAGATCACAGCGCTTTTCGTGTTTTGCTACAACATGGAATTGCATAGTTTTCATTAAATATCACCGGGAATAGGACAATAACTATCTGTGATAGGACAACAATCCTACACAACAAATACATTCCTGGTTGACAACATTACAGCCAGTCGCATCCTCAATCCTTCCATCAACATATGAAAAAACAAACCCAAATTTCTCAGTCCACTTACTGTAATCCTCGTCTTCAGCTGCATGTTTGAAACAAACAACAGGAACGCAAAAATGGGACTTACCTTACTTCCACCTAGAACAGAACACGATGGGACATGGTGTATGTATGTACTAGGGTTGAGACCAGAAGTATTAATACTCCTTGAATTATTGAAAATTGGAATATAGCATACCCGTATCGATAAACTCACCGATTACTTTTTTTTTTATCGTATCGGTACATTGCCTGTTAGTGCAATTATCGATACTACGTATATGCAGTGTGACGGAGTTGGTAACACTTGACACATGGAACATCCCCTATACATACATACATCCGTTCCGTACTATCCTGGAACAACACGAACATTCATTCAACGAGATTAGTTTCTGGATCGGTCATTCTATTTGTGAAGTTGACTACAACAATGAAATGATTATTCCCGTTTGAGATCAGCTAACGGTTTGGAGCACCAATCCCTAACCTATGCGGCAAAGTTGTAAGGAATACATAATATACACTTATTTTTCTTTTATAATCCAATTCCAATCCAATTCCCCCTTGCCAGAGTGGTTATCACATAGCGCTACGATGCCAGGGGTTCCGTGTTGGGCATGGGTGTTTGTGAGTGCTCATTCATCAATTTCATCACATCATCAGCCATTCCCATTTTCGCAAATTGGCCAAGTGTGACAGAAAAAGCGAAGTAAAATAAACTAAACTAAATCAAAAACCAATTCCATATTACACTTCAATCACTATATAAATCTGTGTCGTGGCTTCCACTTTGAAGGCAAAGCAACCACGTAGCTTTTTGGTTGTGATATTTGCTTCATCGAGTGTTCATGTCGGTTACATTTATTCTCATTATATAAGGAGCGAAACTGAATTGCCATTTCTTTTCTAGTGATTTCAAATTTCTACGGGATTGTTCATTTTAGGACATCAATTTACAACATAAAATGATCCTAGAAACTCGTTTATCGACAACTCACATAATAAATTTCCACGGTTCTCTTTTTACACAAAATCTCATAGTGTCTAACACCATTCGATTTGGTTAAGGAGATGAAAGTCATTCTCTGTCCCTTCTCACAACTCCAGACCAGACAGAGACAGACGCCTGGTTCAAAATTAAGGCTACTCTTCTTAAGACTTTTTCAGTGCATCGAGATTTAATGCCAGAGTGTCTACTCTGGGTAGAAGAAGTTCATTAATGGCTCGCAAATTACATTTTACATAACATCGCAATACTTCGAAAAAATCACTGGAATTCCGACATAGTCAAATATTCAAATGCGACACGGTTGGTAGTGTATATATTTATTTTAAAAAGTTTTGTTATCTTTTTTTCGAGATAAGAAACCGAGAAGAAAATGAGACGAGGCTTACGAGATCAATTAAAGACCGAGTATGATACAAGTGTTTGTTACTCGAGAACAAGACAACTATTTGCAAATCGAGACGAAACCACGAAGGAGACTGGTCTTGGTACTTTAGTTTGACGTGTCTTTTCCCAATGCCGAGAAAATTTGATTACAACGAAATTATCACAAGAAACACATATACGCCTTAACTAAGCAGCTTGTGATAGAATGCATTGGTATTTACTGCCGATTTTAATATCTTTTTTCTTTAACAGAATATAGAAAATACGAAAATGGAGTTGAATCAATATCAAACTGACATAATCTTGGCAGATAAGATTGCGGAAGTTATTGACAACAAAGTATGGAACTGATCCACTCAGTTAAAATTTTCACAAAATTTTATACCCGATGGTGGTTAATTTTCCGCATATCTTAGTAAAGAAAACATGTTTTTTTTTTCGGAAATAACGTTTTTTTATTCTGAGAGAAACCAATATTAAATTTTAAAATTTATGGTTTCTTATCCTAATCCAGCTCTTTATCCTACATTTTCAGTCTGAGAGAGAGAGGGTGATACTGTTTTTTATGGAATCAAATGGCAAAATATTACAATAATCAGTATTATATCGCAAATGGGAAAATACGTTATGAAAGAAATAAAGAGTTCTCCTACTTCATAAAAATCGATTTCCTACTATTTCATCGCTGATGAGTCTAAACAAGATAAGGGAGGAAACAAGATGGGAGAAGAGGAGAGGAGGCAAAAGGAAAAGAGGAAAAGCAGAGGAGGGAAGAAAAGAGATGAGAGAAGAAGTAATGAGAGGAAAGAAGATGCCAGTAAGAGATGATGAAAAAGTTGGAGAGAGGAGAGGAGAGAGTAAAAGAAAGGAAAATAGAAGAACGAAGAGAAGAGAAGAGTGCAGTTGGAATCGAAGACACAGGAGAGGAGAGTGGAGAATATCTTATATTGCCTCCTGTTTTCGCCCCTTGTCTCCACCCTCCCTTCTCCTCTCTTCGATTCCCAACTCCATTGCACTCTTCTCCAATTATTTTTTCTACACTTATTTCTTTCTCCCTTTTTCTCTTTTACTCTACTCTCGACTCTCTTCTTCTCGTCTACTCCTCTCCTCTAATTTCTCCTTTTCTCTTCATTTTTTTCATAATCTCTTTCCTCTCATTACTTTTCCTATCCTCTTCTATCCTCTCTTTCCTTCAGTCCTCTGATTTTCCTATTCTCCTTTTGGCCCCTCTCCTCTCCTTTCCTCTCATCTTCACCTCTATCCTTTGTATCCTCTCTTATTTACTTACATTTGTGTACTCTCATCAAAGCTGAAATAGTATAAAATCGATTTTCTCATTTGCGATATAATACTTATTTACTTACTTCATTCTTAAATGCATAGTTTCATATCTTTCACGTATTTCAGACATCTATTGTGCAACCCACCAACGCTTTATGTAAGTTGGGTTGTAAGTTTTATACAAACGTCGCAATCCTAAGACTTTTGGTGGTTTGGATCGCACTGTAAATTGTAGGTCCAGTCCTGATTAGCCTTTTCTTTTAGTGGGCATAAAAACAAAACTCAAGACATCATAACGATTAACACGATTGGCAAAATGCGACGTAAAATAAGAGAAAAAAAAAAGTTATCGGAAAGCAAAACATAATTCGGAGATAATTTATCTATTTACATTGGAATTTTGAAGAAGCTAATTTTAATTATGTCGCAGTAATAAATACAAAGATATTGACTGTCGATGAGTTCGCGAGAGGAGGTGGTTCATAATCGACGATAAGGATGAATGTTGGTCTGGTGAAACATGATGGGACAAAAACCATGATGCACCCTTGCCCATGGTTCGATCCCAGATTCTCTGTCTTCGTAACACGTCACGCTTACCACTTCTCCACGATGACCAGATTGGTCCACAATCGTCAATGCAATTAACTAGAAAAAAAAGAAGGAAGGAAAGAAAAAAAGGAAAAAAGAGAGAAGGAAGGAAAGCATGAAGAAAAGGAAAGAAAGAGAGAACGAAGGAAATAGAAAGTTGGAGAGAGATAAAAAAGGGAGGAAAGAAAGAAAGAAAGAAGGAAAAAGAAAAGGAAAAAATTCCTCATTTCTTTTTTCCTTCCTTTCCTTCTTTCCTTAACTTTCGAACGAATTAGTCTAAAACCAAGAAATACGTAAATGACTTTGCTGGTCTTTCTAGCCAAACTTTCCGACCTTGGCGGGTAGGTGCTTTGGAGAAATCGTTTTTTGAAAACTTCAGTACAAGTCCAAGGAAAAGGAAACACGCGAATTCAATACGAATTTGTAATAGAAAGGTGGAATTTGGTGCTCTGAGCAAAGGAATTCAAAACTAACACCTCGTTAGATCTCGGGAATTTGCATTATTTAATTTTCAACGTCACAGTCAACACCACAATAGAATTAAGCGATATCGAGAGGTAAACGACAAAATCAAAATCCTTTTCATTCGTGTGCCTCTGCAGGACGTGACAAGTTATAAAAGAGGACGAAAGAACTTGCCATTCCATTTCTCCAATGGCAAATAATTACTAACGGAACTATCTTATGAACGAAATAATTTACCTCGAACGACATCTACAGTAGACTCTCTCAATTCGAACTTGGATAATTAGAATTACTGGGAAATTCGTAATTCTAATTTTCGATAATTCGAATATTTTTGTGTCCTCTTGGGAGTTCAAATTAAAGAGAGTCCACTGTGTAACATAGAAATCGTCTGTAGCTTCCGTTGACATTCTGTTATCGTAGCGGCTTGCATTACGAGTTGTATTCTCCTTCGCAAGACTCTGCAGTACGGTTGAAGTACGCACACAATAGCCTATCAACCAACTAG
Source organism: Lepisma saccharinum (assembly GCF_977018435.1). Taxonomy (NCBI): domain Eukaryota; kingdom Metazoa; phylum Arthropoda; class Insecta; order Zygentoma; family Lepismatidae; genus Lepisma; species Lepisma saccharinum. Next base: position 205,887,140 of record NC_139230.1, read on the forward strand.
AAAATATTTAGTCTGATTTCACTGAGTGCGGTTCGAAGCACAGAACACCAAATCATGTGACCAGAGACCAGGTCTGCAGCAACCTACAAGCAAACGACGTCGTTCAGGATATGAACCGCGAACACACACAAGATATACACAGTTGATATGAAGGGCATGCTAGGAAAATTCGGTACTCACCCAGCAGCTACGGGCGACCTCGCAGGATGATGAGGTCGATAACCGATGGCGAGGCTTCTTCCTTCATTTCGGAAACTCCTCCAGCGTATGTGTGAAGTCCCTACAAAGTAAACAATAAGAAAGCAATTAGTAATGCAGATGACGCATCGTTGCTTAGTTTTCGTACTGATCGTACTGTCCAATGACAAGAGTTAAGGGGGGGAGACACGTGCACTTCACGTGGGAGAGTGTTTCAACAGTCATTAAGTGTGCACATTTGACGCCTCCTCTCCCCAGCACACCCCAAACATTTTACTCCAAACCCCAAACATTTTACTCCAAATTTATGGTAATTTTCACTAGACAAACCCTCTTAAATACCCACCAAAAATTTCTGAATAAACGTCTGCTACCCAGTACTGTGCCACGATTTGGGGGGGGGGTGGGTTACATATAATTTCTTAGTAGTGACCCCCCATTTGCTACCTTTCTCCCACCAAAATCCCTTGGGAACGCCACTGCCTCTCACTCTCCTACTATCCGCCCCCTCCCTTCCTTTTTTAACATGACTGGCGAATTTTACGCGAATTACGAATGCTTAGAACTATTCTGTGCTTAAGTGGATATGACTGCCGAATTTTACGCGAATTACGAATGCTTACAACTATTTTATGTGCTAAGTGGCGTGTTAACAATAATAATAATAATAATAATAATAATAATAATAATAATAATAATAATAACAACAACAACAATAATCACCTCACCATTACGATTGGACTAGAAAAAAGGAACTAGTGATACAAGAGACAAACACACACACACACACACACAGAGAGAGATAGAGAGAAGGAAAGAGAGAGAGAGAGATAGAGAGAGAGAGAGAGAAAGAGGAGGGAAGAACCAGAATAAGAAAGTAATGAAAACGAGACAAAAGAGAAGTAAACACAAAAAGAAAGGGGAAGAGAAAAATAAATTTAGACAGAGATGAGACAACCAGGAAAAGAGACTAGTGAAAACAACATAGAGAGAAAAGAGAAGTAAAAAATAAACACAAAACACAGAGGGGGAGCGAGGAGAAAACTAGAAAAAGGAACAAGTGAAAACAAAGGGAGAAGTAGAGAGAGAAGGGGGGGGTGAAAACCAGGAAAATGAACAATTGAAAACAAGAGATGGAGAGGAGAAAAAGAAGAGAGAGAGAGATATAGAGGAATAAGAAACTAGTTAAAACAAGAGATAAAAAGAGAGGAGACAGAAACACAGGGAACAGATAAAAACAGAGGATACAGAAACACAGAGAACAAAAATAGAAGGATAAAGAGAACTTAAAAATAACAGGATTAAAGTACAAAATGATAACCAGAAAATGATATAAACACGGAAAGAACACGGAGAATTTAAAGCAGGATTCACGGGAGAATTTACAGCAGGATTCACGACCGACACACACGTTGGTTTCAAAAACAAAAAGAAAAAATAACAAGACTATCGAGTTGTACTCATGTTTGGTCCTGTCATGTTGTGCTGATATAATACGCTACGATTACGTTTCTCTCACCCTCTTGATGGTTTGGATACATCATTTTCATTGCTCTACCACAAGCTTCATTCATTCAACATTCGTTATCGGTGAACTTCACATTCTGATCGCAATGATAAACTCACGGACTGACAAGACATAATTTTGGTCTACTTGATAGAACTCACGGACTGACCGACATAATTTTCGTCTAGTTGAACTGGATTTGGAAAGCATCGCAGTAATAATTCTCGAAAAATGTAAACGCGATAAGAGGTGGGTTAATTGCGACGATGATGTATGATCTGGTGACATAGAATGATTGAGACAAACACAATGATATATTCATACCCGGGGATCGAACCTTGGACCTCTCTCCTTGTAGCGCGTTACATGGAGTGGATAGTATCGTTCACGTCTTTAACGAACTTTGCTAATGTTTAGGCTAAAACCAAGGTAAAACTAAATAAATATTTGCTTGTGTTCCAGTAGAAGTTTGCCGTTGAGTAGTCCGTTGTCGATTTCGTCACCGACTGTCATTTTCTTCAAAGCACAAATAGTTTTTCGAAAACTTCAACGAACTTCAATTAACATGAATTCAAGATCTGTCTCTTTCTGGTCTAAACTTTAGTGCTCTAACTCACGCAATCTTTTTACTAAAGTCTCGATAAATAATCGTGCGCCATAGATTGATTGATTGATTGATTTGTTTCATTTTACTTCGCTTTGGGGCCACTTTTGGCTACTTTCCGAAGTTGGGGATGAGTGATGATGTGATGAAATTGATGGACACTCACAAACGTCCATGCTCATGCCGGCCATCCGAACCCTGCACCCATGGCGTTGTAGCGCGCTGTGCTAACCACCCCGCCACGGGGGCCGGCCCGTGAGCAATACAATAAACCGACAAAAAAATATCAAGGAAAAAACAAAATCACAAATACTGTTCAGTGTTCCCCCCCCCCCTTTGTACGGCAATGTTATACATAGAAACCTTATCAGAATAAAAACCTTAAAAGAACACAATACATCAAAGTACAATTCTCCAGTTTTCTATAAAAAAAGTATGCTGATGTTGAGAGTGAATGAGGGGTCCTGATTCTTACAGTAAAATATTAATAGATCCAATAATTACGAAAGAGACAATTGAAAGAATGAATTCATATTCGTTAATCCAAAAATTACTTTATTCCGGTCCTGAATTGCCTATCGGTTGTGCTCTGGATTACGCCTGCCACGTTCTTTCTCTCAAACACCCTCCATCACGGTTGACGTTAAGTACGTATACCATAGACTACAAAGCATCGAGAAACTTTTGAGTTTTCAGTTCTGTTAGGCCTAATTGGGACTGGACCTACAATTCAACCCAGTATGTGCTCCCCCCGGGTATCGACTGCGCCTTCGGGGAGTCCCACATCCATACACTGTCGTTTCGCTTCACTGTGCGCGGTTCGGGGGAAAACAAATCACGTCGCTGCAATAATTGACAACTGATTAATTTTGCTTCTTTTATTTCGCTAATCGCGATGGTGAGGATCAGTGATGATATGATGAATAGTCACAAAGAACAGCCATATCCATGCCGGGATTCGAAACGGAGACACATGGCGTCTTTTCGCGATGTGCTTATCCACTTCAATGATATGATGAAGGACAATAACACGATGTGCTATCCACTTCATGATATGATGAAGGACAATAACATAGAACGTCCGTGCCCCGATCCCTCGAGACCCCTGAAATCGGCAACCGACTTACAACGTCTATCCAAGGAAAGGAAACGCGGATGAATCAAGAAATCAAACAATTGCAACCAAGGGCATGCTAGAAAAACTCCGATACTCACCCACCAGTTGTGAGACAGCTAGATGGACTTGGATGCCCGATGACCACCAAGATACGACCCACGTGGGCACGTCTTGGTTTCCCGCCGTTACACTTGCTGGATATTCGCGATCGCGACTGACAAACCCTTTCCTCAAGCCAGTGCGTGCAATCTTGGCCACGCCTCCAACGTATGTGAAGCTCTTACAAAGCGACCAATGAGAGACCACTCAGCAAATCACATGGGGCGCCGTCGCTTGTTTTGTACTCACCAATGACAGAAGAGTTAAGAGACACGAAAATATCACATGTTAGAAGCTTCACGTGTTGAAAGAACCCAACAGTCTTTTTTGCATACGTTTCCCGCCCACTCTCCCCCACTCTCTTCTCCTCTCCCCTCTCTTCCTTTTTGAACAGTTTAAAAAAGTGACTGACGCATTTTGCTTTCTTGATTGATTCATTTCTTACATTTTACTTCTTTTTTCTGTCACTTTGGCTAACAGAGAAGATGAGGATGAAAGGTGATAAGCAGGCACGTAGCCAGAGGAGGGCACGGGGGGCTGAAGGCCCCAGAAATTCTACAAATATTTAATATAATTTAGCAGGATCAAACAAAACATCTTATATAATATGTTGTAATATACTGATGAATTCATCTTCAGGGCTTCTACCCCCCACTTTTTTACTTTAAGTTGGCTGCTGCTGATAAGGGATATAAATAAAATAGCCGAAATAAAATTCTGGCTACGGGCTTGGTGATAAGATGAAATTTACAAGTGGCGGCTTGTAGCTCTGAATTACGTAAAGGGCTACTGGGGGGGGGGGGGATGGAGTAATAGCGAAAATTAGACCAATAGTTGCACATACTTATTAGAAAATGGGGTTTCTAACAATCTATTGATTGATTGACTGAATTTCATTTTTTTACTTCGCGTTTCTGCCAGTTTTAGCTAATTGCGAAAATGAGGATAAAAGGAGTTGAGATGAAGGATATGAAGGGACAATCATAAACACATAGGTATAGACGACACACAAGTCCCACTGATGATGATACTGGCCATATGTCCAGACGCCAGAGCCTCATTAACCTGCAAAATGCAGTCCAGGGTGTGTACTACGTGGACATCAAGTGAGGTTGACATTTGGGCGTACTACGTGGACCCCTCTAACAATCTAATTTTCTCTACTGCCCCATTTTTTCCTACTAAACCTTCGCCTAATTCAGAGAAACCAACCGCCGCTGAGGATTATAAGAAACGCACGTGGACAGGACCCAACACAGGCTCCACAGAGGATCATTTGGTGGTGGGTCCAGGCGCCAGAGCCTCGTTAGTCCGGTGGGAATCGGTGTTCTTTTTCTTTGTGAGTGTCCCTTCATCAATTTCAATATATCATCACTCATCCTCATTGTCGCGATTGGCCAAAAAAAAAGGGACGTAAAATATCCTATACTCTGTCCCGGGAATCTCTGGAGCGAACGAACGAAAGCAAGCTTCTGCGCAAGTAGTGACTCGAGAGAGCTCGACCAATGAACACGTGCGAGGAACTGTATTGCGTGCAAAGGGGGGGATTGCAGTTACCAGTCTTTGCAGCAACCTGTACTGCTTCGTTCCGCCCATCCACTGTCTCCCCTTCTCTTATACGTTGTGCGCCGCCTTGCTCCTGAGCTTCCCGGGATAGGGAATAATTCAAGCAATCACGCATGTAGTTCACAGATAATTGTATGTGTTGGTAATCATTTCACCTTCGTCAAGGTTTTAATTCACGAGACCTCAAATAATTGTCATTGATAAAGGATTGATTGCGTCTGTATAAAAAACGTGATGTGCCTTAGCACTGACTCACCCTTGAACTCAATTTCAACTCAGTAAACACGTGGGAGGAAACACTGGCAAAACAAGGCTTGAACCTCCGTTCCTGCATCGCCTATATAGTTCAAGGTCAGTTTGCACCTAAAAACATGATGTTTGCCCCTCAGATGCAAGCATTGTTGCCAATCTCGTTCGTTTGAGACCAGATTTCGCGCTTCTTCAATATTTGTTGTTCCTTTATCTCTGTTTTGGTTCTTCTTCGTCATATTTCTGCCTCTTAGGCTAATCGCAGCAATATGAATGAATTATGTACTTTTGTTATTTAGCGGCGCATTTCTGACACTTCTGGCTAATCGCGACGATGATGATAAGATGCAATTGGTGAAGGGACACTCAATGTCGGTGGTGAGACCACTCGACCACTTGACGCACTCGGCCACCCATCTCGCTAAGGACCAAGATAAACATATGGAATAGATGATGGAACAAACCCAATGAGACACCGACACCTTACTCATGCTTCAATCCCGGAACCTCTGCGTTCGTAACGACCACTCAACCTAGGAGGACGGTACTTTGTTATTAAACATCTAACAAGCAAAAAATTCTCCAAGGAACCTCTTAGCTCAGGTAGAAAAAATCTACTTTGAATCAGTAGCGATGGGAAAATATTTTCATTGGAAGGGCCAAAGTGAAGGAGCAAAAATATTTGTTATTGATTCAATGATTGTATTCTTGTTTTACACTCTGTCTCAGGTATATGTGGAGCAAGCAAACGAACACAAGTCTCTGCGCAAGTAGTGACGCGAGGCGGCTCCACCAATGAACACGTGAGAGGAAATGGGATTGCTTGGAGAGGGGGAAAGCGACTGCAGTTACCAGCCTTCGCAGCAGCGTGTACCGCTTTGCTCTGCCTACTCGATTTCCCCCCTTCTCTGCCGTTATGCGCGGCCTTAATCCAGAGATAACCGAGACAGAGTATAAGTCTAGTTTATGCACAGAAAGGCTAATGGGTCTCCAGTTTCAGCGCGCTTGCCGGGACAGTTTCGGCGACAGCGTCGACGCTGACAGCATGTTTTCACACGCATCTACACAATCGGGGTTCTCGCCATGGCCTTGGAGGGAACGCACGAAAGCCTGATGGCTCCTGCCCTGCGTTGCCAACCTCAAGATAAGAAAAACTGTTTTATCTGTGAAATTATGCTAAATGCTGATACATTGTGCTAAGATCTAAATTATTATTATTGATAATTAGTAACATTAATTATTATTATTATAGTTATTTTTAGGATGATTGTAATTTTAAGTTATGCATGTATTTTCCGAGTTGAGTTCAACATTGAAGAAGAGAAAGTTTGAGATGGTTCGTCGACTACAAAGCGGAACATTTGTTTTATTTGTGCCCCACAACTTTCTACCGATTCTTGCCCAAGAGATGTTCCTCGCGATGTAGACTGGAGAATAATGAAAAGATGAAGAGGAGAGGGTGTGGTTGGAAAGGCATGACCCTGGACCGGAAATAATATCTTGATGTCATTTTATTTTTAATTTCTCAAAATATCGTCCTTTGAATTTCTCCCTCCCATAATGCAAACACAAGAGTGCTAGGTGTCAACGAAATTCAAATTGTGCTGGGTTTAGTTTGCATATTTATGCTAGGGTTGGCATCACTGCCCTGCTTCAAAACAACTCCCAGCTAAATTTTATGGCTTGGGTCTGTGTCCTCTTTTCCATTGCAAGGGGGGGGGGGGGTTGGGACCGACTCTCGATGTATCGAGGGGAGCTCCGGACGCATTCGACCATCGAAGGCTCCTTGCAGGAAATTTGTCGTGCAGGGCTACTTGTGCGCCTGTCCCATTTAGCCCCCCGTTGTTTATTGGTGCACTCGATATCGAGGTATGGAACGCCGTCGATGTTATCGGTAGGTGTGCAAACGCACTAATGTGCGATCCGAAACACTGTGCCATGTGCCTCCAGCGGGTATCAAACTCGTGACCCCTTAAAGGGCAACGACGTTACCACTACGCCATCGGCGAAACCCAATCGTTTGTTATACATTATCCAATAACAGTTATGGACTTTTTACTTGTATTTGTAAACAGTCCCTTCCAAGACAAGATTCACAGTAGTCCAGTCGGAAGGAAGACCTGGGTTCGATTCTCTGGGCTGGATGATCTCAGGTGGGAATTTTTTCGTGTATGTCTCAGCATAAATCAGATCTGGGGCTCTCCCAGCCTCTTATCAATAGGCCTGGTGGTGTCCCAGGGGGTAAAGGTGGCCGCAGCATGATGCTGACTTACAGTCTGGTCCAGATCGAGAATGTTTTCATTGATTGAGTTGGTCAGTTTGCCTCGGTAAGGACAATCAATATCTCTCTCTTTCTCTCTCTCTCTCTCTCTTTCTTTTTCTTTCCTCTGTTTCTTCATCTCTTTCTTTCTCTTCCCTTCTCTCTTTTATTCTTTTATCTTCAGCATCTCTTCCTCTCGATGCAATACTCCCTCTCTCTCTCTTTCTTTTTTTTTCCTCTGTTTCTTCATCTCTTTCTTTCTCTTTCCCTCTCTCTTTTATTCTCTTATCTTCAGCATCTCTTCCTGTCGATGCAATACTCTCTCTCTCTCTCTCTCTCTCTCTCTCTCTCTCTCTCTCTCTCTCTCTCTCTCTCTCTCTCTCTCTCTTTCTTTCTTTCTTTCTCTTTCCCTCTCTCTTTTATTCTTTTATCTTCAGCATCTCGTCCTCTCGATGCAATACTCTCTCTCTCTCTTTCTTTTTCTTTCCTCTGTTTCTTCATCTCTTTCTTTCTCTTTCCCTCTCTCTTTTATTATTTTATCTTCAGCATCTCTTCCTCTCGATGCAATACTGTCTCTCTCTCTCTCTCTCTCTCTCTCTCTGGACTGGAGTTACCCTCTTCTCTGCGGTTATGCGCGGCCTTGCTCCATAGATTCCTGGGATAGAGTATAAATAATGCATTATATTGCATTCAAAGTTTATGTGGTTGAGTTGTTAGACAACTAATGACGTAACAACCTTAAGACTTGCGCATCACAAACTCAAATGAAGCCTACACAGAGCTTTGAAAATGCTAGAAATGGTCAAAGGATGGAAATAGTACATGGTCATGAAAAAATTAATCGAATTCTTGGTCATAAGCAGTGATTTGATTTTCTTCTGGCGGTACGCAACAATACCCCGTACAGGCACCTTTTTATGGACGATTATTTATGAACATACCACAATGTTTTGAGTAGTTCTTATGATGAACAAAAGAACTAACCAAGAGCACCAGAAGCTTTCTTCCCAGAAAAAATGCACTGGTCATAAGTAGACCTCGGATTTTTAGGTTCTAAAAAGCTTGCTTTTAGATTCCTAAAATAGGCTCTAAACTCCTAAAATAGGTTCTAAAAATACTAAAATAGGTTCTAAAAATCCTAAAATAGGTTCTAAAATTCCGAAATAGGTTCTAAAAATATTAAATTAGGCTCGAAAAATCCTGAAGTATAGGTTCCAAAAAACTTAAATGGTACAAAATTCCTGAAATTACTGATTAGACAGAATCGTTAAACAATCACAAGAATCAAATAAATTTTAGTAGGTATATGTAACAACCAAATGTTAATTTTATAACCAAGTTTTCATTTGTATGCATATTTTTCAAAATTATCCACAAATTATTACACTTCTGCTGTTAGCAAAAAATACTTGTTGGTATGAACAATTAATTACGTATATATAATTTGCTGGACAGTATCAGGGTGGCTATTCACTGGGAATTCTTTGAATTCCAGGAATTATGCGTGAATTTTGGTAAAACATGAAAAAAAGGTACAAGCAGATGTTTTATTTTATATTTATATTTTAATTAACTTTCAACTTAAATATAGTCAGTGGTGTAGTGAAACGTTTCTTTGCAAGGCGTGAAAGCTACAAAAGGACCGAACTCACGCGAAAGTGAGTAAGACCATATGGATCATAAGTTTGCACTTTGGACTGTGCAGGTAGTAGAAGCGATTTGGTGCCAAACCTGGGAAGACAGTTCACTTTGTCTTAGTATTAAGGGTCCATAGTGTGGGGGGTAAAAAGTAGGGGGGTAATTGTTCCGTTTAATCACCGTCACTGCGTGCAGGTAACAGTGTCAGACATTTTTTTGTTTTGTTTAGAGCTTTGAAAAACATGTTTCAAACACGCCAGTCATTGAATTGTCTCGCTACCAAATCTAGTAAATACCTCTGAGAGATGTAAAAATTCTGTAAAACCTAAAAGAAATATAAAAACTTAAAAGAATATTTAATTTAGGCACATAAACCTAAAATAGGTTCTAACAAGCAAAATAAGTTATTTTAGGCACTATAAAACTTCGACAGTTGTTGCGGTTTTTAATGAAACGCTGACATAACTTGTTATTTTTTATTTACCTGCAAAGGAAAAAAATAGGTTAAAAACTTTAAATCCGAGGTTTAGTCATAAGTAATCACTAATCACATACATGATACATGGCATGGGTATGGCCTCATCAATCGAGATATATGTGGTTGGCAACACTGTCACGTCGTAAGGCCAGAAGTATGGTTTGTTGAAGGAAATGCGTAGATCTGCTGTTGGTAGGGCATAAAACCTTTATTACTTACACCACGTGTTATGTCCAATCTACGTTACGTCCATTACGACAAATTTCATATTGTTTTCCTCGTAAGTTATTCAAGTTGTAACCATACCCATACACCTTTCAGAAAATAAACACCCTGTCATGGTTTTGAATCTTACATTGACTAGGCCACCAACAAAAGCATGAGAGTGCTATTTACGTCCGTTACACTGGAATGTGTGCGTGCGCGCTCGTATTCGTGTGAGTGGGTGTGTGTGTGTCATTCAGGTCTCAGATTTCACCATGAGGGTATCCTCAACAGTGTATTTTCTTATTGAAAAATACACTAAAAGTTGTCCACTCCTAACGTGAGAAAGTTGTTTAATGCGTCGCTAACTGCAAAGCAGCACTCAAATGACAGGCAGAGACATAACTATACTCTGTCCCGGGAATCTCTGGAGCGAGCGAACTAAAGCAAGTGTCTGCGCAAGTAGTGCCTCGAAAGGGCTGGACAAATGAACACGTGCGAGGGAACTGGATTGCTTGGAGGGGGAAAAGGACTGCAGCTACCAGCCGTTTGCAGCTGCGTGTACTGTTACGCTCCGCCCACTCGCTTTCTCCCATTCTCTACCATTATGTGCGGTCTTGCTCCAGAGATTCCTGGGATAGAGTATATAGGGTGAGTGGATTCACAAAAGTCCACGGCCCTGTGAGGTGAAGTGGAGCCCACCCGCTTTTCTATCTCTATATATTTCCTCCCTTCCTTCCTTCTTCTGAAAACGTAGTTTTAACACTAATTAAGTTAAACACAACGTGTACGTACGAGTCCTAACATTCGTATGGCTCTGAAATAACAAACGGCACTCTACTGATTAATTAAATGATTCTCTGACGTCGTTTTTCTGCCACTTTTGGCTAATCGCGACTACGAGAAAGAGTAATGCTGAGATGGCATTGATGAAGGGTTTACTAACAGAAAGAATACCCATGCCCAGGACTTAATTCGAACCCGGCACCACTGTCGTCGTAGCGGCCTCTACTACCCACTCCGGCACGGAGGTTGTCAAATAATAAATTCTATGGCAGACGAAAATCTACTTAAGGAGCGCCATAACGAACTAAACAATCCTCACACCAGTCGAGGTGTAAGAGGTGTCCTTCATGAAGGCACCCAAATGTAAATCTCTCTTCCACGTAGTACACCCTGACTGCGTTTTGCAGACTAACGAGGCTTTGGCACCTGGGCCTGCGGCCAGAATAATCCTCTGTAGGAAATATGTTGTGGCGTCCATATGTGTTTGTGATTGTCTCTTCACCAACTCATATGGCCTCCCTTATTCCGCAGTGGTAGTGTCGTCGCCTCATAATCAAGGGGTCCCGGGTTCCCGGTGGAGGCACATAGTGGCTTGTTCCCACTTTAAACTGAAGTTCCTGTCCCAATTGGTTTATCTATGCATAAAGTGGACTTAAAACATCAATAAACGACCCAATTCATCAACCATCGCTATCAGCCGAATGTAAGAGACGAAAGGGGAAGTAAATTAAACCAAGTCATTCAGTCGTTCACGCCAGTACAACCAATGGTCAAATCTCGTGCAACTGTCGGAGCGCAGTTGTAACCAGATCGGCTCCGGTCATGTGACCGTGCGGCGCAGTTACCATGCATCAAAGCTTTGTATTACACTCCGCTGTATATAGCACAGCCTATTTTTCAGGGTTGCCAATTTGATGCTTTTTACACCAGGTCTGGTGTTTTGACACCTCGAACTGGTGCCAAATTTTTGAAATTGCGCCAAGGCGAATTTCAGATTTTCTGGTGTAAATTCTGGTGCAAAAAATTGCATGTGAATTTTCAAATTGTAATGAGTTTTAATTTATTTATTCTTCATGACAGCTTCGTCGGGGAAATTCTCATGCCGGGAGACTGTCTCAAGATCCCCACCGGGCCGCGTCAAGCGTTACGAATTCGTGCCCCACTCCCCGGTGTTTTGAAACGTGGGACTGCTGCCAACTTTTTTATATTTGCGCAAAGGCGCAATTCTGGTGTTTAATTTATTTTATTATTTTCTAGATTTTCTCGTGTAAATTCTGGTGCGAAGAATCTCATAGTTATATTCAATTTGTAATGAGTTATAGCTTCACTTGGGAGTTAAAAATATCTACATTAATGCAATGTAATTAATTTGTAACTACGCATTTCAAATACACTGGAACGGATATTATTAACATTCCATACTGACCATCGATATACACTATATATTACTTTTATTGAATTAGGCCTCCAGTTGTTTCCACCCCCCCCCCCACCGCTTTTTCTAGCCGTAGCTATGGCTTTTGTCAAAACAAAGTTTCGGAATTGATTAACGAAATATACACGGGCCAAGATTCTCATAAAGAAGACGTTTTCTTTGTGAGATGATGATGATGCTTTATAAACGAAAATATACTATTGTATATGACGTACTTTTTATGACGTAGCGCTATTTCTGGTGATTATTTTGCTATGCCTAGCGCTTTTCTGGTGATTTTTAAATTGAAATGTAGCGCGTTTCTCCGCTGGCACTTGGCAACCCATTTTTTGTTCGTGATGCGATACGACGCGATGAATTATTTCGCTGGTGGTGTTGCAAGTCTAGTTGCCTTACCTCTCTCTCTCTCTCTCTCTCTCTCTCTCTCTCTCTCTCTCTCTCTCTCTCTCTCTCTCTCTCTCTCTCTCTCTCTCTCTCTCTCTCTCTCTCTCTCGGTTGCTCTCTGGTAATGGCTGGCAGCGTGCATTCTGAAGGTGGTAACCCAGCGGCAGCGCTATGATTAACCCTAGCATTCCCGGGAGGGGGGGCACCACTTCTATTATTCAACTTTCAAAATGTTTATAAAAAAATTGAAAATAAATTTCATTGTTCCCTATGTTCTGAATATTCTGCATTAGATTTGTTCATAAAAAACATTAATGTAAATAGGAGGCAAAATGCGCTTGGAGGGCCTCTCAGTCGCCATCTTTGAATGAGTGTTATTCGAGACATCATGCCAGGGAGATTGTACAATTGGTTGGTAATGAAGGTATTTTTTTGTAATTATTATAATTAATAAGTAACTATATATACATAAACAGGAAAGCAAACACAATTCAATAACAAAATAGTTTCTTGAATTTTAGTGATTAAAAAAAAGTGTGGACCTTTCTTCCTCAGGTAAGAAAGTTTCTCGTATCGCTAGGGAATGCTATTTAGGAGGTGTGCTGTTGAGAATACGCATGTTTTAGCCACTAAATAAAACACCAATCAACTTTTAGTAGGCATCTATGATAATATGACAATGAAACTGAAACTGAAAAATTCTAGCGCATTGTTTCACTTAGGCTTGATTCTAGCGCAACATATACGTTTGGAAATTTGAAAGAAACATCTTGTTCAACGGAGGCCAATGACTTACATGGACGACCGGAGAATTTTTTGAGACTCAAGCAGGGTATATTCCCACGGGGTAGGGGTGCAAACTAGGCATATTTTCCCCGCTAATATTGTTGCTCTAAAAAATAAACCTTCAGTTTGACGTTATCATGTTCCTACAACGCTATTATAATACTTATGTTAAATTACTTTAACCAAAATGAAATTATATGTGTGACGTATGTAATTTTGATTGATATCCATTTTCAAGAGGAGCCGTGGATACAACTCTCGTTAAATAATTTCCGGAGCATGCCCTAATGATATCTTGAAACCAACTGAATTCTTTGTTCCAGTGCAACATGGAGAAAAGAGGAAGAAGAAGTAGGCAGAAAATAAAACCGTTAATTAACAATGACAAAAAACAATCATAAAAGAACTCACACTGAGCAATAGGCAATTATCGGAAACCTCAAACAGACCACTTGAACAAACAATTCTTAAGAACAATGACGACAAAAGAAAGAAAACGGCCCAGCCGCCAATCTTTATAGAGACTGCCGCCAGTACAGTAAAGTCAATTCGGCTTCTCTTTCAGAGTAGGATAATTGCTTGCATTTGCCTGTTGTATACAATAACAGCGGTCTCACTTCAGTAGCTGTAATTCGATGCTCGATAAGACGACGTCATAATATATCCCCCCGGTGCCGCTCCTGTGGTGACCTCTGCTCCTGTCACTTGAAGTCTCATCGGGTTTTGGGGTCCTTAGAAGGGTCCAATTAGTATGGAGTTCTTACCACAACTTCGCGAACGGAATAAGACGCCCGCTTCAAGACAAAGGGGGATTGAAGATGGAGCGATCGCTATCTCCCTGAAGCACTTATTTGATTTTGATTTTTCTTCCACTTTTAGCTAATCGTAACGATGAGGATGAGTGATGATATGATGAAATTGATGAAGAGACACTCACAATGAACACCCATGTCCAAGCTGCGATTCGAACCCGAGACCCCGACGTCGTAGCACGATGTGTTAACCACTTCGCCACTGAGGTTGGCATCTGATGCCCTTGAAGAGGCGTCGTGGCCAACTTTCGCAGATAGCCTTTCCTTTCTCACAGATTGATAAATAAATTGCACGGTTAAAGAGAAAGACAGGAAGAAATAAAAAAAACGAGAGAAAAGAAAAGAGAAAGAAAGAAAAGCGAAATTTAAAGAGAAAAGAAAAGGTAAATAAATTTATAAGAGAGACAGGGAGAAAAATAGACAGGGAAAAAGAGAGAGAGAGAGAGAAGGAAGAAGAGTAACAGCAGATCGATGGGGAAGAAGAAACTTAACAGAAAATGGAGGCAAAGAACATCAAGAAGAGAGGAAGTTGAGGAAATATCCTTTTTTTCCTAGTGTCCGAAGACGAGGCCCAACATAATATATGTTCATTTTGGGTCATTGTAGGCCAGAAAAAGGTGGGTTTTATTTGTCCTTTTTCGGCGTTTTTTGGCTTATTGGTCCTTGTTTAGCCTTTTTTAGGTCTTAACGGCTTTTTTTTGCAACTTCACCTTCTTTCGACTACGTTTTTACTGCCCATTCTCAATTCGAATAATCATCAGATCATCACTATCACCTCTTAAACATCCTTTCTGTAGTAAAGAAATAAAATAAATAAATAAATATATTTGAACCATCCCTGAAACGAGAGAAAAACATTTTGGACGACTGAAGCAGGTACGGTACAAGATCCTTTAACCGTAACTTGTCTGGAAGGTCGCGCTGTAAGTGGCAACTTTCTCTTGTTTTGAAGCTTTCAGCACGGTGTATACGACCATATACATTAAATATGTAATTAAAACTGAAGTTATGAATTAATTTGGATCACATTTATACGTCCTTTTTTCCGTTTTTAGGTCCTTTTTTGATATTTTTTGGTTTTTTTATAGGTCTTTTTTTGGAAATTTATAGGTCTTCAACTTCAGAGCCCTAGTAATCACGAATGAATAGTTGCTAAAACACAAGATATCTAGGAAAAAGATACAAGGAAAGATAGACAGGAAAGAGTAACAAATACAAGAAAGGAAGGATACAGAAGTGCGCAATTTCTCCTTATTTCAAAGGGGGAGTCAAGCGACCCTCTCTGACTCTCCCTGCGGCCACCCATGAGTTCGAATGATGAACACAATAAAGCTTGACGCCCACTGAAACGCCGGAAGCGCGGCAATAGAACGGAACAGTTTCGCTTCCAGCGTCTCAGTGGGCCATAACTCTCAAGATAACCTGCAGAAATATTTTCGTTTCTAAAAAATTCCGTTACAGGAGTAACCAATATCTTGCTGTAATGAAGACAAGAAATGACTGGAAGAATACATACTTCTCATGGCTTAAGGTGAAGAGAGACTTCTTTATTTCAGTCGAATTATGCACTTTCGTGCAAGTGAAAGGTTAGTGTTCATATACACGGTTCACTTACATATACATGGTTTTCTCTATTTGGAGGTGTGTAGAATTACACATCTACTGCGAACTGGGAAAAGTAATGTACTTCCAAGTGTATCTCCACTCTAGTTTCTTTTCTTTGTCTAAAGTTAAGGTAGTTATTTATGCAATACACGTTCTAGTGTTATGTTACAAACTTCCTGAGCGCACGTCACTTTCCTCTCATATTGGAATTCTAGTTTTTCATGAATTGCAAAACCATGGCACTATGAGATTATGATTACCATCATTCCTATTCTCTCTCTCTCTCTCTCTCTCTCTCTCTCTATCCCTCTCTCCCCGTCCCTGCAAATAAATGGCACTCCTTTCCTAACTCTTTCTCTGTGTATGTATCTCCAGCCAACCTGTGTGGAATAAATAGGGAGATAGATATGTCCCGTCACATTCGTTCGGCATCCCTAAGACACTATAGGTCTTTTAAACTCTTACGGCGGCCGGTTCTCATGCTGACAAGGGAAGTGGGGAGCGGGGATTCCGCCACAGACCAACCAGACAACAGCGGTGGCGCCGAGAGTTACTACCCGGTTGGAGGAAATACTACGTGCACTACGTTCAACAGGCTGCTGATTTTCTTATCGTGCTAGATTGATCGCTTCCCCGCTCCCCACTTGCCTTGCCAGCATGAGGATCCGCCGCCGTAAGAGTAGAAAATACCTACACTAACGCTAATAATTTGTTTTATATTGAGAAGGGACTCGAAATATTCATGTCCAATACATGGATTTTACGCTCAGTCGAATTATGTAGGATTTATTGAAAAATTTGAACGAATCGTTACCAAATTATCCCCGTAGCGCTGTATCGTCTCTTCGAGAGAGGCCAAGTTCAAATTAACGGATGAACTGCATGTGGGTGGGTGGGTCTCGTCGAGCGGTCAGTTCTTTACGGAAGACACGTTCTTTCTGATTTTCATTCGAAGCGAAAGGCGGCGTTGGCAGCATTATGACTGCAACGACAACGGCGACAGATCCTGGGACGACTACGGCGACAGCTCCTGCGACGACGACGGCGACAGTTCATGCGACGACGACGGCGACAGCTCATGCGACGACGACGGCGACGACAGTTCATTCGACGACGACGGCGACAGCTTCTGCGACGACGACGGCGACAGCTCATGCGACGACGACGACGACGGCGACAGCTCATGCGACGACGACGGCGACAGCTCATTCGACGACGACGGCGACAGCACATGCGACGACGACGGCGACAGTACATGCGACGACGACGGCGACAGTTCATGCGACGACGACGGCGACAGTACATGCGACGACGACGGCGACAGCTCATGCGACGACGACGGCGAAAGCTCATGCGACGACGACGGCGACAGTTCATGCGACGACGACGGCGACAGCTCATTCGACGACGACAGTGACAGTACATGCGACGACGACGGCGACAGTTCATGCGACGACGACGGCGACAGTTCATGCGACGACGACGGCGACAGTTCATGCGACGACGACGGCGACAGCTCATGCGACGACGACGGCGACAGTTCATTCGACGACGACGGCGACAGCTCCTGCGACGACGACGGCGACAGCTCCTGACGACGACGACGGCGACAGCTCCTGCGACGACGACGGCGACAGCTTCTGCGACGACGTTGTAAGCGTTACACCATTTGATTTCAATAGAAGCAGACGACAGAAGTTCTGTTGCCGGATTTTTCCGTGTTTCCCCGCGTCTCAGTTTGCGGGGTCGCTATCTAGAACTAAAATAAAATAAGGCAAAACTTAAAAAGTAATCATGAATATGTATAAAACCGTAGTTGCACAGTGGGATGCATAAGTACTACCAATCAAATTGCCCATCGCTATCTTTGTTTTAAGTAACGGGAGTTTCAAGAATTGAAACGGAATGCAAACAAGCTCCCGGTCTGCGCATTGGTGTTATTTGCGAGTGTTCCTTCATCAATTTCATCATATCAACACTCATCTTCATCTTTGCGATTAGCCAACAGTGGTACAAAAGCGAAGTAAAAAAAATCAATCAAAATTGGTATATTTTCTGTGCGGCCCACATTCACGCAGCGCAGAACTGTTAACTTGACAAAATCCTGATTTCCTGCTAGCTGGTCCGTAGCCATAATTTTATTTCGAGGTGGGCTCATCCCTTATCAGTAGGAAACGGATTTTAAGGTGCGAAATTATGGTCGGGAAAGGGAGAGAAAGGTTCTGAAAATATTTTCAAAAAGGATGGAAAAAATGGTGTTGATAAAATGCCTTTATTCAGGTCTAACCAGTTACAATAACATTTTTTATTCAATACTGTACCAAATAACAATTAGTAATAATCACATAAAGTAACCAGTATTTAGGAAGTAAACGTGGCATTTACTGGGTTTCAATCAACTTGATACATTATCTTGGGAACTATTGCGACTGCAATGATTATATTATACCATTTTATAGCTCTCGTTCTGCTCTACAAAATGAGACTATAGGATTTTATGCAGCTGCTCAAGAGGAGTAAAAATCATTAATTTTACTGTAACAATTTTTTAACAATACATGAAAAAAGAGGAAGGGAAAAGGGGCTGAAGCATCAAAGTGTGTTCATTTTACTCGATTTCATGTCTTAAAATACATATCTCAAACGATCGGTGTGAAAACGCTATATTTTTGGAAAGGTGCCGCACCTTAAAATCTGTTCCCTACTTATCAGCAGCCGCCATCCAACTAACTAACTCTCTAGCCTTCTTCTTCCAGTGGATATATTTTGGATATGTTCAATTGACATCCACTGGATATCTGCTGTATATTCATTTGTCCGCATACGTGATATGCAAAAGATATCCAGAAAGGATATGTTTTGGACATTTTCGGATCACTTTTGGACATGTTTTGGACATCAAGTGGGACGTATTCTGGACATTATGCTTTGATTTAGACCTTTTTGTACGTACTTTGGATACGTAAACACGTATGAACACGAAAAGTACAATTTTTGATCATCTGGATATTATTTCGTTATGAAAGGATGCATGCAACAGTCAACCACCAATATTTGTTACTAATTTCCTTGCTCCCCCTTAAAATAGGCACTAGTCAAGTTGGATAGTTCAATGAACTAACCGATCTGTAACTACGCACTGGTAATGAGCAGGCTGGAAAGTTCATATGAACTAATCGAACTCTGAGTACGTGTGTCAGTTTTTCTCCACCACACATAGGTCCTGATTATATAGTCATGAAACAGAAGGGTTGGTCATGGGAGATTCACGTTTATTCACTGCATTACATTTTCTTCTCATCCTTGTAGCTTAATGTTCACACATCTTTCGAAGGGTTTAAAAAAACTATTTTTCATTATACCGTGCGTTCATTTCGATCTGCAGCCGAGAGATCGGGAGAAGCGTGGCGGGCGGCGCTGACGGAGATGCCGACATTTTCGGCCTGTAATGCCCGCTTATTTTTATAGACATATGCAGACATTTATATAAATATTGCAAAACGATCACTAACCTGTGTTATAACACGCAAAAGTTCTTCTGTAATTCATCCAAGTTCTGCTCTTATATACACAAAAAAATACGCTTTAGAAACGATGTTAAGAGCCACAGATAATAAAACATTTTAATCATAGTTTTGACCAGTAACGTCCTGCTTAAGTTTATATCCTTGAAAGAGTTTTGTGCCGATGGGGATCGTTTGGAGGTTTTGAATGTGCAACACTGTATCAAGATTACGCTGTAGTAGAAACCGTTAAAAGTCAATAGTGTTCGTGAGCTTCCTTGCAATCCGAAATCTCCGAGCTCGAGTTTTTTGTTCCTTCGCGACTAGATGAAGACAGAGTTGTAAATATAGTGGCGAGCAATGTAAACCAAGAGCGTGTTAATTTCGTACTGTGCGCAAGAGTGTTATTCTTGGTTACTTGCAGTTACTTGTTTGTGTTATTGTAGTGTGTATGTGTGACGTGTCAGTGAGACGATTGGAATGCCAGCCGCAAGATTCACGTTAGAACAAAGATTTTTTTATGTATGACACGTACCTACGTGAAAACAAACTCGTGTCGAGACGTGTGTAGGTAATTTGTATAGAAATTCCCATGCGTTTCAACTCCACACAGAGATACGGTTAGACATCTTGTCCTTAAATTACGAGAAACTGTATCGTTAAATTTTAAAACACCTAAGCAAAAACGACGGATTCTAACCGAAGCAAAACTCGATGATATTGATGCAGCGTTAGAACGTTCTCCAAACAAACCTCTACGCCGTGTTTCACAAGAGGTGGGCGTGTCAAAATCATCTGCACATACAGTCACTAAGCTACTAAAATTAAAACCATACTCTTATAACACAGGTTAGTGCTCGTTTTGCAATATTTATATAAATGTCTGCATATGTCCATAAAAATAAGCGGGCATTTCAGGCCGCAAATGTCGGCATCTCCGTCAGTGCCGCCCGCCACGCTTCTCCCGATCTCTCGGCTGCAGATCGAAATGGACGCACGGTATTTATAATCAAATATACCATTATTTGTGTTACGAAACTTAAGTTTCTTTTATACATTTTGCGAGTGCCACGTAGCGACTGCAGGTAACATCAACATCATAATGTATCCACATTTCACTTCATAACTCTATTTCGGTTTTTATTTTATTTCGTCATTATTGTTTATGTCTAATGAGTATCTCTATTGTATATTAAATGGGTGTGTCCATTGTTATATATTTTTAAAAATGTACCCACCCACGTTAAGTACCACATAATTACTTCAAGCTTTCGTCCAGCTTGCCATATCAAGCTTGCTATCGTAAGGTTTCCGCAAGCTTGTGTGCTATCTGGGTATATTATTTGGAGATTTGTGATGCTATAAGCGAGCATTGGCCCGATTCTTGTATGCAGTGTATTGTAGCGTTTCTGATTCTAAGATTTAAAAAAGTTTCAATCGCTGATAGTAGCAAATAACAAGACGCTCACCAACAAGGAAAACAGTCACAAGCTTCGGATTCACTCAGGCGTAAAACACACGAACTGAAAATGATGTGTATAGCTACTGTCTATGCTAAATATATATATATATAAAGGGTTTTCCCGGTTGAGCTAAGTAGGATTTACTCGATTTTAGTCTCGATTGTATTGTAGCGTTTAGTAAGACTAAATCGAAATTTTCTGATTCTAAGAAGAAAAATATTAAATCACTAAACATAATAAGTAAATAAGTTTAGAAACGCTAATGCTTCAATGCAATTATTGTTTCAATTATAAGAATAACGGGAATTCTATGACAACTTTTTAGGGGTGTGCGGGACAGAATTTTTTGGGTCGGAACGGGAAATTTTTTAAATCCTGACATTCGGGACGTGACAAATTCGAAGTTCAAAATTTGCCGAAGCTCTGGAAATCTCGAATTCTACACGTCATTTTCACTTTAAGTGATTGCTTTCGCATTTCTGGTACAAAAACGAATAATTTTCGATAAGTTCCAGACATTTACAATGCAGAAAACGTCGAGAATTAACTGCTTCTAAAAATGACCATTCGGTATTTCCGGACTGCTCGGGATCCCGAAAAGTCGGGAATTCATTTCCCCAAGTCGGGATTGGGTCCGCAAATTTTTTCCCCGATCCCGGTCCCGACTTTTCGGGATCCCGCACACACCTACCATTTTCTAATATTCGAAACATATCTTATTTATGTTCATTGTTGGATAACAAGTTTTGGATCAGTTCTAGCCATGTATTAGATTTCCAGAATTGTATGTATTTTCGATATCCAGTTTTGGAGAAGATCTGGATATGTTTTGGATATCCAGAATTTGATGTTTTGAACATTTCGTTTTGGAAGAGATCTGGCGACGTATTGGATATTCGGAATTGGACAATGTTTCTTACAAAAAGTTCTACACACGTTTAGGCTGTATATTAGATATCAAGAATTTGTCGAGTTTTAGAAGTCCAGTTATGGATATCCCAAGACGTCCAATGGATATTCAGAATTCGATATCCAGAAATGGATATCTAATGGACATTCAATGGATATCCATAATATTCATGGATCTGTTCTGGACATTGTGGATAACCAATGGATATCCCTGGGAGATTTGTGCTGTATGGGTTAAACCCGAAGATTCATGGCTGCAGCAACACAGGCCTTCGATCTGTCCCTATCCTGAGCAAGATCTATATACTCTTTTCCATCCCTACCGATTTCCTTTAGGTCCATCTCAACGTTATCCCTCCATCTTCACCTTGGCCTTCCAACTGGTCTCTTACCATCAAGTTTCCCAACAACAATCCTGTAAACTCCTCTTTCCTCTCCCATTCGTGCCACATGGCCTGCCCACCTAAGTCTTCTTGATTTAATCATTCTAATAATATCTGGACATGAATACAAATTATGTAGTTCTAAATTATGTAACCTTCTCCACTCACCTGTCTCCTCATCCCTTTTAGGTCCAAATATTTTTCTAAGAATCTTATTTTCAAATACTCTCAATTTACGTTCATCTTTTATTGTAAGGGACCAAGTTTCGCATCCATATAATACTACAGGCAAAATTACTGTTTTGCATTAAGTAGTTTCTTAGATATTAAACGAGAAGACAAAAGTTTATGAAGAGAAAAGTAACATGCATTTCCTGAATTAAGCCTGCTTTATAAAAAATATTTATTAATAATGTTCGACGTTAAAGGGTCTGGTGATTTCTGCTTCCATGAATACAAGAAAACCTTGTTGGAAGGTAAGGAGATTAAATGGTAAAAATATCCCTGTGCGTTGCATCGTGCGATGAAGGCATGGAATATGGTTGATTGATTGAAATGGTGTTTTAAGTCCACTTTATGCACAGTATAGCTAATTGGAACTGGATCTACAGTTTAAAGTGGGATCCGAACCACTATGTGCCTCCACAGGGTATCGAACCCGGAACCCCTTGATTACAAGGCTTCCACTGCGCCATCAGGGAGGCCACACACATGGAATATGGATGTAGTGCCCACAGATTAAGTGATTATATTTTCCTTTATACGATAATACTCTCTTCACTTCACTACACACACTTTCATTTACCAAAACCATATTTGATGTTTATTAAGAGAAGTCCGTGGCACAGTTGAATTAATTTCCTGAATGCAACTGTTAATGAGATTTTAAAATAATGACAATATTGTTCTCTGAGATGTACTACTCAATTCAAGTAGTATCTGTGTATCTGGGGCAATCTCGAAACTTATCTATACTTCGGTAGGATATAATGAGGCTGCAGTAAGGACGTGTGGTGTATTTAAAACCTTCCAGCGGGGGGAAATTTCAGTAATTTCTTTCGGAGCATCAGAGCTGTGTACGAATTAAGCTTTTTGCTTTGAGGGGGATGTCCACTCAGAGGCATGCTTGTGATTTCATTTCGGGAGGTATGTTTTTTTTGGGTATGTAAATTTGTATATGTTACTAGTTACGAAACTAAACTATTACCTTGCACTTCCTTAGAACAGTAGTCATTATAACTTTTACATGTAATTTAGAAACGCTTAGTAGGCCAATATTTAATTTACATTCCCCCAAACTCATACATTGAAATAGTAACACTGACACTGAGAAAACTTGACCAAATTTCTATTTCGGTTCAACTCAATGACGGCGTGAGGGCGAGAAATGTGATCTACGTCCAACGAACGAAGCTGATGATATCAGCTTTACTTGCGTGCCACGGCGGCAGGTTTTTGTAGTTTATTAACAATGGACAGAACAACGGCGCTGGCCTGGGAGCTTTTTGAAAAGCCTGTGCACCCGACGACAATGTAAACAAGTCAACAATGAGCTATTTAAAAATAGAACTTCACACGCGAAGCTACATGAAATTAGGTTAGTTAGTTTTTTCCCCCTAATGTTTTTCAGTGGTGTTTGTTCCATGGTATATACTAAAGTCGAGCCAAGCTAACTTTAAAGGTGGGACCCGCCTTAATGGCAATACCCTCTGTTGTCGCATATACCTACGAAAAAAAATCTGCGGTCAAGCAGCCAATTAGACCTACCGCTGCCCCCTGTAACAAGCGGTAACTTTAGAATCCCTCCTCCCCAAGGGGCCAGCATGGAGACAGGATTTTGTCAAAATAACCGTTCTGCGATGTGAATGGGGGCCCGGAGTTAACGTGGCCCGGGTATAGTTATATGCTTTAAATTCTATTTTTTTTCGGGGAGGAGGGGATAAAAAGATTACCTGGCAAAAATTGAAAAAATATTTTCTTCTGCCGGGGAATCACACTGCATCAGAGTATAATACTATATATACAATATCCCCCATAAGCATGGGTGAGGGGAGGCAAAGGGGCCGTTGTCCCTCCCTGTGGGGAGGGTGCTAAACACATGGGTTTATCTTGAGTTGCCAAATCTAGAAGTGCACGTGTGCTGCAAAATTCCTAATCCTTATTAGAAATAATTTAGTAATGTAAAATCACTTAAAATCACATATAAAATTTTGTCTTATTAGTTGGTGTTTAAAAAATGTTGGTGTTAAAGCGACACACGGTGGTCCTAGGAGGTCAACACCACATTTTGGTCAACGTGTAACGTCAGTGGTGTTACAATACAACAGATAAATGAGGGTAAACATCACGGCGGTAGTCAAGGGTATACGGTGGTATACGTCGTATACCCTCAAGTTAACTTTACTCATTAGCGTATACCTTCTGCTACAATGCTTTTACCTTCTACTTTCGTTTTCGTTTATATTTATTCATGTAATTTGGCCATTACTTCAGTGAGCTTATCACGGCATAAGAAACAATGTTGAGGAGAGAGGAGATGAATATACCATACGCCTTATCATTTTATCGCATTCATGTCGCTGCTTTAATACTTTTGTAAAAATGTCAACAGTTAATTTTAACAGAACATTCGCTAACTTGGTTGGTCTGTTTGTGCGGGTCTGGAGTAATATGAAGTAAAAGTTTTACTTACTATGAATTGAGATTTCGGAGTATCGAGTAAGTCTCATGTGAAAATCTTAACAATGCTCTTTTTTCTTTGCCTCTTGTCATTAAACGCGACAATTAAGGTCTGTTGTACTTCATATTTAAAAACGGAGGGGACATTAATTGAAGGGGGTCGGGTGTAAAACATGGTTTGATTGATTTGGTGTTTTAAGTCCAATTTATACACAGTAAGGCTAATTGGGACTGGACCTACAGTTTAAAGTGGGATCCGAACCACTATGTACCGCCATATCGAACCCGGGACCCCTTTGTAAAACATGGTAAGTGACTTTTTGGTCATTTCTGAGTTCATTAAGAAAAAGGTTATTAGAAGCTATACTGTAGATAAATTGTTTTCGTCTTGTGTTTACTAATTTCAGAACGCTTCACCGAGTCCAATGCAAATTGTATGACATGGCAATTTCACTCGAAAATTGAAGGATAGCACATTTTACTTTGTAACTCAAAAATTACCAAAATTTCACTTACCATGTTTTACACCCGAGACCTTCAATTTTTCGCAAAGTCTTTCCCACGTTTTTTTTTCTTCATTTTTTAGTATAATTATGAGTATTATTAAAGTTATTAGCAGCTATACAAGTTGATAATTCACAAAAGCAATACCAGTGACTTTTCCATAAATGCCCAAAAGTCAACCTCCCTTCCCTACCCTGGCTGACTTTTGCAGCCTAGCGAGGTTCTGGCGTATGGAATCGCAGTCAGTGGGGCTCGTGTTGCTGTCCATTTGTGTTTGTTTTTTCACCCATTTCATCTTATTACCTCATTACCTTATTCATCCTCATATTCATGAATAGCCAAAAGTGGCAGAAAAACGAAGTAAAATAAATACATCAAACCAAAACAATATCAACAAGAAAATAAAATACATAAACATCCTGTATTGAAGCATGTACAATACTACTGTAGCCTTTGCTTGTAAATGGAAGCATTAAAATATGCCTTTCATACGTTTATGTTTTAAATATGCCTCGTTTATGTCAATTATGGGTATATTATCATCATCATCAGTATTCTAACATGAATGACATTTTTTTTGTAAAGTTAAGTGATTTAATATATTTTAATTGAAACATAATCCAAAGTTAATGCAAATATAGTCTCCACTTAACGTTTCACAAAACTTAGCGTATACCCTCTGATAATTTGGGGATTACAGCACTGGTAAACGTACACCAAAATATGAGTTGTTAAGTTCGCTTTATGCACAGATAGGCTAATTGGGACCTACAGTTTAAAGTGGGATGTGACTGTACCTGGTATCGAACCCGGCGCCCTTGATTAAAAGGAGACAACGTTATCACTACGCCATGGCCAAAATCTTGCGTGGACCTGCAGGGACCATTGTCTGTGTTGCTCTAACACCAGTGTTTTATCGGGGCCTCGCCTATGACGTAGTGGTAACATCGTCGCCTTGCAACCAAGGGGTCCCGGGTTCGTTACCCGGTCGAGGTATATTCTACAGTGGTTCGGATCCAACTTTAGGTAGGTCCAGTCGCGATTAGCATATCTGTGCATAAAGTGGACTTAAAACAACAATTTAATTTAACCAGTGTTTTTTCAGTGTACTGCTCCTGCTAATTCCAATATTGTACAACACTTTTGTTTCTGAGTTTTTAAGTCCATTTTACTCACAAATAGGGCTAATCGGGACTGGACCTACGCTTTGAAGTGAGATCCGAACTATTATGTGCCTCCACAGGATATCGAACTCGGGGTCCCTTGATTACAAGGAGAAGACGTTTCATTTTACGTTTTGAAGGACGTGAGACATTGAAGACAAAGAACCTCTTGTTCTTGTTTCCTGGAAAGTTCTTCGCCAACACACCCTTGCTGCAACGAGGGGAAAAACTGTAACCGTCTTTCTCAAGAGGTCAAACACTTCCCACACGACCTGTGCATTGCGTCACGGCGCTCCCTTATCCCATTAAGTCCGTTGCGTCTCATATGATATCGCCGAAAGTAAAAAAAAAAAAAATCCCAGCTAAAGGGTTGACCAACAAGCCATCCTGCACTCATGGCCATGACGCAACAACGCTTTGTGTGCTCCAGGAAAGCCGCTCGCAGCTGAACCCTCTCACCTTGCACCTTCAGCCATTGGCGTTATTGACAACCTACGTGACTGTCTCGCTTGTATCGCCAACATTCCGACAGGAAATATAAATATCGGCAGAGGGATATTGTTGTCAACAGCAGAACTGCTGGGCAATCTGCAAAACACAAAAACAACAGCTAAAGACGTATTTCCTGCCTCCGAATGAGGTCAAGCGTATGCAATTCCTCCACCCACTCACCCCCCTCATATTACAAGTGTGTGGGGAGGGAGCACATCATACACATACAAGAGATGTTATAAATGTTACTAAGAAAATGAAGCTTGCATAACATATTCTTCATTTCCATTTCCGTTCTACCTGTTGGGTAAATCGCGACGATGAGGATGAATGATGAATTGATGAAATAGACAAACACAATGATTCGCCTAAGCCAGGGTTCAAACCCAGGGCCTCTGTTTCGTCGAGAGTTACGCGTGAAGCTAAGCAATATTGTTGTTGTTGTTGTTATTATTATTATTATTATTATTATTATTATTATTATGAAAAGTAAAGTTCCCCGTTGCTTGAAGGCGCATTCTCGATCTCGGTCATTTTGGAGGTGATGTGATCAGCACCACGCTCCGGTTGCCTTTACCCCACCCCGGTACCCATTGATTTGAAACTGGGTGAGCCTCAGAGCCGCTTTATGCGGGGACAAGGCCGGAAAAAATTCCGACCTTAGATCATCCACCCCGGTTATAGAGGCCGGGTTTCCGGGCGGCAGTCAGGAGCCCTACCGGCTTTTTTTTTTTTTTTAAATAAGGAATACCCCTATGCGGTAGTATCCCTCCGACGGTTATACGTCAAAACATCGACGTAAAAACATCGACAACAAAAACATCGCCTACATTTCATCGACAGTACAAAACATCGAGAGCATAAAACATCGACAGTACAAAACATCGACAGTACAAAACATCGACAACAAAAACATCGACGGTAAAAACATCGACGGCCAAAACATCGACAACAAAAACATCGACGGTAAAAACATCGACGGCCAAAACATCGACTTCAAAAACATCGACGGCAAAACATCGACAGTACAAAACATCGACACCAAAAACATCGACGACAAAAACATCGACGGCAAAAACATCGACGGCAAAAACATCGACGGCAAAAACATCGACACCAAAAACATCGACGGCAAAAACATCGACACCAAAAACATCGACACCAAAAACATCGACAGCAAAAACATCGACGCCGAAAACATCGACGGTAAAAACATCGACGGCAAAAACATCGACAGCAAAAACATCGACGGTAAAAACATCGACGGCAAAAACATCGACACCAAAAACATCGACGCCAAAAACATCGACAGCAAAACATCGACACCAAAAACATCGACGCCAAAAACATCGACGCCAAAAACATCGACACCAAAAACATCGACGCCAAAAACATCGACGGCAAAAACATAGACACCAAAAACATCAACAGCAAAACCATCGACGGCAAAAACATCGACGCCAAAAACATCGACGGCAAAAACATCGACACCAAAAACCGCTATTTTTTTGTCATTAAAACTGTTAATTTATAATGCAGTCATGTTTTATTATTATTGGAGGAAGGCGGAAAGTAGGAGGAGCAGAGTAGAAAGATGGGGGTGAGTAATAGGGTGGAAAGTAGATCGGTGCTAAAACTTCAACTCGCCCAGGTGAAATTTATATCTTGATTCGCTTCATGAATAGCATTTAGTGTTATGATAATAGCATCATGAAGCTACAGCTCTTCTTTGTTTCGACCAAACATGCCTACATTGGTCGATCTTGTTTTTAGACTTCTTATCAGCCATGGTTGTTGTGCAAGAGCGGTATTTTCATTGATTCGATAATTTCGGGCTGCACGCGCACCTTCTGACATCAAAACAATATTATTATTAGCACCTGATTCTTGCCCCAAAGCTCAAACAATGGAATCGTAAACAATGCGAAGTGTCATGTTTCCTTCTGCTGCTTTTAACTTCATAGACGGGATCGTTGTATGCTCGTTATATTGTGGATGTGGAAGAAATGTTCCTTTATGACTATGGTACGAACCGACTGAGGGCCCCTTTGCTTTACCTCCCCCGCCCACCTTCACACAGCAGACCCCTTGTGACAGCGACTGGACAGAAGCCTTCAAAACATCGTCTCTCACAAACATCAGGGTTTATCTGTAACTGATATCAATTCTACCAGTCACACCAGAAGGGTTTCTAGAATTTTTGTCACAAATGTAGATTGTGCACGAAGGGTTTTTAACAAACAACGTGTTTTATTTTTTAAAATACACAGCCTTATATGAACTTAAGAAAATAAGGAGAATAATTTAGCTGTAATTTTTTGCTAGTAGTTTGTGTTAGACATAAATATACAGGTTGTCGCCATACACATAGGCGGATCTAGAACTTGTTTCTGAAATGATGTCCTCCTGCATCCACATATTTATAGGAAATTTTCACTAACACGTATCAGTTCCTCTTTCGAAATTGCTTCAATTTATTTCTTCATATTTTCTTTCAATTCTTCTGATATATGGCTTCCGGTATAAAACTCGCCACGATGACGTTAGAAATATGTCTTTCTTGTGCAAGGCGTCTGAGAGATTTCTGAGGAGTATGTTTCAATCATGTTCCAACGTTGTCTAGTTTATCCTCAGTAAGCACGTGCCGTTTTACCTTAACAAGAGCAGACCCCATTTTCCTAAATTTGTTCACAAGTAACAGATCACTGTCTCTGTGTGAAACAGAAACATCTGGTAATTCTGCTGCAATACGCATTCTAACTTCACTACAAGAATTCGTAATGACGTAAGAGTCATATATAAAAATTCCTTGTTTAAAATTGTACGGATAGCGTGGCATTATTAGATTGCAGAAAGAACTGGTAATACATAAACTAAAACAAAACAATCTAAAACACTTGTTAACAATTTAACACTTCACAAACACGTGCAAACTGGACAACAGCTGTTTGGATACTGAAGCACGGACGTGTCCAATGTCAAGGTCAGCATACAGTTGTGGGTTTAAATGCCGGCAGATGTGCTCTTACTTTCCGATGCGCTAGCCGCCGTCCAACGGCCACCTCGGCCGTGAAAGGCAGTGTATACGTATATCCTTATCACTAAAAATTCCGAGAGAGAGAAATACGACGTTATGAAATCAAGGAGTTAACAAACTACGAATTAGAAATATTAAAATTGAGTTCCACACCTAGGTAGTCTGGCAATAAGACTGTTGCCTTGTAACCAAGTGTACCCGTGTTCAATCCCTGGTGGGGATACATTTCATTAAGTGGCTCGAATTCCACTATAAAATACTGCAATTTGTGCAAGAGTCAGCACGCTTGGGCAAGTTAATGCTCTTCGGAGTCTTAGGAGTATGCCTACATTCCCCAAGCGTGCTGATTTTTGCACCGTATTGCAGTATTTAGTTGGTTGGATTTATATTAACCTCATTTCTGAGGTCAGAAAATAATTTGTGCACTGTCATAGTAGGCCATTTCGATTCCAGCATGTGAAAGCAGAAGAGTTACATGTGAAGAGAATATTAAAATTATGATTTATTAATTTCTAAATTAAAGGAAAGCTTTATTAAGGACACTAAGTGATGTGTTAATTGGATTTGGCCGTTTCAGTTCAGAAAGTTCCGAATTTATGAACTACGGAAAGCTACAATCCTACGCCGCTCACTACTGTTGTGATATGGAAGGGAATTAGCAATAAGAACCCTTCAGCAACTGCTTGCAATGGTTGAAACGTTCAAAATTGCCTTTAACGAACTTTATAAGCTTTGTGTTATTCATCAACAGTTAAATGCAGTGGTGGCGATTGGGTTACAAAACTTTTGGGGGGGGGGGACAAACAATTTACTTTCTCTTCGTACATACGGTTTAGCATAATGCGGGGGCAAAAGCGGCAAAAAGTGGGGGGGGGGCATCTGCACCCCCATGCCAACCTAATCGCCGCCACTGCACTAATCGAGAATCGAAAAGTTGTTCCATCCCATAAAAATAATATCCAGGACTATTTTGTTAAATAAGTGTTACATTTGAGGGAATAAATACAGCACTCAACCTCCAGTTACCAATCCCATTACGAAGGTAACCCATGATTTGCTGCAAAGTAGAAAAATGTTCTTTCACATTTAACTAGAGGCGGAGATTATGGGGACGTGGAGGGACAGCTGCACCATCTCATACATTTTGCCACATTTTCTCTCGCACTATGCTAAACCTTATGTACCAAGGGAAAGTAAACTGTCCTTGTCCTCCCCCTCCCCCAGTTTTGGAAACCAATCGCCGCCACATTTAGACATAATTTTGCCACGTATTATCTATTTTTTTGTTTGACGAGGAATTTCTCTATCCACGTTCATGGGTGTAACTTGGAATCTAACTTTAGGGGGTCACAATCGAACTTGCCGCTCAACTTTTTTGGGGAGGATGAAAAAGTTTTCTAGGCCATAAAAATAGCGTCCAAGATTATTTCTATTTTGTGAAACAACTGTCACATTTGTGAAATCATAAAAATTGCTCCTCTGGCCCGAAGAGGTCAATAAAAGTACCATTGACTTGTACATTTTAATAAACCTGAAAATTTTAGACGGCCAATGCCCCCCTTGCTTCCGCCATTCTCATTTGCGAAAGCAGTCCTCTTCTATTGCCTTCACTTCAGTTACTTTTGTATTTGAGACTATTTCCTGATGTCAAATATTTACGGAAAGAATTTATGACTGTCGTAGCATTCGCACAGCAAGCCCATCTTGTTACAGATAGGATCTTTAAAGGAATAAGTTTCTATCCTGCATCTCTTAAGATGCCTTGTTGGACTACTTGCAATTAAGCTATATATGTATTGCATTATTAAAAAAAGATCACACTGTTTAAATTATATGTGACTTTAAATTAATCTCTCAGGTTCAGATTCAAAACAACTACACATAATTTATTAATTTCCAATTATGAGCCATTTATTCGCCAGCCATATTAAGCTACACAGCTCACAACTTACAGCTAACGTATAAAGTATGTGTGAGTGTAATTACAATAAATTTCCTAGAAAACGGAGTGGAATAGTTCAATTATATAAAAAGTAATACAAGCAACCCATTCTCCCGTAGTTGCTTGGACATGTATCGACTTAAAAATAGGTAACATTCTTTTAGAGTTTAATATTATAACTGCAATAAGATTACATTGCATTTCTAAGTAAAGGATTAGGGGAGACAGTCGGCCACCTTTGCCTCCCGTGCGCACGCCTATGAAAATGAAGCTTAAAGGTTCATAGGTGTTGAACGTTCTCCTACTTATAAAAAAATATTTTCGCACCTGTTACACCTATTCCTAATAATGGTGATTCAATTTTTGTAGCAAGTTTGGTGAGTTATGATTGGCCAAATGGAAGTTTGTTAATGGAAAATATTGAGTGAGAAAACTTCTAGTTTTTCCTATTTTTGGTCGAAATGCGTCTAACCTACTATATAAATCTTGGGGAGAAGGGAGCCAGAGATGTTTTGTCCCCTAGCCCGCATGGAACGCCGTCCCTGATAAGGTGGACATAAGGGAATAAGAGCGAATATTCTGAGGGAAAGTAACTCACTAGATGGACAGTTTGATTCAGATGGTCATTGATACCCATCACTGTAACATTTGTAAGAGTGCAGTGAAAAATTTAAAAATACTTTCAATCACCAATTACTTTATTTGCAAAAGAAACTAATTTTTCCAATTGTCTCTGCAAGAAACGCAGTGTTACCCTGTAATCAATGGGTCACGGGTTCGATACCCAGTGAAAGCACATGGTGGTTCAGATCCTATTTTAAACTTTGGGTCCAGTCCCGATTAACTTCTCTGTGCATAAAGAGGACTTAAAACTATTATTATTAATATTATTTTATGGGTGCACATGTAACATTGAAATTTTCGGTATTTGGAATGTTATTTATTTTGTCCTGTATATTTATTTTTAGAAACTGAAATATGCAATTCGTAGTTTTATACAATATCAATTGTTTGCAAATATATTTATAACAAAAAACAATATATATATTTAATCGTAATAATTGAGGATTTGGTGTGTTAGACCTTTAATTTAACTTATATCAAGATCCCGGTCTCTGGCACCGTGGGCGATCAACAAGAAAATTATTCTCGTGTGACCCACGAAGGGTTAATCGGAACTGAACCTATAGTTTAAAGAATCCATACCACTGTGCCACTTTCCTCCACCGGGGATCGAACCTCGGACACCTTGATTCAAATACAACAGCGGTACTGATACACAGTGAAGGCGCTTCGTCGTGCGACACCGGGGAAAATGTCTGGAGAGGAAGGGGGCAAGACAATATTGCAAGGGGGCAGTTATATTACTTGCACACGGTGTGTACCAGTGCATGAACCGAAAGAAAGTCACTACAGAAAAGTCAAGTTGTATATTGGTCCTTTCGGTCTCCTGCGTCTAATAAACAAGAAATAACAATAGTCGGTGGTCTTTTCATGTTTCACACGGAGGAGCCTTCCTTTCCCTTTCCCCCGACCACAAACGCTGCCGGCGAGAAGTGATAAATGGTTACCAGAAACTAAACAATCACGTTCACTGCGCAATCTCATTGTTTGTAATTTAATCAATAATAATAATAATAATAATAATAACGTCTTTAGTGAGAGGGCGTGTTTCGGCCTCGCGGACCGTTCTTAAAACAATGACCATTATACATTGGTAGCACGGTAGCACTATAAGTTGGCAACTTGAGTTGGCTCATTACACATTGTTCGTTTCACTGAAACACTTTATAATTTAGGGTAGCCCATCTCAAAATATTCGGGATTAGATATGAATTTATTAGTGTGGAAAACTTTGTCAAAAAATGATTTTCCCGTCGATGTTTTTGCCGTCGATGTTCTTGCCGTCGATGTTTTTACCGTCGATGTTTTTACCGTCGATGTTTTTGCCGTCGGTGTTTTTACCGTCGATGTTTTTGATGTCGATGTTTTTACCGTCGATGTTTTTGCCGTCGATGTTTTTGATGTCGATGTTTTTACGGTCGATGTTTTTGATGTCGATGTTTTTGCCGTCGATGTTTTTACCGTCGATGCTTTTGATGTCGATGTTTTTGCCGTCGATGTTTTTACCGTCGATGTTTTGCCGTCGATGTTTTTGCCGTCGATGTTTTTGATGTCGATGTTTTGGCCGTCGATGTTTTTGATGTCGATGTTTTTGCCGTCGATGTTTTTACCGTCGATGTTTTTACCGTCGATGTTTTTGCCGTCGATGTTTTTGGCGTCGATGTTTTTACCGTCGATGTTTTTGATGTCGATGTTTTTACCGTCGATGTTTTTACCGTCGATGTTTTTGCCGTCGATGTTTTTGGCGTCGATGTTTTTACCGTCGATGTTTTTGATGTCGATGTTTTTACCGTCGATGTTTTTACCGTCGATGTTTTTGCCGTCGATGTTTTTACTGTCGATGTTTTTGCCGTCGATGTTTTTACCGTCGATGTTTTTGCCGTCGATGTTTTTGGTGTCGATGTTTTTGCCGTCGATGTTTTTGCCGTCGATGTTTTTGCCGTCGATGTTTTGTACTGTCGATGTTTTGTACTGTCGATGTTTTGTACGGTCGATGTTTTGTGCTGTCGATGTTTTGTACCGTCGATGTTTTGTTGGCGATGTTTTGTCGGCGATGATTTGACGCTACACCCCCTCCGACAAACACAATAAACCCGGGACCCCTGGCGTCGTAGCGCTCTGAGCTAACCACCCCGCCACAGAGGCCGACAACTAAACCACCGCGGCTATTATTATTATTATTATTATTATTATTATTATTAACATTATTATTATTATTATTATTATTATTACTATTATCAGTGGGTATTATTCTGGGGAAAAAGGTCCAACTAGGTGTGTTATTGTGTTCATCATAAGATCTCATGGACTTTCGCAAAGGGGGGGAGGGTTCAAGAGGGTCGCCGGGCCTTCCTTGGAATAAGGAAACATTTCCTACTTCTCCTTCCTTCTATTTGTAACTCTTTTTCTTTTTTCTTCCCTTCCTTTCGATTTTTTCTCGGTTTAGTAGCTATGTGTTCGTGCTTACCTGTTTGAATATTTCTTTTTCTATGTTTTTCTCCCATTTTCTGCTTTCTTTATTGTTTTTCTCCATCCAGGGTTGTGCAATTGCTTGTAAAACAAGGTTTTCGACATGACACGTAAATTACGCGTAAAAAGCGCGTAAAAAGCGCGTAAAAAGCGCGTAAAAACCGCGTAAAAAGCGCGTAAAATAATAAAAACCGTAAAGTACGTAAAAACCAGAAAAACATAAACGTTTCTTGAGATGGTTATTGTTATGTATGGCAGTTAGCAGTGGTAAAAACAAAATGACTTTAAAAAAATTTCCTTCCGAATTTTATGTGTTCTTGTATTGGAATCTTACAAACTACCATATTCACATGCACATCATAATTAGCCTATGCAACTGTACAATACAGGCTTCCCCTATGGCGCAGTGGTACGTCGTAGCCTTGTAATCAAGAGTTCCCGGGTTCGATTCCCGGTGCAGGCACATAGTGGTTTGGATCTCACTTTAAACTATAGATCCGGTCCCGATTAGCCTTACTGTGCAAAAAGGAGACTAAAACACCAACTCAATCAAGCAAGTGTACAATACACATGAAAGAGAAATTTCAAGCTGTCATTAAAACTTTAAAAACCAATCCCGTCGTCGCCTTGTAGACAAGGGGTCCCTGGTTCGATACCCGGTGGAGGCACATAGTGGTTGGGATCTCACTTTAAACTGTACGTCCAGTCTTAATTAGCCATACTGTGCATAAAGTGGACTTGAAAAGCACCAAACCAATGCAAATCAATTGTTGTTAATTGTTCTGTTATGTACAAGACGTAAATATCAACAAGTTTTCTGAATTAAAAAAAAAATGAAAGAATAGTAAATCTGTTAGTGATGGCGTGAGGTGGCTGTATAAACAACCTTCAGAAAAAAAAGATTTTGTGCTGAAATACGTAAGAATTTTAAAGTTTAAAATGTAATATAATTAATTAAAGTTTACAATGTAATATAATGAAAGTAGTTTTTATATTACTAATTTACAAAATAAAATTAGTTTCTTTTCATCTGCGTAAAAAAACTGGTTTTCTACGCGAAGTAAATTACTAGTAAATTTGGCGTATTTTACATATAAAACGTAACGTGTAAAGTACGTGCCAACCCTGTAGCCATCGATCTTCTGCTATGTTTCTCCCTTTTTCTGCCTGTTTTATTTTAAACTTCTCTTTTCTTCCTCTCATGCTTTCCTATTTTCTTCCTTCCCCTCTTATCTCTCGCTTATCTGTTTTTCCCTTCTCTTTCTTTCTTTCCTTCTTTCTTTCTTTATTTCTTTCTTTCTTTCTTTCTTTATTTCTCACTCTCTCGCTCTTTCATTTCCGTATGTCTCTCTCTCTTTTTTTTCTCTCTTTCATTCCCCTTTTTCTCTCTCCTCTCTCTCATTTCCCTAATTCTCTCTCTATGTCTCTCCGTGTGCGTGTTGTCTCCCTTCTTTATTTTCTCGTTCCCTCTCTCTCTTTCTCTCTCTCTCTCTACAAATGTATTTATCTCTTTCGATTCAATGTTTCCTTCATTCTCCCTCCCCCACCCTCTGCGCTCATGCGTGTTGTCTCGCTTCTTCGTTTCCCTTTCTTTTTCTGTCTATAGACTCCAGGAATCGCGGGTTCGAATCCCGGCCTGGGCACGGGCGTTCTTGTGAGTGTCCCTTTATCAATTTAATCTAATCATCGCTCATCCTCATCGTCGCGACTAGCCAAAAGTGACAGAAATGCGACGTCAAATAACAAAATCACAAGAATGAAAGCTAGTTAATGATGTCTTGTTTCTTGCTTTAAGTCTACTTTTTGCAGAGATAGGCTAATCAGGACTGGAACTACAGTTTAAGTGGGATCCGAACCACTTTGCGCCTCCACAGGGTATCGAACCCGGGTCCCTCGATTACCAGGCGACGATGTTACCACTACGACATCGGGGAGGCCCTTAAAAATGCTAGTTATTATACTAGACTCATGTTTTCGGTGTTTTGATTGTAATTTACTAGTTTTCCATTTCCATACGTTTCAGTTTTTCATCATGAACTATACAAGCACACATTCTTTACTCAGAACTCTAACCCATGCCTGTGCTAGAGCTTGAATCAAATATGAACTATGAGTTACGTGTATTATCCTTTACCAGTGCTGTATACATATAGTGGTACTGTTATTATGACGTCACACAATGCGAACGTCCATCTCCACATAGTAGTTCGGATTACACTTCAAACTGTAAGTCCAGTCCCGATTAGCCTTTCTGTGCACAAAATGGACTTAAACAGAAGAACTAAAAAAAAATTACGAACGCCCATCTCGGTAGTCATGATGACACATGAAGAGAAGCAATCAACATGTTAGTCCAAGCGAACATTACATTATGCAGGGTGTTTCAAAAGTCCCTCACCAGAGGGCAACTCCGTGCATGAGCATGGAAAATTCCTTGTTGCCACGTGCTTCGTCTTGAAAGACACATTTACGCAGGGTTAACAGACGTCCTCTTTTACCTGGACCCGGACGTGTCCTCTTTTTCGGGTCCTAAGAATGGTCTGGGCGGGGTTTTAGGAAAATGGGGAAATGTCCTCTTTTTTGGGGTATAGACAACCGCTTCAACTTCAAGATTCATAACAAAATTTTATATTTGTAAATGATTGTTAATATTGTTTCCGTCTTGAATTTCAAAGTAAGAAAATACAACACTCTCAGTTGCAAGCGAGAAGACAAGAAACTTTTTTTTCTTCCAACAAAGAAAAACTGTTAGACGTTTGTGTCTCTTCTGTTGTTGACAAGATTTAGTGTTATTATATTTTAATTACTATATTTTTATTCTCTCTTGGTATGCATTTGGCCGAGCGAATAAATTCATTGCAAACCAAACAATTAAACCTCACAATAATATTTTGAAGACTGCTCATCGTGAAAAATGAGTCATTATTTAAGTTTTAAGTAAGTGAGAACGGTAAGGATGGAAAAGATTGGATTGATCTTGGCCAGGATAGGGAGAGATGGAAAGCTTATGTGGCTGCAGCCATAAACCTTCGGGTTTCAGAAGGCTAGAGAGTGAGTGAGTGTGTCTACACAAGAACAACATTGTTTGCTCAGAGTCTATACTCTATTCCGGGAATGTCTGAAGAGAGCGAACGAAAGCAAGTCTCTGCGCAAGTAGTGACTCGAGAGCTCGACCAATTAACACGTGAGATGGAACGGGATTGCGGGGAGGGGGAAAGAGACTGCAGCTAACAGCGGATTACAGGAGCGTGTTCTGCTTCGCTCCACCCACTAGCTTTCTTCTCTTCTCTGCCGTTATGCACGACCTTGCTTCAGAGATTCCCGGGATAGAGTATAGACTTCTTTATTTCCCTACACTCAATTTTGCTTCATTATATGGATTTAGTTCGGAGTGTGTTGCAGTTGGATTAAGTTTATTTCAGTGTTCGTGTTGTCATGGCTAGTTCGGAGTCGCGAGAAAAGAAAATGGAGTACTACTTACTTTTACTTACTTATTTGTTTACTTACAAATTGTGGTTGTTGGGTTGTTTTGATCAGGTTGATTCAATTTTGTATTCACAGTAGCAAGACAGCAAATAGACAACAGTTGATATTCAGGACATTAGTCTTCCAGAACATTTTAATATAAAGGGTTTGAAGACTGAAAGGAATCTCCCGAAATTTTATTCTTTAAAGTTGGCAACCCTATCGACGCCCCTTGTCACCGCAGCATTAAACGAAAAAGGACGCCAAGCAATAACGTAAATCTCCTCTTAAGGATTGATATGTTTTAATTTACTTCGCTTTTCTGCCACTTTTGGCTAATCGCGAAGATGAGGATGAGTAAGGGACACTTACAAAGAACGCCCAGGCCGGGATTCGATCCCGAAACACCTGGCGTTTGTGCTAATTACTCCTCCACGGAGATCGGCAACAAGGCATTTTCGTCACGTTGAGGCTCGTACCAGTGTACAGCGTCAAAGGTGGATTCTACATTGAAAATTCAAGCGTGTTAGACTGGAAACCACAGATTTCCAACAGCTTTCCCCTCTTTTCATTTCTCGTTATCTGCACTAATCACGGAGTTGAATTTTGAATCACCCTGTACATACCTATATGGTAGAAAGATATGTTCTATAAACATTTAGAAAATGAATCACCCTGTACATACCTATATGTAGAAAGATATATTCTATAACCATTTAGAGGCCTCCCCGATTGCGCAGTGGTAAAGAAATAAAAAAGTCCGCGCGTTCATTATATCCCCAGCGGTTAACAAAGGGAGCGGTACTCTTTGTTAAAAGAAACACCCAAGCGGGCGGTTTTCTCTTGAAGTAGAAGCAAACAAACTGGAGGAGGAAAGCGATGTTGCGAAATTGAAGAAGAGATAAAGAGGAAAAGCAGAAGGAAATGATAAATAAAAAAGAAAAAAAAGATAAACGAAATTAAAGAATATGGAAAGAGAAATGAAATACAGATATAGATTAAAAAGGAAGTGTTTAAGGGTATTGTCGAAGGGGATGGGGGGAGAAATATCCAACTATTACATATTAGGCCTTAATTGACACGAGGGTTCTAGGGGGGATTCTGAATTAAACATGGGGGGGGGGGCAGTATCCAACTCTAGGTCTTACATTATGACTGGTATTTTAGTTAGAGGGGGATTGAACATTAAATTGAGGGGTTATACAATTGTTGTGTATTACTATTGTCTTAGACTGTTGAGGAAATTCTGGTCTGGAGACTGAGAATTAATTTTTTGGGGGGAGGCAATGCTGTCTAAAATTAGCATGGAAATTTTGGTGGTAGGATTGAGTATTAAATTTAAAGGAGGAAATAGGAAGCTCTTGATAAAGTGTTAAATCTTAGATTGTCGAGAGATTTCTGTAGTCGAGAGAGAGTTCGAACATTAAATTTTGGAGACTGTATTTAGCGATATCATATCTACACGTTTTCGACCCCAAACGTGCCAAAGAGAAGCTAGAGAAGACTAAATATCTCTGGATCTTAAGAAACTATTGACACCCCATTAAATTAATATTCTTGAAAGTCTGCAAAGAAATGGATGTAAACATTTTCTTGCTCGCTTCACTCGCAATCATGTGTTGCGAGAATGCGTGTTTGGCGCTTTACTGAGGTGAATGTGAGGTTTTATACTATAGCTGCATTACAAGACATAAGCGATATTCTCGATATACATTAATAACATCACTTCTTAAAATATAATGCTTAGTGTTGGTATACTGCTTCATTTAAAGCAGGTTCATCATTTGGGACAAAAATATATCGAATCCGCATTTCTAACTTGTCACAGGAAAATTTAAAATTTGCACTGAAGATAAAATCCAAGTAATTATTGTTATGGATTATGATTTGTTACTAAAATAATTATATTTACCCCAGCAAAACGGGGGGTGGGGTAAGTTCTTTGAAAGAGGAACCCTGTTATATTATCGCCCTCAGGTTAAGAATTTCTAGCTACGGTTCTGTAATGTCTCGTGAAACAAATTGAATCTGCCATACGGCTGGAGCATATTATTTGGTTCACCAAGGTTGAATTATTCTATCTTTATCTTAAGTTGTGTAACAATTTGTGTTAAATACTCAAATTGAATTTTATAAACCCACTCAAAAATACTATTTATATGCATATTTACATATTTTAATTTACTACATTTAACCAATCAATGTGCTTTTAAGTTTTTTCGAAAATCGAACAATCAAAAAATATGGACAATGTGAGATGGTATTTCATTCAAATAGACATCAACTGTTACACATTCATCCAAACTACTTTCGGGGGATTATTATGAACGATTTTAGGGGTTGTCTTGAGTGATGGGCACCCCTGTTTAGGGAGGAGGGGCAGATCAAGTATTGTGTTTTGTAAGGCTAAGAAAAAGTTACTTTAGGTAGACACGCTGTCGTAATTAAATACTTTGTGGGGATTACGATGTGGTTTGAGGGCGCGAATGATGTTATTTTTTGGGGGGGACACATGATATGATTTTGGGGGGACGCATGACATGATTTTTGGGGGGATGGGCACCTCTGCTCTCCAGAAGGAAATAATATCCTGCAGTTTTGTCTTCATACTTGGGATTTTCACTAGCAGCCGTGAGTGATAAGTTGCATTATGCAGAGTCTAAGAAAAAAACAAAAAGCACAACACTGTAACAAAGCAAGAAATAACACAACACAACTAGTTAAAATAATCAACCCCACACGTGGTTATGGCGCAAAAATAACGAGAGGCGCCTTGCAACTACAAGAAATGTAAAGAAAATGTGGCAGCAACGTCTGAGTGCACGCGCTTATCGGGAGCGGTTTGGCTATTGTTAGCTATTGTTGCCAGTGTTAAGTTTCATTGCCGATGGGGACATAATAAACGCGCGGACTTTAGCGTCGTCGCCTTGTAATCAAAGGGTCCCGGGTTCGATTCCCGGTGGAGGCACATAGTGGTTCAGATCCCACTTTAAACTC
This sequence comes from Lepisma saccharinum, assembly GCF_977018435.1. Classification (NCBI taxonomy): domain Eukaryota; kingdom Metazoa; phylum Arthropoda; class Insecta; order Zygentoma; family Lepismatidae; genus Lepisma; species Lepisma saccharinum. The sequence continues at coordinate 205,928,498 of NC_139230.1, forward strand.
TAGGTCCAGTCCCGATTAGCCTTACTGTAAATAAAGTGGACTCAAAACACCAAATCAATCAATCAATTACTCAATAACCATGTAGAAAATGAATGCATCTAATTTTAGAGATACTTGTACTTCGTAATTTTAGAAAATCAACTAAAAACGCAATGAATTTGATTCCTAAGATGCCTAACAGAAGGGATATTTTTCGTCGCTACTTTCCTTTTGTTCCTTCTACACAAGAAGGTATTTACAGGGGGGGTTCAGGGGGTCCGGACGTCCTCCCATGAAAATATACTTGTTTAGCATTTGATGTATAATGAAGAATTATTTATTTTCCCCGACCTTACTGGAAACAAGGGTTAGGTTGGGATCATACTGCTTTGAATGACTGTACCATAGAAGATTTAATCACGCTACTACTTATGATAACATGCATAATATATTATTTAGGAACTTTACTTTTCGTCAACTAGATTTAACATCCTTTTTTGTTATTCAACGGATACTCAATTCTTTATCTTCTTGACAATTTCCTTCCCAGGGCAGGTTTTAATGCAAATTTTGGCGATCTTAACTACACGTAAGCTAGATAATGAATACCTTTCATTACAATATTAATTAATTTACATATTATTATGAATAGGCCTATAAACTATGTTAATGTATTAATTTCAACATTTATATTATTAATATTACTTCTGAGACATTTGGTTCGGATCTCCCCCGAAATGTATTTCTAGTGCTTGATTCCACACATTTCCTTATTCAGCTCCTGATTCTTACATTGCGAAAAAGTAGCGAATAAAAAATGTGACTGACTTCTGGAAGCACTGGCATACCGAAATACCGGGATTCTGGTACTGGAAACAATGAAAAATAGAAATACTGGTACACCACTACATATTATCAGTATCTAGAGTTTTCCAGATATTCGGTATTTTCAATATTTCTGTACCTCCGATATTCCCGATACTTCGCCATCAATATATTGTGATATGCACCAGAAACCGAAACGAGGTATCCAGAACGATATATCAGTCATCCCCAGATTTTTCTAGATTTCTCGCATGTAAGGTGGGACATAAGTCAGTTGTCATCGTTAAACTTTGTTTTGCCTAGCGTAGTGGAAGTCAGTTGTGAACTTGACTAGTGCGCATTACCCATAAGTCAGTCGACACTAGCAGGTACTAGGGACGAGAAGAGCGCTGGCAGAAGAGGTGTGACGTACTGCCAGGCGACTCCACTCTTTCGCGTGGGGGAGGTGCTCTTCCGCCAGAACTCTTCTCGTCAGCTTGACAATGACCCGCCAAGAAGAAAACAAGACTTCCTTCTCCCCGACCACCCCTAAATTCTGCAAATGAACCTGACCCTCCCTTTCCCTCTGTGCCCCGTCTCCCTTCATTCAGCGATCTTCTCTCGTCGGCTGCCGGCTGTACTGGAGTCTCGCGTGAGCCTGTGAGGTTCTGTGTGACAGTGATTGTTTGTTGTTATCTGAGAAACAATGAATAGAAAGTTGACAACTGACTTCTGGCCCACCTGTATGTCCGACACATACTTCTGAAAAAATCGTATTTTTATTGCAATATATTAAGGATGCGTCCAATGTTAAAACGTGGGTTTCTTGGACTACACTGCATTTTACAAATGAAAAATACAAGGTGGTGATACCTTCATAGTGAAATCTGAACTGAATCTGAACTCCGAACCATACTATGTAATGAAGATGGCTGCCAGAAGGTACGTAAGAAATTGTGCTCCGAGTTTTGCCCCATGAAGTGCAGTGTATGAAGTCTATACAATCTTTATGTACTTACGTTGTGCGGTGAAATAACAACTAAGCGAAATTATAATGTATTGTTTCATTGTAATTTTTGCAGAGAAATTCTCTGTGATTGTGAAAGTGAAACGTATCTTCAGTTTTTGCTCATTCGATGGTATGGCGCCTACTCGCTCTGTCATAGGCGGAGTTCTGGAGGGGCCAGAGGGGGCCTGCCCCCCCCCCCCAACTTAAAAAAGACTAAAAGAATAACACATGATTAAGTTCAGTTACTACATTTTTGTTATGAAGCCATACCGCAAATCTTGACGTTTGGCATGATGGCATGTGCGGTAATTGCGCCGCAATAGCGGGACTTAGACGATTTGATTGATGTGTACAGTTTGAAGAAACAAAAACGTAAAATGACTTTGTGTTGAGCCAACAGTTACTGCTGAGGCATCAAAAGAACTTTTCAATTTAATTTCTAAAATTTCTGAAGCTTACTATTGTACCGTAACTTTCTTTTAAAGTAATAGGAGTATTGTATCAATAAAAAAATAATGAAATGCAAAATGCAATAATCGTACTGTTTTGCTTCTTTTAAAACTGACAACCAATATACTAATTAATATTTGTTTACTTAAACGAGGAAATTTAACATTTTCAAATGTAAATGGCCTAGAACTCAGTATTTTTAAGTTGTTGTTTTTTAGTTTCCGGGGGAAGGTCTCCGGACCCCTTATAAGCTAGGGGATATTCAACAACCCTCAGGCCCCCCAAAGCAAAAGCTCAAACTCCGCCCATGCGCTCTGTCAAGACAACTCACGTGACCAGTTCCCAAGGAACAACAACAACGGCAATACAGTTGCAAGAACCCGAACAACAGGTATGTAAAGAGGTTAAAGCAGTAGTACAAACCCCAGAGGTTTTATCGTTGACCGTCGATTCTATCATAAAGTCAGTGACTAAAAGAATGGTAAACATACCCAAGGAAGTAATGGAATTTAATATAGATTAAGTTAATGACCTAAGGAAGAGGGCCAAGTTCCGATTGTTTATAAAAAAAACGACACACGGTTTTAGAAGCGATATCGGGCGGAGCTACGGAGAGCGTGTCCTTGGCGGCCAGCCAATGGCAGGAGTGCAACGTTGTACAGTTAGGAAACGGCGGCGCGCAAGTTAAACGCAGTGTTCTGTATTTTTCTTGCGCGCAAGAAGTCTTCATAAAACTCGCCACTTTAAGGTTCATCATAAGATGGGACACGACATTTTGAACCTGACTGTCCAAGGCCGCGTCCGAATCGGCAGCAGATATCACCTAGAGCACCGTTCCATCCGGGGACTCAGAGCCAACCTCCGTTGTACGAATTCGCGGCAGACGTGGAGTCGGAGGGGAGAGCAGAGAGGCGCGACAGATGCACGCTTGAACTCGCTGTGACGCTGCGCTTGGCAGCCATATTCTAACTTTCACTTTGTCCAGACAACATTTACTGATTAGACGATGTAAAAGTCAGTGATACTTTAACATTTTGTCGATAATACTGAATGTAGAAAAATTGTAAATGATGAAATAGCATGTTACATTTTTAATATGAGTAGTAAATAGGTGGAAATCATTGTGATGTTTGTTTGTCGTCTGCCTTCTGCTTCCGTGCGGTGCGCCTGCGCCCCAGAGCGCGGTGGGTGAAGTTCGGGCTGACACCTGGCGGGAAAAGTGACAACCGTACTACAAGGGGACATATAGATTCGGACGACTTGGACGTGACTTCGACGGCACGCGAGAGCAACGGGACGGAGCGCTTGCCAATCCGGACACGGCCAAAGTCCCATGAATTTCCGTCGCCTACAGCAGGAGTTATCGTTTCTCGAACTAACACGGGAAACAAAACAACACGTCTCTAATGATCCTTTCGTTTTTCTTCCGTGCTCCGTCTGTTTTCTTTTCGTTGCCACCATGTTGACCCCGCTGAGTTGTTGTGTCTTGGTAAAGCTATGGGTGTGAAATTCGGCTGAATAACCCTTCATTGTCGTGGGCGTTCACGAACATTACGAGTCTGAGTCAGTTTGAGTTCAGAGTTTTCGTAACAAGGGCGGTGTAAGATAATTTTACTCTTACGCCACGAAGAACAGTTGTGAGAGGGAGAGGATTCAATACGGCCCTTATTGATTGATTTATTGATTTGATTTATTTGGCTTCGCTTTTCTGCCACTTTTGGCTAATCGCGAAGATGAGGATGGGTGATGGTATGATAAAGTTAATGAAGGGACACTTACAAACACCTATTCCCGGGCCGGGATTCGAATCCGGGACCCCTGGCGTCGTAGCACGATATGCAATTCAACCCTTATGTTCGATAGTTGTGCAATAGTGTGCGTTCCGGGAGTTAATGTAATGGTGGAGTGGTTAGCATATCGCGCTAGACGCCATGAGTCCCGGGTTCGAATCCCGGCCTGGACATGGATGTTTGTGAATGTCCAATCATCAATTTCATCATATCATCACTCCTTCCCATCTTCGCAATTAGCAAAAAGTGACAGAAAAACGTAGTAAAATAAAGCAAATCAAATTAATAATGTCGCTCTCGAAACCTAGAACCAGTAGTACAGGCACCAAGTGTACGTTCACAAGACAGACATCTTAGTTTTACTGTGCATTCTTACTTCAAGGAATTGGCGTCGGGAGACGTGCGTGCTGAAACAGTGTTTTCTCATAGTCGAGAACTTACGGCTAAAGCGTGTGGTGTATGTGTGCATACTGTGTTGCGCATTATAAAACAGGGTAAAGTATCTACCACAGAAATCGGTGAACGCCTATTCAAATCTCCTGGGAAACATGCCAGAAAGAGAAACGAGAGCGATGATGATGACCTTGCAGCTCCTCTATAATAAATTCCTTCAAACTTCTTTCAGGTACGAGTTTCTCTTATATGCTGCAGTGATATGATATAATCCCGTGTAGAATTATTTACTATATATTTCATTGTACTCAAATATCACGTGCATGCATTATATATAAAAAGCTGAATATTGGACACAGCGAATTCTCTGTGTTTCCCTTCCGCTAGCAGTTGGTTTGGCAACAGCGCAACAGAACTTGCTGCGTATTGGCTGAACTCATGTTCCTTCTAAAAGCTACGCCGTATAATTCCAAATCTATCATGGTGCACATGCAATTTTTACATGGTTTGATATCTAATTATGTCTCTTAACATATTCTTCAGAGTGTTAGTGATTACTTACTGCCTGTTTTCTGGGGAACGATTTTTGCCTTCCGTGTACTCCTATCAGCGGCGTGCATTCTGGGTACGCAAGGTACTCACTGCGTACCCACAACACCGTAAGAAAAAATAATAATTTTCCCCACCTTCTCGGAGCATGAAAATTCAACTATCGTCTCTCCGAAACCCCTTCCTCTGCCAGAAATTCTATCTTCCGTCCGAGAACGCTGCTGCCTTGCCCGAGTAGTCTGGCCCTCCAGGCAGTCCCGAACGTCTGCCCGAATGATCCCGATTGTGCCTTCGGTGTTGCCCGCACCCACCCCATCCACCGTGGCTTCTGCCGATTTCCACGAGCAAAAGCTGCTGCCTCTGTTGGGTACCCTAGAAATTCGGAGGGCAATCCCCATTGGCTCCGATCAACCCCCACCATATGTTTGGGTCTTCCCGCGCTCATCCCACGGTGCATTTTCCTGTTCAAAGCACATGGTTCTAAGAAGCCAAGATTTTGGCAGCGTCTGCAGTGTTGGTAGTAGTCAACATATATTTTTTCTCGAATGTTTAGTTTACTAACATTGGACAGACACGCTTAGATAAATTAATCCCTGTGATTTGGTTGCAATAAAAATGCGTTATAAAAATTGATTACTGACATACAAATCGGAGCGGAAGGCAAGAAAATGTTTATCGGGAGGTGAGGGAAATGGAGTGATCGACTGAGTATTGCGTTTAACCTGAAACACTTTTCGGCGTCGTCATGTCAATGTGTCAGAGGGAAATTATGTGGACAATTTGCATGTTTCACACCATTCTCAGTATCTGTCTTTCTCATTCTAGAGATCAAAATTGTATTCGTGTCACTTTGCATTTCAGCTTATGATAAGGATGGGTGCTGACTGTTGACCCGACGATATAAATGAACGAAAGAAAAAACATAAACACAATGCTTACTATGGGATTCGAATGTACCCCCGCTCCCTTACGTTGCAAAGTTATGTAAATGGACGTTATATTGTGCCCAACATAAGGGTGCAACATCATATTGGTGGTGGTGGGGTGGGGAGATATCTCAATCTACACACACGCGCGCATATATTACATATACACATAATATAATTATGATATACATATTTATAATGTCATTCCATATAAAAAAATAATGAATTTCTAAATATTTAAAAATGCATTATTAATAAATACATAGAAAGAAATCAATTTGTTACTTTTATATACATGAGATATTTATAAAGTAGCAAACAAATTCATTTACTAACGGGTTAAAGAATAAATTAATTACAATTAATTCAATAAATTACAAAAATAGTTGGAATCGTTTTATTATGCAATAGTTTTTCTATTAACATCATATTTATATTTGTCTTGCATTCTTGTTTTACTTCTACATATTTTGCTATTGGTGTAGATCTGTTAAATATCTGTTGAAGAGGTAGTGTATGTTTTCAATATTATCCTTCATCTTTCATTGTTATAACAAAAACTCTCCCCCCCCCCGGGGAAATTTTGGTGTGGGGATTTTTGTGGCCAATATTATTGGTGGGGGGAAATTCCTCCATTCTCCCTCAGGACTTCGAACCCTGCCCAACGTTTATTTGAGCTTTTGAAGTGTGTTGGGATTAATACCATTCTATTCTGATGCATTTTCTACGAGAGTCCGTAATTTCTTCATTCTACAAAATATCTCGTCGACTGACAACCCTGATCCATTCATCTACAAATGTGAGTGGCTATTTCGAGGAAGGAGACACTTGTTACCGCGAGAGATTGACGTTTTTTGTTTCTTCCGTCTTGCGTGTGAAATTTGCAGTGTTTCGTTCTTATTATTGTTTTGTCATTGCGGTGAAGAGGTGAAATAGAAATAATATGGAATCGGGAGTTGTCGATGACGTTCTGGAGAGGGGTTTTTCGTCATATAGTTATGAAAAGAAAGTGGAAATAATCCGAAATGGGAGGCCTGTTCCTGAATTGGAGGACTTGTCTCAGGCTGGAGTTACGAAGGATGGTAAGCAGTATGTTAAGCATTTTCAGGAAAAAACTTACTTATGTGTTTATTTCTTCCTCAACCCTTAATTAAGATATTACTTATTTAAACATTTGTCTGTTCTTTCGTTCCCGTTCAATGTGCATCGCGCTGCATGAAGAAACTAATCAAGGTTGAATTGTTGGGCTGCACGTTTTTTGAGAATATATTTGCGAAGCAAGAATATAAAATATCATACAAATGTTTTATCGTGTTACATCTGAATCTCTCCGGTAGCATTTTAAGGTTATGTCTTTATATTAAAAAATCCTGAATTAGATCCCATTTCAATTCAACTAACTTCAATCAGCTTTAGTGTGCATAAAGGAAGCTTAAATTCTGCTTCCTTTAACATAACAAAAAATGCGGCAGAAATATTTTTTTCTTTTTGTGTGCATATGAATGCATTTGATACAGCCACTAGTTTTGTTTTCAAAGTTTGGTAAATTATCCACTAAGGATTTCACTTACGTATTTCTCTTGCGTACCCTAGTCTAAACGTCACCGCACGCCACTGACTCCTATATGGTTTGTTGTTTGCAAGCAACCATTCGATTACCGTTGCCTTGGATACGGAATGCTGGTGGAATCTACTTTACGTGCGTGGTGTGCGAGGGAGTATTTCGTTGCTGAATACTTTAGTTGTTAGATTAAGCGGGTCAAGTTTAGGGCTTAAAATGGTGCCCTAAACCCTGTGTATCCCCTCGAGAAAGTGAAATATTTTGCATGGTTCACGAAGATTATGTTATTTATGAATGTTTTCGTTGTTTTCAGCTCGTGGAGATGTGTTACCCTTACCGCGAAGCAGAACAGCCCAAGGCTTCGCGCAAGTGAATATGGCACCCAACACGGCATTCCACAACAGCAACTATTTCACGACATTAGGCAAGGAGTGTTATGTTTTGAGTTGATAACAATTCTCGACCTGTTCTTTTGTTATTTTGGTGTGCGTACGAACAATTCTTACTAATAAAAAGCGGCGAAAGTACTCCGAGATGGCAGGTTTTCATTTAAGCGAGCCATATTTTGGGATCAAATATTTCCGTTATTTGTGTTTTCCGCTCGCTGGAACCAATTTTTTATTACGTAAAACGTCGAAATCTCTCGATTTAGAAAATAATAACATAATTCTAGCGGGGGTACATTGGGCTAACGGCCCCAATAAAATATCCATATAAACACCTGATCACATAATATCTGGTCTCGAGCACGAAACCCCCTTCGAGCCTCGCATGAAAATTCTCAAAATCTCATGTCCAAGTCGACCGGAAACTCTTGCTCGGACAATCTGCATTTCATGTCATAATTTCCCTGTAAAGCGGAGATTGGGTGTTGGGTGTCAAAACTGGGTATCAAGGACGGTTTCCTTTTCCTTGGTAGACAAGGCTTAACATTAAGGGAGGGGGGCAAAAATGGGAGCAACTGCACCCCTTTAATGCCGGTAATTAATATGTAGTGAAGCTTTTGACTGTGTCGATTAGTTTCTCCAAATGTCGAACTTACTTCCACAATAGTTTCCAGTATTCTAAAACTCTTCCTAGTACTCGTATAAAACTTGCGACAAATCATTAAACATTGGAAACCGTTACCACGGAAGGAACTGAAAAGTAGACGGAGTGATTGAACAATTATGAACAATTAGAGAATAAGATCGTTGAGTTGGAAGTGTATCAGAGGATTATTATTAATCATATCAATTATTATCATTTTTTTTTTGTATAAGCGTTACAGAACAAAATGAGGATACTGATAGAGTCGCCCTCAACTGCTCTAGGAATGACTAAATGAACCCAAATAAAATTAGCAGAAGTCATAGAATTGTCACATTTACAAATGATCGTGAGAGGGCACTGGTACGTAGGATGATTCTTTTTCGGGGAGGGCTGCAAATATAAAGGTGGATAGCAGATAGCTACGTTCTATACGGGGACGAGAAACACAATAAGATATTTAAAAGGTCTAGTAAAATGTACGTAATTATGTGTCAAAATTCGTAAAGAGATTGAAAGTTCAGCTCGGTTCGACACCAGCGTTGGAGATCCTGTTTGTTAGATTGCAACACTTCAGCACTAGGCAGCACGTAGAAACTTCCGCATCTGCACGCAGGGCGAGATCGAGAGAGCAGGTAGTGTGTTAGTTAGCCTTGGAATTTTGCCTTAAAAATTGCAGGCCGCGTACGCACAGTGTTTCCCGGAAAGATTGGTTGATTGGTTGATTTAGTGTTTTAAGTCCACTTTATGCACAGTAAGGCTAATCGGGACTGGACCTACAGTTTAAAGTGGAATCCGAACCACTATGTGCCTCCACCGGGTATCGAACCCGGGACCCCTTCTTCCCGGAAAGAAGCCTAATGCTGGGGAAGAGTGGGAAAGTTGCGTTGCGAACCTCACGATTAGAAAAAATGTTTTAAAGGGTGTCCCAACAAGAACGCCGGATTTGAATTGCGCCACTGTCTTGTTGGGTTGGCGGTACTGTTCTTATATATGGTCGTGGCCTTATTTGAATGGTGTGCAGTGCCAGATCTACAAATTTTGCCCGCCCCCTGCAAAATTTTACCAAAGGCCCTCATCTGTTTATCTACTTATACAGGGTGTCATTTTAATGGCGCCCACGGACCACAGATTCGTATAGAGGACATCAAAACAAACAACTTTTCCCAGTAACATTTTTTCTCGTTGGTGCGTCGATTCGACGCTACAGCCGTTCAAAAAAGACCGTTTTGCCGCCTGGATGCTGGCAACCCAACCCAACATTTGATCGTACCTGTGACGTCATATCCTCCGGCGAAACAGCGCACGGCAGGGTTGCAAGGAACACACAAATGTTGTGAAAAATGACAAACTACCAACCACATTATTAGCTGTAAAACGAAGCGAGAAACACGTCCAGTAGACCGAACATCATAGCGTACCAGCCAGAAGATCAGCAGTCATCTCAGGGGAAGAGGGAAGTGAACCAACGATACGAGAAATGGTAAAAAACTTATTCAAAATGAAATGTCAATGTCGGATTTTGTCTCAGCCTACATCTAAAATATCAAGAACTATAAATTTTATTGGACTTACAGCTTACACGTGGCTGTTTACGCCCAACTACATGTCAAATATTTGCAAATCTCGTTGCAAGGTTGATATCTACAGGTTTGTGTCCAGATGCCATGCGGTACTTTTGTGCTGATAACGGAAGTATCAACGTACAACCACAGTAACAATCTAATGATGAATCAGTACCGAATATACTACCCTGTTCACAGATGCAAACTATTACATGTGTATCCGGTGCATAGATAAACACATAGTCGTCTTAGAGCTTGTATTACTGCTACTTATATCCCTGTATTTTGAATCATTTTTGCCACTTGGCTCATAATGCTCTGAATATACATTATATTATCTGTTGCTTACGTTTGGAATTTTAAGTTCTTTCATTTCTATTTTGTCATCTGTTCAGTGTGTCACAGACAACTAGTATCAGAACAACGAAGTGGATAGACTAAATTGTAGATGCCAGCTTGGTAACTAGATTTGCAAATATTTGACATGTAAGCTGAGACAAAATTCGATATGACCACTTCCACTTGAATTTTATTTTCTTTCTACCATTTTTCGTATCGTTTGTTTATTTCCTGTTGGGTTACAGAACGTGTTTTCTCGTTTTGTGTTACGGTACATAATGTGGCTGATTGTAGCTATGTCATTTTTCACAGAGTATGTGTGTTCCTGGCAACCCTGGAACGCATCGCTTCACGACGGGATATGACGTCACAAATGCAATCAAATGTTGTGTGTGGTTGCCAGCATTCAGGCGGCAAAACGGGCTTTTTTGAACGACTGTAGCGCTGAAATGACGCTCCAACGAGAAAAATGTTACTGAGAAAAGTTCTTTGTTTTGATGTCCTCTATACGTTTCCATGGTCCGTGGGCGCCATTAAAATGACACCCTGTATACATGAGCGTGAGAGTAGAGGAAAGGAGGTATTTTCAGGCGTCTAGTCTGAGGTAAGGTAGAAGATGCTACAGTGACGGGTAGAGTAGGGTGACCAACTTTCGTCCATGAATTTAAGGCAGACTTCCAACTCCCAGCAAAAAATTACTTTTTTAATAAAAAATCATTATTTTTATCCACTCTGGTTTGAGACCACCCAATGTTTTTCAAGAGTTGACGCCCCTGCAGTTGTTTACAGACAAAGGCTGTCGCACGTCGTATAGCTTGGTGCTTATTGTTTATATTCAAATCTCAGAAGTATTCGAATAGTACTGTATTCCGCAAATTAATTGATTGATTGATTGATTTAGTTTATTTTACTTCGCGTTTTGTGCCTCTTGGCTAATTTGCGAAGATGGGGATGAGTGATGAAATGATGAAATTGAAGAATGGACATTCACAAACAACCAAGCCCTACCGGGATTCGAACCCGGGACCCTTGGCGTTGCAGCGCGATGTGCTAACCACTCGGCCACAGGGTCGGGCTATTCCGCAAATTAACAATGTTTTCAAAATTCCTTTAATTGTCTTATACCAGCCCCATTGAACAGCCATGATAATTATCTTTAGAAAATAATATATTTATAAATTAAGTTATGCGTATGCAGTTCTAACTACGTCGGGACAGGGACTAAACATAACAGACTGTCCGGACTAGATCAATGGTTATAAAATTAAATTACTAAATATTGCAGGCTGCAGACTCCTGCCTGTCTCCAGAAACAAGCATTTCATTTACGAAATGACAAAACTACAGCGCAGAAGAAATAGCTTGGCAGTGACGTCATCTCCCACCTTCACCTCTCCTTCCAGATGCGAAGGCTCATTCGCTAGAGCGGACGACAAGGTGGCGTGCAAACCAATCGAAATCATTCCGAGAGGGGTGATGCAGGCGTGCAAACCCCCACACTGCTAATTAGTCTAACAAACCGCAGCTACGAGCGTGGGATTGCAGGCTATTTTGTTTCTTTGTTAGGGAGGGTTTTTTGGTTGGTTTTGTCATTGTTGTAGAATGAGCAGTGGAGTAAAGAAAGGTAAGCCCTTGCACAGCGATACAAGAGAAATAGTTTTCAATGTGTATAAGTACTTTGATTGCGATGAAAACAAAACCACAGCTGTTCACAGAACGCCCGTGGCGACAGGTGTCAGTGAAAGATCTGTGTGGAGAATTTTGAAGAAGAAACACAAAAGTGTTGCGATTGCGAGCGGGAAATCTTTTTCAACGGCGGGCAAAAACCGACCGAACGCCCAGCAACGTGTCACAAATCTGGATTCTTTTGATGAAGCAGTCGTGCGCCAAACAATCCATTGTTTAATACACGAAAGGCATTGTTGTCACCATACATAAACTGATGAAGGAACTGCAAGAAAATGTTAATTTTAAGGTTTCGCGTTGGTCGTTGCGTATGATCATAAGAAAATTAGGATTCAGATTTAAAAAAGCACAGCGTAAACAGCAGGAAGCTACTCCTTGAACGAAACAGCATCGTTGCGTTGCGTGAAGTTAAAGAACTGCGCACAGAGCAAACCGCCGGTCTTTCATTTATATGGATGAAAGTTTCGTGAACACACACCACACTGTCCCCAAAGTTTGGCTGGATTCCAAAGATTCGGGGGGGGGGGGGGTGTTAAAAGTGCCAACAGGAAAGGGTCCCAGGTTTATTATTGTGCATGCCGGTGGTGAAAGTGGATTTGTGGAGGGGCGAAGTTAGTGTTCCTTTCAAAAACAACTTCTGGTGACTATCATGGGGAGATGAACGCTAACCATTTTATGTTGTGGTTCGAAGAACAGCTTCTTTCCAATCTGCCCCCAAACTTGTTATTGTGTGTGACAATCCTCCATACCACAACAAGTTACTGAAAAAAATCCCAACATCAAACAGCAGAAGGATGAAATGAAGTCGTGGCTATCATCTCACAATATTCCGCATGCAGAAGGTTTGCTGAAAGCCGAATTATATGAAATAATTAAAATAAACAAACATAAAATAAACATCTAACAGTGCTAACATTAAATTGAAGATTGGTAGTTTGCACCGCGATCCTTGCTGCTCGTACTCTTACTCGTGCTATGGTTCCTTTCATAGTAGTTGGCAACGCTGACTTAGCAGGGAGTGACGTTACTGCCAGGTTATTTCTTCCCGGCTGTAAAATTCTTGCAAATCTAGAAAATCGTCAATGATGTTTTTAAAGGTTTTTTCATAGGTACACATTAAATATTTCATCGAGGCTTTGGGAGCTTTGCGTCTGCGCTAAGGGTGACACACCTCCTCCTTCGCGTGGTCAATATTGTTCCCCGCCCCCAATATTTTCCCCCGCCCCTCATCGACGACGCCGGCGCACAATAATTAAGGCTGAACCATATATTACGGTGCCGGTTTCGGAACGACAGGCATTTTATTTCCTGATCGCATCCGATTCGAAAACGAGGGTGTCACAATGTGCCGGATCACGGATGAGAAACGAACGTGTAATGTAACGTGAGCGTTGTTGACACTAGGGATGGACACAAAATCCGGATAACGGATACCCGGATTTCAAATTATCCGATGTCCGTTTCGGATGCAACGGATAATCCGAATATCCGGATAATTCTAATATAGCACGGAGAGTACAGATTTGATGGGGAGTTTGTAGAAAATCCGTACAGTGAAATACGAACATTACGAATAAAAGAATATGTGGATAGCCCGTAAAGCGGACAAACTATAAAATTGTTCAGATAATGCACAAACATCGAATATCCAGACATTTCGCATAATTCGAATATACCGACATCGCTCATTCCAATCTTCGCAAATTAGCCAAAAGTGGCACAAAAGCGAAGTATAATAAAGCAAATCAATCATTCAATCAATCTAAGCCAATCAAACCAGTTAAACCCGACTTGCAGAAGTTTTGAGTTTGAGATTTTGTTTTATGATCACTTTATGCACAGATAGGCTAATTGAGGCTGGATTTACTCTTTAAAGTGGGATTCGAACCACTGTGCGCCTCTACCCTGGACCCCTTGATTAGAAGGCGACTTGCGGAAGTAACTCGGAAGGTGTTATTTGCCGAAGTAGCTCGACGGGCATTACTTTATGAAGTAACTGAAAGGGAGTCACTTGCCGGCGTAACTCAGAGTAAATTACTTACCGTGACGAAACAAACCAGAGGAAGTTGGTTACTTGCCGATGTAGCTCGGATGAAGTTACTACTGTAAGCGGAAGTTACTTGCCAAAGTAACTCAGAGGTTGTTATTTGCTGAAGTAGCTCAGAGGGTGTAAAATCCCGAAGTAACTTGTCGAACCAAGTAAGACGAAGTTACTTGCGGAAGGAACTGAGAGGAAATTATTTCCGAGGTATCCCAATTTCAAAATAAAATATGCATTTATGGTCAAAATTGCCAAAATGTGTATAACATAGAGCGCAAATGTTGTTTTATTTACGTTCATTTTTGTTAAAATTCATAAGAAAACAATTACTTTTGAAATATGCCTTTTCAATGAAACATGCATTTGCATAAATGCTCAGCCTATACACAACTCAGTCACTTTTCTTTCTTTCAATCTTTTATCTTGTAATTTTTTAATGAATGTTGCTAGTTTGTGTCGTTTGGTTATCCGTGACGGGACAGCTAGAGGGAAGGGAAAAACAAGGAACTCGAAGAATGAATACATGGCCATTTGTAAAGGTACCATCGCAGCGATCAACTTGATTGATTGAGAAAACTATGGAAAATAATTTTAGATTCTTATGCAACAAATGAAAGTACTGTGTACTCAAAAATGGACTCCTAACAGAAATGTATCTTCGAAGATTTTTTTAAAAATATAATACCGGGTGTTTCAACAGAAATGCCGTGATTTCAAATGGCATTTTAAAATATTTATGATAACTACCCAAAAAAAATAATTACATAATGTGATAGAAAAAACCCAAAAGTTTAATGGAAAACATGTTCGAAATGTCCACCTTGACGATTTATCACTTCTTGCACCTGGTTGCACATGTTGTCAAATACCTGACCAAAGGTTGCACGACTAACTTGTGCAGTACACTGTTCGATGTTTTCTTTCAAATCATCTAGTAATCGCAGTCCTCGTTTGAAAACTCCCTGCTTTAGGAAACCCCACAAGAAATAGTCTCACGGGTTTAAATCAGGGCTAGTTGGAGGCCACTCTAAACCATTTTGAAATAAATGTGTGTAGCGATTGTCAGGACAGGTTGAGTTGTATGCGGCCTAGCTCCGTCTTGCTGGAACCATTGCTGACGAATTGGACAACGTTTCCGTCGAAGACCAGGAATGAAGTATTCCTGCAGCATTTGCGAATAATTTTCTGATGTGACATAGCCATTAAAAAAGAAAGGTCCAATCAAGCCACGTTTCGATACAGCACCATACCAAAACCTTTTGTGCGTATATAGGTGTCTCCTTCTTTTCATGTGGATTATAATTTTTTAGACTTTTGTCAATAATAAGTTCATAACATATACAAATTATTACTGTGAATATACTAATTATTTTTTTAGGGTCATTTGAAATCACGGCGTTTCAGTTGAAACATTTCGCAAGTAGGCTACATATTTAAAATTATTTAAAGATATTAAGAATGTTATTTAAATATTGACCACAATCCATTTAGTAATTGGATTATTAATGAAAGTGCTGTCATTAAATACCATCCAGTTTAAATTTTAGCCGGCACGGTGGTCAACCTCTTTGAGGGTGCGATTTTCGATCTCGCCAGGCCTGGCCGAGGGTGTTCTTGGTTTCTGGGTTCCTTCATCATTTCATCTAATCATCACTCATCCTCATTGTCGCAATTAGCCACAAGTGGCAGAAATGTGACGTACAACAAAACATTGATTGATTGATTGATTTGTTTTATTTTACTTCGCTTCTTGTGCTACTTTTGGCTAATTTGCGAAGATGGGGATGAGTGATGACGATGAAATTGATGAATGGACATAATAATAACATAATAATTCCCTTTATTACATTACATTACATATTGAATTTGCATTATCATATAATTATAGACAATTATCAACCATAAGCAACCAATATACACGTATTACAACTTTTCAATACATGTAATAAGGGGGGGACCCCCGAAGTAAGCCCGCCTCCTCCCGCATACATTCGAGGGTGTGCTCTTATTGTCCTGGTTCCTAAAAATATACCAGGACGTCAGTTGCTCCGAATTTGACGGTTTCCCCAACTTTATTTTCTCTATTTCATTTTAAAATAGGTATAATAATAAATTGTAATGCTATACAAAGGAATATATACATGACATAATTGATATGTACAATACTTTATGTGATATTATTTCTGTTCTGGGATCCAGAACATAAGACATGAACCTCGTGAGTGACATTACATGTATACATATATATATTTTTTTAAACCAATTGTGAATAGTGTAAATATAACATTTTCCATTATTGTACGGTTTCTGATTTCGACTCTTATGTTTACATGGTAGGACAGTATTAACAATATTAATAATAATAATATTTTTTAATAACATTATCAATAACATTCTCAATAACGTTTCCCGGGCAGCGAGACAGGCATGCACAATCTCGGAGTGGCAGTGGATTCCGTTCCGGCATTCCAGAGCGCTTTGATATACAAACTCGCAGAACCCAACTCACAAGTCCTGAACCCCAGTCTGGCATACCAGAGCAGGGAGCCCCAAAGAAGGCCGCATTCTGCGCCTGCACTGATTGCCATTCATTCAGTAAGGAAGGAGAGATAAAATAAAATTCGGAGTGTGAGATTTGTATTTTGGTTTGAGTTGGTGTTTTAAGTCCACTTTATGCACAGTAAGGCTAATCGGGACTGGACCTACGGTTTAAAGTGGGATCCGAACCACTGTGCCATGTGGCTCCACCGGGTATCGAACCCGGGACCCCTTGAGAGATTTGTATTTAAATATTGGTTCCTTCTCCCTTGTTCTTTAGGGTCTTTGCCGCCGCGTGCACAAATCACGACCGACAAGTCCGTGTGAAGAACGATGCTTTATTGTCTTTGCGTCTCCACATTATTCTAAGGGCCGTGCATTATGTTTCCTGCATCGATTTCGTTTGGAAATGCCAAAAATAAGATAACGTGTAATTAAAAGAAAATGGCATCCTATCACGCCCGTCTCACTACCCGGGGTCATATCAACGAAAATCAAGTCTGATATCATATTGTAGATTTAACTAATTTAGACTGGTAGAGTCGGTGTTGAAATAATTTGAATTTGCTCCAAGTATGAGATTAACATCATATAACTTAATTTGGAAAACGTAAATGACTCAATTATAAGAACTTTTTGTTTTATTACATTATTATTTAATTATTTAGTCAATGTAACGGGAGTAAAAGTACGTGATTAATGTTTATGAAAGTAAAATATACGATTACCTTCACCTGTTAAAATTATATATGTGTAAAGTACAGAAAATATAAACATATTAATATTACATAAGAAAAATAAAATACCAATTTTGCATATTGTTTGTGAATATTATATTGTGAGATATATACAAAATGACAAAATTACGTTATATTATATAGTGTAAAGAAGAAAGAAAAGTATGTAATTATCATTTCCCTGCGTTACCTTCCCCTATTGCAATAATATATGCGTAAGTACAGGAAATATGAGCATTTTAACATTTCATGAAGAATAAAAACTAATTTTGCAAAGTTTTAACGAATATTATCACACAAGATACATATATTGAACACTGAAAGTATGTTAAACCATCCTAAGCGTACAACACAGGTTGTACTTGTGTAAGTTAATTGAACGCAGTGTACATAGTTATTACAAAAATTGCATAGAGCTCTATAAAACATTAGATAAATATGTTAGTTGTTGTTAAATTATAATCTTAAATTCTAATCTCAGTCCCGAGCCCAATTCCCAGGGAGTCCACTGGCTTCCAGCAGTGATTCATTTATTCGATTTAATTTGATCAGATAAGCTTTCATAATTAAATTTAAAATCTCCGGAAGGGAAGCTCTCGGGATGTCAGTTTCTTTGTTTTGGGAGTTTTGTTTTAAAGTTGTTTCATTAGCATTTTTTGGTCCACCCGCGGATCGAGCTGAGATCGTTTACTTAATACTGCTTGTTCCTCCTAACGCCGTCCCGTCCGTCTCATGTAGTCCCTGTGTCTTCCCCAGGCGTGCGGGGTGGGTGGATTCCTCTCTCGGCCGCCTCCCTTCGTCCAGCGGCGACAACGCAGCAGCGACGCCCCGACGCACCCTCCGGCAACTCCTCTTCGTGTCGCCCCCGTTCGGGGAGGAGCTCGGAAGGGGGTGCATGGATTCCTCTCCTCGGATTTCTTCTTGGTGTTTCGGCGGGGGCTGGGCGGGGCAGGGGGGCAAAAGGTCGCCGGCGATTGTTTCGCATGAATATCTTCAGCTCCGCATCGGACACCGTGTCTGCCAGAGCATTTAGTTTATCAAAATGTGGACTCCTTAGCAGATTGTAGACGTCCGTGTGGGGAAGTTCCAATTCGCTACGAGGATACTTTCGTCCGAAGCTTGGCAGAAAAATACCTTGTGCTCTGGGGTGTCGATTTCCGTCGTGCAGGACCTGCAGAGATCGTTGTCTCGTCTCTCCGTTTTTAAAAGATGGGTGCCGTATGGGCCGTGGCCCGTGAGAAAATGGATCAAGCCCTTTGAGAACCCCTTGTTTTTATGCACCAAAGGCTCGTTCGTGTTCGGCATGAACTGGTAGAGTCTCCTACCCTTCTCGGAAGAGCTCCATTCCCTCTGCCAATCCTCTCTTACTCTCTGCTTTATGTCACGGAATGTTGGGTAGAAGTTTCCTAGCATCTCGGTTATCTTTCTTTCGTTGCCCTTCCTGAAAAAGTAGGAAAGGGCCCGGAGCTTTATAATGTAATCCAACGGCAAGGTGCCCGTTACTGTGAGCAAGGCTTCTGTAGATGTTGTTCTGAACGCCCCGGTTAGCCTGAGCAGAACCTTTATCTGCGACGATCTGAGTTTATGCACGTATGTCGATTTCCCCGGGGACGATGCCCACGCAGATGCACCATACGATACTATCGAGTCATAAATGGAGACCAAGTACGTTTTCCAGGTTGAGGGTGGCAGATGGAATTTGTTGGCGGCTATCGTGGCCACCTTGTTCATTATTAGTTCTGCTTTAGAGGTAATGTTTTCGATGTGCCTCTTAAAAAGCAGCCCCTCGTAGAGAGTGACTCCGAGATATTTTACTTCCTTCACTCTTTTGATGGAATTATTATTTATTTTAATTGTATGGTTTCTGTTAAAACTTAATTTTCCTTTTAGTAAAATATAGTTGGTTTTATTCGCAGAAAGATCCAATTTGGCTTTGTTACACCATTGCGTTAATCTATAAGAACAGTAGAAGTACGTGATTCAATCTCCCGTCTGGAATTTCCAGTTATCACCAGCAATAAGTCATCTGCATACGCAAGAGACTTATGTACTACCTGTAGGCCCTTCATGAGTTGGAGACATGGTTCGAAATTAGCATTACACAAGTGTGGACCGAGGACCGATCCCTGTGGCACCCTTTAGATGTAAGTTTGTTGATTTTTCCTTCTGGAAGAGATAAAAACATTCTCCTGTCGGTGAGGTAGTCAAGTAAGATAGTGTACAGTGTCCCAGGATAGTCCAAGTTCCGCAAAGTTTGGAAGAGGTGGGGCCACCAGAGGTTGTCGAAGGCCCCCGATATATCTGCCAGCACCGCCACTGCATATTTCTCATCAACCAAGCCAATCGTGTTTAATATATTGTTTATAGCGTCTTCGGTAGATCTGCCTTTCGTGAAGCCGAATTGAGTGCCTGAGCTGTTTGTTAGAGCTGTGAATTCCAAAAGTCTTTTAGTCAGTAATTTTTCGAATATTTTTCCCAATATATTGATAAGACAGATCGGTCTGTACGACTTGGGGCGCGTTTCCTATTTATTTCCGTCTTTTTAAATAATAATAAGTTCGGATTCCTTCCAAATTTTCAGAAATTCCTTAACAATGAGACATTGATTGTATAGAGACGTTAGAAAGGGGGCGATTGCCGGGGTTGCCATTTTAATGATTTTTGCAGCAATTTTGTCTGGACCAGGCGATTTTTTGCTTCTTGTGGCCGTGATTGCAGTTATGACCTCCTCCACGCTGAAGGGAAGAAGGGGTCTGTTGTTGTTTTTTCTTTATAATTACTTCTGATGTATTTATGGGTGTCGTTATCTTCATTTACGTTATCATCTGGAAGTAGAGTGTTAAGTAGAAATTCCGCTGTGTCTTGCAGGTCCTTGGTGTAGGTGCCGTCTTCTTTCTGCAGAGTTGTAAAACCAGTTCAAATCTTTATCTTGTCCATTGCAACCCTATAGGGGAGTCCCCATTTGTCATTTTTAAATTTTGATTCGACGAAGCGTTTCCAGCTATTGGTTTTAAAGTTCTTCAGCTCGGCTTCGTATCTGCTCTTGGCCCTCCTGTAGAGATCTAAGTTTATTACCCTGAGAGCGTGTATTCGCGTCCTCTGGTACAGCTTACGCGCTTTCTTCATGACTTGCTTTAGGTTTTTAAGTTTTTTGGGCCAGAGCTTACCAGATTGTCTCCCGCTGGACGATAATTTCGGGGTTGATTGATCCATTGCATTTTTTAGTTCTTCTGTCACGTATTTTGCCCATTCGTGCACGGTCTTTGTAAAGTCCACCTGTGGTGGGAGATTTATTGCTTGCACAAGAAGCCTATGATTAGTTTTTCTCCAGTCGTACGTACGTAGTTTCGGCATTGGTTGTGCGTTCGTTGATGTCAGTTAATAAAATGGTCACTCCTGGTTTCCATGTCGAAGACCTTCCACTCTCGCACTTTTCCTGAGAGTTTGTTGTTTGATAAAGTGATGTCTATATTGCTGAGTCTCTTCCCCTGTACGTTGGCGGATTTCCAGGAGCATTTTTGATAAAGAGGTTGGGGCTCGCAATACAATCTTCCATCAACTCTCCGTTAGGATCCGTTGTGTCGCCGTGCCACCAAGGGGAGGGAGAGTTCGCATCCGCAGTTATCAGTAATTTGTGGTTGTTGTAGGCATCGCATGCTTCCCCAATCTTGTCAAGAGAAATTTCAAGGTTAGTGCTGAATTGACAGTAACTATTTATAAGGATGAACGTAAAGTTCTCTAGGGAGAGTTGTACGCAATTAATGTGCGAGTTCGAAAATTTACTGATTTTGGTTGGAATGATGTTCTTGTTCATTAAAATTATGGCAGCTTGTGGTTTCTTGCTGTCATGTAATACTTTTATTCCTGACGGTACGTATGGTATTTTACTATTAATAGTATACGGTTCTTGTGTGGACAGTATATCAATTTTATTTATAGCGAATTCGAATATTTCCTACGTAGCTAGTTTTGCGCCATTGAGGTTGGCCTGTAAGACTCTTATTTGGCTGTTCATGGATGCCTGACGCTCTGGTAACATTGCGGCTATTCTTTATGGTAGATAAACACGACTCTTCCGTACGCCCTTGCGAAGTCAGCATAAATGTCTTCCAGCTCGAAGGGCACTTCCTTACGTGAGAAAACTTTCTCAAGGAGTTCAAAGAGTTCGTTCTCCGTAATTGGTATGTTATTCGACGCTAGAGTTATTTTGTCTATAGCCTCCGGGTATGGAAAAGTAATGTTTCTGCCGTTCTTATGTTTATATCTTATTAGTCTCGGTGCGGTTGCCAGGTTATCTTTCTGTTCCAGCCGACTGAGGCGTAAAGACGTTTCGAAATCTTTATATATTGTATCTGGGTTTGTGTTATTGAAAGTTACTTCCGGTTTAGGTGGGTTTAGGAGTGTCGGTTTGCAAAAGTTTGGGTATTTATTGGAAGGTTGGAACTCAGGAACGTTGGGGTTGAGGTTCTTTTCTACAGCAGAGGTTGTGTTTACAAGGTTTGTTCGCGGAAGTTCTGAGGGGATGGGCTCCAGGTGCAGTTGCCTAAGGATGTTTGTTGGCGAGGGGGGGGGGAGTGGTCCTTTTGAGTTTAGGAGAATAGTTGATAGTGTGAGGTCTCTCGGGTGATTCCGATGGGGAATCGGGTGGGGTCATAGGCAGAGTTAAAAGATTGTTTGTATTAGGTTCATGGACTGGTGAGGCACAAACTGGTGATGGCGGGGTGGATGAGGAAAGTGGGGAATAACTGTGTGGCATTTCCGAGTAGGATGACTCCGGAGAGCCATAAGGAGGGTTATGTGTGGGGAAAATGCAGGGCAAGGCGGTGAAAACGCTCATGGGTAGCCCGGGAATGTTTTGACTAATTATTTGGTAAAGTAGATCGTCAATCGGTTTCTCTTCTTTAGTAGCTAAGATTAGTTTCCATTCTCTTATCTTTCTTTCTCTGTATGCTGCCGCCCTTGCTGCATCGCGGCGAACGCGGCTGGGTGTTTTCCTGTTCTTGGCCCAGGATGACTGTTTGGAGTTTGTCTTATACTCCATAATCGGTTCTTTCAATTAGTCTTTGTAAATGGATGTTATATGTGGGGCAGTCTTTGCCGTCACATTCTTTTTTCCTTCTGATTGATTGATTGATTGATTTGGTGTTTTAAGTCCACTTTATGCACAGTAAGGCTAATCGGGACTGGACCTACAGTTTAAAGTGGAATCCGAACCACTATGTGCCTCCACCGGGTATCGAACCCGGGACCCCTTGATTACAAGGCAACGACGCTACCACTGCGCCATCGGGGAGGCCCTTATTTCCTTCTGAGGCAGGGTATACACTTCTTTGGTTCTTTGATCCTGGGACACTTATTTCTGGTATGTCCCTCGCAAGCACAGTGATTGCAGATTTCGTTGTCCTTGCAGTTTTTGCTTACGTGTCCTAAATTTCCACATTTATGGCAGTTTGACACGGCAATGTAGTCTTTTATAGACAATGACTGGAAGGATATGAAAACCTGGCCTGTTTTCAGTAGGATCTTTCTTATCAGGGGTAGCTTCCAATACGCAATGACAATTTGCCCTGTTGCGTGGTCCTGTTTTAAATCTGAGATTAAACTTTTTGATGTAGTCCTCCCATGATATATGATTCTCTAAATTCAACAAGAAAATCTCCTCATTAAGTTCCATTTTGGTTTTATTTGAAGGGACATCGTAGACAATGAGAAGTGGATTTCTCTTTTTAGGATATTCGGCCCTGATCTTGAGTTTGGCAAGTTCGCGATGATTTATTATTTTCTGTGCCTCTTCCTTGGTCTCTGTTTCCACTATAAGCATTTTGTTGGTCGTTCGCATTTGGGGGGGTTAATTGACTTTGTAAATACCTCCTGCACCTTTTTTGAATCTTTTGTTCGATTCTCATCTGATATGAAGACAGTGTGCTTGGGTTTCTGCACTGTCTTCTATATTTGTGCAGTTTTCCCTGATTGTGTTACCGCCGGTTGGGCCAGCGTTTGAGCGTAGGAGGACTTGGAGTCTGCTTTGGCAGTGCTCTGCAGAATGTCGCATGCTGTTTTCAGAGACTTGTTCTCCGCCACTGTGTCTTGGTGTACCTGAGCCATTTTAGCAACTATTTCCAGAATAGATGTCTTATTCTCTGATGCGATGTTCTTGTCTTTGGTTATTATCAGGTTTAGCTCTAATGACGATGAATGGACACTCACAAACATCCATGCCCAGGCCGGAATTCGAACTCGGAACCTCTGGCGTCGTAGCGCGATGTACTAACCACTCCGCCACGGGGGCCGGCATACAACAAAACAAATACTTGGTTAAGATTAAGAATTCCTTTTCCTGTGAAACCTTCAAATTACAAAAAAAGGACCGGTTGATTACTGGAGTGATTATAAGCCGTGAAGATGGCAGTAAGCTCTACCCTCGGGTTTTAAATAAACTAAAGTGTATTTGATACTCTGGGTTGTAACGACCCTATTGAAAGAGCATTGAAGAAGCACAGATAACCAACCCGTGATTGAAGCAAGCTCTCGATTTCTGCCTGACCACCAAGCGCCTTGCGTATAGATAACCCAACCAACATTGCAATTCTGCGGGCTTGTATACCATTCACGTCAGAGGATGGAGCAGTGCTGTGAAAAGAGAAATACGAGATAAACCTTGTCAGAACTTATGTCTCGTGTTCTTGACATGGAGTAATACTCGATTCACGGTATGTTGGTTTATTTAATGCTCCTTGGGAACGAACCTAACAAACTTGCTTTATATTTATACTCTGTACATTAGTGCAAACTCTATATTTGAAAATTATATTAATGTAGTTGGAACATAAATTAAGAGTCATTGAATTAGGCACACACAGGAGACGTACTACGTAGAAGTTTCGCAGGCTCGACCAGGAGAGTATTTGAAAGAAAAATCCTTAGAAACATATTTGGACCTAAAAGAAATGAGGAAATAGGTGAGTGGAGAAGGTTGCATATTTAAGAACTGCATAATTTGTATTCCTGTCCAGATATTATTAGAATAATTAAATCAAGAAGACTTAGATGGGCAGGCCATGCGGCACGAATGGGAGAGCAAAGAAGAGTTTTCAGGATTCTTGTTGGGAAACCTGATGGTAAGAGACCTGTAGGAAGGCCAAGACGAAGATGGAGGGATAACGTTGAGATGGACCTGAAGGAAATCGGTAAGAATGGAAAGCTTTGAATGATCATGCCCAATATAGAATTTGTATTGCTGCAGCCATAAACTTTCGGGTTTATGAAAGGTAGAGAGTTAGTAATTAGATAGTTAGTTATTTGAGAAAAACAATACCTAGAAGACCCAACACACACACATATGAAAACACACAAATCTAAGTTTTAATTTCCAAATTAATGTCTTAAGAACGTAAAATGGAAAGTACGATATGTAAAACGTGGGATTTTTCATAGTAAGAATGCCTTACCCTCTGCAAGGTATGTGCAATATATAGACGTATTCTCCGAATTCTCATTTTTACATTGATGTATAATACACCGCACAATTTTGTTTCATGACTGCTGTCACAATTTTAAAAGTTTCCCCTTGTGATGGATTTTCCAATGCTATCGCGCAGGGAAACATCACGTGACGTTTTTTTTTACTCAATCTTGCTCAGTGACGTCACACTAATATGGTCCATTAGAGGCAACATCTCAACGTTTCTTGTCACGTCAGTAATGAGACGTGATCACTTGTGTTTATTAGGCAGAACAACTTTATACATTTTAATTAATTATATTTGTAATAATTTTGAACGGGGTAGTTACATCTCTTAGAAAAAAATTATATTCATTATTTGTACACGGTGATTCACAGAAAGATTAATTCTATACTAATATTTTTGACAGTCTTATGAAGTGTCAACTTAATTTTGAAATAATTACACAAATCTTTTGTTTGCTGATAATTCTGTAAAAAATCCATCTGTGTTGGAAAAAAATATCCACCAAAGTTCACTAACATGTGGAGTGCATGATTGGTCCATCTTTAGAAGCTTTAAGCTTCATACACTCCTGTTCAGATAAAGTGGCACATACTTCAACTCTTCAACCTTACATGTGTCATTTTATTTGAACAGGAGTGTACATTTCTAGACTTCGATTATTCCATGTGCAAAGTTTTGACCCTTTTGGTACAACCTGGGGGTGCAACAGCTGAGAATATTTTTCTGGTAGAGGTTTAAGCGCTAGTCAAGAATTTATGTGATAGCAATGTCAAAGGAGTAAATTTCTATGAAAAGTGGATTCAAGATGACTGTTGAATCATTCCGCTTCGATGGATTGAAGTAATGATTATTTTTTTAGAGAAAGAAGAGATGTCCTATCTTCAAAACGTAGAAAGTAAAATATGGAATATATTTATAATTGAAGCCCCCCTCCCCTATCATTTCACCACAGTGATATATTAAACTTTAATAATCATGTTGAACATTGGCTTCATGGAATGTTTGGAGCAAGTTATGTAATTTTTGTCAAGGAGTTCTCATTTATGTTGTACAGTGACGGACACTTATGGGCTGTAACAATTCAATTTATTTTCAAATTGTTACGATCCAGAAGTATGCATGACTGTACCTGCCATAAATAAAAAAATATATATTTCTTAAGGTTTCCTGTTGGCGAATGATGAAGAGTTTTTCTCTGGATATCAACCAGGTGATTTTCTGATAGACTTCCAAGCTTTCAAGAGCTAACGTCACCGTCATCCTTCAGAGATTGATGCGAGATGAAGATGAGAATCTTCAATCCCTGAAGATGAGAGTGACGTTAGTTCTCAAAAGCTCAGAAGTCTATCCGGAAATCACATGGCTGATTCCGAGAAAACCTCTTCAAAATATTTTCAAGTTCTTGTATGATGATGTAACAACATATCTTATTGGCTGGTGAATATATCCTACCTTTACATAATTTGACACTTACCAGCCCATTTCACTCTTTCGTTTCTTCCATTGAAAATTACTAATGCTATTTTTTTAAGAGACTAGTATTATCTTTATTCAATTTCTATTGAAATATACAAACATCATTTTATGAAATTGATACAAAATCAGGTACAAATAGCAAAGAAAAATAATTGCAAAAAGGTATCCTGAGTACATCACAGCTAAACAGCTAATAGAGAGAAGTGGTGAAAGTGATAGTATCTTAGACGTATTTAATGTCTGTTTTGATTCATATTAACATGATATTTTCACATTAATTAACTTGACAGTTACAGGAATAAAAATACTACATGTGTATTTTATAGTGTCAGTTCTCTGTCAGTCAGTAATCTGTCAGTTCCCACACTAATACTGTTGGTACTAAAGATGTCTAATATGAACAAATTTCAACCATTAATGTTAGCTCTCTGAATACTGAGTGAAATGACATATATTTTGAGTACATTTCTTCATTAAACACAATTTGTGTTTTAAAAATATAATTTGACTAGTGATATATACCTGCAACCCATAAATGACAACATTTTTCTCAATGTAGATGACAAATTATTGAACATTTTGGACGAAAATATATCTTTTCACATACCACTAAAATCTCATACACCCATAGTTAAGATATCTTTGATAATTTACTGCTTTCATCTGGCCTAATTTTCCACTCACATGTTAACAAATGTGAGTAAAAAATCAACAAACTTTCTATATAAAATGACTATGAACATACACATCACAAATGACAAAAGAACATTCAGTAAATGTATAATCTTGTGCTGTGAGTTATGGAAGAAGAAGTGTAATCAAAATAAGACATGGAAAACCAATATAAAAATCATATCAAAACTTGAATATGAATATTTTCACATGTCATGCTACATTGCTACTAAACACATCTCTGAAAAATCCCCACGCATTAATAATTTTTTAAAAAAATTAAGATATAATTAGAGGCTGAATCTCTAGGCACAATAATAGCCACTTAAAACAAAAAAGCATATAATAGGTATTACCACCTCATACATACTAAAAAAAAACCTAAAATTCAGAATCACTCTTCCAAAACTTAGTATGTCCATAACATCAACAATGGTAACTTTGTAATATGGGCAGAATGTGCTAAAACTTTTGCATTGTCATAAATGGCATTATACAGGGGTCGGCAGTCAGTTTACCAAAAATGCAATAAAGTAGAGTGCTTCTGCAAACTGACTTATGCTGACCTCTGGATGTTTATTCATTGTTTATTGGCTTTCAAAACTGATACATTTTTTTTAAAAAAAATCTGTTCGAACATCCTCGAATAATAAAACACTTTCATTGTATATCAACAATTAATTAATTATGAAGTTAGAAAATATTGTTAAATTAGAAAGAACATACTGGAGCATATTTCAATCTAAAGTTTGTCTCGTGTGTTTGAAACAATATTTACTTTCACTTATGCAGAGAAGCTAATCATGGCACATAAAATACACAAAAACACCAGAAATAAGATAACATACTTGCAAGTATTTAATAACATCCCCTCTCAATCGACTTAATTTTCATGTACAAAGAAAGCCTTTGCAATTAACAATGACCAAATTAAGGGTGTCACTACCTTTTGCCCATTTGTCTAAAGCTGACTATAAATTTTCAATTAACATAAGAGTAAATGACGAATTCCTTCTTCTCTGACATCCCCCATTTGAGATGTCTATAACAATGAAACTTCAATGAACATAGTGTCCCTTCAAGAGAAGACAATTATTACAGCACTGAAAGTAATAAATTATTCTAATTTTCTAGAACTTGAAAGCTGTAAGTTCAACAAGCAGGGATGGATGTTTTTTCTCTTGATGCTTGAGAGGACCAACTTTTTTCCAAGTTATCACCACCAGTGAACACTGAAGATGGATGGCATCAAGTACGCGATTGTGCATTTTTCTTATGTTCTCTGAACATTTATTGTAAGTTCAGAGATGATCAATCCCGACCTGCCGTAACCTTCGCTTAGGCATGGGGGTAATAGTATCCCTCAGGGGCCTTCATTGCGAGATTGAAACACTGTGAAATATACTGCACACGAGTGGTTTTGTGTAGCTTAATGTTCTTTCTTTGTCTTTGTTCTAAGCTTAGTTGCACAGTTCTGCTGCACTTCTATGTAATGTTAAGAAATATATTATTATTATTAATAATAATAAATAATAATAGTAAAATGCCATGTAATATTATAAATTTAGTCGCATGTTTCTAAATATATGACAAGAAAAATATTAACGCGTTGAAAGACAGAGCACATTGCCAATTCTGATGTTATATGGAAATGAGTTAGTGAGGTAGGGGAGGGCATGTAGTTTTGTGTTGTGTTAACTTTATAATATTACGACATTTAAAAAGTGCAGCAGAATATTGCAGCTGATCTTTGAAGAAAGAAAGAGAGAATGAAAGAACATCTTGCACATATGTGCAATATAATTCACAGTGTATTTCATATCTTAAAAATAGTTTAGAGCATGCATGCTACCCAACAGAGGGTTAACAGGACAAATACATACTTCAAGGGTTAACAGAAGGACAAAAACATACTTAAAGGGTTAACAGGAGGACAAAAACATACTTAAAGGGTTAACAGAAGGACAAAAACATACTTAAAACATTATTTTGTCTCTTTCAAAAACACTGTAGGTACTGATAGTCGAAAAGCAGTTGAAATATAGAATATACAAGCTCACATGAACCTTGAGAGCAACAAAACAGAGTAATGGAAAAAACCCTGCTCTACTTATAATTAACACACAAAAAATAAAGCTTTTGTTTTGCACAAACCAGAGTTAGCTTTCAGTGAAGACTATGTCTCCATGGAATCGATTCCAATGCCGCATCTGAAAGTGGAAGGAAAGAAAAAAATATATAAATTAAAGCACATTTTAAAAAAATCAGTATAAATATGTAGTTACAATGAAACATCTTAAGTGCTTCTGTTTCTAGGGTCTGCCAGAAGTGGGTATTTCGGGAAGTTACTTCCCCCCTCTCAAAATATCTGTGAAATAAGAGTGCTAAAGAAAACATATAAAACCTCCTTTCTATGTTCACTTCTCTCACATATGTAATACTACATTACAAAGCTCTCTGCAGTGGAGTAGAATTATATGTAAACAACTGACGGCCCTATGTTGCAATGAAAGTTTTCTAAAATTTTAAATACATTCAAATAATTAGAATATAGCTCAAAAAGTATTGTAGCTCTCACACAAGAAAAGGGAGAGCTAGATAGATATTTGTTCACCTTCCACCACCAGTGACAGGGAAAATATCATCAGACGTTTCAAGTGTTTGCAAATCACCAGGAGTATTTCAGGATTCCCAAATTTTGCTACTGGATTGGGGAAAAAATCTGTCACTTCCAATTTCAGGAAATCTTTCTTGTGATTTCTGGGGACCCTGAATAGTCCTCCAGGAATTTTGAATGATTCCATATTAAGACGGCATGTGTGTCAAAAATTCTTTGAAGATTTCATATTTTTATTCCAGAAATGAGGAAATAATCAGTTCAGGGGAAAAAATGTGATTAGAAGTCGAGATTTGTGTGTGTGTGTGTGTGTGTGTGTGTGTGTGTGTGTGTGTGTGTGTTTTATGAATTGTCAGGCCTGAAAAAATATATGTCAATGGCATATGTTGGGTTCAAAACCTGGACTATCTGACAATACTATAGTTTTCCGATGGACAAAAGAGTGTCTAGAGGGGTATTTATTGTACATCCGGGGGGGTGAAGTGACAATGTGATTAAAAATAATTTACATACCTCACAAAGAATTATGAAAATATATCATTAAGAGAACAACAATAAGGAAAGAAGGATTTTGATTTTTTCATGCATTTTATTCTCCATTGTTGATTCTGGAAGGAATGGCTGATGATTTGAATGTTATCGTCATATGGAAGCCAATTAAATGGTGTCAATGTTAATAGTTCTTTAATTACTACACACATATATTATATCATACATTTTGAGTTCACTACACACAACACACCACATAATGTCATTCACAAAAACATATTTCAGTCGCTCATTACATTTCAAGCACTACTGAACTGCAAACGAATTATCTTATAAGACTGCCCAATGTGGTTTTGGCTCCAACCAGGGACGTAGACAGAGGTTCTGGCAACTTTCACTTTTCTTGTTTTAGCTGCAGTCATAAACCAACAGTATATTCTCACTCCCCATGGACAAAATGAAACTTCTCTCATCACTATGGTAATGCACCTTGCCTGTTGTTTCAAGGAGTCAATGCCTTCCTCATCTATTTATCTAGAAATGTTCATTGGAACAGTGATATTCCTGGGAAATTCCAGAGGAAAATTCTGCTGTCATACCACAAACAATTCCCTTTTGTACCTTGAGAATCCTTGTTCTTATGTATTTGTTCAAAATCTGGTGTCTTTCTATTCAATCTGGCAACAAACTATGGTAGGAGGGGAGAACCTTCTTTGATGTTTCTCCTTTTTACCCTTTTGTGTAATTTTTGGCTCCAAAATACCCCATTCATAGGAAACTGCTGGGAAAAACACTGGTGACAAATAGAGAAAAAGGCCCTAAGTGTAAGCAAGCTGCAAGAGTGGGAGAGTGGGGACTACACTTGACAAAGTTCAACTCCTGAAGCACCATCAACTTATTGAAACAAATAATTTTATGCAGATTTTCTAATTGATTTTTCTTCTGTATTGTATTCTCTGGGTTTGAGGCTTAACAGATAATCTAGCGAAACTAGAATATATTCTCCTCATATACACATACACCATTTATGACACTGGCAAAACCTCTCCCAATATTTTTTCCAGGCATGACCTGTAATTTTCTTTAGGTTGGCCATACTGCCCTTTGCACGTGCATGTCAATAGAGTGTATATGAACATTTGCTATATTAATATTAGCCTGTGGCACAACAGCACATTGAGGGCCTAGGCCAACTTATTGACTGCGGGCCTCACTCCCACGTCGGGAGGGTGGGAGATCATTCAACCAGACGGGGTGACATGTGGTCAGCACGTCGACCCCCAGTTGTTTTTCAGGGTCCTATTACGCTACTCATTTATGATGGTGGGTGGCCGGCCACCAGTCCCATAAACAGGCCAAAATCTCAAGCGAAAAGTTGTTATGCTTCCCCTAGGAGACTCGAACCTGCATGCATCCCATAGCCGAAGCCCAAAGCATTGTGCTTTAGACTGCACAGCCATGGTGCGGGGCACATTTGTTATTGCTTAGTGCACATTTGACTTTTCTTACTTTTTTCATTCTTGCTGGGTAAACATGACCACACCAATCTCAATTTGCACCAAAGAAGAACAGCATGCAGTGATTATTTATTTATTTATTTATGGTCTGATGGGTGTACCAGAGGCTGAAATCCACATAAGGCTTGAATCAAAATATGGGGAAAGTGCTATTCCATAGCGAAGTGTGCTTGAATGGATTGAGGAGTTCAATAACAGTCAGACAAGTGTTACACATGAAGAAGGAACAGGATGTCCATTCACAAACATAACAGCATTGAGCAAGACTGTGCCACGATTCTGGCAAAACCAATGCGTGACTAACAATGAAGTGGCAAGTCATATGCACATTAGTCCCTTGTATTGCGATACAAGTCTTTGACCCAACCTCTGTGAAAGAGTGGTTAGCACACCAGAAGTCTCGGGTTTCAATCCCAGCCTGGGTATTCTTTGTGAATCTCCCTTCATCAATTTTATCACACATCTTCATCTACACTATTGGCCAAAAGTGGCAAAAATAACCTCATTCAATCAAGCAAGCAAGTCTTCAGTAGATTTTGGCTCATGGTACACATTCAGACCACAAAACATAGCGGGACTTGGTTTTCCATGATGGGCACGTGGTGTTATACCAAGTCTGCCCAGTTTGTCATAGGTCATCTGGGAAGGGTCACACTCAGATCACTGCTCACTGTTTTTCTTTGGTGCAAATGTAGAGTGGCACGGCCATGTTTACCGTATAACAACAAGAAAAGAGAATGAGCGATGAAGATCACATAAGCACTAAAGCAATGACAAATGTACATTCAAGAGTGTAGAAAGCAGTACAGCCAACCTAAAGAAAATTACAACAAATGTGCGGATAATTCTTGACTTCCTTGAATATATGTTTATTAATCAATTCAACTTATTGTCCGAGAGAATGAAGCATGAAGAATGAATTCTTAAAATTGAAATGACAGTAATATTATATTTTAAAAAATAAAATCCCTAAACAAATATTTGGACCCAAAAGACATGAAGCAGCATGTGAGAGATAAGGTTTTATGATAATGCATTTTATGCATGACTACATACCATACAAAAGTGTATATTCTGGGCTGAAACAGCATTTATTTATCTAGTTTTTCTTCTTTTCTGGAGGTAGAACAAACAAAGTGATAAGGTAACATATTGAATGATGAAGTTATTTAGTTATGTATTTTTAGCAGAATGTTAGGTAGTTGACTACACATCACCTCGTAACTGGTTGGATGACCTTCCACCTCTGGTAGGAGTGAGGCTGGCAGTCGGTAGGTAGGCAATGTCGTCCCTCATGTATTGTTACACTACTGGTTGCTGTTGTTGTTGTTGTTGTTATTATTATTATTAAATAAGATTATGTTTTTATTAGCTCCTTCCACATGAAAATATTAGCGTCATGCAGCGGCACCTGGTTAATATGTGTTGTAGCACAAAAATAATTATTTAAAAATTTGTAGCATGTAAATGAATGTTTCAAGTTTGGTCAGTTTTCTGTTCACATTTAGATTCTTTGTCTTCTATGCAATTCAGACACATTCTCATGCTCGTGCAATTTCTCCTAAGAATGGGCTATCATCATTGTGCCCAGAATACTTACATGGATTCTCATGTGGAAAGTAGTTTTTCAGTATAGGACATTCCTCTGGAACTGGTCTGCTGCTACATCCTACATGTTTAGTGTTGCCAACACAAAGTAAGGAAAAAGTTTCAGAAATTACATTGGTTGTGTCTACAGTGAATAGATCACATATTTTTAAACCCATTGATGGCTGTGTAACTGAATTACTTAGTTCCATGAATTATTTATTTATTTCTTTTTCACAAGGAAAACTTTCGCATAAGCTTTCATTATTTTTATTTTTGACATCTAATCAGTGCTCGAAGGGGAAATTTCTAGCTGGGGAGGATGCTTGATGCTTAAGCAAATTATCCTAACTGGGGGGTGTTTTGCATTGAATTGTTGTTTCAAGTCCGCTTTATGCACAGATAGGCTAATCAGGACCTACAGTTTAAAGTGAGATCCGAACCACTGTGTAATTGGCCTCCCCCATGTGTCAAACCCAGGCCCCCATGATTACAAGGTAATGATTTACCAGTATGCCATCAGGCATCGAGGAGGCTCTGGGAGATGCTTTAACTGAGGGATAGCATCCTCTGCAACCCCCTCCCCCCACACACACTTAGACCACTGCATGTAATTAGAAATAAAGAAGGTGCAGTTCCTGACAGCCCTTTTTGAGTTCATCTGTAGCTTCATGGTGTTGGTCAACTTGGAGGTGATAAGGGCAGGTTGTAGGTTATGATAGTCATTGTGGATATTATAAATAGCCGCTAGGTAATGTGTAACAAGAAATGAATCTGATATGTACTGTAATGATTTTTAGAGTAGTATAGACTCAAAATGTGGAAAATAATCACACATGTCTCTGAGCTATGAAAGATGATCAAAATTAGATCTACAGGGTGGGTCATAAGTCTCCATACAAATGGTGAAAACGGTGACTAATGTTTATTTTTCCTTTTCAGGCAGGTGAACCAATGAAAAAGAAATGGCACTAATGAAGGAAGAACGGATTGACATCATTCTGTCGGCTGGGAGTGGTACCTGATGGGTGGTACCACTCCCAGCCAACAGAATGACGTCAATCCATTCTTCCTTTGTTAGTGGCATCTCTTTTTCATTGGTTCACCTGCCTGAAAAGGAAAAATAAACATTAGTCACCGTTTTCACCATTTGTATGGAGACTTTTGACTCACCCTGTATAAAACATTTTGATTCAAATGATCCAGGTTTGAAAATTTGGAAGCAAATGCACTCTATGGACACTTCAAGTTGCACATTCGTATACTGTGATATTAATTTATTTTTATGTGGAGATTTAAATTTCCATTAACTTTTGCATTAAGCAGATATGATAATTGAACTGTGAGAAGGGCCTGAATATTTGTAGCACACATTCTTGAAAGCAATAAGCCAGCCACTAGCATTCCAGAAAAGGGGGGGGAGGGGTTGGTGGGAGTCATAACCTCCCTCCTCTGGCCTAGTATTCCTTAAAAAGAAAAGAACGTCAAAAAAAGGAAAAGATGGCGAAGTGAGGGCTGACTACTAAGAAAAGTATATCTGTAATCCCCCCTTTTGAAAATCCTAGGCACACCACTGAAGCCAGCAGTAGTAACTTCATTTTTCCTTCATGCACTTCAGTTAAATTCTCTACTCAGATGCTAGTAAACTAAATCAAATAACTTTCCTACATGCTGTGATTTCCAGGTTCGTATTGTTGCTCGTAATTTCAATATAGCAAGTTACATTAACTACGTTGAAGATAAAATTGGATGAAATTTAATTAAACAAATACAGTGAAATACATATCAAAGGGAGGGGTGGATAGAGAGCATAATTTTAAATTTCATTTTCCTGTTCATAACTGCATTCAATTTTTTTAAGCAGGTGTTCACAGTAGATTCCTATGCTCAAACCATTCCCTTAGGTGGCAAGATTGAAATAGTTATTCCACCCAGCTAGCAAGATATGAAGTGTGAAGTTAATTAGGCTGTGAGAATTAATAATGTGGTGTCATTCAATTATGGAATTGTTTTCTCTCATTATCAGCATCAGTCCCATGACAGATAAAGACAACATTCATTAGAAATATTAATTTCTCCATGTATATATATATATAAATCAAATAAGGTAAAAGGAAACACTCACCGGACAGTAGGAAAATTCAAAATTTTCGCTAATTTATAGCATCATCGGTGTGAGAAGAAACAGAAGACGGAACCGGAAGTTGGGGTCCTGCAGAGTTGCCAGGTCCCCATTGAAGAAGAAGTGGTGCGTACAACGAAAAAAACACTGTTTCGTCACCAGGCTCGTCGTAAACTGTGAGTGTGTAGGATGAGTTGGGAGGGAGGGCGGGAGGGTGGGTGAGGGTTGGGCATTACTGGGTGGCCTTGTTCAGGCCAGGTGGAGTGGTTGCACTCATGGCCGATATATAGGCCCTCTCCCATCTTTTGCGAACAGAGGTGTTGGCTGGTTGGGGTAGAAGGTGGATGATCGCTACCCGGAAGCAGTCGTTGAAACTGATGTTGTGGTGGTTGGTGTGGACGGCGACAGTGAAGTCCAGGTTGTGGGTGGAGGAGCGGTGGTTATTGATGCGGAGGTTGAGGGCCGTTGATGTTTCCCCCAGGTAAAAATCACCACAGATGTTGCAGGTGAGGATGTAGATAAGGTTTGAGGCATGGCAGGTCCCTTTGGGATGGAGGGTAAATTTGCCAGTGGCCGTGTGCACCTGGAGGGTGTGAGAAGTGATGAGGATGGGACAGGTCTTGCACCTGGGTCGGTTGCATTTATGGGCAGGAGGGTGTTGGATGTGTGGTGAAGGAGTGTTGTGGACCAGGATGTTTTGGAGGTTAGGGGGGCGTTTGAAAACCACCCTGGGTTTGTTGGGAAATATGTTTTTGGTTTCGGGATCACTGTGGAGGATTGGGAGAAGAGAGTGCAGTGTGTGCCTGATTTTGTTGAGGTGGGGATGATATTGGGTGATGAGTGCAGGTGGGTTGGTGGCAGCAGGTTTCTTGGTGGTAGTGGTATGTGAGGCAGCTCGTGATATCATATATATATATATATATATATATATATATATATATATATATATATATATATATATATATATATATATATATAATATGTCGCCGTCCACACCAACCACCACAACATCAGTTTCAACGACTGCTTCCGGGTAGCGATCATCCACCTCCTACCCCAACCAGCCAACACCTCTGTTCGCAAAAGATGGGAGAGGGCCTATATATCGGCCATGAGTGCAACCACTCCACCTGGCCTGAACAAGGCCACCCAGTAATGCCCAACCCTCACCCACCCTCCCGCCCTCCCAACTCATCCTACACACTCACAGTTTACGACGAGCCTGGTGACGAAACAGTGTTTTTTTTCGTTGTACGCACCGCTTCTTCTTCAATGGGGACCTGGCAACTCTGCAGGACCCCAACTTCCGGTTCCGTCTTCTGTTTCTTCTCACACCGATGATGCTATAAATTAGCGAAAATTTTGAATTTTCCTACTGTCCGGTGAGTGTTTCCTTTTACCTTATTTGATTTTTACTTAGCCCTTTTGGCCCTCCTTGCTTTTATCCATTATATATATATATATATATATATATATATATATGTATGTCTTCTGGACAAATGCCAAAACTTGTGCACCCTCTTCAAATTAATCTTTCGCAAATTGGCAGTGTCTCTTCCACAAATTATTTGCAGAGTTTTCTGTCAATTTCTGTTGCACCATGAAGTTAAGTTGTTTTTTTTTATTTAAAGAACAGATTTATTTTCCTTGTTCAAAAGGAGCCATGATTTACTGTCCCCCAATTTGTTTTTGAATATTAAATAAAATAAAATTAGAAAAATTTACCCAAGCTTACGGTGATGCTTCCATCATGTACCTTGCAATTACTTCTTTACAATTGTGTCCAATTCAAATACATTTTCTTGCAATGCTATAGTGGAACCACAGGCAAAAAAGCCTGCACAGACCCTCGACTCCTGTGCATGCACCATACTTCTGCAAGGTGGGGAGGGGCAGGGTGAACCATGTTTCCTTATGGCCCAAGCTGAATAGATCGAGGAAAAGGTGCGCAACGATTTTAGTCCAAGGTTTTTTTGTTTGTGGTCGGAAGAGGAAAATGTTCATCTATTTGGTTTTTCATTGGAAAACCTGATTTTATTTTACAGTAATAAATCAATCAAAAATAAATTGATACACTTCAAGTGAGTAAATTTTGGCAATTATTGACACAAAGATTTGTCAGTATGGTGGAGCCTGTGCTCAAAATAAATAGACAGTTTGTTGGTCAGAGAATGAAGAGATTCTGTAGTTAAGAACTTACCCAACAAATATATGAGCAGCAGAAATCTTTATTACAGATTATGCAGATGAAATTTGCTGGTCTATTACACCAACTGCAGTAGTGGCTCACATGCTGAGGACTATAACCAGAACCAGCAACCTACAGAGAAAATGTACGCATATTAGTAAAATATTGCAAAAAAAACAAACACATAATCACCTTATATCATGCATAAATAACACTAGCCAACAAATGTTAACCTTTTTTCTGTAGAAGTCATGCTGCTGGGTATTCTTAAACAATTCAGATGCAATGAATACCAAAAATCATGTCAAAAAATGTGTGTCTCATCAGTAGCGGCTACTGCCTATTCACGCACTAGCATGTGCACACCCAAATAAATGTGCAGTGTAATTGAATTTTATTATATTTATTCATTGAAAGCCATTTCTTCAAAACAGCAAATGTTCCCAGGCCACACCACCTTTCATTTACTTCCCTACGTCATCTTTTCTATCTGAGTAACTCGCGTGTAACGGGCATGAACCAGCAGGAACACAATTAGGAAGTGCACGCAGCTGCACATCGAAATGCCACTGTGTTCGACGGTGGGTAGAGGAACTAGAAAGGCTCTTATGGCTTGGATCAAGGGCTTTCGGACTTGCTTCGCACAAGTAATTGTAACATGGTAGCTACGCACATGCGCTGTTCCCTCTTCGTCATGTAGTGTTGCAATCTTTCCACTCCTTGCTGTGTGACAGAGTCAGGAACAACCCATGCATCATTGCAAATTGAGGGATTTTTTTCTCAGCAAGGGAAATTTTGATCTCTCTCACCTCACGCGGTTCTGAGCAAAGCATTTAAATCCGAATGAGGGGAGCGTGGGAAAGGAAGGGGAGAGGGCATGGCATGTAGTGACCAGCATATTAAACCATGCAAAGGCCAGATGCGATGAGTGGAATACGTTGATACAGGTGCTGGAAAAATAGTCTATAAAATGTTAGTGGTTTGAATTAAAAACAATCACAATGTCATAGGAATTGGTGCATTTAGACGCTCTGACTTGCATTTGGAAGTTGAATGAAAATTTCAAATAATCAGAGTTTAATCTTGTATTTTTGTCACAGAACAGTCAATCCAATTCTTTATTCAGTTCATACGAGAATCTGTAACTTGTACTATTATGTCAATGATTTGAGATAATATTTGTAAAGGTGCTGGCATGAATTAGCTGCATTTGATTAGGATCCTCATTACAATGACTAAAGTGAATAAGTACATCAAAAATGGTAATTAACTAAGTGTAAGATGAAATGTTTATGTGGCATTAAACTTGGGTTTCTGATGGGACATATTTACATTGAAGATAGATAATGTACATTATTAAAACACGGCAATTACACAAAATTATGTCAATATTATTATCCCTTACAAACCATAGCAGTTTATCAGTATAGCGTTGTGAGTGATTTTGTCAGGTTGTCGAATGCTGAATTTTCTACATGTCACGAAAGAGACCAAACAACACATCTTCTCTCGTGATCGATTAAAAATGTCACTAGGGTATTTTGCTTTAGTTATAAACTTTACTTTTTTAAATTTTCATGAAATATAACTCTGCTATTGTCTATTATCAGGGAAATGTGTGTCATAACTTGGATTGCAAATGCGATTAGCAGAAAGGGCAGGAATAATTGAGTGGGAATAACAAAACTTCTCCTGGACGTGAGGCCAAAGTGCACATCCATAAACCCAGATCAGAAGCCGCCACTGTGTCACATTACACTTCTTGTCTATAGGATGTCCCAAAAATAACAATGACACACAGTAGCGTACGCAGGATTTCATCAAGGGGGGTGTTATTTCGAAAACTTTCTACAAATTCACATTACCATTGTTTTATTATACTTTATTTAATTAATAATAATAATAAATTAATTAATAATTCTTATAATTAATTAATTAATTAGTTTAATTACTACTAATGCAGCTGCTATTTATGAAAGAAATAGAACAAAATTACATTTCTTTTGTTTCTTTGTTACAAAATAATTGTCTAGTCAACGGTTATTTGTATATGATAAGTGAGACATTTTAAATGTGAAGAAAATCCATAAAAACAAGCAAATATATTAAATTTATTGAAATAATCGAAATATGAAACTCATTCAAGGAGCCGCACTGGTCTAGTCTGACAACTTCGTGGGATATACGGGTTCGATTCCCGTAATTGGTTGGAATTTATCCAGTCTTGTCTCCGTAGCCAGCCTCATAGCAATGGGTACCTGAGAGCAACCCTGGGAGATGAAGGCTGCCGGAGCATGGTGCTGACCACATCACCTGCAAAATAGTTCGAGATCGAAAATCTTTGGGGCCCACCACACCACTACGTGTGCCTTCATGGCACGGTGCTATATACACGGGGGAATTTACATTACCTTTACCTATGGAACTCACCCAGGATGATGATGAAGGGTGAGAATACATGTTGCTAATTTCCACTGAGTCTATGTTTTCGTTCAAAAGTAAGTTTATAGATATTCCAACACATTTATCACTTCTAGGTGATTCACAAAGCACTTCTTCAACATTATTTAATGATGTGGATGTAGACTCAGCATCACTTGAGAGTTCACAAGGGGATGTGAAATCAGTACAGGGAAGAACGTTTGCAATGAGGTCAGCACACTGCGACGAAGCAAGGAATTTTCACAATTCTCGCGAGAGTCACTGCGCGACTTTTTGCAAAAAAAATATTGCAAAATTGAACTTGGC
Source organism: Lepisma saccharinum (assembly GCF_977018435.1). Lineage (NCBI taxonomy): Eukaryota > Metazoa > Arthropoda > Insecta > Zygentoma > Lepismatidae > Lepisma > Lepisma saccharinum. Next base: position 205,968,779 of record NC_139230.1, read on the forward strand.
GGCCGCTTAGATTGTGTTTGGAATGTTGTGTTTTTCTTCATGCTGCATGAGAATAATAATTCAAATTATTATTATTATTATTATTATTATACTGTCGCAGATGTTTGACTGATAAATTATCCATTTTAATTTTTTTTCTACAGCATTTTCCATAATATTTCAAAAGCACAAGGGGGGGGGGTTAAACCCGGTAATCCCCCCCTTGCGTACGCCACTGATGACACATATATGTGATATTTACTGTAACATTTGATGCACCTTTACCTTTAACATTTCAACTAATAATACTTAAAAAAGATTTTGTTACTATACTGTAATTTGAAATTCACCATGTGTCCATATAAATAAATATTCAAAATATAAAAATAGAGACTGTGTTGCACAGAAATTATGTGTATCAAGCCATTATTCATACAATTTAAAAGTGTAACAAATTACACAGGAAAGAGATTAGTGAAAATTTCAAACAATTCTATTCCACCACACAGACCATCAAGTGGATGTTGCAAAACTAAGAAAAATGCAAAAGAAGAGGGTAACAGAAAATTAAAAACACTGAGAAATAATTAGATAGAAAAAGGTTGAAAGATTAATTAGGAAACGGAAAAAATCAATAATGATTAGAAAGAATTAAGAAAAGAAAAAGAAAGAACATACATTTATATTTTATGCAATGGGTCAACCTAGGGAGGAAACGAGAAAGAGGGCCTCCTCTCCAATGGTGTAGTGGTAATGTCATTTCCTTGTAATCAAGAGGTCCCAGCTTCAATACCTGGTGGAGGCACAAGTGATTTGGATCACACTTTAATCTGTAGGTTCATTTCAAATTATCCTTCCTGTGCATAACATAGACATAAAACAAAAAACTCAAACTCAGAAAAAGAGAGATAGAGAGAGAGAGAGAGAGAGATGGAGAGAGATAGAGACAGAGACAGAGACAGGCAGACAGAAGGGATGAGTGAAAGAGAAGAACTGAACAAATCAGAAGAAAATATATTATTTCTGTGCAGAATACACAACAAAATGTCATTGCTATAATACGCCATATCACACCATTGATACCAGATGACACAAAATGGCAACCTGGCCCTAATAATTAGAAATAACAATTAAAATATTTTCTTTTACATTTTCAGTGGAATCACAATGTGTAATATGTATAAATTCTTACCTCTAAATATTAACATCACATCTATTTTCCATTGAAATGCCAGCTAATTGAAAAGATAGGTAAAAGTAGAATAGCTTGATGATAATTCAACTTGGCATAAAATCATTTAACCTTAATAGAGATGAGATTAATACACAAATATAGAAACCAGTTTAACACAACCTGGGGCAAATAGTTCCAGGATTTACTCTAGATCAGTATTGAGCTATTATAATTAATTGAGTTAGAGGACTATTCCTACAAGAAATAAAAAATGTTAGTTCAGCAAATCTGACAAGAGCAACAATAAGAGTTGACATGTTAGAAACACATTACCTGGTCAAATTCTATTTATGAGTCCTTAATTCTCAAAACCTGTTAAATCAGTTTAACTTTATCTTGTTACTTGGGCTTCTATCTTGAAGAATTGGTAGTGCACAATTTCTTTAAGGGCTCCTGAATAACTGAATGGTTAGTGATCTTGCCTTTGGTGCAAGCAATCCTGAATTTGATTATTAGTGGGAGCTTTAAAATTTTAGTATTGCCTCAAAAGCATCAGGACAATGAAGGTGCTGTTGAAATTAATAGCAGACTCCAGTCTCAAAGTCCAGGAAACAATTGTAATGGAACACCAAATGGAAGTTAATGTAGAACAATACAGAGGTTGTTCGCTTTATATCCGACCATTGTCGATTCGGTGCTGCCACCTGGCATATCATGCTGGAACTATGGGTCTGCTGGTGGGAGCAGTGTTGTGTCTGACCTTGTAGGTGCGTGAGTGTTGGTAGTGAATGTTATGAACTGGCGCCGAAAATCAACCGGTATTGGGAGGGTTACGTAATGGCCCTTTTCCACGCTAAGTTTTCATATGTGCATTGTGAACCTGTATGAAAGGTACCTGGCGGGTTCCAAATGGAAGAAAGTTGTCACAATGGATGAATCATATGTCCATCTCACTGCTGGTGGTCACATTCGGGCGATCACATACCGTGATATTGACAGCAAGGAGTGCAGCAACTTTGTTCATCAGTGCAGGGAAAGTTTCCCTCGTGGCTTTATGGTTCTGACAGGATTCGGATATGAGGGTAAGTTGATGATACGCAAGGTGGACAAAAATGTGAAGGTGAATGCCAGATACTTCCAAAACTCCATTCTGACACCTATCTATCGGAGAGACATCCCAAAATTGTATGGAATGGACGCGAACCAGGTGATGATCCATATGGACAAGGCTTCGAGTCATACCGCCAGAACATCACTACGTTTTTATCAGGAAATGGCAGAGGAACTAGGAACTCATGTCATTCCGTTTGAAGACATTTCTGTGAAAAGCCCAGATGCCAGTCCAATGGATTTTTGTGCATTTGGACTGTTGTGAAACGACGTCTTCAACATCGCTGCCCACGCACCCTGGATGGTGTATGGAAAGCTTGCAGGGAGGAGTGGGACAGAATTCCCATGCCTGTCCTGCACCGGAGCTTGCTGCAATGGAAACTGCAATGCCGGGCGATAGTCCACAATGCTGGGGGTCCAATAGAACATGATCAGTGGTGGCGGCACGGTATCTGTTAAGGTGGGTACCCGTCAAACATGGTCGGCTATAAAACGAACGACCTTCTATATAATTAAAATTAAGACACATGTGCAGTCAATATTATTTTATATTTCATTGATGCCCATGTACAGGATAAACCTTTAAGCTGAACTCTGCAAAACTTTGACATCAAGAATTATACAGGCTGTTCCCCTCCCAAAATGAATGATTTTGTTTACTTCACTTTTATGCCATTTTGGTTAATTGCAAAGATGAGGATGAGCGATAATATTATGAAAATTGATGAAGGGACACTCACAAGGAACACCCATGCCCAGGCAGGGATTCAAACCTGAGACTCCTGGCATTATAGCACAATGTGCAATGGAGTTTGGCTCTGCCCCAAAAAAGGCAACTCAGATTATTAAGTGGTAAATATTTTGGTTACCTTTTTTTAAAACACACTATTGTGCAAGAGAGATGGCATTCAAAAAAGTAACATGAAATATGAAGGATAACAGGTATTTCTCACCAAAACAATCCACAACATGTTGTCCAATTATAAAGAAGAACAGTTTATATTGTACAAATTGAATTTGTTAAGACATCACATTATTCTTGAATAGCTAGTAAAGTTATGACTACCTGCCCATGTGGTCGAGCTGCAAATGCCATAGGAACTTGAGTTGAATGTGGACGCTGAAGCATCATAGATGGATGTACCTTTTAATAAGAAGATTGGCAAAATTATAGCTATAGGTAAGTGCGAGAAGTGCATATATATATATATATATATATATATATATATATATATATATATATATATATATATATATATATATTTCAAATCACGACAAAAATGTTTTCTTTCCTTAGTTACTGCCCATATAAGGAACTTACATGTTAATTTCAAAATCACTGCTGGTCAAAAGAATACCCTCTTTCTAGGGCTGAGCCAATACCACTTCGAACTGATACCCATACTGATACTGATACTCTTACCGATTCCCGCCAATACTGATACAAATGCTTGAAAATTGTAACAATTTAAAGTTGTTCAAAATATTGATTAATATTACTGAATGTGTATTCCACCCAATTATGAGCATAGATTTATCAGAGTTTTGCTTTAAAATAATCAAAAATTACATCAAAATGTGGAAATACCTGTTATATATTAACACAAAATACTGTATATTCACATAACATTGGTACAAAATCAATGGAAAATTCAAATTGTGCATAAGTTTCAGGATAATTAGTGTCACATGCCATTTTTGTGAAGCCCGTGAATGAACAAAAGTGCTGGAAAAGTATCAGCTGGTATTATTAAATAAAATTCAACCCATATTTTCCAATACTGATACCGATTCACTCACATTGGTATTGGCTCAGCCCTACCTCTTTCACATCATAAAAATATTCTATAAATCCCAAGAAAAAATTTCAATTGACATTATTTTGGGCTTATTGCACCATGTTATGAATGCATGTAGCCAGTTGTGGAAATACAACCTGATCTTTGTTCACGTGGAAATGAGTGTGATCATCATCATACCATAATCACAATAATTTAGCATGTAAATATTACATAGTACCTATGATATATTCCATTGTAGCATAAACTACTCAACTACAAGTAATTTCTGAAAGTTTCCTACGGATTAAAACAAAGCTTGTCACGTGAAAAAAACAAACACAGTGGAAGTTTACAATTGAAATTGTCCACAATAACTATCAAACTGGTAAGTTATATTAATATGTAAGTTCTGTTCAGCAGAGGCTAAGATATAGTACAAGCAATGCAAGCACTCCTTGCGTTATTCGAATATCATTTAATGTACTTAATGTTTTAGCCTTATTTAGTTTCCATCACACTCGATTTTGTGAAAATTACCGCTGCAAACTCCCTCAGCAGCTCTGTAGCAAGCACCAACCTCAATGCTTGCGGCTGCTCTTCAGGAGAATAACAAGCACCCGAAGGAGTCACATGCGAAGCGTGAAATTTAGGTGGAAACCGTCCACGATGCTTCTACAAAAAGCTCTGCTTCCTCAGCTTGCGTGATTCCCGAAATTAGACGAGCTCAACCGAAAGCAGAAGGATATATTGCCACCAAAAACTAGTAACGAATATTTGTCTTCATGAACACGTAAACAAGGTCGCGAATATAATAATAATTCTTAGTCATAAAATAACTAAAAGAAGTTATTATCACTGTGCTAATTTCCATATACATCATATTATTTGCAAATTATTTTAGATTTCGTGAAATGTAAAATGCGTAAAAAATTGACATTGGGAGTTGGGGCGAGATGGCAAAGGGCGAGCGTTTGTATCTCCAGGAAGTGGAATGTGCACCCCCATGAAGAGTTTCCCCAAGGAGGGGGAATATTCGATGGACCTTGGTCTACACCCTGTGTCCAGCTCGGTCCAGCTCAAATTATGTCAGAAGTGTTGACCGCTACCAGTGTTTGCAACTGTCAAATTATTAACACAGTAATTCAAGTGGGCTGTTTCTCCAATTTTACAACCACATTCAATAAACTGACGGCTTTTGAATAGAACTTGGGGTGAAAATAAAGCTATCTGATAAAGAACTATCTACTGATATTTGAACACAGCATGGAAGTAAATAGTATACATTGTGCACATTGTGAACAGAAGAACATGTTTTAAGTTTTATTGTTGTTGTTGAGTTCGTGTCTTAAGTCCACTTTTGCACAATAAGGCTAATCGGGACTGGACCTACAGTTTAAAGTGGGTACTAAGAAATAAATAAGAAATTCCGTACACCTTTAGTCGTATGCAGAAAGTTCGCATATGCAAGACGTTTACTACCATACGAATAACGTTACCTGGAATTTCAAAAGTAAATGTGACGTTTCCGGATCATATGGTTTATTTTTAGTACTGTCACTTATTTATGATATTTTGTCAAATCCAGCGAACGGGTCAATGAGGCTATAAACCTCGACCCCCCCATTCCTTTGGCACACCATTGTACTACTTGTTTTGCTGCACTGAAACATCGCTTGCCTCCTTCGAAAGACTACGCTTTGCTACTGCTGTCCAGGATTCCTACATAGCTGCTTTTGCTAGTCACCTTGCCTTTGGTGCATGCAGTACAGCATTCGAACCCTGGTGAAAAAAACGCTATTGATGGCACTCGAGGCAGAAGTCGATGTAGAAGAGTATGCATGTGTAGCTAATATTATTTAACATTACATTGATGCCCACATAAAGGAACAAGCCTATAAAGTTAATTTAAAACATACTCTGCCAAACTTAAACATCAAGGTGCCATACCAGAGGAACATAACTCCAAAAATGCAGTTTTCAGTTTAGTTTTGTTTAAATAAACTACTCTGAACAAATACATTACTTTCTCTCTCCAGTAAATTAGATCAACTGAAGTTATGTGCTCTGGTTCTCACATGATGAAGGAATATGCAGGCTGTCCCAAAAAAGTAACCAACATTATTTATTAAATGATCTGTATTTTGGTTACTTTTTGGATACCTTGAACTATTGCTGTAAAACAGATGTAGTATCCATTCCAGCAACATGAAATAGGAAATATAACAGGTATTTCCAATAGAGTATAACATCACACGCAATTGTATTTCTATTTTGTGAATTCAGTTCTTGCAGATCTCCTTGTAGATCACACACAAAAATAGACAAATATGTAACAAAACAACAAAATAAAAATAGAAAAAGCCTATAAACAACAGTATATAATTATACTGTCCCATACTGTGGCTGTGTGATCTAAGGCGTCATGCTTTGGACTCCAGCTACAGGATGCATGCAGGTTTGAGACTCCTGGGGGAAAGCATAACAACTTTTCTCTTGAGATTTTGGCCTGTGCATGGGACCAGTTGCCACACCCCATTGTGAGGAAATTGGGGAGCTATGAATGAGTAGTGTAACCTGGTCATGGAAACCTACATCATTGTGCTGACCACACATCGCCCCATAACTGGTTGGATTATCTCCCACCTCAGCAGATGGGAGTGAGGCCAGCAGTCGGTAGGTAGAACCTGGCCCTCATGGGCTGTTGCACCATGGGTTATCAGTATTAATAATAATAATAATAATATTATTATTATTATGATTATTATTATTATTATTATTATTATGCCACATGGTAAAATTATATATGTTGCTTCCAAATTTTGTGTATGGAAAATGTATAAATCAGAGGCGAGGCATCCTGTCATCGGGAGATGCAGCGATGACAGCAAAATAATAAATATATTGCTTTTTAAATATTTTAGAGACGAGGTAAAGAAAACAAGTAAGAATATTCACATATTTGAGCAAAATTTTCAGCCCCATGTTTACAAATGCAGCAGGGTTTCTATGACGTCATCAAAATGAAACTTCTCAGAATGTCCAGCAATGTAAAGCATGCAATGCTCATGTTTTTAAGAGAAAAATATATTGAAGAGCATCGCAACACAACTTACACAGAATACATGAAAAACAATATAAGCAAAAGCATAAATTTCCCACGGTTAGTGCTAGAAGGAACTCGAAAAAAAAAGAGTTCTGGATCCATTGTATTTCCTTCATAGCATTTCTTTTATCTTTGTTGGATCCTGTGGTTCAAATATCGATTTTGGAAAAATATGTTCTTGTTTTACAAAATATGAAGTGCTTCCTGTCGTTTTGTGTTTACTATGTTTACCAATGATAGGACTCGTCAAAATTTTTGTTCTCAAGGTGACAGACATACTTACTCAAACAGAACCTTTTTCCTAACATATCTTACCTTCACACCAGGGATGACCAAAAATATCAGGATTCCGTAAAATTTAAATTCGGAAATTTTACTACCCGGATTTCGGAGGCAATCTTAATTTTGGAGAGAGATGTTTAACATTTTTTTCCTTTTTTTCTGGTAGAACGTATTAAGAAAGTTTTGTCTTCCTTATTTTTCGATCATATACTACACAGAAAGAAAAATGGATTTGGCTATCTCTACTTCACACATCATGTAGGAACACTGTTATCATCATTATCAATGTACGAATATCCCCCACCACCCAAGTTGAAAGACTGACCCTGATGTTTGGCAAGTCTTGCGATGACTATGTCAAAATGTCATGCTTCGCCACTGTTACAAATATGTCATACATATGTGAGGGGGTTAAGAGGTGACCCTTTGTGAAGACATGTCAACATCCCCACGTGGTACACCCTGGACTGTATTTTGAAGACTAGTGTGGCTCTGGCATCTGCACACATGGCCAATATAATCCTCCGAGGAATGTTTTTCTGTCATCCCTACATGTTTGTGACTGTCCCCTCCATTCATCTTCAGAATTAGCCAAAAGTGGCAGAAAAGCAAAGTAAAATAAACTAAATCAATCAATGTATGTGTCTGTGTTAGTGCTAATGAATTATTCTCTTACACACAGTATCTGACTGTGTTCTCACTTACTTCTCGACACAATACTACATAATATGCTGTCAAATTTTGAAATATATGAAAAACTGTTTATATTGCAAAAATTGCAATTTTTAAGACCAGAGCACTGCACCTCCGCAAGATTTGCTTACTATGCTCACCTGGCTGGCGAGTGAGTGAGTAAAACTGTATGCCTGAGTTTTGAACTTTCAAGCATCGAAAGCCCATGGATAACTGGCAGTCCTTGCGAGACCCAGCTCGCTTATCTGCAGCAAACAATCATTCCGGTTTTGCACCATCTCCAGATACATGATTCATGCAGTCACTGTTGCCAACTTTTAGATTCTAAACTATTCAAGGTGCACTTGAAATGTTCATCACTTTTATCAATTTGAAATTGCAGAGATTTATTCCGTGGTAGAAAATATTTGTATCAACACACCTAGTGGCGGCAACTGGGTTCCAAAACTAGGGGGGTAATGTGCAAAAAAGTGGGGAGCAAGGACAGATTAATTTCCCTAGGTACATAAGGTTAGCATGATTCGAGGGGCAAAAGTGGTAAAAAGTGGAGGGCAACTGCCCCCCTCCCTCCCCCTCCACCACTGCTGACACCTGTAACGGAGTACGAACAAAGTTTTGCAAACAGTGCCATTGTAAATATTTTGGAACATTGTGTGTCTGGTGGTTGTTCTACATTAGATTATTTTGGGTGGGCTCCCTGATGGCAGGTAGCATTGTCGTCTTGTAATGCAGGGGTCCCAGGTTCGATACCCGGTGAAGGCACATGGTGGTTTGGATCCCATTTTAAACTGTAGGTCCAGTCCCGATTAGCCTTACTGTGCATAAAGTGAACTTAAAACACCAAATCAATTAGTCAATTAAACTATTTTTTTTCGAAGAACTTTGCTACAGATTTTCTTTCTGGTGTAATTTTGCCAATTCAATATCCGAATTAGTTGCTCAAGATATTCCATTTTGAAAAGTTATACTGCTCGTGACTTGCTTAGTGTTATTATCCCCTCGATGGCACAAAGATAGCTTCTATTGTTTTTGTAAATTGCATTCTGAAGGGAATTTTATACTCAATATAGGTGTAATGTAGTACTTTTTCAACAATTACATTTCTGATATCACGTGGTGCTGAATACTAAAGTACGGGTGTCCATAAAATGAACATGAAATCAGAATTTACATTTCAAAAGGTTTATGCATATTGCCATCTATTTCAACAAATTGTTGTTCTCTCATGCTGTTACAAGTTAACTAGTTGATAGTAATTGTTAGCTTCAAGGCCGCTCACAGGACCTTTTTTCAGGGGTGGGGGAATCAGTATTTAAAGTGGGGTGATGCTTTCCCCCAGTTAAGAGAATTCTCATAAAACATCTCCAACACTAGGATAATTTGCATAGGCACTTATTCTGCTGTCTTTCACGGCACCTCTCGTCTATGTTTTCATGCTACAATTTCAAAATTTGATTATATTATCCAGAAATCCAAAGAGGGGGGGTTCCCCCCCTCCCTGGGCACCCTTTGTTAGCTTGTATCTTCAGACAGGTGCAAATAGCACGCAATGCTATTTACACATTTCAACAAACAAACAACGTAAAAATGAAACCGAGAGAAAATTTACAATTTCAAGACCAGAAATGTGACATAAAAATGAACAAAACACACATAACTATTTCAAGTTCTTGAAAACAAATTTGGAAAATATGTGGTAGTCAGTTTTACATAATAATGAAACTAATTTTAGAAGTTACAAAATCTAACAGTTACACAACCTCAAGGCATCTACGACTAGCATAAATTCGAATGTCTCCATGTGTAGTGAAATATAATGGCCATTGGAAACACTGACAGTGGTGCTTGAGTCTGACTGCAGATACTACATTGGGTCTCACGTGACTTCTTAGTGCCCAGGTAAAGAGAAAAACCTGGCAAGCATTGAGGCCTGTGGAAGGGAGGCTCACTTGCGCAATGTCGAACACCTGTCTTGAAGTGCGTGTTGCATATTATTGTAAGCGCGACTCTTTCTGGAGGGGTTTCTTCCGGGTCTCGTGCAGGCCTCTGGTTAGGACATCACATTATGCATGCAAATTCTATCATATTTATGGAAAAGTTATTTCATTTCACTCAATTAAATTGAAACTAGAATTTTAAAATTGATTTCTTCTAAATATTACACTAATGTGAATCTTCTACTCAAATAGAACATATTCAGAGAATTCACAAACAAAATTAATAACAGCTAAATTTATGCCTACCTGAATATGTCGTCTAGCTGCAGATCCCACAGGAACTTGAGTTAAAGGTGGAGGCATAAGTATGGTATCTGGATCAACCTTTAAATGATAACATTGTCAAAATTATAGTGATAAATAGGTGGGAGAAACAAATAAAGCATTAAATATAAACATTATATAAACCAAACATATTAATAAAATTCAGTGATTCATGAAAGTCTGCAAATTTAATATTATAAGGTAATCTTTAACAATAAAACATATTTTAATGTGAAAAGAATGTAAATTCCAGAGGATCTTCCCCTCTGGACTACGTTTTTCAACAAAAGTAGGTATTTTTCCTTTGACACAAAAAACATTTTTACAATGTAACCATGTGATCTAAAAGATAATTAAACGAGCTTTCAAAATATGTATAAAATATTAACATTCGTTAATTTCAAGGATGTGCATGCACACTTTTCTTACTTATCTTAATATAACGACAACTAATCTCTTTGATCCCTGACACAATATCTTACATAAAATGGCTGCTGGCAGCCTGAGACAGTTTATTTTCTGCACAGTGCACCAGAGGGGGACTGGGTATACTGAAGTAGTGCCATTTGTTAACTTTGTTAAATACCTAGGTACTAATATGATTTTCATGAAGTGGGCCACCTTGGGAACTATGGCCACTTTTGGCTCACCAACCTTATGTAGAGGAAATAGTTAAGGTACTCGCATGTCGAGCAAGATGGAGCTAAAGCTCTTTTTTTTTTAAATTCACAATATATTCCAATTATTAAGCGTGTCTATTCAGTTTTCACTTTCTTTTTTTTACATTAACAAAGAACCAATTAAACTATTTGTGATGATAAAAATCATACATGATTTCATTTTGTAATTCAAACATGTAGTAAAACATTAGTCAGCTCATCTTGCCACACCTTCCCCTATGTTGCCTTCAAATGTTATGTCAGTAGTTTTAGGAAATTCTGAGATTTATATCAATATATCATATATGTATATGTGTGTGTGTGTGTGTGTGTAGGTGTGTGATAATGATTTATTCTCACATCTCACATATGCAGGGCTTGATTGTGCTCTCAGTCACTTCTGAACACAATAATCCATAATATGCTGTTCAATTATGAAATATGAAGATCTGTTTATGTTGAAAAAAATAAATTTGTTTGGAAATTCTAACATTTATGGAACATTTATTTCATTTCACTCAATTAAATTGAGATATAATTTTAAAACTTATTTCTATAACATTTCAAACTAATACCCAAATTCTTCTGAAGTGTTTCCAAACAAAATGATTAGCCTGTAAAAGTTAAGCCTACCCGCCCATGTAGTCCAGATGTAGAGGCCATAGGAACTTGAGTTAAAGTTGGAGGCTGAAGCATGGAAAATGGATCAACCTTTAAATAACAACATTGGAAAAATTATAGTAATAAATAAGAGAAGAACATTTAATCACTCAACAATACATAAAGTACCTAGGTGTTTCCCACAAGAATATGAACTACAATACTTCAGTATCCTAATGGAGTATGCAATACATGCCACATCCAAAGTTTAGAAGCTTCCTAGCTTGTGTGATCCTGACATTGGCAGAAACACAATCAACATTCCTGTCAGAGGATTAAATTTTTAGAAAATTTTCCTTCATGTCTTGTACTTGTACTTCACCAAATTAATAGACTTTATAATATATAATAACATCTGATAATATTTTATAATATCAGAGATACTGATAAAGTCACCAGGTATTCAATGTTTCAAAGGATCACCAATAAAGTGTCAAATCACACTTATTTTCTCTCCCCATACACTTTTATTCACAATGTTGATATTTTCTGAATTTAATTCAGAAATGACAATGTGAATGCAAATGAAGCTCTCCAGACGAGATACAACATAAAAACAAAAAAACACCATTTTTGGAGATACATTCCTCAGGTTCTCATACGACAATATGTTGCATCCAAATTTTATGTTAGTATTATAGTTTTAAAACTTTTCAGTTACACACACATGTGTCTGTGTGTGAAACATATTTATACATGTGTGCGTGTGTGTTATTTATTCTCACACACAGATGGTCTCTTTGTGCTCACACTCACTTTTCAACACAAGAATCCATAATTTGCTGTTTAATTCTGAAATATATGAAGATCTGTTTACATTGAAGAAAATGAATTTCTTAAGACCTCACATTATGTATTGAAATTCTAACATCTTTATAGAAAACTTATTCATTTCCCTCAATTAAATTGAGAGAGAGTTAAAATTTATGTTTTTAAATTTTACCCTAATGCCCAGCTTATACTGAGTACAATATATTCACAGCCTTCACAAACAAAATGAATAACAATTAAATGTATGCCTACCTGAACATGTGAACCAGCTGCAGATCCCATAGAAACTTGTGTTAAAGGTGGAGGCATAAGTATGGTATCTGCATCAACCTTTAAATAATAACATTGTCAAAATTATGGTGCTAAATAGATGGAAGAAGTAAATATAGCATTAAATAACTGATCACTACATAAGTACCTACCCTAGCCATAAATACTGTCAGAAACTTTCAACTAGACTGTACATCCAGTTGTAGGTCACCATACTTGTGCCTAAGCTCACTCTTGGACATTGTGTCTTCAACTGTGAAAGAAATAGCATGTATGTTCTTGCACTTAGCATGTTCTGAAGAGAATATGAAAAAACAGAATAGCCAAAACTGTTCTCCATAAAGCAGGAGTTTAACAATGAGCCCTGGAGCTTCCAGCAAGATACTACCCCTGCTCATAATGCAAGGATGGCACAACCTGATTTCATCTCCACTGCTGATTGGCCATCTGCTAGCCCTGATCTCAATCCCTGGACTACAAACTGTAATCAGTGTTAAAGGGGATTGCATTGTCTGCAAGAAGAGACACCCTACAATTGAAAGTTTAAATGCTCTTTGATGGCAGCAGTGGCAGATTCTACCAATGAGTTTGTTTTTTAAGTCCACTTAATTCACAGAAAGGCTAACTGGGACTGGACCAACCAATATGCAATGTGCCTCCACTGGGTATGTAACACAGGACCCCTTGATTACAAGGTGATTTTCCCATTGAGACCACCTGTGCCACAATATATGTCTGGTCAGACACTTTGAGCCTGTGTGAGGGCATCTGTATCATCCTTATGAGCGGCCGCCCCTGTCTAAGTATTATAGTTTTAAAAACTCTTGATATATTGATATAGGAATAGGATGAGAAAAAGTACCAGAAGGCAGAATACTGTGCCCCTGCACTACGTAACACAGTGATACTTCTTTCTTGTCCGATGATAATGCGGTAAATACCGGTGTGTGATTTATTCTCACATATAGATGGTCTTATTGTGCTCTCAATCACTTCTCAACATAATGTACAAATTTAAAGTATATGAAGAACTCTTTATGTTGAACATATGGAATTTCTAAAATTGATCTTTTTAAATTTTACACTAATGCCTAGCTTATACTGCAGTAGAACATAAACATTGTGGATAAGGAAAGAGAAGAGAGAACTAGTGAGAAAATGGAAAGAGACCAAAGAAATAGAAAAGAAAGGAGAAGACATAATGAACTGGAATGGAGGACTTATGATAAACAATGAATGAAAGAGAGTGTTAGAAAAAATGAAAGGATGAGAAAAAGGAAGGAGGAAAGAAGAACAAAGAAGAAAGAGAAGAGAAGAAGCCCAGGGGATGAGGCATCCATACCAGAGGTGAAGCGTCCGGTCATCGGGAGATGCGGCGATGACAAAACAAAATAATACAAAAAATTGCTTTTTAAATATTTTAAGAGAAGAAGTAAAAAATAAGTCAGAATACTCGCATATTTGAGCAAAATTAGTCACTCAACACCATGAAACAGCTAGAAATACCCAAGAGATTCGCTAAGTTTAGTAAATCGAAAGGAGAGCCCAGTTCAACCCCCCATGCCCAGCCGTCCCGCTATGTTTCCTGTTGAGTGCAATGGTGTCAGGCAGGCCAACTCATCGCAGCAGGTTTGCGAATCCATGGTCCTTCGACCACTTTTCCCCCCGGTCTTGAAAGTCTGGTTATAAGAGGCCTTTTTTCAGCCCCCTTGTTTACAGACACTGCAGGCTTTCAGTGACATCATAAGTAAGCAAAAGCATAAATTTCCCCACGGTTAGTGCTAGAAAGAGCTGGGGGGGGGGGGAAGCAGTACTGGATCCATTGTATTTCCTTTACAGTATTTCTCCTTTTCAATTTTTTTCTTTCTTTTGATCCTGCGGTTCAAATATCGTTTTCTGAAAATAATGTTCTTACTTTACAAAACACGAAGTACTTCAATGTTGTTTTGTGTTTACTATGCGTATGATGTTCTCAAGGTGACAGACATACATACTTAGACAGAACCTTTTCCCTAACATATCTTACTTTCACACCAGGGATGGTCAACAACATCAGGATTCCGGAAAACTTAAAATCTCGATTCGGAACTTTTACTACCCACATTTCGGAGAGAGACGTTTAAAAAATTTTCCATTTTTCGGGTAGAATTTAAGAAAGTTTAGTCTTCCTTATTTTATGATCATATACAACGTAGAAGAAAATGAATTTGGCTATCTCTACTTCACACGTCTGTAAGAACACTGTTATCATCACTCTCAATGTAGAAATCCCGAGGGCTCCCCCTCCATGGTTGAAAGATTGACCCTGATGTTTGGCAAGTCTTGCGATGACTACATAAAAATGTCATGCTTTGCCACTGATCCATACACATCCAAAAGGCAGGAGGGGTGGGGTAGGTAGTCCCAGACACTTGCTAATCTTGACCTGTCAATCATCTGTCAGTCAGAGATAGAGAACCATTAGTCACCTGTCAAGAGATGGCATTCATGTAAGGGCCTCTCCATTGGCGTAGTGGTAATGTCGTTGCCTTGTAATCAAGAGGTCCAGGTTCGATACCCGGTGGAGGCACAAAGTTGTTTGGATCCCACTTTATAAACTATAGGTCCAGTCCCAATGAGTCTATCTGTGCTTAAAGTGGACTTAAAAACAACAATTCAATTCAATTCAAAATTCATGTAAATTCCTTTAGAGAAATCATCCAAGACAAGGACTGTCAACATGATGGTTTTTTGTGTCTAGACATCCTGCTATGTGTATAAATACTTTCTGATTATCTATTCCATCATTTTGATTTAGTTTTCTGTCTGAGGAAGACCCTGATATAGGGTAGAAACATAAAGTGTAAAGTGTTTTCCTTTTATTTTTAATAAACTGACTTGGTAAGGAACTTTAGTGTACTCAAGATGAAGAAGATTTGGAATGTATGTGCAGTCACTTATGAGCAACAGTGAAGATCTTTCCATTCATCTGCATGTGGACTGAGGGAATTGTCGAACTTCCTACTCTATTTGTAAACTTGCTGGCATGGTAAGAATACATACACACATTGAACTTTAATTTGCCATAGAATGTCTAGGCTTGCAGAGTAAGAAACCACTGCTCTTTGCTGGTGCATGTGCATGCAGGAGGCACCACCTTTAAAATGACAAAAATTGTGTTGTGAAGTTCACTTGATAAGAGTTGCAGTCTTGAGGTCATTCTGTAAATAACAGTTGACACCTCATTTAAGTTTGTCCTGTAATTTGTGTCGGACTTTTAAGGTTTTCATTTGACTCTCACTTGTAAACCCCATCTGATTGATTGATTTGTTGTTTTAAGTCCACCTTATGCACAGTAGGCTAATTGGGACTGGACCTACAGTTTAAAGTGGGATCCAAACCACTGTGCCAAGTGCCTCCACCAAGTATCGAACCCGGGACCCTTTGATTACAAGGTGACGATGCTACCACTGCGCCATCGGGGAGGCCTAAACCCCATCTGGAAGCAGGTGATAATGACATGGGAGGTGAACATCTTACAATGATTGATGTGGATGTACTTAATGAGGACCTTGGTCTTTGAGCTTACCGGTGGAGTACTGCAACTGAAGACGCAATGGAAAGGGGACAAATTCTTCAGTGGTACTGTGACAGTGGGCATAGTAGGATTCTCTTCATTTATGGGAGTGCTCACCTATAAAGAGAGTTTTAATGGCCAAAATAACAATATATGTGCTTCAAGCTCTCGAGAATTTCATGAGAGAGTTCCCAAAGTTCAAAGAGACCACCACCCCTCTTCGGTCATGTTTTTTTTTTGGGGGGGGGGGTGAGTTGTGAGGGTTTCACCAGGGTTCATTTTTGTGAAAAGGCTTAAATACTGGTGCTAACAAGTATGTGGAAAGTGTTCTCGACCCTCTTGTGATGCTGATGAACCAAACCATGTTTAACAATGGAGCCTGAAGCTTCCAGCAAGATTATGCCCCAGCTCATAAGGAGAGAAGGCCAATATACCCATCATTTCCACTGCTGATTGGCTATTTGCTAGCCCTGGTCTCAATCCTCTGGACTACATACTGTGCTTAGTGCTAGAGGGGATTGTCTGCAAGAAGAAACACCCTACAATTAAAAGTTTAAAGTGCTCCTTGATGGCATCATTGGTGGATTTTCACATAGTGTTTGTTTTTAGGTCCACTTTATGCACAGAGAGGCTAATTGGGACTGGACCTACCACTGTGCAATGTCCCTCTATTTGGTAACCAACACAGGACCCCTTACTTACAATGTGTTTTTTCAAGTGAGACCATCTGTGCCACAATAGATGACTGGCCATACACTTCGAGCCTGTCTGAAAATTGATTGTTGCCAATTTTGTGTAATATATATAAGTGTAATATACTAAAAGGAAATATAAAATCTCAAACCACATTCAACTTATTCACAAAACAATGCAAGACAGTATTTATGGCTATCTAGGTATTTCCCACAAGAATATGAGATATTAATAGCTCGTGTGTTCTTGATATTGACAGAAAGACATTCAAATCATCAAGATTACTGAGAGGCGCCAAAAATTTAATACAATTTTCCTTCATATCTGTTCTTGTATTTCACCAAATTAATATTTTTTATAATGCCTAATAACATCTGATAATATTTTATAATATCTGATATACTGATAAGATCACCTGGTATTTATTGTTTCAAACAATGACCAATAATGCTTAAAATCACACCTATTTACTTCCCCATACACTTCATCCAGAATGTTGATATTTTGTGAATTCAGTTCATCTGGATCTCTTTATTGATAAAAAAAAGTTCAATTATGTAGAAATACAGCAAAATATAAATATTATAGAAAGAGCAGAAAGAAAAGAGTATATAATTTTGCCACATTGTAAAGCAATATGTATGTTGCCTCCAAATTTCATGTCAGTAGTTTCAGGAAATTTTGAGATATATATATCAATATGTCATGTGTGTGATAATGATATATTTTCACACATGCAGGGTCTGATTGTGGTCTCAGCCACTTCTCAGCACAATAATCCATAATATGTTTTTGTTTATGAAATACGTGAATATCTGTTTACGTTGAACAAATAAATTAAATTTGTTTGACATCACATTATGTGTGGAAATTCTAACCATCTTTACAGAAAATTCATTTAATTTCAATCAATGAAATTGAGAAAGAATTTTAAAATTGATTTCTTCTACATTTTACACTAACACCCAAATTCTACTGAAGTAGAATATAGTCACAGTTTTCACAAACAAAATGGATAGCCAAAAAAGTTATACGTACCTGCTCATATGGTCCAACTGCAGATGCCATAGGAGCTTCCATAGTTAAAGTTGGAGGCTGAAGCATGGGAGATGGATCAACCTTTTAATAACAACATTGGAAAAATTTTAAGAGAAGAATATACAACATTTAATCACTCATCAATACATAAGGTACCTAGGTGTTTCCCACAAGAATATGAACTATTAATAGCTTGTGTGATCCTGACATTGGTAGAAAGACAAATAGAATAGAATAGAATAGAATACTTTATTAGTCATTAGAGTTTGTCATAATAAGTATATAAATGTTAATATAAAAATTACAAAAGAAAAGAAAATTAAAAATACATATGAAAATATTACACATTCAACAATACAGTTTGCAAATTATACTACATGTTTTATTAGAGCAAATGCAATTGAAAAATAGTACTCTATTTTGATTACAATACAAGCCATGTACAAAAACCCATTTTACAGCTCTGTGATGCATTATGAGTAGACATTTACATTTTACAGGTCCTGACGGAAGTGTTCTTCAAATACCGTGACACTATATACACAATATCTTACTAATATATTATTAATGTATTCAGCAAACTGCTTGTTTCACCTAATGTCAAGGGGGCTGAAAGCAGTGCCAGGGGATGCTGAGCCTCCCCTGGCCCCTCCATAGCTATGGGCTTGCAATGAAGTATCAAATCACACCTACTTAATCCCCCATACACTTTCATTCACAATGTTGATATTTCATGAATTCAGTTCACCTGGATCTCTTTATAGATTGCACAAAACAATATACAATTATGTAACAAAACAATGAAATGTAAAGAGAAAAACAAATACAGTATATAATTATGCCATATGCTAAAATAATATATCGTTGTGCGAAAACCAGAGGGACGTAACTCTAATTTATCAAACTTACAGGAAAGAGTAAATAATGTATTCTTAAGAATATGCCTGACTCTTAAAAGCGTCAGTAAATTAGAGATACATGATTCCACCTCACTGCTAAGGATTTAGAAGTGGAGATATGTCAATCTGAAATCCAAAGAGAGCTTTTCAGAGGAGATATGTTCAACAAAGCCTAAAAGAGCATTTTTGGAGTTATGTTGCTCTGGTTTTCAAACAACCACCATATGTGCTTCCAAATTTTTTGTTAGTATTATTGTTTTAGAAACTTTTGATATGTAGAGTAAAGTAGACAAATATGGAACACATTTTTTGTTTTGGGTCATAACTAGTAAAAGAAAGAAGTATAAAAGGAAGATTTTGCTCTGATGTGTATGGAGATATGTTAGGTGTAACATGGTATATATCTTGTTTAGTAAAAGATAGATACTTAGCAAAAAAAGTAAACAAGAGTAAAAAAAAGGACAAATGTGTACATTTCGGAAAGGGTCAACAATTATGGAATACCTGGTGCTATAGTATATAAAAAATAAAATTCAAGAACTAAATGTTATCTTTGTACACCAAAATAAGGAGAAATATATTGACAAACTAATACAATTGTGGAACATGACAATCTGGTCAAATATACTATGTTAGATAGCAATGAGGGATTTAACAGCAGAAACTGTTCCAGCAGCCAAAATGTGTCTTATGAGACATGAAACTATTTGCAGAAATCAAAACCATATTTGTCGCTTCGCAATGTTGGCTTTGTCTTCCCTGCAGCAGCCACCATTCTTCAAAACATTTTTCAAAACCCCCGCCTATTGATAGCTCATAATGTAAACATTTCAACATCAACGTAACACATTCATGGCACACACACACACACACACACACCCACACACACACACACACACACCCACACACACACACACACACACACACACTAAATTATTTGTGACTACATATATACTTCCAAAACTTTTTCCACAGCCAAAAACAGTTTTTCTTGTGCATCAACCAGCAAAATCTTCCAGTTTCCACCAAAGTAGTCTCACAGTTAACGTCCGGCTACTAAGATGTGGTTTATCAGCTTTCTGCCAGATATTGACACATATTAAACTAGATACGTCGGTATTCCATATTTGTATACTTTCCTCTATATATGTGTGTGGGGGGAGGGGTCATGTACATGATATATTTACGTATATATATAGATGTGTGTGTGTTATTTCTTCTCACATATAAATGTTCTTATTGTGCTCTCACTCACTTCTCAACACAATGTCCACGTTTGAAATATGTAAAAAACTCTTTATATTGAACAAGTGAAATTTCTTAGAATCTCACATTATGCATGGTAATTCTAATCTTTACAGAACAGTTACTTCATCTCACTCAATGAAATTGAGATACTTTTATAATGGATCTTTACAAATTTTACACTAATGCCTAGCTTATACTGCAGTAGAACATATTCACAGTTTTTAGAAACAAAATGAATAGCCAGTAAAAGTTAAGCCTACCTGCACATGTGGTCCAGCTACAGATGTCATAGGAACTTGAGTTAGAGTTGGAGGCTGAAGTATTGTAGTTGGATCAACCTTTTAATAATATGATTTTCAAAATTATAGCCGTAAATAAGTGGGAGAAGCATATACAGCATTTAATCACTGATCACTACATAAGTACCTAGTCTAGCCATAAAAACTGTCAGAAATATTGGCTTTTATTGTGAATCCAGCTATAAACAATTCTTTCACTGAAGCTCACTCCTGACCATTGTGCCTTCAACTGCGGAAAAGATATCATATATGTTCTTGTGCTTAGCATGGAGTGGGGAGAATATGAAATTATTTGCTCTGCATAAGGTTGGACGTCACCCACAGACTTTCCAGACTGGGAAAACCATGATGATCAGTCAAAGACATGCATATTGGACAATCCAGATATTCAATGAGACTGGTAGATTGCCTGAGAGTTGGTCGACTTCACACCATGCAAACAGAGGCAGCTTCTTAAAACAGTGGCAGCTCTGATCTGCTGAAACCTGTCTGGAAGCAAGCGATAATGGTGCAAGAGCTGAACATTTCACAATGATTGACATCCAGGTACTTAATGGAGACCTTGGACTTTGAGCTTATCAGAAGAGTACTGGACATTTCCAGATGCCAGAACTGATGATGCAACTGAAATCGAGAGTCTCCCTAAAGAGGAAGTGGGGAGCATTGTCACCTTGTAATCAAGAAGTTTAAGGTTCAATACCTGGTGGAGTCACAAGTGGTTTGAATCCTACTTTAAACTGTATGTCCAGTCCCAAATAGCATTTATGTGCATAAAGTGGACTGGATATATTATTTAAGCTCTCGAGACGATTGTGAGAGAGTTCCCAAATTTGGAGAGGCCACCACCTTTCTTCCTCAGTCATGGTTTAGTGGCTGTGGGGAGGGGGGCTATGAGAGTTCCATCAGGCTTCATAATAAAGGCATAACAAACCAGTGCAAAATTGTAGAAGTGTATGTGGAAAGTGTCCCAAACCCTCTCGAGATGCTGTTCACCCAAATCATGTTTAACAATGAACCCTGGAGCTTCCAGCAAGATTCTGCCCCAGCTCATAAAGCACAGATGACACATTGGTGACTTGAAGCCAATGTACCAGATATCATCTCCACCACTGATTGGCCATCTGCTAGCCCTGATCTCAATCCTCTGGACTACAAACTTGGTCAGTGCTAGAGGGGATTGATTGTCTGCAAGAAGAGGCACCCTACAACTGAAAGTTTAAAGTGCTCCTTCATGGCATCAGTGGTGGATTATCCTATTGAGTTTGCATGTTTGAGTTTCTTTTTAAGTTCACAGAAAGGCTAATCAGGACTGGACCTATCAATAATGTACAATGTGCCTCCGCTGGGTATGCAACACAGGATACCTTCATTACAAGGTGATTTTCTCATCGAGACAATCCGTGCCACAATAGACTGGAAAAACACTTTGAGCCTGTCTGAGTGTTAAAGGTGGACATTTTGAAAAATAATTGATGCCATTTTTGTGTACTATAACATACTAAACATACTAACATAGTGTAACATACTAAAAGGAAATTAAAAATCTCACACCATATTCAGCTATTTCACAATATAGTACTTATGGCTACCTAAGTATTTCCCACAAGAATATGGGATATTAATAGCTTGTGTGATGCTGATATTAAGAGAAAGACTCTCATTATAGATCACACATAAAAATAGACAATTATGTAACAAAACAACAAAATGTAAATAGAAAAAGCAAAAAGAAAACAGTATACAATATTGCCACATGCTAAAATAATATATCATCATGTGAAAACCAGAGAGACGTAAGTCTTCTTTACCCTCCCACACCCGAACCGAGCCCTGGATAAATGAAAAAGCAGGGTTAAGGTCTCAAAAGACAGCCAACCCTGATTGGAGCAACAGACACACTTCCTTATTGCACTACTGTAAGGTGCACGTTCTTGAGGTGAACTCTCCTGGATAAAAGGTAAAGGTAAAGTGCTCCCCTGTGCTTAGTACCACGCCATGAAGGTGTATAGGGGGTGTGGGGGTAACGCCCCACACTTTCTTGATGCGGTCATGAGTGGGGGTGATGTGATCAGCATCACGCCCCTGACCGCCTTTACCCCCCAGGGTTTCCCCCAGATACCCATGTTATTCGATGCTGGGTGGGCGCCGGGGCCGCTTCCAACGTTAGAAAAGTTCCCGGATTTGAACCGGCCGGGGATCGAACCCGGGACCTTGAGCATGATAGTCAGATGCGTTACCCACTGAGCCACCGCGGCCACTCTCCTGGATACCAAGACTAAATGAAAAAGGAAGCTTTTTTTTTCTTTTTTTCTTTCCTAACATTTGATGGCCTGTAATAAGGAGCAAGTCAATATATTTGCTTTACTTGAGAGCGATACCGATGCCCGCAGCGTAATATGAAATTATCAGGTGCGTGAATGCATGAGGTGTTGTGTGTGTGCAAGGGGGGTGGGTAGGGGGAGAGGGACCACACACGCATTCATCAAAATGTAAGACATGCAAGTCTAAGTCTTGACCCACACTGCTGACTTACTTAACGGACTGGTGAGCAGAGCACACTACATTGCAAGGGACCCAGGTTCGATTCCCAG
Source organism: Lepisma saccharinum (assembly GCF_977018435.1). Taxonomy (NCBI): domain Eukaryota; kingdom Metazoa; phylum Arthropoda; class Insecta; order Zygentoma; family Lepismatidae; genus Lepisma; species Lepisma saccharinum. Next base: position 205,991,846 of record NC_139230.1, read on the forward strand.
CTACCTGGGAATGGGTGTTTTTTTTTTAGGAGTGTCCCTTCATCAATTTCACCATATCGTCACTCATCTTCATGATTAGCCGAAAGTGGCAGAAAAGCGAAGAGAACAAACAAAAGCAATCAATCACACAGTCTTAATCCCCACTCACCCTTTTCTCATACGTAGCACCAAAAAAGTCTCGACATGAACCCCTCCTGCATTTTCTTAAACGTAACTCAGGTCTTCTAATGGCTGTTAATGTATTTTAAAAAACAGACAAGGATAGCATGAATGATTTCCCCTTTACATGCATTTCAAGAAGAGAAATTTGTAAAAAGATTATCAAGCAATTAACATGCAGGCCTCCCCGATGTTGTAGTGGTAACATCGTCCTTTGTAAATGAGGGGTTTGGTTTTGATACCTGGTGGAGGCACATAGTGATTCGGATCCCACTTTAACCTGTAGGTCCAGTCCCAATCAGTCTGTCAGCATAAGAAGTAGGTTTAAACAACAACCAAACAAACCAATTTATCTGCTGTAATTATTAAAATTAATATGTGGCTAAATTTGCAATTATTAAGGACATTTTTAAATTACATATAAATAAAGTAATGCTAATAATGAATTATAATACAACCCAATGTAAATAACTAATTTTGATTTGATTTTTTTTATTTACCGTAAAAAAAAAACTTAATCAATCAGTCATTACCTTCTTATATTCCTTAAAAAAAAAAGAGAGTCTATCATTTCCAACAGTCCACTTTGGTTCAGTCTCTGGGTTCTCGACCTGTGTATAGGACCGGTGAAAACCCATCATCGTGAGGAAATTGGGGAGCTACGAGTGAGTAGCGTAACAGCGGCTGAGGGTTCGACGTGCTGACTCATGTCACTCCATTACTGGTAAAAGATCTCCACACCTATAAGTAGGATTGCTGGATGGAGACTGGGAGTTGGGAGATAGGCCAAGGCCCTTCCAGGGCTGTAGAGCCACGGGTTGTGTTAAAATTTCCAACATTTTTTTGAATTCGTTTTCCGTATGACTTGTTTTGAAGATACATTCATGTCTGTCTAAGGTTCTAACCTGGAACCTCTGGCCTCGTAACACTTTATCCTTACCACTCCAAAGGCCGGAAAAAATAAATTTGTATTAATTTGATCAGGCGAATGATGTCTGTATGTACAACATTGTGTAACTAGTGAGGAACCCTTAACATATGCAAACCGATGCATAAAATTATGAGCAAAGAAGTTCGCATGTGCAGAGGATACAATTTTCTACCCAAAGCAAAGAACCTCGATCACTTACAAACCTGTAAAATATCCCCCCCCCCCCCTTGCAATTGCAGGATAAAGCCATACGTTTGGGGTTAAAGAAATTTTCATCTCTGTCCTATGATCTCCGGCCAGATGTGAGCCTAACCACTAATTTATTTATTCGATAGCGATTCAAGGAAGCAGTGGTATTTACACTCCCCTGTCACTTACAACCAAACAGACAAAAAACCCTGGTAACATGTTGAATATTTCTTGAAATGTACATTTGAGATGTATCTAATACCTTGCGTTGGTTGCGTACGGTCTCTTGTTCCGGGTGTGTGATTTTAATGTCCTTATTTTATCAGTGATTGTTTTGTCAACACCCTCCCTCTGTCTAGATGAGTTTCTAACCATCCTCTCTTACTTCTCGATTTTATTTTCAGTGTTAGCAAGATTATTTGAAAATAAGATCCTTAGGAAAATCTTTGGGCCTAAAAGGGATGAGGAAACAGGTGAGTGGAGAAGGTTACATAATTTAGAACTACATAATTTGTATTCATGTCCAGATATTATTAGAATAATTATATCAAGAAGACTTAGGTGGGCAGGCCTGGCACGAATGGGAGAAGAAAGAGGAGTTCACAGGATTCTTGTTGGGAAACCCGATGGTAAGATACCTGTAGGAAGGCCAAGACGAAGATGGAGGGACAACGTTGAGATGGACCTAAAGGAAATCGATAGGGATGGAAAAGAGTATATAGATCTTGCTCAAGATAGGGACAGATGGAAGGCCTGTGTTGCTGCAGCCCTGAACCTTCGGGTTTAAGAAGGCTAGAAAGTTAGTTAGTTTAGTTAGTGTTAGCAAGATCTTGGAGCTGCTAGGGAGGGTTCATTGAAGCCCCTTGCTGTCTGAGTCCATGCGTGGCTATAGGCGGACCTAGTTTTTACTGAAACTCCGATATGCCATTTAATGCTCGATTAACAAAGAGTACCTTTTTATAATTTTATAGAATTTAAACATTTATAGTTTTATAGAATCTCAATTGTTGAAAGAAAAGATCTAATCGTAATAATTGAAGATTTTGCATTTTAGACCACTAATTTGGCACACTTTAAAAACCCGGTATCTGAGACCGTGTGCGACCATCGACGTAACGTTTCTCGCACGACCCACAAAGGGTAAAATATGACTTTCACCCAGAAAATATTCACCCCCATCTATGACTTGCCAGACAGGCACATATTTAGAAATTTATTTCAGGTGGGCCGAACTTATAATTATATTAAATTAAAATAATGATAATTAATAAATATTAAATTAATATTGTATTACTATTACATTAATAGGTAAAAACAGTGTAAGAATAGAGATATAAAAAAACATGTATTCATTAGCTAGCGTGTAGTTAAGATTGCTAAAATTTGTATTAAAGCAACTGCCCTGGCAAGGAAATCAGTGCCAAATGGATAAAGAATAGAATATTTATTAAATAACATGAAAGAATATTAAATCCGGTTGACGAAAATTAAAGTGTCCGATTAATATCTTTGGTAAGGTCATTCAAAGTTCGGCGGAAATAGATAACCCTCGATTATACAGCAAATGCTAAACAAATATATTTTCATTGTTTTATGTGAGTACTTGGTAAGTCTTATGGGGAGGGTTCCGGAACCTTGAACTTCACCCTTAAATATGTCCTTGACAGTGTGGTAGGATAATTTAGTGAAAAGCGTCTGCCAATAAAACAATTATTTTATTGTTATGCAGTCATTGTACTATGTTAGCTTTTGTTTATACACACACACATATGAAATTAATGTTAAATAAAGGACTTATAAAAACTAAAAATTTACTGCCTTCAAATAAATTGAAACATTGAAACATAACCCTCGATTATAAAACAAATGTTAAAAAATGCATATTTTCATTATTTAATTTTTGTACTTCGTAAGTCTTTGGGGGGGGGGGGGGTCCAGACTCCCTGGACCCCCCTAAATACGTCCTTGTTGCCAGACTCTCTCTTTAATATAAATGACAGTACCAGATTGAATTTCACAGATTGGAGTTTCACGTATATTGCTAATTATTATTTTACCTAGGTACATATTTAAAATTTGCACTGATATACAATATTACTATTTCCCCTAGACCAGGCTTTGAGATGTCTTCTATCTCTCCAGAAACTGGCATTTTTTTTATTTAACGTCGTTTCTCACTGCCACTCTTGCCCAATCGCAAGGATGAAAATCAACGATTGTTTGGTGACATTTGTGAAAGGGCACTCCCAATGGACACATCTATGTCCAAGCCGAAACTCGAACCCGCAACTAAGACAACTAAGGCAGAAAAGGTTTTTGTTATTTTATATGTTGCTTTTCTATCTTCTGTGTTAACCTGGGACCTCTGGCTTCGCAATGCATTATGTTGTCCATTTGTTTTCAGATGTTTTTATTTGGCTCTAATTTCCCATACATTAGTTGTAATAGTGGAAACATATTTCTTGTAACAAGATCAACACGTCAAATGATGTTTTCGAACTGACACTTACTTATCTTAGAGATTACGTGTGTGCGCGAATGCACACACATACAAAAACACCAGATAGACACATTTGTCACTATCACATAGAAATCCTAACTCCCACAAATACACGTAAATTCGTTCCCTGAGTTGCATTTATAAAGCCGCGCTTCTTTTCTTAGTATGTTGACATTACAGTGAAATGATCCTGTATTAAACTGTATATCAGTTCCGATTAGTAGATCTGCATGAAGTTGTTTTCAGGCAAAAAATATGGTGTTATATTTCATGTATTGTTGCCAGCACATATGAAATAAAATCAGAATACATTCACGGGCGGGCACACAAAAAATGGAATTTATATATGTGAACATATCTGCAACCGCATCACTAATGTATTTGTATTTTTGGTTATGAGTCACTCTTCTACCACTTCTGGGTAGCGTGACAATCAGGTGATGATCAGGATAGAAAATAATTAGATGAAATTTATGAAGGGACATGCAGAAAAAAACATCCATGCGCAGGCCCTGAATCAAACCCGGGAACTTCAGTGGTAAGATAGAAATTCGACTATGTAATGCCTTTGGCTATTGAAGGGGAGTCTATGCTTCTCAGTGAATATCAGTGGATCTAAACACCCCTCCTCCTGTTGGTTTTGTCAATCATGAACATTCAAGGTCTTGTTTGCATTGTGTTCAAGTGATAAGCAGGTAGCAGGTGTGGGTGGAAGCGAGGTCTTGGACATGTTTTCTTACTAGCCAGGACTGCATTGCATAGCATGACATAATCAGATTAGATGCAGCAGTTCTTTTTGAGGTGGCTGTACAAGAGAGGGTAAATAATATATTCATAAGAATATATTAAATAATATATAAATAATTATATATAAATAATATATTCATAAGAATATGCCTGACTCTTAAAAGAGTCAGTAAATTGGAGATACATGACTCCACCTTACTGCTAAGAATTTAGAAGTGGAGATATGTCGATGTGAAATCCAAAGAGAGCTATCCAGAGAAGAAACAGCATTTTTGGAGTTACATTCCTCTGGTTCTCACACGACGATATGTTGCTTCCAAATTTTATGTTAGGGTTATTGTTTAGAAACTTTTGATATATATATATATATGAGTGTGTGTGTGTGTTATTTATTCTCACATAGAGATGGTCTGATTATGCTCTCATTCACTTCTCAACACAATAATCCATAATATGTTATCCAATTTTGACGTATATGAAGTACTGTTTATAATGAACAAATTGAATTTCTTAAAATCTCATATTATGTGTGGAGATTCTAACTTCTTTACAAAAAAATTACTTACTGTCAATCAATAAAATTGAGAAAGAGGGAGTTTTAAAATTGATCTTTTTAATTTTAAACTAACGCTCAATTTCTACTGAAGTAGAACATATTCACAGTTTTCAGAAACAAAATGAATAGCCAGTAAAAGTAATGCTTACCTGCCCATGTGCTCCAGCTGCAGAAGTCATAGGAACCTCCATGGTTAAAGGTGGAGGCTGAAGCATGGTAGATGGATCAACCTTTTAACAATAACATTGGCAAAATTATAGTGGAAAATAAGTAGGAAAAGTTATTTACAGCATTTAATCACTGATCACTACATAAGTATCTAGTCTAGCAATAAATACTGTCAGAAACTTTTGGCATGGACTGTATAAACATCCAGCTGTAAAGATCATAAACCACTCTTTAGCTGAAGCCCACTCCTGACCATTGAGTCTTCAACTGTGGAAGAGCATGGAGTGGGGTGAGTATGAAATCAGAGTAGCACCGATTGCTCCGCATAAGTTTGGAAAGTCACCCACAGACATTTTCAAACCCTTAAGAGCCATGATGTTCAGTGAAAATTTTGTGTATTTGACAAAACAGAGATTCACTAAGACAGTTAGCATGAAAGATCACATAAAAGTTGGTCGACCTCACACTGAAAAAAACAGAGGCTCACATCTGCTGAAATCTTCTCTGGACACCAGGTGACAGTGGCGTATGCAAGGGGGGGGGGTACCAGGTGTAACCTCCCCCCCTTGAGCTTTTGAAATATTATGGAGTATTCTGTAGAAAAAAATGAAAATGGCTAATTTATCACAGTCAGAGATCTGCGACAGTAATAATAATAATAATAATAATAATAATAATAATAATAATAATAATAATAACAATATTAATAATAATAATTTGAATTATTATTCCCATACAGCATAGAGAAAAGCACAACATTCCAAACACACGCACCTTTAATAGTGGATGCCTTGAAAATAAACATGAATTCTTGAAAATTAAATATGAGGGCAACTATGATTTAAAGAAAAAAGTTGTTTTGTATATCAGCTGCAACAATGTTCAACGAACATGTATTTTTTTCTGTGAACAATGAGCATTAACTAAATAAAGTTCTTGGTTTGTTGTAAGCTTCTGATGAAGACAAATGCTAGGCCAACAAGAATACACAATCACCAGTCCACCTTCCTATTGTTTACGCGGTACGTTTGAATTTCTGAATTCGAACTACAATGTTTCTGTTGGTAAGAACAGCGAGACAATCCAGAGGTGAATTATCGTGCCCGTGCATAGTAGATTTTGAGAGCGGTATGGCGCATTTGTCATAAATCTTTACAGTGTAGTTTGGCGGCCACAAAGTTCAATTTTGCAATTTTTTTTCAAAAAGTCGCGCAGTGACTCTTGCGAAAATTGTGAAAATTCCTTGCTTCGTCGCAGTGTGCCGACGTTATTGCAAGTGTTCATCCCGGTACTGATTTCGCATCCCCTTGTGAACTCTGAAGTGATGATGCTGAGTCTAGATCCACATCATTAAATAATGTTGAAGAAGTGCTTTGTGAATTACCTACAAGTGATAAATGTGTTGGAATGTCTATAAACTTACTTTTGAACGAAAACATAGACTCAGTGAAATTTAGCAACATGTATTCTTGCGCCTCATCATCATCCTGGGTGAGTTCCTTAAGTAAAGGTAATATAAATTTCCCCGTGCATATAGCACCGTGCCATGAAGGCACATGTAGTGGTGTGGTGCGGCCCCACACATTCTCAATCTCGGCCATTTTGCGGGTGATGTGATCAGCACCATGATCCGGCAGCCTTTATCCCACAGGGTTGCTCTCAGGTACCCATTGATATGAGACTGGGTGTGGGGACAAGGCTGGAAAAATTCCAACCAGTTCCAGGAATCGAACCAGGATTTCCCGCGGCTCCTTGGATGAGTTTCATATTTTGATTATTTCAATTAATTTAATATATTTGCTTGTTTTTATGGATTTTCTTCACACTTAAAATGTCTTACCTATCGTATACAAATAACCGTTGACTAGACAATTATTTCATAACAAAGAAACAAAAAATGCTCCTAGAATTTGTTAACAATCGAATGACTAGAAAGTAATTTTGTTTTATTGCTTTCATAAATATATTTATGTAGATCTCTACCACTTAATAACAGTAGTGATATTAGTAATAACACCAGCTGCATTAGTAGTATTATTAACAGTAATTAAACTAATTAATTATAAGTATTGTTAATTAATTACGAGTATTATTAATTAAAGTATAATAAAACAATGGTAATGTGAATCTGGAGAAAGTTTTAGAAATAACCTAACCCCCCCTTGATGAAATCCTGCATGCGCTACTGCAGGTGATAATGGTAGAGGACGTAAACATTTTGCAATGAGCTTACCAGTGGAGTACTGGGCATTTCCTGATGCCACAAAGGAAGAAGCAACTGAAATTGTGACAGCTTCTGAAGTGGTACTGCAACAATGCACATCATAGGATTCTCTTCACCGATGAGAGTATTCAAGTTTGAAGAGAGGTTTAATGGCCAAAATAACAGGATATATGCTTTGAGTTGCTGTTTTAAGTCCACTTTATGCACAGTAAGGCTAATCGGGACTGGACCTACAGTTTAAAGTGGAATCCGAACCACTTGTGCCTCCACTGGGTATCGAACCCGGGACCCCTTGATTACAAGGCAATGACGCTACCACTGCACCATGGGGGAGGCCCTAAACAGGATATATGCTTCAAGCTCTCAAGAAGTTTGTGAGATGAAAAGGACTTAAAGACCAATGTTAAAGTGTATGTAGGAAGTGTTCTGGACCCTCTCGTGATGCTGTTGAACGAAACTATGAAACCTGGAGCTTCCAGCAAGATGCTGCCCCAGGTCATAAGATGAGGATGCAAATGTACCAGATTTCATCTCCACTGCTGACTGGCCATCTGTTAGCCCTGATCTCAATCCCCTGGACTACAAACTGTGGTCAGTGCTAGAGGGGATTGTCTGCAAGAAGAGGCACCCTACAATTGTAAGTTTAAAGTGCTCCTTGAGTTTGTTTGTTTGAGTTTCTTTTCAAGTTAACTTTATGCACAGAAAGGCTAATCAGGACTGGACCAATCAATCTCAATGTGCAATGTGCCTCCACTAGGTATCCAATGATTGATGATTATTTAATGATTAGTTAATGATTTATTCTCACACATGCAGGGCATAATTGTGCCCTTAATCACTTCTCAACACAATAATCCACAATATGCTGTTCAATTATGAAATATATGAAAATCTGTTTATGTTGAAAAAATTAAATTTTGTTTAGACATCACATTATGTATGGAAATTCTAACCTTCATGGAACATTTATTTGAATTCACTCTATGAAATTGAGAAATAATTTTAAAATTTACTTCTTTTAAATTTTACACTAATGCCCAATTTCTACTGAAGTGGAACATATTCACAGTTTTCAGAAACAAAATGAATAGCCAGAAAAAGTTAAACTTACCTGCCCATGGGGTCCAGCTGCAGATGCCATAGGAGCTTCCATAGTTAAAGTTGGAGGCTGAAGCATAGTAGATGGATCAACCTTTTAATAATAAGATTGGTGACATTATAGCAGTAAATAAGTAGCAGAAGTGTATGTAACATTTAATCTCTCATCACTACATAAAGTACCTAGGTACTTCCCTCAAGAATATGAGATATTAATAGCTTGTGTGAAACTGATATTGGCAGAAAGAAAATCATCAAGATTCCTGAGAGGGGCCAAAATTTCAGATAATTTTCCTTGATATCTTCTTCTTGTATCCCAAGTAACCACAACCGTTAAAGCAACTGCAGTATTTACATGGGAAAGTTTGGGTTTATGTTGGTTTGCAAATTGAAATTGGTCTTATGATGGGCCAACGGTTGATGCCAACATTTGCCAAACCATGGAAAAGTGAGTCAAAATCAGCTTTAAAATCTTCTTTCTCATGTTAAGACAACATTCAAGAGTATGCTGTGAATTCTAGAGTGTAAAATAAGTGACATGTAACAGTGTTCCTTTAAGAATATTTCAGTCACAGCACACAGCACACACAGCATATATTTTTTTTTAAATTGAAAGAAGAAGCTATTTTTAACTTGTAGTCACTCACCAATGCTTTGTCAGTCATCATGGATGAAAGATGTGTTGGAATTTGCTTATTGTTTGCCTGTTTAGTTGTAGCAGAACAAGAACATTCTTACAGGTACTTTTGTGAAGTTGGTTAAACAATGTTATGTGCAGACTAAATTCCATGAAAGGTGGAAAACTAAGCAAATTGTAGAAGGTTTTTGTGCTACCACTTGAAGGTACCTTGAAAACAATGATACCATATGAATGAGAAAGTGCTGTGCATTTTTTTTTATTTTACACAAATAATTTGTACTACAGTTTATATTTGACCTCACAATAAATTATATAAATGTGTGTATATATATATATATATATATATATATATATATATATATATATCAGAACACACCTATCTATACTTAAGCCGGCCCCCGTGATGGTGTGCTTAGCACATCGTGCTATGATGTCAGGGGTCCCGGGTTCGAATTCTGGCCTGGGCATGGACGATTGTGAGTGTCCATTCATTAATTTCATCATATCATTACTCATCCCCATCTTTGTACATTAGCCAACAGTGGCACAAGATGCGAAGTAAAATAAAGAAAATCAAATCAAATCAAATCTATCTATATTTAGTATTCAGTATGTTGGCCCAATGTAAAAACCACACGTTGGGCCAATGTTCGAACAATGGCCAAAATTACCATTGCCCAATGTTTGGCCACCCATTTTCAGTATTTTTAATTTTGGATACTTGGGATTTCACCAAATTTATATATTTTATAATGCGTATTAACATTTAATAATATCTTAGATTCTGATAAGGTCACCTAGTATTTATTGTTTAAAAGGATCACCAATAAAGTATCAAATCACACCTATTTACTCCACCATACACTTTCATTCACAACGTTGTTTTGTGAATTCAGTTCACCTGGATCTCTTTATGGATTCCACACAAATAGACAATTATGTAACAAAACAGCAAAATGTAAATGGAGAGAGCAAAAAGAAAATAGCATATGATTTTGATTGATTGATTGATTTGTTGTTTTAAGTCCACTTTATGCACAGTAAGGCTAATCGGGACTGGACCTATAGTTTAAAGTGGGATCCAAACCACTATGTGCCTCCACCGGGTATCGAACCCGGGACCTCCTGATTACAAGGCGTCGACGCTACCACTGCGTCAAGCATATGATTTTGTCACATGATAAAATAATATATGTTGCCTCCAAATTTAATGTCCATGGTTCTTGGAAAATTTCCAAATATTGCAAGCATTAAATTTGGAGAAAACATATGTATCAATATGCCATACACAACTGTATGAGCGTGTGTATGTGTGTTTATCCTAGAACAGACAAGCTGGGTCTGTCAGACCCAGGTAGTAATAATATTTATCCTCGATAAAATTTTCAACATACTGTACTCCCAGTACCTTCTGTAGGTGTCACTAGTTGTATTGTATAAACTCTACAGTTTACTAGGAATCGTTCTTCAAACTGTACAAGCCTGAAGCACTTGCTGGCATGTTAATGGGTACAAGGGCGTACCCAAAAGAAACTGGAATTTGCCAAAAACATTTTGCGGAATATGCCAAAAAGATGAGTTTTATTAACTTTGAGTTACAAATACCTTAGTCTCCTTTAAAGTATTGTCCATCTGACACAATGCACTTATCCAAAGAGTGTTCCCATAGCTTGAAACATTTTTGGAAGTCCTCAACTGGGATATTGTTCAAGGCCTGGAGCGCATGTTCCTGAACTTTAGCCACATCGGCAAAGTGTTTGCCTTTGAGCTCGTTCTTCATGCGGGGGAATAAAAAAAATCACAAGGTGCAAGGTCCAGTGAATACGGAGGGTGAGGAACAACAGGTATTTGGTTTTTCGCCAAAAACTGTTGGACACGCACCACAGTGTGGGCTGGGGCATTGTCACGGTGAAGCAACCAATTGCCATGCTTCCACATTTCTGGACATTTTCGCCACACATTTTCACGCAATTGCCTCAACACACCCAAGTAGACATCCTGATTAACAGTTTGACCTTGAGGAACAAATTCCTTGTAAACAATCCCTTGCATTTCACACTTTTTCAATGTTTTCGTCATTTCTTGCTGTAGCAGGTCATCCAGATCGCGGTTGGTCTTCCACTGACATTTCCCCCTTTTTGATACGTGCAAACCACTTGTACACTTGCATTTTACCTAGGGTGTCTTCTTTAAATGCTTCTTTAAGCATCACTACAGTCTCAGCTGCAATTTTCCCTAACAGGAAACAAAATTTCACACACACTCTCTGTTACTTCTGATCCGCCATAGCAAAATTTACAGCAAACATTTCTCAACACAAAGAACGTGCAGCACAGCACAGCTCCATGTCTACACAGGGCAACAGCGCTCAGCACACTGGCGCGTTATAGTGTCTCCTCACTACATCTAGTGGTGGAAGTTGGAAGTACATCGGGCTTTCCTGCCAGATATGCTTTCTGGTTTCTTTTCGGTACACCCTTGTATCCTTATAACTACACTGGAGCTCACTTCTGAGAAAGAACTACAACAAACACAAAGTAGGGTTACACAAGCTTCTATTGACTGGTCCTTTGGGGTCAGGGTTATATACAAAAGGGAAAGGACGTTACCTGCTGGTTCTTGAAGAGATGACTTCCTCTTTGTCTCTCATGAATGGAAATTCTAACAACTGTATGAAACATTTATTTCATTTCACTTAATTAAATTCAAAAAGAGTTTTAAAATTGATCTTTTTTTATTATAAACTAACGTCCAATTTCTACTGAAGTAGAACATATTCACAGTTTTCAGAAACAAAATGAATAGCCAGTAAAAGTTATGCTTACCTGCTCATGTGCTCCAGCTGCAGAAGTCATAGGAACCTCCATGGTTAAAGTTGGGGGCTGAAGAATGGTAGCTGGATCAACCTTTTAAGAATAAGATTGGCCAAATTATAGAGGCAAGTTAGTGGGAGAAGCATGTGTAGCATTTAATCAATAATCACTCTATATAAGTATTTTTCACAAGAATATGTAATATTAATTGGTTGGGTGATGCTGATATAGGCAGAGAGACCATCATTTCATCAAGTTTTCTGAGAGAAGCCAAAATTTCAGAATGTTTTTCTTGACATCTTGTACTTCATCAAATTAATATATTTTTCATTATGTAATAACATCTAATAATATTTTATAATATCTGATATACTGATAGATTTTTTGATTGATTTGGTTTATTTTGCTTTTCTGCCACTTTTGCCTAACTGCAAAGATAAGGGACACTCACAAAAATCATCCATGCTCATTCTGGGATTTGAATCTGAGACCCCTGGCATTTAGCATGCTGTGCTAACCACTCTGCAATGAAGGTCAGCAATATCTGAGATACTGATAAAGCCACCTGGTATTTATTCTTTCAAAGGATCAACAATAAAGTTTAAAATGACACATAGTTACCCTCCCCTACATTCATGATTTATGTTTATATTTTGTGGATTCAGTTCTTCTGTATATCTTTATGGATCACACACAAAATTATGTAACAAAACAACAAAATGTAAATAGATAGAGCAAAACAAAACAGTATATAGTTATGCCATATCTTATGCAATAAAATAATATATGTTGCCTCCAAAATTAATGTCAATAATTTTAGAAAATATTGAGATATACAGAGGTTGTTCGCTTTATATCCGACCATTGTCAATTCGGTGCTGCCACCTGGCGTATCATGCTGGAACTATGGGTCTGCTGGCGGGAGCAGTGTTGTGTCTGACCTTGTAGGTGCATGAGTGTTGGTAGTGAATGTTATCAAATGGCGCCGAAAATCAACTGGTATTGGGAGGGTTACGTAATGGCCCTTTTCCATGCTAAGTTTTCATATGTACGCATTGTGAAACAGTGTCGGGAGAATGGGTTAACACTTGGGGTGACTACTGCAAAAGCTATTGTGACCCGTTACACACAACAGGCTCTCCATGCGAAACATTCACCCACGAAAACCACCAGAAGGGCTGCAAGCAAAGTGTCACCCGTAGTGCGAAGGGGGATCCAGGGGGATCCGTCGATTGGCGTGCCACGGAAATCCCCCGACTCAACCTGATATGGCCCACAGATTTCACCTTGCACCGTCAAAGGGGCGAAGCAACTTTGTTCGTCAGTGTAGGGAAAGTTTCCCTCGTGGCTTTATGGTTGTGACGGGATTCAGATATGAGGGTAAGTTGATGATACGCAAGGTGGACAAAAATGTGAAGGTGAATGCCAGATACTTCCAAGACTCCATTCTGACGTCTATCTATTGGAGAGACATCCCACAATTGTATGGAATGGACGCGAACCAGGTGATGATCCATATGGACAAGGCTTCAAGTCATACCGCCAGAACATCACTACGTTTTTATCAGGAAATGGCAGCGGAACTAGGAACTCATGTCATTCCGTTTGAAGACATTCCTGTGAAAAGCCCAGATGCCAGTCCAATGGATATTTGCGCATTTGGACTGTTGAAACGACGTCTTCAACATCGCCGCCCGCACACCCTGGATGGTCTATGGAAAGCTTGCAGGGAGGAGTGGGACAGAATTTCCATGACTGTCCTGCGCCGGAGCTTACTGCAATGGAAACTGTGATGCCGGGCGATAGTCCACACTGCTGGGGGTCCAATAGAACATGATCAGTGGTGGCGGCACAGTATCTCTTAAGGTGAGTACGCATCAAGCATGGTCGGATATAAAGTGAACAACCTCTGTATACATAAATATGTCAAATTATGAATATGTTTTAATTATTGTTTTCTCACATACAGAGGTCTTACTTACTTATGGATAAAGATAACATTAAAATTTTCCTGGAGAATGAACTAGGTAGTTTTTGGGAAGATTTCTGATCTTTTGAGAGTTAATATCCAGACAGGGGCTAGGGGAAGCTCAGCCCCCCTGGAACTGCAGTCAGCCCCATGGAAATGCAGTCAGCCCCCCTTTGCATTAGGTAAACTATTTTGCATAATTTGTTTGCAGTGAGGAGTGAAAATGTAGACAACTCACAACTTTAAGGATAAATCCACAGAATATGAACAGTATCTATTACATTCGCTCATTTTGTTTTTGAGCAGAAGTAGCTGCAAGTATTTAGAATATTCTCAAGACTTCAGAAAGTTATTTCATAGGGGAGCTTCTTTATCTGTACCTTTACTGTCCCTGTTGCAACCTCCCGTTTAGACAGAAATCTGTGACTTTGATGTCATCATGCAAGTTCCCTCCACATCTGCATCAAAGGTCAAAAACAACTCCCAAGTTTTGGGAAGGAAGGGGAGTTTAATTGCTTCGGCCGGGGGTGGAATATACTGTAGGCACTGTGATTAAATACTGTGAGTTTTGTGTGTGTGATATACATATCTGCATCATCTAAAATAGTATGGGGTGTGTAAGGGATAATTTCAGTATCAGTCAATTAACACTTCAAGAGATGTTTTAAAAGATGTAGAAAAATGTAGTATTTGTGTAGTATATGATATTTATAAATGAATGAGCCCCCCTCCCCCACACACACATAATTTACCTTCATTTAATATTGTTTTTAAAAATGGACTTCATTTACAAAGCTCCCCTGATAACCCGTGAGCCCCCCTGGAGATCAATTCTAGCTACGGGCCTGTAATTGGAGAGATAATTGTAGAGAAGTAGCACATCCTGGGTTAGAAAGCCAGATAATGGCAGTTATGAAACTTGATGCGCTGACCACAGACCATTCAATAAAGGGTCACCTAACATGCCTTAATCTTCAATGACCTGAAGTTCCAGAGTTTTTAGCCTAGGCGTTAGTTCTTGAAAAAACTGAAACTTTCCAGAAGTATAATAGTTGATATATCCATAGAAAATCATATTTACTTGTTGCCAAGAATGTTGCAAGGCATTTTTTAAAGATAATTTTATTGTACCATATTTTGATATAATGATTCTTATCTATCAAAGTTGGCATCAGTTGGTCTTTTTCATCCAGGGAATTTAATCTTTGTAACATTAATACTTTCTAAAAAAAAGTTACAGGTAATTAACTCGTGCAGTTTGGCCAAGGTGAGAAGAACCCCAGAAAACTTGTGAATTAAAGTGCACAGTCATTTGTTTTTTCCTCTTGTTTCCCTTTGTTTGCACCCAAGTTCCTCCATGTTACCATATTTATAGCTCCCCTCCCTTGCCTCATTTTCATAGAATTCAATAACGTTACATATTACATCTATACTTTCATTGGATTGATGTTACAAACACTTTGCATTGAATAAAGGCAATGGTGATGTAGTGAATAACATTTTGGCAATGCAAGCAGCTGTTTGCATTGCCTACACTCCCTTTGCTTGCTTATAGTTGAAAATTTGACGACAGCACCACAATGTTTCTTTTTCTTTTCTTGTTGAAGCTGTACAGATAGAAAACTGAACCAAAAAGATAGTTACATTTTGCAGTTGGTATTTCATAAGTTTTACAGAACACAAAGTTCATATTCATATTGGGTAGTTTCTAAAATGTCAAGAGGTTAATAACAATTCATTTGGTAAACATTCTTTGCTGCACTAAATCTACAGTAACCTAATCCTCTCAAAGTATTAACTGTAAAAATGTTAGAGAAGGGTGTATGTACTACCTGATCCTCGTCTGTAGCAGAAGAACCAGAAGCTTCATTTAAAAGGGTGAGGTGAGACAGGAAAAAATAATCAACCTGTTGATAATTACAAGAAAATCATATTTCTTCTACTGATCCAAAATGTGGCCATGGTGCAAAATATGTGCATTTTTTCTTCTGGTTTTGTTTTTCTCATTTTCTTCCCCTTTGGCTCTTTTTCCATTTTAATACACATGCAAATACACCCCCTCCCCCCACACACACATGCATACACATGTATCAATCTTAATTACAGGCATATTAGTAAAAAAGAGTTGTTAGAAAAAATAGAGGAAATTATTGTTCTCATGAGATTTAAAGAAAATGAAGTTGGGCATATGATAAACCATATTTGATACAACTTGTCATGTTTGCCACATTGCTCGACAGTTTCTGTGCCAATGAGGAAAAGCTGTCTGCTAGGCAGCAACAAGTGAATGGAAGCTAGAAGAGAGGTGCTTATGAGGACACTTGTTGTCACATTTAGTCTATCTCCCATGCATTTTGTTTGTGTCTTGTTCAGGCGTGGTTGGCCCTATAGCGCACAGGATCAGTGAACCCCCAGTAATATACGATAATCACCTCGAGAATGAACAATGTCTTTAAATTTTCACATTATTTTGCTAAAAATTCTACACAATAAGTCATGTATTTGTGCCCGTAACATGGCGAACTCTCTTGCTGAGAAGAAGAAACCGCGAATCGGCTGCCCTGATACAGACCCTCAGTTGAACCCCCACAGGACAGCTCGTGCCATTGTGAAAGCTTCATGCGGGAGCAGAAGCGCGAGGAGGGTATAGGACAAAATACATGGGAGATGAGATTCCAGAACCTATGTCTCTACCCAACGGTCATGCACAGTTCGTTCTCTCGCAGAAGCCGCGGGACAAGGCTCCTTTCTCGCTGCTTCCTCCCTTCCAGTGTTGCTGTGTGCGGTTCAAGTTTGAAGCGCACACATTACATATTCAATCTTCTCTTGTATCATTTTTGCACTGAACTTCTTGGAATAAATGCAAGATTGTGTCAGAGATGGATGAGTGGAAACAAATAGAAGCTGGAATTAGATGCGATGAATTAAAATAAAGGAGATACATTACCAAAATACGTTGTGCATGCATTCAGAGGTTTTTCCTTAAAGGTGGAAACACTTCGGGTTCGCGAAAGAGAAAGAATGGCGCGAAAACGTGACTCGCTGTCGCTCGGTGAAAGTCTCAAGTTTTTTAGTTTTTGAAGTGCTTGGATACTTGTTGGAAAGTATTAAGTGATGCTGCGAGTGAAGCGAGGGATGGACTTTACCTAGGTTATGTCATTTGATGCAGTGTAGGCGTTGCTGTCCGCGCAGGTAAGAAATGACCGATAGAAATGCACATAATTAACGTAAACAAACTTCCTTGTCCACTGAAAAAAAGCGTATGCTGGTCGACCAGCCCCAAATTTGAACAAACCTGTCGCGTATAAATGAAAGGGTCTCAGGTTCGATTTCTAGTATGAGCATGCCATTAGTTGCCATTTCCCTTTAACAAATGTAGGACCAGTTCTGATTAGTCAGCATGGACGTCTGGAAGGGGAAAAGGGGGCCGCCCCCCCCCCCATGGAAATTGAATGTAAACCAAAAATTATATATTACACGCATATAATTTAATTTCAGTCACAGTAATTTTTGGTAATTATTATAAAAGCGTTGCAGTAACTTCAGACTGAAGGAGTGTTTTTTGCTCCTCGTGGGGAAAAAATATATTACTTGACCCTACTTGAGGACATCCATGATATTCCAACAAAACTCAACTTTTTTCATAAAGGCACAATTTATTGTAGTTTCAGCCCTAAATTTATTCGCACACCCCTACAACAAAACCTTATACTCCCAGATAAAAAGAATTCTTGACAAAGCTTTTAAACCCTCCCCCATCCTTTTGTTGGGCGAAGGAAGTATATTTTGCGGAAAGTGAATATATGTCACATCACTTCAGTGAACCCCCGGGTAAATAATGCACGAGCCGCGCCTGGTCTTGTTGAAGAAGCTTGTTTTGTAAACATTTTACTGGTTAGTGTAACGTTATCACATCACACATACCTTAATCGCAACCTGACCTCAACATCTACCAATGTGGAGTTCACGTAGTCTACAGTGGCAATGCCATGTGGTTTCTGCTAGAAATACCAATGATCGACAAATGCAAGAAACGTGACAGGTTGTACCAAATGCGGTTTAATTTATGGAAAATCTTGGAGATATTATGGGGGAGTTATTGATTAGCAGTCAGATATTAGAAGACAGTAGTTGTTACATTTACCCTGAATGAGTTTTAGGGACACCAAAATGCTACAACAGAGATATTGATTATCCAGGGGGGAAAACCTTTCTCAGCATAAATAAACCTAACTTTCTGAAATGAAAGATAAGATAGAAAGTGAGAGAAAGGGGAGGGGATTGGATAGAAAGGGAGTAGATAAGGAGGATAGGGGAGACAAAGTAGAAATTATTTCTTGTTTGTGGTACAACATGCAAGTTAACCTTAGAAGTGGATGTGTCGATGTTACTATAGAGCGACCACAAAAAAAAGAACCTTATTCAAAAAGTATCTCCATCGGGTGTATGGTGCACAGGAGTCATAGGTCTGCACAGGCTTTTTTGCTTGTGGTTCCACTGTAATATGTATTTCATCCTCCTTTTTTTTCCTACCTCTCTACATTAGACATGAAACAGATGAAGTAATAAATGCAACGTCTCTACATACACACAGGGTTGTTAAACGTCCAGAAACCCATAAATTCTAATGGGTTCTATTGGGTTCCGCTGCAGGACAGGAACATCTTTTCTCGCACAATTTAAATTCGGTCCAAGTTGCGTATTGTTACATTGGAAAAAGGTTCCTGGACCGAATTGAAACGATTTAAATATGAAAAGGTTATACACTGTCTAGAACTCATTTACGTTTGCTGATTTTCTCTCCCGGCCCGGGATTGAATTTATTTACAATTCCTGGACTAGGGTTGATGAATTAAAAGTTGCCTTCTAAAAATGTCCGCGAGTACGTTTTACATTGGAATGTCACACTGCAGTTGTAGAAAACGTAGTGCAGGGAATGAATCTCTTGTGGGCCAGTTTAAAAAAACTCCCTTGTCAAAGAGTTACTGTACATAATGCAATGGGCTATATGGCGTCACACTGAGTTCAAACAAACCCGTCACATGTTGCTTCGCATCTGATCCAGGAACCACAGCCAATAGGAGCCGTCGATGAGGTAAAGTGAGGCTGCTGTGTTCCCAGCAGATATTACAGCAGGGAACAGCAGTGCTGCTACAACCAAGTGAAGGAACACACGCGAGAGAATGGGGCTATATGGAGAGTGGTAACGTGACTGCAGCAATTGTGTTTCGCCCATTTCTATCTTGTACCTTATATTCTCGAGACAGCCAGCACCTGTATTAGTCTTTCATGCTCACGAGTGCATAATTGTTTATCGTCAGGTCCGTACTCGATCCAAGTTGCGTATTGTTTCATTTCAATACGGAACTTGGACCCTATTTAAATTGATTCGGAAAAAGGTTCCTGGACCGTATTTAAATTTATCTGGAAAAAGGATCCTGAACCGAATTGAAATACTTTACAGATAAAAAGGTTCTTTGCGGTCCAATACCCATTTACGTTTGCTGATTCTCTCTCCTGGACCGGAATTGAATTTATTTAAAATTCCTGGACCTTTAACAATCCTGCATACACATGCTATACTAACCATTCCATCACAGAGACTGTCAAGTGGATGTTGCAAAAATAAGAAAATTGAGAGAAAAGTTAAAAATTATAAATACTCAGAACTATTCATTTTGCATAATAATAATAAAGAATAAAAACTTTTGAAGATTAATATGGAACAGGGATGTACCAGTACCTATGAAATGCAAGAAAGTAATACACATACTATGTGCCAATAATTATGTATGGAGCAGGGACTTGGACAATGACAGAGAGAAAGACAAAAGAAAGATGCAGGCAGTGGAGATTAAATTTTTAAGGAGTATATTGGGGAAGACTAGAAGGGATAGAATAAGGAATGAGGAGATCTGACAGACAGTGGGTGTGATGAAGCTTCGGGACAGAATAGATCAGACACAGATGAGATGGTTCGGACACATGAAGAGGATGGATGCAGAAAGACTACCAGTAAGAGCTTACCATGTACAAGGAGTGGGAATAAGGCCAAGGTGGAGACCAAGATGTTGGTGGAAAGAGCAGATAGTGGAGAGTGTTTGGAGAAGAGGACAAGATTGAAACTTCTTGGAAAGAGAGGAGTGGTGAAAGACCAGAAGAAAATGAAGAGGCTTGACTTCTATGCTGATCCAGCCAGAGGCAGGAAACGGTGAAGGATGATGATGACTGAAAAAATGACAAGAGTAATTAGAAGAATGAATAATCAAGATTGATGTGGAAGGATTAGAAAGAGAAACAATTAAAAAGAAAAAGCTTAACATTTATTTACGTAATTATTCAACCTGGTGAGGAAACGAGAGAGAGAAAGAGGAAAACTAGAAAGATTAAGAAGAAAATATATTACTTGGTGCGTACTGAAAGTCGTGATCAACTTTTTATTTCAGACGTAAATGTTTACGTAGAGCGATGCGCTGTATAAGACAGTTAGAACCATCTATTGTGACAACATACACTTGAAAGTGGGGTGATCGGCGCAGTACGTATGCGCATTAGCGAGTAGCGAGTAATGGCTCCGTTTGACATGTCGTTTCGCCAGCGTGCAGTAATTTAATTTCCGTTGAAGGAAGGTGCATCGGCATCAGATATCCACCGCCGATTGCAGGAAGTGTATGGTGATCAGTGTATGGCTGCCAGTAGCATCCGGCGATGGATAAAACATTTTAGAGGTGGAAACACAGACATCAGTAATCTCCCTCGCACAGGCTGCCCGAGAACTGCCTCGAACAACAGGAACGTGGCTCGCGTCCAGGAAATCATCCAGGGAAACAGGCGTGTTTCGGTTAGGGAACTTTCACACATTGTTGGAGTAGGGCACAGTGCTATCCAGGAGATGATTGGTGTACTGGGTTACCGGAAAGTGTGTTGCAGATGGGTGCCAAGGGATTTGAATGCGGCACAAAAACGAAACAGAAAAGATGTTTGCACGGAACTTTTGGTGCGGTACCGAGCAGAGGATGGAGACGAGGGTTTCTTGAAGTGTTTGGTTACTGGAGACGAAACCATTTTCCACCTCTACGAGCCTGAGAGTAAACGTCAAAGCCTGGATTGGCAACATCAAACATCACCAAGAAAGAAGAAACCGAGGACAATGTCATCAGCTGGGAAAGTAATGGGAACTGTCTTCTGGGATTCGGAGGGTGTTCTTCTCGTGGACTTTCTCACTCCTGGGGAAACAATCAATGCATATCACTACGTGCGCACTTTGAGAAAACTTCGTCGTGCTATTCGTGAAAAACGTCCTGGCAGGGATAGTGTTATCCTCCAACACGACAATGCCAAGCCGCACACAGCACAGCTAACGAGGGATGAAGTTGCCAGATTTGGGTGGGAACTCCTTCGACATCCTCCCTACAGTCCAGATCTGGCTCCTTCTGACTTTCACTTGTTTTCTTTTCTGAAAGAACACATGCGGGAAAACAGATATGACACCAACAAGGAAGTGGAACTTGCCGTTAGGAGAATACTCAGACGTGCCCGAACGGAGTTCTACATTTTCAAACTTCCAGAACGTTGGCAAAAATGTGTCGATTTAGATGGTGATTATGTTGAAGACTAATAAAGGTATGTACTTTAACAGGCATATATTAGATTCTTTTTTGTACAGTTTACTTCCTTCTTGTAACATGTTGATCACGACTTTCAGTACGCACGATATTTCCAAGCAGAACCAAAAAAACATATATATTGCCATTGGTATAATATGCCATAATCACAGGCCTCAAACCAGGTGACACAAAATGAAGACCTGGCCTTGTTGATTAGTAATAATAATAATAATCATAATAATAATAATAATAATATGTAATTAAAATATTTCCTTTCACAAAAAGTACATTTTAAGTTAAACCAAAACATGTGTATAAATCCTTACCTCTAAATATTAACATCACATCTATTTTCCACTAAAATGCCAGCTAATTAAAAAAAAAGTACAAATAGAATATTAAGACATCACATTAGGTATGGGAATTCTAATGTCTTTAGTGAAAAGTTATTTCATTTCTCTCAACGAAATTGAGACAGATTTTTTTTTTTTTTTACACTAATGCTCAACATATACTGAAGTAGAGTATATTCATGACTTTTACAAGCAAAATGAATAGCTAGTAAAAGTTATGCCTACCTGTCCATCTTGTTCAGCTGCAGATGCCACAGGAACTTGAGTTAAAGTTGGGGCCTGAAGCATGGTAGCTGGATCAACCTTTTAATAAAAACATTGGCAAAATTATAGAGGCAAATTAGTGGGAGAAGCATAGATAGCACCGATCACTACATAAATATTTTACACAAGAATACGATATATTTGTAGCTTGTGCATACTGATATTGTCAGAAAGACATTCAAATCATCAAGATTCTTGTCAGAGGTCAAAATTTCAGAAAACTTTACTTGATATTTTGTACAACTATTCCACCAAAATAATGTATTTTATAATATCTAATATCATTTGATAATATTTTTTAATATCTTAGATACTGATAGTCACCTGGTATTTATTGTGTCCAAGAATCACTAATAGAGAATAAATCACAGCTATTTATTCCCCCATACACTTTTAGGCAATGTTGATATTTTGCGATTATTATTCTCATCTGGATCTCTACATTTTTGTGTGATAATGTCACATACACACACACAAACACCCGCAAATGAACAAGTGTGTCATAAAAATTATAAATCAAAGACCCCTGTATTGTGGCCATGCAGCCTAAGGTGTAAGCTTTGTGCTCTGGCAGTGGGACGCATGCAGGTTCGAGTCCCCTGAGGTAAAGTGTAACAACTCTTTATGATATTTCGGCCAATGTATGTGACCGGCAGTGGCGAAGATATAGTACAAGCAATGCAAGCACTGTTTGCACTATTAAAATATTATTTAATGTATTTAATGTTTTAGCCTTATTTAGTCTCCATCGCAATGGATTTCACAAGATTTTACGACCTCAAACTCCTTCACTCTCTGCTTGCGCCGCCGACATGGGGAATCGATGCACCAGGCGAGTATATTCTAGGCTACCTAGACTATCGCCGAAGCCCAGATTAAATACAGAAAATAATCGACTATCAAATGTGACTGATGCTTCACTCTCAAAAAAATGATAGTATAAAACCCACGACTCCTGTGCACTGTACTCCCACGAGGAGAGGAAGGGGAGAGTGGACCATGCTTCTTTATGGGCCAAGCTGAACGGAAGAAAAGGCTGCGTGGGGATTTTTCGTCCAAGGTTTGTTTTCCTTGTGCTCGCTCTATACATGGGGATGGACTCCATTCCTTTAAAACTACCACCAGGCTTCAGCGGTCAAATTCTTCCCCGACCAGCACCTGGAGACGGTCGGTGACATATTTGTAGTGGCTTCATAGAAAGGGAACTCTTGGTTTTACAACGGCAGTAAAACCTTACAGTGATGCCAATGCGCTAACCAGCATGGCATTTTTCCAGGTAAGGGAAATTTTGAAACTAAACTACTATTACAGGAACGTGAAAAGAGTGGCTGGCATGTGATAGGGAATTTGTCCTCTAGGCCAAAACAACACTGTCCCATCGAACGCATGCAGAACTTACAGGCCGCTGACCTTCAACCAACCACGCTTTACAATGTTTTCAACCCCTCTGCTGCTTTGTTCATGACTGGCTGGGGTAGACTGACTGGTCGGAGATGACAAAGGCATTTTGCGAGTAGAGATCACGTTGAAGGAAGTTTAAGAAAATTAGGTTTCTTACTGTGTGGATTTTCTTAAGTGTATTGAGTGAGTGAATTACGTATATATTTGAATGATCTGTGCTGCATCATGTAGTGAATGAAAATGAATGACATAATTAACGAACTATTGCCGAAACAATTTACTCTGTTTCTGCATGAGGATAAACTTCAAATCGTGAAGATATGCAGGCCTCTGGCATCGCAAGGAAGAGAAGAATGGATTTGATTTGTTATTTTGTGTTGCTCTTCTGCCACTTAAGCTAATCGTGATGATGAGAATGAGTGATGATAAGATGAAATTAATGAAGGGTCATTCACAAAGAATACCTATGTCCATGCCTGGATTTGAGCCTGGGACCCCTGGCATCGTAGTGCGCTGTGTTAATAACCATTTTACCACAGAGGTTGCCAAGAGAAGAATAGAATTCCTGTCCAAATTAAATATTCAAGGTAAGAAGTTTATTATACATGTATATTTTATTCTCGCACGTAGGCCTACATAAATATTTCACAATATGGGCCATAATATTTTATAAATAATCATGAAATATTTTAAATGTTTTCCTTATTGTTTTAATATTAATGAAACAGTGATATTTTTATAATTATTAGTAAATTGTAATGTATGTATTTTAATCGCAATGTCACATCACCTTAAAATCCAAGAAATTGAACGAAAAAGAGTCTCCCATTTGAACATTTTGATAAAAAGAGATAGCCCAGGTTTTAAACCCAGCATACGCCACTGCTATGCACCCAAAGGATCATATGGCGAAGTGTGAAATCTTGTTGGGGAAACGGGCCTCAACCCTCACAGAAAAGCTGAGCTTCTTAGTGCTTCTCGGAAAGCAGAAGGAAACATTGCCAGCAGATGTGTGTCTTCATGAGCACATAAAGAAGATCACAAGGATACTGATAATTAATAATCATAAAATAACTGAAAGAAACCATTATCATTACTCTACATTTCATGTAGGTCACTTAAATTACAAATTATTTTGTATTTCGCAAATTTTAAAATGTATCAAAAATTTGACGGGTTGGGTCAAAGATGGTAAGGGTGACCGTTTGTGTTTCCGGGAAGAGGAATGTCTGCAGTCTTCACCTGCATCCAGCTCGAATTACTCCACGAGTGTTGACAGCTACAGTGTTGGCAACTGTCAAATTATTTACACGGTAATTCAAGTGAACTGTTTAACAAATTTTACAAGTTAATTCAATAAATTGATGGCTCTTGAATAGAAATTAGGGTGAAAAAAAAGTATCTGAAAAAGGGACTATCTTCTGATATTTGTAAACATCACAATCTAAATTGTATACATTATACACATTAAAACATTTTGTATTATTATGGCACTTTATTACATAAACATTGTGTATATATACTCTTTCTGTTGTAATGATTCTGATTCCACACCGTAATTTCTATTTCCAAACTAATAAATCTTCTCTCCCGTGAGTGATAAAATTACGGAAATAGGTTGGTATCACTTTCTGTTGTTTCAGAGCTTTTCAAAGTGATCTTGTTTAGATGTTTTGTAGCTGGGGAAAGAATCTGTGAGGAAGCGAGTGTTTGTGTTCTGAATTAATCGAAATGAACATGAATTTGGGTGAATGTGTGTCAACTGGGTATTGAACCTGGGACCCCTCGACTACAAGGTGACATTACCACTATGCCATCGGGGAACCCAAAGAGGTGAGTGTATTATTTAGCAATTTATATCTGCTTCGTTTAGCTTGAGGGAGAAAAGTGTAGAAATGAAAATTGTGGAAGCGAGGCGACCAACATCCGATTTACCTGACTTTAAAGAATTATCTCATGGAGGCTTTGTGCGACACTTACAGGAGTTTGGAATTTATTGTGGTGAGTACATCGTCCATGCATGTGTTTCTCTTGGATGGAGATT
This sequence comes from Lepisma saccharinum, assembly GCF_977018435.1. Lineage (NCBI taxonomy): Eukaryota > Metazoa > Arthropoda > Insecta > Zygentoma > Lepismatidae > Lepisma > Lepisma saccharinum. The sequence goes on from NC_139230.1 coordinate 206,017,509, forward strand.
TTAATGTTTATGTCCCCTGAGTCAGAAGCACCATCTTAATATGAATTGGGAGGGGGCAAAATTTCAATCAACAATTATATATATAAATATCTGTCTCTAATCGCTTGCCTTCTTCTTCAGTCCACGCTTCTCTACTGGCCACCCACCATTGTGAGGAAATTAGGGAGCTATGAATGAGTTGTGTAACCCAGTAATAGAAAACATACAATAATGACTTGGGAGTTGTCTTGTTGACTACACATTACCCTGTAACCGGTTGGATTATCTCCCACCTCTGGTTGGAGTGAGATTGCTAGTTGATAAGTAGGTGCTTGCCTTCATGGGCTGGTATGTGACAGGTTATTATTAAAAATCGAAGAAGGTGTGAGCTTCAAAATTTCTGTGTTGACCCAGCAGCTTGAAGGCAACTGGGAAGTTCCTTGAAAAAGATGAAGTAGTGGGCTCTGGTTTAAAAAGGGGCAAAGGGGCTTGATGGGCTCATTGCGCATCACCCAATAAAGAAGATATTTGGTAGGCCCTGGCCCTCCAAGATCTGCTGCACAATGGAGTTCAGTTTATACACGTTTTTTTTTTTTTTAATCCTCACAGACAAAAAGTCTGATTGTGCTCTCTCACTTGATGATGGATAGAGATAAAAATTTAAATTTTCATGAACATTTCTGAACTTTTTGGAATCTAATATCACTCTTGTTATATTGAAGTGTAACGGAATCAAAGGAACAAAATTGGAGAGTTACTGGAATAGAAGAAGTATTCTCTGGATTAGAAATATAACACTTGCTATGAATCTCAATGCACACACAACACAAAAAAGTCACCTGACAGGCATTGTTCCTCAATGGCTGTTCTGCCAGAGTGTTTAATTTAAATGTTAGTTGTTGAAAAATCTGAAACTTTCTGGAACTAAAGATGTAATTAAAATAATTAGTTTTATCAACAATACAACAAAGCACTACTTAGTATTAGTTGTTTTTTTTAGTCCATAAAATTTAAACTTTGCAGCATTAATAATTTTTGAGTAATTTATAGAAGTTTGATTTTTGGCTCTAACAGAAAGAAAGATGGACCCTCAAGATATTTACTTTGTGTCAAGTTAGTATTTGTTAAGTCTTACAGCACACAAAATTTTGTATTCATATTGGGCAGGAAAGACACTATGAGTATGGAAATGATTTGATTATGGCATTCCTAGATATAGAAAAGGCATATTATAGCATGAACAGAACAAAGATTTAGAAGGCTCTAAGAGAGAAAGTAGTCGAGGAAGAGATAGTGTGTAGAGTGCAGAGCACATACAAGGCCAACCAGAGCTGTGTGAAGACACCAGTGGGAAGAACGGAGTGGTTCAGTATAAGTAATGGACTAAAATATGGAAGTGCTCTTTCCCTACTGCTCTTCATAATTACAATGGATGCAATTAACGAAGAGGTGGGGAAGAAGATAGGAGAGGAGGAGATGAAGCCCCGGTTGTTTTCTGATGATTTAGTAATATGGGAAAACAGGGAAGAAGAAGTACAGAGACAGCTTGATAGTTGGAATGAGGAAATCAGAAGAGCAGGAATGAAATTCAGTGCAGAAAAGAGCGAGGTGCCAATAACAACAAGAAACAGAGCCAGAAACGAACCAAGAATAAAAATGGATTGGAAGAGTTGAGGGTAGTGGAGAGCTTAAAATATCTAAGAAGCATAATTGAGAGAAGTAGAAGAATAGATGAGGAGGTAATCAGAAGAGGACAAATGGGTGGTGGACTATATCAAAGTGTTCGGAGATTAATTTGGAACAGGTATGAACCTATGAAATGCAAAAAGGTAATATACAACAAGACATACTATGTGCCAATATTTACGTATGGAGCAGAGACTTGGACAATGACAGAGAGAAAGACAAAAGAGAGATATAGGCAGTGGAGATGAAATTTTTAAGGAGTATATTGGGGAAGACTAGAAGGGATAGAATAAGGAATGAGGAGATCCAACAAACAGTGGGTGTGGTGAAGCTTCAGGACAGGATAGATCAGGCACAGATGAGATGGTTCGGACACATGAAGAGGTTGGATGCAGAAAGACTACCAGCAGATCTTATAATGCATAAGGAGTGGGAATAAGGCCAAGGGGGAGACCTAGATGTCGGTGGAAAGAGCAGATAGTGGAGAACGTTAGGAGAAGAGGAGAAGATTGGAACACCATGGAAAGAGAGGAGTGGTGGAAGACCAGGAAGAAATGGAGAGGCTTGACTTCTATGCCAACCCAGCCATTGGCAGGAAACAGCGAAGGATGAAGATGATTGGGTAGTTTCTCACATGTCAAGAGGTCGTACAACAACTTCTTTGTGCTTTGATACAAATTCTACACTACCATAATCCTCTCAAAGTACGTATTATCTGTAAAAATATTAGAGAAAATTATGTGTACTACCTGATCTATGCCTGTAGCAGAAGAACCAGAGGCTTCATTTGTAAGTGTGATCTCAGACAGGAGAGATGAATCAACCTATTGATAATTACAAGAAAATCGTTAAACTCAGATACTTTACATGCTTGATTTCATACAAATCTAAAAATAATTTTATAATTGTGTTAATAATAACAATTCATTTGTGCTTTGTTTGGTACAGGTTCTTTGCTGCAGTAATTCTACATTAGCCTAATCCTCTCAAATGCTCAACTGTAAAAATATTAGATTTCATTTGGTTTGATATTTGTTATTTGGCGTCGCTTTTCTGCCACTTTTGGCTAATTGCAATGATGAGGATGAGTGTTGATATGATGAAATTGATGAAGGGACACTCACAAAGAACACCCATGCCCTAGCCATTATTTGAACCTGGAACAGTGGCATCATAGCGCTCTGTGCTAACCATTCTGCCACAGAGGTTGGCTAAAAATATTAGAGAAAGGTATGTGTACTACCTGTTCTGTGCCTGTGCCAGGAGAACCACAAGCTTCATTTGTAAGGAGGAACAGGAGGCATGAGTCAACCTACCAATAATTACAAGAAAATAATTAAAGTTAAAGATTTCTAATATGCTTCATTTCATACAACTCTGAAAATAATTATATAATTGTGTTCATAATTTTCTAGGCGTTAGTTAATAAAATATAGCATAAATTATTCATTGTAATGAATTTGGTTCCAATTCTACTAACACAACTCTATCCCTTGTTGAGAAAGTGATTTTAAAGGATCCTGCTAGAACCCTTATATTCATCTGCAAGCTTGCAAGAAAAGGGGTATATGTCTACAGTACATGGGACAGATTGGGTGTTTGTAGGAGTTTATACTAAAAAGTAGATTTCATGTTTCTGAATTAATGAATTAATCAATTCTAACATATTGAGTGGAACCTAGAGTAGAGAAGGTTGATTCCTTCCAATTGTTGCCAATGGTCCATGCCAGAAAAAACAATATGTGTTTCTACCATTGATCATGCTGTATTTGATGGTGCTTCACTGTAGCAATAGCTTTGAACCTTAGTCTGTACTAAAGAATAATTTTCAGCTGTGCAGGCATCTCCATACGTTCCTTGGTTTGAGTTGGTGTTTTAAGTTCACATTATGCACAGTAAGGCTAATTGGGACTGGACCTACAGTTTAAAGTGGAATCCGAACCACTATGTGCCTCCTCCAGGTATCGAACTTGGGTCCCCTTGATTACAAGGTGACGATGCTATCACTGCGCCGTTGGGGAGGCATCCATATGTTTCTAGTCCTCCAAAGTCTCCCCCATATCAGGGTTTCTCAACTGCTAGTTTGTGGCCCTGTACCAGGCCCCAATATCAATTATAATACCATGGGAGGTTCTCCTTAAAATTTCTCTTATTAGTTTGTGCAGCAATTGTCATTAACAAATGTATTGCAGTGAAAATACTCTGATTAGTTGGAAGTTTTCACACTTTTTAGTGTTCGAAATGCAACATGCCAACAGAAATCTGCAGTTATCAAGTAAATTTAATGATTTTGGCCTGAGGAAAGTACAAGATTTCAATACATCCAATGGTTGACAACTAACTTAATACTAATTTTGCAACAGACCTAGACATAATTGAACTATTACTCCTTATTATTTATTAATGTTTAATTTCAAGGGTAGATATTAATTAATGTAAAAGATTAGAAATTAGAAATTTAGGAGTAAAATTGTGGTAATCTGAGCATCGACTTTTCAAAAAGAATTTACCGAGTCAAAGCCTCATGAAGGTTGAGAACCACTGCCCTATAGGACAAGGACTGATTGTAGTGCCTTTTCAGGACCTAAAGGGCACAAAACTCCATGAGACCAGGGTTACCTGACTTAGAAATGTAAATGAAAAGTATGTATGAAGTGTATTCATGTTTCTGTTCCAGTGTACCTAAAAATAACAAGATGAAACCCGAGGTATGACTAGATGCCTCTCTCTGATGCAGCTGGACAATGGTATACAAAGATGAGATCACATCACAGTAAATTGGGTCAGAGCCTTGGTTTGATAATAGAGGGAATTGGTGTTAGACTTTGCAGTAACTCAGGTAGAGTTAACTAACATCCTGTAATAGCTGTATAAGATTTTCCTCCTTTGGACCATAATAAATGGGTAAAAAAGGTAAAACTACCCCCTGCTCATTGCATGCCATGAAGGTAAAGGGTGGGGGGGTGGGGGTGAGGCTCTACTTAATCAAATTCTCGGCCATTCACGGAGATGGTGTGATTATACTCCAGGCACCTTATTCGCTTAAGGTTGCTCCCAGGTATCCATTTATTAGAGAATGGACCATAACCCAAATAACCAGAACTGATGGGGCAACTAGAGTTTTATGTAGGAAAGGTTGCGGTATAAGTTGGTTGGCAAATTTAAATTGGTCTTATGTTGGCCCCACAGTTGTTGCCAATGCTAGCCCAACCATGGAAAAGTGAGTCCAAATCAATTTAAAGAACTGCTTTCTCCTGTTATGACAACTTTCAAGAGTATTCTGTGAATTCTAGCGTGTAAAATAAATGACACTTGATGGTGTTTCTTTCTGAGCATTTCAGTCACAACACATACTGAAAATATAATATTTTGTTAATGAAAATAGAAGCTATTTGTGAAGTGCAGTCACTCGTCAGTCATTTGTCAGCTGCCATAGCATGCCATGCAATGCCATAGCACAACAAGAACATCCTTACAGGAATTCTTGTGAAAGTGGTTCATACATATAAAATAGAGTGTGTTAAATTCCCTGAAATATGTAAAATTAAGTAAACTCTCTAGAAATGTTTTGTCCTACCATGTGAACGTACCTTCAAAACAGTGAATCCCTATGAACAAGAAAACGTTGTGTAATTTTTTTTATTTTATTCAATTACTTTGTACTAAATTTTATATTTGGCTTCACAAAAAATTACATACATCACAACACAAACCTATCTATACTTTTGAAACCATGGCCAAAATCATCGTTGCTCAACAGTATGTTCTCACATTTGGCCAACAATTCTTTTAGTATGGTTGGCCGATTGTTAGGCCAACCATTTTTGGTTACTTGGGAATGAATATACATGTAATACAATAAAAAAAAAAGAGTCTATAAAGGTGCAGCAATGCATGTGTTAATGCTATGCCTTGTAAATTACAATGAGGTGCTAGACCGTGAGATTACTGACTTTGTTCACTAAAATGTGGTGTCACAGTTGTATTTTGAATTCATTTTCTGATATTGGAAATAACCCCTGTATTTAAAATCAGTGCCAGTACTCTTTATTGAGTTATTCAGTCATTCTTGTCCCATCCATAATTTCATCTTATGTCTATAGACTCTAAAAAATACGCACACTCCTTTTGATTGATTGAGTTGGTTTTAAGTCCACTTTATACACAGTAAGGCTAATCGGGACTAGACTTACACTTTAAAGTGGAATCCAAACACTATGTGCCTCCGCTGGGAATCAAACCAGGGACCCCATGAATTACAAGGCAATGATGCTACCACTGCACCATTGGGGAGGCCTGCACAATCCATTTGGTTTTAATGTGAAATTGACATTGTTTAGCTAGCACCATCTTTGGTGTCCTGTTACATCTGCTTTCAAACAAGACCAAGTATTGAGGTCATTAACACTCAATTAGGTGTTGCATTACACAAATTAGGGTGTTACACCACTTTTATCGGGACTCAGTTGCATATTTCTAGAATGTACATGAGTGTGTACAGGAAGACTTACCCCATCAGCATGAACAGAAGAATCACATGAACAATCAGCTGAATTCTGGTATGCAGTAGGCCATTCAACCTATTGGAAGAATAAATAAAATACAATAACCACTATTAAACATAACACTAGGAATAATTTTAAAATTTCACTTGGTAATTCTAATCAGTGGTATACGAGTGATATATGGTATATGGAGTGGTATACTCCAAAGCCTATTGAGCCAATTTTTCTGAACAAAATTAAACTGGTATTTCAAGACACCCATTGATCTACTGTAAACACAATGATAACCTGTGGCGCAAAAGTCCTTGAGGGCCAGGGCCTACCTACCACCCACTGGCCTCACTCCCACATGCCTCAGCAGAGGTGGGTCATCATCCAACCAGTTACGTTGTAACATGTGGTCAGCACGACGAACCCCCAGTCATCATGGTAGGTTTTCCATGTCCTGGTTACGCTACTCATTCATAGCTCCTCAATTTACTCATGATTGTGGGTGGTCACCAGCCCCATACATTGGCAGAAATCTGAGGAGAAAAGTTGTTATGCCTCCCCCATGGGACTTGAACCAAACTGTTGTCCTGTAGCCGTAGCCCAAAGCCTAGACCACATGGCCACGATATGGGATGATCCACTGTAAACAGCAGACTGAATTTTAGTTTGCACTCCATGAATTAAATGATTCACAAAAAAACCAGATGCATACATTGCCTCTCCTGCATGGCAACTAATAATCTATCTAATCTACATTACAGTTACCACGTCTTACATGCATTCGAATTGGTGGGTGTCTAAGATATAAATACCTGTTGATATCCAAGCTGGTCATTTGTCTGGGAATTCTGCACCCCAGTAGAACTAGAGACCTATGGATAAAGCACAGAAATGTAACAATCATGCATCAAATACATGAAAAATATAAAATAACATCACTTAATTTAAGATTGGTGATATTTCAATGAAAGCAGCAAGATAAGTTTTTGACAAGAAACCTTCCAGATCTCAGTTAATTAAATGCAATATACAGGGGCTGGACAAAATAATATGAACACCCGATTAGATGAGCCCCATTTTTGGAGTTGTGTGCTGACTGCACTGGCATGCACGGAACGCGTCTTTTGTTTTCTCTGTGTCCTATGATCCCTCTGCTAGAGGTATGAGCCACCAGTAAGCCTGTGAACGGATTCGTGTTGTGTTGCGCTGCCATTATGTCTGTCATTACAGACTTCCAACGAGGGCAAATTGATGGTGCCCGATTAGTTGGTGCATCTGTAACAACGGTCGCAAAGTTAGTAGGGGTATCGTGAGCTACTGTATCTACCGTCATGACAGCATACAAAGTGCAGGGGAAAACGACGTCTGTGAAACAGAATAGTGGCAGAAAGACGAAACTAACAGAGAGAGACAGGAGGGCATTAAAGAGGATTGTTGGCTCTCAGGGGAAGACCACCTCAACCAAAGTGACTGCTGAGCTGAATATGTGTGTCAAGAATGCAGTGTCAACGAAAACAGTGCACCGAGAACTGCATAAACAGAATATCCATGGCAGAGCCGCTATTGCCAAACCTCTTGTAACACAGGACAATGCCAAACGGAGACGTCAGTGGCATCGAGAGCACAAAACCTGGACTACCGACCAATGGAAACATGTCATGTTGTCCGACCAATCAACCTTCACACTATTCCCCACCAATGGACGTGTTTACGTATGGCGAACACTGGCCGAAGCATACAATCCAGACTGTCTGGTGCCAAGAGTGAAGCATGGTGGCAGTAGTGTAATGGTGTGAGCAGTAATTTCATGACATTCACTGGGTCCTAGTGTCACACTGAAAGGAAGGGTAACTGCCAAGGTGTATGAAGGCATTTTAGGTGACCATGTCCATCCAATGGAGCAGGCATTGTTCCCAGCGGGAATACCATCTTCCAGGATGATAATGCCCCCATTCATACCACTGGCACTGTCCAAGATTGGTTTGATGAGCACAATGATGCTCTTACACATCTTCCCTGGCCTGCACAATCATCGCCTGATTTCAATATTATTGAGCCATTGTGGTCAGTATTGGAAACCAAAGTATGGACTCGTTTCCCTCCACCAGCCAATCTCAAGGAATTGGAGTAATTATAACTCCATTAAGCCTTGTTTCCATGATTATGAAAAACTAAATATGCTGACCAAGGCAGTAATTTATTTTATTAAAAACATAAACTAACGTAACGTTTCAACCTTCTAGCAAGGTCTTCTTCAGACTCTGTATCAAGTACAAAAGTAACCAGATACAACAAGAAGGGTAATATATATACACAAACATTACTCCCTCCAGACTATTTAGAAAGTTGTTTGGAACTTTCTAGCAGATGACTTTCACTTTCCAACTTTACTTTCACCTAAAAGGCTAAACACAATTACTTCCATATAGAATGTGGTTGGACTTTTTAATCTCACGCTCTTTTCCCTTCATTTTTCTTCCTTCTCCTCTCCTCTTTTTCTCTTGTCCTTTCCACTCTTTCCAACATCTTCTTCCATTCTTTGTTTAACTTCAGTCCCCCATTCCAGTTCATTGTGTCTTCTTCGCCTTTCTTCTCTATTTCCTTGGCTTCCTTCCATTTTCTCACTAGCATTCTCTTCTCCCTTCCTATTTGCTTAGCCTCATCCCACTCTATGTCATGTCCTGTTTCTCTCGTGTGTTTAAATATTGCATTTCTCTCTCTCTTAAGTCGTACATCATCCCTATGTTGTTTCAACCTGTCTTTCAGCCTTTTTTTCGTTTCTCCTATGTACACACTCTGACATTCTTTACATTTTACTTCGTAGATAATCCCTTCTTCTTCCTCTTCTCTGTTTTCCTTTTTCTTGTTAGCATTCCTCGCTATTCCTAAGATGCTTCTCCCTCCCTTCCTGTAAGTTTTAATTCCTGCTTTCCTAAGTACTTTGCATATCTTTTCTGTGGTCTTCCCCATACTCCTTATTCCAAACCTTCTCTCCTCTTTTTCTTTCTTGAAACCGCTTGGCATCAGAAGAAGTGTGCAGCAGGGGTATTCTGCCACAAAAGAAGTGATGTAAGTGAGGTGACAAAAATAAATTTTATAAAGAATATGGAGGACAGAATCAAGAAAATATGCATGAAAGAATGTGAAAAAGAAGGCAAAATAAATAGCCTATGGAAACAGCTGGAAAAGAATGGCTATGAGAAGCAGGATAGACTGGACATAAACAGAAGAAGTAAGAAAACGGGCAGGGGAGAATTGGCAGAGAAAGAAAAAGAGGAGAGAAGGTTTGGAATAAGGAGTATGGGGAAGACCACAGAAAAGATATGCAAAGTACTTAGGAAGGCAGGAATTAAAACTTACAGGAAGGGAGGGAGAAGCATCTTAGGAATAGCGAGGAATGCTAACAAGAAAAAGGAAAACAGAGAAGAGGAAGAAGAAGGGATTATCTACGAAGTAAAATGTAAAGAATGTCAGTGTGTGTACATAGGAGAAACGAAAAAAAGGCTGAAAGACAGGTTGAAACAACATAGGGATGATGTACGACTTAAGAGAGAGAGAAATGCAATATTTAAACACACGAGAGAAACAGGACATGACATAGAGTGGGATGAGGCTAAGCAAATAGGAAGGGAGAAGAGAATGCTAGTGAGAAAATGGAAGGAAGCCAAGGAAATAGAGAAGAAAGGCGAAGAAGACACAATGAACTGGAATGGGGGACTGAAGTTAAACAAAGAATGGAAGAAGATGTTGGAAAGAGTGGAAAGGACAAGAGAAAAAGAGGAGAGGAGAAGGAAGAAAAATGAAGGGAAAAGAGCGTGAGATTAAAAAGTCCAACCACATTCTATATGGAAGTAATTGTGTTTAGCCTTTTAGGTGAAAGTAAAGTTGGAAAGTGAAAGTCATCTGCAAGAAAGTTCCAAACAACTTTCTAAATAGTCTGGAGGGAGTAATGTTTGTGTATATATATTACCCTTCTTGTTGTATCTGGTTACTTTTGTACTTGATACAGAGTCTGAAGAAGACCTTGCTAGAAGGTTGAAACGTTACGTTAGTTTATGTTTTTAATAAAATAAATTACTGCCTTGGTCAGCATATTTAGAATTGGAGTAGTTTCTTGTTGAAGAATGGTATAGCATCCCACTGACTACCATCCAGGATTTGTATGCATCCATTTCCAGGAGGATTGAGGCTGTTCTTAAAGCCAAAAGTGGTCCCACACCATATTAGGTGGATGTTCATATTATTTTGCCCAGCTCCGCACCTCCACCACGTAACGAACCGTAAAGTTTGTGGGATCTTACGAGTACCTAGAATGTTAACCAATTAATCAATGGGTGATGTATGTTACTCATCATTCATCCTCTGATGAGAGCACTCGTCATTGGCATGATGAGTTAACGCTTGGCAATGCGAAAGGTACAAAATCACACTAAGGAACTAAACTACAGAAAAGACAATGGTCACTCGTTGGGTTTTGTGAACCGTTGAACCTGAATCATGGCTGGGTGTTAGGATAATTACCTGTCTATCTGAAGTATTAAGCTGAATAGAATATGCGAAGTCCTCTGTTAGCTTCTCCAATTTGTCGACCAGAGCGTCGTTCCACTTCTGACCTACTGCTCTGCTAACCACCTCTTCTCTCTCAACTCAATCCCAAAAGTCAGTCCCCTCTCAGCTTGTCTCACCTCTATATCACTAGGCCATCGAGCTCTTCCTCTATGCCGAATCGTGTTTTTTTTTAATTGCAACCATGCAAACCGCTGACTCTATAACCAGAAGAATTACCTGTTTCCTGAATGCTCAGGAGGTTTGCATGGCACAACACTGTGCATTGTAAACATGCCTCAGAGGTTGAGACAACTGAGAAAAACAAGTGAATGCCCTGGTCAATGTGAAGCATTCAGAGAGACTTAATAAAATAAACATATAATCTTAGGGATTGATACGATATAATTTATAAAGCTAATTAATTATATCTAGCTAACAGAGATCTCCAATATGTAAGCAGTAACTTCTACATGTTATGTCTCAACAATGATATGTTACTTTCTGATCTGATAGTTAGACAAGTACGAACTTGCAGTTTAGTTTTTGTTTAGTATATTAATTATACAATCATGGCATATTTCAATCAAAAAGAGTGTTGCTATAGCTATCATATATTCAACCACACACACAACTGTCTCAGTTATGGTCACTTGCTGCAAGGACTTGTGGCTGGACTTTCCGATGTGTTGTGTCTGTAATGTTACTTTACGTGTTTGGCATATTCTTCTTGATTCTTGAATGTGGCAATTGCACTTTCCTCAAAGTTTTAATCTTCCCAACTGTTTATCTTCCATGTTGGGAGATAATGACAGCATTTGAAGAAATGCTTTTAGCTTTTTGAGAAGAGTGGAACTCATACTGATTCTGACAAAGTTTTAGATTAGCCTTTGATGTGTTGTGTTTGTCCTGTGCAGGTTCCTTTACAACTTTACTCTTTTAACTTTTCTCAAGAGTTGTGTAACCCCATTTCTTCTAACAATAAGGTAAGGGTTTTAGATAAGAGGATGTGTTCCCGATATACTCAGAAGGGTGCAAGAAGGCCACCTGTGAAGACACACCCAAAAATTTTGACTCATTCATTCATTCAAAAGGATTTAAAACAAACTTTATCAAACATTTTTACATACATGTGAACACATAAAATTAAATCTATAAAAGATCAATTTTCCATTTTTTAATAATGATTAATGTCATCTCTTACTGCACCTGAAAACTTAACTCTGGACAATTTTAAAAACAGTACATACATTCATTGGCTGCAATATATACATAAGGCACTTAAGTGAACCCATTTAAGTGAAGAATCATAACAATTAATCAGTTTTTGCATAATACAGGGTGGTCCATATTGATGGGACATGTTTCAAATGCACATTTCTAGAAATGGAACAAGTACATTTATTACACACTATGTGTAATACATAACCAAGATACAGGAGTTTACAGCACTATTCATCATTTGAATATAGCATCCCCTATAGCACCCTATGCCACAGAAAGTAGTCCTGTGGGGGCTCTATCTGGTGATCTGGATGGCTAATTGATATCGCTGAATCTGGAAATGAATAGACCACGGAAATGGTCTCGAAGGGTTCTCACTAATCCTGTATGACTGGTGACACCATCTTGTTGCATCCACATTTGTGCAAGACCGAAAAATAATGAAAAACGTAATTAACATGACATCGTGGCACTCATCAGTGACTGTTACGGTTGGGATATTGCTCATCTGTATTCACCAGGCGTTAAATGTTCTCTGCACTATGAGATGTTCGAGGTCACCCTGATGAAGGTTTCTTGTGGGCATTAACTGTCTCACGGATGTTTTTCACAGCATGCAGGATTACCTTCGGAGATGATTCTTCATGCTTCTTGAAATGTTTTCTGAATCGCCTTTGTGCTGTAATGATGAAGCTTCCACTAGTGAGGAAGCTTCCACATAATAAGCAATTTCAACCCGAGTACACAGTACCATAATTCATTAGAACATAAAGTGAAAATTGAATTAATATAAACTCCCAAGCTCAGGCTTCCAAATACAATGCATTTGAAATATGTTAGAATATTCCTACTGTCTGAAAATACAAAATGAAATGTGTCCTATCAATATGGACCACCCTGTATATGGATCAAATGTATCCATTGTTTCATTAGATGTAAAGCCCGCAAAATGTACATACCTCAACTTCTTGTACAGGTTGCAACTGTGTAAGGCACTGTTGTGATGAGTCCTGAGATGGGGTGGAATCATAATTCTATTTGTAATAAAAAGAAATACCATTATATTCAAAATAACTAACTAACTAACTCTCTAGCCTTCATAAACCCGAAGGTTCATGGCTGCAGCAACACAGGCCTTCCATCTGTCCCTATCCTGAGCAAGATCTATATACTCTTTTCCATCTCTACCGACTTCCTTTAGGTCCATCTCAACGTTGTCCCTCCATCTTCGTCTTGGCCTTCCTACAGGTCTCTTACCATCAGGTTTCCCAACAAGAATCCTGTAAACTCCTCTTTCCTCTCCCATTCGTGCCACATGGCCTGCCCACCTAAGTCTTCTTGATTTAATTATTCTAATAATATCTGGACATGAATACAAATTATGTAGTTCTAAATTATGTAACCTTCTCCACTCACCAGTCTCCTCATCCCTTTTAGGTCCAAAGATTTTCCTAAGGATCTTATTTTCAAATACTCTCAATTTATGTTCCTCTTTCCATGTAATTGACCAAGTTTCACACCCATATAATACTACAGGCAAAATTACTGTTTTGTAAATTTTAACTTTTAGTTTCTTAGATATTAAACGAGAAGACAAAAGTTTATGAAGAGAGAAGTAACATGCATTTCCTCAATTAAGCCTACTTTTTATTTCCTCTTTAATATCATTTTCATTTGTTAATATTACTCCTAAGTATTTGAATTTGGAAACTGGTTCAAACGAGTTGTTATCAATAATTAGATTTTGATTATTACCTAACACTTGGTTTCGGCCTGTAAGCATATATTTAGTTTTCTCTTTGTTAACTTCCAAACCTATCTCTTCAGCAGTTTTGAAAAATATTTTTGCATTATTCTTAATTGTATTTATATCATCCCCTAATAAGTCTACATCATCTGCATATCCTAACAACTGAGTCATATCATCATATACAAAATACACTGAAGAATTCAGTGGAAATTCTAATGAAATGGAATGAAAATATACAAAAATATATGTGATTAAAATAACTCTGATAACACTGAATCAAACACAATGTATTTTTTTTTCTACTTATCAGTAGCAGCAGACAATATTTTTGTAAGATTTCCACATTATTGTTTCCACACATGTGAATAATTTTATACATTTATTATTATTATTTTTATGTGACTTATGATATCCATATTAGAATATTAATGATGATTCAAATTACATTTTTACATTACAAAAAATTACATATTTTTGTCTCCCACCCCTCCCATAAGGATTGTAAAGATGTCCTGTCCTGCAATCTGAAATGTTTTCCTTAAATAATGTTACAGTACTTTGTGTTAAGAAATCATGTAACAGAAGGTGCAAGAGAAAAAAGATATTAAAGGTAAAGGTAAAATGCTCCCCTGTGCTTAGCACCACGCCATGAAGGCGTATAGGGGGTGTGGAGGTAATGCCCCACACTTTCTTGATCCGGTCGTGAGTGGGAATGATGTGATCAGCATCACGCCCCTGACCGCCTTTACCCCCCAGGGTTTCCCCCAGGTACCCATGTTATTCGACGCTGGGTGGGCGCCGGGGCCGCTTCCATCCTTAGAAAAGTTCCCGGATTTGAACCCGCCGGGGATCGAACCCGGGACCTTGAGCATGGTAGTCAGACGCGTTACCGACTGAGCCACCGCGGCCATGTCATGATATTTCATGTCAAATTTTATAATTGAGTGTCTGCCATTTGATGACATCATAAAACCTACCACAACTCAAAAAGTATTGTGGCTTAAGATTATACCAAACTAATGTAGAATCGAATGGCATATGTGAAACATAATTACTCTGGATGAATTATGATCCATCCTGGCTCTAGGACTATTAGAAAAGAGTATTTAATGCAAGAACTCACCTCAAAATTGGTATCAACTGCTACTGGTCTCAATTCAATAAACTGCTTTACTTCATTCTCCTCATTTATCCCAGAATTGTTAAAATCAGTCTGCATGTTGGGAACAGACCATTGTTGTAAAATGTTGCTCTGCTGTAAATAGTCAGTTGCAGAATGTGGTTGTAAAGCATCTTGAGTGGATGATATTGCAAGACATCCATCTGGTGTTGTGTATTGTTGTTGGTAAACAACATTTTGTTGTGTACTTGGTCCTGGTAATGCTGAGGCACTTGGCAATGACTCATCCTGCACACCACCTATACTAGTATTTCCAGTGCCATATACATTAAATTCCTCACCAGCTGCATGTGTGTTTAGTAAAGGAAAAGTACTCTGATCTGAAATTTCTTCTCTTGGAAAACTTCCCAAATTTTGAACGTTCACAATATTTCCCTGCGGTACTGTTTCATTTGTTTCACTTGAGGCAGCATTTTGTGCCAACGGTTCACTATCATCGTAGTTTCTTAAATATGACTGGATTTGTTCTTTCATCCTACCTATCATTAAGCTGTTTAAGTTATCTTTGTCCTCACATGCGTCCTTTTTGATCTGCGAAATACGAACATTTCCTGGATTTGATTTTTTACCACCATTGCCATTGCGCCTACGGTTCGAAGAGATGGGCCTTCTTTCTTGTTCATTAGTTGATTTGCATGTATTGTTTTGGAAACATTCGTCCATTT
Source organism: Lepisma saccharinum (assembly GCF_977018435.1). Taxonomy (NCBI): domain Eukaryota; kingdom Metazoa; phylum Arthropoda; class Insecta; order Zygentoma; family Lepismatidae; genus Lepisma; species Lepisma saccharinum. The sequence goes on from NC_139230.1 coordinate 206,033,034, forward strand.
TTGATCTTTTGGACATCACAGGCGTAGGCATATTGCAATTAACCCTTTTTCTTGCTGTAATGAGATTACAGTCAACGTGATTGCTTTCATTTTGCAAGCACTCATCCACCTTTTCCCTTTGTTCAAGTTTGCTTGTTTCAAGTGGCATGTCATACTTTGAGACATTTACATTAGTATAAACTGAAATTTCATTCCTATAGCTGCTAATCCCTTGCTCATTATTTACATTTTTTGATTGCATCTGACTGTTCATGTCACATTCTGTTGCTATGGCAGCAGCATTACTGGGAGCACAACCTCTTTCTTGTTCTTGGGTCTTGAGCGAAGAATTCATTCCATTCGTATCCTTCATTTGATGATATTCTGTATTTTCAATTGTCCCATTGTCATTTCCTGATATGGCCACAGGAACACAGTCATCTGGTGTCAAATTCTGATTACTCAGGTACTCTTTCATCTTAGTTTCTTCAAGATCGTCACTGAAATATCAAAATAGATTATTAATTAAAAACAAACATTTAATACTTAAAATACTTAATAATAATTGTAACGATGATTGGATAATTGATAATTAGAAACAATGAGTATGGTGAAAGCAGGTATGGAATGTGAAAAAGAAGAAACTTAAAATGCGTTTTTCAAAGATGATGGAATCCATGTCCAAAAGGTGCAAGTTCATACTTTAAGTGCATAAATCTCACATACGTTCTTGGTAGCTCCAAGGTCTACCCAATGGTGGAGTGGCTAATGTTGTCACCTTGTAACAAAACAGTAACAGTCCAAGGTTAAATTCCAGGTAGAGGTGGTGGCACATTGATTGGGAAACAAATTTAAACCACAGCTTTTCGATTGATTTCATTGATTTTGTGTTTTAAGTCCACTTTATGCACATATAGGATAATTGGGACTGAGCCTACAATTTAAAGTGGGATCCGAACAACTATGAGCCTCCACTGGGTATCCAACCTGACCTGGGACCCCTTGATTACAAGGCAAGGACGTTACCACTATATCATCAGGGAACAGGTTCTCGAGTAGCCTACCTGAGCATGAAGTGGGCTTATACATTATGTATTCCCTTTTTCAGTCTTAAAATTTGGACTGAAAGTAAATACATTTCATTTCGTTGTGCACTTCGAACGAAGCTCCAAATGTGACAAATTCTCACCAAATGTATAAACGCAAAACATTCACAAAAATAGTCACCCCCAATGGTGTGACTGGACCTGCGCAGTTTAGATTGGCATCCGAACTACTGTGCATGCAATGTGCCTTCACCAGGTATCGAACACGGGATCCCTTTATTACAAAGCGATGACGTTACAACTTTGTCATTGCGAAGGCTGTCCGACAGCGTCGTGGTAACACCTGTTTCAAGGCGTTCCGGTTCGATCTCGAGTTTCTGGTGGTGAAAGCACACTGCACAGAGGTTCGGATGCCACTTTAAATTTTAAGTCTGACTGAGAATAAAATAATTTACTTATTTTCCAGAGCAATTGTTCTTAATCTATATGAAGATATGCAGATACTCGCTCCAGATATTCATTTTCAACAAACGAGTGAACGAGTTAACAACTTGGAATGCTGAACACTCGATTGTTTATCTTACGAAGTAATATTTGTTCAACAGTCCCTTTTTTAACGACCAATTTATCAAGAACCTCTTGGACGCCCAGATGACATAGTGCAATGTCTCCTTGTAGTCAAGAGGTCTTTGGTATAGGTAGTGCCATGCCAAGAGGTTAAGGGGGGTTGGTAGGTTCATAACCGTCCTTTTGGCTCATTTTTCTTTGAAAGAAAGTCAAAGAAAGGAAAGGTTTTCAAAATGAGGGATGACTACTACACAACGTAATCACCGCTTCCTTTCGAAAATCCTGGGACGCCACTGGGTATAGGCGCTCACTTTGGAAAAGACAACGAACTTTCTGCTACCCCAAAATCCGTCAAGAAGGGCAGATATTAATACTCTATTTATATTGAAATAGTGTTTACGTCAATATTGCCCTCAAATTATTTTAAGTGGGCGCTATTAGTTCCGAGTTCGAGCCGGGACCTCTGTTGTCGTACAGCGTTGCGCTAACCACTCCGCCATGGAAGTCGGCTGCTTTTAGACTGTAGTTTCAAGATAAATTGCAAAGGAAGAAACTATGACAGATGCATAACGTGAGCGTTGATCAATTCACTTCGTTAACCTGCACTGGTTAGGGTATGCTCGGATAGTGTGGGGGCTACAGCTGGCTTCCTCTGCAAACGGGCTTCCACTGGAAGAAAATTACTTGAAAAGGTCCACAAAATGAAGAGTGTGAATTAACGGGGGCTGTGGCGGAACCCATCCCCACACACAACATTCATCCTCAACAGAAGGAATATTTATATCCCTAACAGCGATTTTTTTTCCTCTCCAAAGGAAATGGAACTGAAAATGTAGAACCTACGGTGTAATAACAATGGTCACTGAAAAATCACGTATTTAACATTTAAAATAATAACTCTCCTTCACTTGTAACACCTTGGCGGAATGGTTAGCACAGAGCGCTACGACGGCAGGGTTCCCAGGTCGAATCCAGGCTTGGATGTTCTTTGCCAGTGTCCCTTCATCAATTTCATCACATCGTCACTCATCCTCATCGTCGCGATTAGCCAAAAGTGGCAGAAAACCGACGCTATAACAAAAATAAAATCAATTATTGCTATGGATAGGCTACATTCCTGCACTTAATTTCTGCAACTTTTTTATCGGGCAACTAAAAGAAATGAACAGCCAACACTCAAAAACCACAGACAAAAATCGCTTTTCCTTGTCAAACTCACAGATTATCTTCTGACCATAGGTTCGCTCTGATTGGTTGTTACCAGAACAGAGAAGCAATTGCGCGGTCTAGTCGTTAAAACCAGTGCAGCAACCAGTCTGGCAGCTATCATTTCTAACCAGGTAGCCAGTGCATGGCCGATGAAAGCCGTTCGTAATATAAATCTGTCGGTTCACTCTTTGAAGATACGCGGCGACTTCTCCACACGAGAAAATGTTTCTCTCTCAACATTCCTACGAATGTCCAGGGAACCGAGTGGGCATTGGGGAAAAAATTACCCACGCTTACTTAGCATTGACGCCCAGAGGTTCCAGGTTCGAAACATAGTCAGGGTGTATAATTGTGTTTGTCCCATCGCCATATCATATCTTCATCGTCACGATTAACTCAAGTGGCAAAACACGGATATTAGCTTTGCCCGATGCATGGACGTCGCCAGAAATCGTTGTAGGTGGGTCACGGCATTAGCAGAAATAATAACCAAACACCAAAAAGATGTTAAGAAAAGTTTAATAAAATATAATGCATTAAATGGAATCTTGATAGGAAATTTTGGAAAACAATGATAAAAGAAATTCAAATTACATACTATAAGATCTTGGGAAACAATAATAAAAGAAATTCAAATTACATACTATAACATAATTTAAAAACCGGCTTTTCTACATGGTAGCGAATGTTAACATGGAAAAACTAGAATAAATTAGGGCTGAGCCGATACCGATACCGATTATCGGTATCGGTTGGAATTCATCTACCGATACCAACCGATACTTTTCCGGCGTATTGGTCTTTCACGGGGTCCGCAAAAATGCCGTGCAACATTCTCGCGGAGTTTATTTATCCTGGAAATTATGAAAAAATCAAACTTATTTTTATTTTCCACAAAAAACTGTATTTTTTGATAACATAACATCTATTTTAATATTCTGATGTAATTCTTGAATATTCTAAAGCAAATTTCTTGGTAAATTGATGTATATAATTGGAGAAGAATATTTACAAACCAATAATGATCAATATTTTGAAAAATATTAATTATTGTAATTTTCAAGTATCGGTATCGGTGGGAATCGGTAAGAGTATCGGTATGGGCTCAGCCCTAGAATAAATTGTTCACAAATGAGATTTTAAGTGGAGTAACCTTACGAGACAAAATTAGATGTGAAGAAATTCGAAATAAATTTGAAAGTGCAGGAGAAATTTTAAAAAATATATCAGATGCAGTGGAATCAACGCTTTCTTAGGATGCCAGGCAGTCGTTTACCTGGAAAATTATTAAATTACAGGCCAAAAGGAAAAATAAATTTAGGAGGAACAATATTGCCGATGGAATGATGAATTATTTTTTTAAGTCGCAGATTGGAATTTGGTTACCATTGCATGCAGCTAGTGTACTGAAGTTCAAAGGTATTCTATTTTGTTATTAACTTTTGCATTCGTTCAAGAAAATCTTTAAAAGTTATGGAGAAATTTTAGTCATAAAGGTAAGTTGTGTGGCCTCTCACGTAAAACCGCAATTCTTTTAAATTAAATATTGTGGAACCATTTATTCTTTTGTATTAAATGGTTGAATGTGAAAAAGAACATGTTTCATGTACGTATTTTGCACAAAGTTCAGTCGATCTAACATAGTGTTTGCCTTCGTTATTCTGTTATAATACTATCCAACTAAACTTGATTTCAACGCGCATGCACTAACGATAGGAATAAGCAAAGATTCGTTTATCTTCTAGCATTGATATTACAGTTTTCGGGAAATTCACGAGAACAAATATGGGAATATTTAAAGCAATTTTGTCTAAAACTTGCGGGGAGCAGACGATTTTGTATGGGAGCCCCCTCTCTTAAATTCGCCACTGGACATTGTATTTTATACACCTCTCGGTTGCTTCTTTAAGTCCATTTTACGCTCAAATAGACTAACCATCACGTAACCATAAGTTTAGTGGGATTCTAACCATTGTATAACATGCCCAGGCACGTATCTAGAAATATGTTTCGGGGGGGTCAGAACCTAGTGTCTCAGGAATAATAATAATAAAAATAATAATAATAGTAGTAGTAGTAGTAGTAGTAGTAATAATAAAAATAATGTTTAAATTAAGATAATTATATTAAATCAAATTAATACTAATTACAATACATAAATTAATATTATATTATTATTACACGAATAGGTAAAAAGACTGTATAAGAATAGAGATGTAACAGCGCATATTCATTACGTAGCTTACCTGTAGTTAAGATCGGAATAATTTAAATAAAAACAAGTGCCCTGCAATGAAATTAATGTCAAATAGATGAATAATTGAATATTTATCGAATAACAAAAATGATGTTACATGTACTTGCAGAAAAGTGAGTTTCTGATTAATATTTTATGCATATTATTTTGAGTAGTAGTGTACATAAATCTTCTTTGTGATGTCATTCAAAGCCGTATGATCCCAATATAATACTTGCCTCTAAAAAGTTCAGAGGAAATTAATAACCATTTATTATGCAAAAAATGCTAATATTTTCATTATTTAATTTTAGTACTTGGTGAGTCTTTTGGGGATCCGGACCCCTGCCCCCCCCCAAATACGACCTTCCTGTCCTTCAAAGGCGTACGATCCCAATATAATCTTTGTCTTCCAATAAGTTCAGAGAAAATTATACAACAAATGCTAAACGAACATATTTTTCATTATTTAATTTTAGTACTTGATAAGTCTTTCGGGGGGGAACCCCCTGGACCCCCAAATACGTCCTTGAACATGTCCCCAATATGTGATTGCTGAAGGAGAGGCCCGACAAAAAAACTTCTATTGACATCGTCTGTTGGATTGCCGACCTCCGAGGCGGAGTGGTTAGCGCAGCGAGCTACGACCAATCGTGGCCAGAGCATCGGTGTTCATTATAATTATCCCTTCATCAATTTCATCATATCATCACTCATACCAGGCATCCCCAATGGCGGAAATCAACGGATCCCGGGTTCGATACCCGGTAGAGGCCCATCGTAATTCGGATTCCACTTTAAACGGTAGGTCCGGTCCCGATTAGCCTATCTGTGCATAAAGTGAACTTAAGACAACATTCACTCATGATGTGGACTTAAAACAGCAACCCATCTTCGCGATTAGCCAAAAGTGCAGAAAAACGAGGTAAAATAAACCAAACCAATAGTCGGTTGGATTCATTGAAGATTGGATGGCTTCCTCCTGGTTCCTTTGTTGACCACCGAAGTGCTTTCCGCGACAGCTTCTGGAAGTCCTTTTGTCATCACTGCTTCCGTTGCACTTCAGTTTTGCCTAACTGTGTCGCTCTTCAGGTCTTCTGGCACAACTTCCGGCTGCAGCCTGACTGCCAAGAGAAACGTAACGACCATAAGCATCTTCTACTGCAGAGTTCAGATGCATCTTCTACGTTTCTTCTATTGCGCGTCGGGGTTTTCGCGTTGAATTGATCTTTATGTCTTCATATGTTTCTTTGTGGCCTTGGAGATCTTGAGCGTACGCAGGATTTCATCAAAGGGGGGTATTTCTGAGCCGATACCACTTTGAACCGATACCGATACTCTTTCCGATTACCACCGATACTTCAAAATTGGAATAATTAGAATTTGTTCAAAATATTGATCAATATTGGTGTGTAAATATTCTTCACCAATCATACGGATCAATTTACCAAGAAATTTGCTTCAGAATATTAAAATTGATGTTATGTAATCACAAAATATAAATTTTCGTGGAAAATTGATGCAAAAGAAAACTAAACTTTGAAAAATTGTCTCGCAGCATTTTTTCATACCCCGTGAAAGATCAACATGCCGGAAAAGTATCGGCTGGTATCGGTAAATGAATTCCAACCGACACTTTCCAATACCGATACATCGGTATCGGCTCAGCCCTACTGTTTATCCAAATTCACATTGCCAGTGTTTTATTGTAGTTTAATTACTACTACTATTACTACTAATGCTGCTGCTGTTAATACTAATACCACCACTACTACTACTGCTATTAAGTACTATAAATCTACATAAATATATTTATGAAAGCAATAGAACGAATTTACTTCCTATTCTTAGTCATTCAATTTTTAACAAATCCTAGGAGCGTGTCTTTTTTTTTTCTTACGAAATAATTATTTAGTCAACGGTTATTTGTATGTGATACGTAAAACATTTTGGTGCAGTGGATAGTACTTCGCGCTATGACGCCAGGGGTCCCGGGTTCGAATCCCGGCCTGGGGATTGACGTTTGTAAGTGTCCATTCATTAATTTCATCATGCTGGAACCTGTGGCTGAGTGGTTAGCACATCGCGCTGCGACGCCAAGGGTCCCGGTTCGAATCCCGCTCGGGCATGGTTGTTTGTGAATGTCCATTCATCAATTTCATCATTTCGTCACTCATCCCCATCTTCGCAAATTGGACAAGAGGCACAAAACGCGAAGTAAAATAAAATAAATCAAATAAAAAAAATAATTTCATCATATCATCACTCATCCCCATCTTTGCAAATTAGCCAAAAGTTGCACAAGAAGCGAAGTAAAATAAAACAAAACAAATCAAATGTAAAACATTTTAAGTGTGAAGAAAATCCATGAGAGCAAGCAAATATATTAAAATAAATTGAAATAATCAAAGTATCGAAGTCATCCAGGATGATGAAAAGGCACGATGTAGAATTCACGCTCACTCTATGCATGTTGCTCAATTCCGATGAGTCTATTTTTGGGTGTGAATTGATCTTTTAAGTCCATTTTATACACAGGTAGGCTAATCGGAACTGGACCTACAGTTTAAAGTGGAATCCGAACCACTGTGCTATGTGCCTCCAGGTATCGAACCCAGGATACCTTGAATACAAGTCGACGACGTTACCACTAAGCCATCGGGTAGGCCTTCGGTCAAAAGTAAGTTTAAAGAGCAACATATTTATCGCTTCTAGGTGATTCACAAAGTACTTCTTCAACATTATTTGATGTGGATGTAGATTTAGCATCACTTGAGAGTTCACAAGGGATGCAAAATCAGTACCGGTAAGAACGTTCGCAATCAGAGGCGCAACCACGAATTTTTGTCTGGGGGAGGGGCAAGCACCAGAAGGATAAACGTGCTAATAATAATAATAATAATAATTATTATTATTATTATTATTATTAATGGTATTTTCCCTGGTATATTTCCAACACGTTCAATTTCACATTAGCTAATAATGGAAAACACGCACACAAACTGTATTTTTCGAAGACAAAAATTACGAATATAATTCTATTTGTACATACATATGACATGTATAACTTTCGTGCAGAACATATATTTTGCACATTTGCAACATGGGGCGACGTAAAACAAGAAAATACATATGCAACATGTTAACACTAAATTGTGCACTTATTCAAAGTTACATATACATATTATTTAAATACATTACATATAATCAATTCATTCAGCTCATAACAAACCAACAGCAAAAATGATAGAAATTGTATCTCACGTGTGTGTGTGTGCTCCTTTTCCTCAAAACAATTGTCCGTACATTTAAAACGAATTTGTTTAGCGGCAACAGTCTGAAGTACATATTTGGTCTTGCTTCTCTCCCTCTAGTAATTTACAAAGCATTACAGAAAATAATAGCAATGCGAGCGAAGCGAGTAAGAACATTTTTAGATCCAAATTTTGCAAACTCTAAACAATATTGATTTAATAGTGCGCAAATAATTTCACTGGTCCCCATGGCATTCTCTCTTTTACAACTTTCTTTAGATCGTTCGGTGATCAGGTCTGACTCCTGACCCCCCCCCCCTGATCTGAACTTGATTGATTGATTGATTGATTTGGTGTTTTAAGTCCACTTTATGACCAGTAATGCTAATTGGGACTGGACCTACAGTTTAAAGTGGGATCCGAACCACTATGTGCCTCCAGCGGGTATTGAACCCGGGACCCGTTGATTACAAGGCGACGACGCTACCACTGCGCCATCGGGGAGACTCGAGGCTGTAAGAAAAACAGGTACTGCGAGCGAAACGAGCAAGAAAATTTTACGAAAAGTATTTTTACTTGCATAAAATTTGAAATCGAGGGGGGAGGCAATTGCCCATCTGTGCCCCCCCTGCAGATGCTGTTGGCCGTCTGGAAGAAAAGTGCAAGAAATATATGAAAATTAATTCCATCTTGAGTATTATTTTGTGTTGTTACTCTTAGATTCTGATAGCCTTGGTATTCTTAACTTCAATGTTTACCCTTCCTTGACCCCCTAGAATGGGTTTCCGTCCAGGTTTGGGGGAATGGCAATGCCCCCTGCGGTTGCGCCACTATTCGCAATAGCGTTCGCCACACTGCAACGAACCACTTTCCAATGGCATGGAATTTTCACAATTCTCGCCAGAGTCACTACGCGACTTTAGTTATATACATCTCTTCTATAGTTATCAATTATAGAGGTTCAAAAAAAATTGCAAAATGGAACTTTTCGGTCGCTTAGATTGTTTAGACATATCGACAGATCCCAAACGACACTGCAAAGATTTATATTCACATTAGAAACACGCAAATACTGCTCTCAAATTGCACGTGCACGATACTTCACATCTGGATTGTCTCGCTGTTCTTACCAACAAAATATATCATTAATAGTTAAGTTCATTGTTGTTCGAATTCAGAAATTCAAACGTGCCGCGGTAAACAATGGGAAGGCGGACTGGTGACTGTCATGTGTATTGTCGGCCTAGCCACTACAACGAACCAAGAACTTTATTTAGTTACTGCTCATTGTTCACAGAAAAAAAAATACATGTTGAACAGTTGAACAACTTTTCTTCTGTTTAAAATCATAGGTGCCCTCATATTTTATTTTAAATAATTCGTGTTTATTTTCAAGAATTCATGTTTATATTCAAGGCATTCACTCTAAAGATGCGTGTGGTCTGTGCTTTTCTCCGTGCTGCATTGGAATAATAATTCAAATATATATTATTATTATTTTCGCAGATCGTTTGTTAACTGTGATAAATTGGCCATTTATAAAAAAATCCACAGCATTTTCCATAATATTTCAAAAGCTCAAGGATTTTAAACCCGGTAACCCACATTACCTGCTTGCGTACGCCACTGGCTGTGAGTTCGTCATGTGCCACGTGTTCAGCTGCGTGTTGTCTTGATATGTTTGTCTTGTTTACATATTTTATGTGCTCTAGGTTTCGGATTATATCCGCCAGTTCGTTGAGCGTATCGAGTTAATCTGTCATTCTATTCTGTGTGTTTTCGCCTCTGGCTCACAGTTGTACTACTCGTTTGGCCTCATACTGACCGGTAATGAACATGATGATTCTCACATCGTGAACAGGATTCACTCCTGCCGACCTCGCGGTGGTGGTTAGCACCGCGCGCTACAACGCCATGGGTCCCGGGGACGAATCCTGGCCTGGGCATGGGAGTTCTTTGTTAGAGTCCCTTCATCGATTTCATTATATCATCATTCATCACTCATCATCGTCATCGTCGCGATTAGTCAAAAGTGACCGAAAACGACCCCAATAACAAAAATACAAAGGTAAAAGGTAAAGTGCTCCCCTGTGCTTAGCGCCACGCCATCAGACCCGTAGCTAGAAGGGGGGCAGGGGGGGCAACTGCCCCCCCTGAGAGCCTGCTCTGCCCCCCATGTGAAAAATACAGAAAACATTCCTACCTTGAATTCTCACAAATCTTTACAATTATTTCATGTGTTATTCTAGCAACATTACAAAGACACTTATTGATTTTGTGATTTATTAGGGTGTATGGGATTCCGTATAATGTCGTATCAGGATTGGGGGGGGGGGAATTCCCTTCCAGATTGGACTTCGGGAAATGATTTCACAATTTTCAGTATCTAGAACAGTTGTGACATTTTGAGTAGTATTGTATTAAAGGTGCCTAATGTGTTTGGATGTTTTTCTTGGATGTGTTGCTATGAACTTTGAATTGCTTAAATTTTTGTTTCCCAAGTCGATCTTTTGGTAATAGTATGGTAGAGAGGGGGAGTGGATATTTTATTTTTGTTACTTTGCGTTGCATTCCTGCCACTTCCAGCTAATCGCAATTCGCAACAATGAAGGATGACGTGAAATTGATGAAGAGACACTCATAAACAGTGCCGCAACTACAGGGGGCATTGTCCCCTCCCCCTGACCTTGGACAGAAATCCTTTCTAGGGGAAGCAAACATTTAATTAAAAAACAAGACTAGGAGAATCTAAGAATAGCAGGACAATTGGATACTCATGATAGAATTAGTTTTTACGTGTTCGTTGCATTTTTCTACCAGACGGCCAAGGGCACTTGGAAAGGGCACAGAGGGGCAATTCCCCACCCCCTAATTTCAAATTGTATACAAATAAAAAATACATTTCTTAAAATTTTCCTGCTCGCTTCGCTCGCAATATCTGCTGTTCTTATTAAACAGAATGCCATGGTGCCCCGTGAAATTATTGCACCCTATTAAAACAATTTATTTCTATGAAACTTAATATGAAATATTAATGATGACACTGTTATCCAAGAAGGCATTCATCAATCAAGGGATTCCTATTTGTTTGTCAGGTGTCAAAAAATGTATTTTAACTATAATATAATACAATTCACACAATATTTTGCAAAATGGTTAACGTAACCAGTAGGCAAACGTTATCTGTAGTGATGCAAGAGTCTCCCCTTTTAAAGAAATAGAGTCCGTGGTGGACTAAGGGACCCATGTTTTAGTGTTTTAGCAAGTACAATTTTTTTACACAATTCATCAAAGTGTAGGTAATATGTAACCATTATTATTTAATTAATTCTATTTTTCTTGCATAACACAACACAATGGTGTTGTTGGATTCTCGTTAGATTCCTTTGTGCGTAAAAATCTTGCATACTGGAAACTAGAGGGAATCATTATGAAACATGATTTATAAAGGGCTCCCTTAATCAGTTCTGCAGAGTGTCCCAAAGTTGTTGGTGCATATTAATCATCTATTAACATTATCGACCTGTAAATATCAAGTAGATACAGTCCCTATGAGCCTACCTAGGTATTTATGTTAAACTTCATATTCTTTGGCAATCTGGAAAGGTCATTATCGAAATATTGCTATTTGATGTTGCTCGAAGTTCTTTTGTTCGTTGCAGTTTCAAGATATCATCCCTTTTCTGTTACTTATCTCTTTTGGGGGAGGGGGCAGGTGCCTCTGAGTACCCTGTTATATCTGGCAATGCGACACAATATATTAAAAATTTGTCCCCTCTAGGATTGACTTCGCCCCCCGTACAAAGAATTCCTGGCTACGGGCCTGCACGCCATGAAGGCATATAGGGGGTGTGGGGGTAACGCCCCACACTTTCTTGATCCGGTCGTGAGTGGGGGTGATGTGATCAGCATCACGACCCTGACCGCCTTTACCCCCCAGGGTCTCCCCCAGGTACCCATGTGATTCGACGCTGGGTGGGCGCCGGGGTCGCTTCCAACGTTAGAAAAGTTCCCGGATTTGAGCCGGACCTTTAGCATGGTAGTCAGACGCGTTACCGACTGAGTCACCGCGACCACCTCAAAATAGAAAATTACAAAGATGAATTATAATTACATATTTAACATGATGAAAGAACAAACAGAGTAGAACACGCATGAAGTGGCAAGGATTCGAACACAGTCACTCCGGTGGCGAGGTATTGAGTCACCGCTCGGTTTGCTCGAACACAGCGGTGACAGAAAAATAAGAAAACTCAACGTATCAGCACTCTTTACATTATAGTAATATAAATTATTTACAAAGACCTTAAAATATGTTGCTGCAAATAATTAGCGAGTCTTACAGGAAGAGTTGTGTCGGTATTTCACGGCTTCCCTCTCCCAACCACCCCGATTCTTTTAAGTGTCGTTTGTCATTAGAGGGCATGGGCGTCGCCAGAAATTTTTGCAGGGGAGGGTCAGGTAATTGATAAAACATGAACTTCAGAAATAATCATGATAATTACTATTTTGCTTATGATTATTGTTATTATCAAATAATAACTATTATAAACTAATGAAAACAAATGTTATTTCTATGATTATAATATCCGTGGGGAGACTTTTCTACTCGATCCAACAAATAGTGAATATTAAGCACAACCGTTTTTCGTTATTTTCTTTACATTCACACAGTTAATATATACCGAAATGTGTAATCATTATATTTTGTTATTGATTTGTACACGCCTCGTTAAAAACAACAACTTTTTTTAACCATTGTGTGCCCTCTCATATAAAATTCTATTTTTTATAATTATGAAACTATGGAACCTTAGGCTCAGATTGTGGGACGGCATGGGTTAGAGTCCGCCTGGGTTCAGTCTCTGAGTTTTCGGCCTGTGTATAGGACCGGTGGCAACCCACCATCGTGAGGAAATTGGGGATTACGAGTGAGTAGCGTAACCCGGTCATAAAAATCTCCTATTAACTTCTGGGGGTTCGACGTGCTGACCCCACGTCACCCCATTACCGGTTGAAGAACTCCACACCTTTAGGTAGGACTGTGAGAGGGAGACTGGCAGTCGGGAGATAGGCCAAGGCCCTTACGGGCTGTAGAGCCACGGGTTATTGTTATGAAACTATGGAACGACTTACTCTTTGGTTGAAATGTGATTTTGTGATTTGATTTACTTTACTTCGCCTTTGGTGCCACTTTTGGCTAATTTACGAAGATGGGGATGAGTGATGATAACATGATGAAATTGATGAATGGACACTCACAAATATCCATGCCCAGGCCAGGATTGTTCAAAGGGAGAAAAATATAAGATTATTATTAGATCATTGATTGCAGAAACGAAGTTCAGTAAATTAGCATTCAAACTAAAAAACATCGAGAAATTTAGTGAGAGTTGGCAAATTGGAAAAAGTGAGGGTTTTATGTGGAATGTCAAAGTGAAATCTGTGGATAATATTTTCCCCCAACTTTCGATTTTTGCTTGAATCATGCGTGTACTTGATTTGATTTATGTAATTCAGCGTCGCTTTTCCCCCACTTTTGTCTAATCGCGACGATGAGGATGAGTGATGATATAATGAAATTCATGAAGGGATACTCACAAAGAACACCCATGTCCGGACCGAGATTCGAACCCGGGACCACTGGCTTTGTAGCGCGCTGTGGCGTGTACATTCAAGAAATGGAATAGCTATGATTTACGGACTACGAAACTAAAAAAATATATAACGAAACGAGAAGAAGAGTCTTTACATGAAGATAATGATTACTGTTATGTGAATATTAATATTTGTATTATTCAATTTTATGTCGAAGGCCTGACTTTCCCTCTAAAAATTTCTGGCGACTCCCATTCACATGCAAAAACACACTCAGAGAGAGAGGGGGGGGGGGTAATGAGTAAGGAGAGGAATAGAAAAGAGAACACAGAAAGAGAGAAAAAAAGGAAAGAAATCAAGAGAGAGAGAAAAAGAGAAAGGAAAGAAATCAAGAGAGAGAGAAAAAGAGAAAGGAAAGAAATCAAGAGAGAGAGAAAAAGAGATAGAAAAGGAAAGAAGAAAAAAGAGAAGTAGAGAAGAGATAGAAAAGGAAAGGAGTAAGAAGAGAGATAGAAAAAGAGAGAGAAAGGAAAAGTAGTAATGAGAGAAATAGAAAATGAGAAAGAAAAGGAATGGAGTAAAGAGAGAAAGAGAAATACAGAGAGAGAGGGGGGGGAATGAATAAAGAGAGGAATAAAAAAGAGGAAGAGAACACAGCGAGAGAGAAAAAAGGAAAGAAATCACGAGAGAAAGATAAGGAAAGGAGGAAAGAGAGAAGTAGAGAAGTGATAGAAAAGGAAAGGAGTACGAAGAGAGAAAGAAAAAGAGATAGAAAGGAAATGTAGTAATGAGAGAAATAGAAAATGAAAAAGAAAAGGAATGGAGTAAAGAGAGAAAGAGAAATACAGAGAGAGAGAGAGAGAGGGGGGGGGAATGAATAAAGAGACGAATAAAAAAGAGGAAGAGAACACAGCGAGAGAGAAAAAAAGAACGAAATCAAGACAGAAAGATAAGGAAAGAGAGAAGTAGAGAAGAAATAGAAAAGGAAAGGAGTAAGAAGAGAGATAGAAAAAGAGAAAGAAAGGGAAAGTAGTAATGAGAGAAATAGAAAAGCAAAGGAGTAACGAGAGAAAGATAAATACAGAGAGAGAGAGAGAGAGAGCAGACAGACTGAGATAGAGAAAATAAAGGAGCAAAGAACGGAAAAGCTTATCGTAAAAGTAATCAATGCTGAAATCTTATTTGTTTCATTTTACGTCGCAACGATGAGGATGAGTGACAATTAGATGAAATTAGACGCAAAAAAAAAAAACGACACCAATGCTCAAACTTGGACTCCAATCAGTGCCTTCTTAAAAATATGGCCTGTGCAGAAACAGAGAACGTCATCAGTCATGGATGCCACAGTGCATCACACACCGTGGCGGCGCCAGGATTACTCATCTGCGGGTGCTGGATGAAATTTAGGGGGTGCCATGTTGAAAAATAAAGAAAACATGAACCACAGATGCAAACATTAGCCACTACATCAAATACCAAGAAACATTTAGTAGGCGTCTATGAAAATATGCGACTTGTTTAATTTTTGATTGATTTTAACACAACAACTACATGTTTGGAAATTTGAAAGGGACAGCTTATTCAAGGGAGGCCAATAGAATAGAGGAACGTCCGTGGGATTTTCTTTCAGGGACTGGAGAGCAAGGAATTTTGCAGAGTGAAGAGGGCGCAAACGAGGCATATTTTCTCTATAATAGTGCTGATCTCTTTCTCTAAAAGGAATACTCCTTCAGTTTGAAGCTATCATGTTTCTGCAACGCTCTTATAATAGTTAACATAATTTATGATTGAAATGAAATTATATGAGAAAAATAGAATTTTAGGTTGACATCCTTCTTGCAGGGGAGGCCGTGGCCCCCTTTACCCCTCCCCCTTACGAACGTCCATATTACGTATTACACTCCAAGAAAATGGCCATAGAGTGTAAATATTCAGACAAACGTTAGTTATATTGAACTATGTAATGAAATACAAAATAAAATCATCCTTGAATTTTGCAATACAACCAATGAAGGTACAAAATTCAGTTATTAATCAAATGTTAAATACGTTATACAGGTGATAATTTTGAGTGTTCAATTTGTGCGCATTTGGTAAAAGAAAAAATCGCGAACTGAACACCACTTTGTCTATGTTAAAATTTATTCTGCCACACGAAGAACTGTAACATGTCTTCCTCCTCTCTCTGTCTCTCCTCTCCGCAAACTTTGGGCCTCTTCATAACAGTCTTTGAAAAGTCTGATATGGTACGTTTACTAGGAATGTTACATACAATAGAGCACTCAATACAAGGCATTAGCAAGAAAACTACCCGTTAATAATTACTACAACTCGCGTTAATACTTTCCCGAGCGCGACCTGAAAGCAACTGAATTTTTTGTTCCAGTGCGACTTGGGGAATAGAGGAAGAACAAGCAGGCAGAAAATAAAACCGTTTATTAACAATGCCGAAATAGCATAAACAATCACACCGAGATGTAGGCAATTATCGAAAACTACAAAGAGACCACTTGAAGAAACTATTCTTAACAACAATGCTGACGAAAGAAAGACTAGCTGCTGATCTTTATAGAGACCGCTGCCAGTACTTTGGGGGGGGGGGGAGGGGTGATGTCAACTCGGTGACGCTTCTCCGTTTTCCTTTTGGGAGGCAGATTTTTTTTTTTTTTAACCTTTGACCCTCTGTACCCCCTATCTTGCATGGTTTATGAAGATTTTGTTGTTTATGAACGTTTTCAGTTGATTTTAACTCTCGGAAATGTGTTATTGTGAAGTAAAGTACGTCTGTTACCTTAGCATATTACTTTACGGTGAAGCAGAAGAGCCCCGAGGCTTCACGCAAGTGAATATAGCACCCAAAACGACTTTCCACAACAGCAGCTATAATTTTACGTAGTTAGGTTAGGTACTGATAGTTACTTTCGGCGTGCTCTTTCGCTATTTTAGTATACATACAAACAGTTTTTACTAACAAAAAGCTGTGAAAATACTTCAAAATTGCGGTTTTTAACTTACATGTGCCATTCTTTGGTATCAAATATCTCCGTTATTTGTGCTTTCCTAACGCAGGAACCACTTTTACATTACATAAAACATTAATCTATCGATTAAAGAAAAATCGATGCAATTCTCGAGGGGGTACAGTGGGTAAACGGTCCCACCTAACTTAGAAACACTATATTTACATTCTAAGAAAACCCAAAATCACAAATAAGAAGAGCTGCCGAACTATACGGCGTACGGTTTTAGAAGCGATATCGGGCGGGGCCACGCAGAGCCTGTCTGTGGTGACCAGCCAACGGCAGGAGTGCAACGTTGTACAGTTAGGAAACTGCTGCGCGCAAATCAAAACCATGTTTTCTATTTTTCTTGCGCGCAAGACGTTTTCATAAAACTCGCCATTTCAAGGTTCATCATAACATGGGACAAGACATTTTGAACCCGACTGTCCAAGTCCCATGAATTTCCGTCGCCTACAGCGGGAGTTATCGTTTCTCGAAGAAACACTGGGAAACAACACATCTCAACACACACACAATGACCCTTTCATTTGCCTTCAGTCTGCTTTTTTTCGTTGCCATCGTGTTGACAGCTGAGTTGTGTCTTGGGAAAACAATGGGTGTTAAATTCGTTTCAATATAAACAATGACAGTTCATTGTCGTGGGCGTTCTCAAACATTGCAAGTCTGAGTCAGTTTGAGTTATATGCTGCAGTTATATGATATGATAATCCTGTGTAGAAATATTCACTTATTGTTTCACTGTACTCATTGTGTATGCATTTAAAAGAAAAAGATAATTGATTATCGGACTCTGTGTTTCCCTTCCGTTAGCAGTTAGTCTGGCAACAGCGCAATAGCACTGGCTGCGTATTGGCTGAACTCATGTTCCTTCTAAAAACGTACGCCGATAATAATAACACAGAAAACATTACCATATTTATATTGCCAAGTTCAAACTTAAAACTCTATCTAAGTTCAAACTTAAAACTCTATCTAACCTTCCTATATGTTTCCTATGTACACTTTAACACATGTAAATATCAGCACAATGCCATGAAAACTTGAGTGGAAAACAGCTTGCCTGCATTTGTTTCGACTCGGCGAAGTTGATCAGTTGCAGGATGGCGTATTTTAATCCACAAGGGTGCATACCTTTCGGCAGGGAAATCTTTTGATGACTGGAGCATTAATGGGCACGAATAATTTTTCAGGTGTGTTTGTTATATGATTAAGAAATAGTTTAGTTTCTGCTTTCAATCCAATTTCCTTTGAGGGGGATAAATATATTGTTTTTTGGCAGGGGTAAATTTTTTTGAGGGAGGGAAATCACGTTAATTCGCACACTGTCCATAAGCCTTGCCGGTAAAAATAATAATAAAAGATCGTTTCTTCATTTAAGGCACAACGAAATTGAAATATCAACGACGCATTTCTTAAAATTTAGAAATGCGTTGTTCCCAGTTCTTGCTTGCAAAGTTCATTCCGTAATCAAGTAAGGAACGATCATTGAGATGTATTTGCAGTTTAAATTTTTGTGTTTCAAAATTCTTATGCAAGGGGTCTCGGGTTCGACACCCGGTGGAGGTACATGGCATTTGCCAGACTGTGGTGTTGACGAAGTTGCATGCAGAGATTTCGGCGAGATCGTGAGTCGAACACTCAACATTGGTTGCTTTCGTGTTTTAAGTTCACCTAATGCACAGTAAGGTTAATCGGGACTGGACTTACAGTTTAAAGTAGGATCCGAACCACTATGGCCTCCACTGGGTATCGAACCCGGGACCCCTTGATTACAATGCAACGACATAACCCGAAAACTCAACGTGTTTGGCCACTGAGGTGGCTAGATGTGATATGTTTCTACTGCGTACCGATTAAATGCATGCACGAACCATCCTACTTCACAACAGCTAATACTTGTCAGAACAAACTTACAGTTGGGAGATGTCAGTCGTGTTGAGCAGCTAGCCTAGAAGAGTGCTTCAACCCTTAAGCACAGCTGAGGGTATTTCCCGCAACCTTCACCACCATCACCACCGGTGTTAGTACACACACCCAAACAAATGCGCGCGACAGCTGATCGAGGGACTCGCGGAACGCTGGTGCTGCCACAGTCTGGCTAGAGTTGGTACTGCTGTTACTTCTGCGCGCTGAAGCGAGGGACGGGAGTGGCTTATTGTCGCTCATACCTCCCCTCTCGCTGTTTCCGTGCAAGGCCCAATGTGCGCGAAATGGCTAATGCAAAAATGAAACTAGAACAACGTGCTTAAGCGATACCCTGTTCATTTCTGCAAAGTGTGGGCGGCGCCTGAGTGGTGGAGTGGAAAGGGGAGGAAGCGAATGGCTTCTTTTTTTCAAAGAAAAAAGCTGTCACTCACAACTCCGGTTCAATATTTATTGTTAATTTCAGAAGAAAAGGGGGGAGGGGTCAAAATTAACCGAAGATTTGTTTATTTTGGGCGTTGGTGTGGACGTATCCCCTCCTCCCTTCTACCTGTTGTCCTCTTTGGTACATTCGGGCCTCCCCGATGGCGTAGTGGTAACGTCGTCACCTTCTAATCAAGGGTTCCCGGGATCGATACCCGGTGGAGACATAGGCACAGTGGTTCGGATCCCGATTTAAACTGTAGGTCCAGTCCCGATTAGCCTTTCTGTGCATAGTGTGGACTTACTTAGAGGTATAATGAGCTTGTTGTTGACCATGGAAACGGACGTTCCTAGGGAACTTAATAAAGTTTATTTTCACCCCGAAAGCTACTGTAAGTGAATTATGTTAGACTTTTCGAATTTCAAAACATGAGCGTCAGAATTTATTACAGAGGAGAGGTAGGAATTCGAGGGGAATGACGGAAAACAATTATTTTTCAATTACGTTTAAAAATGCGAAAATGACGAGAGACGTAAAATATTGCTTTTCCGATTTAGTGTCGCTATTGAATTCGTTTATACAAAACATCCAACTAACTATCTTGAAACGGTTATTACTTACATAGTTTATTATTAAGAAAATAGACAATATTTGTACCATTTTAGAGCCCATACACACATAACATTACGTTGAAAACTTTTCATATAAGCGAACCACATCGGCGAGAGCACGAGACGCTCACTTAGCCTTTTCAAAGGGTGAAAATGCCCGTTTCATACTCCCTAGCAACGTCTGTTTTCGTCCCGGGGCTAGAAATCCGCCATTTTTCCCTTATGGGTATTGCAACTTCTACATACAATAATTAAATTTGAAATTGACATACCTTCTTTAAATATTTTTCTAATTGCAAACGAAATTGGAAAATAGTTAATCTTGATATCTAAAATAACAACAAATCTCCTGCATATGTTTCGATTTTTATGAATCGCACTGATTCATGTAAGCGCAGATGTTGCAATGCTAGATTAAAAATGCACACGGTCACATTCGACTGAGGCTTTCGCTTTGTATCTTTCGGTGCTTAGTTGAGAGTTTTTAGTGCCTTTGAACATTTCTATTATCCTCGAGATAATCACCATCACATATGATTAAATTCCTAGTTAGAAAACATGCATCAGACAAGAGTGACATCTACATAAGAAGATTTAGTCCAGAGATAACATAAACACTCATGTATAACTTACTTAATTAGTACTCAAAATTCGATACACCATGGTTATTTTAATGAAATGTTTTAGACATGTAATACTGTCGTGTTAGCCATGCCTATAATTGAACTTGCAAACAGACGTTGAAAATGGTACCTTAATGTCATATTTTTCAAGTAGTGACGTCACGTAAAATATGACTCGTATCAACTGTCCATACCTTTCTGAAAATAAATTTTGTGGTGGGAATTGACTACCAAAGAAAAAACTAAGAGTGTAGCTTATGTTGTTTAAAAATTATTCGTGTGCACAATAAGAGATTTTAACAATATACCGTAGAAAATTATGGGCTGTATCTGTCAAGTGAAGATAACTTATATTTCCTTAATTGTCTTGTTGAAAAAACAAATGAACATTGATGGATAGTATGTTAGATATAACTAGAATTACCTTCACCGTAAGTTAGGTTTCAAGTTTTGAGCAGTATATATTTAGTGTTGTCTTAAAAATGGATACTAGGGAACGTAAAGAAAGCATATTTTCACCCCGGAAACTACTATAAGTGAATTATGCTAGACTGTTCGAATTTCAAAATATGAGCGTCAGAATTTATTTGAGGAGAGGTAGGAATTCGAGGGGAATGACGGAAAGCAATGATTTTTCAATTACGTTTTAAATTGTGAGAATGACAAAATACGTAAATATTGCTTTTCCAATTTAATGCCCCTATTGAATCCGTTTACATAAAACATCCAACTAACTATCTTGAAACGGTTTTTACTTACCCAGTTAATTATTAATAAAGTAAACAATGTGGATATTTTGTATATTTGTACCACATTAGAGACCGAACACACATATCGTTATGTTCAAAACTTTTTAAATAAGCGAGTCGCGTCGGCGAGCGCACGAGACGTGACGCTATTTAATTCGTTTATATGAAATATCAAACTATTTTGAGTATATTATTATGAAACTAGACAATAATATGTTAAATATTTGTACAATATTAGAGCACGCACACACACAAGCGAACTTATACACTTGTTTCCATTCATCCAATACAACATACACGCATCTTCAAAATCATTAAGATCATTGAGGAACGCCATCTACAACTACAACATGATTGCGCCCACAACGTGGCCGAATGTCACGCATGCGAGCGTACAAGACGTGGCCAAAGGCCACGTCGAAAGTACGCAAGTCTTTATATGTGCTTTTATTTATTTATTGAGCGCAACATGTACATACTTAATTACAGAGCTCATATAATAATGCCGACCACCGTGGCGGAGTGGTTAGCACAGCGCGCTGCGAGGCCAGTAGTCCCGGGTTCTAATCCCGGCCTGGGCATTGATGTTCTTTGTGAGCGTCTCTTCATCAATTTCATCACATCATCGCTCATTCTCATCTTCGCGATTGGCCAAAAGTGCCAGAAAAGCGAGGTTAAATAAACCAATTCAATGAATCGATCAATCATTTGTGCTTAGTGCTCCTTTACAGCCTTAGCTTTTAACCTAGGTAAGGAAATATTAGTCCTCAGAGATCGTTGTTGAGTTTAGTGTGATGGGTGCAAATACCCCAAGTGATGACGCACCCACAATGTTCATTTCGGTCATATCAGACAATTGTGCACCTATTCCTTATCCAAGATTCGAACCTGGTACCTTTGGCTTCATGGCGATGTACGTTGACCAACCCGCCAAGCAGGTGGACAATGTCGATAATTAATTCCTAGACGTTAATTACATGGAGTTACCAAGTGAAACTGGGGCAACAATTTTTGGGCTACATTTGGATCATTTTGTCTATACGAGTGAGTTAACAAGAAGAAAATTGCACACAGAACGACAGTAATTACCGAGATTATTAACCAGTTTTACGATATGTGGCAAGCTGCGATGATTATTGCTCTTATTGCTACACACGTTCAAGGTTGCAATCGTTTAGCCCGAATGGTTGATTGATATTTGCACTCAAGGTACGCGTCTTACACTCTCGCCACAATATGGTCCAAAGTACAGCTTACAGAAAGAAACCGGATGTAGAAGAGAGGCTGGGGTCGTAGTTTTAACAAAATTGTATGCCTATATGTAAAAGTATGTTGTTATTATTATTATTATATTATTAAGTTATTTTAAACGTTGCAGGCATTTGATGGAATGAACTTTGTACCGCCATATTGAAAAACTGGTTGATCATATTTCATTTTTTTAAAAAAAAGTTCTCTTTAAGACGAAGCTTTATTGTAATTTCAAAGTTTCCTCTACACTATAAAGACTACACACAGTTTTTATAAAAAATTAAAATAGAGCGCTGAAAAATATTTCTCCATTGAATAACAACCAATTTGATTCGTGATGGAGAACTTTTAATAGTCATAAATTAACAACGAATAGAGGCTTATAAACTTCCTACCACACCCAATTAGTAACTTTGTCAACCTGAAATCCCAAACCTAATAATTATATCTCATATTATATACTCTATACTAGTATTAACCTTTCTTTTACTAACCTGTTCTCTCTAACTTTAAGATGTAAAGATTAATAATTGTAAACAATTCCAACCATTAGCTTCGGTTACATAGTAACCTAGACCAGCGGTTCTCACACTTTTTCTCTTTGTATCCTTTAGTTGTAACTAAACGTCTAATGTAACTCCCCCTCATAGGTTTTCTCCGAAGAGTGGGTTTCGGGAATTTATTTTGGCTGCCTGATTGGTGGGGAGTTTTTGATATGTTGGAGGCGTGTATCTGCAATAGAGGAATTCGGGCATTGTATTGGTAATGCAATGAGGCGTTGCAGATACGAAGGGCGAACTCAACAAACGTACTTTGTGAGGGAAATGCGTTTCAAGTTGTCAGGCACAGTGCGAACTCCACAAAAACTTGGTAACAGTAGATCGGAATGTTTCATGCGCAACACGTCAAATAATCATGAGAATCTGTTTATTATTTTATTGGGTGTTCCTACGTTTACAATCTTTATGCTTAGTTACAAACATGAAAATGTGAAACATGTATGCTAAGAAATACACAAAAACTTTAATTTTCATATATTCTATCCATAGTTATTGAAAAAATGTAAGAACAAAAATAAGTTTGTAAACAAACTGTTAAGAACAATTTTGGAAGTTTTTGTTGTAAATCCTCAGAGTTGCTAATGAGAAGGATGTGCCTGCATAGGCTGACACAGTTTCTTGATGTCTGGTTGTGCACTTGAAACCTTCAAGCTGAGATTTGTCTCCAAATGTATTCTATTTCAGTACTGTTCCCAGTCGTTTTTACACTTTAACAGATGTTTGTGGGTTTTTGAGTTGAATAATAAAATGGGTATAGATTTTGAACCACTATTTTATTTCAAAACTTATGAAACAAGGATAAGAGTGTCAGTCAGAAAAGCAGCCTTATTTTCCTGTTGAGCGTTGAAGCTATGAAGACTGATCTGCGATTTACTAATTAACGGTTGCTAATTTCGAAAACATTAAGAAAACCTTAAATATAGAACGCATCTCACGCTTTCGTTTATAAAAAAAAGAATATTGAAATCTGATCATTCGTTTCAGAGATATAGTAGTCTTTTTCAAAAGTCAACATCCGCCATCTTGGATTGTACGCCATTTCTATTAGCTACCACTTTGAAATGGCAATCATGTTTTTTTTGGTATCCTTACATACCCACTGTAGCATGAAGGAAAATTAGTACCTCCAAATTATACCGAATTCTTAGCTGGGCCATAGAGTACTGTAAGAGTAATCTGTAATTCTTCTTTCAGCAATGCACGGCATCGCCATATTGCCGTCAATACAATTAGTTAAGCGAGTAAGGATCATATTATCTATTACACGCAATGAAAACATTTATTTACGTCAACGAAACATTGTCATGGGGGAGCATTTTGGATGCTCCCTGCAGATTGAAAAGTAAAAATAAATAAATTGTTCCAATAGACTATACCCAGAATTTGTATATCTTCCATCTTTGCTTGTGGATATTATAATTACATTATTTTCACTAATCTTACACCTGGCAGGGAAATTAGGTTAAAGAGGGTAATATATACCCACAACTATAACTTTTCTGGGTAAATCACTGATTAGTAATGGTTTCTCGGTATTTGGAACAAGAACAATACACGACCACTATCAACAGATATATTGCTGATGACGTTGCAATGCCAGAAAGAAGAATACAATAGATATCGTACATAGCATTGTGACACTTACTAAATAAATGAGCACAATAGAATAGGAATGTAAATTGCCAGCCATAGCAATGTGTGCGCATTTTTTCAACTGTGACTAACGCTTTCTTAAAATCCTTTAAATGACCTAGAATACGATCTTAAAAATAATAAGAAATTACCAAAAAAAAATATAAAATTTACATAGTTATTTAAATATTGAAATGTAAGTTTGGACTTTACGTAAGTTCACTTACTTGTGAAAGCAGTTGAATAATACGTATATTCTTAGTTTAAACTAGGCCTCCCCGATGGCGCAGTGGTAGCGTCCTCGCCTTGTAATCAAGGCGTCCCGGGTTCGATTCCCGATGGAAGCACAAAGTGATCCCACTTTAAACTGTAGGTCCAGTCCCGATTAGCCTTACTGTGCATAAAGTGGACTTAAAACACCAAGTCAATCAATCTTAGCTTAAACTAAGGGGGAAAATTAAATGCTACTCTATTCCTTGTTGTCAGTTGTCGCAATGTTAAGTCTTTGATTTCCTATCTCTGTCGACCTTCCCGATGGCAGAGTTTTAACGTCGTCGCCTTGTAATCAAGGTGCCTCAGACGTAAAGGCGGCTCGAGCGTGGTGCTGATCGCATCATCTCCACAGCGACCAAGATAGTGAATGTGTGAAATGCCTATATTTCCTGGCTTGTTACAATACACAGAGGAATGCTTTACTTATTTTTTACCTGTTTTATTTATAATAATAGAAAATGCAGTAATTTTACTGGAGATCTAAGGAAATAAAAGACACTTTGAAACAGTAATAACAGCTTGTTGTTCATATTATAGCTGCGCACAACGGAAGAGAAGAGGAGAAACCGAGTTAGAGGAGCAAAGCAGTGCGCGCTGCTGCAAACGGCTGGTAGCTGCACTCGCCTTCCCTCTCACGAGTTCATTGGTCGAGCCTTTTCGAGTCATTACTTGAGCAGACACTTGTTTTCTTTCGCTAGCTCCGGAGATTCCCTGGACAGAGTGTAGTATAGAACACAAAAATGGCTACTCCTTCTACCAAAAACAATGTTGAATATGTGGGAAAGTGGATTGGTTGGTTTTCATCTAATTAACGTCGTCTTTTATACTATTGCGTTAACCGAGACGACGAAGTGAGAGAATGATGAATTCAAAATTCAATCTTACACTGTTCCAAGAAATGAAAATGGAAACGTACATTTGAAATTTTATAATAGTTTAAATTATAGAAAAAAATAGATTGTAACAGACATAGGTGTGCTGTAGAAAGTGAGGTCAGAACCCCCCCGTTTTATTCTTCATTTTTCCGTTAAAAAATAATGTAACATCACTGCAAATTGAGCCTTTTGCTTTAGGGGGGGTCACTCAGTGACGTATTTCTGATTTCATTTCGGGAGCTGGGATTTTTGGGTATGCAAATTTGTGAATGTTACCGGTCGCTAAACTAAGTACCTTAAAACATTGGTTTTAATCTAGTTCATTACATTTTATGATAACTTTTACATGTAATTTAGAAACACTTAGTTTATTTACATTCTAAAAAAAATCATACACAAAAAGAGATGTCGAATTCGTAACACCGAAAACGTGACCAAATTTCTATTGCCAAGTTCAAACTTAATGTCCATCTAACCTACCTATAAATTTCTTGTGAACACTTTAATATACCCTGTCCCAGCTAACTGTGGAGCAAGAAGATGAGGGGAATCTATTGGCCAGAGCAAAGCAGTAGACGCTGCTGCGAAGGCAACCGCTTTCCTCACTCCACGAAAATCCGTTCTTCTCACGTGTTCATTGGTGGAGCCGTCTACCGTCACTACTTGCGGAGAGACTTGATTTCGTTTGCCTGCTCTACAGTTAGCTGGGACAGAGTATACATGCAAAATATCAGCACTATGCCATGAAAACTTAAGCGGAAAACAGCCTGATGTTGTCTCGGCTCTGTGAGGTTGGTCAGTTGCAGAATAATGTCCTTTAAGGCACAAGGTTGCATACTTTTTCAGTTTGATGACTGCACCATTAATGGACACGGAATGATTTTTCAACTGTGTTGGTACATATACTCTGTCACAGCTATCGCTGGAGCAAAGGCCGCGCACAGCGGCAGAGAAAGGGGGCGTGGATCGAGTGGGCAATACAAAGCAGTTCACGCTGCTGCGAAGGCTGGTAACTGCAGTCGCTACCCCCACCCCTTTCCACACAATTCCTATTCTCTCTCTCGTGCTCATTGATTGAGGCTTCTCGCGTCACTACTTGCGCAGAGACTTGTTTTCGTTCGCTTGCTCCAGAGATAATTGGGACAGAGTATAGTTAAGAAATTATATACTATATGCTTTCAATTCTATTTTCTTTCATGGGGATGAAAACATCCCTGGCAGGGATAATAATAACTTTCTTTTGCCTGCGATACTTTTTTGGTGGGGGGGATCACCGGCATTCCCCCATTAATTCGTACACTGGGTAACATTAATATTTCGTTTAATTTTAATGTTCATAATTTTACTCAGTTTTTCAGCAGTTCAATTCTCCAACCTTAAAAATTTCCTGATTGTGCTTATGAAAACAGACATTTCAGCGAATGGACCATTACAAGAACGTACTGACAATATCAGTACTTCAAGGAAAGCAAATGCGATTTAGAAATTTTATGATTGGCAAAGGAGTACGGGAGCGACAGAAATAGTCCAGCTGTAACTCGCCTTTTATGATCCACTAAAATTTCCCCGCATTTTACAGTTGGTTTATTTCTCTGTCCGTGGGTTCAGATAGCCGTTGGCCTGATATGGAAATAATATTTCGATCGGACTAATTCTTTTTTCGCATTCTAAACTGTGCTCTTTCGTGCGAAAGAATCACAGAGAAGTGGAACGATTGTCGATTGCTTACATGACGTCAGAAATCAAAGCACTCAAAACAAATATGATATATTTGAGCTTTGTTTAAGAGTGAATTCACACCGAAGAGACACGCGACATGCGACATGCGACATGCGACAAGAGAGTTTCACACCGAAGAGACAAGATGCAACACTAGTTTCTTTGCTAAGTTCGCATGGTGGTACCGATATAATTGCATTAATCAGTTTATTAGTCACCCGAAAGAAACGTAAGAAGAGACATTGTTACATGTAAATTGCGTTGTAAAATTTGTGCAAATTATTAAAACTTGGGAGAGACATGTTGTGCATGAGAAAACTAAGAAATAATATGCACTGACCTCAAACTGTATACTCTAGACTTTGCAGCCTGAATAAAGCGTAGAAATGGTTCTCAACCTTCGTGAAATCATGTCACGGTATTTTTTAAAGTCAATACCCTTAGCCGAAGAATTTTCCTCGTAAATCTTTACAGTATTTAAGATTTGATGCATGAATTAACATGTACCTATGAAATTAAATATTGATAAATAAATTCTAGCATAATCATAAAGAGTAATAATAGTTTGATTACGTATGTAGGATTGTTGACAAATATAAAAATATGAAAGACAAAGCAGTAACGTCGTCTCCTTGTAATTAAGTGATCCCGGGTTCGATAACCGGTGGAGGCACCGGGCAGATCCAGTTCTGATTAGTCTATTTGTGCATAAAATGGACTTAAAAAACGAAAACTTATAACTCAAATATGATATTGGGATTATGATAGTTGTCAGCCACTTTCAGCAGAACCTTTTGCTGCTCAGTATAGTTGATTCGAGGGCACGGTATCGGGTCGCGGCCCGGCAGTTGAGAAACAATGCACTAGAGTACTTTACCATGTTGACTAATATAATTTAGTACTAAAGTGCCTCCATATGCTGGCTTTTTCAAATAAAAGCAGTCAGGTAAATGGCCAAATCACGGCCTCTTTACACGATGTTGAAGGCAAATTACAGCCGATAACTGCATCAAAAAACTTGATAGCCTAAAGCGAAAACAACGTTGTGTTTAAATCTTAAAACAATGTTAAAACATTGTGCATATCGATACTTTATTATATCAGCAAATTAGAGGTTCAAATATGATCCCGGCTGGGCTATCCCAGAGTCTAAATATAGATCGTTGCAATGAAGCATTCACTGCGCATACGCGAACAACAAACTGAAGCGACTGGCTGCACGGTATTGAGAAAACGGCACAGTCCGAGAGACCCATAAGCGACACGCGACACGTGCATCTTGCCGTGTCTCTTCGGTTCGAAAGGTTGCATTGATTACTGAGTGTTGGCTTCCAAGCGACACGTGTTTCGTGTCGTATGTCGCGTGTCTCTTCGGTGTGAATTTTTCCTAAAGTCCCACTTTGCCGACCTCCTCGACGGACTGGCTAGCACAGCGGGCTACGACTCCAGCGGTCCTGGGATCGAATCCTGGACTAGACATGGACGTTGTGATTGTTTCTTTATCAATTATCAAGTTCCTTTATCGTCCCCATTGATACGATTGGCCAGAACTGGAAGAAAATCGACGCTAAATAATGAATGATTGATTAAATTGCTTTATTTTACTTCGCTTCTGTGCCACTTTTGGCTAATTTGCGAAGATGGGAATGAGTGATGATATGATGAAATTGATGAATGGACACTCACAAACATCCATGCCCAGGCCAGGATTCGAACCCGGGACCCCTGGAGTCGTAGCGCTCGACGCTAAATAAGAAAAATCAAATTAAGCCCACTTTATGTACAGATATGCTATAGGTCTTTTCAGTTCTTGCGGCGGGCCCTCTACAAGCTGGCAAGGGAAGTGGGAAACTGGGAAGCGACCAATCCAGCGGGAAAAGAAACGCAGCAGCCTGTGGAACGAGGTTCACGTAGTATGTACTTATTCCCACCACGTCGTATCTCTCTGCGCCACAGCTGTCGTCTGCTTGGTCTGCGACGTATTCCCCGCTCCCCAGTTCCCTTGCCAATGTGTAGAGCGCCGTAAGAACTTAAAAGACCTCTAACTGGGACTAGACCTATATTTGAAGTGTCAGGGGACAAAACCAGGTGAATCAATTTTCTGTCTAAAGCGAGGTAGTGGTGTAATTTCCTGCCATGTCGATGCTGTGCTGGAATTCACAACACGCTTTCTTTCGAGGCCTTCGTGGCGGAGTGTTTAGCACAGCGCGTTCCGATGCTGAGGTCTCGGGTTCGAATCCCGGCCTTGGCCTCTGTGTTCTTTGTGATTGTTCCTTCATTAATTTCATCATATCATCACTCATCCTCATCTTCGCGATTAGCCAAAAGTGGCAGAAAAACGAAGTAAAATAAATCAAATCAATCAAGCTTTTTTTACGTTTCATGCATTTGACACTTCCATTCATCAAAACATATGTTTTTTGTAACTTTTATGTTGAGTAACGTTTTGCAATTAAAATTAATTTTTCTTTGAGTTTGACGAGCTTTGACTAAGTGCTTTCCCCCTTGACCTTTCATTTTAAAGTGAGATCCGAACCACTATGTGCCTCCAACGGGTATCAAACCAGGTACTTTTTCATTATAAGACAACGATGCCATCTGGGAGGCAAATATTTAATATCAAAGGAAACCAAGTCCGTTATATCATTCGCTGCCTCTTGTAATGAAGTGTTCTCGGGTTTGATACCAGTGAAGGTACATAGTGGTTCGGATTCCAATTTAAACTGTAGACTCAGTTCCGAGTATGCTATCTGTGCGCAAAATGAACTTAAAACAAAAACTCAGAGTAACACACAATGGCATTTTGTTATGGAATCGACTGTTTCTGATCTATATATCCAACTTTGAGAAGATCTTTTAATAAGGTTTCATTGCCCTTGAAATGCAGACAGGCTCATAAGGACCTTTGCATCATATTCCGTCGTTAACTTTAAAAATGTACGATTGGTGCCTTTGATATTAGTCCCCACATATACCGGGTAGGGCACCTAAAAGTACCACCGGAAATATTTCGTGAACAACAATAAATATTGAAAAACTGCTTTCGCAGATATATAGGTATGAGAGGGGCACATGAAGTTAGTGGACACAATACGTTCAACTACGTAAGGAAATATGGTTTTCAACACAAACTTTTTTTTTTTAAATGAAAACCCCATTTAAATTTTAGCTAATTTGAAAGTACGAAAAAATTCGTTAAGAATGGCGTTTGTTACATTGTAATACGTCAAGTAGTTCTCAAGTAATTGTAACGTGAAGTTGAGCGTGAATGCACATCCCCACTATGCCTGTCGGCAGGGCCGAGCGTAAAATACTATTGTGCATAAGGGCCCGCACGCTTGTGCTGCATTTTTCCTACACTCCCCATAGATAAGTATCATCTCTCCCTTTTCACAGTTTGAAAATACTATTTTCGCAGCAACAGTTCTGACTATCACAAACATCTGGTTAATCAGTGTACTTTGTTACGTCCTTGCTTTATTTCATAAATTTGATAAATCAATTTGAAAGAATGAAAGAAACAAAAAATGTATAAGGTGCAAAGTTTAATAGAAGAAAACTTAAACATTTGTCATGACCAAACGAGAAAAGTTGATTGTTCAGATGTACTAAAAATTATGACGTAAATGAGTGTACGTCAATTAAAAATTAGAAATACGTTAATGTACTACATTTATGTATGTAACTGATGGCAGAATGTTTAAAATTTATACTTTTAAATTAACAAATATTTGTTAACTCCGAAAGATGTATCAGAACCTTTTACATAATTTGTCAAAGCTTACTCATGTATAAACTACACATTTTACTGTAACCTGCAGTTTTTGGAACGTTACAACTTTCCTAAGCACAACGCATAGTTTGCAGAAGAGTAACATGTTTGTTACGATACCCGAATGGCGTTAAAAGGGGGATATGTATGTTACGACATACAAATGAACTTGTGAGAATGTTCGTTTCAAGCGTCAACTTCACGTTAAAATTACTTGAGAACTACTTGACGTATTGCAATGTAACAAACGCCATTCTTAATGATTTTTTTCCATTGAAAAAAAAAACTAAGTTTGTGTTGAAAACCATATTTCCTTACGTAGTTGAACGTATTGTGTCCACTAATTTCATGAGCCCCCCCTCATACCTATATATCTGTGAAAGCAGTTTTTCAATATTTATTGTTGTTCACGAAATATTTCCGGTGGTACTTTTAGGTACCCCACCCGGTATAATGGCCTGTTGAAAGTCAAGCAAATTTTGAAAATATTCGCTGATAGAAGCGTCAGAACTGGGGTCAAGATAGTCCGAAAATCAGATCTAGACAGAGACTTGAAAGTATCAGCAGAATGACTTGCTTTGATTAATCTTAATAAAATGCAATATCAAGACAAGTCATTCATCTAACTATTCTCA
Organism: Lepisma saccharinum; assembly: GCF_977018435.1. Lineage (NCBI taxonomy): Eukaryota > Metazoa > Arthropoda > Insecta > Zygentoma > Lepismatidae > Lepisma > Lepisma saccharinum. Next base: position 206,064,993 of record NC_139230.1, read on the forward strand.
ATTCCAGATTAAAAACTCCAAATATGTTGTACTTATCGTGGTCACTGTATTGGCGACTTGCCCTGGATTCTACCCATCCTACACCAACCACTATACAGTGGACTACATTTAATTCGAACTCCAAGGGGACACGAAAGAATAGTTCGAATTATCCAAAAAATTCGAATTAACAAAAAACATCACATCATTAAAGATGATTTCAATGGGAATAAATTTCTCTTCGAAATACCTAGTAATTCGAATTATCGAAGTTCGAATTAAAGAGAACCCACTATATTACAGAGGTTCCAGCTTAAAATTCAAATATTTAGGAACAATTGTACTTTTGCTAAAGTGTGGAAAATGTGTTAATTATTTTTAGTTTAGTTTAATTGTTATTATAAATAGAAATAGTCCAGCTATAACGCACGTTTTATATTCCATTAACATTTCCCCGCATTTTACAGTTGGTTTATTTCTCTGTCCTTGGATGTACAGTGGGATCCATGAGTATTACCGTGCAAATTGTCCATCACCATGTTCGTGCACTTTATTTGGCCCAATAAGAGGTTCAAGAATTAAAAGAAAACTCAAAGCAAGCTGTTGATAACTTCTGTACCAGTATACATAAAAATCCATCGTTTGAAAACGCATAGGATGTAAGAGAAAAATTAATGAAAATAGTAATGGACAATTTGCACGGTAATTCTCATGGATCCCACTGTACAAAGCCATTGGTCTGATATATAAATAAGATTTCGACCAGACAACGCAGCGCTTTCACCACTCGATTTCCCTCCTCCTCCTCTGCCGCTATGCCCGGCCCTGCTCCACAGTTAGCTGGGACAGGGTATAGATCATAGGCGTAGCTAGAACTTTATATTTGGGTGTGCACAAAGAAAACAAATGAGGTCTTGCACCTTTTTAATAACATATTTTGCAACACAATCACTTGGCTCTTTGCACTGATGTTTGTAAAGGAATATAAATTCACTAAATGACAGTGTTGGAAATTTCTGAATATATGTAGTAGAAAAAAATCAAATTGCATAGAAATTACACACACACAAAATGTTCATAAATGTTACAAACAAATAACATCAAAATACACGTCATCTATAACGGGAGACGTCTGTCAAAGGGTACAGTGGGATCCATGAGTATTACCGTGCAAATTGTCCATCACCATGTTCGTCTACTTTATTTGACCCAATAAGAGCTTCAAAAATTAAAAGAAAACTCAAAACATGCTGTTGACAGCTTCTGCACCAGCATACATACAAATCCATCGCTTAAAAACACACAGGATGTAAGAGAAAAATTAATGAAAATAGTCATGGTCAATTTGCACGGTAATACTCATGGATCCCACTGTACAATGTTCTTAAACTCATCAATAACTTCACTTACATCAATAGACTAAGCTTTTTCCTGTTCCACAAATAGCAAGAGCAGGGCTTCCAATCTATTCTGCTTTCGAGTTGCTCTTAATTTAGTTTTAACTTGGGTAAGCTTGGAGAAAGCTCTCATACACGTGCAGCTTGTGACAGGTATAGAAGAAAGGAGCTGCAGTACAGAGTAGAATGCAGTAAATATCTTCTTTCTCCAATGACATAAAAAAATCGAAAAACTATAGACAATAGTTTCATCAGCGATAATGCACACGTTTGTACCAAGTAATAATGACATTTTCAACTTCTTACAAACTGCCGCTTATTTTATCTCTTATTGAAATATCTGTCTTTAATTCTCTTCGATAAAGCAGCCCATTAGGGTGTGCCTAGGCACACCCGGCACACCCCGTAGCTACGCCTATGGTATAGATGGCGTCTCTCCAGACCACTGTAGCACTGTTGTGCTTAGGAAGCGCACACACCGAAGCAATTGCCACACGCTACGTGCTTCCTGTTATAAAACAGCCAGAAACAGATTAAGCATTCATACTAAAGTAGTGTGGTGCTACGCAATTCCAGTGTGAATGCTTCAATTTTTGTGTGTGTTTTGAAAATTCATCATGTTTCCAGAAAGCATGTTGAGCGTAGCATGCTACTTACCTGTGTAAGCTATATCCAAGCCATGTTTTTCCAATACACGTCCTTTCACGTCATACAACCTGGACTGCATTTAGCAGACTAACGAGGCTCTGGCGTCTGGACTCACAGCCAGTATAATCCTCTGCAGGTTTTGTGTTGTGTGCTGTCCATGTGTTTACTTCGCATTTTGTGCCACTTTTGGCTAATTTGCGAAGATTGGGATGAGGGATGACATGATGAAATTGATGAATGGCCACTCACAAACATCCATGACCAGGCCGGGATTCGAACCCGGCACCCCTGGAGATGTGCTAACCACTCCGCCACTGCGGTGGGCCCCATCTGTTTGTGATTGCTCCTTCATCTATTCATTTCATCATTCATTCTCGTCTTCGCAATTAGCCAAAAGTGACAGAAACGCGAAGTAAAATAAATCAAATCATTCATTCATTAATTCCACCCTCAAACTCCTCCGTCACATTCGTGTGTATTGTGTGCTCTATTGAAGATCCGTGTCTTAGTCATAGAAGGATGCGTCGTTCTAAAACTCGAATGAGAATGATCCAATGATAACAGCGAATTATATCAAGTGGTTTACTTACTGTATCGGTGTTCCGGATTCCAATCATCGCCTGGGTATGAGTGCTTTTTCTTCTTCTTCCTTTCATCAGTTTCTAATTATTATTGATCCCAGGCACGTAGCCAAGGGAAGGCTCGGGGGGGGCTAAAGCCCCTCCAAAAGTCCCACAAACGTCTAATTTAAATAGTGATAATGAATTGTACTTCCGTAGCAGGATTAAACATGTTCTATAATATGTTGTAACATACTGAGAAATTAGTCTTCAGGGCTTCCACCCTCCACTTTTTTGTCTTTAGATGGAGGCTGCTGATAAGGGATGACCCCCCACCCCCGAAATAAAATTCGGTCTACGGGCCCGATTCGTCCTCATTGTCGTGAATAACCAAAAGTAACAGAAAACGGTGTAATTTTTTTTAAAAAAAATCGAACAACAAATTGCAGAAATTTGAGATTATGCATGGATTACGGGCAAGACTCAGTTTACTCTGTAAGATCGACAGCACTAGTCATGTGTTTTATTTAAATGAAATGAAGTCCAATAATAATAAAATAATTTATTTATCTCGATTCTTTCTTACATTATTTGCTTCTTAATCTAAGGAAATTTACTATTTTTTTTCTATTTTTATTAAAACATCTACAAACACGTTGTTTCATAAGGCAAGAGTTTCTCTTCAACACACGTATTCAGGATATAATACCTACTAATGACATATATTTCAATGTTGCTGATTTATTATTGAGGTAAATATAAAAAAGAGAGTAGTTAATATGAAATCGTGAGGCAATATCTTGCAATAAAAATAAAGAAAATAAATCTATTTTTATGAATATTATTGCAGTAAGATGACATGTATTGTAATAAACGTACAAGTATATATTTAATTTTTAGCCGCCTCTTCTCATGACCTAGAGATAGGCATTTCTTTGTGTTTTACGGGTCTCCCCGATGGGAGGTGGTAGCGTCGTCGCCTTGTAATCAAGGGGTTCCGGGTTCGATACCCGGCGGAGGCAACATTGTGGTTCGGATTCCACTTTAAACTGTAGGCCCAGTCCCAATTAGCCTTACTGTGCATAAAGTGGACTCAAAACACCAAATCAATCAATCTTCGTGTTTCTTCATTCATCATGTCATATAATTATTATCGTTGTGACTGACACAAATATAAAAAACAACGTAAAGTCAAAAATAAAAAAGTACAAGATATATTAAGTAATTTGCAGTTTTTCATATTTAATATATTAGACCAATTTTCACTCTAAACATTATTGACAATACCTGAAACTTGAAATCAAAATTTTAAATAAAGAAAGAAGGCATCACAAGACAATTTTTAGAAGATAAGAAGATACTTCCAAGTAAATAAAGGTTTAATATTATGTAATTAAATACAAGAGCTAATAGACACGTGTGTGGCACAAATCATTATACAATATAAGCATGGTTTGAAATCAAAATATCGTTGTAGAAGTAGCGAGCTGATGGACTCATACTCTTTTCTTTTTTTATTTCAGAAAAGGAAGGTTACATTTAAAAATACTGTGAATTATACACACCTACCCCCATATATATATATGTATATATATATATATATATATATATATATATATATATATAATGAACGTTTATTAACTTCTACTTTATTATCTAAATACAAAAGAGAAAATTAACTGAACTCTCATATCTCACATCAGACACTTTCCTTGAAAATTTATTTTTAACACTTAAAATGAACACTGAAAATACACAGGGGCTGGACAACAATATGGAAACCCTATGTCATGGTAATGCGTTAAACTGTTGCAGACATGGTGCTGTGCAGTTAATTGTGAATCATGTCCAAGCTTACAAAGTTGCAAAGAGAGCATAAACTGTTGGTGATTTCGTACCGAACAGAGAAGCCAGCTTAATCGAGAAGTGCTGCATCCAAGGTCATAGTGGAATATAATGTTCTGGGAGAACATAATCGGAGAAACACAATCGGGGAAGAAAGTGTAAGACAAGTGACAGAAACCGACGAACATTAAAGAGGACTGTGATCAGGAATAAGAAAGCAAGTGCTGGGAAGGTGACATCGAAACTGAAGACATGTCCATCAAACCCCATGCCTGCAAAAACAGTAAGGAAGGAACTCCATAAGCACAATATTCACGGGGTGCCACAATTGCCAACCACTGGTAAACCAGGTGAATGTCAGATAGAGAAAAGAATTGTGCAACATACATAGACTGCTGAGCAATAGAAGACTGTCATCTGGTGTGGTGAATCGTCCTTCACACTGTTCACAACCACAGGACGAGTTTACATGTGGAGAACACCGAACCAAGTGTACGGCCAAGACTGTCTCGTGTCAACAGCAAAGCATGGTGTTGAGATTGGCCATGATGTGGATTGTCATATCATGACATTCTGCAGGCCTCATTCTCATCTGGAAATGTAGAGTCACTGCCGAGGACTATGCACACATTTTGAGCGACCACGTCTGTCCCATGGTCAAGATGCCCGATTCCTACAGCTGGATTTGTCGAATCCTGCGTTGCAGAGCACAAATACAACGTCTCGTGACTTCCTTGGCCGCCATGGTCGTCGGACCTCAATAGTATGGAACCTCTGCGGTCAGTTATGGCGAAGAGGGTTTGCAACCGTTATCCGCCTCGAGTATTCCTGAAGGAACTGGAAAAGGTTTTACATGAAGAATGGTAATAATTCCATTATCCACCATCCAGGACTTATATTTGTTCATTCCAAGATGAATTCAGGCCGCCTTGGATGCCCAGGGCGATTCTACACGATATTAGATGAGGAAGTCCTGTTTTTACCAGGTGTTTTCATATTTTTGTCCAACCCCTGTAACTTTCTAATGACGTACGAACATTTCTTCTTATGCTTTCTTCTTCTTCTCCGCTCTGTTTATTACTGTTCGTGATTTTCCATAAGTCTGTGCTACTTATGACCTTGATGTAGGGCCTTACAGAACATACATGATCCATAAAATACATGAATGTCTCCTAAGACCATAACCACGATCATTGTAACCGAACATTTCTTACAACAGTCCACGCGATGAAAGAACAGATCTGCAGTTTCCGGTTCCAAATGAAGCAGAGATCCAAGGGAAGGGTACAGTATTGTCGCTTCCGCCAGTTAACATCTGCTGTCCTTTCGCAGTTGAACAAGATAAGGAATCCCAGAAACATACCATAATGTTACTCATCCCCTATTGTTAAACGGTTACAACTGTTAAATTTGGCAACGGAGTACAAAAAGTAAATTGCCTGGATGATAGCGAACCTTTCTTGATTGATTCAATGGTCTACACAGCACCTCTGTCCGACTATAAAAAAAAGTGGCAAATGTTCTCTGACAGCTCTGAACTTTCGTCGCTCAGAGAATAGATAACTATTTCTCTCTAGTCTCAGTTATATTTTCTTAGATTATATATTACTGTTGTTATAATAATGGGTAGAGGAATGCCACCTAATTGTAAACACAAAAGTTGTTTCTACTAAAGATGTACATCTATGGAGAAAATACTTTCATGCGGTGTAAGAAGACTCCCAAATGTCAACCTCTCTTCCACGTAGTACACCTTGGACTGCATTTTGCAGACTAACGAGTCTCTGGCGTCTGGACTCACAGTCAGTAAAATTCTCTGTGAGACTCGTGATGTGATGTGTCAAATCAAGGAGGTCATTTAAGGTCAAATCATGGTCATTCAAGGTGAAATCAAGGTCATCCAAGGTCAAATCAAGATCATCCAAGGTCAAATGAAGGTCATCATTCTTGGTCAAATCAAGGAGGTCATTCAAGGTCAAATCATGGTCATTCAAGGTCTAATCAACGTCATCCAAGGTCAAATCAAGGTCATTCAAGGTAAAATTAAGGTCATTCAGGGTCATTGTGATTGTCCTTTGATCCATCTTATCTTATCATCATTCACCCTCATCTTCACGATTAGTCAAAAGTGGCAGCAAAACGAAGTAAATTAAAGTAAATGAATCAAACAATATACTTTCCTATTTTGAAATTTAAAAATTATATATATTATTTTCAAAAATTAAAAATTTAAGTTAAAATTTATTGGAATTGGCGAAAAATATAAAATAATCTAATTAGCACGAAACTTAATTTGCATTTTTCGTGTCAGAGATACATTGACGTTCCCGCGGGGGAAGGGGGAGGAGCAGTGCAATACAGAAGGCTGATCGTGCTATATCTGATCAGGAACAGGAATCCGTGTTATTCCCTTTAATGACATTCCTATCAAAAGCCCTGATGCCAGTCAAATGGATTTCTGCGCATTTAGACTGTTCAAACGACGTCTACAACATCGCCACCCCCGCACCCTCACTGGCCTATGGAAAGCCTGTAAGGGGGAATGGGATGGAATTCCTATGCATGTGCTCCAACGTAGTTTGTTCCAGTGGAAATTGCGATGTCGGGCGATAGTCCCATAGAACACAACCGGTGGTGGCAGTACGGGTGTTCATAGGGTAAATACAATTTACATATCGATCGTTAATAACCCGATCAAACCCTGTATTTCTATGCATTAGGACAAATAGTTGATGACACTCCAAGAAACCACTCCCTGGGCACGCCACAGGCCGTGTAGCTGTTAATAATGTAAATACCAATACCATGCCAAGCCACATATTAACATGGCGCGTATTTACATGCTATAGAAATATTATTTCCTAAGTTGTAACGTGTGTATGTATTTAAATTTCTACATATTAAACGGAAGTTCAACATGTGTGAGGGATATAGATTTGCACAGTGCTTTTTTCTGGATAGAAAAGTTCCGGTACTCTTCAGCTTGGTTTCTTATTGTTTTGGATGGTTATTGTGTTCATCACAAGAACTTATGGGCGTCCGCAGGGAATAGTCAGGGCCTCAGGGGGAGTCACTTGATCTCCCCTCGTACTTCTCCTTCCTCTCGCCCTTTTATTTGTAACTCATTTCTCACTTTCTTTCCTTGTATCTTCTTTCTAGCCATCGACCATTTATTGTGCCTGTATATTTGTGTTTACTTACTCTCGTCTTGATCATTTCTTCTTATATGTTTTCCCTTCCAGTTTCTGTCAGGGGTGTAAGGGATGACCTTCCACGTAGTACACCCTGGACTGCATTTTGCAGACGAACGAGACTCTGGCGACTGGCACTATGGCCAGTATAATTTTGTGCGTGTTGTCCTTATGTGTGCTGAGTGCCTCTAAACAGCCTCAGCTTTTAACTGGTCAGAATATTTTATTATTTTAATATTTTAGTTACGACACGACATTTCGGTTATGTTATTTTAGTTATGGTAAGGGGCTGGACCCCGTATAAAGTGACGGGTGCAAAATAGCCTAAGTGCTGACGTACCCAAAATTTTAAAATTCAAATTAAAAATTTAAAAAAAAATTCTGTCAGTTTCTTCTATCGATCTTCTGCTACTCTTCTTCCTTCTCTCTCTCTCTCTCTCTCTCTCTCTCTCTCTCTCTCTCTCTCTCTCTCTCTCTCTCTCTCCCCTTCTGCCTCTTTTTCTTCTAAAATTCTCTTTCCTTTCTCTTTCGTTTTTCCATTTATTTCTTTCTCTCTCTTCATTTGTTTCTCTCTTGCTTCTCTTTTTCCTTTACTCTTCTCTCGCTGACTTATCTATCTTTCACTTTCTCTCTCTGTTTCTTGTTTCTTTCTCTCCCTCCCTCTTCTTATTTCTTTCTCTCTCCCTCTCTCTTGTTTTCTATTTCTCCCTGTCTTTCTCTCTTCTCCCTCCCTTTCTGGATTCTCTATTTCTTTCTATATAACGCTTCTCTGTTTCTTTCTCCCTTTCACTTCCTCGCCTATAAAAAGATGCAGTTACGCATTACCGTTGCGAACCGCCAGAAAAATAGCACTGGCTTTACAGATCTTTTACATTAAAAACGTTATATTAGTAAAAATTACACACTTGTTCAGCCTGGTCTTCATTCTTCTTTTCTTCTTAATAAACCTGAGCGATTTATGACCTTGACGTATGCCTTATTGGACATACATGATTCAGAAAATGCATGAAGGTCCCATAAGACAACCATCAGTGCCATTTATAATCGAAAACTTCTCACCTCATTTTGGCATCCTTCATACAAAAATAGGGGTAAACTTTATAATTGTTATTGTTATAATTGTTAGTAGCCGTAGAAATAGTAGTAAAAGCATACTGTCTAACTGTGTTGCACTATCACAAAGCACCTTCGTTCTCCAAGCATGAGGGTGGTTTCGATGTGTTCGTCTTTTGCTAATGTCATCTTTGGTTGCCTGCAAAAGAAAGCACATTTGTAACTTTGACAGATATTGTTCTATTTTCCATTTCGGCTATTTTGCAGTGCTTTTCTACCTATGGGGTTAATCGCAAGAATTGAGAATGAGTCATAAACTGATGAAATGGATATTGAGACCAACACTTTGATACACCCAAGTTTTACCTAGGATTCCAACCTGGAACGTCTGACTTCGCATACCACTTCGCCAAGACTTGCAGGCCGCTTCATTACCATTAACGTTTGTACAACTAGTCTACTAACACATATGTCTCATGTTATTTCATTTGTCAGTTAAAATCGATTTAACTATAGTGTCACCAATACATTACATCCCACTATTTTAATAATATGAACACTATTATCGTGAGAAAAAAGTTCTATATTACCCAATCAATAACGAAATAATGTTACTATTGAAATGTAGACAGAAGTGTGTCCAGAGACAATTGATGAAGTTTTAAACCCCGCTTAGACCAAAATTTGCAAGAGGGACAAAGAATAATAGGTACAACTGAAAATCTTAATTTCTTGGCACGCCACTGATTGCAAACTTATTACTAACGCTTAAACTTCAATATTTCACCGGAATACTTACTCCTTCTGAAGGTATGCTTATTCCCTGTGTTCTATTTCTCGTATATTCCATAATCTGCGATGATTACGACCATGATGTAAAGCTCGTGATCTATCGATGTACTATTACGACACATACATGAATAGATCGCGAGGCTAAACATCAAGATTTATTTCAACTATAACTTTTTCATGAACATACTATGTTGCATGAACAATTTCTTCCTTAATTGGTCCATCTTGCAGCAAGAACACCTCCTTAGTGTAAGCAACAATTTTAAGATAGCACAAAATAACAATTGTGATAATTTTCCCCAGATATTGGAAAAATGTTCGTTGATTTGAACTATTTTGAAAATGGTATCAGGATTAATTCACGGCATATTTCATATATGAAATACAGGTAAATTAGTTTCAACATAGCATATATGATATACGTATTACCCATATTAAAATGTGAATTAACATCCAAAAGTTCCAAACTTGAGCTTTATTGGACAAAAAATAAGACATATGAATGTGATGGCTGTTATATTTGAACTGATAGTGAACGACTAGCATTAAATGAGAAAATAGAATAACTTTATGAGATATAGACGTGGTAATCGTATTAATCCGTTTTGTTTTTTTAAAAAAAGTATAAAATGGAAACCAGTAGCTAATAGATGTTTGGGAAGACGCAAGAATAGATGATTCATTTGATTGATTGGTTTAATTTATTTTACTTCCCTTATCTGCCAATTTTGACTAATCGCGAAGATGAGGATGAATGGTGATAAACTGAAACTGATGAAAGGAAAATCACAAATACACATGTACAGCATACAACACAAGCTATGTGGGTCTAGGCGCTATAGCCTCGTTTCCCTGCAAGCCTGCAGTTACCGAGGTGTATTACGTGGGAGAGAGATTGGCATTTGGGTGTCTCACAAAACGGTCACTCTTGTAACGGTCGTATTGACCATTACTGGTTTTGGTATATTGTAATAATTAATTGCTGGCCAGCTACGAGGGTAGGGTTAAGTAACATGTTTCCATGAGTGTACTTTTATGTTATTATTGCATGTAAGTGTATATTATTGGATTGTGCTTTGCTGGATGTTAAATTCCCCTGTTTTTACCTCCCCGGTTGGGGGAGCTAGCTGTCTTACAAAGGACCGTTGGCAGTGGAATTTTCCAACGCTACGGGGTCCACGTCCACGGACGTTTACCCCGACTATAAAAAGAGCCAGTGGGCTTTAGCGAAAAAAACAGTGTTTCCCCATTGATCGACGAAAGAGGAACGTCTCCTCAAGTTTAGTCCACTTATGGTGGCTAAACTGGATATAATAATGTAGCATCTGGTTATGCCAGCCCCTGTTGCTGTCCCAAGTCCCCTTTTAGAAAAAGCTTTGATTATGTGGATTTTTCCGTATTTGATTAATTGATGCCCAAAAGAAGGAGTGAAGGCGTAAGGAAACGCATTTGTAACGGAATATCATTTAAGCTGAGGATAGGCCCACCGAGATAGTTATGCTAACTCGGTGGTAAGGGAAGTGCCGATGGTTATGCCATAGGTGCGCAATTATATTGATTTAGAGATTTGGTAATTTTGGTCTATTCAAGACACTCATGGATGCGCTCTGTAAAATATGTATATATATAACTACGTATAATAAACCAATATATCCTACGAGAATGTTATAATTCCAAGAACTACGGTACTGTCCATTTAACCAGTTGTATATTCACTTGCTGTATATGTGTAAACGAACCAGGGACATACAAATATAAATTGTTATGTGAAACCCCCCCTTTTTGTAATTCCGGCGCAAATATAATCTGCTCGCTTGGCACCCAGGGTGAGGTGAAAAGGAGAGATTGAGGGATGAAAGTAGGAAGTAATCCAGAGGGCCGGATAGAAACGAGGGACAGGGGGGCCGACGCTTTCACACTCTATACACCCGGGAAGAATAGATGAGAGATGAAACAAGAAAGTACTTGATTGGAAATAAATAATTGTTCAATATGTTGTTAAAAAGGGCAAAATTTGTATAATGAAGAACATATATAATGACACGAAATGAATATACCAATGAAAATATTGTTAAACACTAACAAGTAAAATTGAAATTACGATTTTAATTATCATGTATGAATTTAGAACTATTATTTAAATTCAAATCAATTTAAAAAGAAACAGGACTCATCTTAGACAGATGATAAGTTCTCGTTTATCTGGGAAAATAAACTCGACATAACCTTCGTTATTATAGTTAAACTTGGAATTCTTATTTTCAGTTGCTTCTGATACTTTGATTAAGACACTTTAATCTAATTATTACTAATTGAGTAAGTCTGAATGTCTTAAATAAAGCATTACTATATTTGAATATTGTATCATCACTTAATAAAGTCAGATCCATTTTAGAGTAATAGAACTCAATATAGTAAATACTCATTTTGAAGCCTTCATAATACAAAATTTAAATAATATTTCCAAGGTAATGCTACAAAAACTTTGAAATTTTCCACACATTTTGTACTTTTGTACCTTCTTACAAATATTACCATTTTACAATCATTCTATGCAAAATTGAAGTTAGGAAAATTTGTTATTAAAATTATGCTTTGTGCGAAGTAACAATGGGAAGGAAAATGAGCTTAATGAAAACCTAGCCGTATAAAATGGCATATAAGTTTTTTATATGTCAATATAATTTCCGCAGTAATGTTTGCAACACCCAGAGAAACTGTATATCAGCGAAGAAATTAATAGACAATAGACTCCCTCTAACACACACTCACTCCCTCACACACAGACACAAACAAGCACATCAACTATAATTAGGAACTTATTAGAATTTCTCACTGTACCTGCATTCAACAATCTTTTTTGGATAATTATAGTGTGCTTCATTTTTAATCATCCCACTCTATGAAAATCGTAAATATTCCGAACCAAGATATAAAGTATTAAAGAAAAATAAATTATATATTGATAAATGCTATTTTTCAAAAACAGAAATTAATTAATTGCTATAAAATTACAGAAACCTACAAGAAACCTACATGATTTTTAATTATAATTGAGCGACTCAGAAGTAAAATCTGATAACCCACAAAAATATAGAACCAAGAAAAACAAGTGAAACTGCCCATCCCTAATATTACCATATGTTTCTCTGAGTTATAGGCTATGGAATTGACTTCAGTAGTATAATCAGATATGTTCAAACCAACACTTGGTACGAGGCCTATTCTTTTTATAAATTTAAGCACAGTGGAAAACCTATTTTGACGATGTTTTTGTTGATTTTATACTATTGCAAATCTGTGTTTTTTCACCTCACACTTCGTACGAGTGTCATAATTTCTTACGAGTTAAAGTACGTAACACCTACACCCACCTACACCTACGCACACCCATGCACACCCACACCCACCCACGCACACCTATTGCAACTTTGTGATTTTTACCTCATACATGGTACGAGGCCTATTGTTTTTATTAATTTAAGCACAATGGTAAACCTATTTTGATGATGTTTTTGTCGATTTTATACTATTGCAAATCTGTGATTTTTTACCTCGTACTTGGTACGAGTGTCGAGGTCTATTGTTTTTTATTAATTTAACCACAGTGGTAAACGTATTTTGATGATGTTTTTGTTGATTTTATACTATTGCAACTCTGTGATTTTTTTCATCTCGTACTTGATACGAGTGCCATAATCGACAAAACATCATCAAAATAGGTTTACCATTGTGCTTAAATTAATAAAAATAATAGGCCTCGTACCAAGTATTATTTTGAAGAAACCCAATTATACTACTGGTTAAATTAATAAAAACAATTGGCCTCGTACCATGTATGACGTAAAAATCACAAAGTTGCAATAGGTGTGCGTGGGTGGGTGTGGGTGTCCGTGGGTGGGTGTGGGTGTGCGTGGGTGGGTGTGGGTGTGCGTGGGTGTGCGTGGGTTGGTGGGGGTGTGCGTGGGTGTGCGTGGGTTGGTGGGGGTGTGCGTGTGTGTGCGTAGGTGTAGGTGTTACGTACTTTAACTCGTAAGAAATTATGACACTCGTACGAAGTGTGAGGTGAAAAAACACAGATTTGCAATAGTATAAAATCAACAAAAACATCGTCAAAATAGGTTTTCCACTGTGCTTAAATTAATGAAAAGAATAGGCCTCGTACCAAGTGTTGGTTTGAACATATCTGATTATACTACTGACTTCGATCACTATTGTGCAGCAACTGAATCCAACTTTAACTCGATTTCGAACGGAGCGTGAGTTAACATTTTTTTTCAGAGGCACTCAATTATATGATATTATCAAACAAACATTACAATTATATTATTACATATATAAATATTATAATTATACTCTTTATAATATTATACGTTATTCCATTTTAAAGTAATGGACAATGATGTCTGACGCAACATACAATGTTGCATACATCAATACAGACGTAGGCTTACATGACGTCACAGTCTTGGCCTCTCCGATGGTGTAGTGGTAACGTCGTGGCATTGTAATCAAGGGGTTCCGGGTTCGGTACCGGGTGGAGGCACATGTTGGTTAGGATACCACTGTAAACTGTAGGTTCAAGACAAATTAACCTGTTTGTGTATAAAGTGAACTTCAAGAAAAGCTCAACTCCGTATATCAGGCAACGTGTACTGAAGTCAACATATAATGGTGTCCTAATTCAAGGGGGATCGGTATCTGCTCCTCTGTTGGAGGAGGAGGTGGGTGGCGGATGGTGATGGGTTGAAAGTGATTAGAGATGGAAGATTGAAAGGAAGTAAAAATACTATACTTAGTAGAACACTAAATGCACAATGCAGTGAGAAACATTAATTTAATACGTTTCAAGAATAAAGCCTATTGAATTGGATTCAATGTATATAAGTAGTAAGCCTCCGTTATTCAGCAAAAAAAAAAAAAAAAAAAAAATCTGAAAGGACTCTTTCTTATATTTTGTCCGGTTACTTACAAATTACAGTACATTATAAGGTGATGCTGGGTTTGAATCCAACGGGAGTCATCCAACATAAATACATCTGGGAAGCACTTTATCGATTGATTTGCTTTATTTTTACTTCGCTTTTTGTGCCACTTTTGGCTAATTTGCAAAGATGGGGATGAGTGATGATATGATGAAATTGATAAATGGACGCTTACAAACGTCCATGCTCAGGCCAGGATTCGAACCCGGGACCCCTGACGTCGTAGCGAGATGTGCTAACTAACCACTCCACCACAGGGGCCGGCGGGGGAAACACTCTAAACAGGCAGGTAATCTTGTCTTGTAATCAAGGGGGGTCAGGTTCGATATTCGGATCCCACTTTAAACTGTAGGTCAAGTCCCGATTAGGCTATCTGTACATAAAGTGAAATTGTAAAAAAACCTCAAACTCTTTCACACTGTTCTTATGATGCGAATGGTATTAAAGTAACAAGAATAAGTGGCCTAACAGAACCATATAAGTAATGCTGATGAGTAAAGTCTGTAGTGGATTTGGTTGCTGAAATCTATGTACCGAAAACTTAACATTTTCAACCAGACTTATTGCTTCATAATTGATTTGATTGATTGATTTGGTGTTTTAAGTTCACTTTATGCACAGTAAGGCTAATCGGGACTGGACCTACATTTTAAAGTGGGATCCTAACCACTGTGCCATGTGCCTCCACCAGGTATCGAACCCGGAACCCTTTGATTACAAGGCTACGACTGCGCACCACTGCGCAATCGGGGAGGCCCTTATTGCTTCATGTGTTGCAGAGTAAAAAGTTAAACTCTTTCGTGCACAGCCTGTTCCAGGAGTCTGTGGAGCAACGCCACGCATAACGGCAGAGAAGGGGAGGGCGGAGCAATTAAGTGCGCGCTGCTGCAAACGAGCCGAATTCTCCCCTCCATGAACTCACTTCCCCTCTCGCGCTTTCATTGGTCGAGCCCTCTTGAGTCATCACTTGCGCAGAGGGCTTGTTTTTGTTCGCTTGCTCCACAGACTCATTGGACAGAGTATAACTGCTTAGCTCTCCATTGAGTGGCTTTCTTTGTACTCTGTTCTTTATTCCTAATGTTTTGACCTTGATGTACAACTCAAAAGTCAGTCATGTTTTTTTTGTTTTCTTACTACATAAGCTGCAAATGAGATAACACACCAAGGTCAATATGCTTAACTCGGTGTTGTGAATGTGATCAAATTATATAATTATTTTTTAGTAACGTGGTTAGTTAAGAATGTTAATTTCCTCAAAATTAAAAAAAATTGTAATTCACTAATATGAAATAAATTAGATTCATTTTTATGCTTTTGGAATTCATGATCAAAAGATAATTTGTTATCATTATGATATATTCATGTATTATGCATTTGTAACCGAAATGACAAAAAATTTGAAAGTAAACTAGGAATATTTGTTTATATACCTTGTTCATTACAATTGCTAAGACATTGAAGATTGTACATTGTATTATGTAAATTCGAAAGTTTGAACACATAATTATATTCTTAAGGTCAGATTTCAGTAACCTTCAGTCAACAACTTAATGGAAAACGAGCCTTCATCTACCGGGTGTCCCATAAGTCTGAAATCATAGGTATTTTTCGTATTACCCTTTTTTCTGTTACAGGTAAACCATGGCACTGTTTAAGGAAGAGCGAGTCCAAGTTATTTTGCTGGTGGGGACTTTGAACACATTATTTAACTGTGTTGTACAATAATAAGTTCCTAACATTAACTTGTTTTGTTCTTCTCCTATGGTTCCAGACTTATTTGACACCTTATACATGCTGAAATGGCAATTACAACTTATGTTATATACAGGGTGAGTCACCAAAAATTACCACCGATATTTCGTGAACACAAATAAATATTGAAGAACTACATTTGCAGATTTAAATCTATGAAGCTAAGGCTCATGAAATTAGTGGACACAATAAGTTCAACTACGAAAGGAAGTACGATTTTCAACACAAATATCGACGTCGATATTATCGATATCGATATATCGACGTTGATATGTTTACGATATCGAGGCTTCGATATTTTAAAAATATCGACTCTACATCGATATATCAAAATATCGCACATCTCTTCTTCTGAGATGTTTGATTCAATCGTCAACTTCACGTTACAATTACGTGTTATAATGTAAAAAACGCCATTCTTAATTATTTATTTCCCAACTTTCAATTGCACTAAAAATAATATGGGGTTCCCATTTAAAACAACGTAAGTTTGTGTTGAAAATCGTACTTCCATACATAGTTGAATGTATTGTGTCCACTAATTTTATGAGCCCCTCTCATACCATAAAATCTGCGAAGGTAGTTTTTCAATATTTAGTGTTTTTCAATAAATATTTTCGGTTATATCATCACCCTGTACCATATTTTTATTTATTTTAGTTCCATAAGGTCAATTTTTTACATTAATATAATTATGATTAACAATTATAATTTAATTTATAGATGAATTAATATAGAAATAAGAATAACTGTTTTACATCGTATATTGACTCAAAAATTATTTATTTTAATTTTTAGATCTTAAAAAATATACGTTATTATAAGTGGTAAAAATTTTTATATCTCCTATCGGAGTTCATAGACATTTCGACACTTTTTTAAACATTTGTTCATTAAATCTTGCTGAAAGATAATTTCAGTCAATTTGTTTATGCTCTTCGGTTTAAAATTTTGCATTGCTTCCACTGTCCCATGTAGAATGTACATTCTCTTTACGGTCCTCGGTGTTGTTTCAAATCTATGACGTTGGCATAGGCTTCATAAGTCATCATTGATTCATAAAAATACAATAATGAGTTATAAGACCTAAACCAATATCATCAGACCAAACTCTAGGTATGTTTCTCAGTAGACAATGCTCCAGATATGATAAATTCTTAGAAAAAAATCGCATGTTACGCTGTTTTGATGTTACAAGAAAATTATCTGGGACTGTGAATACTCTGAATAAAACCGATATACTCCATGAGTACTAAACAGAAATTAATCATATTTATAGCTAATAGTTCGAAAATGTTACTTAGCATTTATATCTCAACCATTGAGAGCTAAATATATAAGTACTGAATGAAGCTTAACGGTCCTTTGAAGAATAAAGCAATAAACATTGATATTTTAGAACCACATCCACATGTTTCAGATGTGTCACCTATCTTTTATACTTGCATGGATATACGTAAGTCGATTGTTTTTCCCCGTTGGCAGATGATTCGAAGCGATTTTGGTGTCAGTGAACTAATATTTCATAAGTTATGTACTTTCTGGGATATGGGCGTATTAAGTAGTAATACATGTAATAATTCTCATTATTTCGAAATATTTTTATTTCCTTTTCATATTCACTAATAGCATGAAAAACTATACAAAGAGAATTATCTCTATTTTATTTGTAAATCTTCAATTGTATGTATGTATTATAGCTGAATATTGAATATACTAAATTGTAACTGACTAGTCAATATTATACGTAAGAAATAATACTTTTATAAACTTTGATAAACGCAGAGTTACTCATATTGGTTTACTTTATCGATTTATCCACTCTGTGTATTAAATATACATATTCGAATCTAATAAATTACTTGTTAAAGAATTCAGTAATAATAACAACATAATTCAATAATTTAAAATGCACTACATTATAAATTATTTAATTTAACAAAGAACATACATAAGTACAAATATTATATCATTAGTATTAATAACATTAGGAACTTGAATCTTAAGGTCAATTAGAATATGTCTCAGAATTTGACAATAGCAGTAATATAATTATTAAATAAAGTAATACAGTTATGCTCACACGATTAATTGAATCCTCATTTTGCATTACTTCTAGAAGAACACAGGCAATTGGATCATCACGTGTTTTAAATTTTTAGCAAAGACAATGCATTTCCTTACAAGACAGGTGATGTTAGCTGGGCATTTATTTGCATACGGTTATATTAACAGCTTTGCACTACCAAAATATATATTTCATTAGTGATATTATTGAAGATTTACTACCTAAGTAATTAGAATATAAGTTAGTACACATGTTTGTGTATTGCAGGAAAGTATTATTTTAGTATTTCATTTATTGAGAAAATAATTTAAATGCTGGAGGGGTGCTAGGGGGTGAACAGGTCGACAAGGGGGCGTTCGCTTCCCCTAGCGCCGTTATTATCAATGCCCCTTTTAAAATGTTGTTTCCCTCCTTCCGAAAAAAAAATAATCCTGAATACGTGGCTGCTTCCAGTGGAATAATAGCAAAAATAAACTGAGAAAACAAATGGTGTGTTAATAATCTTCTATATAAAACTCATATTAGTGGTTTAGTATTGACTTCGGACATATTTAAATGTTATATTTCTAATTTTTATTTCAGAGTTGCGTCAAAGTTATATAAATTTGTTGTTGATTAATATAGTTAACGTCGCTTATTCATAGTTTTAGCATAATCGCCAGTGAGATGACGATAGAAGAAAAGGAACATGGAAACAGGTAGATGATTCCATGCTGTACGGTAAAGGTACTGCTCTAGCATTCACCTGAGCTGTCCGGGTAACCGGCATGGTAGGATTTGGATCTTCAACCACACGAATACGAGTTCATCACCTTAACCACTAATCTAAATTCGTTCTGTAAATTATGATTTACTTATTGAGAAAATACAAAAACTCATGAGACGGTTCTCTAAATCGCATGCACTGTCTAACTTCAGTTCTTTCTCTTTCATTTTGTGCAACAGTAAAATGTGAAAATAGTCGCTTCGGAGGTCGAGTGCATGGAGTGATGGACACATGATCTCGCCAGCGACGGTCCCAGGTTCGAGTTCTGGTGTGGACATGGGCGTCCCTTCATCAGTTTCATCTGATCATCATCCATCCTTAAGAGGCGAAAAAATGGCGTTTAATTAGAAAAATACAAAAGATGAAAAAAGTAGAAATAAAATATGGATTTATGGCAGATCCTTTTCACAAAGGAAAAAACTAATTTTGTGATATTAAATGTAATCATGTATATTATAATCTAAAATATAGAATATGTATAACAAAGAAGAAAGAAAAATGGCATTTTCAATGATAAAAATCTGGAACGTAAATATGTAAATGATCCTACGAACATGAATACATCAAATAAGAGTTTCAAGCTCATAATAGTTATCTTTCAAAAAAAAAAAAAAACGTAACAAGGAATATTTCTTCTAAATACTTAGATATTTGTTGCTGTAGAACTTCGTCATTCCTTTCATGAACATTTCACAGTGGTGCGATTTATGGCTCTGATACAGTACCCAGCACCCATTTATGATTCATAAAATACACATATGGTTACTGGGTACTTCATCAGAACCACAAATATTAACAAAATAGATTTTCAAAAGTTGAAATGGCATCTTATTTTTTATCTTTCCTATTGTTTGCTAAATACATATCTCTAATCATGTAAATCATGAATGTGTTACAAAAGAATCTAATTGAAGGGCAAATCTAATTAATCGTCAATCGGGTGGGTGATCTAAAGTGGGAATTTTTCAGTGGAGACTTTGCGGTGTAAAGGCAGGTGGAGCGTGGTGCTGATCAAATCATCGCCACTGTGGGCTAGATGGAGAATGTGTGGGGTATAGTTCCATGTGTTTTTATGGTTAGGTGCACGGGTAATTTTATCTTATCAAGGGAGACTTTGTAAAGAGCTAAAACTCAATCCAGACACATTGCCGGACCCTGTGGCTGAGTGGTTAGCACATCGCGCTGTGACGCCAAGGGTCCTGGGTTCAAATCCCGCTCGGACATGGTTGTTTGTGAATGTCCATTCATCAATTTCATCATTTCATCACTCATCCCCATCTTCGCAAATTAGCCAAGAGGCACAAAACGCGAAGTAAAATAAAATAAATCAAATAAGAAAAAAAGAAAATCAATCCAGACATCGGTATTCGGCCAAGCGACAAAACACTACACAAGATAACATTCCAGCAATAGCGGAAGCATATGACGTCAGGAGAGACTGCATTCTTCAATACTATCGGGTTCAAACCCGTCATCGACTAGCGAATCCGGAAGATCTGAATATGCGGCTAGGAAGTGATTGCCAGCAGCTTAAAAGAGGTATCCACCAGATTTCAGGATCTCAGACCTCAGAAAGACCTCAGAAAGATGCCGGCTACCAGGCGACACTATTCTATGTCTCAAGAGAGGCTCGGGATTCCGAGACGCCAGATTCACCGAGGGAAACCGCGAGGTCTCGATGCGAGTTAACCAAATTCAACACCGCGGCTCGTAAGATATCAGACCGCCGTTCGGACGCCTTCCCAAAAGAGACATCCTGCTAGTACCAGCGCAAGCTTCGTCGCCTGCCACAGGAACGGAAGACTGTAGGCCGCCGAACCCAGGACTCCTTGAACTGTCGCCTGACGTCTGCATACATTCGCTTGGCCGAGAGGTAAGATGTACATCAACGACATCCCTTGATTCCTTCCACTCTCTGCCGCGGGCTTGTTAGAGATTGTATGGGGAACTTAAACGTACCTTGCTCTACCATCTGGCCCCTAAGCGTTCACTAACTCGATCCCCGCATTCTTGCTCATGAAACCAGTGAACGCATCAATATATATGTACATATATATATTATGAACTGTATATTACATACGATATTGATGAATTATATAAGCCGACAATAACTCAAATATGCAAATATATATAATTGGAATTTTTGAATTTGAATTTGAATTAAAATATTTTGGGTGCCTCGGCACTGAGGCTATTTTGCACCCGTTACACTATACGGGGTCCAGCTCCTTATCATAACAAAAATAAAAGCGTGTCTGAAAACTAAAATTTCCTTACCTTGGTTAAAAGCTGAGGCTAAAAAAGGGCGCTCAGCACAAATAAGGACAAAACACAGGACGACACAGAATTATACTGGCCACGGGGCCAGTCGCCAGAGCCTCGTTAGTCTGCAGTCCAGGGTGTACTACGTGGAAGTGAGGTTGACTATTGGGTGCACTACGTGGAAGGAGCACCCCTTACGCCCCATTATGATTAGAGTTTAAAAATTTGTGTGTACGTATGTTTGTGTGGGTAGATTTCTTCGTCATTCGTCTTTTGGTCTTATCAAAAATTTGTGGTCGAGAGTCAATTATGTGTGAATATAAATTTAATCGAAGCAGAGGCCTATGATTGTTCTACATTTAAAGTAATCTCAAATTACTTATTATTAATAATAAATTATCCCGGTTTTACATTAAAATGAGTTATTTGTTATTTATCGAGTTAAATAAAACGTTAATATTAATTGGAGATAAATTAACAATAGTATGTTCAAATATCGGAAAATAAACATTGCCAAAAATTTCTTCAAGGTATTCTTGAATAGTTCTTTCTTCGTCATCTGCCTTTTGGTTATATCAAGAAATTGGGGTCAAGAGCCAATTATGAGTCAGAAAATACATAAATGGCTAACAACACCAATATCTTGATAACCTCCAAAACTTTCCTGTAGATTATCTTTCATATTTTCAGGCAATCAAAAACGTCGATTCCTTCTGTTTCTGTTTCCCAGAATACATAAAAGAAAAGATGTTCCAGTTTTATTGAGATGGACCTGCAGCAGAACTTTATACTGTGTTAAATAGTCATTTAAAAAGCATATACAAATTAGATATATCTCTCAGAATGTTAATCAAATAACATTATAACAAATATACATACTGAATATACGTATAATAAAAAATATAGTAACATAGTGCCTTTGAGAACAAAAATATTAAAGTTACATTCGAAATCAATTTGTGCCGATATAATTAAATAAATCTGCACAAAAAGAAATTATTTTAGTATTCATAATTTACGTGGTGAAGAAACAGAAGTTGTGGGAATTTAATTTTGTTTGAGTTGCTAAAGAAAAGTTTATTTTGAACGTTTTTAGATAT
Source organism: Lepisma saccharinum (assembly GCF_977018435.1). Lineage (NCBI taxonomy): Eukaryota > Metazoa > Arthropoda > Insecta > Zygentoma > Lepismatidae > Lepisma > Lepisma saccharinum. The sequence goes on from NC_139230.1 coordinate 206,087,391, forward strand.
GTACTACAAACGTAGTAGTTCATTTTTCTAATTATTTGTTGCGTTAATGATCAGACATAAAAGCTATTATGAGAACCACACGAAATTTAAGAAATTTTAGCTACAGATATTAAAATTGATTAACTTGAGTAGGTTTGCATTAATGTTCGTAAATACAAAATATGTTAAGACAATGCTAAAAATGACCATGTTTATATATATACATACATGCATATCAAATAATAAATAATAGAATACAATACACGTTTGGCGTATTACTGCTTCCTAACATCTATACTTGTAACTCGAATACATTTATTAAAAAAGAACAATAACGTCTTACGATTAGAGTAAGTAGCTACTTAATTAAACGATATATGTTATGCGTGATGATCAACAATATACGGGCCTCCCCGATGGCGCAGTGGTAGCGTCGTCGTCTTGTAATCAAGGGGTCCCGGGTTCGATACCCGGTGGAGGCACATAGTGGTTCGGATCCCACTTTAAACTGTAGGTCCAGTTCCGATTAGCCTTACTGTGCATAAAGTGGACTTAAAACACTAATTCAATCAATAATTCAATCAACAATATACACAAGGTTACGAACATAGAGAACATTCGCCATTTTACGTTTTATACGATGACCAATCAACAAAGAATATAATATCCAATAGTGCAGTTCAGCTCCAAGCTAACTAACTAATTAACTCTCTAGCCTTCCCAAACCCGAAGGTATATGGCTGCAGCAACACAGGTCTTCCATCTTGTCCATATCCTGAGAAAGATCAATGCACTCTTTTCCATCCCTATAGATTTCCTTTAGGTCCATCTCAACATTATCCCTCCATCCTCGTCTTGGCCTTCCTACAGGTCTCTTACCATCAAGTTTCTCAACAAGAATCCTGTAAACTCTTATTTCCTCTCCCATTCGTGCCACATGGCCTGCCTATCTAAATCTTCTTGATTTAATTATTCTAATGATATCTGGAGAGGAATACAAATTATGCAGTTCTAAATTATGTAACCTTCTCCACTCACCTGTTTCCTCATCCCTTTTAGGTCCAAATATTTTTCTAAAGATTTTATTTTCAAATATTATTAATTTATGTTCCTCTTTATGTTCAGCAACAAGGTTGCAGTATAAGAAAATATGAGTCATGCTGAGCAAAAAATGTGAAAAAAAGCTACTTATCATGTGAATTTACTATCCATATCATAGTTACTAAAATGAGGACCATAAAAAACGTGTAAGTAACACTATATATCGTCATTTTCTTGAATACCCGCATAACATAATTTCACAAATATGATTGATTGATTTGGTGTTTTAAGTTCACTTTACGCACAGTAAGGCTAATCGGGACTGGACCTACAGCTTAAAGTGGGATCCGAAACACTACGTGCCTCCACGAACCCGGGACCCCTTGATTACAAGGCAACGACACTACCACTGTGCCATCGGGGAGGCATTTTTCACAAATGAAAGGTAAAGAGAAAAAACAAGAAATGTCCATTTTTTTCGATTTTGAGGTTTACATCTCATTCTGTTGGTTGAAACTGGTACTAAACAACTGTACAAAAACCACTGGAATGAAATGAGAAATGTGCGTGTTATAGACGATCGAATATTTGGGGTACTGGGAAAGAACAAGGAAAGATTAGTATTAAAATGTCGTTTTCTCCAAAAACTCGTTTTGTGACATTCCTTGTTCTTTCCCCTTACCCTTCAAATATGAAAAAAAGTAAAATTGTTTTCGAATATATTCTTGTTGTGCACCCACGGATAGCAATAAAGGTCACAAAGACTTCGCATAAAATACGAAGAAATATCACTGGATTTCTGTTTGAATATTCACTGTCTCTCCAGATACAAACCAAGTATTATATGTGATCGACTAACCATTCTCCGTGGTGAAGTCGTTATGAGCATTTCATTTAGTTTATCCCTACATTGATATTATATTCATTGTGGCTAGTAACCTATATAGGTACAAAAACGACTAGAAATAACCACAAACAGAAATGCAAGTGCACATAGTTGACTTCTACATCACATAGTTGACTGCTGTGTTCAGTGTCCAACGTACAGTCTCGCTATGGAACGTTCTGAGTTCGAGCCCTGGTCTTTCACGAGTTATTCTAATCACCCTTCTTCCTCTCAATTAACCTAATGAGGTAGGAAAGCGACATAAAATAGAAGACAAACTAGAAAGTACAATTTAACGGGACTATAATAACTCGACCTAGGGTGGTCGGAACTCAGCCTTGTTCATACATACAGTTTCCAACACGAACATTGTAATCAAGGGGTCCCGGGTTCGATACCCGGTGGGGGCACATAGTGGTTCGGATTCCACTTTAAAATATAGATCAAGTCCCGATTAGCCTTCTGTGCATAAAGTGTACTTAGAACTCAAAATCAAATCAAATCAACCAACACAAACATTTCTCTTGCAAGAAAATGTGTTATTCGTCTATTTCTCCAAACAATAGTAATGATATAAATAGTAATTATCAAAAACTAAGTAACTAACTTACTGCAGCGATTGTAAAGTTAATTTTCAAATCATAATTTACTAGTACGGCCCACATATTTTTTTAAATGTAGTTTGGTGTATGCGTGCAGACGTCTTCATTGATTGATTGGATTCATTTGACTTCGCTTTTCTGTCACTTTTGGCTAGTCGCAAAAATGGTAATGAGTGATGATATGATGAATTTGATGAATAGACACTCACAAAGAACACCCGTGTCCTGGCCGGGATTCGAACCCGGCAACCCTGACGTCGTAGCGCGCAGTGATAAGAAAAGAGAAACGCCTTAGCGCCATATTTACATAGAACTCCGAAAGTATCTTAATTGGAAAAGCCACCGCCACCATCATGCATCCCTGAACTGACCTAAGGCAACAATTTCGAGCATCGGGCCTCCCCGATGGCGTAGTGATGGCGTCTTGTGGTGTGTCTTGTCCTTATGTGTGCTGAGTGCCTCTTTACCGAAGTCAGAATATAATAATAGTTAATTACTTACGGCACGACATTACAGTTATGATTATTTTAGTTCTGTTAACCTAAGTCAGAATATTTTAGTCTTCCAACGTTACAGTTATATAAGTTACATTTTAATTCAGATAAAGGGCTGGACCCCGTATAAAGTGACGGATGCAAAATAACCTAAGTGCTAACGCACCCAAATCTTTAAATTCAAGGTAAAACTATCAAATTTACAGGAGAAAGTACTTACGAAATTGAGTTTGTGTCTAATTTCGGAAGTTCGTAGAAGTGTTTTCTCGCATTTTTCAATGTATTTGACCGCTAATTCATGTTTTTTCTATAATAATGTCCGTCCGATGTACGAAAGCTGTTGCTTGCATTTCTATCCATGTACTTGAACCGGATGTTGCGAGCATCTGATGACGTAATCCCAGTGATCAGAACGCTACATTTTAAAAGTAGCTTCGCTACAGCTACAGCTACTCTTCCAAAATGTAGCTTCGCTACAGCTACAGCTACATTTACCAAAAAGTAGCTCGCTACGCTACTCCTGTTCGCTACTCGCTACTTCGCTACTTTTTGCGCTACTTCTGCATAAAAAAATGAAAACAACCATATGGGTATTAAAAAATCCCCTACTACTGGTAAATAGATTCTGTTATTAATTATCATGATTCCAGTCATTCCATAATTTTGATAGCAGTGTTACTTCAGTTACTTATTTTTACTATAGTTTTTAAGAATACCATACCTATGCAAGTGCCATATCAATTCAAATTTGATATATGAATATTGCAATTAGGGTGTTACGCAAATTAATTATTACAACTATACACAAATAAATTTTGGTAGGATTAAATATTTATGTTCACATCAACATATTTTTCTTGAGAATAAATATTTCATTTTTATAGACTCATATGAAGTCAGCATTTTGGATGAAAAGTACCTGGAGCCCTTTGACTACAAAAGGGCCCCAGGTTTGATACCCAACGGAGGCACATAGTGGTTAGGATCCAGTCTCGATCAGCTTATCTATGCATAAAATGGACTCAAAACAAAAACTAGGAAAGACGCCAAGTTAGGAGGATGAGATTCCCCTGCTCCTCCATTCCCCACTCTGCTCATCATTCATCATTCTTCCTCGTTCTCACAATTAGCTGAAAGTGGTATAAAGCGACTATATATAATAGAATATTTAAATAAACCATTCATCCTCATTGTCATGATTGAGAGAAGTGGAAGAATAGATGAGGAGGTAAACAGAAGAGGACAAATGGGTGGTGGACTATATCAAAGCGTTCGAAGATTAATATGGAACAGGGATGTACCTATGAAACACATACTATGTGCCAATAATTACGTAAGGAGCAGACTTTGACAATGACAGAGAGAGATAAAAGAAAAATGCAGGCAGTGGATATAACATTTTTAAGGAGTATATTGGGGAAGACTAGAAGGGATAGAATAAGGAATGAGGAGATCCGACAGACAGTGGGTGTAGTGAAGCTTCAGGACAGAATAGATAAGGCACAGATGAGATGGTTCGGACACATGAAGAGGATGGATGCAGAAAGACTACCAGTAAGAGATTACAATGCACAAGGAGTGGGAATAAGGTGAAAGAGGAGAACAAGATGTCGGTGGAAAGAGCAGATAGTGGAGAGTGTTAAGAGAAGAGGACAAGATTGGAACACCGTGGAAAGAGAGGAGTGGTGGAAGACCAGGAAAAAATGGAGAGGCTTGACTTCTATGCCGACCCAGCCAGAGGCAGGAAACAGCAAAGGATGATAATGATGATGTCATGATTAGCAAAAGTTACAGAAAAGGGACACAAAAGTAGAAGAAATAGATAAATTTGAAAACTAAAGAAAATTGTCGTTTCTGCAGGAAAGTCAAGAAATCGTACATACTTTCTGCAATATGATAAAATTATTGAGGAAACTGTCGTGTAAACCTGAGTGTTCTAAACGTATTGTAATTTTAAAATTTGTGAACAAATACTATCGCGAAAATAATTGTAATTCCAGAAACTCTATCATTCTAGTAACAATAATTTCTTGCTGGCGAGATCCTATATACTGACGATTATCAATGCTGTTAACGTACTGAGCCATTTATTGCTGGCACTATTCCCTTGTCAGTGCAGTGGAAAATCCATCGCTCGTTTTTGCACTGCAAGTTGCGTCTTACACAGCAATTAATGACATTTTGGTGTCTCTTACACCATGAATATCCACAGGATTTGTTCCGGGGGTGACGCAAACGAGGCACTTTTTTCCAGTGGTGCAGCTAGCGAGGCATGTTTCTCCCCAAAATAGCGATGCAGATAAAAAAACGTAGCTGTTAGCAGAAATATATTCATATATATCAGTTAGTTATCTGGATATCTGAATTATTCAGACACTAATTAAATAAATTAAGCAGATATCTTTAATCTACAATCTAGATAATCTGTATCTCCATGTAATAAACTGTCTTTATGAACCTCCTGCAAAATTAAGGGTTATTGTCGATTTTTTTCTGACGCTGTTGTCACATTCAAAATTCACCTCAAAATGCTGAGAAAAAATGTAGCTGTAGCGAAACAGCGAAATTTTCGCTACAACTACAGGAATTTTGTAGCTTCGCTACCGCTACAACTACAATTTTCAAAAAGTAGCGTCGCTACAGCGACAACTACAAATTTTGTAGCTAGCTACAGTAGCGACGCTACAAGTAGCTCGCTACTTCTGACCACTGCGTAATCCCCGGTAAGTGTTTCCAAACACACAGATTTTTCACTATATTGCCCAACCTAAAGCAACCTAACCTAACCTTACCGTGATGGTGCGTGGGGCTATCGTGGATGGTTTTTGGGGCTATTCGTGGATGGTTATACGATCCAGAATCGTTTTTGGGGCTATGCGTGAATGGTTTTTGCGGCTATGTGGGAATGGTTTTTGGGGCTATTCGTGGATGGTCATACTATCCTGAATGGTTTTTGGGGCTATGCGTGAATGGTTTTTCGGGCTATGCGGGAATGGTTTTCGGGGCTATGCGGGAATTTTTCTGTTAATAAGGTTGAAACACTGCTTTGCCGTTTGAAACACAACGCTAGTCAAGATTTGCCAGCCATTTTGCGTGTTCAGGAAGCGAGAAAGGAGCGAACAATAATTACTCGATATGTCGACAATAGATACTAATTTCGTTTAAAAAAAAAGAATCGAAATTCCTTGTTAAACAATCTTTCGCAATGCAGAATAAGTAAGTACAAATGTAAACAATTACAGAATAAACGAGTTACAGAGGATTCCCGGCTTTGATAGTTTTATCAAATTCAAATTCAAATTAAAACACCAACTCAATCAATCAATTTTGAGCATTACCTCAAGTCCAAACCTGAAAATCGATCTTCTCTTGTTCCATTACCAATCAGCTGCGGTCCCTTTGGTTGTAGTCCATGAGGAGCTGCAAAGCCAACAAGAGCCGTGCAAATAGCTTGGAACACATAAAATCAGCGAGTCATTCTGTTTTGCGTCCAGGGCACGCACTCTCCGGGTACCGAGGGCGATAAACGATCGTTGGTCTTGCTTTATGGTTCGAGCGCTTGGCACCAAACAATGCAATAATTCTCAGATTTTCACGTAACCAAGGTGCGAACTCAAGGCCGGAAAAATAAAAGTTGGAGAATGCAAAACTGTGCTATTATAGACATTGGAATTTTATTATTTCTTGCCAGGAACGGCATTGGACGTAGCTAGAATAACTGGAGCTGCTATGAGAGGAGGGAGGGGGTGATGGCGTAAGATGGAATTCCTCAGTGTGGCTTTAAATAAACCACCAAGAGAATTTTATTTCTTGAACAAAGAACTTCATCGTATTTGTACCTTTGATCTGTCGCTTTTCTGCCTCTGCAGGTTAATCGTGGCGAAAAAGACAAATCGCTAATTGATAAAGTAGAAGGAACAAACCTAATGAAACCCAGGATGAGAACTCAGCCCCATTGGTAACCTTCGCTAACCATTGTACGTACCACGGCCACGGATGATGGAAGAAGATTTGTCATGCTGAGATTGTTAACTTGAAAATTTGTATTTTTTTTTTTATTTTTCGATAATTTTTGATTGGATATAGCCGCGGTAGCTCAGTCGTTAGTCGGCCGCCGTGGCAGAGTGTTCAGTGCATCGCGCTACGAAGCCAGGGGTTCTGGTTTCGAATCCTGGCTAAGACATGGATATTAGTGCTCGTCCGCAATGATAAAAACCGAGAATATAGTAAAAAATTATAAGTGTGAAAGTTGAGAAAATGGTGAATACTACCACATAGCGGTATTCCTTATATTAAAAAAAAAGTCGTTAGGTCGTCTGACTACCATGCGAGAGACCCGAGTTCGATCCTCGGCGGGGGGGGGGGGGGAACCGGGATTGTTTTCCACCTGTTCAAGCTGCTCCGGTGCCCACCCAGCGTCGTATAAAGTGGGTACGTGGAGGAAAGTCTAGGGGTAGAGGTGGCGAGGGGCGTGGTGCTGATCACATCACCTCCAACTTCGGCTGTGATCAAGAAAGTGTGGGACCCTAACTCTACACCCCCATATGCCTTCATGGCGTCGTGCAAAGCACAAGGGAGCACACTTTTTACTTTTTTTTTTGGATTAATTCCATTTTTCTATTTTTGATATATTTTCTTTATTTTGTGTGGCTCTTCTGTCTCTTGGTTCATCTCAAGAGTGATGAAATTAAATGATTAAATTAGAATGAGAATTAGAAATCTTTTATTCAGGTGCGAAGTTCAGCCTGTGGATGCTATACCACTTAACTTAAGGCGAGGAGGGACAATTTCTTTCTCGCTGGGGCAGCTGCCGATCACTGTTGCCAATTTCGCTCTTTCGGAGCCAGATTTGGCTCTTTCGTGCACTCGTTTGACTGTGAACTGTGGCAACCGCCCTCTACCCCACCATGATGCCACCACTGGCTCCGGCCTATAAAGACCAACCTTTGCCATGAGTGTACATTTTGCACGTGGCGTGATATTCATATATAGGCTGCGTCAACCACCCTCCTCTTTCCTCCCCACGTATTTTTATATGTAGTGCTGTGGCTAAGGTGAAGATGACAATATTATTATCCGGGAATTCTTTATTTTCGATTTCATATGAACATCATTGGATTATTGAGATGGATGATGCTACCAAATCTAGGCGGTGAAATCTAAGAATAAATTGCCATCACTTTAAAGCTAACGGTAATAACAGCGCCCCCACACCTCTGACACCTAAAATTACCCTAGGAGGCACTTTATGTAGCCTTCGTTAACCTAGCTCCTTAAAAGTCATCTTTAGCTCTATTAATGGTGAAATGTAGCTCTTTTATGCACATCAGGTTTGGCAACACTGCCAGGGTGGCCGTATGAGGCAAAGAGAAATGCATTAGGTTGATGGGACCATCATTTTATTCGTTCTCTCGGGAATATCAAACATCCAATGTCGTAGAAAAGTACATGAACAGAAAAGGACACGATGTCATAGTAGAAGGAAAAGTCGAAACTCGCATTTGATTAGCCGTAATTTGAAGTTGAAGTTAATTTCCCATAAGGAATACATGGGATTCTGTAAATACTTATTAATCGTATTTTTCAAACATCGTGTCTAGCTTACTAATAAACTTGAAAAACAGTTTCGACTTGGAACATGGAGAGAAATTCATACTCTCTTGCATACTAAACCCTTTTTTAAATAGCAGTGCCCAATCCGACGATATTGAGATAAATGCTCAACTAGTGCGTAGTTGTCCCTCCTCGCCTTAATGAAACTTATTAATGGATACCCACAAAAGGAAAGCGCATACCCAGGTTAAGATTCGAAATCGAGGCGGTATTGAAGAATTTGAACCAATTATTTTAGGTTGCTACTATCATTAAGAATCACTTCTATGTTCAACACCAGACTCGCTCGTTTTCCAAGATTTGTTTGTTTATGAATCAGAAATGACTCTTTGCACTTATTCTTATTGACCAACACCATATCGATCAATATTATTATTGAGGCCTCCCCGATCTAATCAAGGGGTCCCGGGTTCGAAACCTGGTGGAGGCACATAGTGGTTCGGATCTCACCTTTAAATTGTAGGTCCAGTCCCAATTAGCCTTACTGTGCATAAAGTCGACTTAAAACATCAAAACTATCAATATTATTTTAAAATTATTTTTCCACTGTTTTGACCATCTGAATGAACTGCTTAGATATACGTACGTACTGACCGTAAGACGCCAGCGTTGTTCAATATTTCATCTGAAGCTTCAAAAGGGCTTTTCTAATAAAATGACATTCTTAGGATTCTTGTGACTGTTTGAAATATCATATAACAATTCCGTGTCGTAGGTTGATTACAGAAAGATTGGGATGAGAGGAGCAAATTGCTGGAAGCCTATGGCTGTTGTTCGACTTTCAGATTAATTGATTGATAGGTTTGTTGTATTTTACTTCGTGCTTATGGAATTCTTGGTTAATTGCGAAGATGAGATGAATGGTGATACGATTAAATAGATGAAGGATGAAGCATGAAGGGACAATCACAAACACATATGGACAGCACACAACTCAAGTCCCATGCGTCTAGACACCAGAGCATTGTTATTCTGCAAATGTAGTCCAGGGTGTACTAAGTGGAAGTGAGGTTGATATTTTGGTGTTTAGAGAGAGGGTCGCCCCCTACAGCCCTCGACTGTCCGAGAATTCAGTACTAACCGGATTAGGTGAATGTTTAAGGTGATGGACTTGTAGTCTGAAGATCACAAGTTAAACTCCTATGCCTACGACGACTATCACCGTCTTTCTTAATTTCCCTCAGCCTCGCAAATGCTTGGATTGAAGGCATCGGATCAATGGCGGAGGTAGAAAAATGGAATGAGAAAGCAGGGGGAGACAATATTTTCTGAGGGACTGTTACGTTTAATAATATCGCCTGATAGTACACAAAAAGTACATGTTTTGGGTAAAAGAACTTTAATTCATCTGTTTTTCTTATTTGTTTCGGGTAAGATAGGTCCCCTCCATCCTGTGGTGTTTTCACTGACCCGAATGATGCTTTCGTTGGAACTTTGTTTTAAGTCCACTTTATGCACAGACAAGCTAATCGGGACTTGTCGCTTCCGTGTCGCTCAGTCTGGGATGTTTTCTCAATACCGCGCATCCTGTTGCTTCGGTCTGTTGTTTGTGAATGCGCGATGACTCTCTTGCTTTAGACTTACGGGGCCCGTTTGCTGCTTGGTGTGAATTCTCCTTGTCGCTTTTATCCTGTCACCTGTCGCGTGTTTCTTGTTGCCTCTCGCTTGCCGCTCGTCGCTTGGGTCTGAAAGCTTACCTTAATCTCTCAACCAGCCCCAGTGTGGACTTAACCCTAGTTTACTCGAGGTGGAGGGCTCTCAGGATCACTGCCTCTATTTTTTCGAATTCTTATCTGTGAAAATTTTCATAAAAATTTGAAAATAAATTACATTTTTTCCTAGAGTGTTCATAATATTTCTGTATTACTTTTGTTCATATAACGAGAAACGTAATGTAAATAGGAGACAAAATGCACTAGATGGGCCTATCAGGCCTATCTTTGAGTGCGTGTCATTCGGGACACTCATGCCAGTGGGAGTGTAAGTACAATTGGTTGGCAATGGTGGTAATTTTTGTAATTATTATAATTAATAAACAACTGCACCTCTATAAACAAAGAAGCATCAATGAAAAATTATTATGTTTTTATGAGTTTTAGTGAATGGTAAAATATGTGTGTGACACTCATACAATTTCTTCTTTTGTTTCTTATTAACGATGGTAATTTTTGTAAAAAAAAAGGTAAAGTGCTCCCCTGTGCTTAGCACTACGCCATGAAGGCGTAAAGGGGGTGTGGGGGTAACGCCCCACACTTTCTTGATCCGGTCGTGAGTGGGAATGATGTGATCAGCATCACGCCCCTGACCGCCTTTACCCCCCAGGGTTTCCCCCAGGTACGCATGTTATTCGACGCTGGGTGGACGCCGGGGCCGCTTCCAACGTTAGAAAAGTTCCCGGATTTGAACCGGCCGGGGATCGACTTTAGCTTGGTAGTCAGACGCGTTACCGACTGAGCCACCGCGGCCATGGTAATTCTTGTAATTATTATAATTAATAAATAATTGCACACATACGTATAATCAACAAAGGAAGCAGTGATTCAATCAAAAAATTGTTTCTTGAATTTTAATGATAGAAAATACTGTGGGCCTGTGAGGCACCCCCTCAGGTAAGTAAGTTTCTCATACGACATGGGTAAGCTAGCGTTAAGACCAGAGTTGATCACCCTCCGGATGGCTTGTGAGGGTGAGGGTGAGGGTGAGGGTGATGGTGAGGGTGAGGGTGAGGGTGAGGGTGATGGTGAGGGTGAGGGATGTTGATTCAAAACGAACACCTCTGGTTAAGCCTCTAATAAGTCACTGCAAGTCTTCTGTACGCCTTAAGTTATTTCAGTATGGATTCGTGACTATCGCCGGAACCAGAGCTGCCATAATTGACTTTCCAGTGCTTTGTCTCCTGTGGTACGGACGGGTGTTTTCTCGTAGAGATCGGTTTCCATGGCTTCTTCTTGCCGGGTGCATTTCTGGTTCGATGCCAGTATGTACGTGCCGATAAGCCGGACGTGAACTTTAATAGGCTGTTTGCTCGTGTTTATTGCGTTACATACGTTACCCCAATCACGGTTAATTTCCCTCGCTTCCGTCTACTGGACCTGCTCGGGAATGGTGTAAAGCACTTAATGACACGCAGTTTGACATTTATTGCGCTATGGCATTTTTCAGGAAGGACAAAGTATGATTTTTACGCCCCCGTAGTTAAGTCGGATTGTGTAATTTTAGTTCCTTCAAGCAGGATACTGTACTGGAATAATAATAGGTGTTTCTTTTTTCATTTTCTACGTGTACATGTTTCTTTATGTGGTTGGTTGAGAGAGTGGGGGTGTATTGGAAGGGCGGGATTTTAAACATCACGCCCCCTAGACCCCTCCCACATGGTATTTCTGTGGATTTTGTATGATCTATTTCAATTTCTTCTTCTACTTGGAGGTAACGAAAGCCCGATCTTCGACTACAAAAATTGTTTACTTCAATTTCTGACTTGGTTATTTTGCATCGCTTTTCTACCTCTTGGGTTAATTGCGAAAATGAGGATGAATATTGATGTGATGATTGGACAAACACAATGGCACATCCATGCCTTGACGAGGGTTCGAACCACGTTGACCACTCTCCACGGAGGCTGTCATGTCAGTCAGAATAACGCTTCTCTACACGAACCCCCGCCCCCCTCTGTCTACTTTTTCACAATTTACATTCAGTTTGTTGAACAATTTGTTAGAAGCAAATGTTTATGCATCCCATATGAGAATATTCTAGTGTCTCAACTGCAGTGCCAACTGACAAATCAACAGTCAGTTTCAGTCAGATTCAGTTGTTCGTACAAGCACGAAAAATGAAACCACGAAATCCGGTTCCCTTTCCCATTTTTTAAAGAGTGGTCCTAAATATGTCCGAGCAAGCGAAAGCAACAATTTAAGATCAGCAAATGATTAATTAAATGGACTCTAAAGGAGAGCAACGTGGCTAAGCTACAAATCCAATACCATCGAAGAGCTATGAAGAGCAGTGATCACCGAGTGCAAAATGTGTTAGGTATGAATCAGCTTTTCCTTTATAACACCATTAAACCTTGTTTCCATGATATGAAAAACTCAATATGCTGACCAAGGCAGTAATTTATTTTATTATAAAACATAAACTAAACCTAACGTTTCAACCTTCTAGCAAGGTCTTCTTCATTCATTTGTACTTGGTGCAGAGTCTGAAGAAGACCTTGCTAGAAGATTGAAACGTTAGGTTTAGTTTATGTTTTATAATAAAATAAATTACTGCCTTGGTCAGCATATTGAGTTTTTCAGCTTTTCCTTATTTATTTTATTGAAGTGCTTTATTTTAATTCGCTTCTTGTGCCACTTTTGGCTAATTTGCGAAGATGAGGATGAGTGATGATATGATGAAATTGATGAATGGACACTCACAAACATCTATCGCCAGACCAGCATTCGAACCCGGGACCCCTGGCATCGTAGCGCGATGTGCGCTTTTTCTTATCGTACAAAGAGAAGGCCAACAATGCTATATAGTGTTTTTCGTTCAACAGTGTATAGTGAGAGTGTCGCTGTGAACGTGCATTCTGAGGTGCTCAGAGCATTTGAATAGTTTATTTCAGAAACCCCCTATCGACCAGTTTTGGCGAAAACGACATTTTTACACTTTCATATATCCCTTGCCAAGACGCATCATTTGATGTAGAAACCGCTCATGTAACCGCATCCCTATCGCAGGTAAGTGGCATTGAAATATCCGTTTCCTGCATAAACCCCTCAAGCGCCGCGACATAGAGGCTTTCTGCAGTAAATACGTAACTTCAGTTGGTAGAGTAAGATTATTTCCATAACATCCCTGACTGTTGTGCATTTGCAGCTTGGGAGCGAGTCACAACTTCCGAAGCAGCCAATCAACAAGCGAGCTACCGAAGTCATTCCAACCCGGCACCAATCGCGGACCCTCTTCCTCACGCTCCTCGCTGTCGGTAGGCTCACTAGCTAGACTCGCGCAGTCAGCCAGAGCTGTTCCGAAAATAATCTGACTCTACCAACTGATTCAATCGCGGGATCCGTACAGTTGGCAATACTGCGTTGTATCCGAGAACAACCTACGTACAGTGTTCTCCCGTGGAGTGGTGTGTTTAGCATTGTCGTGAATTGTTGCCTGAACTAAGTTCCTTCTCAGCTACCCTTAGCAAATGCTTACCCAGCAGGAAATTTCCCCATAAACAGAAAGAAACTAGACGATATTCGTAAGTTGCTGGATTACATACACATGCGGATATGAAAGCTTCTACAACATTCTGTTTGGGCCAAAAACAGATGCTGAATGCTTCAACTAGGACTATGAGGAAGATTAGGACCGTTTTTGTTCTCTGAAAATATGAATCTTTTATCTGTTAACGTGGAAGATTTTTTCTTTTGTTCCCCTTACGTTTAGCTCAAATAATCTGAATAATTATTGTTCTGAAGAAAACAATATATTTCTCTTTTCAACCTTTTTCATTTTCGTCACGCTCAATGTCATCTATTTCATGAATAAAAAATAACAAATGTATTATTTGTGATTCGTTGCGATTTTCTCCCTCCATAAACAAAATAAGAACAAATGAGCATTATAAAATTGCGTAGATAATGGCACTAAATAAATGTACAAAAGTGGTTTACTGCAGAACCCCCCCCCCCCTCCCACGTGAAAATTAGAAAAATAATTATTCCCCTGCTACTAAATATCGGAACCTCTCAAAAACCACGTAAAAGTGTTTGGACAATGGTTCTTAAAGTTTGACCAATTTGTTTTACTGCGCTCAAATATTATGTAGGACAATAGCTCATTTTTCTTTCTCACAAACGATATTTTTGGAAATAGGGGTTTCTGAAATAAACGATTCATTTAGTGTTGAAAGAACATTGATTGATTAATTTGGTTTATTTTACTTCGCTTTTCTGCCACTTTTGGCTAATCGCGAAGATGAGGGCGAGTGACGACATGATGAATTTGATGAATGGAGACTCATAAAGAACACCCATTCGAACCGGGAGCCCTGGCATCGTAGCGCTGTGTGATAACCACTCCGCCAAGGAGGTCGGCTGAAGAAGAAAGATTTGCCCAGCGAGACATGAGCTCACCGGACACAGTTGCCAAATTATCTACAAATATTTATCAATGTTTTGAGGGTGTTTGCAAAAAACTTAGTGACATACAATGCTGATATTGAAATTCATACGTTCTTTTTCAGACTGGAATATCAATTTGGAAGCTATTAAAATGATGCAAAAACTTTTTTAGTAGCTATTAATTTAAATTCGTGGAAAAATGGCATTAAACAATCAAAATTCAACACAACAATACCAGTAACAGGACTTGAGACGGTAAGAAAGTTCCACTCACCTTCTCGATGGACAGGAATCACAGGTCTGCTGAAGTTCCTGTGTTTTGCCGCCAGCCCTTCAGACACGCGCAATACGCGCCCACACATATATGTAACTGGTAGTTTCGTTCTGCAAATTTTCTGCACAATAAACATGGACATGCCTCGTGCATTTACTACCCGTTTACAAAGCACCCATTAAAAAAAGCAATCAGCCGATCAGAAGAATGTTGGTTTTGTTTTTCCTTCCCGAAAGATTTTATGCATCTCAGCTGGGCTGAAATCAATTCTCGCACAATTTATTTCTTGAACGAGAGATGGAACTATCACATATCTCCTGCGCAAAGTCTAAATCATAACGACAAATAATATATTAAAATGAATTATTACAACTACTACTGCATCATAGCAACTTGGCTCAAATTATGTGTTTTTCTTATAATAATTACATTTCTGCTTTGTATTCAAATGAAAGGTAATTTTCACTTAAAAGTTTCAATGTGGCCCATTATATTGATTACATCATTAGATGTATTATGTTATAGCCACGGTAGTTCTGTCGGTATGACGTCTGACTAGTACGTGGGAGAACCGGGTTTGATTCCCTGGTTGGCAATCTCATGCAGGATCTTTTCCATCCCAGCATAACGTTAAGCCGCTCTGGAGTTCAATCAGACTCTGATTTATGAATACAAGAGCGTAACTCTGATCACAAGATCTCAATTAGTTCGAGAATGTGTGGAGTCATACCACCACATCCACTGGAATTTTATTACATATAGCTGGTACGGTAGATTTACGCAGCTACTTCATTTTGATTAGAATATATTCTGTTTAAATCCGATTTTTGATGTACTACAAAAAATAATAAACAGAGACCATGGATAGTGTCCCACAGGGCAGATTATTTTAGCAAGTGCCCCTACTCCTGTCACCAATATATTTCCAAATCTTAATCTTCCAATATATTGAAGAGGGCCACTGAGCGAAATCTGGAAAGCTCTACTTTTCCACCTCTCTCCACTCTGACCAACGACCCTACCATTCAGCGACAATGATGTATTCCACAGAGAATAAGTTCATTCTTTTAGCTGCATACCGTTGCGTATGTAATCCTGGCCTCACATCCTCTGCAGACTTTCCATGGAGGATAGAGGCTGACCTCTCGTTGAGATGTGAGATGCAAAGGATCTCGCTCTCAGTTGTTAGTAAGAATTCATCAAGTATAGTGGGTGCGGGATCGTGGAAGTTCTAGGCGACGTATAACTTAAGGCGCGAGACGCCCCAGTAAGTTGCACCTCGAACCCAGGACCTTTCATGGATGTTCATCACGATCGGGTCTAAGTAAGTGTGGAGAGAACTTCGCTCTGGCATTCCTCTTCTTGACAGAATAGGCCAAATCAAGTTATAAAATGGAAACCTCTCGCATTGCATAATTAGCTACATCCCTTGTGACTAACGATCCCCTTGTAATCAACGGGTCCCGGGTTCGATACCCGGTGGAGGCACAAGTGGTTCGGATCCCACTTTAAACTGTAGGTCCAGTCCCGATTAGCCTTACTGTGCATAAAGTGGACTTAAAACAGAAACTCAAACTCTAACGATCCCCAAGTTAATAACGAGTCACACTTCATGGTGGAGATGCGGATCACTGCATGGTAAAGATGCAAACAACTTCCACTAATTATTATTTTTTCATTACGTTTGACTTTCAACCCTCCAACCCCTGTTGAAGATACAAGCATTCTATGCTAAATTGTAGTTACTCAACCCAACACTTCAAAGTGGAAATGCGATTACCGCTCAGGTTATCCTTGTTCAGGATTCCCAAGTTGTCAACAACCACAAAAGATAATAGAAATTCAACTTACAGTGTAACGTTCAAATTAAACTACTTATCTTTCACCATATTCCAAGAGTACAAGACGCCGATGTTGCTGTGGAGAGTGTTCTAATACACAATAGCTTCACAATAATAAGAAAAAATAGCGATGAGGATTGCGTGCGTAAAGAGTACATTTCCATCCAATAGCTCATGCTCAGTATGGAATGTAAAATGTAGTTTCATCTTGTTTGGCTCTGCGAGGAAGAATATAAAAGTTTTATTTCTTTTGTGGTGGTTATGGGTTTGTGATTTTTAATTTAAGAGTATCTATAAAAGTTCACTTTTATGTTCAGGTATGTCGACATGGAAAAATAAAATGCTGCTAGAGAATTTGTATGTAACTACACATTGGATGGTCCCTATGAAGATAAATTTTTTTCATCAGAACGAATAAGGAAGTTCCTCCTTTAGTTTCTGATGAATTTTTAAAAAATAAACGTCACTGGAGAAGATTGTAGGGAATTAATGTAAAATTTTATTAATCTGGAAAACTAGTAGTAACTTGGTGGAGGAAATTATATTCCTGGAAATTAATTAATTTTATCTCAAAGACGAGAATGATCAAGGTAGTTTATTCTTTCAATAGAAAAAGGTTGAATTTTCACCAAGTGAACAAATACCACCACTTTCCTGGATATTTTTAATCGTTGCGATCAGTTTTGAGTCAAACTTACTATTTCTTTGGTGAGTCTATTATATGCTTTTCATAATATTCATTTCTCTATATTTCTAAGACATTTAAGTCTTATTTTAATATCCCGTAATAACTTTAATAGCTCGTTCGATACGGGTTAGAAGTACCGAGGTGAATACATTGATTAACATCGTAACATTGGTAGATTAAAATTGTATTTCTATTTTACTTCGCTTTTCTGCAATTTTTTATTAATCGTGACGATAAGGATGAATAATGATTAGATGAAACTTGATTACTTCACAGGTTCCCATTCCTAGGTATAATGTGAAGGCATGGAAAATATTCCATTTTAGAACAACACACACGAATTTCCTGTTATTTAATGCTAAATTTCAACAAATAAGTGTCATTTCTTTGTTTTTCTTAGAATTTATGAGAATTTTAAAAACATTATTTAAGATTAGATAATAATTCCGAAACATGTGAAGCTCTGGACCTTGTTCTGGGCTCATTTTGAATTTAATGGAACGGAAAATCAGGAGTTCGAAATCTGAAAATTGCTAACAAAGATAGGCTGCATGTATCAATTTTTATGCTCTATCTTGACCCATTCCAACCAGCAATAATCATCTCCCACCTCCTTGATATAGAAACAATACAATTGAATATACATAACCATACTTATAGAGTACCACTTCAGTTCAGATCATTTTAATGTCCCATTCCTACATATAAAAATGTCTTTAAAAAATTCATGGCAAAGCATTTATTTGTAATATAATTAGCTGTACCTAATGACGCTGTTCAAGCACTGAAAGTACTTTTATTACACATATAAAACCGAAATTTCAGCCAAGGTTTATTTTCATATGTAGTGGTATTAAATGTAGAATGTAAGTACATGCGTGACTTTTAGGGTGACATGCCAATTCTTCGTCCTCCGTGGCGGAGTGGTTAGCATAGCGCGCGCTACGATGACAGAGGTTCCAGGTTTGAATCCCGGCCTGGACATGGGTGTTATTTGTGAGTGTCCCTTCATCAATTTCATCATAATCATCACTCACCCTCATCTTCGTAATTAGCCAAAAAGTGGCAGAAATGCGAAGTAAAATTAACCAAATCAATCAATCAAACATTCCCATCTCACTCAAAGACCTTGTGAATCCAATCCAAAATCTAACTGAATGTGAAAGCGGGTTCAATGCAATAAACCGAACTTAACTGATTAGATAAATCATTTAGAAGTTTTAAACCTACTTTTCCTTTCAATAAATAGACCCCCAGTGCATTGTATTCATATACATTTTGAGTTAGTGCGTTTACTCACTGATTATATTTAAAGAAAAATATATTATAAAACACTTACGTGAGTGAGTATAGTTGTTTAAAAACTTCTTGAAAACGACGTTTCGTGGAGCAACGCTCCACTTCTTCAGGTTTCCTTTATCAGCACATAAAATACCTCATCAAGTAAAAAAATCCAGGATTATGTAAAAAGGTTTTGGGTTAAAAACGTAAAATTACATGACTGTTAAAATGCCATAAAGGCTTAGCGATATTTTAAAAGAACTGTGTTCCCATCCTACCCACACGGATTGAATAGCTGCTGTAGCGTCCAAATGCTACATACCCTCTAAAGTGTTTTTTTTTTGTTCTCATGCAGAAAAAAATGCAAGAAGTTGGATCAGGTCTAGGCATCACAGTGCCCTTGACAAGCAAACTGGCAAACCATAGAACCTGCAGTGATTCTCATTTCTCTCGTACAATTATCTGATTTTCTTACAGTTTGACTTTAGGGTTTAACTTAAAATGGCGTTGTGTTTGCGTTCCATTGGATATCAAATTAGATTTTAAGCAATTAGTGTCTAATTCTAAGTATACCTAATACATAGGTAAAAATAAGTCCTCCTCCCTCTGATAAAATCACAAACCGCACTGTTTTAATGTGTAGGAAGCATTTCATCTCACATGGGAATGATATCGCGATGAGCCGAGTCGAGAATTGCCACAACCTCATCTCGTCTCCTGTGTGGTGAGGTCCTTCTCGTTCTTGTTTCGCATCAGAAATTATTAAAACTATTTCTAGATTCACTTCATGCTCAGATAGGCTAATCGGGACTGGATCTACAGTTTAAAGTGGAATCCAAAGCACTGTGCATGTGAGACCCCTTAATTACAAGGTGAGGTATCTCGTCCTGACCCACGAAATGTTTAGTATAAGCAACATGTACATTGTGTCACCACTCTTACAACGTACAATATCTCATAAAAGCAATAACTTTAGTTAGTTTTCTGCTTTACATCTTGTTTCGACAGTACGAACCATCGAAATATGGAATTTTATCCTGAATAGATTAAAACGGGCAGCACAGGCTTGCAATTGTCACTACTGGATTTACTTTGCAATCACAATAAATAAAATACACAGCTAATTTGAAAAATAAATTAGATATACACTTGATATGTCTGAAGAAGACATAGCATTTTAAATTTATTTTAAGCAATTTCTTCAAACATGATAACCAGAGTTTCCAACGAGATCGTCTCTTACATCAAGTATCGTCTCGCTTTGATTTTGCAGAGATTTATTTCATTCTCGTCTTGAAATTTGAGAGAAAACAGATTTTTCTTTTGTTAGTAACATCTGTATTTTCAACAAATCTCTTAATACGAGATATATAGGTTTAAGTATAGTTTTCCGAATACCCTTTTACAAATTTATGAAAATTATGGGCGAGGTACAAGAGTAGATTGTACCCCCCAAGTTGGCCAGTCGTGTCTAGTCTCGTTTGTGTAAATATTTAGTTTCGGAAAATTCCATTTGAAAAATTCAAAAGAAAAGGAGGTCAGTCATATACTCTTCTGACTAAGATTTATATCTTATCTTCGAATAGACGCGACCGTTTCTTAAGAAAAGGGTACCCCTCTTATGCAAGAGAACATTCGGCTGGAGAGTGATTTTCTGAGAGTAGGCTAAACTTTACCTGATTCCACTGTTCCACACACATTTTAAACAATTTTCATCTCCTTAAAGAAGTTTCCAAGAACAAAGGTCAATGAAGTAAATCATAGCAAGCACAATGTAGTAGAATAAGTTTACAATGGTTTGAATTTCTGTGGTAAGGAAGATAATGCTTATAAGTTATAAACAATTTAAGCTTTTTTTATTGAGCTAATAGAAAATAGGTTATTTTAACAGTAGCACCTTGCGTCTGTAAAATTATCTAAGGGGCGTACAGGGGGTACAGTACCCCCTTCAAAAATTTAGGGGGTACAATGTACCCCTGTACCCCCCGTTCCTGCTCCACTGTATGTATGTATGTATATATATATATATATATATGCACTCTCTTTATTTACGTTTTCCTTTGTATATGCTATTCTTCTTTACAGTGAATGATCTTTCTGGGTATTAATTTTGGAGGCCCAGTCCCGACCAGCCTTTCTGTGCATATTGTGGACTTAAATGCAAAACTTAAACAATCAATAGTTGGTTAATCGATCTCTTACCTTTTCGGTAAACCTCGCTGAGACTCAATATTTCCTGTAATTTCAGAAGAAAAAGGTTAGTTTAAAAATGTGCACGTAGACACCAGCCGACAAAGAAATATAGGTATAAATATACACAAGAACCTTAGAACTATGAGTATCCATCCTTTTATCCACACTCATATGCACACGCATGACAAAGCACAAACATGTAGTACATGGGTGCAACAAACTGGAGAAGGGACACTCATATTCACGCATAACCATAACCTACACTTCCCAGATGGCGTATTAGTAACGTCACCGGCTTGTAATCAAAGGGTGTAGGCGTCTTTCCTCGGTGGAGGCACATAGTGGTTCGGATCCCACTTCAAACTTTAGCGCAGTCCCGGACTTAAATTCAAGAACTCACCTATATGGGCTATCCACGAGTGAACGAAAACATATCGAACGGCAGAATCGATTGTGGAACTGTAGCACAGCAACTTCCGGTTCACGGCGGCCGGGTAATTCAAGCGCGTACTTGCGGCCTTTCTTCTCGTTTTGTATGTCGGTGAAATGGATCATATGAAAGCACTTGACGACGAGGAGAAGAGATATCTGGGCAAAGTAGAGGCCTTTCCATATCCATTGGATGAACAACTAGGAAGTAATAAGGCATTATTCCAGGATGAGATCCATTTGCTGACCGTCGTTGCATTTGGCGATATTTGTAGCCTACATATTTTTAATAGAAAGTAAGTTTTCTTACACACCGAGAGCGCTTAAAGCATGTAAATCTTTGAATTTATGTTTTAAGTGAAAAAGTGCGAAATGTAAGGACATATAATAAGCGGAGAAAGGAGCTTTTTTTCTTCTTTCTTCAGTCAGGGCGAGCCAGAGGGATGCGGTAATCACACTTGCTGGTTTCGTTCCCGTTTGAACGCAGAAATACAAAACGCTCATTGTAATTTTCAGTAAATTTTCTGCTATTTGTGTTAAACATGACGATGAAGATGAATAATAAACTGGAAAAATTAATGATGGGACAAACACTATGACACACCATTGCCTGACCAGTGTTCAAACCTTGGACCTCTTCTCTATCATTGTTGAAGAGATTTCCATTTCATGAGACGAAAAAAAATTAATAATAGTGCCCGCACTTAGTTTTCTGGTTACACAAAAAAATATTTCCTCTGGTTATACAAAAATTTATTTCCTCTGGTTTGGTTACACATTTTTTTAATCTGGTTTCACAAAAATTTTATACAGTTCGTGTATTCTTCAAGAACGTAACGCGTACCTGACTGACTCTGACCGAACATCTTTTGAAAGGAAAAGTAATATTTTTGCTCATATCACTAAAACAGAGAGAAAATCGAGATTTGAATGACTTCTCTTCTACCTTTAATGAAGTGCAAGGGGTGCGGGACGCAAAATTTTTGGTTGGAAAGGACGGGGTATTTTTCAAGTCCTGACGTTCAAATCGGAAAAAATAATGTTATTTCTCGACTAAATTACGAGATTATAGGGGCGGAAATATTCAAAATTACCCGATACAAGAAATGTTAATTATACACACAATTTCACCCTCGGGTGATGATTTATTTTGCATTTCTGGAATAAAAACTGCTAATTTCAATAAATTTCGGACATTTAGTACAATAAAATATGTAGGGAAAAAACTGTATTATTTTTTCCGAAGTCTGGATCGGAACGGAATTTCTTTCAGGTCCCGACTTTTTGGGTTCCTGCACATCCGTTGTCATGTCATTACTGTGGAGACTACTCCTGCTAATGGGCTTCCAATTTTCACGCCTGACAGCTTGAATGCAATAATTTTGGCGCCTAGATCTCTAGGAAATGGATGATCCATGAAAGATTATTTAGCCCTGATCGTAGTTTACATCCTTCTTGTACAGTGTCTCTCAAAAGTTTTAGGACAACGACATTTTAAACTAGGCAACCCAATTTACACAAGGCGTTGGTGGGTTGCGTGTAGAGTTAGGCTCAATTTCAGGGTTGCCACATGCACAATATATATTTTTAAAATACACGAAAGAAAAAAAAACAAGTATTATTGTATGTAAATATAAAAAAATATCACTATTATATCGCAAGTGACAAAATTCTTTCTCAAAGAAAAAAAATAGGTTTTCTAGTATTTCATCGCTGATGAGTCTACAGAAAGGAAAAGAGGTGAGAGAAAACGAAAGGTGAAAAAGGAGAGGAGAAAGAGAAAGTGAAAGAAGAAGATGAAAAGTAGAGGAGAGAAGAAAGGGAAGATAGACGAGGAGAGGAGATGTAGTAAGGGGAATGGAAAAATATTCTACAACCTTAGTGACAATGAAGTTCGACCAGTCACAAATATAGGAGTGCGTTCTGAAAGAAGGAGAACACATGCATATGCTGAACATATTTTATTCAGCAGGCTTCGGGGCCTTACCTGGCTCTGTAGTACCCGTATTTTGGTGGTGTTTGATGATGCAGTGGACGGTTGACTTGGGTAAGTTCAGTTGGCGCCCTATTTCCCGTTTACTGAGTCCATCCCGTTGCAACTCCACCACTCTTCTCCTCACGGTGTTGTCAATAGGTTTGCCCCTGGCCATGGTGACGATGCACTGCGGTTCCTCGGTGCACAGCACGCGCTTATATACGGCGGACTCCCTTATCGTGTCCGTGACGTCATGCTTCCGTCGAATGCGCCACTATCTGGTATTTTCCGTATGGGTCTGGTGCCTGGTTGAAGTTCAATGTCACGCGTATCGTTCCCCGTTTTCGTTCTATACGTGACCTTGGGTGCAACATGCTGGGATCACGATTCTTGCCTGCTCACACGCCTCCTTTTACACACATGTGTCACTTCTGCGGGTCACCCATTCCACCGCCTATGCCTCTGTGCATTTAATCACGTATTCCTTTCTGGTCGAACTTCATTGTCACCAAGGTTGTAGGAGAGATGAGGAAAATGGAGCAAAGAGAAAAGAAAAGAAAAACGAGAAGAGGAGACGGGAAGAGGGGAGTGGAGAGTAGAGTAAAGGAGAGAAAAAGAGAAGAACGAAAAGAAGAGGAGAAGAGTGCAGTGGAGTCGGAAATCTAAGACAGGAAAGGAGATACGAGGAGTGGAGATGAGTGGGATGGAGATAAGATGCGAGAAAAGTAGGGAAGGCGATATGAGTTAAAAGCAGAGCAGAAGGAGGGGAGAGAAGAAGGAAAAGGAGAAGAGAAGAACAGAAGGGACTGAAGAGAAGAGGTAGTTGCAGAAAATATCGTCTCAGCGTCAAGAATTGATGCATTGGTCAAATTATCGACATGAAACATTCAACAACATTTTGAAATGTATTGGAGAATGTATTAGATCGGTGCGAAATGCCTTTTGGCTTAGTTCAGAGCAAGGTAAAATCTTCCATGTAAGATATTTGATTTTACCTGCGATTATACCATTAAAAACATGAATGTAATTTTAATATTTATAAGAATTATCCAATTTTTGTCCACTTCTCGGTTCGTTGAAATGGAGATTTTGTAATTTCATATTTCCCCTCCCCCTATCGTTAATTCCAAACTGAATCATTCCGTTTCACATGACGTGGACAATGAACATAATGGGATAGGTCTAAAACTTACGAAAATTTTCTGCCATCGGAAGGGTTTGAACCTACGACCATGAGATTGGCAGTGCTGAACGGTAAACACTACCCTACAAGCTTTCGCTCCTGAAAGTAAGTAGAAGGAGCTGACCAATGTGAAATGTAGATGCAACTCTCCTCCTACATGTAATGTGCAAACAATACTCGTTTGTAACAAAGAAAACGAAGTTAGTGCGACTCGGCGAAAACATTTAATGGAGAATTGCACATGATGAGAACTTTTCATTCGATATTTCCGGAGGTATCCTTGTATTGAACTCGAGTGGGAAAAGGGGTAAAATTAGTATGTCCTGAATTGCCACAAATATAAATAGTTATTTCATTAATATTTGTCAATGTCTTTGAAGCAGTACACAATTATCATTAGAGTATCATAATTCACAATTTTATACATGAAAATATCCCTTTGAACGTGTCATTTCATTTGTTTCTTTATTTTTCTTTAAATTCCATATGCAGAACAATGTAGCCACTATACACTGCTATTACAAATAATGTTACCATGATCTTGTTTAATAGAAAGGGATTTAAAAAAAAAGAAAATAAAGAACACCTAGTATGGAGGATAGAACCAGGGATCGCAATCAATGCTTTCAAGAACTCTAACCAATACACTACGCCCTTTGTTTCCCTTGGAGCAACAGTTTTTAATTATTCTGTCCCGTCAATATTGTAAACGTTATTCTGTAAAAAGAAGTTCAATACTCTGATATAGCTCTGTACTTCTAGAATTACTCTATACACATGTATTTGAAATTTAACTCTGAATTTATTTCTTCGTTGTTAGTTTGATTGATTGAGTTAGTTTATTTTACTTCGCGTTTTGTGCCTCTTGGCTAATTTGCGAAGATGGGGATGAGTGATGAAATGATGAAATTGATGAATGGACATTCACAAAGAACCAAGCCCGACCGGAATTCGAACCCGGGACCCTTGGCGTCGCAGCGCGATGTGCTAACCACTCGGCCACAGGGTCGGGCTCTTCGTTGTTAGTATATCCAACAGTGGCGTAGCGTTATAGTACGTCCGTACGCCCGGCGTTCCCCGATTATAAATTTCAAAAATGCGTAAATACTGTCAATATAAAGTAAATCTTGACTAATTTCATATATGTCTGACCT
This sequence comes from Lepisma saccharinum, assembly GCF_977018435.1. NCBI lineage: Eukaryota > Metazoa > Arthropoda > Insecta > Zygentoma > Lepismatidae > Lepisma > Lepisma saccharinum. The sequence continues at coordinate 206,113,128 of NC_139230.1, forward strand.
TCATGGCATTATAATAGCTATTTTTCGCGATCCGCTTGCAACGCTCCACTAACAACACTCGTTCTAGCATCTTTTTCAATGCCTTTTCTGGCCGGACGCCGAGCTGGTTCGGCGTACAGAACCCTATATTCCTTGCTACCTTTCTGGAGGGAAAGCTTGGATATTTAAAGCACGCGACCAAATGCTCTCTCGTACGCCCGCGTATGGAGCCGAGGGCTACGTGATTGGTTCACGTGACCCTTCCTGCCTTCTGAAGCAGACGATAGCGGTAGAATTTCTTCCCGGTTCTTCGCGCTCGTGGCTCTCGTGCTGTGTTGCTACAATACGCAATATTGACTGACGTAACTTTACCAAACTGAAATATAGCACTTCTTAATGGCCACTGCATTGTATAATTTATCGCACGAACAGCGATGTGCATTAAAAACTAAAAGATCAACACAGTTTTTGTCAAATAAGTTGGTGAAGTCCTTGTGGTAGAAGTTAATAAAAAAGAATAATAATAATAGTTTTGCGGGTTATTATTTTTTCGTTATTATGTAACTGCTTAATATTGTGTCAATGGGAATGTTTAGCATTGATTTGAAAACTCTTAACATCGAATGGTCTCTGGACAAAATTATTTTAAAATGTTTATCAGCATTCTCAAGACGTAATAAACAGTGGTCTGAATTACTACTCGGCACTGTTACGTTAGTAGAGTGTACGATAGTTGGATCATCCGCCCACCACCGTGTCAGAGTGTTTTGCACAGCGCGCCAAGGCGACAAACCCCTGATTCGAATCCCGGCGTGAGCACGGGTGTTCTTTGTCAGTGTCCCTTCATCAATATCATCACTCATATTCATATTCGCGATTAATCAAAAGTGGTAGAAAAGCGAAGTAAAATAAACCAAATCAATCAGTAGTTGGATCATCCACAACAATGACGTCTACTGTTGTGCAGAGGCGCTTGTGATTCAGGTAGGTTTTATAATGATTTGCGTCATGCCGAAAAGTATAAAACACCAGAGTTCAACACATTTGTTGCATAGTGAGGCATCTCATTTTCTAGCTAAAGCATGCATGGATGATGATGCTTTATTGAAAACCCAGCTGACTTCAGGGAAATAAACAATACCTGTGACGACTAATTCCATAAGTAAATTATTAAGCAAAAAAGGGCCGACCCTTCCTTCGGACTTGGCGTTCCCACCCGAAATGCCCATGCTACGCCACTGATATCCAAGCTTGTGAATATATTTTATTTGTAATTTTGTAACAGTTACATGAACATCTACGAAATAGTTCCTTAAAATAGCCTCTGGTTGACCAAGTTGACAATATAAACAAGTGGAATACAGATTGTCTTCGAGCTTACATTGTTAAAAAGGAGCGGATACACGTATTACTATCCCAATACTTATTTAATAAGGTTTCTTGTTTGTCAGAAATTATCACTTAAACTATTGCATGTTGAGCTAGTGCCCACCTAGCCGCCTCTGATGAAATCTATCATTCTTCAGATTCTCTTTAAAATTCGACTCTTGTCATTTGTAACTTGCTGAGTGAGTCACTGTGCATTGAAGCACAATGTTTTGCGATAAGAAGTGGCCTTGAATAGCGTGAGTGAGTCACTTTGAACGCGAGCAAGCTACGCTACCAAGCTTGTCTGCCTTTGAAAACCAAGTCATTTTTTTCACCGTTTCCGAACGCGATTGCTATTGTAGAAGTATATATTCTCTCAAAAGAGCAAGAAAGGAAATTCGACCAATATTCTCCCGTCGTTTAAAACCAAATATTACGTATATATTAAACGAAAAGTTCAGGATTGTCAATAAACCTATCTGAGCATAAGATGGATGTAAATAATAAATTTAATAGAAAGATTCTCCAAAATTTCTCTCCCACTGTCTACGTCAGGCCAGTACCCGGGGGGATGGGGGCCATGCCCCCCTCGAACCCTCAAATATTTAAATGTGAACCTATCAATAACTACAAAAATAACATCGTCGATTTTAGAAATGTGTAAAAATTTCAATTTTGTTCTTACAAAAATGAATCTGTTTCTTGCGCAAAAGTCTTCAGGCTGCAATATTGGATGGTTTTAGTTTTATAATGCAAGGCTAGCAGACGTCCGATTCACCGATTTAGTCAGGACAGTGCGTTACTTTCAATCCCTGTCCCGAATTTTTCGAACTGCAATCGTGATGCGAGAATGTCTCCTTATTATTGTTTTTTCTTAACTCACAATTAGACATGTTCTTTATTGTAATAATAATTCCTGGTACGCAACATTTAATTTATAAATATATTATTTTCTAAACATAGAATTATCATGACTTTTCAATGGCGCTCGCACTATTTGAACTATTTTGTAATATCTGTTTCTCTCCCTCTCTCTTTTATATATAAGCTATATATAAAAATTTGGGTCTGGCCCCTCCCTCAAAGAAATCCTGCGTATGGGCCTGGTCTACGTCAATGACAGAAATGCAAGCAATATTTTTATTTATTTTTAACCCAATTAAAGGAATGTGGAAGAACTTAAAAGAAATAAAAAAAGAGGGGAACGACTGTTACTCTACTTTAAAAATTGTTGTTCTTCGAGGAAGAAAAATAAGAAGGATTTACTCCAGCACCTTAACACAGTGTCCCACGAGTCGTTCTTGACTAATACTGTCAGATGTGATGTGATTTTATGAATAAAATTTTCCGCCTGTTTACGCCTTACGTTGCGCAGATTTGGTAGTTCGCAAACGGTGTAATTATTTCGTGTTACCTTACGCAACAGAAAATACATTTCATAAGACTGTTATGAACACGAGACTTGCGTCAGTAAACAAGCATTTCGTCTGTTGCAGTATCACCAGTGGCGAAGCGTCCTATGAGGCCAGGAGGCCGGGCCTACCCACGCCATTACTCTTTGAAAGGTGTATTTACTTATTTTGTCAAAACACATGTAATGCAATGGAAAAGTTTGGAATTTTCATTTATGATAATTACAAAAAAATTCTAACCCTGTCCAGTATACGAACTTTCCATGGAGTGAGGCACATTTCCTGGGGCCTCTTCTCTTTACATTCCGTCGTACGGTCGTATATGCGGGAAGCCTAATCTTACGAGTACTGTACGTATGCTTATAACGTGCTCCTGAGGCCGGCCTCGCGGTGTTACCCACTAGGACGAACAGAATATCAGCAACACTGCATTTCCACCAGGGTTGGATATTTGTGGTGTACCGGCATTTTTTGTAAAAATTAGCCTGTGTTCGTGCAGAGATATTTCTATTTCATTGTACATTTTCCATATTTTGTACGAAACTTAGGTTTTCCTTCCTTTCATCGACAAGTGTGAGTGGAATTGAAAATTACGGAGTAGTGTAGTTCTGACTTCGTTTTCTGGTCAGAGTGCTGATGGTCTTGTCGATTCACCCAACACCATAGCGTAAAAAGAAAGTCTAAAGAACTTATATGTGTAAAGTAAGTCTTCATACCAAATAATGTAAATTAAAATGCTAGCTACGCCTTATATTTACAAAGTAGTTTTACTTTCACTGGAAATAGAATAATTCATTTTTATCGTGAACGGGGATTCCCTCGTTCGTTCCCTCTCTGTGAAAACTTGCCTCCTGCTCAGGACGCTACAAGGGAGAGTGGCTCGGAGCGCGAGGTTCGTGGCGGTAGAGCTTTGTTTGTGATTCGTGTGTTGTGCAGCGATCAGATTTACGCAAGAAGTGCCGGACTGAAATGCAAGAACAATCGAATTCTTAATTCAGTGAAGTTGTAATCATCGGTAAGGTAGGACCCACTTTTGGTCTTTCATGTTTCCTTCTTATAACAATAATTTCTAAAATGTTTTCAACTATATTTTCCTTTGCAAGTAGCAGTGGCAAGTGACAGCAAAATATTTAAAAAAATTCAAAGTTGTTGAAACGTTATTTAATGCGTTAACACTGTCGTTGAATAAATATTACAAGCAGACATTTTTTTATGCAGCCGACACAAGCGAAGAGGTAGACAGTTTCGTTTACCCTGAAGGGATAACAAGAGAAGAGGGCGGTCAATGAGAGTACAATACAAGGGAAGACTTTTTTTGGGTTTAGGACAAAGAGTTTTGTGTTATGGGGTTATTGCGCGGGCCATGTCTGTTTCAGGTCTGGCGGAACAGGCCAGTGTTGTCACATTGGATTGGCAGAAAAGAGCTGAATTGCGCCTAAAAATTGGGATTCTATTCTCTCAGGCAACTACATTTATTATAACCTGTTTATATGTTACATAGTAACCTGTCGTGTTGCCGGGTCCCAAACAAAGATCCTATGTTCTATTATCACGTAAAGGTGTCTACTAACAACAAGGGGTAGAACAAACTAGGATGCGAAGTATACACACTGAATGAGAGAGGTCACCTTTACTTATGTTATTTCTTGAAAGCCGCATGGTGGTCATACTAACACGTTACGAAGCCAGGTGACCTAGTTGTGGTCATGTCAATGTTTCCTGATCATCTTTAATTCATTCTCCATACATTCTCATCGTCACGATTTGCATAGAGCAGAACAAATGAGACGAAAATATTCAAAATTTAAATTATGTTTACTTGCACATACAGGTGTTAGAAATTAATTTATCTAGAAAGCCAAGACTGGAATCAACTGCAATCATTCCTTTAGTTAGACAACAGATAACAATGGTGTTTTCCTCGGCGCGAGGAAGTCTTGCTAAAAAAAAAACTAAGTTGGCAGCAGTAGAACGTACCAAACTGACAGTCGCTGAAAGTTCGGAATTCTGTCGTCTGCTCACGGCACAAACGTCAGACTGATCCGAAAATTATGGGGGGGGGGGTTCTAGCCCTTTTCACCTCAATTGCAAAATAAATTTAGAATAAAAGTGATGAAGAATTGACAACAAGGCTCGAGAACGTCACGCCACTGGCAAGTAAAGAAGCGGCCTGGAGAGAGACATTGAACCACTTTCCATGAAATAGCCCCCCCCCCTTTCTTTTTACATATTTAAGCAACTAATGGAAATTATCGCACTTTTGTGCCTACCCTGCTAGGAAATCTACGCTTCGCCACTGAGTATCACAGGAAAATAATATCGTCCTGCAATGTTCAAGCCTCTAGATATTTTCCATTAATAAGGTCTAATCACAGTAATAAGTTAGAAGAAATAACTCGCATTTTCACAACTACCAATATTTTCGTTTTTCTTCATCACTTCAAAAATTATTTCTCGAAGATATCTGCTATACTACAAGAAAGCAATTCAAAATTAAAGTAAAAGTTCAACAACTTGTAGATGTATACCCAACGACATTTACAATATTGGAGGGACAGAATACTTTAAAGTTGTTGTTTTAATCGAAGATAAGGGTGTTGTATAGTTGTAAGAGTTCTCGATTGGACTGCTAGCGGTCCCATGTTCGATTTTGTTCTTTTTTAAATTCTCCTTTTATTATAAACAAGAGCATGGTAACATTATTTCTCATAGCAGTGTATAGTGGCTACATTGTTCTGCATATGGAATTTAAAGAAAAATAAAGAAATAAATGAAATGACACACGTTCAAAGGGATATTTTCATGTATAAAATCGTGAATTATGATACTCTAATGATAATTGTGCACTGCTTCAAAGACATTGACAAATATTAATGAAATAACTATTTATATTTGTGGCAATTCAGGACATACTAATTTTACCCCTTTTCCCACTCGAGTTCAATACAAGGATACCTCCGGAAATATCGAATGAAAAGTTCTCATCATGTGCAATTCTCCATTAAATGTTTTCGCCGAGTCGCACTAACTTCGTTTTCTTTGTTACAAACGAGTATTGTTTGCACATTACATGTAGGAGGAGAGTTGCATCTACATTTCACATTGGTCAGCTCCTTCTACTTACTTTCAGGAGCGAAAGCTTGTAGGGTAGTGTTTACCGTTCAGCACTGCCAATCTCATGGTCGTAGGTTCAAACCCTTCCGATGGCAGAAAATTTTCGTAAGTTTTAGACCTATCCCATTATGTTCATTGTCCACGTCATGTGAAACGGAATGATTCAGTTTGGAATTAACGATAGGGGGAGGGGAAATATGAAATTACAAAATCTCCATTTCAACGAACCGAGAAGTGGACAAAAATTGGATAATTCTTATAAATATTAAAATTACATTCATGTTTTTAATGGTATAATCGCAGGTAAAATCAAATATCTTACATGGAAGATTTTACCTTGCTCTGAACTAAGCCAAAAGGCATTTCGCACCGATCTAATACATTCTCCAATACATTTCAAAATGTTGTTGAATGTTTCATGTCGATAATTTGACCAATGCATCAATTCTTGACGCTGAGACGATATTTTCTGCAACTACCTCTTCTCTTCAGTCCCTTCTGTTCTTCTCTTCTCCTTTTCCTTCTTCTCTCCCCTCCTTCTGCTCTGCTTTTAACTCATATCGCCTTCCCTACTTTTCTCGCATCTTATCTCCATCCCACTCATCTCCACTCCTCGTATCTCCTTTCCTGTCTTAGATTTCCGACTCCACTGCACTCTTCTCCTCTTCTTTTCGTTCTTCTCTTTTTCTCTCCTTTACTCTACTCTCCACTCCCCTCTTCCCGTCTCCTCTTCTCGTTTTTCTTCTCTTTTCTCTTTGCTCCATTTTCCTCATCTCTCCTAGAATATTTTTCCATTCTCCTCACTACATCTCCTCTCCTCGTCTATCTTCCCTTTCTTCTCTCCTCTACTTTTCCTCTTCTTCTTTCGCTTTCTCTTTCTCCTCTCCTTTTTCACCTTTCGTTTTCTCTCACCTCTTTTCCTTTCTGTAGACTCATCAGCGATGAAATACTAGAAAACCTATTTTTTTTCTTTGAGAAAGAATTTTGTCACTTGCGATATAATAGTGATATTTTTTTATGTTTACATACAATAATACTTGTTTTTTTTTCTTTCGTGTATTTTAAAAATATATATTGTGCATGTGGCAACCCTGAAATTGAGCCTAACTCTACACGCAACCCACCAACGCCTTGTGTAAATTGGGTTGCCTAGTTTATAAATGTCGTTGTCCTAAAACTTTTGAGAGACACTGTACACACCCATTCGTTCCTTTCATAAATGACACAATCTCAGCTTCCTTTAGCGGCATGTTGTGAGCCTACGAACCGGAAGTTGTGCTACAAGTATGGCGTCCGCGCGAATGCACTTCCTTCCGGTGGATAGCTCCTATACCCAGGAGGTGACCGAATCTGGAAACTTAGGTTCAGATCTCGACCACCGTGACCACACCGGTAGAGAAGATCTGCAGGGATCGCCAAACCGTCGATCGCGAGCTACCGGTAGCTCGCGGGGTCATTTCCAGCAGCTCGCGAGGGGGTTGGATGCAATACACTGTAAATACGGGCAGCAATACTGAGAGAAACCTTAGCAATGTCGTGTCTTCATGCTGATTGCACTGAGGGGGATATGAAACAATGGTATTCTCCCAGCTAACAAAATTTTCGCAAAGCATCCCCAGCTGTCTCAGTGTCGCCATGATAAACCATAGGAGCATTCCCCTGAGATAGCCTCAAGTCTCGACCAAACATGCCTTCAGCTAAAATGTCCACTTCAAGCTCTGGATTTTATCCATTCACACATACCACTGAGTCCCGAGAACCTTTCTCTTTTTAGTTTTGCTGTAGTTTCACACTACAAATTAAATGTGTTTCATGTAAACTTTCCAGGAATTGTGGTGTGTTGAAACAATAATGGCGCATTCAAGTAAGTTGAATATTTTTCTTTTATTTGGAGTGGGAGGATAATTATTTCTGTACATAAATGGAGGGTTATTGTTAGTGCTCGAAGTGGAAATTTCTACAGTCGGGCCGCGGTATTAACCGGTGTGCAATCACAGCGCAGAATGGTTATTTTGACAAAATCCTGTTTCCCTACTGGCTGCTTTGTGGAGGGGGAATTTTAACGTTGTCGGCTGTTGCAAAAGCACGCAGGTAAACGCGGCAACACAGGATCACTGCCATAAAGGCGGTCTCCGCGCATGTTCCTGGCCCGGCATACTTATAGCTGAGGGGACGCTTGGTTGAGTTTCGGGTTAAATGGGGGGGGGGGTACTTATATGGTTCAGTCAACATGGAGAGAATGAAGCAGACCAGGAGTTCTTAAACAAATTATCCTAGCAGAGATGCCTTAGGCAAAATTTCTTAACTGACAGGACGTGTAATCAAAGATTACAACATTCATTTCCTCAAAGATCATTCCTGTATGTAAAAATAGTGGGTTTGGAGCTACAAAGAGGAAAGCTTACCCAAGTTTGTTTCCTACAACTGGTTTGTCAATATGGTAACTTACTGCTTCACAACGAGGTACGGTGATCGAGTACGACGTATCAATAAATTGCTGCTTATGATCGTGGAGTTTATTGAAGAACGATGCAAACAGTGCCCACCCTCGGTCTTGTTGGAGGATTTGACATTACTGATGGACATAACAGAAGAGCTGGATGAACTTAATTGCCAACTGCAGGGCAAGGATAAGTATTGGGAGAAATGATTTCCAATGTGCGGGCATTTAAAAGGAGATTTCAGTTGTGGGAAATGAATCTTACCCGAGATGATATCCAACATTTTCCCTGTTTGAAAGACAAGCTGAAAATGCGAGGACCATCACAGCCTTACTGTAGTAAATACCGTGTTGAAATGCTTTCGTGTTTGAGATAGCAATTTCAGAAACGTTTTAAGATTTTAAAAAAAAATCAACTTATGCCGCAGTTCATCACATTTGCTTTCATGATCATTGATACTGAGAAATTTTCAACTTGTGTCATGCAACGTTCTATAAAACAGACCCTGCAGTTGAAATGGAACCAATAGCAATTCAAAACGATTTGTTTTTGAAATCTCTCGTCTCCAGTTCAAGTACAATTTGGTATTGTGTGTCCAAGCAAAAGTATTCTGTTTTGTTCGGGTGGAAATATGAGTAAAGGTGGTGTTCAGATCTACTGGTATGAGTTTTTTCGAACATGAGGGTGATTAAAACATGTTCTGCAACATACTGGACAACTGCACTCGGTATGACTTTCATCCAACGGAACAAAATTTGGTGATAGAAGTGTCATCCTTCTCATTAACTTGGTAAGAAGCTAGATGATGATTTTATTCTGTTTTGTGAGAAAAGTATTTACGTACATGTCTAAAACTCTCCATAAGAATTGAATTGAATTGAATTGAATTTAAAATTGTGGGAGCGTCAGCACTTAGGCTATTTTGCTCCCGTCACATTATACGGGGGCCAGCCCCTTATCATTACAATTAACAACTCTAACGTTGCGTAACTAAAAATCTTAAAATGTTCTGACTTTTGTTAAAAGCTGAGGCTGTAAAGGGGCTCTCAGCACACATAAGGACAAAAGAACAGGACAATGCAAACAAAATTATACTGGCCATGGGGACAGTCGCCAGAGCCTCGTTAGTCTTCAGTCCAGGGTGCACTAACGTGGAAGTGAGGTTGACATTTGGGTGTACTACGTGGAAGGTCACCCCTTACACCCCAAAACTCTCCATAAGAAATTACATTATCTGTACATTGCACGGAACCAACAATAATGATTTTATTATGCATTTTTAAAGCTTTTGTAAACCAAGAAATAATCAATTCACTGTTGGTAGCTCGCCATGTATTTCCACAGCTGAGAAGTAGCTCAATGGTTCTGGAAGTTTGGAGACCTCTAAAGATTATGCAGCAGGATAAAACAAGTGAATAACTTGAGATATTTTCTTTTCATCATTCCTTTATGGTAGATATTTCAGTTCACTATACAGGGTCTTTCCTGTATAGTGAACTGTCAGTCTTTCCCTGATTATGAATATTTATATCTCAACTTCCACGGTAGATAGGCAAATAAAACCTATGGCAATAGGTAGTGCAATACATCAAGTTTTTTTCCATTTCTTTGTTTTGTTTGATTCTTATTCTGATTCCCATATCATGGCCACCGCGTTCTCCGGATATAACCTCTCTTGACTTTTTTTATGGGGTTACGTTAAGGACACAGTGTTTAGTTCACCAGTTCCTGATATGCAAACTCTTCAGACACGAATACGGGATGCTATAGAGACGGTGACGGAAGAGATGTTGGCAAAGACATGGAGAGAAATTTAGTATCGCCTAGACGTTCTAAGGGCAACAATGGGAGCACATGTCGAAGTGTACTGAAGTGTACTGATAACAGAACATTATGAGTTAAGCTACCATTTCCAACAAACCGCATATCTGTATCTAGCATAGTTCTTTAGCAATAAAAGCTTGTAATCAGGGAAATACTTTATGCTCACCCTGTACATGTGGTCGCGTGTAGCAATAATATTCTGTAATAATAATAATATTATTTCTTTATTAAAAGGACGAGATTCAGCCAAGAGCTACTCTGCCACCTAACCCTTGTCAATATGATGATACATATAAGATAAGATAAACTGCGTATGGAGCAGTAAGCTAAATGTAAAATAATACACATACAGATACAAAAAAATACGCAAAAATTAGATGCATACCAAAAAAGATGTAACTACAAATACAGAAGACAATAGTAATTATAATACAATAATACAAATTTAAGGGGCTGTTTATACTTTCGATGTGCGCAGGCAATGCATTCCATGCTTTGGGAGCCGAAAAGGAGAAATGATTTGTTGTTCCCCTTACATATGTGTAACATATTGATGGACTTCCCTACAGGAATGCATTTTCTCGAACACGTACTGCGGTTTACCTTCTGTCAGTATGCGGCGGATGAAAAGAAATAGTGCAACTTCCTTCTGTTTGCCATGGTAAGAACCTGATAAAATGGAAGAATATGATCAGAACCTTTGACTTGAAAAATGTATTGAAGCACGCATTTTGCACCATTTGTATTTTTTTACTGAGCTTTTGCGAGAGTTGAGAGCCGTAAGCATTATCACAATAATCGAACAATGGATAGATTAATGCTTGGATGAGTCTTAGCTTGCATTCCGCAGGGAGGAAGTCACGGAAACGATTCAGCAAGGAGTTAGTTTTTTGTTAGATCCTAACGATGATTCAATTTCGAGTTGAACCACCTTCACGTGAGGACAATACAGGATATTCTTCCCAAGACGTAGCAGTCTTCGGTCTCACAAGTTACTCGTATGTACCAGCAGCAATGAGACTCCATGAACTGAATATATGCCGTTCTGCAAAACTCATTATTTTTGGGGAGTTTAGTTCACCAAATTGTCTCTTTGCCTCTGAGACATGGTAAAGATGCTCACTACAAATCATAGCTGTTACTTCGATGCGTGAGTTCTTCAATTGGCGCATACAACCAGTCAGACAATCGCTCATTTTAATCTCGTGCAAGATTACATGAAAAATTACCTACTTGAAGTTTTTAATTACACATAAACTTCATAAGTTTATAAAATTTCAATCTTATGATTTTATATTGGATTTCTGCATATTTTGGCCGGATATTAATAGGAAACACAACATTATAAATATACTTTTCAGATTGTGCATCCGTATAGTTTATAAATTCACTCTGATTTCAATTTTATTCAATTACTTTTTATTGACCAGTTGCACATATAATTTCTGTTTTGATTAATTGCTTAAGGTAATATTTGTGTAGCTTTCTTTCTTTGTATTTCTTTCTCTGTACGTACATTGTCTATCGATATTACATGTGTAAGTGGTATTTGATCTGAGGCTACTAAATATTTATATTTGTTTTTTACATTACATCAGATCATGAACCATCGTTATGCTTACATTGACTTTCATTCTTTTTTATAGCCTTGTGTTCATTTTGTGTTCAAGTTTTATGTGGTCATGAAATATATCTGCAAAGATACAATATCAAGCATAGTGTTCTTTTGTGTTGTAACATTGACAGATATTTACGGGAAAATGTTCTACATAAGTGCTCCATTCAGATGAAGACAAAATCCTATCCGTCAGTTGTATTTGAAAGTGTTGCGTGAAAATAGTAAAATTTGGCATTTAGATTACATTCATGACCATACGAATTCAGTGCAACTTTCTTGGAAAGCATGTAAGCATAGACCAAGGTCTCCAAACTACGATCCGCGGGCAACATCCGCAACACCACGTTTTCTTTTATGGCTCGCTTTAAAAGTTATAAAATCCCTTATTTCTATATGGATGCATTATATTAATTTCAATATAATTTAATTTGACCCGTCAGGAATAGCTCAAGTAGTTATTGGCCCTGGATAGAAGAAATTTCTGACGCCCCTGGTTTCGTTCATTTTCTCAGCATTAGTAGTACATTTTCGTTCGTGTTTACTTCCTCTCTTTCATATCATTAATTACGCTTATTTTTTCTTTCGCTTTTCTATTTTATTTCTCCCTCTCCCTCTCTCTCTCTCTCTCTCTCTCTCTCTCTCTCTCTCTCTCTCTCTCTCTCTCTCTCTCTCATCTCTTTTTTCTTATCTCCCTTAAAACACTTCGTTCTTATTGTGACATCTAAACCTTGTGTCGATTTTGACACCCCATGTAAGTAGTTCTCAAAATATTGTGGTCTGTTCATAAATGATTGTGTGTTCATGTGATTGTGTGACACATACACACACACACACACATACGTTATTAGTTTTTATAATAATAATAACCCACAGCGCTACAGCCCTTGGAGGGCCTTGGCTTACCTACCGACTGCTGGTCTCCCTCCCACACTGGTCCTCCGTCACCTGTTATAGCGTGGAGATCTTAGACCAGTATTGGAATAGTCGGGGGATCAGCCCGACGTATCCCCAGCCGTTGTAGGTCTTCTCGACCGGGTTACCGCTCACTCATTCGGAGCTCCCCAATTTCCTCACGATGGTGGGTTGCCACCGGCCCTATACGTAGGCCGAATAAATTCCGACCAGAGCCGGATTCGAACCTACGCCGTCCCGGAGCGAACGATCTCAAGACGAGTGTATTAGTTTTTATTCCCACCTATAAAAAGGTGCCAGTACGGAGTACAAATTATATATATTAGAAAAATAAAATTAATTCAGGCGAAAATTCAATTACAAAATCATTGAATAGTGTTTATTTTGGCCTCTTCTATTAATTGCTAATTAATTATCTTCTAATCACTAATTAATTGTCCTTTGCATTCGAATCCCAACTAAAGGAGAAGACTCGAGTTTTGTTATTTTTTGTTGTTGCCAATAGGCTTTTGTGCCAGCCTCTCTTTAAAACATTATATACCCGGGTTTGACTCCCATGGTGGGTGATCTTAGAATTGTTTCCGTTGGTGTTCTGCATGCGCGGCTCATCCTATCACTAGTGGTTATCTCGGGTGCCCCTCGGAAATGAAGCATGAAGCTGATCATGCCACCTCCACTTTGGCCGAGATCGAGAATGTCTGGAGTTCTAACTCCACACCTCCTATGTGTCTTTGCGACACAGTGCAGTGCCCCGAAGAAAATGTGTAAAATTGATCTTGTAGTATTTCTTCCGTGTGTTTTTTGTATTTTTGTTATTTATCGTAGCTTTTCTTACACTTCTGGCTAATCGCGACGATGAGTAATGATTAGTTGAAATTGATGATGAGACACTTACAAATAACACCCATGCCTAGGCCGGGACTCGAACCCGGGGACTCCTAAAGTCAACCACTTAATACGCTCGGCTCCTTGTTTTTAACATTAAAAGGAACCCCCCTTTACCGTCATTCTTTTCCAATCTTCTCATTACAATTTTACTTTATTCACCAGCTTTTCATTTCAGAACAGACAAGCACAAACATCCATGAAACAGGGACCCTGGCGCACTGTCTTTTATACTGAAACAAAACTCGAAAAAATATGATACATTTTGAATTATTTTTTTAAAGCATTATCAGTCAGTTTCATTTTTCTTCCATTTTGTCACGAATTTTATTGGATCTCTTGAATTGTTAAAACAATAAAGGGCCACATCTGTCTATTGTTCATTGTTTATTACATCCAAATGTAAGATCCAATGCGACATTTAATTTCATATCCTTTGCATATAATATCTTTCAGGAGCAGCCATATAAAGAGGGAAAGAATATAGATGTCCGGTTGCAGCAGTAATTACCACAGCGAGCCACGGTAATAAAAATGCAAGTCTGTTGTTACGAACCGTCAAATATAAAGAATCGGCACGTACGATTGCCTTCTCGGGTTAATCATAGAATTGAGTGAGGATGCGTTACTAAGGCAGCCAACTTTCTGCCTAGGATAAGTTCAACAATGTGCAATATGGACCAATCTTCACGTGTGGTACTGTGTTCGGGCCGTATCGTCTCTTCCGGAAACGATATGGAATGGTTTCTCTTCCCACAGAGTCCCTACTCTGCTGTGTCGGTTAGAGGGGGTTTGTGTTTTGACACGCGATCCTATACTCTGTCCAGGGAATCTCTAGAGCGAGTGAACGAAAACAAGTCTCTACGCAAGTAGTGACTCGAGAGGGATAGACCAATAAACTCGTGAGAGGGGAAGGCAGTGCAGCTGCGATCCGTTTGCAGCAGCGCGTGCTGCTTTGCTCTGCCAACTCGTTTCCTTCCCTTTTCTTCCGATGTGTGCGGCCTTGCTCCACAGATTCCCGGGACAGATTATATTGATCAACGCTGAAATCAAGGAATCCCGGGTTTTGGACTTAGTTCGAATCCCACTTTAAACTGCACCTCAGTCCCGAGTGATCTGCTTGTTCAAAAGTGGACTTACACCAAACTTTGACACGAAGTTCCTCAGTGTTCAGCTATTTCCATTCAGTGATTCGAGGTAAAAGAAGCAGTCAGTTCGACGTGCAAGGATTTTCAAGACTTCAAGGCATTCTACACTCACACAAAGTTTGGAACATTGTTACGTTAGACCAGTGGTTCTCAAACTGTGGTACGCGTACCCCCAGGGGTACATGAACGAATTCAAGGGGGTACGCGATCAGCTCGGAAGAGAAATGTGAAGAATACCCACACGACAACATATTTGCTGCAGGTATGTACATCAGACTTCGTTGTTTCAGACTTCATAGCATTAACACTCAACAGGAACTTAAGGCTGATTTTGTCACTGACGCACTTATCTATGTTTTGAAATAATATTGTCGTTCAAAATCTAAAATAGACTATATTTCGAGCCGAATCTCCGCTTGAAAGTTTCAAGTGCACAACCAGACATCAAGAAACTGTGTCAGGCTATGCAAGCACATCCATCTTACTAGATACTCTGAGGATTTACAACAAAAACTCCAAAATTGTGCTTAACAGTTTGTTTACAAATTTATTTTTGTTCTTTACTTTTTTGTAATAACCCTGGAAAAATATATGAAAATTAAAGTTTTTAATATACATACTTCTTAGCATACATATGCTTCACATCTTTATTTTTGAAACTAATCATAAAGATTGTAAACATAAGAACTCCAATAAAATAACAAACGTAGGATTCTAATGTTTATTTGTTTACAACCTTTGTGCTCTATTGCAGATACACATTTCCAACGTATCAAAAGTCAGGCAGCCAAAAATATTCCCCCAAACCCAGTATTCGGAGAAAACCTATGGTGGGGTGCATTAAACGTTTAGTTACGACTGAAGGGTAAAATGAGAAAAATGTTTGAGAACCGCTGCGTTAGACACAAGGTGATAGACACGGCCTTGGAATGCAACAACACATGGTATCTGTCTGGTGGACGTTCTCATCTTTTCTCCGACATACGCCACCGTCTCTATCACCTATTGCCTAATATAATATTCCAAACTTGTTGTGCCTAATTTAACAATATTCCAAACTTTTGTGAGGAGTGTAGATATCATAACACTCGTATGTGGACCAGTGGAGTAAAACTTCATCCTTTAGTAAGTTAAAACGTTACAAGTATATTTAATTTGTCTTTCCTTTGATCTGATGCTTAACAATGACAGATTTATTAAGAATATGGTATCCATGTCGTCAGATAGTTAACCTAACGTGCTATGGAAACAGGGGTTTTAGGGTCGAATCCTGGGTGAGGCGAAAATAAACTGGTAAGTGTGTTTATCCCATACTCTATTTCATCAGTTAATCAGTTCATCATTCATCCTCAAAGTATAGACGTAGAGAAACGACATAAAATTATCAAATAGAACTACCAATTAATTGTAATTGCATCTATTTGCTGAAATTATATCAGTATATGCAACACTGTTGTTCATCTTACTACACAGATTATTATTGTAACACTTTTGCAGACTAGCAAGGCTCTGGCGTCTGGACTCATGGCCAGTATAATCCTCCGTGTAGCGTGTACTGTGTGCTGTTCTTGTGTGTTTGTGATTGTCCTTTCATCTAGTTTATCCCGTCACTATTCATCCTCATCATCGCGATCAACCAAAAGTGCCAGAAAAGCGAAGTAAAATTAATCAGATCAATCAATCAATCAGTTATTGTAACACTGAGCATGCGATACACTCATAGTTTCCTAATATTAAAAAAATAGTAACTATAAACCTCACGAAATGTTAATACAAATAAAGTAAACTAAATCAAAATTTGTTTTAATAAACTTTCAGGTCACTTCCTAGATATTTTTATATCATTCGTACAATTTTAGAATTTTTGTATCATAGTCATCATGTATATTTCAGATCATATTAGAAAAAACGTAGCAGGGGTGGTCCAATCAACGTCGACCTTCATGGTGTAGTAGTCAGGCAACATAGTAACTATATATTGTGTCCGTTATACCCAACTTCAATTTTAATATAGAATTAAATTGTCATAACTTTACTTTTCCTTCCATTCATGTATGATACTTTCATTCTTAGCAAATATATTATTTTCAGATGTTTGCAGGGTATTACTGCCCTTTTTTTTATTTACAATTACGATACTTTTAAAAAAATATTCTACTAAACCGTGGTTTATTTACTAACGGTTGGCAAAGGTTTTCTATGTATTGGTTACAAATTTTTGGGTTGTATATTTTACAAAACTATCGAAATGATAGTTAAACATGCTCAATTTAATCCTCTTGTTTTTAACAGTATCGTATTCAAGGGCACCCAAAATATTATTAAGCCCCAAGAACAAATATCCCGCCATATGAACTGGTATGTCCCTAGCTATACTATTCTTGGACTTGGAATAACCATATTCTTTCATAGATAAAGCGTTTCGCTAATAAAATATCCACGAATATTCAAATTTCTTAGCCGTTGTAAATATTTTTCTCTTCTCTCCTCAAGAGACGCAAAAAGGAGTTACATGCTGGTCGTGTGTGGAGCGGGCCTCCCCGATGGCGCAGTGGTAGCGCCATCGCCTTGTAATCAAGGCGTCCCGGGTTCGATACCCGGTGGAGGCACATAGTGGCTCGGATCCTACTTTAAACTACAGGTCCGGTACCGATTAGCCTTACTGTGCATAAAGTGGACCTAAAACACCAAATCAATCAATCAAATCAATCGATCGTGTTTGGAGCATTGTTTTCATCAACACATACGTTGTGTTGTTCCCGCTGCCCCACGCATAAGTTTTTCACATTAAAGTCATCAAAATAGTATGGTATCCATATGGCTTCAGTAACTGGTAAGTTTGTAATGTGGAAACTAATAGCTATCAAAGAAATGATAAGAGAAAACACAGAATATCATTAAGTATATGTAAAATCAGGGTTGTAACGATACCAATGAACATCAATAGTATTATAACAGAAGTATATATCTATATATTTGATCGATATTTGGTTTATTTTCTGCCACTTTTGGCTAATTGCGAAGATGAGAATGAGTGATGATATGATGAAATTGATGAAGGGATTAGTACAAAGAACACCCATGGTCAGAGCGGTATTCGAATTCGGGACCTTTGGCGATACATTGAAAATGCACCCTCAAATTTTGGAATGATATTAGGTATATGGCCATTGTGTAACTTAGTATTGACACGTATTTTTTACTAGCGTCCTCGCCTTGTAATCAAGGGGTCCCGTGTTCGATACCCGGTGGAGGTACATAGTGGTTCGGATCCCACTTTAAACTGTACGTCCAGTCCCGATTAGCCTTACTGTGCATAAAGTGAACTTAAAACACCAAATCAATAAACAATAAACGTATTTTTTTACAGAATACTCTGCAAAACATATTTTAAACTCTGGAAGTATATTAAAAAAATTAATTACTTTTTTTGCACTAATGTTTTGTTAAGGCACATAATAGTTTCATTTATTCTATTCAGGTAACTGTTATGTATTAACATAAGAGCTATCTCCAAGTAAGTGATTTTTTTCATATTTTCATAAATGTATTTATATTTATAACGTACAACGTAATTCTATTGTTTATTGTAATTTCTTCTCAAACAAAATATGATTATTGTTAGAGTTAAGCTGTATCCTTGCGGATAACCTTGGCTCCTATGTGCAGAGGAAGACAGAGGGGAAAGCGAGAGACATTTCCCTAGTTGCCAGTGAATACTTTCTTACAGAATAGAAAAGCCAGTGTCGCTTGTCAATTCTGTCTGAACGCTGCATTAGGACACTGACAGAGAACACCCATTCCCAGGACGGAATTCGAACCAGGAACCTCTGGCGTCGTAGCGCGCTGTGCTAACCACTCCGCCGCGAAGGTCGAGGGGCCTGGAAAGACATACTTCGTCAACTCTATGTACGGCTGTAAAATATTTCACTTTCATTTCTTTGTATAAAGTGTAACATTGTAAAGAACCAAAAACCGGTCAATTGATACAAATACATTGATTGATTGATTGATCGATTGAGTTGGTGTTTTTAGTCCACTTTATGCACAGTAAACCTAATGGGGACTGGACCTACAGTCTAAAGTGGGATCCGAACCACTATGAGCCTCCACCGGGTATCGAGCCCGGGACACCTTGATTACAAGGCGACGACGACACATACTTTACCTCCAATAACAAATTAAAGTGCATAAAGTGCTAATGATGCACTTTTCTGTGCATGAAAATGCACACAGAAGTGCATAAAAGGGTACTTTTATCAGCTCTGCTCCGTGTAATGCACAAAATGCATCAATTTGGAAGATCAGGCACGATAATTTTTAGAAAATACAAAATTACACGTTCACATGGGTCCGTTGATGCACCAACAAAAGTACATCAAATTTGAATTGATTCATTTCGAGTTCTGTGTGTAATATTTCGTTGGAATAAAATTAAGAATAATTCAAAGATATGGAAACGCCAATAATCAAGTGACTTAAACCTTCTTCCAAATCTGTATGAGCATAATGTGGCATATATAAAGGAAAGAATAGAAGCATACAACTTTCAGACGCTGGTTGTGAACTTAGCACTGTCTACGTCATTGTGTTATATTGTACACTGTGATGTTGGCACTGTAGCGTACAAGGCTAGTATATTCCGCTGGAGTAATGTAAATGATTGTTCTTTCATGCGAAAACTGTGTACTAATGGGGAGACTAACTTGGAAAACGATACCTACTATAATGTGCGTACTGACATAGCTACTTGTAAACGTAGACTGCCATGAATCGAGCATGGTCCAATTCAATTTGTGAATGTTGCAGAAGTTATTTGAAACTAGACATCGGGGCAAATGTAAGTGTTCTGTTCGCGAATAGCGAAAATGGATCATTTAACCAAGAGTGCTATTCGCAGAAAGAAAAGTGCATGTGTATAGGGCAGTGGTTCTCAACCTTTTTTCAGTCTGGGACCCACCTTGAAGGATATTACACTTCATTGGACCTATAAGCATGGGCGACGGCAGAATTACTTGTAAGGGTGTGCACCCAGTTTGGCTCTTGAACTTTCTTTTCCTTGTGCTGCTGTGCGGAGACATTAAGTTAAATCCAGGCCCCAGGCCAATGGAAAACAAATTCAGTGCATACTATCATAATGCCCAGAGCATAAAGAATAAACTTTCTGACTGCACTTTGGAACTGGGAGAATTCATGGAGCAGGACTGTATTGCAATAACCGAAACGTGGCTCAATGATAATGTACTGGATTCCGAACTGCCTTTTTCAAAACATTTCAATATGTACAGGAAAGACCGAGGCTCAAGGGGCGGGGGAGTGATGCTTTGCATAAATAACAAATGGAATAGTGTGTTGCGAAGTGACCTGGATCGTGACTGTGAAATTCTGTGGGTTGAGGTGCTTTTCGGCAAGAAAAACAAACTTTTCATCGGTTGTTTTTACAGGCCACATAAAACTTGCCCCGTAGCAGTTCTGGAGGCTTGCTACGATTCTGTACTGTCGGCATCCTCTATGGGCGACGTAATTCTTTTCGGAGACTTCAATCTATCAATTTCATGGACAGACCCCACGCATGGCCATAGGCGCCAACTCCATGGGGCTTGGGGGGGCTCGAGCCCCCCCAATGTTAACGATGTGGGGGCAGAGCCCCCCAAATAATTTTGCTTCTCTTGTAAAGTTTACTCTGAATTGTGCAACATGAACTTAACTTTAAATACACATTTGAAATGTTCTGGACCATCAACTTTGGGGGGCTGAGACCACTAAACCATCAACTTTGGGGGGGGGGGCTATGACCAGAGACAGCAAAACACATGACATTCCTATATATTAAGTATGTAATTATGAGTATTGTTAAAAGTTTTACTAAAAAGAGTTTCAAAAGACGATGTGCATGAACTAGGGTAGTGGATGGGACGTTTGGGCTACAAATGGCTCTAACATGACATTCAGAACGAGATCATTGATATATTAGGGCATAGGCGCCGACTCCATGGGGCTTAGGGGGGCTCGAGCCCCCCCAATGTTAATGATGTGGGGGCAGAGCCCCCCAAATAATTTTGCTTAAGAGGATCTAATGTATTATTTTTCTTCTTTTGTAACGTTTACTCTAAATTGTGCCACATGAACTTAACTTTAAATACACATTTGAAATGTTCTAGACCATCAACTTTGGGGGGGCTGAGACCGCTAAATCATCAACTTTGGGGTGCTATGATCGGAGACAGCAAAACACATGACTTATTACTATATATTAAGTATATAATTATTATTTACTATTATACATATATTAATCAATGACATAATGAATTTAGCCAACGACTTGTTAAAGACTGTTTGGGAATCCCCTAAAAGAATGCAAATATTTAATGATATTATTGATGTGAATGAGAAGGCTGGCCATACTGGACTGTGACCACTTTGCTCTCGTCGGTGGACGTTGAGAGCCTCCAGTATGCAACAGATCTTAAGGAACTATGAAAACCTTCTCAATTTTCTTGAGAAATTTTCTGAAGAAGATTCTACTGACGCAGCATCAAAATGTGCTTCACTTCAAGACATTTTTCTTTCTCTCCCTCTACTGCCATGTAATGGGTCCAATAGAAGAGGTGAACTGTAAGATTCAGTCTCCACGCATTGGTGCTACAGAAGTGGAATCAAAACTAAAATACTTGCCTGACATCTTTCAAGAAAGGCGAATGTGTTTTGAGCAGTTCTGACTGAAATGCACAGAGGGCAAACCGAGCCTCGTTGATGAGCCAGAATTGCCCCGGCAACGTCACGTCCCTAAGAGACTTGAAAAACCTGATGCTGCCAAACATCACAAGTTCTACACTCCAAAATAGTATTATAAATCAATATACACTGACATGTGTGACACAGCAAAATCATGTGTTAAACAAGGACATGAATCTACAGGACTACAAAAAATAACAGTCGTATAGAAAGAATGCATCTCAACTGTGAACAGTTGCACAACAAACTTTCAGCAAACGCGAGAATTCTTTCGCCAAGATTTGGATGCCGATAGGCTCTCCTTATAGCAAACGCGGTATACACATGTCCATGCTTGGTGATATCGCCAAACAGAAGAAAGTGGTTCTATCTACCATGCGTGACATAAGGAAGTTTCTTTTGGAAGACAGCACCCTCCAGGAGCTTCTGCCTGAAGTTGCCAAATTCATGATGGTCCTCCGCGCTGTGCCACTGACGACAACCACAGCCGAAAGGTCATTCAGTGCTATTCGCTGACTAAAGACATATTTGAGATCTACAATGAGGCAGAGGAGACTAAGCAGCTTAGCGGTACTCCACATACATCAAACTGGGCTTGATAATTTGGACCTGAGGCCGCTCGTTAATGAGTTCATAAAAAAATAACCCACTGCGTAGAGCAACTTTTGCTTTATTTTTAAATCATGTTCATATGTTTTTGTTGCGTATGTCACTTTATATCTTAGTGTACATCCTATTTTTTTTTATTATTGCAAAATTATATTTATAAAGTTAAATATTGTAGCAAGAACAAAAAGTAAACTATTTTCCTGTGATTTGTGTTAGCATTTATGTAAATAATTAAATAAAACTGTTAAATATTGTAAATATTCGTTATTTTTATGGGTACGTCAACACTAAGGCTATTTGTAACCCATCACATGTCTGTTGCGGACATTGAAACACACCCATGCCCTCGCCGGGACTCGAACCCGAGACCTCTGGATCACAGCGAGTTGAGATGACCACCCAACACGCTCGGCTACCGAGGCTGGCATAAAACTGTTAGGTTGGTCTCTTAATGTAAATACATACTTTTCAATAAAAATGTTAATTATCTAAAAAACAAATGAACAGACACAAAAGACATAAAAAGTCTTAAACATTTTCTAAACGTTTTTTATGTTACATTTCATTTGCATGAGGAATATAATAGCTGCTTAAAAACTGGTATACGAAGACGTAATTTTTATTTTTAAAAAGGGAGGGAGTGAGTCATTCATTCATTTATTTCAGTGATCAGAGCCCCCCCCCCTAATAATTTTGACAAGTCGGCGCCCCTGCGCATGGCTTTACAAAAGACAAGAACGACACGTACTTCATGGGTCATTTCATACATGGCCTCAGACTTCAACAGCACAATATGTTCAATACACGAAAAGACAATAACCTGGACTACATTCTCTCATCACTCCCTTCAGCGCACATCACCCCTTCGAGAAACCTCATCCCTTCGGACCACGAATCGCTGGACGCTGTATTCTGGCTCCCGGACCACCTGAAGAGTCAACGACCTCCCACCCCTCGACGCCAACACCTTGTTTGGAGCAAAGCACCCTGGGGTGACATCCGTTCGGCGCTGGATTCCATTCCCTGGACAATCCTGGAGAGTGGAAGTGTCGACGAAGCGTGTGACGTGCTGACTGATGTGATTCATGCAGTGATGAAGGATTACGTGCCACTCAAAAAAACGAAATCAAGCAAATACCCTTCCTGGTTCGACTCTGAGCTCTTGCTTGCCCTTGGAAACCGAAAAAAGGCCTGGGATCTCTGGAAACATTTTCCTAATGAATACACACGGAAAACTTTCACCGACTTACGACGTCACTCTAAACAATTGCAGAAGACCAAATACAGGGAACACATCGGTGCTATCACGAACAATATCAAATCAAATCCCAAACGTTTTTGGTCGCTAATCAACTCAAGGAGGCAAAATTCCCGAATACCTTTGAAAGTAAAACATGACTCAGTATGCGCAGAGGGCCCTGACAAAGCTAATCTTTTTAACTCTTTTTTCTCCATAAATACAACCTCGAATTCACCGACTTCATCCATTCCTAATCTCCGTCCAGTTTGCTGTCACTCTCTAACGTCTCTCTCCACGTCTCCAGAAGAAGTGCAACACATCCTATCTTCAATGCCTCAAAATCGCGCCAATGGTCCTGATGAAATCCCTTCTATTTTCCTAAAAAACGCTGCTTCTTCTCTCGCTATTCCCTTCTCTATTTTATTAAACAGATGCTTCAATGAGGGTACATTTCCAGATTCATGGAAAAATGCTAACGTGGTGCCATTATATAAATCTGGAGACAAGTGTGCCGTTTCTTCTTATAGGCCTATTTCCCTTCTTTCACCACTTTCTATCGCCTGTGAAAAGATAATAAAGGACCGACTCTACAAATTTACCTCTCCATATATAAATTCAGCACAGCACGGCTTCTTACCAGGCAGCTCCTGCTTAACCAACTTAAGCATTTTATTATCTGACGCTATCAACTCTGTATCTGAAAACTCTCAACTGGATGTAATATATCTGGATTTTTCGAAAGCTTTTGACTCTATAAACCACAATTTCCTGCTTCATAAATTATCCCACCGTTTCAATATTCATGGAAACTTTCTCTCTCTGATCAAGCACTACCTCCAAAACAGACAACAAAAAGTTGTTGTTTCCGGAATGTCTTCTTCTTATCAAGCTGTATCTTCTGGTGTACCTCAAGGCAGTGTTCTTGGACCTCTTCTCTTCATCCTGTACCTTGATGATCTTCCAGAATATCTTTCCGATTCATGCAAAAACCTTCTCTTGTTCGCTGACGATTGCAAAATATATAGTATAACGATAAAATCTTGCTAATTATCAGGTAAATCAATTAATCATCGTAATAAGCAATAATATGCATTGGATTGTGGCTGTTCACCGGGAGTTGGACGGCGGAGAGCGAAGGACTAGCCTGTTTCCCGAGAGAAGAGGCCGAGCCTCGGGTAAAGAAATATAAAAATACAACTTTATTACCAATGGTCAGATTCAACTGAAATTAAAGACAGCCCAGCAGCAGATTATCATCGACGAAATCCCCAAAGTAGAATTTGATAGGAGATAAATTAAGCCCGATATTAAAGGTTAAACAGCTAGACTGGATAACAATAGCTACAGACTCCCTGGCACTGTCTTCGGAACGAACGTGCAGGTTACAATAGGCCCGGTCTTAGGGTAACCTCTCTTCGAGGTGCTTTTGGAGAAGGGTCAAAGAACTCCAAATATACGGGCGAAGATAGCAGGACAAGAGGCTACGACTTGAGGACAATTTAGCAACGCTTGGACAGAGAGGGTACCGTAACGAACCTTTTGAATAGCAAATAAATAGACGCGCAGTGAAGCGGAAGCCACCAGTTTTACTCAGATTTTCTTCGGCGTGTTATCGTACACAATCTTTCGCGAACCACCCGCGTAAAGTATCCGCTTTGTGTGTCGCACCGTTCCGTGTTGTGTTATTTCGCACGTGTCTGTGTACTATCAAGATGGAGTAGAGACAGAGAAAGGCCCTGCTGGGGGGGCGTCCGACCCAGTTGCCAATCCTTGAAGATGCGGAGATCCAATCTTATCGCCAGGAAACCATCTATTGACCACGCCGATAAGCTTCCACATTTCCACCACGAGGACTTCAGTCAGAGCCGACAAAGGTAAGCCGGAATGGACGTGAAAATGGATAAGCTTCGTTCGCCCCGTCGTGACATCCAATGAACTCGCTAATTACATTAAATATCTCGAAGTGACATTGCTTATTACGGTGATTAAATTGCACCAACCATCATTTTAACATGTAAAACCGTACAGCTTTTAATTATCCATTTATCCAAAGTATCTAACATTCAGATTGTACGACGCTATAAATTGTCAATATAATAATATAACAGTGATCCTGGTTAACCGCAAAAAGTAACCATATAAAGATTAACATTCAATTACAACAACATAAAAGGAGTAGTGTTTTTGTCGTGCAGGTTAAGCTCCTACCGGAACATGGTTTTTCCATAAATGCAAATGTGAATGTCAAATTAAGAACAGTTTAAATTAATGTAGCTAACTTTAAACATGCCGCCGAACTATTATTGTACTAATTACTCATGTCTTTTGGATTGCCGAGATACGAATGCGTGTGTGAATGTATGAGTGAAATGGGCAATGATGTAATGTTTATGCATGTGCTCTTTTATAGAAATTACAGTATATATAGAACTAACCCTGTGGTGTGATTTGTTCTACCCTATGTAATCTCTTGGGCTCCGACTGATGGCACTTACCCTGGGACAAAAGGTAAATAGGTTATTAATGATTGCCTTTTGTTTATTTGTTTAATTGTTTTTGTGGGTCTGACATTACCATTGTAAAGTAGAACCAGAATGACGTCAGGCACGTTAAATAAGTAGACGTCGCGCTACATAATAGTAAAATCTCCAATTTCAGTGACATGACACTTCTGCAAAAGAATTTAGATTCTCTAATAAAGTGGTGTGAATTATGGAACTTAAAACTCAACCCTCAAAAATGTACCATCATGACCTTCTCCTTGAAGAAAAACACATTTAATACTAAATATTTCATAAAAAATAATTGTGTTCAAAGAGTTGCCGCACAAAAGGACCTGGGCGTCATATTTGACGAGAAACTTTCCTTTTCTGAGCACATCTCTACAGTCACAAGGGGTTCAATGCGTATGCTGGGTCTTCTCTATCGTTTCACGGAAATAAACAACTTGACTGCCCTCAGCACCTTTTACAAATCTTTTGTGTCACCTAAAATTGAATACTGTTCTCCGATCTGGTCTATGGCATGCCCCTCAAATTCAGATAGACTAAATTCCGTCCTAAATTTCTTCCTGGCCATTGTTCGACACCGAATTCCGTCCACAAAACACTTGCAAAAGTCCATCCTCCTGCAAATGTTAAATATCCAAACTCCTCAAGAGGACATAGACTGGCCGACCATATATTTCTACACAAAATAGTGAATGGCAACATCAGAAGTGACCGCCTTCTTCAGGAAATTCACTTTCGTGTGCCTGCCCGCTCAACAAGAAGCACTCTACTTTTTGCTTCTCAGAAGCCGAGATTGTGCCTCATCCAGCGCTCTCTGTTCCATAGAATGCCCAGTGAATACAATAATCTAGGAAGCGAAATAGACATTTTTGAAAATCTGGACCGTTTTAGAAGAAAGTTAGCTAAAAGTATGTAAGTCTCTTAACCACATGTAATTTTTCTGTTATTTTTTTTTGTTGTATTATGTTATTATTATTTTTTTTGTCCTTATGTTCTATAAAATCGTTCCAATGTAAAATGGCTAACGCTGTATTTGGAATCTTCTATTAAATAAATAAATAAAATAAATAAATATAATCATCGAGTACTTTAAGAAGCCCTCTTTTACGTTTGCTTAAACAAATTACACATACTTCATTTTAGAAAAGTAAATATGTAATTAGAAGACTAATTTACTCTAGTCTAACATATAACCAAACACCGGTTATGTTTTACCGAGATGCTGGTAAGAGCAATGATAGAGTGCGAATAACAGACATGTCAGGCTTAGACTACGTACAACACAATATGTCTTAGTAATTTAAATTTAATAGGTTTTACATTTTCGAGCCCGACTTCGCGACCCACCGAACACCCCCTCGGGACCCAGCAGTGGGTCGCGCCCCAAAGGTTGAGAAACGATGGTCTAGGAGCAATGGAAGGAATGAAATTCCAACAGTAGATAAAGTGACTGCCGCAATTGATTGTGATCCCGAGTTGCCTACCCATGAGCACGTCAACAATTACGCGCGTTTTGCACAACCTGAATTTTGTGATTAAGATAAGGAATGGTTCGTCAGCTATAATTCAAAGAGATGATAATGTTGCTTGGCGCCACCAATATCTGCACCATTAACCCCTTCTCTGTGTAATTATCTGACAAAATGCTTTCCCGCTCTATGTATTTTTTTTTCTGAGTTTGCTTAGTAATATTTTTAAGTAGTACTGCTTCAGCACAATTCATCCGAGTATCATGGTTCATACGTCTTTCTCTTCAGAATAGAACAGGCTTTCAAATGGTACCACGCACATGAGTACATCAAGTATGAGGAAGGGAAAATCGGGGATAATTCGGGAAATTTCCCTCCGAAAAATCCCTTTTGGTAACTTTGGGGCCATCTGGACCGGCCCTGGATATAGGTACCAGATTATAATTTACCTTGAAAAATACTATTTAGCATAGTGTGGTTGCAAAAGTGGCAAAAAGTTGGGGGGGAGCAACTGCCCCCCTCGCCCCTCCTAATCGCCGCACTTTGTCAGCATAACACAACAACAGTTTACTTTCCTCTGAACTTCTTCTTCTTCTTTGTCGGCACCAAAAATCGTGACTAAATAAAAGGTCGTTGTTTCTTCAATAGCAGAACATATGTTTCACCAACAAAAAACGTATTATTCCGTTCAACACAGGTTACTTCAGTCAGAGATGTTTGCGGGCGTAATATTACGCCCAACACAGAATAAGCTATAGTGACCAAGGGCGTAATATTACGCCGAACACAGGGAAGTGGTTAAAGCGATATCGCTGTGAAAAGAAAACTCTTTGTAAACAAGGTTTACTTTATATATCAGTGCTTCGTTTATTGCAGATATTCAAAACATATAAGTTCGAAGTTTTCCCGTTCACATTTTTCTCTAACGCCCAGGGACGGAGCCAGAAAAGTTTGACCGGTTGGGCAAGATCCGTGTATTGATAAATTAGGGTGGGCAGCATAGGCGCCAACTTTGAGGGTCAAAGCACTGCCCCCCCCCCCAAAGTCACGTAGAAAGACACATTTTTATGTATGTATATTTACATATACGTATAAATTTGTTTATGCCTATCTTGCCCCCAAAAATTTACCTTGTCACCCAAAATCTATATTATGTTGGCGCCTCTAGTGGGCAGATACAAAGTATAGATGAGTTTCACAAACATGCATTATCTCTCTCCCTCTAAGGGCCTACCCGATGGCGCAGTGGTAGCGTCGTCGCTTTGTAATCAAGGGGTCCCGGGTTCGATACCCGGTGGAGGCACAAGTGGTGTTAAATTCCACTTTAAACTGTAGGTCCAGTCCCGATTAGCCTTACTGTGCATAAAGTGGACTTAAAACACCAAATCAATCAATCAATCAATCAATCTCTCTCCCTCTACCCCCATCCCTTCTCACCTGATATCCTTCGTATTTCTTTCCCCCTTTCTTTTGCTGATGTACGTTTTCTTATTTATCCTGTACTTACCGTTGTCCTCTGCTTGTGTTCCCTCTTCTCTCTCCCTCTTTGTCACAAACACATGCGCGTGCCCATAATCCTTTCATAAATTCTTCTATTCAAATTTCTCATCTGATTTCTCTAATCACTCCACTCTAGAAAAAGGTGGCGAAGGGGCTCGATGCAGTCTCCTATTGAAAAACACTTGGCAGGTTTTGGTCCAAGCCCGTAGCTAGGATTTTATTTCCAAAGAGAGGATGGGCTAATTCTTTATCAGCAGATGAATTTCTCCTGAAGATGAATTTCTCACTATATTACAACAGATGTTGATCCTGCTATGGAAGTAAAATTAATTACAACTATACACTATTTTAATTAGATATTTCAAGGATTTCAGCCTCCTTGACCCTTCCCCTGGATGTGCCTGTCTTGACACCTCAGAGATCTGCTGCTGCTCAGGTTTCCCCCTCTCTATAATTTCTTCTATCTTTCCTACGTCAGTCTTGCTTCATATAATCTCTACTTCTTTGGGTTCCCCTTCTTTTCATTGTATCTGCCTATCCATGCTTTCAATTGCTCACTGTGTACTTCGGTTTGTACAGTGGATATATTATAGTCTTATCCCTTTATGTTAAGAAGTAATTTTCCACACACTACTTTATTAGGTGTGATTGATTGAATTTACATTTTGGGTGAGTCAGCACTTAGCCTATCTTGCACTAGTCACATGATATGGGGTCCAGCCCCTTACCTTATCTAAAATATAATAACACAACTGTAATATCGGAGACTGAAATATTCTGACTTCAGTTAAAGCTGAGGCTGTAAAGGGGTAATCACTACAAACAGGGATAAAACACAGGACAACATACAGTCCTAAGAGGATTATACTGGCCGTAGGGCCAGACGTCAGAGCCTCGTTAGTCTGCAAAATGCAGTGCAGGATGCACTACATGGAAGGGAGGTTGACAATTGGGTGCACTATGTGGAAGGGTCACCCCTTCACTAAGTGAACGTACAAGTAACAATAGGACTGTACTGTTTAAATCATGCGAAAGTTATGGAACTTATGCAAGAAATTGTTTACCAGTGTAAAAGACAACGAAAGTTATTAGGTTACAAGAAGTATTTATATTTCTGAAACCAGCTCCGACGCTAGGAGAGGGTCAAGTCTTCGCGTTACATGGAGGGAAGCTGCCTATAGTCGAAAAAAATATTCGAAATGTAATTTTAGCATACCCGGTGGAGGCACATAGTGGTTCGGATTACACTTTAAACTGTAGGTCGTCCTCATTACTTAAAACAAAATTCCAAAAACTCAAATGTAATCTTAGCGTTTTAGATTCGGAAAGCAAGTTATGTCAAAATTCCACTTTAACAGTTGCGCAAGTTTCAGCTGTTCTCCTTAATTTGCCACTATTAAGGCCCCTTTACAAAACTAAATACCTTGTTTCTTCTTTCGAAAGAAGAATTATACATCCAAGGATGACGACAGAAGGTATGTAAACATCGACAACAGTGAAGATTTTTCTTTGTTTTATCCATAATTCAAATGAATTATCTTGAATATGCAGTTTTAATATTGTGAGTTTTTAACTGGAAAGAGTGCTGCTGCTGCTTCCTGGGTGAGGGTCAATAATACATTAATTAAAAGCAAAGTACACTTATCAACAGTGAAGATTTTTCTTTGTTTTATCCATAATTCAAATGAATTATCTTGAATATGCAGTTTTAATATTGTGAGTTTTTAACTGGAAAGAGTGCTGCTGCTGCTTCCTGGGTGAGGGTCAATAATACATTAATTAAATGCAAAGTACACTTATCTACTGTGAAGATTTTTCTTTGTTTTATCCATAATTCAAATGAATTATCTTGAATATGCAGTTTTAATATTGTGAGTTTTTAACTGGAAAGAGTGCTGCTGCTGCTTCCTGGGTGAGGGTCAATAATACATTAATTAAATGCAAAGTACACTTATCAACAGTGAAGATTTTTCTTTGTTTTATCCATAATTCAAATGAATTATCTTGAATATGCAGTTTTAATATTGTGAGTTTTTAACTGGAAAGAGTGCTGCTGTTGCTTCCTGGGTGAGGGTCAATAATACATTAATTAAATGCAAAGTACACTTATCAACAGTGAAGATTTTTCTTTGTTTTATCCATAATTCAAATGAATTATCTTGAATATGCAGTTTTAATATTGTGAGTTTTTAACTGGAAAGAGTGCTGATGCTTCCTGGGTGAGGGTCAATGAATGATCCTTTTACTTGGCTCAACAAGGTTTTACAAATTGATAAGTGTACTTTGCATTTAATTCATGTATTATTGACCCTCACCCAGGAAGCAGCAGAACTCTTTCCAGTTAAAAACTCACAATATTAAAACTGTATATTCAAGATAATTCATTTGAATTATGGATAAAGCAAAGAAAAATCTTCACTGTTGATAAGTGTACTTTGCATTTAATTAATGTATTATTGACCCTCACCCAGGAAGCAGCAGCAGCACTCTTTCCAGTTAAAAACTCACAATATTAAAACTGCATATTCAAGATAATTCATTTGAATTATGGATAAAACAAAGAAAAATCTTCACTGTTGATAAGTGTACTTTGTATTTAATGTATTATTGACCCTCACCCACGAAGCAGCAGCACTCTTTCCAGTTAAAAACTCACAATATTAAAACTGCATATTCAAGATAATTCATTTGAATTATGGATAAAACAAAGAAAAATCTTCACTGTTGATAAGTGTACTTTGCATTTAATTAATGTATTATTGACCCTCATCCAGGAAGCAGCAGCACTCTTTCCAGTTAAAAACTCACAATATTAAAACTGCATATTCAAGATAATTCATTTGAATTATGGATAAAACAAAGAAAAATCTTCACTGTTGATAAGTGTACTTTGTATTTAATGTATTATTGACCCTCACCCAGGAAGCAGCAGCACTCTTTCCAGTTGAAAACTCAATATTAAAACTGCATATTCAAGATAATTCATTTGAATTATGGATAAAACAAAGAAAAATCTTCACTGTTGATAAGTGTACTTTGCATTTAATTAATGTATTATTGACCCTTACCCAGGAAGCAGCAGCACTCTTTCCAGTTAAAAACTCACAATATTAAAACTGCATATTCAGGATAATTCATTTGAATTATGGATAAAGCAAAGAAAAATCTTCACTGTTGATAAGTGTACTTTGCATTTAATTAATGTCTTATTGTGATTATATTTTTAATACGCAAGGAATGCACAATATTTGTTCATTCTGCTTTAAACTTTCCCAGCATAAAAACGAGAATTTTCACACAAGATATTACAAAAATATGGTGAAAAGTAAAGGAATATCGAAAAATCGATGCCATTACTTGCTGAAGTAAATCTTCATCTGGTCAAGGCAGAGAAAGAGATTTCTCGATAGGGTTTAATAGAAATATGCATAGCGCTTGGGAAAACATACTTTTACATACTGTATTGTGGAAAGTAATTTAGATAAAAAGATTCATGCAATTTGATCATGGTAGTAGCTACGTAGCAATCCTTCTCTTGTTCATAGAGCTTTGAAACTATTGGATAAAAATCATTTATGTTCAATTATCACCATAGGTGTACACTTTCTGCCCTCCAAATTCCTCAAGAAGTAGGCTATGTACATTTTATGTAAAATAAAAGATATTGTTGTCAATCTTGCTCCCTCCACCAAATGTTTATATGAAGTTGCAACCCTATGATTATTGTATCATACTATCGAAATGAAACATCCATTACCCAAAACGCTATGATAAGGAAGCCTCGAGGTTATCTTTTATACCATATGGAAGTAACGTGTTTTTATTTACGTGTTTGGTTGTTTTAAGATATTTGTTCCATATCACCACCCTCGGTTCCTTCGAGCCAACCAAACTCCCGTGAGGAAACTAGGCTGATGTGACCGCGCAGTGGAGCATGCTATAGATAGTCCTATGCGTCTCGAGAATGTTCATTGAAAAATACAGATGTTACAATCAAAACCAGCATGTTTCTAAGAAACCAGATGAAGTTATATTTTAACATGAGTTTTATTGCAAGTATTGAAACCAAATTGAAAAATATAATAAGGTTAACAAAATCTTTTGGAATCATTCTATCGTTCCATTAATTCATCTAATTTAAATTAAAGACACATACCAAATACCAATTAGACTTAACGAACTCTACCTTACATGACTAACGCTAGTGTACGTGCAGTGTATCAGATCGGCGTGCTACCCAGAACTCGAGTGGTTCAGCCTTCCTGGTAGCTCTTGAACCCTCGAGCTCGTCTTGTGCAGCACCAATCAGATCACGCCTGACGTCATCTCTACTTCTTATATTTAACCCTAGAGTTCGTTAGTGTACACATCATCTTGAAAGACCCGTTTACATAACAAAGTGGTCTTAACCTCCCCCACTCGGGGGTAATTTACAAAAATTACACCTTAGTTGTGATACTATTCTAATTTATGTTCTGGGTAGCCAGCGCCGTTATTCCAATAAATCTGATGTGTGTCGCGACATAAAGCTAGGCGAACAGACCCCATCTGAAATATACCAAATTTCTCGATAGCTAACATTAAACCCATTAATTCTATTTCATATATAGTTTTTGATTTATGTTTCTCTTTCAACCGTTTGGAATGAAAATAAACAGGTTTTAGTTGACCCTGTTCATTTTCCTGCAACAACGTGCATCCGAACCCCTTTAAGCTTCCATCCACTTGTACTGTGAAGGGTTTATTTAGGTCAGGTAGTTTCAGAACTACAAAATCTTCAAAACATTGCTTTAGTTTGTCGAAGGCAGACTGTTGAGCCTGTCCCCACTGAAATTTAACTCCTTTAACCTTTAAATCATACAAAGGTGCCATTATTTCATGAAAATTTGGAATAAATCGGCTGAAGTAAGAGAGAAACCCACAAAGTCTATTTAAACCTCTCATATTTTTAGGAGGTGGAAGTTTATGTATAGCGGTTATTCTATCTGGGTCCATGCATAATTTTCCTGATTTAACAATGAATGCCAAATATTGAATTTCTAATTTCATGAACTGACTTTTAGTAGGGGAGATGGTAACCCCGCATTGCTTAAATCTGTCGAATACAATTCGAAGGTGTCTCAAATGTGTGTCTTTATCTGGGCTAAACACAATTACATCATCTGCATAGAATTCCAAAATTTTACCTTTCAAGTCACCCAAAATTTTATACATAATTCGGGCTAAGCTACTAGGGCCAATTTTAAGACCAAATGGGATCCTAGTGTACTGGTAAAATCCCGAGGAGGTCCCGAAGGCAGTCAGTGCTTTCGAATCCTCAGTTAATTTAATGTGATGAAAAGCCTTTTTTATGTCTAAAACACTATAAACATTTCCTTGGCTAATTGACATCAAACTTTCCTCTAACACCGTGTTAGGAAAGGCATCAAATAGTATATGTTTATTGACTTCAGAGTAGTTACAAACAAGCCTACTTTTATTGTTTTTACCTTTCACTATGAAGCAAGGGGAACAATAGTTACTTTGGCACTCTTCTATAATTCCCTTTTCTAATAAATCTTGAACAATTGATTCAATTTCTAATCTTTTCTCACGAGTTACTGGATATGGATTTATTCTAACGGGAGTTGTATCTTTTAACTTTATATGATATTCATAATCCCTTATACATCCTATATCATTATCAGTAAGTACGTCAGAAAATTCCTTTTTCAGCTTACCTAGTTCTTGCTCATAATAACCGATATTTGCAGTCTGCATTCCCAGATGTGTCCCTTGATGTCTTCTAGGCCTGCCAAAGTGTTCTCGGGTTCCTGGTCTGCTTTTCCGGACTCCAACTTGTTCCCGGCGGTCGTCGTATTCAGTTGCTTGACGAATCGTCTGCCCATTTGAATATTGAGGAGTAGAAACACTTTCCTGAAATATTGTACATCCTTTAAGTAAACTATCACCATTCCACTTAATTGGCACAATCTTATTGCTGCTTTTTAACTGCACTACACCATCACTTAACTTTATATTCATTCCAGTTCGAATTTGAAATTTTAGGCCAAGAACTAAGTCTACAGGTAAGTTTTTAGCAATGTACATATCAACTGGCCACGACATTTCATTAATTTGAACTCCAACTGTCACTCTCTTATTAAGATATAAACTGGAAGAATTACCCACGGTAACTTTGATATCTACGTCATGCTCGTGAAAATTTCTTTTATCTTTAATTAATTGCCAAATACTGTCTTTAATAATGTTCTCAGAGCAACCTGTATCAATACAAGACAACACTGGTACCTTTTCCACAGAACAGTCAATGAAAACAGCTTGCATCTCCTGTTTATTTATAGTTTTCGAAAGATCTCTCTTCATTATATAAGCCTGTCTTTTAAGGGGACAATTTGATTCTTTATGATTAAAGTTTGTACAAAATCGGCATTGTATAGGAACTTTGTCTTTAGGCAAGGGGAAGGAAACAAGTTTTTCCTGTCTTTTTTCCGCATAAAATTAACTTGCAATAACATGTTTTTGCATTTTTTTTAGACTCGATTTGAATGTTTCAAGAGAGTCAGGAACTTCACTCATTATAAGAAATTTCTCGGAATATCTAGGCAACAGTCTTTCGACCAACAAGGCACAAAATTCCGCATCTGTCCACGCTACTTGTAAAACTCGGGCTCTCCTTAATCTAGTTTCTAAAAATTCTACTGGGTCTTCCCAATTATCCTGCCTGCGTAATACATAGTTCGTAATGAGCTTCTCACGTCCCAAAGACGTCACATGAGTATCTAGTACTTTCCTTACAACTTCTCGCCACATGCTGTTCTTCGATATACAAGTCAACCATAAACTATACAATCTTGGTCCCACTTTATTTAACACTGACAACATGATTTCTCTCAAAGGAAACAAACCCCTTTCTACAATTTTCTCAATTGCTAGCAAAAATTGAAATATATTATCCGAAGATTCGGATACCACGGGCGGAACATCCGCAATAGCTTGAACTAACGTATTCTGTGCAATATGACTAGTTAACTTGCTTAACACACCATCAGGAAAAATAACACTATTGTTACTTCTTTCATTAATAGTAAGCCTAGCTTCTTCGTCTGAATCAGAGAACTGTATTAAATTGTGACGAGGGCGTCTATTTACCCAGGAAGTCCTGATAGGAACCCTATAACTAGGTTGTACCTCTACATTTCTTTGGTCGAGTACATTAATAGGATTATTCTCATTACCTTCAGATCGCTGGTCTCTGTTACGAGTTGAAGAAAAGGGCTCACGATATTGCGTGAGATCCGAGTCTCCCACCTGATCTAAGGTTAATAAAGAATTCACACCATCCATTTTCTTTATATTGCAAATAGTGTATCTGTAATTAGAAACATACGTTAATACTAAATTCTAATTTTCATATCTCTCCCCTTCTGTTCCCTAACCAATTAAATTTTTCTTTTCTTTTACGATGAACAGATTGAATACTGGCATTTTTCAATGTAACGAGCAGAGCAAACCGACAGCTGGTATGCAAGGTCAAATGAACATGCCTCTGAAAACACACGATCAACCATGCTCTCTCTTATCACCACCCTCGGTTCCTTCGAGCCAACCAAACTCCCGTGAGGAAACTAGGCTGATGTGACCGCGCAGTGGAGCATGCTATAGATAGTCCTATGCGTCTCGAGAATGTTCATTGAAAAATACAGATGTTACAATCAAAACCAGCATGTTTCTAAGAAACCAGATGAAGTTATATTTTAACATGAGTTTTATTGCAAGTATTGAAACCAAATTGAAAAATATAATAAGGTTAACAAAATCTTTTGGAATCATTCTATCGTTCCATTAATTCATCTAATTTAAATTAAAGACACATACCAAATACCAATTAGACTTAACGAACTCTACCTTACATGACTAACGCTAGTGTACGTGCAGTGTATCAGATCGGCGTGCTACCCAGAACTCGAGTGGTTCAGCCTTCCTGATAGCTCTTGAACCCTCGAGCTCGTCTTGTGCAGCACCAATCAGATCACGCCTGACGTCATCTCTACTTCTTATATTTAACCCTAGAGTTCGTTAGTGTACACATCATCTTGAAAGACCCGTTTACATAACAAAGTGGTCTTATCCATTTTGCATGATTTTGTACTCCCCACCTCGAGAAACGAGCACTTTGGCTATAGCTAGATATTGCACTACTTCTAGCCACAGAAGGATTAACTAGATCCAGGGCCGGACTGTGACTGCCAAGAGGGAGGTGGCAATTTTCCCAAAAAGGGCGCCCGGTTGTGAGCAGTTGGGGAAGTGTGTTTTTGGAAGGGTACTGACAGGGCGTACCGTGATTTTGCCCGGTGACCCGGTGGGCCAGTCCGGCCCTGACTAGATCATGTTTCAAGTTCTAAATTAGAGGTAAATTTGACAGGTATTATTCATCAACATATTTTACAACGATTTTCCTTTTCTTACTCAGTTAAGTAATATAAATCCAAAAGCAGTGAATGAGTGAAACTTCTTATGAGATAATTTGTGACGCTTTCTAGCATGGGCAATATATAAGAAAAATGTGCACGGAGTCAGGACAAGAAGTTACTTTTGCTTATTGAAGCAATCATATTTTCCTAAACGTCTTGAATTTGTTGGGGTGGGCCGAGGAATTTTTGGGTGGGCACTGCCATCGCCCGATACCTCTCTATCTCCAGTCTGGCATGCTTCATTGTGACGTTCATTGATATTTGATTCTTTTCGTGTTCGTATCATGACAATATCGTTATTGCAAAGCATTATCACTTCTCTGCATGCAGATCAGTTGTACGCAGGAACCTTCCTCCTATGTGTTTCCTCTGTGACCTTTGTCATGCAAATGTGATATAGAACTGTTCATGCTTGATGCGGAGTGATACACTTGTTTCAGAGCAAGTGGACTTAGGACAACAATTTTTTTAAAAAAATAGTTTCAGAGCAAGCTGTAGTGCCGTTACAGCTGACGTCACTCACTGTCAGTATAGTTTCCGTTCACTTCCGTGCACGAACAACCATCACAGATTCGATACGAGAAATTCTTATATCCATAGCTTATATTAATAGCGACGTGGGTTCTAAATTCAGGCTGCTACCGCCCGATTCATTTAAAATATAAAATATTTAACGTTTAACTAGAATTTATAACCAGGTAAAAATAGAATGTTGTCGTTCTATCGCCCATAAAAATTCAACTTTTCCACATATTTTTCAAACTTGTATTTACTGCATTTTTGTTGTTGTTGTTGTTGTTGTTGTACGTACTTCTCCCACCCCTTGCTACGCCTATGTTTGAAAGTTATAAATTATTCTTATAGAAAAATATTAGTTTGTTAGTAGCCAATTGTATAATAATATTTGAATTTTAAGAATTAAAACATTATTTTGATTTTTACGCAGTCATTTCATAAATAAAATGCCAACCAGGAGTCATGGGCAAGGAACTGATGTTTACTTTTCTTGTGATAGAAATTCAGTGAAAAATTGAAAATAAAATTTAAAGAACTGCAAATAGAGGTACACACAGACAGTTTTTTTTTTTTTTTCAAAAAGCGCTTTGAGTTGTTACCCTGCCCCCGTGTCAGGGCAACAGTGTTTTTTTTCTTATTGCAATATTTATTAATATGTTAATTAATTGGGTAATCAAGTGTATAAACATATATATATATATATGTGATTAGTGTAAATCAATTTATTATGCAATTTTAGGTTCGTATTATTCCATGTATAGATACCATGTAGCTCTCTGTTCTTGCTTCGTGTTTCGAACGTTCAAAAGAAAGGTGGGCAGTTTAGCTGTTAAAGATTAAAAATTTTGAAAGAAGGGCGGTTGGCAACAGACGCCAACCAAACGTATATAAACTCCCAGATGAGAGTAGGGGAGGTCGGCTGTTGGAACTGAGACTTGGAAGGGAGAGGCTGTTTTTTGCTTCGGTTAGCTAGGACCGGAGGACAGGTCTCCCGAAACGGATGCTGTAAGAGATTGGATTGCCGGGCAAGCTAGTGCCTTGGTGTCCAGTTTACAGGTAAAAAGGTAGTTTGTACTGGATGTTATTTTGAAGTAATTACGGTGCGCCGGGCAGCCTAGTGCCTTGTCACCGTAGAGGTTGAGAAATGTACACGTCGGGCGGCCTAGCGCCTGTTAAGACGTTTCTTGGAGTAACGCGAGTCTACCTTGTGACAAGCGTACTTCAGATGTAATTCATGAAATGTAAAGCATCCAGGTACAAACAATAGAGATTCCAACATCAAAATTAGAGTTTTGGCCCGATAAATAATTAGAGAAATGAACGTTCGGAAACGACTTGTATATATTTCAAATTTTACGTTAATTAAACTATAGAAAATATCCAAAATTTCAGTTTTTAATTTCACACATGCTGGACAAGGTAATATATCCCCTATAGCAATAAGGTTTCGCAAAGGTTATCCGTTGTCTCTTGTAGTTAATTATATAATTATGTTGACTTGTAGCAACGCACGTGCATTGTCGTACAAAGAAAGATACCCCTAGACAAATCTGAGCCGAATACGAAGTGCACCGAACCTCGAGTGCGGAGGTAAAGTGTGGGGGGCAGGCAAGTAACATATTTATTTGTGGGCTCTGTCCGGGATTGAACATATTTATTTGGGGGCTCTGTCCGCGATTGAACTTAGTTATTTGAGGGCTTGTCGTAGGATATTGAACTAGATTTTTGCTTTGAAAGTTAAGGAGAGAAACGGACGAGGATCGAACCGATGATCTTGCGAAACAGAAAAGGGGAAGTTACAAGAATGTCGCTTGGTAACTCGAGCAGGTCCAGCCCGACCGAGTCAGAACTTTCTGTTGTTGAGGAACAAAGGTGCGTTCCAAGAGTGACAATGGAGGAAATTCGTTTTCCGCTTCCGACATTTGAGGGAAATGTAGGGAAGGAAGATGCTTTTTCGTATCTGGATAGGATTCAAGATTACGCGAGAACGTTGAAAATTGCTGAAGATGATCTTCTGAAGCAGTTTATTCCTCTTTCGTTGCGAAATGAAGCGAGGGAGTGGTTTTTGTTCACGGAACCGTTCGGTGATTTTTCACAATTCAGGCATAAATTCTTGCAGGTTTTTCACGGATTGGATTATCAGAGAGAAGCAGAGTTATTTTTGTCTGAAAGGTTTCAACTTGCTAACGAGGGATTGGCGGAATACGTTCGCAAAGTTGACAGGCATTTTAGTAGGATAAAGAATTCGGCTTCTGCGCAGGAGAGAATTGACTTTGTGAAGTCGCACTGCAATCCGGTATTTAGGGATTATTTGTACAACAAGACATTCACTTCTATGAGAGAATTGAGCGAGTACGCCCTAGAGCTACAAGCGGAGTTTTTGGAAAGGCAGAGATTCAAATCTTTCGTTTCGGAAGACGAAATTTACAGCTGGTCTTTGAGAAAGTCATTTAACCAGGAATGCGAAGAGGAGAGGGGGAGAAAGAAATCTGATATTTTCTTGGACCCTGTGAGCATTGGTTTTGACCGCCCGAAAGTCGAGCACTTGAGGGCTGAACATGTGGTTTCACGCCCTCCACCCTCGCGGCTTGCGGTGAGGGATGAAAACAAACAGAACCGCTTTTCGAAGGAATATTGCCAGAGAAATAAATTATGCTACACTTGTGGACAGAAAGGTTGCAGAGCTTCAAATCACCGTAGGGAAAACAAGATTAATGAACGTGGGAGGGAGGAAATAACAAAAAACTCGTAGAGTCGCCACGAATTTGTCAAGTTCGTGGAGTGGAAACTGCAAATTTTACACAGAAGGAAAGTTTTTCACCTCACAATGTAAATGCAAAAGACGTAAGGGAACCTATCGTTTTATGCAACGTGGCTAATGTGGAAGTACACGCATGTATTGATACGGCGTCGTCCAATAACTTTGTGTCTTTGGAGGTTTTCGAGAAAATGAAGACAAATGGAGTGAAATTGAAGGGTTGCAAAACGAAAGTAATACTTGCGGAAGGAAATGTGGAATCTTTGGGGAGCGCTTACGTGAATATTAAGTTTCACGGACACAAGGCTCGGGATCAGATATTTGTGTTATCGAATGCTAATCATGAAATGTTAATGGGAAGGACATTAATGGCTAAGCTGGGACTTATACCCATGATTCATCGTAACGGGTGGGCAATTGAGCCTGATCTTTCGAAAATCGTGCCTTTTGATTCGCCGTCGACACGTGACAGCGTTGATGCTGTTGGTTCAAGGGGACTGGGTTCGACCACGGATGGAGTCGAAGGAGTCCGAGAGAACGTTTCTGCTTGCGGAGCGGAGACACGTAGCAGCGACATCAAAGGGGAGGGGGTTGACGAAGAGAGAAGGATTGCCATGCTGATGGAGGGTACC
Source organism: Lepisma saccharinum (assembly GCF_977018435.1). Classification (NCBI taxonomy): domain Eukaryota; kingdom Metazoa; phylum Arthropoda; class Insecta; order Zygentoma; family Lepismatidae; genus Lepisma; species Lepisma saccharinum. Next base: position 206,154,272 of record NC_139230.1, read on the forward strand.
GATATCTCAGAGGAAAACAAGCCGAAATTGAATGCCATACTGAGAAGGCATATTGATGTTTTTCAAGATAAACCGGGATTAGCAAAGGATTACGAGGTTCGTTTGGATGTGAATAACGAGAAGCCGTTCCGAGCGAAACCTAGGCCACTTTCTGAGCAAAAGAGGAAATTAATGAATCAGGCGATTGAGCAGATGCTTGAAGACGGGATCATTGAAAGGGGTGATACAGATTACCTTTCGCCGCCTATTCTTCATGTGAAGAGAGATAACACATGTAAAGTGATCATTGACAGCAAAGGCTTGAATAAGAGATTGGAGGCTAGACGTAGAGAAATACCTGATATTAGGTCGACAATATGTAAGCTTTCTGGGGGAACTATATTTACAGTTCTGGATATTCCGTTTGCATTTGCAAATATGCAGATTTCTGAAGATACAAGAAAATATGCAGGTTTCTTGACAGAAATGGGGACGTTTAGATACAAAAGGTTATTTTATGGCTGTCGTAGTGGACCTTTTCACCTTGCAGAACTGATGCAGAAGACGCTAGGAGAGCATTATCAAACTGATGCAATATGTTATTATGATGACGTAGTTATTGCAAACGCTACCGAGGAAGAACAACTGAGAGTGTTGGATTCTGTCCTGGGAAAGATGAAAGACAAAGGACTGACGATTAGTTATCGAAAGTCGCGTCTCTTCAGAAAGAAAATTGATTTTCTTGGGTTTACAATTACAGAAAATACGATATCTTGTGCGGAAAGTAAGAGGAAACAAGCAGAGCAATTGCAGCGTCCCAGAAATATCAAGCAAGTTAGGAGACTAGTAGGCTTCTTAAATTTTCTGTCAGATTTCATAAAGGACCAAGCAAAGATATCCAAACCGATCACGGACTTGTTACAAGGAAATAGGAAATTTTCTTGGGGAAAAGAACAAGAAGAGAGTTTGCAGAAGTTGAAGGATGCAATTGTAAATAGTCCTGATCTCAAGATTCCTGACGTTTCGAAACCGTTTCACTTGTTTGTAGACTGCTCTGACATAGCGCTTGGCTATATCGTCGCTCAGGAGGACGATAAAACCAGAAAATTGCAGACTGTTGCATTTGGGAGTAAGAAGCTGTCTGACACTCAGCGTTCTTATTCTGTCACAGCGAAAGAGTTATTTGCGTTGACCATGGGTCTGGAGAAATTTGAATATTACTTTCTGCAAGCACCGGAAGTGATAGCTTACACTGACCATTCTGCACTCGTGGATATCTTGAAATCTTCTCACATTCCGAGCCACATAAACAGAATGATAAACAGGGTGACCAGGTTTCCAGTTACCGTAAAATACATTACCGGTAGAAATAACACAGCGGTTGACTACTTGTCGAGGATCGAAGCGGGATTCTCTGAGAGGGAGAATTACATTGGATCTTCGGATGCAGAAGAGAATTATCCGATAGAGGACATCAAGCCTGAAGGATATTTCAGATTAGAGATGCCTGATGGGACGATAATGGAACATCATGATATTCCTAAAGTCGAAGGCAAAGTGTGTCAGAAATTCGACCGGAAGCAGAAAAGGAAAACGGAAGCGATGTTTACAGATGCAGCTGGCAACACTGTAAACGGAAGACAGACGGACGGACAGAAAGAAACTTCGCCGCCCGTAGATCTTAACGATAAAGATATGTGGAAAGGAGAACAACAGAGTGATCCTTACTTGTCGAAATGAATTGGATGTTTAAATGGAGAAGAAGTTGAAATAAAGGATGCTCGAGAGAAGAGAAAATTTGACTTTTATCTGCAACATTCCTGTCTCGACGATGATGGACTACTTTACCGTTTCGTTGACGAAAACACTGGACTTTATCCACCGTTTAGCTCCAGATTGAAGCTGTGGGTACCAGAGAAGTTAAAGAATGAAGTACTTAAATATTCGCATGATGATTTATTATCTGCGCACTTAGGACATGGAAAGACATTGTTTAAGGTCCTAGAGAATTATACTTGGGACGGAGTAGTCAAAGATGTCAGTAACTATTGCAAAAGTTGTATCACTTGTCTTCAGTATAATCCTGACAACAGCAGAAAGATGGGATTTATGAACTCGAGAAAATCTACTGCGCCTGGATACAAAGTGTTTCTGGACATTTTTGGACCACTGCCTACAAGTACGAAAGGGAGATACAAGTACTGTTTAGTCATTCAAGATGAGTTCTCAAGGCACATTAGTTTGACACCGCTTAGAACTACAACGGCGAAGACGATCTCGCAAGCATTCTTGAGGTACTGTTTTCAGTCAGGTTTCCCGAAATACGTTGTCAGTGACAACCAGAGTGTATTTCGAAGCAAACTGTATTCACAAACGTTGCGTTCTGTGAATTGCAAGCCTGTCTATATTACGCCATATAGACCGAAGGGAAACAAATCAGAAGCAGCTATTAAGATAATCAAACAAGCACTTGGAAAGTTCTGCAAGGAACACTCGTCGTGGGCTGAAAACTTGGACGCGATAAGTTTTGCCATTAATAATGCAACGAATTCGATGACTGGATTGAAGCCGTCATTTTTGTTCTTTGGACGTGATTTGTACACACCGCATGACACTCGGAAAATGGAGCTTCAGAGGGAAGATGGAACCGGGGAGGACGTCACGGCGGAGAGACAGATGGATTACGTCATACAGTTAAAGGAAAGAATGGGCGCGGCTTTCGAATTTGCAAGTGAAAAAGAAGAAAAGACGAGGCAAAAGGCGTCAAGGGCCTACAATAAGGGCAGAAGAAGGGTTAATCTTCGTGTCGGAGATCGAGTACTGCTTCAAGAGCATAAGATTACGTCTGCTTTTAATAAGCAAACTGGGTGCTTTTTCCCGAAATTCAAAGGGATCTACAGAATTCTGAATTTTACTACTCCAAATAATGTTGTTTTGGAAAAGGAAGGTGAGGGGAAGAGAGTTCTGGCTAACGTTGACCAGCTGCAGGTCATTCCGAGAAGAAATTTGAGAAGTGTGAGGGAAAGCACTCGTCCCTAAATTCTACCCTGAGAATCCATCTCAAGGGGAGGGGGTAGAAGGGCTGTGAAAAATGATGGAAAAGAAGCTGAAAAGTTGACTTCTAGTTTTTACAGTAGTTAATTAAGTTCCTGATTTATTGTCGCTACACATTTGAGTTCTGGTAAATTTATTTCATGAGAATGTAAGATTTAAATTACGGACTGTTGGATTTTATGTTTTTTAACGATAAAGTAGATGAATATTCTGCACACGAGGACATGAGATTTTATCGCTAAGAGAATGCTAGAGGATGGCAGTTCGATGCCCGGAAAAGGAAGGGAAAGTTTCCTTAAAGTTGAAAAATGGGAAAGCCATTTTAAAGTCGGGTCGTGTGATCGAACGATAGAACCTTGGAAAGCATTTGAAGCTGAAATTCGGCAGGAGTCGAACCAAGTACCGCAGAAGTCCCAGACGCAAGGACTAGGGGACTAAGGAGCCGGGAGTTCTTCGGATGGACCGAGAAGGAGGCTGAGTCGACCCTAGACCGGGAGCCGGACGTGTTCTTTGGGAGGTGGAGGAGCTGAATCTGTCTACACCTGGGAGCAGTCCTGATGACCAGATGACCGAGATGACCAGGAGGTTTCCAGGATTCCAGGAGGAAGAATCCGTGTGGAAGTTGGATATTTAGTGCAGTGAAATCGAGACTCTTCTGTTTCAGAGAGACGGTTGTGATGTGTAGTGAAAATAACGTTATCAGTGAACTTTCTTTTTCAGATACAGTGTTTAGATTTTTCTCAGAAACTTTAAGACAATTCACACAGACTGAAATTTAAATTTCAGATTGAATTGTAACGCTGGGGAGGGGGAATCTGTTACCCTGCCCCCGTGTCAGGGCAACAGTGTTTTTTTTCTTATTGCAATATTTATTAATATGTTAATTAATTGGGTAATCAAGTGTATAAACATATATATATGTGTGATTAGTGTAAATCAATTTATTATGCAATTTTAGGTTCGTATTATTCCATGTATAGATACCATGTAGCTCTCTGTTCTTGCTTCGTGTTTCGAACGTTCAAAAGAAAGGCGGGCAGTTTAGCTGTTAAAGATTAAAAATTTTGAAAGAAGGGCGGTTGGCAACAGACGCCAACCAAACGTATATAAACTCCCAGATGAGAGTAGGGGAGGTCGGCTGTTGGAACTGAGACTTGGAAGGGAGAGGCTGTTTTTTGCTTCGGTTAGCTAGGACCGGAGGACAGGTCTCCCGAAACGGATGCTGTAAGAGATTGGATTGCCGGGCAAGCTAGTGCCTTGGTGTCCAGTTTACAGGTAAAAAGGTAGTTTGTACTGGATGTTATTTTGAAGTAATTACGGTGCGCCGGGCAGCCTAGTGCCTTGTCACCGTAGAGGTTGAGAAATGTACACGTCGGGCGGCCTAGCGCCTGTTAAGACGTTTCTTGGAGTAACGCGAGTCTACCTTGTGACAAGCGTACTTCAGATGTAATTCATGAAATGTAAAGCATCCAGGTACAAACAATAGAGATTCCAACATCAAAATTAGAGTTTTGGCCCGATAAATAATTAGAGAAATGAACGTTCGGAAACGACTTGTATATATTTCAAATTTTACGTTAATTAAACTATAGAAAATATCCAAAATTTCAGTTTTTAATTTCACACATGCTGGACAAGGTAATATATCCCCTATAGCAATAAGGTTTCGCAAAGGTTATCCGTTGTCTCTTGTAGTTAATTATATAATTATGTTGACTTGTAGCAACGCACGTGCATTGTCGTACAAAGAAAGATACCCCTAGACAAATCTGAGCCGAATACGAAGTGCACCGAACCTCGAGTGCGGAGGTAAAGTGTGGGGGGCAGGCAGGTAACAGAGTGGTTGACTCCGAAGGTTCGAGTCTTGGCCTGAACATTTGTATTCCGTTGTGAGTTGAAATGGTATCGAGACAAGACAAGACCTGGCAGTTTCCTTATCTCGTATCGATTTATAAACGTCCATTCCGTTCTCGCCTCGGTCTCGTCTCGAATCTCGAAATATATAGAGTACAGTGGGGCTATTCCGCTCATGTCAACTTTAAACCTATAAAAGATGAATTTAAACTAGGGCTGAACCAACACCGATGCCGATGTATCGGTATCGGAAAGTATCGGTTGAAATTCATCTACCGATACCTGCCGATACTTTTCCTGCATTTTGGTCTCTCACGGGGTCGCCAAAACACTTTCGCAGAGTCTAATTATCCTGGAAATTATGCAAAATTCAAATATTATTTTGCACGAAAAATTATATTTTTTTATTACATAATATGTATTTTAATATTCTGATGCAATTCCTGAATATTCTAAAGCAAATTTCTTGGTATATAATTGGAGAAGAATATTTACACTCAAATATTGGTTAATATTTTGAACAAATTTTAATTATTGCAATTTTCAAGTATCGACATAGGTGGGAATCGGTAAGGGTATCGGCATCGGTATCAGTTCAAAGTGGTATCGGCTCAGCCCTAATTTAAACACTTGTAAAGAAATCGATTGTTGTAATACAATTGATTGATTGATTTGTTGTTTTAAAGTCCACTTTATGCACGGTAAGGCTAATCGGGACTGGACCTACAGTTTAAAGTGGGATCCGAACCACTTGTGCCTCCACCGAGTATCGAACCCGGGACCCCTTGATTACAAGGTGACGACGCTACCACTGCGCCATCGGGTAGGCCTGTGTTGTAATACAATAATGATACCTTAATTAGGAACAGATTACCGTACACAATAAGTTAAAAAAGTAATACATACTCTTCTTATTGAAGATATATTTGAGGATTGCAGAAATCAGAATTCACTATAAAAGCAGGGCTATTCCGCCCAGTTCATGGCCTATTCCGACCAGCACAGATCTCCTCACACAGATTCCCACACAACACGAAGCATTTAGTGACAGCTTATTTATTCCCTCAGCTTTCCATGTTGATAATCCTTACTGTTTTCTTTGGGGTTTTTTTTTCAGGAATCCGGAAAACAATCTTTGCCTGCAGTCATGCTTTCCATGCACCAAGGATGTCGAATATTTTTTATTGTTGCATAAGCTGCTCTACGAACTTGATCCCATGTACAGCCAAATCTTCTTTCAGCTAAATGCTTCAGTCTAGACGTTAACTCATGCTCTTCTTCTGGGCTGAACACTTGGATAGCCGGCTGTTCTATGCGCTGTATTTTCTCCCAATACCAGATCAGATTTTGAAGCCTTTACTCGATCTTTAAGTGTGGAGGACGGAATTGCAAACAATGCAGCAGCTCCTCTCATACTCACATCTCCTCTTAGAAACTCTGTATTGCTTCATTTATCATGTCTTCGGACCATTTAGAGCCGGGCTTTTCTCTGCACTATGTACGAACCATCTGAAATGAAAACTTAAAACATCCTGTTGACAATTTCACATTACAACACCAATTACGTAAATAATTTTCTTGAACGGAATAGCCCGGTATTTACTGAGCGTAACTGTAGTAATTGTAAAAAGCGCACCAACTAGGGCGGCAAGGAACAAAGCGAACTACATTTATGCACACATAAAATGCATAACATGAATTGCGAGTTATTGTGCTTGACCTTAAGTATTATTTAACAACGTCAAAAATTCATCGCAGTTCGCTTACCTAAAGAGATTCTACTTCTGTCCCATCCAAAATATAACACAAAGTATTGGAACAACTGAACTGACATGGGAAGCAGTAAGGAGACCACGCTTCACACTGAACAAAAGAAAAGCTCTTCACAGTGCCGAGGTATGGCACTATTGACATATTTCTTATTTCGGTAGGAATAGCCCCGCTTTAGGCTATATAAAAACATATACAGCACATCACCACATAAACATATGGAGGTCATTATGGCAAACGACTTTTCTTAATAAAGCTCTTTTTCTATTAAAGGACTCGTCTCGACGCTACGAGCCTTCGAAAAACGAAGTTTATCCTGAATTTAGCCATGCAGCACTGGATCACAAATGCCTTGACTCTGCAATTATTATAAACAAATCGCATGACATCTATAAATGATCGGCCTCCCGATGGCGCAGTGGTAGCGTCGCCGCCTTGTAATCGATACCCGGTGGTGGCACATGGTGGTTCGGGTCCCACTTTAAACTGTAGGTTCAGTCCAGATTAGCCTTACTGTGCATAAAGTGGACTTAAAACACCAACTCAATCTATACATTATCATGTAAATATTTATTTGGTATCTCTGACGAAGATGCATTGTAAGGTAATTTTGATTTAGGTATTTTTTTTTCAAATATTATACTTGCGTCTCGAAAGAGATTGAGAGTCTAGGACAATAAATACACGTAAGTGTCGGCCTCATCTCAATTTGCAGACGTCCTATCTCGTTCTCGTTCTCGTCTCCAAAGTCTCGAAAGGTCTTGTCTATTCCGTCTCCGGTTTTACAAGACCGAGGTGGTCTTTGTACAGTGTCTCTCAAAAGTTTTAGGACAACGACATTTTAAACTAGGCAACCCAATTTACACAAGGCGTTGGTGGGTTGCGTGTAGAGTTAGGCTCAATTTCAGGGTTGCCACATGCACAATATATATTTTTAAAATACCCGAAAGAAAAAAAAACAAGTATTATTGTATGTAAATATAAAAAAATATCACTATTATATCGCAAGTGACAAAATTCTTTCTCAAAGAAAAAAAAATAGGTTTTCTAGTATTTCATCGCTGATGAGTCTACAGAAAGGAAAAGAGGTGAGAGAAAACGAAAGGTGAAAAAGGAGAGGAGAAAGAGAAAGCGAAAGAAGAAGATGAAAAGTAGAGGAGAGAAGAAAGGGAAGATAGACGAGGAGAGGAGATGTAGTGAGGAGAATGGAAAAATATTCTACAACCTTAGTGACAATGAAGTTCGACCAGTCACAAATATAGGAGTGCGTTGTGAAAGAAGGAGAACACATGCATATGCTGAACATATTTTATTCAGCAGGCTACATGGAACAGAGGAAAACATAAATTTCCGCTGCAACGCAGCAATATATGGTGTCCACACAAAATAAAACATTTTCGTCCATCTACACGTGACATTGAAGTTCGACCACTGTTAGAGGGGATCCTGTTTACCATGGTGTGACGCCGCCCCCTCGGCGAATAACTGTGGCAATGCGTCGGGGCATGCTGCGGACGAGTCGTTCAAGGTATTCCACATCGATGCGGTGCCATTCCTCCTGCAGGCAGGCGATAAGAGCAGGCACTGGCGTGGGTCCCCTCTGTTGCACACATCGCTTAAGAACACGCCACACATTCTCAATGGGCGAGAGGTCGGGACTCGATGGTGGCCATGGCAGAGTTCGCACGTGATGGCGAATCAACCATTCTCTTGTCAGCCGCGCTGTATGAGGCCTGGCATTGTCGTGTTGAAAGATGAGACGCCGCCTGTGGAACAGGTGCCTTCGCACTGTGGGAAGATGCCGCTCCAGTATACGTGTATAGGCGTGTGCATTCACAATGCCCTCACAGACGTGTAGTGGGCCAACCCCAGATGCCGTCATGCATCCCCATACCATCACTGACGCAGGTTTCTGTACCCGACGTGCATAACATTTTGTTTCATTCTGTTCCTCCTTCCGACAAATGACTGTTTTCCGTATTTTCCCGTACACAACATTGAAAATGGATTCGTCCGTCCACAAAACCCTGTTCCACTGCCGAAATGTCCATCCCCGGTACATTCGTGCCCACCGTAGTCGATTGCCTTTGTTCAACATGGAAAGGAAGGGTTTACGTTTCGCCTTGTACACTTGGTAACCGCATCGCTGTAGGTAACGGCGAATGGTTCTGGTTGACACTTCAATGTGAAAGCGTTCTCGAGTCCACAGTCGTAATTCGGCCACAGAAACATGATTGTTGGTCTGGATATAGCGCCTAAATATCCGTAGGTCACGCACGCTCAGCAGGCGTTTTCGACGGGGGGCCTTACCTGGCTCTGTAGTACCCGTATTTTGGTGGTGTTTGATGATGCAGTGGACGGTTGACTTGGGTAAGTTCAGTTGGCGCCCTATTTCCCGTTCACTGAGTCCATCCCGTTGCAACTCCACCACTCTTCTCCCCACGGTGTTGTCAATAGGTTTGCCCCTGGCCATGGTGACGATGCACTGCGGTTCCTCGGTGCACAGCACGCGCTTATATACGGCGGACTCCCTTATCGTGTCCGTGACGTCATGCTTCCGTCGAATGCGCCACTATCTGGTATTTTCCGTATGGGTCTGGTGCCTGGTCGAAGTTCAATGTCACGCGTATAGTTCCCCGTTTTCGTTCTATACGTGACCTTGGGTGCAACATGCTGGGATCACGATTATTGCCTGCTCACACGCCTCCTTTTACACACATGTGTCACTTCTGCGGGTCACCCATTCCACCGCCTATGCCTCTGTGCATTTAATCACGTATTCCTTTCTGGTCGAACTTCATTGTCACCAAGGTTGTAGGAGAGATGAGGAAAATGGAGCAAAGAGAAAAGAAAAGAAAAACGAGAAGAGGAGACGGGAAGAGGGGAGTGGAGAGTAGAGTAAAGGAGAGAAAAAGAGAAGAACGAAAAGAAGAGGAGAAGAGTGCAGTGGAGTCGGAAATCTAAGACAGGAAAGGAGATACGAGGAGTGGAGATGAGTGGGATGGAGATAAGATGCGAGAAAAGTAGGGAAGGCGATATGAGTTAAAAGCAGAGCAGAAGGAGGGGAGAGAAGAAGGAAAAGGAGAAGAGAAGAACAGAAGGGACTGAAGAGAAGAGGTAGTTGCAGAAAATATCGTCTCAGCGTCAAGAATTGATGCATTGGTCAAATTATCGACATGAAACATTCAACAACATTTTGAAATGTATTGGAGAATGTATTAGATCGGTGCGAAATGCCTTTTGGCTTAGTTCAGAGCAAGGTAAAATCTTCCATGTAAGATATTTGATTTTACCTGCGATTATACCATTAAAAACATGAATGTAATTTTAATATTTATAAGAATTATCCAATTTTTGTCCACTTCTCGGTTCGTTGAAATGGAGATTTTGTAATTTCATATTTCCCCTCCCCCTATCGTTAATTCCAAACTGAATCATTCCGTTTCACATGACGTGGACAATGAACACAATGGGATAGGTCTAAAACTTACGAAAATTTTCTGCCATCGGAAGGGTTTGAACCTACGACCATGAGATTGGCAGTGCTGAACGGTAAACACTACCCTACAAGCTTTCGCTCCTGAAAGTAAGTAGAAGGAGCTGACCAATGTGAAATGTAGATGCAACTCTCCTCCTACATGTAATGTGCAAACAATACTCGTTTGTAACAAAGAAAACGAAGTTAGTGCGACTCGGCGAAAACATTTAATGGAGAATTGCACATGATGAGAACTTTTCATTCGATATTTCCGGAGGTATCCTTGTATTGAACTCGAGTGGGAAAAGGGGTAAAATTAGTATGTCCTGAATTGCCACAAATATAAATAGTTATTTCATTAATATTTGTCAATGTCTTTGAAGCAGTGCACAATTATCATTAGAGTATCATAATTCACGATTTTATACATGAAAATATCCCTTTGAACGTGTGTCATTTCATTTATTTCTTTATTTTTCTTTAAATTCCATATGCAGAACAATGTAGCCACTATACACTGCTATTACAAATAATGTTACCATGATCTTGTTTAATAGAAAGGGATTTAAAAAAAAAGAAAAAAAGAACACCTAGTATGGAGGATAGAACCAGGGATCGCAATCAATGCTTTCAAGAACTCTAACCAATACACTACGCCCTTTGTTTCCCTTGGAGCAACAGTTTTTAATTATTCTGTCGCGTCAATATTGTAAACGTTATTCTGTAAAAAGAAGTTCAATACTCTGATATAGCTCTGTACTTCTAGAATTACTCTATACACATGTATTTGAAATTTAACTCTGAATTTATTTCTTCGTTGTTAGTTTGATTGATTGAGTTAGTTTATTTTACTTCGCGTTTTGTGCCTCTTGGCTAATTTGCGAAGATGGGGATGAGTGATGAAATGATGAAATTGATGAATGGACATTCACAAAGAACCAAGCCCGACCGGAATTCGAACCCGGGACCCTTGGCGTCGCAGCGCGATGTGCTAACCACTCGGCCACAGGGTCGGGCTCTTCGTTGTTAGTATATCCAACAGTGGCGTAGCGTTATAGTACGCCCGTACGCCCGGCGTTCCCCGATTATAAATTTCAAAAATGCGTAAATACTGTCAATATAAAGTAAATCTTGACTAATTTCATATATGTCTGACCTTCATGGCATTATAATAGCTATTTTTCGCGATCCGCTTGCAACGCTCCACTAACAACACTCGTTCTAGCATCTTTTTTCAATGCCTTTTCTGGCCGGACGCCGAGCTGGTTCGGCGTACAGAACCCTATATTCCTTGCTACCTTTCTGGAGGGAAAGCTTGGATATTTAAAGCACGCGACCAAATGCTCTCTCGTACGCCCGCGTATGGAGCCGAGGGCTACGTGATTGGTTCACGTGACCCTTCCTGCCTTCTGAAGCAGACGATAGCGGTAGAATTTCTTCCCGGTTCTTCGCGCTCGTGGCTCTCGTGGTGTGTTGCTACAATACGCAATATTGACTGACGTAACTTTACCAAACTGAAATATAGCACTTCTTAATGGCCACTGCATTGTATAATTTATCGCACGAACAGCGATGTGCATTAAAAACTAAAAGATCAACACAGTTTTTGTCAAATAAGTTGGTGAAGTCCTTGTGGTAGAAGTTAATAAAAAAGAATAATAATAATAGTTTTGCGGGTTATTATTTTTTCGTTATTATGTAACTGCTTAATATTGTGTCAATGGGAATGTTTAGCATTGATTTGAAAACTCTTAACATCGAATGGTCTCTGGACAAAATTATTTTAAAATGTTTATCAGCATTCTCAAGACGTAATAAACAGTGGTCTGAATTACTACTCGGCACTGTTACGTTAGTAGAGTGTACGATAGTTGGATCTTCCGCCCACCACCGTGTCAGAGTGTTTTGCACAGCGCGCCAAGGCGACAGGCCCCTGATTCGAATCCCGGCGTGAGCACGGGTGTTCTTTGGCAGTGTCCCTTCATCAATATCATCACTCATATTCATATTCGCTATTAATCAAAAGTGGTAGAAAAGCGAAGTAAAATAAACCAAATCAATCAGTAGTTGGATCATCCACAACAATGACGTCTACTGTTGTGCAGAGGCGCTTGTGATTCAGGTAGGTTTTATAATGATTTGCGTCATGCCGAAAAGTATAAAACACCAGAGTTCAAAACATTTGTTGCATAGTGAGGCATCTCATTTTCTAGCTAAAGCACGCATGGATGATGATGCTTTATTGAAAACCCAGCTGACTTCAGGGAAATAAACAATACCTGTGACGACTAATTCCATAAGTAAATTATTAAGCAAAAAAGGGCCGACCCTTCCTTCGGACTTGGCGTTCCCACCCGAAATGTCCATGCTACGCCACTGATATCCAAGCTTGTGAATATATTTTATTTGTAATTTTGTAACAGTTACATGAACATCTACGAAATAGTTCCTTAAAATAGCCTCTGGTTGACCAAGTTGACAATATAAACAAGTGGAATACAGATTGTCTTCGAGCTTACATTGTTAAAAAGGAGCGGATACACGTATTACTATCCCAATATTTATTTAATAAGGTTTATTGTTTGTCAGAAATTATAACTTAAACTATTGCATGTTGAGCTAGTGCCCACCTAGCCGCCTCTGATGAAATCTATCATTCTTCAGATTCTCTTTAAAATTCGACTCTTGTCATTTGTAACTTGCTGAGTGAGTCACTGTGCATTGAAGCACAATGTTTTGCGATAAGAAGTGGCCTTGAATAGCGTGAGTGAGTCACTTTGAACGCGAGCAAGCTACGCTACCAAGCTTGTCTGCCTTTGAAAACCAAGTCATTTTTTTCACCGTTTCCGAACGCGATTGATATTGTAGAAGTATATATTCTCTCAAAAGAGCAAGAAAGGAAATTCGACCAATATTCTCCCGTCGTTTAAAACCAAATATTACGTATATATTAAACGAAAAGTTCAGGATTGTCAATAAACCTATCTGAGCATAAGATGGATGTAAATAATAAATTTAATAGAAAGATTCTCCAAAATTTCTCTCCCACTGTCTACGTCAGGCCAGTACCCGGGGGGGATGGGGGCCATGCCCCCCTCGAACCCTCAAATATTTAAATGTGAACCTATCAATAACTACAAAAATAACATCGTCGATTTTAGAAATGTGTAAAAATTTCAATTTTGTTCTTACAAAAATGAATCTGTTTCTTGCGCAAAAGTCTTCAGGCTGCAATATTGGATGGTTTTAGTTTTATAATGCAAGGCTAGCAGACGTCCGATTCACCGATTTAGTCAGGACAGTGCGTTACTTTCAATCCCTGTCCCGAATTTTTCGAACTGCAATCGTGATGCGAGAATGTCTCCTTATTATTGTTTTTTCTTAACTCACAATTAGACATGTTCTTTATTGTAATAATAATTCCTGGTACGCAACATTTAATTTATAAATATATTATTTTCTAAACATAGAATTATCATGACTTTTCAATGGCGCTCGCACTATTTGAACTATTTTGTAATATATGTTTCTCTCCCTCTCTCTTTTATATATAAGCTACATATAAAAATTTGGGTCTGGCCCTTCCCTCAAAGAAATCCTGCGTATGGGCCTGGTCTACGTCAATGACAGAAATGCAAGCAATATTTTTATTTATTTTTAACCCAATTAAAGGAATGTGGAAGAACTTAAAAGAAATAAAAAAAAGAGGGGAACGACTGTTACTCTACTTTAAAAATTGTTGTTCTTCGAGGAAGAAAAATAAGAAGGATTTACTCCAGCACCTTAACACAGTGTCCCACGAGTCGTTCTTGACTAATACTGTCAGATGTGATGTGATTTTATGAATAAAATTTTCCGCCTGTTTACGCCTTACGTTGCGCAGATTTGGTAGTTCGCAAACGGTGTAATTATTTCGTGTTACCTTACGCAACAGAAAATACATTTCATAAGACTGTTATGAACACGAGACTTGCGTCAGTAAACAAGCATTTCGTCTGTTGCAGTATCACCAGTGGCGAAGCGTCCTATGAGGCCAGGAGGCCGGGCCTACCCACGCCATTACTCTTTGAAAGTGTATTTACTTATTTTGTCAAAACACATGTAATGCAATGGAAAAGTTTGGAATTTTCATTTATGATAATTACAAAAAAATTCTAACCCTGTCCAGTATACGAACTTTCCATGGAGTGAGGCACATTTGCTGGGGCCTCTTCTCTTTACATTCCGTCGTACGGTCGTATATGCGGGAAGCCTAATCTTACGAGTACTGTACGTATGCTTATAACGTGCTCCTGAGGCCGGCCTCGCGGTGTTACCCACTAGGACGAACAGAATATCAGCAACACTGCATTTCCACCAGGGTTGGATATTTGTGGTGTACCGGCATTTTTTGTAAAAATTAGCCTGTGTTCGTGCAGAGATATTTCTATTTCATTGTACATTTTCCATATTTTTGTACGAAACTTAGGTTTTCCTTCCTTTCATCGACAAGTGTGAGTGGAATTGAAAATTACGGAGTAGTGTAGTTCTGACTTCGTTTTCTGGTCAGAGTGCTGATGGTCTTGTCGATTCACCCAACACCATAGCGTAAACAGAAAGTCTAAAGAACTTATATGTGTAAAGTAAGTCTTCATACCAAATAATGTAAATTAAAATGCTAGCTACGCCTTATATTTACAAAGTAGTTTTACTTTCACTGGAAATAGAATAATTCATTTTTATCGTGAACGGGGATTCCCTCGTTCGTTCCCTCTCTGTGAAAACTTGCCTCCTGCTCAGGACGCTACAAGGGAGAGTAGCTCGGAGCGCGAGGTTCGTGGCGGTAGAGCTTTGTTTGTGATTCGTGTGTTGTGCAGCGATCAGATTTACGCAAGAAGTGCCGGACTGAAATGCAAGAACAATCGAATTCTTAATTCAGTGAAGTTGTAATCATCGGTAAGGTAGGACCCACTTTTGGTCTTTCATGTTTCCTTCTTATAACAATCATTTCTAAAATGTTTTCAACTATATTTTCCTTTGCAAGTAGCAGTGGCAAGTGACAGCAAAATATTTAAAAAAAATTCAAAGTTGTTGAAACGTTATTTAATGCGTTAACACTGTCGTTGAATAAATATTACAAGCAGACATTTTTTTATGCAGCCGACACAAGCGAAGAGGTAGACAGTTTCGTTTACCCTGAAGGGATAACAAGAGAAGAGGGCGGTCAATGAGAGTACAATACAAGGGAAGACTTTTTTTGGGTTTAGGACAAAGAGTTTTGTGTTATGGGGTTATTGCGCGGGCCATGTCTGTTTCAGGTCTGGCGGAACAGGCCAGTGTTGTCACATTGGATTGGCAGAAAAGAGCTGAATTGCGCCTAAAAATTGGGATTCTATTCTCTCAGGCAACTACATTTATTATAACCTGTTTATATGTTACATAGTAACCTGTCGTGTTGCCGGGTCCCAAACAAAGATCCTATGTTCTATTATCACGTAAAGGTGTCTACTAACAACAAGGGGTAGAACAAACTAGGATGCGAAGTATACACACTGAATGAGAGAGGTCACCTTTACTTATGTTATTTCTTGAAAGCCGCGTGGTGGTCATACTAACACGTTACGAAGCCAGGTGACCTAGTTGTGGTCATGTCAATGTTTCCTGATCATCTTTAATTCATTCTCCATACATTCTCATCGTCACGATTTGCATAGAGCAGAACAAATGAGACGAAAATATTCAAAATTTAAATTATGTTTACTTGCACATACAGGTGTTAGAAATTAATTTATCTAGAAAGCCAAGACTGGAATCAACTACAATCATTCCTTTAGTTAGACAACAGATAACAATGGTGTTTTCCTCGGCGCGAGGAAGTCTTGCTAAAAAAAAAACTAAGTTGGCAGCAGTAGAACGTACCAAACTGACAGTCGCTGAAAGTTCGGAATTCTGTCGTCTGCTCACGGCACAAACGTCAGACTGATCCGAAAATTATGGGGGGGGGGGGGGGTTCTAGCCCTTTTCACCTCAATTGCAAAATAAATTTAGAATAAAAGTGATGAAGAATTGACAACAAGGCTCGAGAACGTCACGCCACTGGCAAGTAAAGAAGCGGCCTGGAGAGAGACATTGAACCACTTTCCATGAAATAGCCCCCCCCCCCCTTTTCTTTTTACATATTTAAGCAACTAATGGAAATTATCGCACTTTTGTGCCTACCCTGCTAGGAAATCTACGCTTCGCCACTGAGTATCACAGGAAAATAATATCGTCCTGCAATGTTCAAGCCTCTAGATATTTTCCATTAATAATGTCTAATCACAGTAATAAGTTAGAAGAAATAACTCGCATTTTCGCAACTACCAATATTTTCGTTTTTCTTCATCACTTCAAAAATTATTTCTCGAAGATATCTGCTATACTACAAGAAAGCAATTCAAAATTAAAGTAAAAGTTCAACAACTGGTAGATGTATACCCAACGACATTTACAATATTGGAGGGACAGAATACTTTAAAGTTGTTGTTTTAATCGAAGATAAGGGTGTTGTATAGTTGTAAGAGTTCTCGATTGGACTGCTAGCGGTCCCATGTTCGATTTTGTTCTTTTTTAAATTCTCCTTTTATTATAAACAAGAGCATGGTAACATTATTTCTCATAGCAGTGTAAAGTGGCTACATTGTTCTGCATATGGAATTTAAAGAAAAATAAAGAAATAAATGAAATGACACACGTTCAAAGGGATATTTTCATGTATAAAATCGTGAATTATGATACTCTAATGATAATTGTGCACTGCTTCAAAGACATTGACAAATATTAATGAAATAACTATTTATATTTGTTGCAATTCAGGACATACTAATTTTACCCCTTTCCCCACTCGAGTTCAATACAAGGATACCTCCGGAAATATCGAAAGAAAAGTTCTCATCATGTGCAATTCTCCATTAAATGTTTTCGCCGAGTCGCACTAACTTCGTTTTCTTTGTTACAAACGAGTATTGTTTGCACATTACATGTAGGAGGAGAGTTGCATCTACATTTCACATTGGTCAGCTCCTTCTACTTACTTTCAGGAGCGAAAGCTTGTAGGGAAGTGTTTACCGTTCAGCACTGCCAATCTCATGGTCGTAGGTTCAAACCCTTCCGATGGCAGAAAATTTTCGTAAGTTTTAGACCTATCCCATTGTGTTCATTGTCCACGTCATGTGAAACGGAATGATTCAGTTTGGAATTAACGATAGGGGGAGGGGAAATATGAAATTACAAAATCTCCATTTCAACGAACCGAGAAGTGGACAAAAATTGGATAATTCTTATAAATATTAAAATTACATTCATGTTTTTAATGGTATAATCGCAGGTAAAATCAAATATCTTACATGGAAGATTTTACCTTGCTCTGAACTAAGCCAAAAGGCATTTCGCACCGATCTAATACATTCTCCAATACATTTCAAAATGTTGTTGAATGTTTCATGTCGATAATTTGACCAATGCATCAATTCTTGACGCTGAGACGATATTTTCTGCAACTACCTCTTCTCTTCAGTCCCTTCTGTTCTTCTCTTCTCCTTTTCCTTCTTCTCTCCCCTCCTTCTGCTCTGCTTTTATCTAATATCGCCTTCCCTACTTTTCTCGCATCTTATCTCCATCCCACTCATCTCCACTCCTCGTATCTCCTTTCCTGTCTTAGATTTCCGACTCCACTGCACTCTTCTCCTCTTCTTTTCGTTCTTCTCTTTTTCTCTCCTTTACTCTACTCTCCACTCCCCTCTTCTCGTCTCCTCTTCTCGTTTTTCTTTTCTTTTCTCTTTGCTCCATTTTCCTCATCTCTCCTAGAATCTTTTTCCATTCTCCTCACTACATCTCCTCTCCTCGTCTATCTTCCCTTTCTTCTCTTCTCTATTTTTCCTCTTCTCCTTTCGCTTTCTCTTTCTCCTCTCCTTTTTCACCTTTCGTTTTCTCTCACCTCTTTTCCTTTGTGTAGACTCATCAGCGATGAAATACTAGAAAACCTATTTTTTTTCTTTCAGAAACTATTTTGTCACTTGCCATATAATAGTGATATTTTTTATAATTTTATACAATATTACATGTTTTTATTTCTTTCGTGTATTTTAAAAATACATATTGTGCATGTGGCAACCCTGAAATTGAGCCTAACTCTACACGCAACCCACCAACGCCTTGTGTAAATTGGGTTGCCTAGTTTATAAATGTCGTTGTCCTAAAACTTTTGAGAGACACTGTATCATCTCTATTTGTGAGTGTTCCTTCACCAATTGAATCTAAACGTAATTCATCTTCATTGACACAATTAGCCAAAAGTTGCAGAATTGAGGAGAGCAACGTAATATAAGACAAAAATATTACACAAAAAACTTTCTTTTTTAATTGACAGCGTTCTTCCTTACATGCAAAAAAATAGTGTTTTCTCATCATTCATATTTTTATTGAGTGTTCCAAGATGAAGCAAGACTAAGATAATCAGCAGGATAGAAGCTGGTCGTGCGCTGGCACTTTCCCCAGTATGGTCTTATATTGTAAACTATGCTGCCGTTAGTGCTTCGTGCAAGGCTGGCCATTTCATTAGAAATATACAAGTGATATTGTCCACGTATTTAGAAGGGTCACGTTTCTTCATTGAATGCTGACACATATAAAACAGAGCGAAATTAAAATTGCAAGTCTCAGAATCGGTATCCAACGGTACGCCGTACCGGAACCTTTTTTCAGGTGAGAATAATACATTGTGACAATAAAAACAAAGGGAGTGTGTGTTTGTGCGTGTAACTACATGAATGCACGATCATTTATGAACACTTAAGTTAGATATATTGACATCACACTTGAATGGCATCATAAGAAAATGATAGAAAAGGGAGACAGGAAAGAAGTGATAGAGAAAGGAAGAGAGTCATAAAAGCCACAGAGAGTGAGAGAGAGAGAGAAATAGAAAGAGAAAAGCGAAAGGGAGAGAGAAAGAAAAAAGGGGGAAAGAAAAAATTAAGAAGCGAGTTAGTGAATGAAAGAAAAGCAAAATTGAAAAGAAAAGAGAAATTGAAAAGCAGGCAGAAAGAGAGAGAGAAAAGATAGGGAATTGGGGGAAGACCGATAGAGAGAGAATAAAGGCGAAACTGACAGAAAATGAGAGGGAAAACATATTAAAAGAAATGGTGAAGAAAAGAGGGAGGTCAGCTGGAAAGAAGATACAAGGAAAGATTGATAGATTTTTTCATTTTACTTCGCTTCTTGTGTCACTTTTGGCTAATTTGCGAAGAAGGGGAATGAGTGATGATATGATCAATTTGGTGAATGGACACTCCCATGCCCAGGCCGGGATTCGAACCCGGGACGCATTTTTCCTTATCCCAGGGGAGGGGGAGGTAAATGCAAGTGTGTTCTTACCATAAACACAATAACAAACTAAGTTAAAGAGTATCGGAACATTTCTTCACACAAAAAGTCCTAATTATATGAAATTTTTACTATACGTTAAAGGCGCATCCCAGATGGCGCAGTGGTAGCGTCGTCGCCTTGTTCGATACCCGGTGGAGGCACATAATGTTCGTATCCCACTTTAAACTGTAGGTCCAGTCCCGATTAGCCTTACTGTGCATTAAGTGGACTTAAAACATCAACTCAATCAATCAACTGTACGCTAACATTAGAGATTTGATGATTGGAAGGCACACAGGTGCACTTAATGCTTTTTCTGAATTCGTAGAAAGAAAATGTTTTACAAGCATGTCACACTTTCTTTCTTTCTTTCTCTCTCTCTCTCTCTCTCACACACACACACACACACACACACACACACACACACACACGTAGGTTGTATTTGTATTCTTGACATTTATTGTCGCTTTTTTAGCTAATCGTGTCAATGGGGATGAGTGATGGTTAGATGAAATTGATGATGGGACACTCGAAAATGATGCTCATGCCCATACCGGGACTCGAACCCGGCTCAAGCTAACCATGTAACGCGTTCGGCCATAGGCATACTTGTGTTGTTAGACATCGTATTATTATTTTCAACTCACGTAATTATGTCTAATATCTTCTAATAATATGTTGCCTAATGTTCATAATTAGGGGAGGCCAAGGTTCATCCAGAACTGTAGTGTCGGATAAGTAAGTAAGTAATGTTAATAATTAAACAAAATAAATCATTACAACAAATCTTACCTGTAGAAAGAGGTCGAGGAAAGTGCACAAATGTTGGTTGATTGATTTGGTTTCTTTTACTTCGAATTTCTACCACTTTTGACTAATAACGAAGATGAGGAAGAGTGATGATATGATGAAATTGATGAAGGGACACTCACAAAGAACAGATACCCAGGCTAGGATCCGAACCCAGACCCTCAGCTCCCTGGAGTCGTAGCGCTCTGTGGTAACCACTCAGCCACCGAGGCCGGCTACAAATGTTGGTAAACTTACTTTTTACTAACATAAGAGTAACTTATATGTATTATATTGTTGTTCTCAGTTGTGTATTAATTAAAAATTTATTTGAAAATATGTGACCACGTTGACAAAGAGGCTAAACATATGTAACTCTTGGACGGTACAAAGCAAAAGCGACTCAATGATCAGGTATCTAGGGGTGTCGAGCTTAGTAGGGGAGGTGCGATTTGGTTGATTGATTGAGTTTATTTTACATAGCTTTCTTTCCACGTTTGGCTAATCGCGATGATGGAGATGAATGGTGATAAGTTGAGATGGATGAAGGGAAAATCACGAACGTGTAAGGAGGATACAAC
Source organism: Lepisma saccharinum (assembly GCF_977018435.1). Taxonomy (NCBI): domain Eukaryota; kingdom Metazoa; phylum Arthropoda; class Insecta; order Zygentoma; family Lepismatidae; genus Lepisma; species Lepisma saccharinum. The sequence goes on from NC_139230.1 coordinate 206,175,161, forward strand.
ACGAGCCAAAAAGAGCATTAAACTGGCCAGACGCCAGAGTCTCGTTAGTCTGCAATAATATTGCCGAGCGGGTACCTCGTGTAAGAGAGGTTGACATTTGGGTTCCTTTCGAAATGTAGTTCATGTAAAAACACCACCATTTATAAATTTATTTAGTCCCATACATACTGTCAAATACCCAGATTATTATTATTAATATTACACGCTACACATATGTTATAGCACAGGAATACCATTATTACATTATCTTATTTTATGGTTTGCAGTAGAATTGCATTTAATCTTATGTAACCTCACATACATAAATAATAGTTCAATGTGAAAATCTGTCTATTATATCCTAATATGCTTGCAAAAAATGTACAACAACCAAATGTAGAATGGAAAATATGCAAAATAAATGAAAAAAATGTAAAATGTGAAAAAGACAATAGTTTTATTTCACAGACGTTAATCGGGAATGAACCTACTTTATTCCATGATTTATTAGAGATATGTGTAAAGGATTTCATAATAATTAGTAATACTTACAAAATGTAATTTTCTCTAACAGAATTAAATTGCAGTGTATAAAGCAACATTCCTAGTAATGTGCTTGTCATGCACTAAATCAATACAATTGATCTTTTACATAATACCATTAGCAATGCTGTGTGCAAGGTGTTTTACATTTAATTACTCATTAAATTACCCACTTAACCGATGATAGATTAATTTAGTTGGTGTTTTAAGTCCACTTTATGCACAGTAAGGCTAATCAGAACTGGACCTACAGTTTAAAGTGGGATCCGAACCACAATGTGCCTCCATCAGGTATCGAATCCGGGACCCCTTGATTACAAGGCGACGACGCTACCACTGCGCCATCGGAACCGATGATAGATTCTTCTGCTAAACTTCTACTTATAATATGCTCACAGATGCTTTGTTTAGACACTTCGAATTCATTAGTTTAATTTATCATAACATGCGTATATGTTGTATAATATATTCCTGCAAAATGTTATGAACAGCAATAAATGTGCTTCACATGTATCAATAAACTAGCGTGGGAATCCAATTCATTACTATTCCATTTATGACAATAACAACTCTTATATTTAGTAGATAATTTCTTTTTGCAGCTATATTTTTCCAATTACAATTTTTCTTTTGCATAAACTGCCATAATATCGGATACCCGCCCAATATTGGATACCATCATTTCTCGGCTCGTGGGTGCTGCCATCTGCAACAATCCACTGAACTACGTTCGTCGATTGTCGCCAATACTTCATTCTTTTTTTTTGAATTTGAATTTAAAATGTTGGGAGCGTCAGCACTTAGCCTAATTTGCTCCCGTCACACTATACGGGGTCCAGCCCCTTACCATTACAAATTACAACTCAAACGTTGCATAACTAAAAACTTTAAAACCTTAAAATGTTCTGACTTGTTAAAAGCTGAGGCTGTAAACGCGCACTCAGCACACACAAGGACATAAAACAGGACAACACACACAAAATTATACTGGCAAAAGCGCCAGTCGCCAGAGCCTCGTTAGTCTCTTGTCCAGGGTGCACTACGTGGAAGTGAGGTTGACTTTTGGGTGCACTACGTGGAAGCAGCACCCCTTATACCCCCAATACTTCATTGTGAGTGGGAACGCTGTTGACGGAAACAGAAATTTTCAGTTTCTGAGTTTTTGGAAGCATTTCATGATCAAAGGTTTTCACATTGAAGGTAAGGAGAAACTATAGCTTACTTATATTTCATAGAAAGATGGAATATTAGAGTATATTGATATGCTAGTCCTATTCGGGTAAATGTCTTTGTTTGATATTAAGGGTATATTTCCCACGAGGTCGCGTTCGGCCTAATATCGGATATCAAATTGGTCAAATTGACATTCCCCCAATCCCAAATTGCGGCACAAAACATGTCAAGAGCAATCTGACTCAGAAGAATCTGACACTAGTTTGAAAATAAATAATAGGTTGATTCTATCATGAGATGTAATTTTGTTTCAAATATAATGTTAATATATATTATATAATGTTAAATTCCTATCCGATATTAGGCATACCCACTATCCGATATTCGGACGGCTTTTTTCGATTCCTCAAATTTGCATTGCTTTTTATTTTGTACTGTACAACAAATAATTTAACAAGAAGAGAGATAAACACATCACAAGGCAAAAGGTAAGGTACCAATAGTTCATATTACCAAAAGTTATGCATTTCTGTTAAATTTTAGTGGGTTCATTATGGTGATTTCAAAAAGTATCCGATATTTTGTCGGTTTACCCTACTATTATTTCTATTTTTTTTATTATTTTATTAATTTTATTTATATTTGGTCACGAAGAATTACGATTCATTTGATAACTTTCATGTTATCCTACAAGGGTCCTGGATTCGAACCCTGGCTGAGGCAATGGTGCTTGAACCCCTCATTTAGTTAATCAATTCGCTAGCTATTCTCATTGTTACGATAGACTTACAGAGGTAGAAAAGTTAAGTAAAATATGAATACAAACTTGGATTTCATGTTATTCTAACAGTAAATACAATTACTTATAGATTTTAAAATTTGAATAATTCACATGACGTGTTTGTACTGGCTGCTTTCTGTCAAAAGTAGTTTCCGGAGGAAGAAGAGGAAGATAACAAGAATATAACTCACAAGAATAAACTGGCCGTGCACAAAGCAATGTCCTCCTCATGGTGTTACATGTTCGCTATGATGTTGTCATTGCTACGAGCAAGACTGGTATCATTTCCTATTACCATTTTGATTTCACGTGGAACATTACTTCAAAAGTGGTTAGTTTTTCAATGTAGCTTTAGTAAGTTGACAATTAGACTCGTGAGGCAAACTTGGATTATTTATAATATAACTGGTCCAGCTCAAGTTGTAAATGACAATGGTAAATAATTTCAACACAATGTATCTTTCCTGAAATTGAAAAAAAATGTCAATACTCTTGTAATTGTTCCACAGAACAGTGATTGATAAGTTTGTTTTAAATCCACTTTATGAATGTGATTTTGACAACCCTGATCGGTCATAGAACCAGGAGGCCTTTAATAGAGATATGTCAATTGCCAGATAAGCTTTACAGAATAAATGTTTCTGCAAACTCCGCTTTTTAATCAGAGTAAATAAGTCTCTACATGGATAACATTGTAGAATTGTAGCCTCGAAAAAAGTGGTTAAAGTTTATAAAACTTAGGTTTATAATGCATGATGTATTTCGGTAGTTGAATTTCAAAATTAATATCTGAGTAATTTACTGAACATTTCAATGCAATAATACAAATCTTTCTCCGATGTGAATTGTGTGCTTTAAATTGTACTGTTGTTGATCTAAGTATATGTTTACTTTCTGAGTTACTATTAAACGAGCATGTATAATGTACATATTAGGTTGGAAGATTCCATTAAAATCAAATATAATCGTATTACCACAAGAAAGTATCTGATAATCACAAATAAGTTTCTACACATACTTCAACTGCCCAACCTTATAAAATGTGCCACTTTATGTGAACAGGAGAAAACAAGAATATTTTTCCATGTGTTTTCGTGCAGCGTATCTCACCTTTGTAATGCAGTGACCAGAGCTCAACATCCAAAGAGCTGATCATGCACAAGCAAATTAAGCCTGCCCTGTACCAATTTGGACCGACACACACATACATACACAGGGTGTAGCAAATAAAGGTAACTGAAAGAAAGGATTGGTTTAACGGTTGATTGGGTACATTATCGGACAATTACATGTTCAACATGTCTCTCTACATTACGAACAATGTATTCCATGAGTGTGACCATTGCATCGACCATGTTGGAACACTTCCTGTTTCTATTATTGCCCCGATAACAGACTCGATATTGTGGCAAAGCTCTTAAAGATTTCTGGGTGTCGGTGTGGTGTACCGTTATTTCAACATGCACCAATTAGTCACATTAGATATTTGTCACATAACGTGAGATCGGGACTTTGGGATTGGTACGGAAATTCTGTACCACATGACACAATTACACCTGGAAAGAGTTCCTTCAGCAGTGTTGTGTTACCCCGAAAGAAGCCATTAATACACCACTAAATGTGTAAAGAGGAGATTCGTATATTTCTATAACTAGGGTTGTCACAAGAGTCTGCTGTTTGTCATTCCAACCTCTCCCCCCCACCTCTCCCTAAAGCACACACACATACCAAATTTCGAACGAAAATGAAAATGTAATTATTTTTCTCTTTTCGATGTTCTGATATGGGGCCAGTTTAACAAAAGTGCCCAGTCCGTCGCAGACGAGGTCTATTGAGGAATGCAACCTAAGAGTTAATATTTTTTACACATAATTTCCCTGTAATTGTGCACACCTAGACGAACAGTAAAATATGACTGATTGCATGAAGGATAGAAATTATTCAAGTGTAATTTCTTCTTGTCTGTTGTTTCCTCTTTAAAAACTTATTTTAAGAATAAAATCATTGACATGGATAGTATTGAATGCATAAAGCTTAAATAAACTTCTAATTTTTAATAAATATAATATATTCAAAAGTAGTAGCATTATTTCGTCAGCACATGAAAGTAGAAAGAATAATGATTACATTCCAACAATCGATGTGATTAATGTGTTCCACTTCTCCATCCGTAAGTAGCATTAGCAATCACACACTGGCCGTGCTTAGGGTAGTGATTTCACCTTTGTGCTATCTCGTACACTTCGATGATTTCGCTGCTCTTTGCAAGACTATGACTTTTCATAGGAGTAATGCCTTCGGAATGCCTTTATTCATTGTTTGCGATTGCCGAAACTGTTTCACCATACTGGTTTTTGTACGGATGCAGTAGACGCTGTTTGTTGTAAATGCTATATTTGAAGAATACACATGATTACATACACAAACTAACAAGTACACCTAGATTGTGTTCCCGCAACACACACGCACGTCTTCGTAGAATGTTCCACTGCTGCTGACTGAGACTGTCTTGAGGCAGTGTTGCCAACTGTACACGATGCTTCATGGCGTGCTGCAAGTCCAACTAAAATACACTGATTAATGATTAAAACCTGAACATTCTCCCCCCTCCTTGATTTACTAAATCAACATAAAACACTACAACAAGTTATTTCTCTGTTTGAAAAGGGATGAGTTTATGAATTGGTCTTTTGAATGTACCCTGAGTAGTGCGAACGTTCACTACTCTCACAAGTTTATCAGATCCTGTGTAGACCTCTTCGATGACTCCAGTCCTCCATGTGAGGGGTGGAACATGGTCTTCCTTCATTAGCACCAGCATCCCTGGTCGGAGATTGGGTTTGGTTGTTGTCCATTTGGTTCTCTGCTGCAGGTTGTTGAGATAGTCCCTGGACCACCGCTGCCAGATGTGTTGATAGATCCGTTGAATCCGTTGCCACCGATCCAGGCGATTTTCTGCTATATGTGTCACATCAAGCTCGGGAAAGGATGTTAGAGGACTACCTATTAGGAAATGACCTGGGGTGAGATAACTATTGTCAGTAGGGTCATTGGACATAGCAGTGATAGGACGTGAATTTAAACAGGCTTCGATTTGACAAATCAAAGTTGAAAGTTCTTCAAATGTGAAGTGCTGATTCCCAGCTGCTCTTCTTAAGTGGTATTTCATTGATTTTACCGCTGCTTCCTGCAGGCCATTGAAATGGGGCGCATGTGGAGGTATGAAATGACATATGAATTCTTCTGATGCTGCATACTTGTGTATTTCAGTCTTGAATTCTTGCGACTCAAACAGCTGACGCAATTGTTGTAGTTCTCTGTAAGCTCCAACGAAGTTTGTTCCATTATCGCTGTATAAATTTCTACATTTTCCACTTCTTGAAGTAAATCTCCTTAGAGCTGCGATAAATGCAGATGATGTTAGATCTGAAACTAATTCTAAATGTATAGCCTTTGTAGTGAGACAGACGAAGACTGCTACATAACATTTTCTCGAAATCTTGCTTCTTGCGTTTCCTGATTTCACATTAAATGGACCAGCATAATCCACTCCTGCATTGAGGAATGCTCTACCTGGCTGAAGTCTTGTTGATGGTAGTTGACCCATTAGTTGCTCTGACGCAGATGAGTTTAGCTTGAAGCAAGGTAAACAATTATGTATAACCTTCCTGATAACTTGTCTTGCTCTCGGAATCCAGTATTTTTGGCGAAGTGAGGCCAACAGTAACTGAGAGCCCGCGTGAAGTAATCTCTGATGCTCTGCTAGTATAATGAGTCTTGTTAAATGATGCTCTGATGGCAATATAAGTTGGTGTTTGCTCTCATAGGGTATTTGAGCATTTTGTAGTCTCCCACCTACTCTAAGCATGTTGTTTTCGTCTATGAATGGATAGAGACTTCTTAATGGACTATCCCTTGCCACTTGTCCATTGCGTTGAAGCTCCTGGAATGCTTCTCTGAAAACATCTTGTTGTGTTGCCTTGATTATTGCTGCCAGGCTGAATCTCAAATCGTTTGCTGTTAGCTGCTCTGTTTTCTTGTTTTCACGATTCTTTGTGTTGTGAATGAAACGCTGGCAATAGGCAATTACTCTAACTAGTTTCGATAATGACGAAAATTTGTGGATGAAGGTCGTCGATGGAACTTGAATGACTAGTGATGTGACCCCCTTTCTTTCTTCTGTAACTTCTTCTTTCTCTGTGTGTGACGAAGAATTTGGCCATGAAGAAGATTCTTCACTCAAGAATGTTGGTCCATTCCACCACAGTGTATTGTCTTGCAATGTGGCTGGTTCTACACCTCGAGATACAAGGTCCGCAGGATTGTCATGTGATGACACGTGTCTCCATTGTGTAGGACTTGTTGAATCTTGAACTTGTGCCACCCTGTTGGCGATAAAAGTTTTCCACTTGGTTGGAGGCGATGACAGCCATGCTAGGACTATCTTCGAATCTGTCCAAAAATATACTTGACTGATTGCAAGATTGAGTACCGCTAATACTTTCTTCATTAATTTGGCAAGTAAAACTGCTCCACATAGTTCCAGACGTGGAAGTGTAACGTGTTTTACTGGAGCCACTCTTGATTTGGCGCAAAAAAGTTTAACTGCAACATCACCACTTCTGTTTCTTGACCTAACGTAGATTGCTGCACCGTAAGCCTTTGTACTGGCATCGCAGAACCCATGAAGCTGTATGTCATTGATTTTTCCTTCAATCAAGATGAATCTACTGACTCGTATATCATTGATGCGTGGTAGGTTTCTATACAACTGCAACCATTGCTGCAATAACGTCGGTGGTAAGCTCTCGTCCCAATCGATGCTTTGAAACCACAACTGTTGTAGAAATGCCTTGAAACTGATGACTACAGGACTGACCAATCCAAGAGGATCGAATATTGAAGCGATTATTGACGTTACTCTTCTTTTGCTTATTTCTGCTGCGTGGGCAGATGTTGATGCTGCCTTGTTGGCGATTAATAATTTGTCTGTGCCTGGATCCCAGAGTAGACCAAGAGTTTTGACACCTTTATCCTTATCTAACTGAAGTGGTAACTGCACTTCTCTGTGGCTATGAGGTACTGCCTCTAAAAGTGCGGGATGGTTAGAACACCATTTTCGAAGATTGAAACCGCCACTTCGTAGAAGATGGATTAATTCTTGTTGTAATTTCAGTGCATCCTCTACACTGTCGCTGCCTGATAAACAATCATCCATGTACATATCTTCCCTTACAGCTCTTGCTCCATTCGGATGCACGTGTTGTTGCTGTTCGGCTAGCATTTGCGTACACGCTGTTGCGAGAAATGAAGCTGGTTTTGTGCCATAAGTCACCGTTAAAAGTTCATAAGTGTCTACTGGTCTGTCTGATGAGTATCTCCAGAATATTCTCTGCAATGGTAAGTCGTCTTCATGCACCATAATTTGGCGGAACATTTTCTCCGTGTCTGCCGTAAATGCTATGCTGTGTGTGCGAAATCGTAGAATGACGGAGTACAGATCTTGTTGCAGAATTGGGCCTGCTAGTAAAATGTCGTTAAGTGAGTTTCCAGATGTAGTTTTGGCGCTGGCATCATAGACAACTCTGGTCTTCGTTGTGCTGCTGTCTGGCTTGAATACTGGATGATGAGGCATGTAGAATACTTGTGTGTCATCCTTGACTGTGTCTGATTCTAACTTTCTCATGTGTCCTAAATTCTCGTATTCCTTCATGAAGTTATTGTAATCTTCTTTCAGAGCTGGCTGCCTCTTCAATCTTCTGTCCAGTTGTTCCAGTCTACTCATGGCTTGCTGACTTGAATCTCCTAATTGTGGATGATTTGGGCGTTTAGGTAGACGTACTATGAAACGACCAGATTCGGATCGCGTTGTATTCAATTTAAAGTGCTCTTCACATAGCTCTTCTTCCTTAGATCTGTGTGGTGACTCTATTCCTTCTAACTCCCAGAAGCGTGCAAGTTGTTTTTCCAAACTGTCATCTGTTCTTGCAAAACATGCAGTGATTGATGAGTTGCATTCTTGAGGCATGGATCCACCTAGTATCCATCCAAGTTGCGAATCTTGCAGAACAGGATAATTGCCTTCTCTACTTAGACGTTCTGGCTTCAGTATGGAGTAGAAAAGCCCTGCGCCCAAAAGAATGTCTATCTTGCCATGTTTGTTGAATGTGGGGTCTGCCAGTGCGATGTCCGTTGGAATATCCCATGTATCGTAGTTTATGTGCTCTGCAGGCATATCTCCAGTGATTTTTGGCAGAACTGAACAAGAGATTGTAGTTGAGAAGTCATTCGCGAGTGATGAAATGTTCACATTCACAGTGAAGCGAGTTTCCGACGTTGAGTTATTTATCCCATGAATTGGAATGTAGGCCCTTTGTTTCTTGAGACGCAGTCTTTGTACGGTTTCCTCCGTTACGATGTTTGATTGACTTCCATTATCTAGTAAGGCACGACATGTGACCAATCTTCCGTCCTTATCCTTCACTTGTACCAAAGCAGTTGAAAGTAGAACATGCGATGTGTGTCTGGTCTTGAAACTGCAGTATGATGCTTGCGTATTCTCCCGATTGTGAGTCTCACTGTTCTGTGTTTCCCTTCGAACGGCACCGAGCTTCCGTTGATCATCGTGCAGCAAAGTGTTGTGTTTCTGTGAACATGCTCTGCAATTGCCTGATTTACAGTTCCTGCTTCGATGTGGCTTCAAACAGTTCCAACACAACTTGTTTTCACGCACACACTGTCTCCTTTGATGTACATTTGCACTGAGAAAACCTGGGCATGCATACAGAAAATGAGAAGGCTGTTGTTTACAATACAAACATGCATTTGATGGAGAAGCCAAATATGAATGTGACTGCTGTGTAGTTTTGTTTTGTTTGGTCCTTGCGTCACTGAATTTATTATCCCTTGGTATCTGGCTGATTTGCGGTTTGATAGTTTCTAGTGCTTGACATTTACGCTCGAGAAACGTAAAGAATTCTGAGAGTGGTGGGAAGTCTTGCTCAGTGTGAGTTAATTCCCAATCACGTCTTGTTTGCATGTCTAATTGAGATACGAAGTGCTGCAATAATACTACATCCTCTAAAGGTTGCGACAACTGTAATGCCTTTAATGCCGAAAGATTGCTTGTAATGGTATTTGCGAAGTGACGCAAATCTGACGCATTTTCCCTACTAACTGAGTGAATGTGCAAGAGTTCCTTTATGTGTGTTGCCGCTATAAGCTTCTTGTGTTCATAGCGCTGAACCAGCTGTTCCCAAGCTACTGTGTAGTTGCCTTCAGTTATTGGCAAATTCTGGATTAAGCGTAGTGCCTGACCCTTCACAGCTGATTTCAAATAATGGAATTTCTGAATTGCAGATAAGGTGTCATTATTGTGCACTAAGGCTACAAATGTATCCGAAAACCCTAACCATTTGTCGTAACTACCATCAAAAGTAGGAAGAGAAATCGAAGGAAGCTTGAGCTGGTTGTCTTTATTTGAAATTTCTGATTAGATGATTCTTGACCCTGATTATTGATTGCAGCATGTTTAGAAATTATGTTTTGCATTTGAACCTTTATTTGAAAGTACAACTCTTCAACTTCAATGCGGTAAGTTTCATGTTCTTCTGACTCGTCGTCTTCGAGTTCTAGCTGTGTTTGCACTTCATTGAATTTTGCCCAAACATCTGATAAATACGGAGCACGGCATTTCACCTCCTCAATATTTTGAGTTTCCTCAAAATTCTGAATGAATTCTAAGAAACGTGTAAGTTGCCCCTTTACAACTCCGCGCTGTCGTGTTAATTTCTTCCGTGCTTCTTGATTCATTATAAAAGGAAGGGAATGAAACAAGAGGGAAGGAATTGAGCTTGTGTGGGTGTTGTGTTAGCAGAAATGACTGACCTTTGTACAGCTGATTGCTGCTCCTGACTCCAGACGTCAACAAGGCTGCTCGGAGCTCCGTTGTTGATAGTGGCTGCAACACGAGAAGAATTGCTGGCCGCGACGAAATGAACTGCGCGCGAAATGTGCCACGCCCGAAATGTTCATGTAACTTTCTCAGTACCCGTACTGAGAAATATACGTATGCTGCTATGTTCAATGTATGTAATACACAATAATGCTGCTGTTCACTGTGTGTAATACACTAACCGAATGTACCGAGTGTGTTCTTGAAGCGACACGCACATAACTGTACTGCAATGACTGTTTTTCACATCACAAACTACGCACTTGATAACGTCCACAATGGCATCCGGCCCGGAGGACCATAAATGTTTGCGATTGCCGAAACTGTTTCACCATACTGGTTTTTGTACGGATGCAGTAGACGCTGTTTGTTGTAAATGCTATATTTGAAGAATACACATGATTACATACACAAACTAACAAGTACACCTAGATTGTGTTCCCGCAACACACACGCACGTCTTCGTAGAATGTTCCACTGCTGCTGACTGAGACTGTCTTGAGGCAGTGTTGCCAACTGTACACGATGCTTCATGGCGTGCTGCAAGTCCAACTAAAATACACTGATTAATGATTAAAACCTGAACATTCATCTTGTAAAATTAATACAGATATCAAATGAAGATGCATGTGTTAAGCGTGTAGAATATTTGTATTATAATATTGTGTAACCGCATGATTTCCAAAGATGAAGCTACCAAATTATCAAAAATATTAGAAAATAAAAACTTCTGATTCATCGTTCCTTTTTAAAAGCTCTATTCTGATAGGAATTCTAATGACTACTAATTTCTGATACCATTTGATACTGTTCTAAAGCAATGCTTCTTAATTATTGATATGAATGCTAGTTTCTGATACGTAGTAATGTCAACTATAATTGTGTTCTAGGTGCATCGTCAAGGGTGCGTTTTTTATATTAAAGTAACTATTCTACTGACAGTTAAGCAACACTTTTCTTACAGTTTCTGTGCAATGAATTATGAAACTAAACACTATCCTTAGACGTTGTCGCCTCGTAATCAAGAGGTCGCGGGTTTGATGCCGGTTGAGGCACATAGTGCTTCGGATCCCACTTTAAACTGTAGGTCCAGTCCCGATTAACCTCTCTGTGCATAAAGTGGACTTAAAACACCAACTCAAAAAACTATCCTTAGAATACTTTCCCAGATTATAGCTATAAGTTAACAATTTTTTGTCACAGGTGATAAAATTTCTTTACTAAATAAGAAATTTATTTTAATGTCTGTGAATTTTATGGCGATGAAAAGAAAATATTTAAGATAATGAGAGAAGGAAATTAACATTTGAATATTTGAGTTAAGTTGAAGGGGAAACGTAACAGTTAAAGGAGAAATTAATTGTTATTCGGTGTCACGGGTGGGACACAAGAAAAGACAAAATTAAATCAAAAAGTTAAAATAAACGAACAATATGTAAAATAGTTTCTACCTTCTAGCTACTTGAATTTTTATCCAAATGATAATTTTTCGTTGTTCACTGAGAGGATAAATTAAATCATTTAATTTTAAAATTTGAGATCCAGGGGGCACTTTGACATGGAATGTCCCTCTACTCGTTCAATCGGTCTTCACAGTGTAGCTTGAATTTGACAATTTTACTTTTGATTATTGATTTCGACGTTTTCTATCATATGATGAAAAACCACATATACAGGGTGTTTCGTAAGTTCGTTTACAACACTTGGGCGGTGATTGTACGAGTGAAAATAAGGTGGAAAGTTCATGTAACGAAATTCCAGAAACGGCTTTGTTGCCGAGTTATTGACGTTTGAAAACGTGGGAAAATGATTTTCCGAAGTAAATAATGGCAAAACGGGTGGAGAGAAGTCGTCGGTGTTGGGCGGTCCACTAAGAAAATGGGTACGCTCTTGTCAAAAAATTACGCGGCAATGTTGTGCAATGTCGGGGCAAGGGATTCCCCAAAGGACGCGAAACACTTGTAGCCTGGTGTAAGGGATGGCTGCATACACGTCCCAAGAGCTGGCGGACATGCATCTGATTTATGGGGAGGCTGGAGGTAATAGCCGTGCTGCAAGGCGTCTGTATGGGACACGTTTTCCAAATAGGGTGTTACCATCGCACACCTTATTTCAAACTGTAGACACTCGACTTCGGGAAACAGGATCAGTGTTGCCACCTCGTCGAGAAGTTGGACGACCGCGAAGTGTGCGAACACGACGGTTTGTGGAAGATGGAAGATGTGCTAACTGCAGTGATGGATCATCCAGGCACCAGTACGCGCGTACTAGCTCGCGAACGAAACACCTCCCATGTGAATGTGTGGCGAGTCCTGGCAGAAGAGGGGATGAACCCGTACAAATTGAAGAAAGTGCAAGACCTTTTACCTCGGGACTTTGGCCCACGTGAAGACTTTTGCCAATGGTTTGTTCATCAAATTGAAACTATCCCCAATTTTCAGAATACGGTACTATGGACTGATGAGGCTCTCTTCACGAAAACTGGTGTGTTCAATAGTAAAAACAGTCATGTGTGGGAACATGAAAATCCACATGCACTGCTAGTGGCACATCATCAGCACAGATTTGCTGTGAATGTGTGGTGCGGGATACTGCATGACCATTTGATTGGACCGTACATTCTCCCTGTTCGCCTATGTGGACCCACTTATCAAGCATTTCTCAGTGAGGTTTTGCCTGAACTACTAGAGGACGTGCCCTTGGCACTGAGACAAAGACTGTAGTTTCTACATGACGGTGCACCCCACATTTCGATCGGAATGTGCGCCATTTCCTCAATACCGTATTCCACAGCCAGTGCATTGGCAGGGGAGGGCCTGTGCCATGGCCACCTCGATCGCCTGATATTACGCCCCTGGATTTCTTCCTCTGGGGAGAGATGAAACGCCTCGTTTACGAAACACCTGTCTTGTCAGCCGAGGACCTCGTTGCCCGTATCAATGTAGCTGCAGCATCGATAGCAGAAACGCTGGGGTTGTTGGGTCGCACTAGACAATCCTTGATTCGCCGTTGTCGCCTCTGCTGGGAAGTACATGGTGGACACTTTGAAAACCGTCTGTGATGAGGTTCCCTTCACATCTCCATTAAGCATACTGTGCCCTTCAGGGTATGCAACCTATGACAGTTCATTTTTTTCCGTTTTTACGTCATGGTGCCCTTCGCTCAGGATTTTTTTTTTGTTTTTTGGTGCCATTCAACACATGCCAATTTTCGTCGATACCAGCTCACGCAGAACGCACACCCACTCCACTCCCGTCAACATCTTCGTTCGCGTCCTTTGGGAATCCCTTGCGCCGACATTGCACAACATTGCCGCGTAATTTTTTGACAAGAGCGTACCCAATATCTTAGTGGACCGCCCAACACCGACGACTTCTCTCCACCCGTTTTGCCATTATTCACTTCGGAAAATAATTTTCCCACGTTTTCAAACGTCAATAACTCGGCAACAAAGCCGTTTCCGGAATTTCGTTACATGAGCTTTCCACCTTATTTTCACTCGTACACTTCGCAACATCTTATTTGACCGCCCTGAAAAATTTCGAAGTCCGGAATTCGTAAATTTGGCAGCACAGCGCTTCAGAGCTAACTAAGAGTAGCCAACTTTGCAACATTTCTTCTTCCTGAATGAAAACGCTCGTGATATTTTTTCATTCTTTCACATTCCATAAAGTAAAGATACCTTAAAGCAGTAATAAAATATATCAGTAGACAAAAAAATGTTAAGTAGAAATACGAATGTTGAAAATATTTCAAGATTCTTCGTTCTGAATTTGAAAATAGGAAAATGTATGTGCATTGTGAAACACTGAACAGGTTCTCATCCACCTGGAAAGAATTGCGGTCAGATTTGAATGCAAGAAGGCAAATTTATGATGATTATATGTGAAATGTTTAGAAAAGATACCTTGCACAACACCAAACGATTCTGCAAAGTGTGTCTTTTCCTTGGTTCTTGGCGAAAAATGATTCGAAACTCCGGCACAATGTTTGCTTCAACTGAGATTAACGTGTTTTACTGAGCTACCTGTTAGCAATCTCCTGGAGTATTTGGTTAGATGACAGCACTTTCGTTTTTACTGTTTTCGTCAAGATCGAAACATCGTAGGTTCAAATCCCACTCTTTCCTTATTATTTTTTTCCTTTTTATTTACCGAGTACGAAGTGTTCTAATAACGTAATATAATATTATATGATATTACTGTAAATATTTATGCAATGCATGCTCAGTGGCGGCGATTGGGTTTCAAAACTGATGGGACAAGGTGGGGGGGGGGGGAGGTGGGAAAGTACAGTTTCTTTCCCTTGGTAGATAATGTTTAGCATAGTGCTGGGTCATCTGCCCCTCCACACTCCATAATCGTCGCCACCGTGCATGCCTCAAGTAATGCTTCTACTAATGTACTTAATCTTTCAGTGATTGGCAGGATTTTAGGAAATTCTTTTCTTTCGTTCAGCTGTTATAAGTTAACACATAGTAAGAACTTTCATGTCAACTTTCTGTATCCGGAAATGCTGGACATAAATCGCATAAATATCAACGGAAATATCCAAGAAACATAGATAAGCATTCTCGTCCAAAGCCGCTTTAAACTGTAGGTCCAGTCCCGATTAGCCTTACTATGCATAAAGTTGACTTCAAACACCAAATCAACCAATTCATCTCCTTTCAGAGTGGGCCTTCTATGATACTGTAGTCGGCCAGCATCCGAAAATACAGTTCTGCTTCGCGTATACCAGAGTGTAATTGCATTTAATATTGTGAATAATTTTACTTTAAAACTACAGATTAAAGCGATAATAGTGTCCAGAAAAAGAACCTCAAATTAGATCTTCACACAAAGTATGTTAATCCATTGCCAAACATTTCAGTTAAGAATAATATTATGCTTTTCCATTGCCGTATTTTCGATTCATGGTGAATTTGCTAAAAGAACCATGTCAAGAAATCTAAATATGAAAGTTTTACTAGTAAATGCATTTAAAATGCACGAAACAACATGGGAGGAGAAAAATAAACCTGAAAAATAATTGTAATATAATTAAGCCTTGTTTCCATATTTGAAAACACTAAGTGTTCTCAAAAATAAGTAAAAATTCAACAAAAACTGTTAAAATACTGACAAATAAACTAAAAGCCAAAAAAGGCCGAAAAATGAAAAAAAAATGTAAAATAGAAAGTGTTTTCCGGCTCTAACTGAAGGGAAACGGACATGATATCAGGTTTAGCATTGTTTTTAAGGGTCAGAATAAAAGTTATTTTTCATCAACTTCCGGACCCTAATTAGTAATTATGACCATTGAAAAAGTTGGAGGTAGCTGACTTAAAATTTTCTTGTTGAGGGATCATATCGTCCCATATCTCCACTTCATAATAAAGAAAAACATCAAGTTCATATTTCGAAAATGACTTGGAGTTTTCCACCACGAAAATATGTTTTTCATAGTTTGAAGTCCGTTAGTATTATCTTTCAAGGTTTCCATTGTTTTAATTTCACACATATTTTATATTTCATACGTTCCTCTCTCTTTTCATACAGTCTTTGGAAAAAAGCTGAAGTTTCTTGTCAAACGGGGTCTGGTTCAAATGACTCCTTTTCGCCAGGGTTTCGGAGCGGAGTGCGGAGCGTACTAAAGGAGCGCTCCGGAGCGACTTCGAAGCATCAGTTCTACTCCGCTCCTCGCTCCGGAGCGGAGCGTGGTACGACAGCACTCCGATCCGGAGCGGAGTAGTTCGACTTCTTGAGAGACACGCTCCGCTCCGGAGCGGAGTGGTTCGACTTTTTGAGTCGCACGCTCCGATCCCGAGCGGAGCGTGATACAACAGCACTCCGCTCCGGAGCGGAGTGGTTCAGGTTTTTTAGACGCACGCTCCGATCCGGAGCGGAGCGTGAGACAACAGCACTCCGCTCCGGAGCGTGGTGCTTTTAACAGCACGCTCCGATCCGGTTAGGAGTTTTTTTTACACGAATGCTGTAATGCAACTATGAATAATGGGAACGTGCACATTTAAGCCGACTTCCGTGACGGAGTGGTTACAGTAGAACCACATGGAAAAGAGCCTGCAGTCCTGTTTCCACGTACTCTAGTTGTTTGTCTGTATGATATCCCCCGTTTGGAGGGGATTGACAGAGTGGATCATGCTTCCTTATGGCCCTAGTCGAACGGGTGAAGGGAGAGGTGCGCGGGGACTTTTGGCCGAAGCTTTTTTGTTTGTGGTCGCTCTACAGCACAGCACCCTATGACGTCAGGGATCCGTGGGGTGGTTCAAATCCCGGCATGGGCTTGTACAGGGTCAACGAAGTTAGTAATAAATTTGTTTTATATACTTGTATGTTGAATTGTATCTTCTGCAAATATGCTGTATAAAGAAACAAACTGCCGGAGTGAGGCGAGTGTACAATCTTTGTGTGTATCGTTCATCAATTTAATCATAACATCGATCTTCCCCATCTTCGCGATTAGCCAAAAGCGACAAAGAAGAGAAGTAAAATGAACTAAATCAATCAATCAATCATGCAAATTAAACATTGGTAAAACAATACAAGAATGTTGTTTTGGCTCAATAGATAGATAGATAGATAGATAGAGAGAGAGAGAGAGAGAGAGAGAGAGAGAGGGAGAGATAGTACGTACGTAAATTGTTCATTTGATGTAAGTTGAAATATGAATTACGTAAATAGTATTTCTGTATTGAGATGTACTATTTTGTATTGTGACTCTTAGATATAAGAGTTTGAATGTTATGTGTTGAATGGGTTACGAATAATTTCAAGCAATCAGTTTTTCTGCTTTGCGGATTTGTCCGACCCACCTCCCCCATACAACAGACAGCTTGGTTCTGTGCCGTATTCCGTGTTCCTTGCAGGTGACTCAGTGCAATCGGCTAGCGCTTTGGTCTTGTTCCCATTTCAAGAGGGGAGGAGGGTGTTGTGTGCTTTCGGGGTTGAGAACTTCGTTCGCTGCGCTGTACGTTGCGTTCGACTTATCCGTACATGGTAGAGACATCGCCTTTGCCAGACAGATCCAGTGTTGCCAGTTGTATTAGAATTATGGTACACCAATTCTGGCTAGATTGTTCTCTTTTAAAAGTATTACTTGCGCATGTTGTTCTTCTCTTCACTGATATAAAAAGAAGCCTTTAAAAGCTGTGTTCTCTTGTATCATTACATGCATATTATGTGTGCATGTCAACGGTGGTGTATGGACATTTAATGATTTTTTTAACGCCGCTGATACATGGACGTCTTCAGGATTTCCAGGAAGCAAGGTATCCACCGGGTATCGATCCCAGTGCCCCTTCATTACAAGGCGACGTTGTTACCACTATGTTATCGGGGTACAGCGAGCTACTTTTTTTTTAATTTTCAGTACACATTTATCAATTCTCTCATTATCATCGTCGCGATTAGCCAAAATTCAAAGGTAAGTAACAAAAATCAAATAAAATGCCATCACTGAGGAAGGCACGTATTGCTCGCAGCCCTGTTTTCCAAAATGAAACCATAAAATTCAGGACATGCCCCTATCCAAGTAGATAATATTACATTCTGTGTTTATCACGGTTATTAAGGTTTATACATCTTGTTTCGACTTATCTGCTGACTACACATTGTTCGTTACTGAAAACTTGCTTTCAGTTTGCTGTGTACAACGTACTTAATACAAAAAAATATTAATTTTATACGTATACGTTTTCTGGTTTTCTAGACTCAGAAAGTTAAATATAGCAACATTCCATTCATCGTTTTTCCAAACATTTTGCAATTTTCTTATAACCACCATGCCTATTTCCAGCTTACTGCTTACAAACTTGAAATGTTAGATATGGCAACCAGACATTTTGTAATTTTTGCAGTAGTATACGTACTATGTAACCATTAAATACCTATTTCAACTTCCTGCCTTTAAAATTGGGAAAATGAATCGATATGACAACCCTGTATTTCATGCTATTTAAATTCCCCTGTTCGGCTGTATACAAACAGCATTCCGATTTTCGACTTTATACTTTCATAAAATTAAACCAAATGTGGCAACTTACATGTTTGGTTAAGCCGGTTTTCAACTTTCTAGTGTCAGGATTTCTAAAAAGTTAGATATGAAAACTCTGTATTTCAAATTAAAACTTTTCCTAATTGGCCGTGTTTACGGTAACATTAATAAGCATGATTCCGATTTTCAACTTCATACATTCAAAAATCGAAAAGTTAGAATTAGCAACCTGAATTTCCAATTACTTTAAACTTTTCCCTTTCGCTACATTCAAAGTATGATACATAACCAGCGTAAAAGAAAGTTAGATATGGCAATCGTGCACCAGCGAGTGTTTTGCATGAACACTGGCCTTCCAGGTTTGCCACACTTCTTCTACGCTTCACAGTTGACACATTGCGCGTTGTACGTATGCGGTTCATTGTGCCTTCCCTGGTGTATTGTGTAAGGATTATTCCTTTCTTATTGGCAACACTGTAGATGAGTGATGTAATCTTGTCTGGACTGTTTCCGTGGCGTTAGCTTTAGTAATAATCAGTTTTATAACAACAATAACGGGCGATTTTCAAATGCCGTACAAATTCCACAAACAAAACTAATGTACTCGGAACCTTTGATTGTTAGTTTTCTGTATACACTCGTCTTATCCAACCTCGGAGCGCTCCGGAGTCGCTCCGGAGCGGAGTGGGCAAGTTCTTTGAATATCGCTCCTCGCTCCGGAGCGGAGCGTCTCAAGGTATCGCTCCGCTCCGGAGCGGAGTGAACCGTTCCCTAAAATTTCGCTCCTCGCTCCGGAGCGGAGCGAGAAATTTTCCAACTTCCTCTGCTCCGATCCGGAGCGGAGCGTGTCAAGGTAGAGCTCCGCTCCGGAGCGGAGTGAACCATTTTCTAAAATTTTGCTCCTCGCTCCGGAGCGGAGCGAGAAATTTTCAGATTCCCGCTGCTCCGCTCCGGAGCGGAGCGAACCATTTCTTCGAATCTCGCTCCTCGCTCCGGAGCGTGGGCAACAGCCGGAGCGTTGATCCGCTCCGCTCCGAAACCCTGCTTTTCGCTCTCCTGTTCCTACTTTAAACAAACAACAAAATACTTCGTAACTAAATATTGCTTGTTCAAAACACGGAATTTTTACACAATTTACAAAATATGACAAAACGCCAATAGACATGTCCATCATTTTTCCCTTTCAGCGTTTCTCGATTTTATCTGAATTCGTTTCCTCATGAAAATTGCCATGAGGAAATTATAGATCAGACATTATGTGTGAATTGGTTTCTTCAAACTGGTAACAAATTTTAACATGAGCTACCTGGAGAAGAGGTAGCGTGCTTGATTCTTACGAGGGAGGTCGTAGGATCGATTCTCCACCTAGGCAGGTTTTTTTTCAGGAGTATATCGTTGGGTGTTTAGTGTATCCACCGTGCTAAGAAGTTAACATTGGTCTGTATTTCACAAGAGGAAAGGAAATAGTAAGAGAAAGTTATTTCGATGATAGGAGGAAGTCACATGCCACGTGGAATGCGCAGAATCAAGTTACGTAGAGCTAAGTCTGTAATGGTGGTTTCGAATATTGCAAAGTTAGTGGGGAAAGTTTGTTATATCTGATACTCGTACTTTCTGTTCAAAGAAGACAATCATTTTAGATTCAAAGCAGTGAGGAATTAACGATCATTATGAGGTTTTGAATTTTTTGTTTGTCACTCACTATATAAATACTTATTAGTAGTGTCTTATCGAATCGACCTTCGTCGCAATAACAATTTATTTATGTTAATTAGCGATTTACTATTAGTTTTAGATGCATGGTAAGATGGTGGTGAAGGGATTGACAACAGTCATTATGAAGGAACGGACATACCAATCTTAGCAATTTGAACTCATTAAACGCTCTCATTCGTTACAGTACTGCACTACATCACTACTTAACATAACTGTATATCTTTTTTTTAGTATATCGAAATCAAATAATCAATATTTTAAGTGTCAATGAAGAACAAACAATAATAATAATCCTTTGCGCAACAGCCCTGAAGGGCCTTGTCTTACCTACCGACTGACGGTCTTCCTCCCTAGCTTTCCCTCGTCACCTCTAAGCGTGAAGATCTGCAACCATTATTGGAATAGTCGGGGGGTATCCCCAGCCGTTATACTAGGTCTCCGTGACCGGATTACGCTCACTCACTCGGAGCTCCCCAATTTCCTCACGATGGTGGGTTGCCACCGTCCTATACGTAGGCCGAATAAATTCCGACCAGAGCCGGATTCGAACCTACGCCGTCCCGCAGCAAACGACATAACATTTTGCATCCTGAATACATATATGTGATTTGTGAATTAATCATGACGTGTGTGTTAACACAACATATGAACAATAACTAAAAAGAAAAGTTTTAACTTTAAATACTGGAAATCTCCAACTTCTAAGGGGAAATATGCGCAGAAGGGACGTCCCTCAAGTGTGCATCGGATTCATTTTTTAAATATTCTAATATCAACGGTATCTATTCAGCAAACAAAAAAAAAGAAAAAAAAGAAAGAGGAGAGGGTGGGATTTGAACCCGCGACCTTTCACGCTTGATGAAAAATAAGGTCAGCAGCGCCTAACCAACTGCTCTACGTTAAATTCATGACATAATACCCTTAAAAACATGTTGACGTTTATGAAGACTCCCACCTTCCTGTGTTTCAAGCACATTTTATCGACAAGTCGTGTAAAATATATGTTTTTGAGAACTGTTCGATATTATGCAAGGTATTGTAAATAAAATGTCGCATAAACTCCTCACAAATTTGCTTCATTCTGCACAAACTTGATGGCAATTTCCTCCAGGTGGAGAAAAACTCTATTCAGTGTTTCAAACCCCCAAAATTTCAAGTCGAGCAAGCAGAATCGTAAATATCCTTCAAGGTTCTTTTTCCAATTTATTATTTCTGTTTGATTGTGTATTATAATAGCGGTATATAGTTTCTAAGTTTATTTATTTATTGCGTCTTGTTTATCATGGCGAAGTTAAGGCTTTGTAGCCTTTTCTACCACTTAACCATGTTTACAACAACGTTTAAACCATTACATAGAAAGGAAAATTTTAAAATATAAAAAGAGAAATATAAAATTAGAAAGAAAAAAATACAGAAAAAAAATGATAAGGAAAAAAAATACATACGGGAATAAAAACCTAACCTACGCACACGAACATACAACAAAACACACACATACACACACACACACAATCAGATATTCATGACAGTAGTCAGGGATTTGAAATATTAAGGTGAATAAGGATTTTCAGTGTTGTTCTGCGCTTAACTGTATGCAATTTATCACTAAAATATAATGTGCTAACTATTTGTGCCCAATAAAAAATGTTTTAATTGCGTCTTAAAGACATATACTGAAGATGAGTTTCGGATTTCGAGGGGCAGTGAGTTCCAAAGACGAGAAGTAGAAACGGTGAATGATTTTGAATAAAAATTTGAGTTATGAAGGGGGATGAGTAGTTGAGTTCTCCCTCGCGATCAGGTGTCAAGGCTGTGTGATTCGGAAAGCATTGAGAATCTGCTCGAGAGATAAGCTGGTTCCTTTGAACTGATTGCCCTATAGAGAAGGGTGAGGTTGTGTACCTTTCGCCGATCAATTAATTTGAGCCAATTTAGCTTTGTAAAGAAAACGGATAAATGGTCCCTATATTTCAGATTGAAAATAAAGCGGACGCAGGTGTTTTGTACTCGTTGAAGACGTTGAGCGAGATCATCTGGTAATTCGGAATAGACAGAATCGCAGTAATCGAGTGTGGAAAAACAAGTGCTTGCACCAGTTTGATTTTAATGCTAACGGGTAGAAAATGTTTAAGCCGAACAAGAGCGTGTAATGCAGCGAAGGCTCTTTTACTAGTTAAATTTACGTGATCTGACCATGAGAGATGCTGATTAAACATTACGCCCAGATTTTTGGCTGTTTTACTTAATTTAATAGCTTTCCCTAAGACCATTATGGGCGGGAGGGAAGAAATTTCAAATGCGGAAAGCACTTTTTGTGAACCTATAATAATAGTTTGGGTTTTCGAAGGATTAATTAGTAGCCCATGATTGGCTGACCAAGTACTGATTCTGTTCAGATCATAATTTATATCGCGAATTGAATTTTCAATATTCTTTGGAGGAAAGGACAAATACAGCTGAACATCATCTGCATAGATGTGATATTTGCAGTGTTCGAGTGCGTCAGGAATATGGTTAATGTACAGAGAGAAGAGGAGTGGACCGAGGACGGTTCCTTGGGGGACACCGGCGCTGATTGATCGCCACGACGATTTCTCACCAGAGTTGAAGACACATGGAAAGTGTTAAATTGAAAACCTATCACCGCAGCGTTTTTCGTCTAGTGGAAGGACCTACTCAAAGTTGGCTACTCTCACCTGGAGCTGAAGTGCAATGTTGCTAAGTTTACGATTTCGGGTCTTAGAATTATTTCGGGGCGGTCAAATAAGATGTTGCGAAGTGTACAATCACCTCCCAAGCGTTGTTAACGAACTTACGAAACACCCTGTATATGATTGATTTGGTTTATTTTACTTCGCTTCTTGTGCCACTTTTGGCTAATTTGCGAAGATGGGGATGAGTGATGATATGTTGAAATTGATGAATCCATGCCCAGGCCGGGATTCGAACCCGGGACGTGATGTGCTAACCACTCCGTCACGGGGGCCGGCCACACATAAATATATAACTTGGTAATCAGATGAACAAACATATAAATATAATAATACTACGCGGGCGAAGCAGCGGATTAAATTTCTTTATTTTGATACATTTATAATATAATAATAATCCGTTGCGCAACAGCCCATGAAGGGCCTAGGCATACCTACCAACTGCCGATCTCCCTCCCACGCTTTCCTTCGTCACCTCTAAGCGTGGAGATCTTCAACCAGTATTGGAATAGTCGGGGGGTCAGCCCGACGTATCCCCAGCCGTTATAGTAGGTCTCCGTGACCGGATTACGCTCACTCACTCGGAGCTCCCCAATTTCCTCACGATGGTGGGTCGCCACCGGCCCTATACGTAGGCCGAATAAATTCCGACCAGAGCCGGATTCGAACCTACGCCGTCCCGCAGCGAACGATCTCAAGACGAGTGAACGCCTTAACCCGCTCGGCTACGGAGGAGGACTATTTTGATACATTTAAGACCAAATAATTTGCTCTTGAAACCTGAACAGATGGGCGCTGTGTGTATTATACATCTCGATTTGGTTGTGTTTTGCGAAGATCTATGTAGTACATATAAGCAAACTAATGAATAGTAATTTCATATGTAATTAATGCTTGATAATTAATGATATGAATGCTAATTTCATACCATCACTCATCCACATCGTTGTGACTAGCCAAAATTACAAGAAAAGCAACGCTGAAAAAATAAACCTATAAAAATAAACATATTTTGAGAATTGTTACAAGCTATTTTCAACTAACAGCACCGTGTGGTGTGGGGGAAATAATGCAGGGACACTCGCAAAGTACGCTCACGCCCAGGCAGGGATTGAACCCAGGACCCCTGGCATCGTAGCGTGCTGTGCTAACCACTACCCACGGAGATCGGCTCCACCCGAAATCACGCACCCCGGTAATCGAGCTTGGGTCTCCCGCGTAGCAGTCAGATGACCTACCTATTTGACCACCACATGATTATCCCTCCTCCCCCCTCTCTCTCAGTATGCATGCAAGGTCCGTTGACTTGTTTGCAGCGGTTGACTTGTTTGCCGCCTGCTTTGGAAGGTCTCCTCATAACAACCCTTTTGAGCAAGCCGAGGTGGTTGTAAAACTGTGACGTCGAAGGGATGGCAGATCGCTGGGGAAAGTTTGATATCCGTTAGTTTTAGCAAGGGAAACTTGTTTCTCTGTTCTTTCCTTGAGCTTGTATTCGTGTATTTCCAATAATTATTTTTATGCGATTCATTTGTGTCTGGGTGACAATAAATAATGTCCCACTGTGCTGAATATATCAAGAAAACGAAAAATTCCCATATTGTTTACCTAATATTTCCGTACCAACGGAAGATAAAGATGATAATACTAAAGATGATTTTTATACAGAGTTAGAACAGGTCTTTGATAAATTTTCTCAGTATGATGTGAAAATTCTGTTAGGTGACTGTAATGCACAGATTGGCAAAGAAGATACATTTAAACCCACGATTGGTAAATAAAGTATTCATGAATTAAGTAATGATAATGGTATAAGATTGATTACTTTTGCAACCTCAAAGAATTTAATTGTGAAAAGTACCACCTTTAAACATAAAGATATCCATAAATATACCTGGTCTTCTCCAGATGGTAAAACTCATAATCAGATAGATCATATTCTCATTGATAAGAGAAGGCATACTAGTATAATTGACGTTCGTACATATAGAGGTGCTGACTGTGCCAGTGACCATTATTTAGTAATTGCTAAATTAAGAGAAAGACTCTCAGTGATAAATCATAAGCAACAAAATCTAAAAGTTCTAAAATTTGATACAGGAAAGTTTACTGATGAAAGAATTAAGAAAGATTACCAAATTAAACTGTCAAATAGATTTGATGTTTTGCATTATTTAAATGATGATGAAAATATAAATGAAACAGACGTAAATAAGAATTGGGAGCACATACGTAATGCAATAGAATCAGCAGCTAAAGAAAGTATAGGATACCATAAACCGAGAAAAAGTAAGCCATGGTTTGATAATGAATGTCATAATCTAATAGAAATAAGAAATCAGGCTAGACTTAGGTGGTTAAATAACTCTGATGATACAAATCTAAACAATTATAATAGAATAAAGCGAGAAGTTAACCGCACGTTTAGAAGTAAAAAAAGAGATTACTTGAAAAGCAAAATTAACGAAATTGAAACAAACAGCAAAAATAAAAATATCAGAGATTTATATAAAGGTGTAAATGAGTTTAGAAAGGGGTGGCAACCTAAAGTAAACTTGATAATAGATAAGGACGCTGATTTTCTAGCTGACCCAAGCGATATTCTAAATAGATGGAAGAACTACTTTAATGACCTTTTAAATGTCCATGTAGGAGATAAATCAGAAGTAAATGAAGTCCACACAGCAGAACCTTTAGTTCCAGAACCTAACTTGACTGAAGTTAAAGATGCTATTAAAAGGCTAAAGAATAACAAAGCACCTGGCATTGATTTAATACCAGCTGAGTTAATTAAATATGGTGGAAATTCATTAATATGTCAAATTCATAAATTAATTTGTTTAATATGGAATAAAGAAGAAATCCCTCAACAGTGGAAAGAATCCATAATTGTTCCTGTGTTTAAAAAAGGTGATAAAATGAACTGCAATAAATACAACATATAAAATATTATCTAACATTCTTTTAACAAGACTAACCCCATATGCTAATGAAATTATAGGTGATTATCAATGTGGATTTAAACGCAACAGATCAACTACAGATCAAATTTTTCACATCAGACAGACACTTGAAAAAAAGTGGGAATATAATCAAAATGTCCATCAGCTATTCATTGATTTCAAAAAAGCATATGATTCGGTGAAAAGAGATAAATTATATAATATATTAGTAGAGTTTGGAATACCTAAGAAGCTTGTTAGTATGATAAAAATATGCAATAGTGAAACAGAAAGTTAAATTCGTGTGGGTATTAATATGTCTGACAAATTTACAATTCATGATGGGTTAAAACAAGGAGATGCATTATCTCCATTGCTCTTTAATTTTGCCTTAGAATATGCTGTTAGGAAGGTAAAAGAAACTAAAGAAGGACTAAAATTAAATGGTGTGACTCAGTTGTTAGCATATGCAGATGATGTAGACTTACTGGGGGATGATGTGAATACAATTAAGAATAATGCTAAAATATTTTTCAAAACTGCTAAAGAGATAGGTTTGGAAGTTAACAAAGATAAAACTAAATATATGCTTACAGGCCGAAACCAAGTGTTAGGTAATAATCAAAATCTAATTATTGATAACAACTCGTTTGAACCAGATTCCAAATTCAAATACTTAGGAGTAATATTAACAAATGAAAATGATATTAAAGAGGAAATAAAAAGTAGGCTTAATTGAGGAAATGCATGTTACTTCTCTCTTCATAAACTTTTGTCTTCTCGTTTAATATCTAAGAAACTAAAAGTTAAAATATACAAAACCGTAATTTTGCCTGTAGTATTATATGGATGTGAAACTTGGCCCCTTACATTGAAAGGGGAACATAAATTGAGAGTATTTGAAAATAAGATCCTTAGGAAAATCTTTGGACCTAAACGGGATGAGGAGACAGGTGAGTGGAGAAGGTTACATAATTTAGAACTACATAATTTGTATTCATGTCCAGATATTATTAGAATAATTAAATCAAGAAGACTGAGATGGGGAGGCCATGTGGCACGAATGGGAGAGGAAAGAAGAGTTTACAGGATTCTTGTTGGGAAACCTGATGGTAAGAGACCTGTAGGAAGGCCTTGACGAAGATGGAGGGACAACGTTGAGATGGACCTAAGGGAAATCGGTAGGGATGGAAAAGAGTATATAGAACTTGCTCAAGATAGGGAAAGATGGAAGGCCTGTGTTGCTGCAGCCATGAACCTTCGGGTTTAAGAAGGCTAGAAAGTTAGTTAGTTAGTTAGTTAGTTAGTTAGTTAGTTAATATTTCCGTCCAATGAGAAGTTCCGAGCAAATGATATTAAAAGACAAATTTCAAGTTCCTATTTTTCTTTTTATACCAGTGTCTTACGAATGTGATTTAAAATCCGAATTAATAGGAATTACAGCAAAGAAGAGCCTGAAGAAAGGCACTTCCTACAATGATAATCCCAGTTACACTAGCTTAGTGACGATAACAGTGTTTTTGCAAGACTTGTGTAGTTGGGATTGCCAAATGCGGACCTTTTTGTTTACGTAGTATATGATCTGACTACCGTGCGGGAGACTCGGGTTCGATCCCGGTGGGGGATAACCGGGATTTTTTGCACATGTTCAAGCGGCTCCGGCGTCCAGCCAGCATCGTATAAAGTGGGTACATAGAGAAAACTCTGGGGGATAAAAGCGGCCAGGGGCGTGGTGCTGATCATGTCACCCCCACCTTCGGCCATGATCAAGATAGTGTGGAGTCCTAACTCCACACCCCCTGTAGGCCTTCATGGTGTTGTGTAAAGCACATTGGAGCACTTTACTTTTACTTACGGAGTATATGATCGTGAAATGAGGAAGACGATACTTAAAGTACAGCACATTGAGATCTTTGGTAATAAATTTGACGTGAAAAATGGAAAGTGGTTATAAACCTGTATCCCCGAAATTCAGATAGTAAAATTTTCGAATCGACATTTAAAATTTTTCGGAATCCGGATATTTTTTGGTCATCCTTAGTGTGAAGGCAAATTTGCTAGGAAAAATGTTCTGAGTAAGTGTGTCTGTCAGATCGAGAACAAAAATCTTGATTAGTCTTATCATTCGTCTGTTCAACACAAAACAAAAGAAAAAAGTAAATACAAAACAGCAGAAAGTACTTCGTGTTTTGTCAAGGAAGAACATTATTTTTTTCCGAATTCTATATTTGAACCGCTTGATCTAAAAAATTAAAAGGACAAATACCATCAGCACTAACCGCGGGTAAATTTGTGATTTTGCTTACTTATATATTTTTTTTTATGCACCATCATATTCATGTATTGCGATGCTCTTAAATATGTGTTTTTTCTCTTAAAAACAAGAGCATTGAATGCTATACGCTGTTGGAAATAGCAGACACTCGGAGAAGTTTCATCCTGATGACGTCACAGAGACCCTGCCGGGGCTGTAAACATGGGGGCTGGAAAAAAGGCGAGTTATGACCAGACCTTCAAGAGCGGGCGAAACTAGCGGTCTACGGACCTTGGTATGCATGTATGTGTGTGTGTGTGCGGATGTTTGTATATATAATCATAATAATCCGTGGCTCTACAGCCCTGAAAGTGCTTTGACTGCCATTCTCCCTCCCACAATCCTACCTAGAGGTGTGGATATCTTCAACAGGTAATGAGGTGACGTGGGGTCAGCACGTCGAACCCTCAGCCGTTATAGGAGATATCCAAGACAGGGTTACGCTAATTACTCGTAGCTCCCCAATTTTCTCACAATGGTGGGTTGCCACCGGTCCTATACACAGGCCCACAACCCATTGACTGAACCCATGTGGTTCCGCAGTCGGAGTCCAAAACATAGCGCCTTAGACCACACGGCCACGTAGAAGGACTGTTTGTTGATTGATTTGATGTTTTAAGTCCACATTATGCACAGTAAGGCTAATCGGGACTGGACCTACAGTTTAAAGTGGGATCCGAACCACTATGTGCCTCCACCGGGTATCGAACCCGGGAGCCCTTGATTGTAAGGCGACGGCGCTACCACTGCGCCATCCGGGAGGCCCAAGGACTGTTTGTGTGTGTACAGTGTGTGTGTGTGAAGGGGGGAGGGTGTATTGGCTTGGCAGGTTACCCCGATGAAGTATCGGTTATTTCAGGACTCTCGAACACTGGTTAAATCATAAGTGGATTATTGTATTCGTCCCATCATCCACGCCGAAACCAGGACTCGAACTCGGTACCTTGGGTGACAAAATAGTCGTGTGTCGACCAATCAATACGGCCACAGAGACAGTAGACAAATGCATGAGACTGCATGCTTGCTTTAACCAAGCAAACCCGTACTGATTTCATTATCTTCATGAGACATTCAGTTCAAGAGAAAGTAAAAATGACACTCAAGTTCATATCTCTTCCTGCATCCCAGTTTTGTTTGCGGGTCAGTGACACACGCTATGTTGTGAATATCAATCACATTCATTGAATGTCGTCATTCAACTACCCGCTCTAAAAATATACGATACAAAGAACTGATCAATTTTAATTATACTTTTGGGTCTCCCCCATGGCGCAGTGGTAGCGTCATTGCCTTGTAATCAAGGGGTCCCGGGTTCGATACCCGGTGGAGGCACAAGTGGTTCGGATCCCACTTTAAACTGTAGGTCCAGTCCCGATTAGCCTTACTGTGCATAAAGTGGACTTAAAACACGAACTCAAAGAACTTAATTATACTTTTTTTTTGTTTGAGTGTTACATTTCTCACTAAGAATAGTGTATTTCGCCCCTCGACGATAATATGTAAATTGTACTAAAGTAATTCTCAATAAAATCTGTACAAAGTATTTAAGAAACCGTCAACAAAATTACGGCAAGAATTTCTTTAAAAATTTAGTAAACGCCGTCTTCTGTGGCAGTGTTTAACATAACGTGCTACATAGCGACGGGATCGAATCCTGGTATGGATGGACGTATCGTTGTGTTATCATTTATTTTATAAGTTCATCGCTCATCCTCAAGCACAATATATCCATGCCTTATCCAGTATTCGATCCTACAACCCCCCAGCTTCGTAATAAATTGCTTTAATAATATCACAATGGAAATACGAGATAGCGACTTAACCTTAACGAAATGTTAGTTTTAAGTCCACTTTATGCGCAGATAGGCGAACAGGGACTGGACGTACAATTTGAATTGGGACCAGAATCACTATGTCCTTAATCTAGACATCGGGTCCCCAGGTTCGAATCCCGGCCAGAGCATGGGTGTTCTTTGTGAGTGTTCTTTCATCATAACATAAGTCATCCTCATCTTCACGATTAACCAAAAGTGGCACAAAAACCGAAGTAAAATAAACAAAATCGACAAATCGATTAAACTAGACATCGAAATTATGACCACTCGAGAATATTATTTCTACATGTTATTAATTTGAAATGTAATTAATGTTTATGTATGTATGTTTATAAATATTTTAAAACATATTTACGTTATTGGTATTATGAGGAAAATTATACATATGTACTTTACAAATCTTGGTAATCCTGTAAGTAAACTTTTGAATAAATAGAATAGATTTTTTCTAATATTATTTGCTATTTTTGCACCTGTCTATCTGCAATACCTATCTTACTTTGTTGTAAATAACGGGTCCCTGGTTTTATTGTCAATGGAGGAAGGTGCACATTTCAGTGACTCTGATCCTACTTGAATCTCTAAGCGCAGTCTCGATTATCCTACGTGCAGAAAATGGACTTAAACTCGTATTTGGCACACACAAACTTTCGTTAATACATAGACCGATTGTATCCTATGCCCAATGCTGTCAATTTCTGGTGGGGCCACACATTTCCACTGGTTCGAATCCCACTTTAAACTGTAGGGCAACTCCAATTGTTTTGCATTTCTCTAATGTACGTCACTTTTCTACCTCTCTTCGCAAATTACGTTGATGAGGGTGAATGATAATTAGAATAAAGTGATGAAGAAGCACATACCAAGGGATATCTATACCCACAACTGTAGTTAGATATGTCTGTGCCCGGAGAGAGATTTTGGTACCCATCTGCCCCCGCTTGGGACAATTATTATTACAACTTACAGGGAAACATATCCACGACACCGTAAGGCATTAACCACAGAAATGATATTAATTTTGTCTCAAGTTCCTATCCTACTATAAAACGAAAGTTGAAAGAAAGATCACTGAGGCAAGAGATTCGAAATGTGCGTTTGTCATGATTTATATATCTCTTCTTTTGGATAATTTATGACAACCGAGGTGGCGTAGTTGGTGTCTTGGTTTGGTTTGGTGTTTTAAGTCCACTTTATGCACAGTAAGGCTAATCGGGACTGGACCTACAGTTTAAAGTGGAATCCGAACCACTTGTGCCTCCACCGGGTATCGAACCCGGGACCCCTTGATTACAAGGCGAGGACGCTACCACTGCGCCATCTGGGAGGCCCACCGTAGTTGGTGTCGTCCTACGTGGTATCGACCTGTCGTGACGTCGACCTCAGAGATCAATTTCATCATATCATCACTCATCCTCATCTTCGCGATTAGCCAAAAGTGACAAAATAGCGAAGTAAAATAAACAAAGTCAATATTTCTGCTCGTTCGGTGCCCGAGGCGGCTGCACCATCCCACCCCAGCTTCTACGAATCTCTCCCTACCTAGGCCGGAAGGGTCTGGTGCGGGGCACTCTCAGTTTGCAACAAACGCCAAAACTAAATCCTAAGAGCTCTAAACATGGCATGGCATGCATTATTATACCTAAGCGGAATTCTTAGGTTAGAAGGGCCAGGTTTAGAGCATTTAGTATTGGTATTTGTTGTAAATTGGGTGTGCCCCGCACCAACACCGACCGGAACTCGAATCCGGTGGTGAAGTCGAGAGTCGAGAACTCAATGTGCTCGGCTACCCTAGGCTGTCATCAGGGTTGCTAAAGGTCTAGGACCCATAAATTCTAATGGTTTCTATTGGGTCCCGCAACAGACCGGAACCTTATTTTCTCGCAGAATTTAGAATTTGGTCCAAGAAGCGTATTGTTTCATTTCAATACGGAAATTGGACCGGATTTAAATTGTTCCGGAAAAAAAGGTTCCTGGACTGTATTTAAATTTTAAAAAAGTAAAAAGTGCTCCCCTGTGCTTAACACCACGCCATGAAGGCGTATAGGGGGTGTGGGGGTAACGCCCCACACTTTCTTGATCCGGTCGTGAGTGGGGGTGATGTGATCAGCATCACGCCCCTGACCACCTTTACCCCACAGGGTTTCCCCCAGGTACCCATGTTATTCGACGCTGGGTGGACGCCCGCCGGGGCCGCTTCCAACGTTAGAAAAGTTCCCGGATTTGAACTGGTCGGGGATCGAACCCGGGACCTTTAGCATGGTAGTCAGACGCGTTACCGACTTTTTTTTATATAAAGGAATACCCCTACGCGGTAGTATCCCCCGTCATTCACACTTTTTCAACTTTTACACTTTTCAATTTTTACAGTATTCTCAGTTTTTCTCGTTTTTGGACAAACACAAATACCCATGCCTTAGCCGGGACTCGAACCCAGAACCCCTGGCATTGCAGCGCGCTGTGCTAACCGCTTTTTTTTCTGAAGGAAATACCCCCTACACTGAGGCATCCCCCACCATTCACACTTGTTCACACTTTTACGCTTTTCAATTGTTACATTTTCTTTGTTTCTTATCATCTAGACAAACACAAATACCCATGCCTTACCCGGGACTCGAACCCGGAACCCCTGACGTTGTAGCGCTCTGCTAACCACTTTCTTTTCTTTCTTTTAAAGGAAATACCCCCTACACGGAGGTATCCCTCACCATTCACACTTTTTCTCACTTTTACACTTTTCAATTGTTACAGTTTCTCAGTTTCTTATCATTTGGACAAACACAAATACCCATGCCTTACCCGGGACTCGAGCCCGGAACCCCTGGCGTTGTAGCGCGCTCTGCTAACCACTTCGCCACGAAGGTCGACGCCACTTCGCCACGGAGGTCGACCCGACTCAGCCACCGCGGCCAGGTTATTAAAATTGTTTTTGGACCGTATTTAAATTGATCCGGGAAAAAAGGTTCCTGGATCGAATTGAAACATTTTACAGATAAAAATGTCCTTTATGGTTCAGAACCCATTTACGCTTGCTAATTTTTTCTCGTGGACCGGAACTGAATTTATTTAAAATTCTTGGACCTTTAACAGCCGTGGCTGCCATTGCCTTTTTTTAGTACAGAAAGCGTTTTAGCTTCAATTCTTGAACCTTATACTGTGGAAATTAGAGTGAATGAACGTGCTAGTGGACAATTTGCCTATTACTTATCGTCTTTGCCGTCTTCCGTACCTAAGAATGGTTGTAGGGGGCGTGGCTGTTGCACCAGCACTTCTCATCAAAACCCTGCAGCAGTTCCTCCTCCGTGTCAACGCGTAGAGTCGGCTGTGCAGGCTCTCTCTTCCTCAGTGTGTGACCACAATGGCAAGCGCCCCTGCATCTCCGTCCAAGGAAGAGACCGAAGCGAATTATAATTTGTCTAAAAGGAGGTTCATGAAGCAGGTGCTACAATGGAACGGAGCCAAATTGAAAACCACCCATGATGTAAGTACATTGATAGTCTCCAATATGCATTTCTGACGTCTTAATTCATTTGACGGTTACAAGGTAGACGTGAACAGTTAGAGCTTCATCTAAACCTTCTATGCTTCGATATGCAATGTTGTCTAGAATAGTGTTAGGAAATTAGTTACCTTGATTGTTTATTCAGCAACAATAATTATTAACAGCCTAGAAAGTTAAAAGAAAATTTAAAATTGTTTCGAACGGACCAGTAACAAGCGGACTAATTTAATTGGAACATCTTTTCGACCAGAATTTCGTGAGTGATTAGATATTAAAAAGTGATGTAGTATTTTCTACTTGAAAGATTAGATTGTGCTTTACCTCTGAAAGCAAGTTCTCTCGTTCTATTTCCCTTCTCAGCTATACCACATTCAACTTCAAACAAATTCGGCCCATTATCTTTAGGCATAACTGTTTAAAACAATCTTCAGGACTTGGCTTCACAGGATGAGATTTTACTAAAATATTCACATGAAAACTTCCTGCCTAAATGCCATTGAAATATTTCAAGGAAGTAACATTTTGTAAAATGATACCTCCTTGAAATGTTTTCTTTGTGTATGTCTAACGTGCTGCTTCAATACATAAGTTGCAAGAGGTTAATTTGTTAATGTAGATTGCTTGACTCAATCCCGCAACGGATGACGCTTAGTCAGTCCTGGTGTGACTATTCCTTCGTCAATTTATTCGTTCAGATTGGAATAGAGGGGCCAAAAAGCTATGAAATGCACATAAAATCCTATTTAGATCAGCGGTTCCCAAAGTGTGCACCGCGGCTCCCTGGAGCGCCGTGGTTGGCTTACAGGTGCGCCGCGAAATGTTCCAATATTTTCACTAATGATATGATTGTTCCAAATATGTGCTTATTTAGTACTTTATCCATGTAAAATATTTGATTTAAAATGTTTATTTTTTATCTTAAGGCAAGCAACCTAACCACACTGAGCGTTTCAAGTGTTAGAAAGGCCTACATTCTGACTTGGCGCCGCCGAAAGAAACTCGAAGGGCGACATGAAACTAAAAAAGTTTGGGAACCTCTGATTTAGATAATTTGCTCTTGACGAGGGCGTGTTAGGGGTGACATGAGAAGTTCCCAAAAGTCACTCACTTGCACGTAGTACAGTGAGAGGCACAAGTATTGCTTGGCAAATTGTACAGTCACGGACACTGCCGGCTTGTAATGAATACATAGACTTTTAATGGAATCGTTACAAGCCGTCAGTGTCAGTGACTGTACAAGACTATTTTCATTAAGTTTACCTTGCACTCTGGGTGTTTCTAAGGAATATATTTTTACGCGCTCTGGTGCAGAGTTGTCAGTAGCTTGTTTCAATTCTTGATGCTCTCGTTGAGTAAGACAAGGAGAAGAAGACATGGTGATGGACAATTTTCTTGGTAATACTTATGCGTCCCACTGTACACCCTAGTAACTGCAGTCTTGTAGGCCAAAACGAAGCTCGGGTTCTCACGACCTACTCTGTGAAGTAGTGTTCTGTATTTGTCCTTTGCTGCTGAGTGCCCTTTGCAGTCTCAGCTTCTTGATTAGGATATGGAGGTTTTATCCTCTGCGTCAGTATAGTTTGTTCTTGTTAAGAAATCTGAGAGTATTAGTTTTAAATATTGAGTGAGGAAATATTTTAAAATATTTTGACTTGAAAAAATAGGCTGTGCTGATGTGCCCCCCAATATAAAAATTAATCCTGTTCTTAATGAAATGTCTGCATAAATTCCCCACTTAACAATTCACGATACTTGAAGGAAGTTTATTTTTCTTACCCATGTTTCATGTCTATTATAGTAGTAAGAGTGAAAAGTGGATAACATTTCGCGATATTATAGAACCAGGATCACTAACATTGATAAAGTTTACCGCATCGAATTATCATGTTGGACATACCTTAATTTATAGAACTTGCGAACTGAGTCGATAGCCTCAAGATGATAGAAATGTTGTTAGTATTTTATTTTGGTGAGAGTTGAGGACTGAAGTTTTATTTTTGTCCTCGTGCGAATGTGAAGTTGGTATATTAAAGTTATTCGAGAGCATAATATCTAGTGTTGTACTGATATTGGAGCCTGCCTCTGTCCTCTACCTACTGGTTTAATCGCAACGATGAGGATGAATGGTGGTACACGCACCATGCTTTAAGCAAAGTTTCGTGACTCATTAAACAACTCCAAGACAGAGGCAATTACTTTTTCTATACGTAGTGCAATATAGTAATATGGATGCGAAAAACCTAATTACAGAAAGTCATAGTTAGTTTTAAATCTGAGAATTGAGTTTAACTTAATATTGCGAGTGTGGCACAGGTTTCCTATTTCATGATGTTCATAGTCATGAATCTTTTTCGGTACTAATTTACTATCCTTCGGACACATTTATTTATTTTTACAGAAGAAACTACTTACCGTAATAAGTTCCTGTAGCATTGTCGAACATCGGGAAGGTGTTTTGTGTGATTTGGGAATGTTTCAGAGTTGAAATTTATGTTGTTCGTTGAAAATTAATTCTCCG
Source organism: Lepisma saccharinum (assembly GCF_977018435.1). Classification (NCBI taxonomy): domain Eukaryota; kingdom Metazoa; phylum Arthropoda; class Insecta; order Zygentoma; family Lepismatidae; genus Lepisma; species Lepisma saccharinum. Next base: position 206,211,121 of record NC_139230.1, read on the forward strand.
ACGGAGATAGCGTTTGGCGCGTACATCTTCCGACAACATCACGTTCGTACACCTTCGTACACCATCACCTTCGTACACCGTCGTGACTATCATGACGGGTCGTGATTGTGTTTTGTTGATATGCAGTGTTTCGAACTGTCTGCGTTTGCGACTAGCGTTAGAACGTGAAACGGGAGGTAGAAGAATGACGTTTGCTGGATGTGTGATTAAGTTTGTACCGGGTGTGGAGGATTCCGTGAAGTTTCTGATTTTGGGCCTTGTAATCACGAATCTGCACTTAAAATTTGGCGCTCACGTATAAATTTGCAGTTTATTTGGGGGCAGGTGAATCCGGCCAATTTCTAACATGCCCTTAACAGGGAGTCTATAGAAACAGGCGGGGCCGCGATAGCGGTTGGGGGCGGTAAGTCGATTACCCCAGGGGCGGAGCCCGGAACCGGCGGGAAATTCGGAAATCGAGGATGTGGAAATACGAACTTAATTGAGATTATTTTGCTATTTGCACGTGTGAGCGCCAAATTTTAACTGCTGGCGCTTATTTGGGGGCAGGTGAATCTGGCCAATTTCTAACATGCCCTTAACAGGGAGTCTATAGAAACAGGCGGGTAGCCGGAGCGGAGCGGAGCGGAGCGGAGGCGGGGCCGCGATAGCGGTTGGGGGCGGTAAGTCGATTACCCCAGGGGCGGAGCCCGGAACCGGCGGGAAATTCGGAAATCGAGGATGTGGAAATACGAACTTAATTGAGATTATTTTGCTATTTGCACGTGTGAGCGCCAAATTTTAACTGCTGGCGCTTATTTGGGGGCAGGTGAATCTGGCCAATTTCTAACATGCCCTTAACAGGGAGTCTATAGAAACAGGCGGGTAGCCGGAGCGGAGCGGAGCGGAGGCGGGGCCGCGATAGCGGTTGGGGGCGGTAAGTCGATTACCCCAGGGGCGGAGCCCGGAACCGGCGGGAAATTCGGAAATCGAGGATGTGGAAATACGAACTTAATTGAGATTATTTTGCTATTTGCACGTGTGAGCGCCAAATTTTAACTGCTGGCGCTTATTTGGGGGCAGGTGAATCTGGCCAATTTCTAACATGCCCTTAACAGGGAGTCTATAGAAACAGGCGGGGCCGCGATAGCGGTTGGGGGCGGTAAGTCGATTACCCCAGGGGCGGAGCCCGGAACCGGCGGGAAATTCGGAAATCGAGGGTGTGGAAATACGAACTTAATTGAGATTATTTTGCTATTTCCACGTGTGAGCGCGAAATTTTAACTGCAGATACGTGATTACGGGGCCAAAATTGGTGAGTATACCGAATTTCAAACAAAATGAAGAAATTCCCGGTATTGTAGAATCGCTCCTTAAAATTTGTTGTCGGGCATTTCTTGGGTTCCGAAGGTTGAAACACTGCATTACAATTGAAAATCGAGAAAAGAGAAGGCCGATGTGTCATCCCGACGCGTCATTATTTACGACGGTATCCGCGCCATATTGTGTGTGAGGCAAACGGAAAGGTAGGAGAAAGAAGTACTCGTAATGTGAAAAATTGCTATTAGTTTGATCAAAGCAACGTCAATAAACCTTCAGGAATGTTCCGCGAGGCAGATACGTAAGTACGAATGTCAAAAATTTGACAAAACACAAGCACGACGCGTGATTATGTAGGAAGGTGTACTCGGCATATTATGTTTGAGGCAAGACGTACTGGTAATGTGAAAAATTGGAATTAATTTCATGAAAACAACGTTAATACACCTTCAGGAATGTTCCGCGAAGCACATACATAAGTAAGAACGTCAAAAATTGACGAAACGAAAAAAATAGGGGTGTCCGAAGGATAGTAAATTTTTACCTTTATTTTAAGTCCACTTTATGCACAGAAAGGCTAATCGGGACTGGACCTACAGTTGAAAGTGGGATCCAAACCACTGTGCCTCCACCGGTTATCGAACCCGGGACCAGTTGATTACAAGGCGACGACGGTAAAATTTTCTTAAACTTGTAATACTTATGGCTTAACTATCCTTTATAAAAAAGTTTTATTTGGAAGGAAAAGACCCCTGCTAGTGCAATATGCCTGGACCCGCACAAGACTATATTTGAAGTATGCGGCCTCCCCGATTGCTAAACGGAATGTTGTCGCCTTGTAATGAGGGGTCCTGGATTCGATACACGATGGAGGTACAGTCATGTTCAAAAAATCTGTCGCATGGACTTTTTTTTTAAGTCCAACGTCTTACGAAATTATGTTGGTAGCTCTGAAACAAGGAAGTGTTGTGAAATATACGATCCTCCAAACAGAGTGAAGTTCGATTCGGATGAGCAGGAGGCGTGACTCACGGTCTTGTCCACAGGAAGTTCAACCAATGCAGCATTTCCAAATATGAGATAACGTCCCCATTGGTTAAATATTGTTTCAATAATGCGAATCGGCAGAAAGATTGCGTAAAAGTTTACTTTGTCGTTTTAATGCCTTTAATCGTTTCAAATTAGTATTAAATTGTTTCAATTATAGTTCACGAGCTTAATATAATGTATTCATGTATGTGTTTGACAATCATATATCACTCATTAGAACAATTTTCACATTGTTTTCACTACGTGAGATGACATTTCATTTACATTTACGATAAAATAGTGGTTTGGGTGTAATAACAGTTTTCATTAATTAATTTAGAGATGCATTTTTATTTGTTGAGTTAATGATTAGGTTAATTCGTTATTTCTCGCGAAAAGAGGGAACCACAGCTGAAAGAAAATACACAACTTGTATTATTGAGGTGAACATCACTTTTTGCGCACATAGGCTAATCACGACTCGGGATACATTTAAATTGGAATCTGAAACATTATGCGACCTGACTGGAACTCGGAAAAGGACACACTGATTACAAGACGTCGATACATTACCACTTGGTCTGGCGAACGCCAATAATAATGAGGGGTTGTGGGAGTGGGAGAGGGGTGACGGAAAGTAGAAAATAAATAGTATTTTTGGGGGTATTTAATGTTATATTTATACACACACAAACCTAAGAAAATATTTATTTTGATACATGTGTGTGGGGGGTGGAGAAGGGGGAAAAGAGAGGGACAGAAAGAGATTGGGAGAGATGGGACGAAGAAGTGATTGTGAAAATGTTTTATTTGACGTTCAGTAATAAAAACAATCAAATCAATGATGATTATCTTATAAATACCATATTTAATGTAAATTTGTTTTAAAAATGGGGTCGGGGAGCTGTTTGTTTTACGTTCAGTGCAGGATAACAAGTGGAGACACATAGTGGTTCGTATCTCACTTTGAACTGTAGGTCCAGGCCCCATTAGCCTATCTGTGTATAACGTGGATTTAGAATTCAGTAGAAAATAACGTCGATCTAGTATTTTGGATTTTAGATGCGTTGAGACCACTAAAATTTCCAATTCTTATAATAAGAAACCTATCCTCATATTACCATTTTGAAAGAGAGTTAATTGTATAGTCTTTCGTTGTTAGTTTCAAAGAAGACTAATTCAAATAGTAACAATGGGAACGAATAAAGCTTACGAAAAGTTTTTGCCACCGTGGGGATTTGAACCTACGACCATTAGAGTGAACACCCAGTGCGATAACAACTACCCCACGAGTTCGTTCCTTCTGACGGCATGATGAGTTAAGACCAATTCGTTCAATATGCATTAGAAATATAATCCCCACCCGCCTCTTTATCAACACACCCAAACGCTCCTTTGTAGGAAATGAAATAAAGGTGGTATGAATGTCACAACACATTTAAGCAAAATCTACTATATTTACGACGCAATCGTTTTACATGAAGAGGCTACAGGTTCGAAAATTGAGGTTGTGATGTGGCTTCTTGTAGTGGTAGGGTAGATATTCGTATGGCAAGGTTCCAGCGTGCACTAGCCAGTAATTTCCGAGAAAAAAAACTTCAATTTTTTTATGATGGTAAATTGGTTCGGTGATAGGCTATCAGTATTACACGCCGAAGATTATAGCTTTGACTTCTGTTCGATTACCCCTATTATTATTATATATAGCAACTAAGTATTGTATTTAATTAATAATTTAAAGAAATACAAATGTTATATATATTTTTTTGAAAAAATATAACTCCTTTCTAATGATTTTTCAATGTTATTTTTGAAAATAATTTTTCAGAATATGTTTTTGAATTTCTCATCATTTTACTAGGATTTGCATAAAAATTATCCATGTGTCATATTCGACGAAATGTCATGTACAGCGAAAGTTATACATTTTTATTTTAGGGAAAATTATCAAGAAACAAAACAAATAAATACTATTGACATCCTTTTGTGAATAGTATTTATTTTACATTATTTCTTGTTCACCAGGCATAGTTGTATTCTTGTAAAAATCATGAAAAACAATATATTCTCTACATTTCGCAAAGCAAATAATATACGAATTTTCGTAATAAGTAAAATGCAATAAATAATTTTTCGGTTTAATAAGAAATAAAAATCGCAGTTAACCGAACGGTGAATCGAACACAGAATTTTACAACCCATAAAATGCCTTGTAGCCTTTGCAATGAAGTGATGTAGATTCAAGTAATAAAATTTCATGCAAAATCGCACGTTATAAGATTGTTCAAATATATTAAATCAATGTGTCCATAAGTTTTTATACTGTCAGCCATTTGGCACATCTCGTTACAAAATCTCAGCACATCACCATTCACTAGTTAATCGAATTGAATATTGATTCACTTAACAGTTCAATGTGCAACAATAGTTTCGACTCATATCACGTGAGATGTAAACTCAATTCAATTCTCTCATTGTATGTAACTTGTATGTTGAGCTCTTGTAGAAACATCAATTATGATCTCTAAGCTAAATTTGACGCTACAATCGCTTGATCAACTCTTGCGTCTCGATGCCAGACATTCTACGTTCCTGTTTGCTCCAGGTCGCTTCTGCATTTCATTATCATTGTTTTTACCTCTGTTTCATTCTCATCGTCGTTATAAACCTACGTAATTTCTACTGCTTACAGTAGACAGAATCTACTGTTATCAATTTTAGTACTCTACTGTATCTCTCGGAAATCTACTCAAAATCAATGATTTCCTACTGAACTTTCAGTAAGCCTAATGTGTAATTACAGTTGAGGAACTACAAGTGAAATATTCTCTTCAGTACTACATGTAATATTGCATGTAGTGTGTTTGAATTTGAATTCAAAATTTTGTGTGCGTCAGCACTTAGGCTATTTTGCACCTGTCACTTTATACGGGGTCCAGCCCCTTACCAGAACTAAAATAACATAACTGTAACGTCGTGTTGTAACTAAAATATTAAAATATGCTGAATTCGGTTAAAAGCTGAGGCTGTAAAGAGGCACTCAGCACCCACAAGAACCAAACCCAGGACAACAAATAAAATTATACTGGCCATGGTGCCAGTCGCCAGAACCTTGTTCGTCTGCAAACTGAAGTCCAGGGTGTACTACGTGGAAGCAATAATTGGGTGTACATACTTCGTGGAAGGTCATCCCTTACACCCTTGTAGGGTATTTAGCTCATCATGTTAGCTGTAAATATAACTTTTTATTCCTCCTCACTAACAATTTGTTTTTATATCTATTTAAAATTTAAACCAACCTCACTTCCATATAGTACACCCTGAACTGCATTTTGCAGACTAACGAGGCTCTGGTGACTGGACCTACTGTTAGTATAATCTTTGTAGGACTGCGTGTGTGTTGTCCTTGTTTGTGCTGACTGTCTGTCGCTTTACAGCCTCAGCTTTTAACCCAGGTAAGGATTTATTTTAGTTTTCAGACACGCTTTTATTTTGGTCATGATAAGGGGCTGGACCCCGTATAGCGCGACGGGTGTAAAATACCCTAAGTTTTCCGGCACACAAATTGTAATTCAAATTTAAAAAAACCTTAACATAGATGTTTCAAAACACCTATTGATCTACTGAAACCAGTACAGTAGAGAAACTGAAGTGAAATTAATTTATTCAGTATAGTGTATAATATGTTAAGTTAATATTTTGGCTGTAAATATTAATTTCATACCTCCTTATTATTTTTTGTATTTATATCTTTTTGAAAATCTGAACACAGTAGATGTTTCAAAACACCTATTGATCTACTGAAAACAGTAGACAAAAGTTTCATTGGAGTAAGTAGAAAAGAGTATGAAATAATACCCAAAGAAGTCAACCATTATGAATTAATGTTACATACTTTCTTTTATTTCACTTTCCAAAACCTAGGAGCTCGAAATAATACATGGCATGCGATTTACTAGACAGTCTGCTTTTCTGTGATTGATTCGTCGTGCCCAGTCGGGGATTACTTCCGTTCAAGGGAAAGGGGAAGAAATCCACCACAGTACCATGATGTATGAAGTGACATGTTCACAGGCATCCAATGCAACTGATAAGGGTTCACCTGACCTTGGAAGTGTGGGAAACACGTTTCACGCTGGTTACGAGAATGCTGTGGCTAAATCTGGAACTAACGGTGGAATAAGAAATAATTTGTAACATTTAACAATGACATTTCGCATTTACAAAATATGAGATATGTAGACTTTGATTTATTTATTATAGTAGACGGTAGAGAATTACTTACCACGAAAGTCAAGTTCTAAATTGCAGACATCAAAATCTACTCCAGGTTGTAAAATACATTTGTGATAGACAGCAGATAGGTTAATAAGGTTTGCAAGATTGCTAACGACTCTTGAGACAAACGTTCAACGAAGGTTATTGGGTGAGAAAATGGGAAATTGTTAAAAATAGCGGCCTAGTTGAGTGAAGGTCGAAGGTTCGAATCTTATAGAACCGGCTATTTTTTGACACTAATTTTTGGTGCATAATATATTTAATGTATTGTCGACATTTATAAGAAACAAAATATGAAAACTTTCCTCCTCCGTAACGGTGCGGTCTAAGACTCTGTGCTTTGGACTCAGACTGCAGCGGGACGACATGGATTCGAGTCGTCCTGCGTTCTCGGCCTGTTAGGGTCAAGTGCCATGGCCGTATTTAGAGGGGGGGTTTCGAGGGTTCAAACCCCCCCCCGAAACTTCTGACATGTTGGATTAATGGATGTTCAGAAACCAAAATCTGTAACAAATTTTCAATTTTTTTTCGAAGCATCACAAACATACAAGGAGACAATGTTGAAACGATCGAGCTAGAATTTTCATACATTTGGAATTCTGAAAGTTGAGTGAAACAGGATTTATTCTCGGAATCGCAGCCCACTGGCGACCCGTCCATTATCACTTCTGCTGTCATCTTTCCAGTGTTGTTCCTGCGTCACAAGGAATATAGACTGAAGATTCCCTTATGATTGTTCCAAAATTCCCTTTCCAGCTTTTAAATTCCCCGTCCGATAAAGTCGAAAATAAATCCCCCTTGATAGGAGTTCAAACCTAGTACCTCCAGATTCGTAGCGCATTACGTTCGCGATTGAAGTTACAATCCATGCACCAGGCTAAGCTTTTAAAAAGAATTACTGGTTCCACACTTTTCAAAATCCCAAAAATTTAATTTTAAAGTCAAACAAAAACTTTATGACTAAAATTTCCATCTAACTTTTTAAGTTTTTCTTGAAGGTTCTCACTGTATGAAACTTAAAAAAAAAAGAAACTTATGCTGGATATTCACTCATCTGCTGGATTGAGTAAGCCCCCTCAAGGATATAACAATAATATAATAATAATAATAATAATTATTAGTATTATTATGGAATAAAATTGTTTTATTATTATGACATTTTAATTATTATTGTACAATTATTATTTCTATTATTCAAATTTCTGGCGACGCCCTGGGAACAATTATGAATGAACCCCCCCCCGAAAATTTTCCCTGCCTACGGCCATGTCAAGTGCCCATATTTCGGATACTTAATTTCAAATTAGATTTTCAGTACCTAAATGTAAACAAAATAAGCCATAAATGTGTTGATAAACATTGAACATATATTTATTAATGTTTCTGAAAGTTATATTAATATTTATAAGAAGTACTTGGTATATTTTATGAAACAAAGAATTGTATGCATATTTTTAGTCTGACAAAAAGGTTGCCTAATATCGGATAGGGTATTTCCTAATTTCGGATAGGGTTACTAATTAGTATTTGGAAAGGGTGCACAATTTCGGATAGTCGAAATTAGGTACCCGTGTAGCATCCGAAATTAGGAAACCCAGTCGCATATTCAATATGGCGATTCTGTGCGTTCCTCCTCTGAAATAATGTGACTGAAACTACGTAATAATGTTTGCTGAATCTCTCAAGATTATATAAAATTTAGACAGAAGTGAGTAAATATTAAACTTCCAGTTGTAGGCCTTAAGTTTGGATGGTGAAATATTACATCAAAACTCCGGGAAAGTCAGAAATATCAGCCACACACTAAAACATTGCTCAAGGTCACGCACAAGGGTGAAACTTAGGGACGAAGTAGCGTGTTAGTTGGCACTATCTGCACTTCGGCGCTGCTGTTCTAAGGTGGAAATTTCTTGGTATCCGAAATTAGGAACCTATCCGAAATATGGGCACTTGACCCTATGTGTATAGGACCGGTGGCAACCCACCATCGTGAGGAAATTGGGGAGCTACGAGTGACTGGTGTAACCTGATTTCAGATATCTTCTATAACGGCTGAGGGTTCGACGTGCTGACCAACGTCACCTCGTTGCCAGTTGAAGATAACTCTAGGTAGGATTGTGGAAGGGAGACTGACAGCCCATGGACCTTCGAGGTTTTAAAATATGAAAACTATTCCTTCCGAAATCTAATTTCTCGTCATTGTCACGTGAGATTTCTTTTCAGTATGACTCCTGCAATACTAATTAGTTCCTAAGTAGGATAATGAGATGGACAGAGATATTAAATTATGACTGGTTAAAAAAATAAGCATTAACACATTTTAATATTCACATACTACCTCTTTACAAATTCCTGAGCACGTCACTACAAATGAACCAATCTAGTACACACTAGAGCCTTGGCTTATCGATACCTATGGGGTATCCTACAATTACAGTCAAACCACAAAATCAATTCTCGAAGCTGTAGCCTCTTCATGTAAAACGAACGATTGCGTCGTAAATATAGTAGATATTGCTTAAATGTTTTGTGACATTCATACCACCTTTATTTCATTTCCTACAAAGGAGCGTTTGGGTGTGTTGTTGATAAAGATGCAGGTGGGGATTATATTTCTAATGCATATTGAACGAATTGGTCTTAACTCATCATGCCGTCAGAAGGAACGAACTCGTGGGGTAGTTGTTATCGCACTGGGTTGTCACTCTAAAGGTCGTAGGTTCAAATCCCCACGGTGGCAAAAACTTTTCGTAAGCTTTATTCGTTCCCATTGTTACTATTTGAATTAGTCTTCTTTGAAACTAACAACGAAAGACTATACAATTAACTCTCTTTCAAAATGGTAATATGAGGATAGGTTTCTTATTATAAGAATTGGAAATTTTAGTGGTCTCAACGCATCTAAAATCCAAAATACTAGATCGACGTTATTTTCTACTGAATTCTAAATCCACGTTATACACAGATAGGCTAATGGGGCCTGGACCTACAGTTCAAAGTGAGATACGAACCACTATGTGTCTCCACTTGTTATCCTGCACTGAACGTAAAACAAACAGCTCCCCGACCCCATTTTTAAAACAAATTTACATTAAATATGGTATTTATAAGATAATCATCATTGATTTGATTGTTTTTATTACTGAACGTCAAATAAAACATTTTCACAATCACTTCTTCGTCCCATCTCTCCCAATCTCTTTCTGTCCCTCTCTTTTCCCCCTTCTCCACCCCCCACACACATGTATCAAAATAAATATTTTCTTAGGTTTGTGTGTGTATAAATATAACATTAAATACCCCCAAAAATACTATTTATTTTCTACTTTCCGTCACCCCTCTCCCACTCCCACAACCCCTCATTATTATTGGCGTTCGCCAGACCAAGTGGTAATGTATCGACGTCTTGTAATCAGTGTGTCCTTTTCCGAGTTCCAGTCAGGTCGCATAATGTTTCAGATTCCAATTTAAATGTATCCCGAGTCGTGATTAGCCTATGTGCGCAAAAAGTGATGTTGACCTCAATAATACAAGTTGTGTGTTTTCTTTCAGCTGTGGTTCCCTCTTTTCGCGAGAAATAACGAATTAACCTAATCATTAACTCAACAAATAAAAATGCATCTCTAAATTAATTAATGAAAACTGTTATTACACCCAAACCACTATTTTATCGTAAATGTAAATGAAATGTCATCTCACGTAGTGAAAACAATGTGAAAATTGTTCTAATGAGTGATATATGATTGTCAAACACATACATGAATACATTATATTAAGCTCGTGAACTATAATTGAAACAATTTAATACTAATTTGAAACGATTAAAGGCATTAAAACGACAAAGTAAACTTTTACGCAATCTTTCTGCCGATTCGCATTATTGAAACAATATTTAACCAATGGGGACGTTATCTCATATTTGGAAATGCTGCATTGGTTGAACTTCCTGTGGACAAGACCGTGAGTCACGCCTCCTGCTCATCCGAATCGAACTTCACTCTGTTTGGAGGATCGTATATTTCACAACACTTCCTTGTTTCAGAGCTACCAACATAATTTCGTAAGACGTTGGACTTAGAAAAAGTCCATGCGACAGATTTTTTGAACATGACTGTACATTGTGTTTCGGGTCCCACTGTATATCCAATCTCTCTGTGCATAAAGTGGGACTTAAAATAAAGAACTCCAAAACTATATTTGAATATTACGGTGAAGGGTCTCCCTACAATGAAATAGTTTCAAAAACGTGTTTGATAGTCACGAAATCAAGTGTTGCAACCGGCTCTACAAGGAAATAATGGAAAATATGTCCAAAATATTATTCAACGTAAAAATGTAGATAAGCAGGGAATTAAACGATGATTATAAATCAATTATACTCGCTATTATAAATTGTAGAAGTACTGGTGACAAAAATGACACACTAATTTGATACATTTGTAATACGAATTTGGTATTGACAAGCGGCATTGAAGTTGTTGTTTTTTTTGTTTTTTTTGCATAAAGTCAGATTATATCACATATAAAAAATAGTATTAATTTTTGTAAGAGTAAATCTGCAAACCACGAAAATTTGTAAACTCTTCGACAAATTTCTAGAGCTGCGGTGGTCCAGTCCATAGGGCGTCTAACCACAAAGCAGCTCAGGGTTCGATGTCCGGGAGTGGATTGTTCACGTAAATCCTGCTGGGATTCACCCAGCCTCTCATGAACATGTGCCTGAGGCAGTCTGGGTTGTAAAGGCAGCGGGAGCTTGGTGCTGATATCCACATCCCTGTGCGCCTTCATGGTATGATATAATTGAGGATGGCTTAACCTTAACCAAATCTTAATATTTTTGTCAGGGTTTATGCATAAATCCCATGTCTTTATTCTCAATCCACTGCAAGCACGAATTTAATGTAAACAAAACAGTGATTTCTGAGGAACAGTTCTTCTCCCAACATTCCCGTCTAGTTGGCTGCACTTTTTGGCACTCTGTGCAGTGCAGGTGTATCCAGTGTCAGTGGTGCAAGGAAATTACGTTCAACCAACTAGACGGAAAGCGGTGTTGAAGTTCAGAAGATTCAACAAATGCCTGTCTGCTGCTTTAAACGGTCATTTGATTAGTTAGCACGCACCACGTGGCCATACACCACACATACACCGGTCCGGAAGGTAGTGTAGACACCAAATACACTACTTGACTCCAAATCAACGAACTAAACAAACTAGACGCTTCGGTGCAAAGAGTAAAAAAGTGCAGCCAACTAGACGGTGCTAATGTGTTAGTTCTGGTGTAATTTTGCCCATGAAAATGTTGGTCGTACAATTCGTAAGGTTCAACAAAATCAATACAATAACTAGTTGAATATGGCTTTATCACATACACTAAGTTCTTACGTGCAAGGTTCCTGTACAGCTGCCATCCGAACAGCCAATATGACTTCTCAAACGTCACGTGCATTTGTTTACATTGACTTTGATCTTACAACGGACAGAAGTTCTTTTTGGCACTGTGCAAATTGAATTAAGCTTAATGCTTTGGGGGGGGGGGGGGAGATGCCCATTCAGTGGCGTATTTGTGATTTAATTTCGGGAGGTAAGTTTTTTGGGGTATGCAAATTTGTGTAGGTTACCAGTCAGTCAACTACAAGTAAACTTTTGGTTCTAAGTACATTAGAACATTGGTTCTAGTCTCGACCATTAAATCTTGTAGCATTTACATGTAATTTAGAAACAGTACATATATTTACATTCTAGGAAAACCCAAAATCATACATAAAAAGAGCAAATGAACTAGCAACACTGAAAACCTAACCAAATGTATTGCCCAGTTCAAATTCAATGTCCCATCTAACCGACCTACAAGTTTCTTTTGAACGTTTTAAAACACACAAAATGTCAGCACCATGCCATGAAAACTTGGGAGGAAGACAGCCCGCTGTTGTCTCGACTAGGAGTTGAGTTACAGAATTAACTTTTTCTAACCCACAGGGCCGCATACTTTTGGACAGGAGTCTCTCACTGGGCCATTAATGGACACGAATGTTTGTTATAGTTAAAATATTTTATTACTATATGCTTTCGAATCCATTTTATTTGAGGGGGACAAAAGCATCCCTGGCAGGGACAAAAAATTAATTTGGGGAGTTTATTTTTGTTTTGGGGGGGTATTATTCCCTGCATCCTCTCAGTTAATTTGCACTCTTGATCTTTGGTGAGTTAAGTATTTTTCACTTTTTCAGGAACGAACGTTACCGGATGTGAGAGATGTTGCTACTCTGTTGCAAAGCTGGGGCTACAAGCTGAAGTACTTTGGGAAACCAAATGTAGCTGCAGATGAGACTAATGATGAAACAAGGCCGAACCAATGCGAGGTTGAGGTGAACTGCAAGCGAACTGGAATCACGGCAAACCTAGAGTCGATGGATTGCAAGTGCCAAAATTTGAGGGATTTGGATGGAGCTGTGTTTTGGGAAGTCTCTTGGTCATGCGCAAACAGCCAGGTATCTAATATTCCTATTGCATGTAAATTTGTTCGTGCACGCATGAACGTCAGGAAGGGGGGCCACGCCCCCCCCCCCCCCGGGAAGGTGAAAGTCAACCAAAAATTATATATTTCACACATAATTTAATTTCAGCCACAATGTTAATTATTGCAAGAACACTATAAATTCAAATTGAAGCATTGTTTTATAAGAGGACAACACTATTATAGGAGAAAATGTTCCTAGTTTGCCCCCCTGGAAAAAATATCTTCCTTACCCCTCCCTGGAAAAAATCCTGCGGACGCCCATGCCTGCACGCAGTATGAGAGAGTCATTCTAACGTGCTAATACTGTGGACTCTTTTTAATTCGAACTCGAAAGGGTCACGAAAAATGTTCGAATTATCCAAAATTCGAATTAACAAACCTCTATCATAAAGATGGTTTCAAGGGGATAAACTTTAGTTCGAATTAGAGTAATTCGAATTATCAAAGTTCGAATTAAGAGTTCACTGTGTATCGATGTTGAAATCTACATTTACATTTACAAAAATCCGGCATAGAAGAGGAGAGAAAGTTAGCAATTTCAAAGAAAAAAAATTTAACCTTCTCTCCTTGTGATATGAGAAATTGCCTACTTCTTCTTTCCTCCCTTTCATTTATAAATCTTTTCATTCATTGTATCTTTCTAGCTTTAAACCTTTTATCAGTTTTAGTAACCTTTGTTTTGTGTTACTTCCTCTCTTCACTATATATTTTTCTGTTTCCCTCCCATTTTCTCTATCGGTCCATCTGTTTCTCTTCCTTCTCTCCAGAGACGACGTCAGGGGTGAGCGCGGGTGGGCAACCGCCCACCCAAAAAATACTCTACCTACCCGAACAAATTCAATATACACACACTTCATAAAAATTCGAATGATTCAATAAATAATTATAATCAGGTGTTTCCTTAATATTTTGCTCGTGAATATTGAATGTTAACAAATTATCGTCCCATAAGTTTCGTGGTCCTTAGCCGCCAAACATTTGTTTAGTGAGCAAGTTTACGAAAATTGGAGTAAATCTCCAGCTGTATGAAATTAATTTAAGCTTTCCTTCCAAATTCCTTACCTTTTGTTATTAAAAATCGAAAGAGCTCTTGAAACAAAATGTGTGATCTACTGAACACTTGTATGATGCTGCCAGCCGGTTTTATAGTAGGCGAAAAATTATGCTGCGTATTATCAGCCTCTGATTTATGGGACTTGAGTGCTGCACCCTATGGCCTCGGCTGCAAAATTTGAAAAGGCCCACATATTCGCAATGTGTTGAACATGTTTTGTACTTCGGTAACCCTCATTAAAAAAGTTTCAGGTTGCTTTTCAATTGTTCTGTTGATGCTGGGTTAATATTGCAAATGTGGGTCCGCAAACCACTTGTCTCCCAATTCTTATACGGAAACTCTGTAGTTCTAGAGTATTGCAATACAACTATCCTGATTGAGCTCTTAGTATGTTGGCATGAGCCATTAATGAATCTGACTGTTATGCTGGACGGCCTCAAGGGCGGAAGAAAAATGCATGAAAATAATGTCAAGTAAATCCTTCGCTTCCCATATATATTCTTATAGCGCTTATATTACGTCAATGGGTACGTGGAGGCGGGAGTAAAGGCGGCCGCAGCGTGGTGCTGATCATATCACCTCCAAAATGAGACCGAGAATGTGTGGGGCCTTGCCCCCACATCCCCTAATGTGCCTTTATTGCACGGCGCTATGCACCAGGAACCTTTGCAGACACTGAAAATAATAATTTCTTTAAATGTTCGTGTTTTGGGGATTCAATTGTAACTTAGTTTTATCATAAATAAGACACGATCGGAATGCCAAATGATATCTGCATATATTGTTGGTCACTTTCCCTGGAACATATTTTTAATTGCTGAAGATCTGCCTAAGGAACAAGCATCAAAATGGTCTGAAAGAATAGATTGCATTTGGTCAATTTATCTTCGAAACTAAAGTTCTCTATTTCAAAATCCAGGCTGAGACTCTCTTCAATACACATGATCTTAGATTTCACATCGAAGCGACAAGACATACAAGACGCGTCGCTTGAGTATTTCACCAAGCGAATGCAGGCTTGTGCGGCCTGCCAATCCACTACTGTGTGAAAAGTTTGCTGTTGATTTGACCTTCATAAGTGACATGTAAGCCACCTCGATGGTGTACTGGTAACGTAGTAGCTTTGTAATCAAAGGGACCCGGGTTCGATACCCAGTGGAGGCACACAATGTTTTAGATCCCATCTGATAGATTCAACTCTGCGCAAAATTAGTCATATTTTGCACTGCTAATTTCAAACACGTGTTTGAGGGAAGTGAGAGTACATTGATAAAATCATTTGGCCAATCCTCATGGACGTTGGGAAGGTGGCAAGAGGGAGCCATGCCCCCCGGAAAATAAATGTCTACATAAAAAAGCATATATTTTAAACACAATTTCATTTGTCACAGTAATTTAATTATAATGGCGTTGAAGGAACATAATTTCAAACTGAAGGAGTTTTTGGAGAAGGCATCACTATTATGGGGGAAAATATGCCTTCCTTCCCCCCCTGAAAAAAATCCTGCGGATGTCCATGCGAATTCTTGAATAATGTTGCTGAAATTTATAATCCACTTAACCAATGACGTATTTAATGAACACCTTCATCGGTTTGGATGACTCGCAGAGATTGTTGTTTCTGAATAATTTCAGCATGCTGATTGCAAAAATGAAATAAATTTTTACCCATCACGTCTACTTTTTTCAGAAAACCGCAATATATTGATTGCTTTAATTCCACAATAAAATGTGTAGTTCCATCATTTCCCGAATAGATGGCTCTGTTTAGATGGTGGTAAAATATTGGGTTTTCTACAATACAAATCCTCAAAGTTTGAACTTCTACCTTCAAAACACACATTGGCATGAAAATTCTATGGACTTTGATTACGTAAGTTTTTTCGAAATCCCTCATAAAAATTTCCTTCACAAAATGGGCCAAACGTAATGTTATAACTTGATGGGTTGATTGAACTTAGTGACGTGGAGAAAAATCCTGACCTAGGGAAAAATCCTTACGTGATGGGAAGAAATTTGTCATTTCCGTGATCAGCATTCAAAATACTTCAGAATAAATTTAACAAACTTCACTTGTATACATTTATTTTGTTGCATTCTGTAATAGGCGTATTGATATGGCGAATGAGAATATTGATTGTGAAATTGTGAAAAATCCTGACGTGATGGGGGAAAATGTATGTCAGGTGCGTGACCAGCATTCAAAATACTTCCAGAAACACCTATTGGTTTGTAAACAACCGAAATTTTAGTTGTGTAAATTTATTTTGTTGCGTTCTGCAATAGGCGTAATGGAATGGCGAATTAGAATTTGGATTGTGAAATTTTGAAAAATCCTGACGTGATGGGAAAAAATGGATGTAATTTCCGTGATAGCATTCAAAATACTTAGTCACCTATTAATTTGAAAACTAGAACTCTTTTTCAAAAATGCAGGGCCGTGTAATTTTTGTAAGTCCATTTTCCATAAATATCAGCTAAACAAAACACATGTCTATTGATTCAATTTAAAATTTCCAATCTTAGATTATGTCCAATGGTGCGACTGGTGTCCAATAGCTTAACTGGAGACGTCGACACATTTTCTCCGTTAAGTTGGGCGTTGGGGGTATTAATTTCAATCAATTATGTAGAATTTCCTTAATTTATATTTATGTAATATATTTTGTATTCTAAAAGCGAAGCAAAGCATTGTCAACAAGAATTAACATAACTTTCCTTGTAGGTTGGAAGGCAAAATTCTCTTCAATCCCTGGATGCGGGAAGCAACGAGTTGCCAGAACTAAAACCAGGAACTGCATCAGTTGTCCAGGAAATTCTGGAACTATTGGTCGATTTCATCAAAGAGGAGGATAAAGTTAACAAGAAACTATCATCATCTACTACCGGCCTCGAACGTCTTCAATTGTCTAGCAAGAACTCTTACAAGATTACAACACCTACTCGATATCGGTCATTGGATGCTCTTACAAACAGCCATGTGGAAATGCCGGGATTGTCTATGTTCCAAAGATCTCGGGGCAAAATGAAGAGTCTGCTGGAACCAAGGTTAACGGGTATCCGTAGGATTGAAGAAACTAAAACATTTCGGTCCAGAATACCAACGCCTGATCTATCTAGGAATGGTAGCCTACTACATACATCGGTTACATCTGAATGTAGTAGCATTGATATGGAGCAAGCAACGTCGTCAAGTCCAAAGAGGAGTACAACAGATATGGATGACAATGTTTTCCTAACTCCATCCCCACGCCCGATAGACTTCAGCTTGTTTCCTGATCCTCTACCAAAGATGATTCATGAACAAGCTGAAACAGGAGCCAGTCCAGACCTAAGTGAAAATCAAGCCAGGACTCCAATCCCGAAACCACGAACACGTGCAGGCACAAGAGTCGTAGCCAATAAGAAACCTGCAGAGAAGACCTCCAGAAGCAGTGCTGTTGCCATGCAGGAAAATTTGAAGCATTTAAAGGAGAAGATAAAGAAACCAGTAGTCAGACCTACAAGATCTACCTCCAACGCAGCTGATGCGAAGGCAGGAAAGGAGAACAAGATACCAGGAGTAAAGCGCTCAATTGCAGCTGTTTCTGAACGAATTGTTTCTGCTGCTCAACAAAGACGGCGCCAGTCCACTCCCACCGAAGCCACTAAGGCCAAAATCTCTGGATTGAGGAGTATTGCAGTTCGAAAAACAAGATATTCTGCAGATGCTCAACCAGAAAAAGCTCTTAAAGGTTTGACTAAGACTAATGTAGAAATGTGCAAAGCGAACAGGCCAAATAGGAAGAGTACTGATAATATACGCAAGTTGGTACCTGCAAATACTTCAAAATGATTTGTGTAATTGTAAATTATCACTTTGACGATATTTAACAAATGTTGCATGCAACTTTTAGTATACAATATACAATATTCATAATTTCAGATTAGAAATAACTTAAAATGAGATGGAAAAAAGGTTGTAAAATGTATTGACATCTCATAATCTGAAATTATGAATATTGTATAAATTGGTACTAAGTCTCATGCAACGCATTTCTTATAATTAGTGTTTATGAAGCTTTAATATATTAATATATACACAAAAATGTTTGCTCTGAACTCCAAATAGGAAGAATATAAATTTAGTAATTGAAATGACTTTGATATGCCCTGCAGCAGTTATTGTAACATAATTTTAATAATTGAAATGCTTTTTTAAAATGTGTGTAGAAATTGAAATTCAGCTTTAATTAATTTTTTACTATGCAAAATAAATCTCTTTTAAGTGTTGAATGAAAATAGTTTAATTTCGCAGATCTTTCCTCAACCATATGTTTCAGTAGTTTGAAAAATTATCTATTTATAGGCAGAAGTAACGGGCTATGGAAGTGGCTTTGAGTGAGTTGCCGTGGACTGGCGACTGAAATTCTAGGTCAGTCAGATATGGTTTGGGTTCAAATCTCGAGGAAGATCTCAATTTGGAACATATGCAAGCAAAGAAAGTTCAGTCTTCAAAAATTGGGAAACTTACACTTCCTCGAAAGTTACTCCCAGAGATTTTAGTTCTTGCTTATATGAATGCAGAACCTATCAGGGCAATCAAAAAATACCCCCCCAAGCCCAATGGAGTTGGCTCCTATGCTGCTTGTAATTTCTGATAAAGTTGAATGATTGTGAATTTATATTTAGGATGTTAGAGGTGTCCTTACCCTGCTAATAAATGCCCCTTTCTTTCGGATTGAGTGCTTAGAACTAAAAATGTTAGGCTTAAACAACGAGCTTTTTGAAGATGTATGGGGATGCTGTACTGCACATTAGCGATGTTCAGCGTTGTGCGAAGAAGTTTTGAGCAGGAGAAACAAGTCATAATTTTACACAAGTTACCTATGAAAACAGTCAACTTGCTGATGCGTTGGGACACACGGCGTTATTCTCATTGACTTATGGGTGGGAGTCAGATAATCAGTAGACATACCTACGTCACTATACTTGAAGCTGGAAGAGTCAATCTGGAAGACACCACAGACACATTCATTCCATACAGATCCATCACGATAATGCACGACCACACAAGTCATTCTTCATTCGCCGGACGATTTCAAAAATGGGGTGGACCGTGATGCTTCATTCGCCTTATATCTCTGATTTGGCCCCTTCTGATTATCTGCTTGGGTCTGACAGACAGCCTAGGTGCTTTCAGATTCAACAACTTGGAAGAGGATAAATCGGCTGTATATCATGGGTACGAAAGCAACTTCAAAAATGTTGCCGAACTTTGGTTTCACGATACCGTAAATGTGCTGAAACTAATAGTGACCCAGTTTAACAGTAGTTTCGTGAACAGGAGACTTCCAGCTTTGAATCGGTGTACACTTCGCAACATCCTATTTGACCGCCCCGAAAGAATTCTAAGTCCCGAAATCGTTAACTTAGCAACATTGCTCTTCAGCTCCAGGTGAGAGTAGCCAACTTTGAGTATGTCCTTCCACTAGATGGAAAACTCTGCGGTGATAGGTTTTCAATTTAACACTTTCCATGAACTTAGAAACTATAAACCGCTATTATAATGCACAATCAAACAAATAATAAATTGGAAAAAGAACCTTGAAGGATATTTACGATTCTGCTTGCCCGACTTGAAATTTGGGGGGTTTGAAACACTGAATACAGTTTTTCTCCACCTGGAGGAAATTGCCATCAAGTTTGTGCAGAAAGAAGCAAATTTGTGAGGAGTTTATGCGACATTTTATATACAATACCTTGCATAATATCGAAAAGTTCTCAAAAACAAATATTTTACACGACTTGTCGATAAAATGTGCTTGAAACACAGGAAGGTGGGAGTCTTCATAAACGTAAACTTGTTTTTAAGGGTATAACGTCATTAAGTTAACGTAGAGCAGTTAGGCACTGCTATCCTTATTTTTCATCAAACGTGAAAGGTCGCAGGTTCAAATCCCACCCTCTCCTCTCTGCTGAACAGGTACCGTTGATATTAGAATATTTTAAGAAAATGAATCCGATGCACAATTGAGGAACGTCCCTTCTGCACATATTTCCCCTTAGAAGTTGGAGATTTCCAGTATTAAGTTAAAACTTCTCTTTTTAGTTATTGTTCATATGTTGTGTTAACACACACACCATGATTAATTCACAAATCACATATGTATTCAGGATGCAAAATGTAATGTTATTTAAGTTATGTATTGTTTGTTCTTTACTGATACCTAAAATACTGATTATTTGATTTCGATATACATACTAAAATAAACATAGTTATGTTAAGTATTGATGTAGTGCATTACTGTAACGCAGGAGAGCGTTTAATGAGTTCAAATTGCTAAAGTAATTTTATGTCAGTTCCTTCGTAATGACTGTTGTCAATCCCCTTACCACCATCTTACCATGCGTCAAAAAATAATAGTAAATCGCTAATTAACATAAATAAATTGTTATTGCGACAAAGGCAGATTCGATAAGAAACTACTAAGTATTTACATAGTGACTGACAAACAAACAATTCAAAACCTCATAATGATCGTTAATTCCTCACTGCTTTGTATCTAAAATGTTTGTAGTCTTTGAACAGAAAGTACGAGCATCAGATATAACAAACTTTCTCCACTAACTTTGCAATATTCGAAACCACCATTACAGACTTAGCTCTATGTAACTTGATTCTGCGCATTCCACGTGGCATGTGACTTCCTTCTATCATCGAAATAACTTTATCTTACTATTTCCTTTTCTCGTGAAATACAGAGACCAATGTTAACTTCTTAGCACGGTGGATAAACTTTACACCCAACGATATACTCCTGAAAAAAATTCTGCCTAGGTGGAGAATCGAACCTACGACCTCCCTCGTAAGAATCAAGCACGCTACCTCTTCTCAAAGTAGCTCATGTTAAAATTTGATACCAGTTTTAAGAAACCAATTCACACATATGTCCTCCTCCGTAGCCGAGCGGGTTGTCGACCTCCGTGGAAAAGTGGTTAGCAGAGCGCGCTACAACGCCAGGGGTTCTGGGTTCGAGTCCCGGGTAAAGCATGGGTATTTGTGTTCGTCCAGTTGATAAGAAACAAAGAAAATGTAAGAATTGAAAAGTGTAAAAGTGATAAAAAGAGTGAATGGTGGGGGATACCTCCGTGTCATTTTATAGAAAAAAAAAAAAAATCGGGTTAAGGCGTTCACTCGTCTTGAGATCGTTCGCTGCGGGACGGCGTAGGTTCGAATCCGGCTCTGGTCGGAATTTATTCGGCCTACGTATAGGGCCGGTGGCAACCCACCATCGTGAGGAAATTGGGAAGCTCCGAGTGAGCGAGCGTAACCCGGTCAAGAAGACCTACAACAACGGATGGGGTTCGTCGGGCTGATCACTCGTCACCCCAACACTGGTCTAAGATCTCCACGCTATAACAGGTGACGGAGGAACAGTGTGGGAGGGAGACCAGGAGTCTGTAGGTAAGCCAAGGCCCTTCAAGGGCTGTAGCGCTGTGGGGTTTATTAGGGTCCGGAAGTTGATGAGAAATCAACTTTTTTTCTGACCCTTAAAAACAATGCTAAACCTGATATCATGTTCGTTTCTCCTCAGTTAGAGCCGGAAAACTCTCTTACATTATTTTTTTTGCATTTTTTGGCCTTTTTTGGCTTTTAGTTTATTTGTCAGTATTTTTAACAGTTTTGTTGCATTTTTACTTATTTTTGAGGTTTATTTTTCTCCTCCCCTGTTGTTTCGTGCATTTTAAAAGCATTTACAAGTAAAACTTACATATTTAGTTTTCTTGACATGGTCCTTTTAGCAAATTCACCATGAATTGAAAATACGGTCAATGGAAAAGCATAATATTATTCTTAACTGAAATGTTTGGCAAAAGATTAAAATATACTTTGTGTGAAGATCTACTTTGAGGTTCTTTTTCTGGACACTATTATAGCTTTAATATGTAGTTTTAAAGTAAAATTAGTCACAATATTAAATACAATTACTTTGGTATACGCGAAGCACAACTGCATTTTCGGATGCTGGCAGACTACAGTATCATAGAAGGCCCACTCTGAAAGGAGACGAATTGGTTGATTTGATGTTTTAAGTCAACTTTATGCATATTAAGGCTAATCGGGACTGGACCTACAGTTTAAAGTGGGATCCGAACCGAGTGCATAAAATAACGTGAACCGTGTGGTGTAGGGGGGTCGTTTGCTTATGGAATGGAAGGTCATGTGTTCAAACCTACTTCTTTGCAAAATCTTTTTCGGAAGTAAACGGCTTTGGACGAGAATGCTTATCTACGTTTCTTGGATATTTCCGTTGATATTTATGCGATTTATGTCCAGCATTTCCGGATGGAGAAAGTTGACATGTAAGTTCTAATATGTGTTAACTTATAACAGCTGAATGAAAGGAAAAGTATTTCCTAAAATCCTGCCAATCACTGAAAGATTAAAAACATTAGTAGAAGCATTACTTGAGGCATGCATAGAGGCGACGATTATGGAGTGTGGAGGGGCAGATGACCCAGCACTATGCTAAACATTATCTACAAATGGAAAGAAACTGTCCTTGCCCTCCCCTCTCCCCCCACCTTTTCCCATCAGTTTTGAAACCCAGTCGCCGCCACTGAGTATGCATCGCATAAATATTTACAGTAATATCATATAATATTATATTACGTTATTAGCAGTGGCGAAGCGTAGAGTTCCTAGCAGGGTAGGCACAGAAGTGCGATAATTTCCATTATAGTGCGCGTCAAATCTCCTGCATATGGCGATAGCCAATAGCAGCGCACTGCAGCGGTGCCATGTCGAAATCTCACACGGAAAAGAGACAGCGTGGTTGAGCGAAACACCTTGTCAAGGAGAGCACGGAACATTAGATAATATAACATATAATAAACTTAATGGAAGAAAAGAACATACCTGATTATGCCAGAGGGACTGCATAATTGTTTCAATATTCTCAAGGTGGAAGTTGTACAGCCTTTGTAAGATATTTTGTCCCGTAAAGAGTACGTTATCCTTTTGGCAGTAGAAAATTCGCCACAATCGTAAATTTCAAAGACGGTTCTACGAACTATGTATTTTTCAAAGTCATCTAAGTTTGTCGTTCTTTTCGGTACGTTAATGTGCTTTCTAGGTGATTGAAACATTGGAGCAGGCCCCGATCCACATTGTTTTGCCCCTGAACATATCCGAGAAACGGTAGCTTGATTCACACCACACGCTTGAGCTGTTAGAGCCTGGCACTTTTACTGCTCTCTTCTTCACTCGAACATTTTTTTTAAAAAAAATTGTACACCTGAAAAATCACCCGTCGTGCCTGGCTTCGTACAACACTGTATTGTTCTCTCTTCTCTCGCTATCACTACCACTTGGTTTACTCAACGACATGCTGCACACACACACACACACTCACTAAAAACGTGGGAAAAACGAACAGTGACGGTATCCTCTTCGTCAATTTCTCCTTCTACCATCACTGGGAACGAACCTGCCCTGTTCCCTTCGCTAATCGGAAAGTTTCGGAATGCAACAGGAACGAAGGGAGAACAAAAACGATACAATGCAAATACGTTTATAATGACATTGCTTCTACAGAGGGAACGGTATAAGCTACAATCACGCTTGTTTTTCGTACATACTCGCAAATTCATTATCTTTCCATCTGTTGAACTACTGACACTTGAAATAATATATTTATATCCGAGCGCCAGGTACACGATTCAGTAGCGAGGTGAAACAGGTTCTGAACTAGGCAACGCCGCACGTCTGTGATTCGCTGGTGCTGTTCAGCAGTTCAAGGCCATATGCAGGAGATTTGACGCGCACTCTAGTTGCTTAAATCTGTAAAAAGAAAGGGAGGGGGGCCTATGTCATGGAGTGTGGTTCAATGTCTCTCCAGACAGCTTCTTTACTTGCCAGTGGCGTGACGTTTTCAAAAGTGTTGTTACCGGCCATCAGTACTATAATTATATCTTAGACGTTCTCCTCCCGCCCACCAGATCTCATCGATCTAGATTTTTGTTCACTTCTGGTTTTTTATTTGTTTGTATTTTTTCAACCCCTGATTTATGCACACACCTCCAGAAAGAACTATCAATCATGAGACATCGCGAAAATCCAACGAATAGTGCTCGAGCCCTGTTGTCAATTCTTCATCACTTTTTTCTAAATTTATTGATTTATTTTGCAATTGAGGTGAAATAGAAGAACCCCATAATTTTCGGGTCAGTCTGACGTTTGTGCCGTGAGCAGACGACAGAATTCCGAACTTTCAGCGACTGTCAGTTTGGTATGTTCTATTGCTGCCAACTTAGTTTTTTTTTAGCAAGACTTCCTCGCACCGAGGAAAACACCATTGTTATCTGTTGTCTAAAGGAATGGTTGTAGTTAATTCCAGTCTTGGCTTTCTAGATAAATGAATTTCTGACACCTGTATGTGCAAGTAAACATAATTTAAATTTTCAATATTTTCGTCTCATTTGTTCTGCTCTATGCTAATCGTGACGATGAGAATGTATGGAGAATGAAACATTGACATGACCACAATTAGGTCACCTGACTTCGTAACGTGTTAGGATGACGACTACGGGGCTTTCAAGAAAAAACATAAGTAAAGGTGACCTCTCTCATTCAGTGTGTATACTTCGCATCCTAGTTTGTTCTACCTCTTGTGTTAGTAGACACCTTTACGTGATAATAGAACATAGGATGCTTGTTTGGGACCCGGCAACACGACAGGTTACTATGTAACATATAAACAGGTTATAATAAATGTAGTTGCTTGAGAGAATAGAATCCCAATTTTGAGGCGCAGTGTAGCTCTTTTCTGCCAATCCAATGTGACAACACTGGCCTGTTCCGCCAGACCTGAAACAGACATTGCCCGCGCAATAACCCCATAACACAATCCTTTTTGTCCTAAACCCAAAAAAAAAGTCTTCTCTTGCATTGTACTCTAATTCCCCGCCCTCTTCTCTTGTTATCCCTTCAGGGTAAACGAAACTGCCTACCTCTTCGCTTGTGTCGGCTGCATAAAAAAATGTCTGCTTGTAATATCTATTCGACGACAGTGTTAACGCATTAAATAACGATTCAACAACTTTTAATATTTTTTTAAATATCTTGCTGTTACTTGCCACTGCTACTTGCAAAGGAAAATATAGTTGAAAACATTTTAGAAATGATTGTTATAAGAAGGAAACGTGAAAGACGAAACGTGGGTCCTACCTTACCGATGATTACATCTTCACTCAATTAAGAACTCGATTTTTCTTGCATTTCAGTCCGGCACTTCTAGCATAAATCTGATCGCTGCACAAGACACGAATCACAAAGCTCTACTATCACGACCCTCGAGCTCCGAGCCACTCTCCCTTGTAGCGTCCTGAGCAGAAGGCAAGTTTTGACAAAGAGGGAACGAGTGAGGGAATCCCCGTTCACGATAAAAACAAATTATTCTATTCCCAGTGAAAGTAAAACTACTTTGTAAATATAAGGCGTAACTATCATTTTAATTTACGTAATTTGGTTTGAAGACTTACTTTACAAATACGTATAAGTTCTTTAGACTTTCTGTTTACGCTACGGTGTTGGGTGAATCGACAAGACCATCAGCACTCTGACCAGAAAACGAAGTCAGAACTACAGTACTCCGTAATTTTCAATTTCACTTACACTTGTCGATGAAAGGAAGGAAAACCTAAGTTTCGTACAAAATATGGAGAATGTACAATGAAATAGTCTCTCTGCACGAACACAGGCTAATGTTTATAAAAAATGCTGGTACACCACAAATTTCCAACCCTGGCGGAAATGCAGTGTTGCTGATATTCTGTTCGTCCTAGTGGGTAACACCGCGAGGCCGGCCTCAGGAGCACGTTATAAGCATACGTACATTACTCGTAAGATTAGACTTCCCGCATATACGACCGTGGGACGGAATGTGAAGAGAAGAGGCCCCAGCAAATGTGCCTCACTCCGTGGAAAATTCGTATACTGGACAGGGTTAGAATTTTTTTGTAATTATCATAAATGAAAATTCCAAACTTTTCCATTGCATTACATATGTTTTGACGAAATAAGTAAATACACCTTTAAAAGAGTAATGGCGTGGGTAGGCCCGGCCTCCTGGCCTCATAGGACGCTTCGCCACTGGTTATTAGAACACTTCGTACTCGGTAAATAAAAAGGAAAAAATAATAAGGAAAGGGTGGGATTTGAACCTATACTGTGTAAGCGACCAAGCCGAGACGCCATGCAAATTGTTGCCGTCTCGCCTTTGGAAGCCACAATATAGGGGCTCTTATGGAGAGACGTCGTATACACTATATACAATTTATTTACATTTATTTACACGGCTTGCTGCTCCTCTTTGGGTACGGCGCACATTTAGTTCTGCTCCGCTTACCTGCGGTGCCCGCTGGCGGGACTCTAACCTGGTATACCGGATAAGTTCCCCGCACACTTCCGTACGGTAGCCGGGACGCGAACCCGTCACACTGGCTTGTCCCACAGTCGCAACTTGTAGTTCAGAGCACTGCTGCTTCCGCGTCTGGCCTAATCGCAGGATGAGTCATTTGCGTAACACTTCAAATGCACATTGAGTCCCTCCGGGCAACTCGAATATCACTCAGCCGACGTAACAATATTCCAAACAAATTGTCTCTTGCGAGAAACTTAGATCACACTCAGCATCCCTTAGCGTACGAGTACTGCTGCACTGAACTAATGCACTGCGAACTGTTATGCACGAAGTCTTGTAAAGCACATCCAATGAACTTTCGCGCCCGAACTCTTCCACTGAACTTTTCTCTACCAACCCTTGTCCAGAACTGTGCTGTTCTTTATCGTCCACA
Organism: Lepisma saccharinum; assembly: GCF_977018435.1. Lineage (NCBI taxonomy): Eukaryota > Metazoa > Arthropoda > Insecta > Zygentoma > Lepismatidae > Lepisma > Lepisma saccharinum. The sequence goes on from NC_139230.1 coordinate 206,238,138, forward strand.
AAACTGTTGTTCTCTCCTCTCGCGGGCTTCCATTCTTCCTAAAACTTCCACATAAAGGGGCAAGTTCTGATTGGCCCTTTCCTTTTGAACCACGGGGTCATGCAGGCCAAGGTTCAAGAAACTATCGGCTACCGACATACCCAACCTGATGAACGTTATCTGAGAAGAGGGATCTATTTTGGCTGAAAAACAGCAAGAGGCTGTCGCCAAGCATGGTAGGTGGTGGTGAAAGTTTGGGCCGGAATAGCCACGTCTATTGTTCCGAAAAGGTGGGAGATGACGGGCAGAAGATTCACCCTTTTGGAAGGAAGATGTGGAATTTAGGCCAGAGCTGGGAGACAATAATCTGCTTCGTTCCCACGAGAAGTAAAGTTTCCTTAAACGGGGGTATGAGCAATATGCATCTTAAATAAATAATATGAATATGCATCTACCTATACTTAACATAATTAGTAATAATATATATTAGTAGTAGTGTATATTGGTTGTTTCAAAATAGTACTTAGTAGGTATGGTCTTTTTTTACCAATTAAATATCACTTTTTGACATACTTTGACAATTTTTTGTCGATGTTTTAGCGTTTAGCGATGTTTTAGTACAAATTTTCACTATACTCATTTTTCCCCCACTCGTACTTGGTAGGTATATCATGATGTTACGTGATACAACTTAACCTATCCTTTTTTTACGATTATTTAATTTTTTTACGATCCTAAGTGATATAACTTAACCTATCATTTTTTTTATTTAGGTACTGTTTGAACGTTATTATTTGAGGATCATATTTTGTAGGTATTTTTTTCATCAATCGAATATAAGTTTTTGACATATTTTGACAATTTTTTGTCGATGTTATAGCGTTTAGCGATGTTTTAGTACAAATTTTCACTGCACTCATTTTTTCCATTTATACTTGGTAGGTATATCACGATGTTACGTGATATAACTTAACCTATCTTTTTTTTTTACGATTATTTAATTTTCTTACGATCCTAAGTGATATAACTTAACCTATCATTTTTTTTATTTACGCACCGAACTAACCTACAAGGGGGACTCCGTTTGTTTTAATATTTCAGTATTATAAGGTTTTCACAAATTTTATATAACCTAAAATGTGTTGGATGTTGATTTTTAGTATGTGGCAATTTTTTATGAATTTAAAACTGCTCTGTGACCCTCTCGTTCTTCACGTCGTAGGCGAAGGACTTCTCTGCAATCAGGATGACACTGCATAGGGTATCCTCGGGCAAGGCATCGTGGAACTCGCAGACGACCTTGATGTTGGTTCGATCGTTGACCACAACCTTCTTTCTCTTAGATGTGTTGATGACGGTCATGGGTCTCCGTGCTTTGAACTCGCTGGGCGTGTAGTACATGTCCACGCTTCCCTCGGTCACGCGTTTGTAAGCCGAGAACGCTTCGTAAAGTTTGAGGTAATCGTTTTTGGTCACGTCGAGGTTGTAATTCTCGCGCGGGAACACTTCGTTCCTACCGTTCTTCAGATAAACGTTCTTGATCTTGCAGTCGTCGAACTTGCTGGAATCTTTTTCCTGATTCTTGTCCCTCCCGGTCTGAAAAAGCACTACGACGAAATCTGGCATGTCGAACTGTATGTTGTTGAACTGCGTCGTCACGTCGAATTCCATGTGACTTCCCGACGCCATTTTCTGCACGCACTGGTAACCGTGAAAGTGAATCAACACCTGCGGACTTTTCAAGATCTCCGCTTTGTACTTGAGGGCGTAGTTCGTTTCGTATTCCACCACCGGCATTCTCAATTCCATGCTCCGGATGACGCATTTCGCTGCTTCGGGTAAAGTGTTGGGCAGCGACGTGGTGCCGTCCGGACCTAAAGTAGCGTATCGCATCAGTGCGTCGTTGTCGTTGGCCGCTCTTCGAAACGTGATCCTCAGTCCTCCCTTCCACATGATCTCCTTGTAGTCCGAGAAGAAACCAGGCAGCAGACGCATGGGAAAGAGCACCGTGTGACTTCTCGTCGATATTTTGGTTCCGGCTTCGAATCCCCCGGCCTGGTAGTACGCTGCGTCCGTTTTGGATAATTTCAAAGTTCCCACCGCCGTCGACGTGATGCCTGGATAATCTATTCTGTCGATGACGGTGTTGTGTTTCCTCACCTCCACCTGCGAGAACAGGTGAGGCACGAAGTTGTCCACGAGTATCAAGTTTGCTGCTGCGGGAAACGCGTCTCCGCTTTCCTTCTTCACCACGTCGAATTGAAGGTAGAGGTCCGCTCTGTGAGGATGAATGAACCCATCCCCTACGTCCACGTCGTATTCGATCTCCCTGTTCGCCTCGTTCAGATTGGCGAACGTGCGACGGTTGGGAGGGAAAGATTGCAATTCGTAACTTTCGATTTGCTCCATTTTACATGTATGGTTATTTATTATACGTTGATCTCCACGATGGCCGTCGTAGTGGCACCTGCGAAATCCACCACGTCTCCTTTCTCGTTCGTCACCACCAACTCTATGACGTCTATGCGGTTGCGACATACTGGAAAATAGATCGGCGAAGAGGGCGTGTAGATGATCGGTTCCATGAACTCGGAACTTGGTTTGAAAGTGGCTATGATTCCCGTCTGCTTGTGACTTCCCAGTAAACCGTCCGAGGATTTCGTGATCATACCTTCGGCCACGTTGCAGTGTACGTTCAGAGTCTCTATGGCCAAGAATTTAGGAATGTTGGTTGCTACGTGCTTGATGCCAGCTTCGAGTTTGGTGTTGTTCTCGAAACCTAAAAGTTCTCCCATGGTGCCCAGGTCCACGGTCTCCGTCGCGGATAGGATTTCCACTCTGTGCGTGACCGAATTTTGAGAAAGATACGTGCCTTTGGGTAATTGAGCTTGCAAAGTAGAAAGATTGTATTGTCCTGGCGTGACGACGATGTGTTCGCTTCCGACGCTAATTTTGTTGTTGTGCTGGGTGACGTTAGGTATGAGGTACATGCTGTAGAATGCACGCAGAGCCACGGATTTAGGATAGACGATGTCGTCGTGCAGCGTGAGTTTCAAGATTGAAGATTCGCTCGTGAGATGGAACACGCCCATCCTAGTGATGCTGTTTGAGGTTCCACAATGCTTTCTGGAAATCCTCGATCGTAGGGTTATTTATTTTAGAGAGAAACGCGAGCACGGAGAGGCAGAGATGACCGCAGTTCACGTCTCCGAAATCTTGAATGCGTTCGTCGTTGTAGTATATGGAGGTTTTGTTCGTTTTCAGATAATAGACTAAATTTGTAGGTGGAACACCTCCGAAAGAATCGAAAACGAATGCTTTATCATCATTTTTGTGGTAACATATCCAATGCGTGCCTGGATTTTCTTGACCGTCCAAGTTGACTACTCCGCATTCTTTTTTTTTCACGGTTGAAGGTAACGAGTCGGACATGAAAACTCCTCTGAAGTGTTTGATTTGTAACGGTTCGATCAGAGATTCAATGTCTCGGTTGGTGAGTGCTTCTGTTTCTTTTTTTTAAACTTTCTCATCACGCCCTTCCCCTTTTTCTTCTCCATGGCCAGGTTGTGACGTTTCTGTTCTTCCAACTCGGCCTTGTTCTTCTTCGAGTCGATGACGGTTTTCGCGATGGCGGCACTTCCGCCAGCCAAACTTCCAACGGCCCCCAATGCTGCCAGGATGGCCGGGATGCTGAATATGAAACCTCCGATCTTTTGCTGTTTCCGCGAACGCTGCAATCTTTTCAATTGAGGTGTGCTGAGCAGCAATTTCATTCCATGTCCTTTCGACAAGCAAGAACGTTTCTTCTCGCGTTGTTTCTTGGTGAGTAACCCATCGAGGGCACCTAGATTTTTAAGATTGGAGTATGGTATCTGGTACACGACACCCTTGGGCTTCATGTTGATGCTCTATGTGTTATTTTCACGGTATGTTATTTATATATATATTCTGAGATTTTTTTTGTGTAGTTTTTTACGGTATGTTATTTATATATTTTCAAGGCCTCGCAGTCGTTACACAAATTCTATTACGTGTTTCGTTTTCTTGCCAAGAAGTTCCTTTGTCCCCTTGTACACGATTCGAGTTTTGTTCTCGATTAAAATAGATAGCTTCTCGTCGGATAACATGTTAGCGTATCGATCTGGTAAAAATAGACTGTATTGTGCGTTGAGCAACAGGCGTACCTTGGGACCATACTGGGTAGAAACGATTGAACCGGAAGTTATCGTGTAAGGTTTGTCGACTTCCAATTCCTGAATTTTTACATACTCGACTGACAAATTTAGCATTTGTTTTAATGCTTGGAGATCGCTTATTTTTTCAGTTGTCATATCAAGAAAAATTTCAAAGTGTTAGAGAGAAATTTAATTGCTTTTTTTTTCACGATGTGTGTTATTTATATATACCGAAGATTATTTTTTTACGATGTGTGTTATTTATATATCAAGTTTTTTTTTTTACTGCATGTTATTTATATACCCCACCCCAATTTTTGTTTTGTGTTCATGGCGATGGTGGTACCTAGTGCGGCGACCCGTTCACCCAGCGATGCGTCTCTGCTCACGAACCTTTCGAAAGCTGCATGTTCCAATTTTTTGTCTGCTTCGTGACGTGCGTCCAGATCCGTCTGCGTGGTGTTGTAGGCGATGTCGTGATCTTTGCATGCCGCGTCCAACGGATTCACACCCTTGTCTCCTCTCTCCAATCTTTTCTCGAGTTTGGTACCCGGTCCGCAGTACTGGTAGCCAGGTAGATGCATCTCGAAAGGTAACTTGTTGATGATGTCGTTCACGAGTCCTTTTCCTTCGGCCACGTTCCAGAATTTCGGAGGCAGCGTGTTGATGATTTTGATCAGGTAACCTATGCCCTTGTCGTCGTTCACGATGAAGTTGGAAAGTTTCGTGCTGATCATGTCCACGATGCCAACCTTCTCGTTGTAGAAATTACGGTTACCTGCATTCTCTTCGCCGGCTATCACCAACAATCGATCCACGAGTTTCCTAACGTCGTCCACCCAAACAAATTCTTTGGGTAACGTGTTGTAGCGTTTGACGCCGCTGCCTGTTTTGACCTGGTTCCAAATCGGTTTGATGAGATTCCTGTACTTCTCGCCGCTGCTCGATTTCACCCTATTCTGCGAGGCGTCGTTGTTCTGGTACAAGGCATCCGTCATGATCAGAATTTCCTTGTAACTTTGGTAATCTTCGTCGGTGTAATCTTTCGGCTGCTTTTTGGCGACGAGTTCCCACAGTCCCACCGTACCCGGATACCTGTTCCAACTATCCTTGTCGCCTAAATTGACTTTAATGTCGTTGCCTTCGAAGGTCACCTTCGATTTCCCAATCTTCCACACCACACCACCACCCTCGCTGGTTTCCATGCTGGGATACAATCCGAACACTTCATCCTTGTCGAATTTCCCCGTGCTCAGGTAGTCTCGTGCCAAAGGTCCCAACTCGATTTTATCCGAAGACGAGGACGTGCTACCAATAACTCGACGTCGTGCCGGTGCATCCTTCAGTTCGAACGGCGTCGAAGGAATGCTCGAAATGGGTGTGGGTACAGCGTAACTTTTAGCTGCGAGCGGTACGAGTTCATTAATCAAATTTTTATTTTGTTCCGTGACACTTTTAATTTCTTTACCTAGACTGCTGATGGCATCGATCACGGGTTGATCCTGACGTTTCTTCTCTTCGTAGAATCCTCGATTCTCGGATTTCCAACCTTTGAAGCGTTTCGCGAGGTAATCGCGAAGCTTGAGATTTTCGTTTTCGATTTTTCGTTTCGTCATGACGTTATTTATATACGTCGTTTCTCACAACGTTGCAACGTTTAGAAAGTCGTTGATTTTGTTTCTGTATTTTCCATCGTTGGGTTTTCTCGTCATGTCGATCGTCGCGAATCCGAAATCGTCACCGTTCCAGCAAGTAGAGCAGCCTTCCGAAAATTGATTGTAGTTCATGTCTCCGCCTACGTAGTCATCGTACGCGTGCTTGAGGTTGGGGTGATCTTGACGAAACAAACATATGAAATTGGCGTTGTCGCGCACTAACTGTTTTGGAATTTTGGAAAACGTTTGAGCTAGGTAAAAACAATCCATTCCTTTGTGACGACCTTGCGTGAAAAAGTTGCGAATTTCATTTTGATTTTCCAGGATGGCGTCGTCGAACACAACAACTGAATTTTCACGACAATCGTCGAGTGGTTTTATTTCCGAGGCGAACGTTGCAATGTCCAGACCATCGTACAGTTTCATCAGTTGCTGGTATTTGGATTGCTCCAAACTTTTCGAGAACACGTACAGGTGCCTGTTCTTCCAATCTAACCAATTCGGTGCGAGGAGAAAATTGTCCACGAGCAGTGTCGTTTTCCCACACCCCGAAGGACCTACGATCAGACAGCGAATGCTGTCGGGAAGTAACTCGCCGTTCTTTTTCTTTCTCGTTTGACTTTCCGGATCCGGTAGACGCTTCACCACGTTCCACGTACTCACAAGATCACTTCGTCCGCGTCGATCCAACTCTTTTCCGGAAGTCCCAGCCATTTGACCAAAAGTTTGTCACCTTTCCTACGCAATACTTTCTCGATGAGGTACGTGTCGGGGTGTTTTGTTTTAGAGAGTTCCTCTTCGTAAAATCTTCCTTTCAAAATCTCGTCGCTACTATCTTTTATTATATACGTGTGTCGGTTTCCAGGTAGAACTCGAACCACCGTAAAGAGTTCCGTGCTCCAATTTTTTGTGAATCCCTTCTCGAAGGTGCGTTTGAATTTGTTGATCCTCACCCGGTCTCCAATTTTGTATTTAGCTTTTTTTGTCGTGGGTGTGTACTTTGGACAGTAAACTGTAGAAATTAAACGCTGCTCGTCGGACTTGGTAACGTCGGCTGGCTTCATGCCTATCGTTCTGTGTACCGTATCATTATAGGTGTCGACGAGTTCCGGCAGGATGTCGACCCATTTGTAATTTCCCCGAAGCGTGAATCGTTTCCACATGTGTGTTTTCAAGGTTCGATTGAATCTTTCCACGATGCTGGCTTTGATGTGACTGAAGGTCGAATAATGTCGAATGCCATGTTTTTGAATAAACTTTTGGAATACGGCGTTGTAAAATTCTTTACCATTGTCCGTTTGCAGAAACCGTGGTCGTCTGCCACCGCTTTTGCGAAAAATTAATTTGAATGCTTCCGTGACGCACGTTCCCGTTTTCGCCTTCAAAGGTAGAGCCCATGCGAATTTCGAAAACGTGTCTATGACGGTGAGGAGGTACTTGTTGCCCTTGTTCAATTTATGTACGTTTTTCAAATTGCCGCTACTCATCTCCACGAGGTCACTTTGCCAGAGGTCGTCGATGCCCTTGGTTACCACAGCCAAACGTTCGTAGTTGCGGCGTGCAGGTTTATGCAATTCTTCGACGATGGCTTGCCTAGACATTTTTTGTTTAGAGATTACGTTTCAAGAGAAGCACAAGCGTGATAGGATTCAAAGAAGGCGGCACTTCGCTCGTGTTTTGAATGATCAGCTTATCGCCGGCACTCACGTCGAAAACGGTGAGATCTTCGTCTTCGTGTATTTCATATATGTTGCGCGTTTCGTTCCAACGTGCCAGAGGAATGTTTCCTGCTTTCTGGACACCACGATTCGATATCAAAGTCATGGTGGGAACGCTAGCTTTTCTGCCGTGAGACCAGTACGAAAATTCGTTTATCTGAATCGTGCCATCGAGGAGAAACTTGTAGTACGGATGATAAGGATGCAACATGTACAGTTTGTTACCTTCGACGAACGTGGAGATTCTTTGTTGATTGGGTACGCTGTTGATTTCGATGGCTTGCAGAGAATGCAGTTTAGCGAATTTAGTGTCGACGCTAACGAGGTTACTGTGAACTTGTCCGAGTTTATTTTCGATGGGCAGCAAATGCTCGACTATGGTATCCGTTACGGCAGAAAACGACGGTTTGATTTTCACTTCCACGTTCAACTGCTTGTAGTTTTCGTTGAGTTCTTGCAACTTGACACCGAAAGAGACCTGCGTCGATTCCTGCGTGGATTCCAGCACTCCAACTTGATCTCTGATGTTGACGACGATGCTCTGAAGGTTCTCGACTTGATTCAATTTCGAGCTCTTCTCGGTAAGATCGTTCACGATGCTTCGCATCTCTGTAAGCTGCGTGTGAAGGTCGGCTACGCTCTGCGAAGTGGGCAGCGTCGACACCAGCAAACTAATTTCGTCTCGAATCTGTTCCACGTTCGCCGTTTCCGTTTCCAGTCGTTTCAGCATTCGAGATATGTTTCTTTTCAAAACGTGCAATTCTTTGGAGGTGGGGAGATTGGCCACTTTACTCTCGAGATCGCTCAATGAACTTTTGATGTCGCCCGAATCGGATAGTGCCGTCACCGCCGTTTTCAATTTTTCCAAATCTTCGCTCGAAGGCACGCTCGTCCGTAACGATTCCAAGTCACCCTGTATGTTGTCGAGTACGTGATGAAAATGAGCGAGATTCGTTTCGACGTTCAAATTTTCTAAATATTCGATCTTCTGCTGAACCGTGCTCAACGTGTCTTGAATGCTCGTCAACGCTCTCGCTTCAGCGTGAATATTTTTAATTTCTTCGTTGATCAATTCCAAGGACGCCTGAAGCGTAGCGATGGTGGTTTGAATGTGTTCGAAATCTCGATAGGCCTCCAATTGAATTTTTATGTTCGCGACGCTTTTACCGATGACCTGCAGTTCGTCCGACGATGGTAGGTTCGTCATGGTATCTTCCAAAGTCTGCAACTTGGATTTAATTTCTTCCAACGTGCTGGTGAATTCTTCTTGTAATTTGGAAACAACGACATGCAAGCGTTCTACATCAATATCGTTCACGACGGTTTGAAGTTCAGAGAAATTCTTTTCTATTGCGGAAGTTCGTTCTTCGATTTCGAGTTTCAATTTTTCCAAATCTTCATTTTTCGATTGAAATTGCTGTAATTTGGCCAAATCATTTTGAAGCGAATCCACGCTCAACTGTATATTTTGAACGTTGTCGTAAGAAGGTACGTCGACATAATTTTTTATGAGCGTTTTCAGTTCGGAATCGATTTTCAGAATGGGGTCGAGACATTGCGTTTGGAGCGTAGCGATTTCCGACTCTAAACTTTTGTTTAAGGTTTCCTGCAAAGCGATCAAATCGGTCCTCAACTTCTTAACTCGAATGTCCAACATGAGAATCTCTTCTGCGTGGTCCACACGCTTGGTGTTGCCGAAAATATCGTTAGGCATTTTTGGTTAACGGTTATTTATAATAGGATAGACGATTCGTAATTCTACGAAGAGAGGAATAAGTTTGTCGTAATCTCCGAGGAGTTCTATGTAAAAATAATCTCCTGCAGACACATCGTACGTAATGTTAGAAAGCATCTTGTCGTGCTTGATTCGAAAAATGTTCTTGCCGGTAGAAATTTTGGTTTCGCCTGCGTTTTCCGGATTCACGGTGATTTGAAGTTTCCCGTCGATCGGAATTTCGTAGAAATGTAAATTGTTATTAAAAACATAAAACATATTGCCCACATCGTCATTCAGTTTCGTCCAAATGCTGTTGAGGTGAATGATCAACAGACCGTTGAGTTTAGGTAACACGGAAGGTAAGACTTCATGATCTGGTATGGTTTCCATGATGATCTGTTTTTTGAAACCGAACAAGTTCATAGGCATGCTGGTTATTTAAGGATACGAGCATAGTTTTATTTTGTAATGACAGTCAGTGTTTTTTTTACTGAGTAACAAAAGGTTTTTTTTTTGAGTTAGTAAAAATTGTTGTGTGTGGTGGTGAGTGCTAATTATTTGCACTGTGCGCAATTCTTATTTATTTCTAAACGACGATGTCCCCAAGGCAATGTGTGAATACCACACTCGAGGACGCACCTCTTGTCGTCGTTGGGATCCAGGGCAATTTTCCTAACTTCGTTTGTTGTAATCACATGGTTGACGCTCTGGATTCTTTGTTCTATGCTTAGTATCATAGATTGCGAGTAAAGGCAATCGATGTAATCGTGGAAGGTGAGTTTGTCCTCCACCGTATTTTTGCCCACACCTTTTGCTTTCTTCGTAACACTACTCTCTGTTTTTATGGCATACATCTTCGAACGCAAACCCGCGAACTCGACAATAATATCACCGTTACATTCATCTTTCAGCTTACCTAGGACTTTTTTGTTGAGGGAAGGAATCCCAAATCTGTTGGGTTGAGGATACGCAGAAGTATCGAAATACTCAAGCATGGAAGGATTGTTTATGTCTTCATAGAGGTTAGGTGTTTGTATGCTGTAAATGAAGCTGTCGGTGTCCGTGTACAAAAGTGATATTTTATCATTGTAGAAGGGTTTCATCACGTCATAATGAAATTCGAACATGTAAAGTTTCGACAAGTCGAGAACCGTTGCGCCAACGTAAATTGGTTTTCTGAATTTCATCAATTTTATATGTAGATTGAAAAGTGCTAAATTCTCGTTGTAAATTTTTCTCGACTTGAATCTAGGATCGGCTATCCACTTCCGACATTTATTCTTATCGGAAATTAATTTCACGTCTACGTGCTTTCTAACATTCTCCATGGTCTTTCCGTACACCGCATTGTTCATTAATTTAAAGAAGTCCTTGTCTAAATCGGAAGTGGCAGCTGTTCTATGTTGTGTGTTAGTTTCTATGTAAGATCTTAACCACGTGGAATGTTTAAACTTTAGTATTCGTCTAACATTCACTATCTGAACACCCTTCCCAATCAAAAACCGGAGATTCTTGTAGTGGACGACGTATCTCTGTTTAGGATCCAATGTTAACAAAAGCTTGTCTTGAACCGAGTCGGGTGGACATTTGATTTCGGGAGTCGGAGGCAAATCCGAAAACGTGTCGTGCAGGTGGTCGGAGAATTGGAGATCTACCTCTGCGAAGAAACCACACTCGCTATCGACGAAATGAATAATATCTATCGAAGTGGGATCTAACCATTCGAATCCCCCGTAAGGAAGTTTCTGAACCATGGCATGTCCGTAGAGATTATTAACGTCAGCGTAGAAGATGTAATTCGATGCTCGATTTGAATCGTAATCTTCTTTCATGTGTACGTTATTAGCTTTTGCATGTCTCTGTACGCATTGCACCATTCCACCTCGTATCCCTCTTTCGATGAATAGCAACATGTCAACGTCCGATATCAGTTCCAGCTTGACCTTTGTCTGGAATAACATTGCCGACCACGCTAATCCCGGTAGACTGTAGAAATACGCTGGATCTAATTTATAAATATTCGTTGCCGTTTTCCTGAACGCTTGAAAAACATCCGCGAGTATCGTCACATCCAATTTTAAGTATGCGTCGTGGTAGTCTCCGAGTGTCCTACATTCTAATTTCTCCCACATGAGTTGCGCGTGTTGGTATTCTTCTTCCGCGATTCCTTTCTCTCTGAGTCTGCTGTAAAATTCTCTTGGAAGTGGAAGAGCGTCGTCGTTAAATTTAGAACCATCACTAACATATTCGTAAGGATAAACCCCTTTACGTCTAACGAGTTCTATGTCTACGTTGGGAAAACTAGCTCTAGTTATTTTAAATTGATCGTCGGTGAGTTTGTTCGCTAAAGCATCCAGACTTGCAGAGAGAAATCTATACGAATCCAGGAAGCGCATCTCGATTGTATTTTTCGTTCCCGGAATCGACACTTGCTTGCTGAGACTAATGTAACGTTCTTCATTCTCAGCCAAGACACCTATACGTTTCGGATCGTAGCCAAGATGTCTCACCAGGTGGTGAAAATCATATCCGCTTCCGTTGTGAAAGAATATGGGGATGAATTTAGGTTTCTGGATTTTAAGATTGCACGTGTTGCAAATTCCACCTATGTAGTTTCCGCTGAAATGATCGTGGTGGAATATTTTTTTGTTCTCATCAGTGAAACTTTGATCACATACCGGACACACCTCAGTGGAATTGTAATTTTGAAGTTCATTTTCAGTTAAAGGTGCCATCGGTTTTGATGTAAGCAGTACGCTACCAATTACCTCAACCTCCTCCACCATTTTTTCCAGGAAGTGTTCGATTACATTTGGCCCGCGGTATATATATGCTTCATTTATTTTATCACGTCGCACAACAACATAGCCGAAACTATTAGGTTGATGAAGCTGGTACGGCGTTGTGGAGGAAATTTCAGGATCCGGTTCGCAGTAGGAGAGTGGTTTGAGGAACGCCTCGAAATCTGCGACGATGATTGCGGGATGTTCCAACAATGCCTTGTGCATTTTGAATTCTTCGACTTCGTTCGTTTCGGGCATCAACATTCTAGCCGGTCTGTTGTCGCCGCAATAAATTTTATGTTCGGCAAGTTTCTCCAGAGCAATTTGACGTCCGGTGTAATTTCGATAATCGAGTTGTTTTCGATCGTCGAACGTGGTTAGGCATCTCGGGCAAACTTCGATGTTGTTTGCATGCTTGGTTGATTGACTTCTGACCAAACGTGATAGTGAACGAATTAGCGTATAGTGATGAACATCCTCGTTGGAAATTAGAAGGAGATTTATTACACAGGCATCGTCATCGTCGATATCGCTTATCCTGACAGGGTGCACGAGATATTTATCTGACGTGAAGGAATACACATTAATAGCGATGCGTTTTCCTGTACGATTTTCGAACTTTGTTATATCCGACAATGTCACCGGGTATTCAATGTCAGACATTACACTTTGAAAGTCGGTCTCGTATTGTTTGTAATGTCCAACCCACTGTGGGTTATTTTTGCAATGAACAGGATGCAGTGCAGCCAACACACACCAGAGAAAACACTTGTTATCGCTGTTCTGTATATTTAACACAGCCCTCTTGTGTTGAATGTTCGGTGGAAGAGGAACGTAGCTGGAAGCTCGAAGAGGCAAGAATCGGTTCACGTAAACAGTTAACGTATGAGGACTTCCACATAGAGACCATCCCGACCCTTTAGCCTCGAAATCGTCATGTTTCTTAACCAGCTCGTTGGAAACTTTATAATAGAAGTTGTCCAAATTTTCGACGTCCGCCAAATAAAGAGTCTGGTTTTTTGTACGATGATAAAAAATACTTGTTGTGCCATCAACTTTCTTGTATTCAGAAAACAGAACAACGTATACTTTTATAGAGTTGTTTTCAAGTTTATCTTTTAAAATATTTAGTACAGATGTTTTCGTTTCATCCAAGAAACTAAGGATGTCACGACCTGGTTCTGACTTAATTGAAAAATCCTGGAGTTGGTCGTTAAATGCAGATCTAATTGGTTTGCGTTCATTAGATAATTTAATTTGCTTGGAAGTGGAAGCTTCCGTTTCTGAATTATCGATTTTCCTTTTCGATGTTCCTTGTTCGGTCGATGGTTTGCAAATTTTGAGATGTTTACTTAAATTTGTAATGCTGATTATTTTTCCGCATCGAGCACATGGCTTAGAAGGTAACGAACGATTAATTCTCGAACCTGTTTCGCTACATCTTGCCCTGTGTACCGATAAATTGTTCCTTGAGATTAGCTTCCCACAAGTAACACATTCAGTTTTATCATTTTTACGATTGAAACTGGTGGTGGATGCCATTGCTTTCTCCAAAATCACAGAAATCAAAAAGTCTAGTATATAGCGACACAATTTTCAGGTATGTTATTTTATATAGAATTTCTTGGAGTGATTACAAAACTCAAAAATTCAATCTACTGTAAATAGAATTTCAGGTATGTTATTTATATAGAATTTCTTGTGTGCGAATACAAAAACTCAAGAATTCAATCTACTGTAAATACAATTTTCAGGTATGTTATTTTATATAGAATTTCTTGGGGTAATTACAAAACTCAAAAAATAAATCTACTGTGAATATAATTTTCAGGTATGTTATTTTATATATAATTTTCACGGGGCGTACAATATTGTCAACGGTATTATATTTGAGCGGGCCGCTTGTCGCCTAAACACTACAGCTCACAGGTCGGTAAAATCTGACATGAAAGCAGATAATACGCTTATGCCTTATTTATATATAATTTTCACGGGGCGTTCAATATTGTCAACGGTATTATATTTGAGCGAGCCGCTTGTCGCCTAAACACTACAGCTCACAGGTCGGTAAAATCTGACATGAAAGCAGATAATACGCTTATGCCTTATTTATATATAATTTTCACGGGGCGTTCAATATTGTCAACGGTATTATATTTGAGCGCGTCGCTTGTCACCTAAACACTACAGCTCACAAGTCGGGAAAATCTGACATGAAAGCAGATAATACGCTTATGCCTTATTTATATATAATTTTCACGGGGCGTACAATATTGTCAACGGTATTATATTTGAGCGAGCCGCTTGTCGCCTAAACACTACAGCTCACAGGTCGGGAAAATCTGACATGAAAGCAGATAATACGCTTATGCCTTATTTATATATAATTTTCACGGGGCGTTCAATATTGTCAACGGTATCATATTAGAGCACGTCGCTTGTCGCCTAAACACTACAGCTCACAAGTCGGGAAAATCTGACATGAAAGCAGATAATACGCTTATGCCTTATTTATATATAATTTTCTCGGGGCGTTCAACATTGTCAACGGTATCATATTAGAGCACGTCGCTTGTCGCCTAAACACTACAGCTCACAGGTCGGGAAAATCTGACATGAAAGCAGATAATACGTTTATGCCTTATTTATATATAATTTTCACGGGGGCGTTCAACATTGTCAACGGTATAATATTTGAGCGAGCCGCTTGTCGCCTAAACACTACAGCTCACAAGTCGGTAAAATCTGACATGAAAGCAGATAATGCGCTTATGCCTTATTTATATATAATTTTCACGGGGCGTTCAATATTGTCAACGGTATAATATTTGAGCGAGCCGCTTGTCGCCTAAACACTACAGCTCACAGGTCGGTAAAATCTGACATGAAAGCAGATAATACGCTTATGCCTTATTTATATATAATTTTCTCGGGGCGTTCAACATTGTCAACGGTATCATATTAGAGCACGTCGCTTGTCGCCTAAACACTACAGCTCACAGGTCGGGAAAATCTGACATGAAAGCAGATAATACGTTTATGCCTTATTTATATATAATTTTCACGGGGGCGTTCAACATTGTCAACGGTATAATATTTGAGCGAGCCGCTTGTCGCCTAAACACTACAGCTCACAGGTCGGTAAAATCTGACATGAAAGCAGATAATGCGCTTATGCCTTATTTATATATAATTTTCACGGGGCGTTCAATATTGTCAACGGTATAATATTTGAGCGAGCCGCTTGTCGCCTAAACACTACAGCTCACAGGTCGGTAAAATCTGACATGAAAGCAGATAATGCGCTTATGCCTTATTTATATATAATTTTCACGGGGCGTTCAATATTGTCAACGATATCATATTAGAGCGCGGCGCTTGTCGCCTAAACACTACAGCTCACAGGTTGGGAAAATCTGACATGAAAGCAGATAATACGCTTATGCCTTATTTATATATAATTTTCTCGGGGCGTTCAATATTGTCAACGGTATCATATTAGAGCACGTCGCTTGTCGCCTAAACACTACAGCTCACAGGTCGGGAAAATCTGACATGAAAGCAGATAATACGCTTATGCCTTATTTATATATAATTTTCACGGGGCGTTCAATATTGTTAAGAGCGTTAGTTTTTGTAGAGCTCTCTTTTTCCATCTTTCCTCTATACAGTGAAGACACAATTAGCTAACCTAGCATACAACATACCTTCCTAATTAATATGGATATTGTCACACACTCCTCTTATTTTATACTGTTGTAAATAGAAAAGATTATGTACGGTAAATGTTTTGTACATTATAGGAAAAAAATGCAAAATATCCTCCAATTTTAATTCGAATCGAGTCGAATTTTTACATATTTCCACGCCGCCACATATTGTCCTATTTGCTTCTTTTACTTGCCTTGCTTAATTAACTCTCGCTAATTAGCATTTTTTTGGAAGAAGTCAACTAGAACAACATATGGCGGTATGAGAAATATGCAAATCAAAGAACATTTTAGCAATATATGGGCCCTAGCAATTAGCTTTCTCGACTAAGAGTACTCTTTCAAACGTCTTCTGCTGATCGTATTACTAAACGAGGACGTTTAAAATTTTTGGGTGTTGAAAAAGTTTGACCCTACTTTTTTATTTCTATTGTTTGCTAATAGATGGCGCTAATAGTACCCCCTCTCCTCCCCTCTCCCCTCTTCTCCTCTGCTGTATGACAAATAGCACAAACATAAAAATCAAGATTTTGGAGAGCAAAACATAAAATTTGCATGCATCTGATGTCGAACCAGGAACTTTTATCTTTCGGGGAGTCAACATTATTTTTTACTCAGTCGTCATATAACATGAACGCACGCAAAGATTCACATGTGCTTTTATTATTTTGTGTTCGGTAAGTACAAGTATATTCTTACATAAATTATTGTTTAATTTAATAAATTGTAAACTCGGAGTCTGCTATACTAAAACTCCTTCTGTCTATTCAAAGCGAATGTTGCGTGCACGCGGAAATAGCACAGAAAATAAAACCGGATGGAAGCAATTTAAAATCACTGGGGCAAGGTCAGTATTACGAGAGCGTAAAAAACACGTGCTTCCATTCAACTTCGAAAAATAAGAATAAATGTGTGCATACAGAACACATATGCTTTCTTTTCACAGTTGTAAAAACATATAAATTGTGCATGAAGTAAGTTACGAGAAGGCTCTCTCAATTAGGTACAAGTATTGTACAATTAGGTACAAATTGTTGTACAATTATTTCCCCCAGTTGCCCAGTTGGAGTTGGGGGCATAACACTGGTATTATTTGTAATCACAGTGCTTACTCATGTATTTTGTTTAATATTTTATTTCAAATTCACTGTCAGAAACTAGTGTTGCCAGTTTCTGCATGTAGGTTTACCTACTCTGTTGGTTGTCACTGTCAAGTTTTTAGTATTCGTACAGCATAAAAAGCTATAACCCCTCCCCCTCAAAAATATATACATTGTATACGCCAAGATGCCCAATAGCCTGGCAACACATCATGAAAAAACATGCCAAGAAGACCCAGTGGGTTTATAAGTCAGTGCTGCCAATTCCTATTTGTAGGTTAGCTTAGCCAGTGAAAGATCATATAGTAGAATTTTTGTAGAGTGGGTGTTTGCGAGTTCCACGATGCCTTGCCCGAGGATACCCTATGCAGTGTCATCCTGATTGCAGAGAAGTCCTTCGCCTACGACGTGAAGAACGAGAGGGTCACAGAGCAGTTTTAAATTCATAAAAAATTGCCACATACTAAAAATCAACATCCAACACATTTTAGGTTATATAAAATTTGTGAAAACCTTATAATACTGAAATATTAAAACAAACGGAGTCCCCCTTGTAGGTTAGTTCGGTGCGTAAATAAAAAAAATGATAGGTTAAGTTATATCACTTAGGATCGTAAGAAAATTAAATAATCGTAAAAAAAAAAGATAGGTTAAGTTATATCACGTAACATCGTGATATACCTACCAAGTATAAATGGAAAAAATGAGTGCAGTGAAAATTTGTACTAAAACATCGCTAAACGCTATAACATCGACAAAAAATTGTCAAAATATGTCAAAAACTTATATTCGATTGATGAAAAAAATACCTACAAAATATGATCCTCAAATAATAACGTTCAAACAGTACCTAAATAAAAAAAATGATAGGTTAAGTTATATCACTTAGGATCGTAAAAAAATTAAATAATCGTAAAAAAAGGATAGGTTAAGTTGTATCACGTAACATCATGATATACCTACCAAGTACGAGTGGGGGAAAAATGAGTATAGTGAAAATTTGTACTAAAACATCGCTAAACGCTAAAACATCGACAAAAAATTGTCAAAGTATGTCAAAAAGTGATATTCAATTGGTAAAAAAAGACCATACCTACTAAGTACTATTTTGAAACAACCAATATACACTACTATTAGTGGTAATATGTACGGTTACAACTGCTTTTCCGGATTCTCTGGAGTAGCGACGCGCAGAGAGGAAAGCTTGTGGGCGGGGCCAGACTAGGTGGGGAAGGGAAACATGCAAATAACCACAAACTATGAAACATCATATATCAAAATGTGTTTTAAACAAGTCTGAAAACATGTTTCAAACACTTTGTTTTAAACATTTGTAAAAAAAACAAAGCCGTGTGTTTTAAACTTTTCAAACAAGTTGTTCTCGAACACATTCAACACTATGAGGCGCTCTCCTAGAGTTCCCCTAGACGTGCGAGCTGACATGTTTACTACGGAACTACTGGACCGCGAATGAGCAGTCGAGTCGCCCCCTCCCGTGGTTGCCCCTCCCCTCCGCGCGTTCATTGGACGAGGCGCACACCCTTCAACATGCGCACAGAACGCGTTCGCGTTTTCTTACTCCAGAGAATCCGGGAAAGGAATATACGATGTTTCGATCTTGACGAACACAGTAAAAAAACGAAAGTGGTGTCATCTAACCAACTACTCCAGAAGATTGCTAATAGAAAGCTCAGTAAAGCACGTTAATCTCTGTTGAAGCAACATTGTGCCGGAGTTTCGAACCATTTTTCGCCAAGAACCAAGGTAAAGACACACTTTGCAGAATCGTTTGGTGTTGTGCAAGGTACCTTTACTAAATATTTCGCATAAAATCATCATACATTTGCCTTCTTGCATTCAAATGTGACCGCAATTCTTTCCAGCTGGATGAGAACCTGTTCAGTGTTTCACAATGCACATACATTTTCCTTTTTTTAAATTCAGAACGAAGAATCTTGAAATATTTTCAACATTCGTATTTCTACTTAACATTTTTTTGTCTACTCATATATTTTATTACTGCTTTAGGGTATATTTATTTTATGGAATGTGAAAGAATGAAAAAAAATCACGAGCGTTTTCATTCAGGAAGAAGAAATGTTTCAAAGTTGGCTACTCTTAGTTGGCTCTGAAGCGCTATGCTGCCAAATTTACGAATTCCGGACTTTGAAATTTTTCAGAGCGGTCAAATAAGATGTTGCGAAGTGTACATAGGCGTGCGGAGACCCTCTAATTAAGGAGGGAGCCCTGATGAAATTGTCTTGAGAAAGTAAAAAACTAATTCCATCAGTTTTATTGTGTTGATGGGTACTAAACAGGGGATTATAGTGTGTCCGGACTCACCGAAAATCTCTTATTAGAAGAATTCCAGCTTCCGTGGGACAAAAGTACCGTTCCCATTATTTTCCTTCTGTGGTTCAGACTAATTTACATGTAAACATGATTTCGTGCAGCATATTCAAAACAACTACACATAAATTTATCCCTTTCCAATTGTGACCAATTTATTCTGCGACCATATAGATGTAACACAACTAGGCTAATGAATAAAATGCGCTAGTCTTAAGTAATTTGCTGAAGAACTAAGTGAGATAGTCAAATTGCATAGGAAATATATCCGCCGTCGTTGCTTGGAACTTTTCGTAGACTTGAAAATACTTTTATTTTTTAAAGATAATATTGTTTAATAACTGTAAGAAGATTTCTCTAGACTAAATTTCTAAGCGAGAGTATTAGGAAGGCAATGCTTCCTTAGTTCTGCCTTGATCTATTGATTATTAAAGTTTTGGCAATGGAGGAGGAGGAGTTACTTTTTGATGCCCTAGTATATCCATTCGATATTAATAGGGAAGAGAATGTAAAAGTTGAATGAGGAATAATGTTGAGTATTTACGATGCTGCATGTTAAAAATTAAATCTGAAACTTTGAGGTTGGAAACACTGCTCGGTAGAGGTTCACCTGGAGGAAATCACTGAAGTCAACACGGGCATCCAGCACGCGCACATAGAACAGTAAACAATCGCGATTGTAGGTGGGGACGTGATAGTTGGTCAGTGTTGTGGCCATGTCGTTAGGTTTCCGGTGTATTGTGCTGCTGTCTGAACCCACGGACCAAGCAGGCACGGAGCCTAAGGATGTATGTGGAGCAGTGTTGCCATGCCGCGTGAGGGACATTTCCAGTTTTGCATGGAATTCGGACTGAGGGAAGAAGGGAAATTCGATCAAACTTCCCTGAAATTCTAGTATATTTGAAGACGTCAGACTATACTATATTTCAGTTTCATATCTATAATTTTTGCTGTTACTCACATAAGACTATATACATATTGATATGCTTTATTTTATGTCGCTTTCTTGCATAGTTGATTAATAACTACGATGAGGATGAATGATGAAGTTATGAAATGGCCGATGGAATAAACATTGAATGCGTGACCAGGGTTCGAACCTGAGACATCTGGCCTGATAGCGATGAAGCTGACTCTAAGCATGTATGTTTAAAATTTTCATATGTATGAACACTGCCAACGAAAACACCACTACTATTATTATTAGTGATGTTTTTTTCAGATGAAGGAATAAATATGCCGAATAGGGAAACTGTGCCCTTAGATTGAGGCAACACTGCTATGGGGTAAAAATTCAGAATGAGATCACAGAACCGGACCACCTTCGGGTTCAGGGATAGCTGCAGCAATGGTGAACGCTCGAGTACTCGGGAGTAGCAGCCACTATTTCTTTCTGGGGGATGAGGCTAAATTTAGTCAATATATTGTGTCGAAAGAGGGGGTAATCACGAAATAAGTGGAATTGGCAGATTTTTAGTTATATCACGTGTAATTTACTCAATAGCACCCGTCACCAGTGGCTTACTGGCTTAGTAAGTAGGGCCCGGACAATGTATCATGTGCTGGTTGATTTAGTATACTTTACTTCGTTTTTCTGCCACTTTTGGCTAATCGCGAAGATGATGAGCGATATGATAAACTCGCAAAAAGATGCCCAGACAGGGATTAGAACCCAGGAAACATAGCGTCGTTGCTCGCTGTGCTAACCACTCCGCAAGGGAGGTCGGCTGTGTAGCATGTGGGTCCAAACTTGCAAGTGTAACTATCAGTGAACAACCACCAATGTATCTTGCAATGCCGCCGAGGGATATTTTAAGAACAATGTTCCATTTTTCATATGTCCAATTTCATTGCAGAAATTATTTTTCAGACGTTTAATTTGTATGCTAGACCTTTTACTCTAGCTACGATACTTTTGTTCCTTTCAGAATAAAAAATATTCTATTCTTTCGTTTAACTAATAGTAACTAATGGTAAATTAATATTCTAACCGCGTCAGTGGCCGAGCGAGTAGAGTTGTTTTCACAATATCTACACCGGAAGTTGGGGTTTATCTTGATCCGAGCATAGGATTCCCTTTGTAGGATTCACTTCAACAATCTAATCTTTCATCATCATCTTCGCGATTAGACTAAAGGAGCATAAGACTTATAAAGTTTTAAAATTAAGATTAAATTTAAAATTTAGATAATTATCTTGTACTTTGTACCAGTGGCATACCCAGGGTTTTCGAAAAAGATAGTATGTATTTTTTTAGTAGTAACTCCTATATTCTTTTCCAGCATTTTAAGTTTTTATCATTAACAGTCCAACAGCCACTCTATCTTGGGCACGCCACTGCTTTATATTAAATTTTACTATTAAATGTGCCAATTTGTATTGTCTGTCTGAACTGTTTAAAATGTTCAAGGTAGCTCAAATGTTACTGGGGGTTGGAGTTCCTATGGATAAAATGCACGATTGTCCCATATGCCCAGTGTGCGAACTAACGGGGGAAATGCCAGGGATTTCCCCCACACAAAGAATTTTATCCATGGCAAAAGATTATTATATATATCCCTGCCAGGGAAGATTTTATCCCCTCAAAGAAAATAGAACTATGTAACAAATACAATTGAAAAAGCATTCATGTCCATTAATGATCTAGTCATCAAAGAATTCCCTTTCGAAAAGTATCCAGTCTTGTAGTACAGAGCATTCCGTGGCATTCGCTACGAGACTTGGCGGTAAGCGGCCGGGCCCGGGCCGCTTGCCGCCGAGTCTCGTAGCGAATATCACGGCATGCTCTAGATTAAAGGAGGACACTATTCTGCAACTGGCCAACCTCACAGAGTCGAGAAAACGGCAGGCTGTTTTCCACTTAAGTTTTAACGGCATAGTGCTGATATTTTACTACATGTACTAAGGTGTTCACAAGAAACTTGTTGGTAGTTTAGATGGACATTATTAAATTTAAACTTTCCAATAGAAACTTGGTCATGTTTTCGGTGTTACTATAGTTCGATACCTTTTTTTGTGTATGATTTGGGTTTTCTCGGAATGTAAATATATTTGCGTTTCTAAATTACGTGTAAATACTTAAATTGTAGGGCTAGTATTTTTATGACCTAAAAATCACCAAAATATGCAAAATAAAATATGCTCTTATGACCTAAGATTTTACAAAATATGCACTATAATTTGAAAAATATGCCCTTATAACTGGACTGTTTCAAACATCAATTTCTAAATGCTGAGATATTTTCACATACGTACTGTTTTTAGTTCACTTTATGAGCCCTGAGTTGCAATGCACAAGGAATACTTTTTCTAAATTTTCAAATAAAAATGAAAGGTTTTGCTACAGTCCAAGGAAAAAGGCTCATGTAAACATGAGAGTAAGAACGAATTCACTTCGAAAATGACTGTATATTTCTTGAAAATGTAAAAATATGCTGAATATGACCGAAACTCCATCAAAATATGCTATATCACGTAAAAATGGCCAAATATGCCAAAATATGCTTTTAAAAAGCGCCTTATCTTAATTAGTTTCGTCATAATATGAATTGCTATATGTTTGAGGAACACATCACCCTTACCAAAAAAATATGCTAAGTCATGGAAATCCTAGCCCTAGCTATAAGATTTAGTGACCAAAATTAGAATCAATGTTCTAAGGTACTTAGAATCAATGTTCTAAGGTACTTAGAACCATATGGCAATAGTTTAGTTTACTGACTGGATTGGGGATGCAGTTGCCCACCGTTTTTTGCTATTTTTGCCCCCACACTATGCTAAACCTTATCTACCAAGGAAAAGTAAACTTTCCTCCCCCCCCCTCCCACTTTTGGCAACTGGCTCCCCCAGTTTTGAAAGGTTGCATGCGTGTTTCATTATTTCATGTTTTCCTTATTTTCAGAATCGCACCCCTTAAATTTCTTTCCGCACCCCCTCAGCACCCCTCCTAGATGAATAATCCTGCCGCTGCCGCTGAGTGGCAGGAAAACAAAGTAAAATAAACCAAATCCATCAGGCACTCTTCCATCTAGCGGTAACAATTAGGAACTAACTGTTGGGAGAGTGCACGTTGTGAATATTTTTCTCGCCACTCGTACTTCGAGTACCGGAACTGGCCGGCAGATGGTGTGCATGAGCAGAGAGGTGTCGGGATGAAATTGAAGCCCTTGCTAGAGCGCCTCACAGCGGGCTTTTGGAGGACTAAAAAACCTAGTCTGTGGAATGAACGTCGTCGCTATTTTTCTCTCACTTTTGGCTAATCGCGACGATGGGAATGAATGGTGATGAGGTGGAAGAAGGGGCCAATGAGAAGCACATGTGGACGACACAACGCAAGTCCTAGGGAGGGGTCTAGGCTTTATGGTCCAGGCGCCAGAGCCTCGTTAGTCTAAACAATGCAGTCCAGGGTGTTCTAAGTGGAAAGTAGGTTGATATTTGGGTGCCTTTAATAAGAGTTACTCCTTACAACCAAATTGAACATATGTATACATTTTTCTTGTTTATCTTTTTTTATTTTTTATTTTTTTGTAGTCCTGAATCATTATCCAGATTTTATTCTCAAAAATTCTCAATTTATCTTCCTCTTTTGGTGGAAAGGAAGCAAAGACGGATGAAAGGAAGGGGTGGAGGGGCGATCACCCCCCCCCCCCAGCCCTTGAGGAGGCATCGGGGAATACTTCCGCCGAGAACTTTACTTCTAATTTACACAGTTTGAATGAACTGCAACAAACACTGACATTTTAATACACGTTCAAGGGACTATTAAATGGGGGCTGGAGGACGACGGATCACAAGTGTCATATTTTATTT
This sequence comes from Lepisma saccharinum, assembly GCF_977018435.1. Lineage (NCBI taxonomy): Eukaryota > Metazoa > Arthropoda > Insecta > Zygentoma > Lepismatidae > Lepisma > Lepisma saccharinum. Next base: position 206,262,133 of record NC_139230.1, read on the forward strand.
TTCAGATATTGATATAGGGAATGAAATGATTCAAAGAGAGTGGCATTTTACGGTACACATGACAAGCAAGGACGTATATAGGAGAAGTCTAGGGGACCCGTACTCCTTCGAAAGAGTTTACAAGATCTAAAATTAAATAAGGAAAATACATGCTCGTTTTTATTTATTTCCGCCGAACTTAAAATAAAGATATATATTTCGACTGGGATGAGTCACTTTTCTATTGAGAGCCTGTACGAAGATTAATGCTTAATAATATTAATAGTAATTATTAGTGTTTTCTTTTTTCATCAGCTGCATTTTGAATATATTTTTACATTATTTTCCTTCATATAATATCTTGTTCACATTTTCGTGCCCTTTCTTAGAAATTACGTAGCTAATGCATAGCTAGATAATTGTATCTCTATTTTTACGCCATGTTTTTACAATTTCATATAGTATTAAAATTATTAGCATTAACAATAATTGTAATTACGAATAATACGATAATTAATAGTAAAAATAAAATTTAGTGTTACTATTATTGTGTTAGACACTTAGTTTGCAAAATTTCGCAAAGGACCTGAGTCCTGTTTGAATATACAGGGTGAGGCGAAAGTCAGGTTACAAAGGAAAACAAATACGTGCATACAAAAAATACACGTGATTGGTATGAAATGGTAAATAACAGTACTAACACTTACAGTACACGTTCAATATGCTCGAATGCAAGCTTCAATTCGACGCTCTAGCGTAAGCTGCTTGTGTGGCTAGATGGCGCTTGTGACCAAGGCTCTTAATTGTCTTATCGTACACGATGGCCTTTACGTGTGTTCACAAGTAAAAATCCAGAGGTATTAGTTCTGGCGGCCGTGATGGCCATTCAGCTATGTAACCTGACTTTTTATTCACCCTGTATTACAGGGTGGATAAAAATTATTGAAGTTATGAGCTATTGTCCAAAATGTTTAAGAAAATTCCAGTATTGTCTTCATGTAGACAGTCCTGTCTGCTATTAAATCCTCTTCCAAGCAGTGAAGTAACTGTACCTCATTACATTCCAATATGTCTCGAACTGATGTACTTTTAGGAGAATGTAGTAAAGTACGAAATCTAAATTTTTCTTCACACGCTATCTGGAAAGATTTTTTAACTGAAGCAATATAAACACCTGAAGCTCCTTCCATGATTTTGTTTCAAGAGATAAGGAGAAATGTGGCTTTGTCTGACATGAGATTTTTTTCTGTTTTCGTGAATCCCACAAGGCACTACAACATGAAAGGAACGCCGCGTTCACGCAGGATTTCTTTCTTGTTACATATTCATGTACGCCTTTGGAAATGGGACGCAGAATTCCGAAGAATCGACAGATGTCCTTATTTTCGTACATGCTTTGAAGAAAGCGAACATTGTATCGTTTTTGACATCAGAGAAGAACGAACAAGGAAATTCAAGGGTTTTTCACAAGTCTTCAGCCTGATTGACAAAATTCCCTTTCTTTCTTGTAGTTTCACTCATTCTCCCTAAAAGTGCCATTTTGATTGACAACGATTTATAACAATCAAGATACGTGTGTTTTTAGGCAATACATGACACTCTTCATTGGCAGAGAAAATTAAACTAAAACGTTAATTAACAATATATTGTTAATATTTAATTTACACCTCTAACATTAGTAGGAATTGTAGCTATCCTGGCGACGTGATTCGAACAAGTGTTCTCGGGTTACCAGCCAGATTAAATCGGCCTTAGCTTCCAAGCGCATACATTGTTCTCATCATTATCAGAGAGAGAGAGAGTAGAAGAAGAGAATGAAAAAGAAAAAGAGAGAGTAGAAGAAGAGAAAAAAGAGTAGAAGAATAGAATGGAAAAGAGAGTAGAAGAAGATAAAGAAAGAAAGAGAGAGAGTAAAAGAGATAAAAGAAAAAGAGTGAGGGTGTGTACAAGAAGAGAATGAAAGAGATCCGAATAAGAGAATGAAAAAGAGAGAAAGAGAGTAGAATAAGAGAAAGAAAAAGAGAGAGTAGAAGAGAATGAAAAAGAGAGTAGAAGAAGAGAATGAAAAAGAGAAAGAGAGAGCAGAAGAAGAGAATGAAAAAGAGAGAGAGCAGAAGAAGAGAATGAGAGAGAAAGAGAGTAGAAGAAGAGAATGAAAAAGAGAGAGTAGAAGAAGAGAATGAAAAAGAGAAAGAGAGAGTAGAAGAAGAGAATAAAAAAGAGAGTAGAAGAAGAGAATGAAAAAGAGAAAGAGAGAGTAGAAGAAGAGAATGAGAGAGAGAGAGTAGAAGAAGAGAAAGAAAAAGAGAGTAGAAGAAGAGAATGAAAAAGGGAGAGTAGAAGAAGAAAATGAAAGAAAGAGAGAAAGTAGAAGATGTGAAAGAAAGAGAAAGTAGAATTGATTGATTGATTTGCTTTATTTTACGTCGCTTTTTGTGCCACTTTGGCTAATTTGCAAAGATGGGGATGAGTGATGATATATATGAAATTGATGAATGGACCCTCACAAACATATATGCCCAGGACGGGATTCGAACCCCGGACCCCCGGTGTCGTAGCGCGATGTGCCACGGGGGCTGGCAAGAGAGGGTAGAAAATGAGAATGAGAGAGAGAGAGAAATAGGAAGAGGGATTTCCCTTTTATCTCCCTGTGTGTGTGTGTCTCTCTCTCTCTCTCTCTTTCTCTTTGTCTTCTTCAACTCTCTCTTCCTCTGTATACATACTCTATCTCTCGGGGGCTAAGGTAAAACATATGAAACGTTAGTGCACAGTAATTGCGTTAGTATTACGTTACCAAAACTATATCGGTAAATGAGGTGTAAGGAATGACCCTTTCCACAGGCACCCAAATTCCAATCTAGTCAGACTAGCGAGACTCTGACGTAATCCTCTGTGGGGCTCATTTTGTGTCGTCCCTGTGATGGTCACGTCATCCATCTATCTCATCACCAATCATCCTCACCATCGCGATTAGCCAAAAGTGGCATAAAAACTAAATGAATCAATCAATTATATCAGTAACTGCGAAGGTATGATGCAACGGTCGTTACCTTGCCAAATTCAGAACTGATCGATTCATTCGCCAGGTCAAACCTTGATTTCTTACACATGAGGATTGGTGAAGATTGAAGGTATTCTCAGAAATCGCACACAAGCATCATGACTCATAAGATTTTGAACCCACACATGATGTGTGTATTTGAAGTGTAGCCTATAATGAGGCATTTGAAAAGTTTCCTTCCGGCCTCTATAGCGGAGTGGTCATCGATTCTCCCCTTATGATGGCTTGCTATAGCCTGACAAGTGAAGTCCCGATATGCGCAGATCGCTACGGAGCACTTCCTATTACGTCATCCTCCCCACCACTCTTCTACGTACTGGTCTGGCCTTGAGAGTACGAGTGGTGCCAACTCAGCAAAATTAAGCTAAAACAAATATGACAAACGATTTTTACTGTGTGGATTTATCATTTTATCAGTTGTTCATTTGATTTAATCCGGTCTTTGAAAATGCGTGCGGTGCGCGGATCGTAAACTGTAGTACTACGCACGCGCGTTAAGGTTTATAACGAAAAGAAACTTCTGGGCGAATGACTTCATTTTCTGAATGCGACATCGAGCAGTGGCCTGGTTTTTTTTTAAACCGAGTGGGGGGGGGTTCTTTTGTTTATACAGCAATCACTGCGAGCAGGCAATCTGATAACACGTTTGCCTGTGTTATTTCTTAAAGCATTGAAATGTTCTTGCTCTTTACTCTTGGCTGCACATTTTTGAAATGCAAAGATCAAATCATGCCGAACCAACTAAATCCATAATCTGCTCTGGAAAGCCCCTTAGAGAACAGGCCAGATAAATTGTTTACAATGTTGCAACATATTTGCGAAATCAGAAGGAGTTACATAAACTTAAGTATAATGTTGTCGAGTCCACAAGCGTCGGCACGGGAGTATCTAAATGGATGGTTTCTCAAGTTTTAAAAGAATTAAATTGGATTGATTTGTTGTTTTAAGTCTACTTTATGCACAGTAAGGCTAATCGGGACTGGCCCTACAGTTTAAAGTGGGATCCGAACCACTATGTGCCTCCACCGGGAATCGAACCCGGGACCCCTTGATTACAAGGCGACGACGCTACCACTGCGCCATCGGGGAGGCCAAGTTTTAAAAGAAGGAAAAGAGTCGTTGGCGAAAGGTGAGCTGAATTTCTGTACTCCGACAGGTAGAAAACAGCCCAGGAAAAAGTGAATACAAATTTCGTTGAAAATCCTCAGACCATTCCGCTCCCTCAAAGTTGCAACACTGCGAACCAACGTCGCTGCGGAGAATGGAGTGGGGAAATGTGGTGCGAGATGCGCAACAGCTATTTGCAGCGTCTTGTTTTTAAACTTGTCAAGTTAGTAACAATCAACGTTTTTCGGTGTTATCGCGAATGCGAAAAGTTATCTGAGTATAACTTCCCCGCTCATTGTTCTTATCCGTTTATATTGTATAACAAAATGTCACGTTACTTTTTCGTTGCTACTTGTCACGCATCGATAACTGTAACGTGTTACTCTCTAGACGAAAGTGATTTATTTAACTCGTATTGTTTGAGTGAACCTCCTCGTTGGTATAGAGGGTAACGAAAGTCGTTACCTTGTAATCCGGCATCCCGGATTCGATACCCAGTGGAGGGTTCGGTTCCCACTTTAAACTGTAGTTTCAGTCCCAATTAGCAAATCTGTGCATAAAGTGGATTTAAAAACTCAAAATTGAATCATTTAACCATCTCTGGCCAAAAAAAGCTTTAGTATTAAATAGACCAAGGGTTTCATCAATACATTGGCGTAATTAACAAATAAATCCAAATCTAAGTTGTAAACATTGAGAACGCTGTACACAAAACATGAACTCAAATCAAGTAGCATTCATACATGAATCTGCTGTGAGCTGCTTCTGCTTCGTTCCATAATGAACACTCGAAACTCGGACTCATATTTCAAGACTTCATACCTCAAGAGAAGTACTTAAAATCATCATCAAGTAAGTGGAATTTCTCGAACGGTGCAGGAATCGAGGAATCCTTGACAGAATAAACACCTTTCCTTTAAAAAGCTGGGTGTGTGTTGACTTTGGTGAGATTCTTTCACAACCGACTTTCTCGGTAATATTGGTTAAATGGCTTCTCACTCCGAAGAAGTGTGCGTCTCGACCTAAGAAAACACTTCACCATTTGACTGACAGATTGTATTTCGTCTGCCATTCCGCATTCTTTCATGGCCATTTTTTAAACTCTTATAGTTTTTCTCACTGTACATATACTCGTATTATACTGGCTTTCTTGTTCTTACATCAGACCCTGTTTCAGAATAGACGATAACATTATTTTATGATTTTTTACTGTTTTTCATCGCCAGAATCGGATTGGCATGTGAAAAAGACAGCAGTAGCGCCTACTTACACTAATTATGGTAAGGTGATCAGACGTCCTGTATTCGCTGGGATAGTCTCATTTTTTGAGTCTCTGTCCCGATTTTTTTTAACGTAAAACGGGACCAAATTGTCCCTTTTTGTGACAATAAGTTATCGACATACAATTAGTGCAACAATACACATTCTCTACTACTATTATTACTATGAACTATAGCATTGTTGGGTAGAAATTATTTCACATTTTACGGTAATGTCAACAATGTGCAATATTCCAATTTCCTTAAAATATTGGAGTTTCTTCTCTGTTTACCTGGAGCTTATGCCCCCATTAAACGAGTGATTTCGTACATGAATGGTTTGTAAACAAGCGACAATGGCGCTCTTTCAGTACAAACTTTGAAAGCTATCGGCAAAATATCAATTCTTGTCATTCTGAAGCACTGCTTGGTTGGAATGCAGTGCATATCACCATATTATGTAAGTTATTTACACAGCATATATTTTTTAATTAATTTTCAAACATAAGTATTTATGATGAAACCGTTTTTATATTAAAATATATATTGTTTTGTGTAAAATTTTGTCGTCTCGTTTTGTCCCGTTTTTCCAATTCACGTTTAGTGCATCAATTTACACAGTTCAATGAGTAATTTTCATTGTCTTATTTATGTTAGTAATGTATAGGTGTGTTTGGAACGGGGGTGAGTTGGGGGGGGGGTTGAAGAAGCAGGTTAATATTAGAAAGGTGCTACTTATGTTTAATGTCCTGCTTTTCGTTTCTGAAAGTGAAAACCTTAAGTGCACGTATCCTTTGTCAACAAAAATCGCCAATACTTGACTTAAATTTTGAGAATCTTGCAAAATATGAAATCAACCGTCAGCAAAAGAGTAAATCCAAGGCTGAGTGTGTCACCTGGCCATTTTGCCTAAAGCGATTTCCTAGACTGTCTGGCTTCGTATATGCCTCCTATTGTTTCATTCCAAGAATTCACCTTCGTTAATTTGTGAATGGCAGTTCTAATTGCAGGTGCGTAACCGCTCTCCCCTCTCTAATCTTCACCAATATAAGCCCCGCGACAAGTTAAGTTTGCAGCAACTTTTCGCCCATGTAGACCCAAACGTGCGCGCAGAATATAGTTCCGCTGCAATACTGCCGATATTCTCAATGTCTGTGATATGAACAGCTCGTCGGTCGAGGCAAGACTCGCATGGGAGATGCTGAGCGCCGTTCTCGCGCGGTTTAATACATAAAACATGCTGCAAAGTTAACCTGTCGCGGGGTTAGAAATTTTGCTTGGATCTGCAGTTCCAATTTTGTTTTTGTTTCTATTCATTCATCAGGCACAATGCGCTAGAACGCAAAGGGTCGACTTCCGACATGGGTATGGGTGTTCTTTGTGAATATCCCTTCATCTTCGCGATTAGCCAAAAGTGGCATGAAAGCGAAGTAAAACGGGGTAAATAAATCAATTATTCAGAAACAACATGCTAAATTTCAAATTGATCCCTGTGAAAGCAGATACTGAAACAAAACGATATCTGAAGTCATTGTAGGCTAACGAGTCTCAGGCGACTTGAAACAATCAGGATAGATCAGTCAATAAGGGGGTCCAATAAGGAAAAAATCGGGGAAAACTGGAACAAATTTTATTATCTTCCTAAAAGGGTTCTTAACAACATATTAATTTTGCACCCCTGTACCACCCCGAATTTGGCCGCCATCTTTAAAAAATGGCGCCCAAAATCAGTTTCTTGGAAAGCATTTTACGGAAAAGAAGGTTATGATGAAAAATAAGCTACATAAAATTTTCTACAAAAATGATTCTGTGTATTTTTCTTTTAGGATGCTCCGTTTGGGTGCTAGATGAGCGAGACATTTTACGTTATTTTCCCGTCCCGTTTTGCAAGCACGGAACTCACGGAAGCACCTTTTACTCATACGTGATGTCTTGCAGTATATCTCTTCTATAAAAATAAATATATCTTCTATAAAACTGGATTTATTATATTTGTTTTTTCTTTAAGAATGTCATTTATGGTTCAATTGCTTTTATCATTGCATTTAGTACTTTATAGGAAATAGTTTAGTGTCGCCTGTGTGCGGGAGATAATATGTTTGGTCTGAAAGTCAAGGTATCTGTAAAGGAATATGTTGACTTTGTCCAATAGAGTTATTTAAGAATAAAATGCCAATCTAATGAAGGAGTCCCGGATTTTCCAGGTGGAGGCACATTATACAGTGGTTTGGAGTCCATTTTAAACTGTAGGTCCAGTCTCGATTAGCTTATTCGTGCATTAAGTAGACTTAAAACAATTGATTGATTGATTGATTCGGTGTTTTAAGTCCACTTTATGCACAGTAAGGCTAATCGGGACTGGACCTAATGTTTAAAGTGGGATCCGAACCACTGTGCCTTGTGCCTCCGCCAGGCATCGAACCCGGGACCCCTTGATTACAAGGCGATAAACTTAAAACAACAATTGAAACCACAATAACACGATCCGTGGTGCGCTCCATGAAGAGTTGTGGGGGATGGCACAGAAGTGACTTACTCGAGTTTTGGCATGCCTAATCAAGGGATAAGCAAAGGCTTTCAGTTCTTGTGCTAGTGATTCTCATCTCACCCACCATTTTGATGCTAAAAAGTCAACAATTACAGGGAACAAGAAAACCAATCCTTCCGCTGCTCATGATGGTGGAATGTCTTCAATGTTGAGTATTTGGCAAATATCAAGTTTGAACGAAATAAGAGAGATAATCACTGGATCAGTCACTTCTGAAGTGAAAATCAGAAATGTATTGTATCCATTTGATCCAGAGTTTTTATTTAAAATAATATTTTGCTAAAAAATCACAAGACCTATTCGGAGTACAAACTTGTTCCGTACCCGTTGTAGCTGATGGGTTAGGGATGTTGAAAACCAAGTCTTCTCTTTAAGATCCTCTTTGTACCACTCTCTGAAAGTATCACAGAAAGTATCAACAGACAAAGAAGTTGCACCGCCAGAGCTTCTTCGCATTATAATCTGTAAACGCCTTCAAGGCTCCACAAGGGGCATTAGCTGTAGGAAACTTGGGCTAAAGTGTTCAGTGATATGTAAGCATTGCAAAGATTAACTTGTTCAAAACCTCACACTGTTCTATACTCTGTCCGGGGAATATCTTGAGCAAGGCCGTGCAATTCTGTTCCGTCTCACGAGTTCATTAGTCGAGTATTCTCGAGTTACTACCTGCACAAGAGACCTGTATTCATTCGCTCTCTCCGGGGATTTCCCGGACAGAATGTACGAAGGGAGCTTTCAGACGGAAGCAGCATGTGTCTCTTGGAAGCAAATCTTAAGAAATAAATGCAACTTTTCGACAAGCTGCACGTGTCGCTCCAACTGGACCATGTTCTCAATAGCACGCATATTAGAACTTTGTTATTCACACATATACGGTGAATGTTTTCCTTTAGACTAAAGGGGGCCGTGTCATCACTTAGGTTTGAAATCTTTGGTTAGATTGTGGCCTGTAGCTTTCGCTTCGATCTGAAAGCTCAGGACAACTGTGATGATCTTGTTTATATTTACTTACAATAATTCTTGCTGGTAGAAGACAAGGGATGATTTGGTTTCTAACAGCAGTAGAAATACAGACATTATGTTAATTTGTTTTATATTAAATATTGCAGAATTATTGTTTAATTAACATACATATTTTCAAGAAAAGTTGTTAGAACATTTAGAATAAAAAAGTAAAAAAATATATAAAGTAAAGTGCTCCCTTGTGCTTTGCACCACGCCATAAAGGCGTATAGGGGGTGTGGAGTTAGGGCTCCACACTTTATTGAGCACGGGCGAAGTTGAAGGTCACGTGATCAGCACCATGCCCCTGGCCGCCTTTACACCCCAGAGTTTCATCCAGGTACCCACTTTACATGGCGGAAAAAAATCTCCGTTTTCCCCCGCCGAGAACCAAACCGGGTCTTCCGCATGATAGTCAGACGCCCAAACGACTATTTTATTATTATTAACGAGTATCCCTAGGCGGTAGTATTCCCCGTCATTCACCATTTTCTCAACTTTCACACATATCACTTTTTACTAATATTCTTGGTTTTTCTCATTACGGACATACACAAACATCCAGCCGGGATTCGAAACCGGGTACCGGGATCCCTGGCATTGCAGCGCGCTGTGCTAGCCACTCCGCCACGGATGTCGACAGGACTGAGCTACCGCAGCTCATACATTTAGAATTGGTATTTTAATAATAAGCCCTCAAGTTACCTTGCAAAAAAAAGTTTCCTTGTCTTTCGCTCTTGCAAAATGGAGCAGAAAAGAAAGAAGTAAAATTTCTCGCTCTTCTAACGTTCTAACGATGCTTCCTGGAAGAAAAATGTACAGAATCTTTTTTGTAGAGAATTTTATGTAGATTATTTTCTGTCATAACCTCTTTTGCTGTAAAGTGCTTTCCAAGCAAGATATTTCCAAAAAAACTGATTTTGGGCGACATTTTCCAAAGATGGCGGCCACATCCGTGGTGGTACATATGTGTAAAATTAATATGTGATTAAGTACTCTTTTAGGAAGATAATAAAATTTGTTCCAGCTGTCTCTGATTTTTTTCCTTATTGGACCCCAAAATGATCCCTTGTTGACTGGCCTAATAATCATCTGCTATGATTGGTCCTTCGTATTTTCTCCTCTGTGCCTCAGACAGGCCCGTAGCCAGTCAGGGGCCAGTCAGGAGCACTACCGTCAGCCCCCCTGGCACTGAGGTCAGCCCCCTTGACATTAGGTAAAGCTATTTTGTGTAATTTGTTTGCAGTGAAAAGTGAAAATGTAGACAGCAGATATTATTTCCCTCACAACTTTGATGAAGGATAAATTCAGGGAGCATGAACAGCAGCTATTACATTCGTTCATCTTATTTATAAGAAGAAGTCTTAAGTAGCGGCAAGTATTTAGGAGATTCTCTTCTCTAGACTTCAGAAAGTTTCTTCACAGGGGAGCTTCTTTATCTGTACCTTCGTTGACCCTGTTGCAACCTTCCCATTTATACAGAAATCTGTGAATTTGTCATTATGCAAATTCCCTCCGCATCTGCGTCAAAGGTTAACAGCTCCCAAGTTTTGGGAACGAAGGGGAGTTTTATTGTTTCGGTCGGGGAGTGGAATGTACAGTAGACCCTATGATTGAATGTTTTCCATCTTTTTCTGTGTAATATAAATATCTGTATCATCAAACGTATGGAATGTGTAGTAAGGGATGATTTCAGTAGCAGCCAATTAACACTTCAAGTGATATTTTAAATGATATAGAAAAATGTAGTATTTGTGTGATATTTCTAAACTTTATGTAACTTAATGACCCCCCTCCTCCCCACACACACACCTAATTTACCTTCATTTAACATTGTCAAACTTTTGAAAAATGGATTTGATTTACAAAGCTTCCTCCCTGATAACTCCTGGAGATCAATTCTGGCTACGGACCTGGCCTCAGATTTCCCATATTTCTCTTATTACTAAAAAGTGATACAGTAACTGCTATCTGCAATATATTATCGTACATGTGCGTCCAGTGCTCGAAGTAGGAGGCAGTCTCGGTAAACCAGAGTGTTGAGTGGTCGACTCACTCTCTAACCTTGGTCCTTCTCGATAGAGTAGCGTTGCCTTGTAATCAAGGAATCCCTGGTTCGATATCCGGTGAAGGCACAGTGATCCGGATCTAATTTTAAACTGTAGGTCAGTCCCGATTAGTCTATCTGTGCATAAAATGGACTTAAACTTCGAACTAAAGTTTCGAGTTCGAGTCCCGGTATGGGTGTTTCTTTTGAGAATGGCCCTTCATTAATTTCCTCAGATCACCATTCATCCTCATCGTCGCCATTATCCCAAAGTGGCAGCCATTCGACGTAAAATAAGGAAATTGCCTCTTTCAAAAAATTGAAATGGGGGATGTAGGAGTAAGCCATCCATACTCGCTTAAGAAAAGTTATTCAAAACAATCATCAGCCTCTATCATTGTCATTGCCTCTGTCTAGAGCAAATATTCTCCCCACCTAAGAATTTGCACTGAATTTGCATTGAATAATTCTACTTCTCTGCCTGTTAGGCTAATCGTGTTGATTCGATGAATTGTTGAATAGACACTCACAAAGAAACACTCTTACCAAGGTTAGGACTCGAACCCGGAACGTTCGGTATCGTCACAGGTGGCTTACTTCCATTATAAGCGCTGTGTGTGTGTATATGAGGGAAGATTATGTGTGTGTGAGTGTGTTCTTTGAATGTGTTGAAGGTTAAAACTGTGTGGCTTTTACTTTCTTAGCGTGTTTCGATTTGGAAAGACGAATACTTATATCGTTCTATCTCATAGGCATTTCCTCCCTCCCCTTCCTGCTTTCCGGCCGAATCCCAGTTTCCAGAAAGGATAGACGCGTTTTGTATCGTAAATACACGACTCCGGAAAGCAGCGAAACTCTTCGTCACAGTGTCTGCACAAAGCACCTACCTTACCTGTCCAGGTAGGCCTGAGTCCACTTCCTCCCCCGCGCAGAGAATTTTCTCAAGGCGTACAGCGGAGCCAGCGGCAGACACTGTTGAACCAGAAGAATCGTGGACGCATTGACGAGAAGTGCTATTGTGAGTTCCGCTTGGTAGTGCTTCTCGGTAGTGTTATGTTTCCCTGGAGCTATGTAATATTCTCAAGAAATAAGACAGGTGAATTCCAGCCAAAAACTTGTTCTGGATGATCGTGATTCAGTCAGAAATCAACAATTGCGAAGTAAAGTGAAGAAAACGTTACCATCAAAATCAACCGTTAGCTTATATAGCGGTGGAAAACTTTCGGGCGTGGCGGTAAGTGCTTGTTTATTAGTTTTGAGTATATAGTTGTTTCATGACAGGTGTTTTGTGGTTGTGTTCTAGGTGTGGGGAGTTGTTTCTTCAAATGTCTCTACCAGTCTGCGTGTTGCCGGCATTTTGGTAGGTAGGTTCTATGTTTCGTAACAAGGAAGCCGGTTTTCAGATTTTCCTACGTTTGGCCAAGCTTGCAATTAAAAATATATCAAATATTGTTTGTCATATTTCTCGGATATGTGATATAAATTTATCGGAAGAAAGCTATCTTATTGAATGCAAACTCGTTTATGATTTTTACGGAATATGTGTGAAACTACTTTTCTAGGACTTTGATGCTGATTTTCAGTTATCCATTCAAGGATGTATTGTAATATCTAAGCAAATCAAGTCATCTGTGTGCTTCTCAATTTCTAAGCCATGGAAACCGGTTCCAAACTCCCGACGTTCATAAACCCTGCCGATAATGCCGGCCCAATCCTGTCAGATGATCAACATATTTTAGTTGCCACCTTGACTATAATGAGAAAGGAAGAAATGTTCTATGTTGCATTTTATTCAAACTTTCGGGATATCATACAAAATAGCCGGTACTGCTGCGTTCCAGACAGCCAGGTCATTACCGCTACCACCATACACTCAAGTTTTTTCAGTTTATTTCTCTAAGAGGTTACATTTTCGTGGTTAGAGTACAACTGGAGGACTAATCTCGATTATCGTCCAATTATAAAACCTAAGTCTAGCAGAATTTGTATTAAGTTCAACTTTATATTTAGATCGAGTGATGGTGAACGAACTTAGAGTTTAAAGTGTAATCCGAACCAGTGCACGATCTCCACCGAGAATCGAACCCAGGACTCCTTGTTTACAAGGCGACAAGTTCAGCTTTTCGTTACGCTATAAGGGAGGCCAAAATCTCAACTGTTGAGCCTACTTACAGGTCGATAACTGTTATATATCTACTGTAAATTTCTTTGGTATTTCATAATTTTGTATTTATTGTGGCGTATACTTGATTGGATTTCGACTAGAATTTTCTATTTTATTACCCGCCTCTGGGGTTAACGTTACGCGCTAGGATGTTAGGATTCCTAGGTTTTAATGAATAAGTGTTTCATAAGTTCAGTACTTTGTGCACATCTTCGCGATTAACTTATCAGGAAAACGACGAAAAATAATGAATAAAGTACAGTTTCAGTAATTTATTCATGTTATTGAATGTGTATGCTTGGGCCTTCCCTATATTACTGTCATCACTGTCGCCTTCAAATTAAGGGTCTGGAGATCGAGTCCCGCTTAAGACACATTTCAGTGGTGCGAACTCCAATAACTGTAAACACAGTTCTGATTAGCTTATCTGTGCATAAAACAACCATTTTTCTTTCCCCATTTCTGAGATGAGGCAGCGGATAGTTTATATTTTCGTTATTTTACATTACACTTCTACCACTTTTGGCTAATCGCGTCGATGAGGATGAGTGAAGGACAAGGAAGAACACCCATGTCCAGGCCGGGACTCGAACCCGGAAATTTCGATGGGAGCTCGGTCGCTAAGCCAACGGCATATTCTTTTTTTACCAGCCAACTTATCTATTAGTGTCCTTTCATAATTATAGCAATAGTGTTACTACATATTTTAAGAAGTAGGGGTGGTTTAATTCCAAGGTCCGTGTTGACCTTCGAGGCTTTTTAATATAGGATGTCTAAAAATATGAGACATTTTGAAACTTAGGTATGTAGAAGAGAATAAATAGTTGAAAGAAATTTAATCCTGGAAATGAATAATATAGAGAATGCCATTACGTAATTATATATCGCTGAAAAGATGGGTAGGTTTACGTCCTGAAGATGACATCCAGTAGATGACGACCATTTCTGCGCAAATATCGTCATCATCAAGTCATATAGCTACTCATCTCTTCAGCAGTATGTAATGGCCTCAAAATGTCCCGTCTTTTTTGACAAACCCTTTTGTTGAGTATGGTCGATAATTTCTCAAGGAGAAGAACCCTTGATAGTGTTCATGATTTAATCAATGGAACGTTACTTTAAGAAAACAAAGGTAAAATGTTACGTTGATTCCCTTAGGCACCAATGTTTAACAGCTGGAGGTCCGGTAACAAAAACAAAGTTTTTTTAATTGCCAATATGCGAGCATAATACCATTACTAGGAAAAGGAGGTCCTCAGAAATCCAAGGGTTTTAATGCTAAAAAAATTGATAGTCTCTGTTCCATCATAACCGTCGGTTGCACAATACCTAAATCTGTTTTGGTGCAAAATTAAAGTGTTCCAGGTGGATTCACGGTTGAGTCACGTTTCGGTGATTTTGATCCCAATTTAAACAGTAGATTCAGCCTCTGAATGCGTAAGGTTGGCTTAAAAGGAACCTTGTCCTAAATGGGATCATAATTATTGTTGTTATGGAATCATTAAAGCACACACTACAATTCGTATAACATACATTTCTTCTCGACAAGCCAGGCAATGGGAAAAATCGAAAGGCAATATTGTTTTTTGTAAGAAATTAATTTCAGTGGGTTTTTCCCCCAATAAGTCCCTAATAACGACAATTTTCTTCAGACTGCAAAAGAATCAGTTGGAGAATTGTCCATTACTATTTTCAGTCTGTTTTGCACAATGTAATGATAATGAATTAAAATAGAAACGTCAATAAGTAGAGAACAGCACCTGATTCAAATCAACAAAATTCTATTCCTTAAAACAATACATGTAGATTAAAAAAATATGAAAATAGGGAAGGGCAATTTGCTTACTATTATTTTTGCCGTTGACTGTACACAGTGCATTCTTCCTGAATGGTAAATTTCAGATGCAAATTCGTCAAAATGTGACATCAGATTTTGAGTTTCAGTAATTATGGTAAAACTAAATATGAATACGAGAGAAAGATTTAAAGGGGAAAATATACACCGGCATAATATTCTTGTTCCTTGTACAGTCACGGACACTTCTGGGTTGTAACAATCGTATTGACTTTCAATGTGATCGTTACAACCCAGAAGTGTCCATGACTGTACTAGCGCCTGCACCATTTATGCATTGTTGATCTTTCAATGCCACCTTTCATTTTATCGATCGATTAATTGATTTGCTTTATTTTATTTCGCTTTTATGCTACTTTTGGCTAATTGCGAAGATTGGGAGGAGTGATGATATGATGAAATTGATGAATGAACACTCGCAAACATCCATGCTCAGGCAGGGATTCGAACCCGGGATTCCTGGCGTCGTAGCGCGATGTGCTAACCACTTCGACACTTCTATCATTTCTTACTTCTAGGCAGTTTTCAAATTGTGCTGTATTTACTTTCCCATTTTAAATGTGTTCCCAACTGGAGAAAGACAGTTTCCCTCCGGTGTGTGGGGTGAATCTTTCCAAATCTTCCACGTAGTAAACCATGGACTGGATTTTGCAGACTATCGAGACTCTGGCGTCTGGACTCGCAGCTAGTATAATCCTCTGTGGGGCTCGTGTTGAGTCGACCAAGTATGTTTGTGGTTGTCCCTTCATCCATGACATTTCATCACCATTCATCCCCATCGTCGCAATCAGCCAAAAGTGGCAGGAAAGCTACGTAAAGATGAACTAAAGCAATCAAGCCACAAACTCTCATGCATATATGTTCTCTCTCGCTCACTCGCTCGCTTTCTCGCTCCCTCTATCTGTCTCTTATTCCACTCTCTCTATTTCTTTCTCTTATTCTACTATCTCTCTCTCCCTATTTCTTTCTCTTATTCTACTATCTCTCTGTCTCTCCCTATTTCTTTCTCTTATTCTACTATCTCTCTCTCCCTATTTCTTTCTCTTATTCTACTATCTCTCTCCCTATTTCTTTCTCTTATTCTACTATCTCTCTCCCTATTTTTCTCTTATTCTACTAAATCTCTCCCTATTTTTCTCTTATTCTACTATATCTCTCTCCTTATTTCTTTCTCTTATTCTACTATCTCTCTCTCCTTATTTCTTTCTCTTATCCTACTATCTCTCTCCCTATTTCTTTCTCTTATTCTACTCTCTCTCTCTCTCTCTCTCTCTCTCTCTCTCTCTCTCTCTCTCTCTCTCTCTCTCTCTCACTCATGATGTTACCAGTAGAGCCTTATTTAGGAAGGCCACTCCGGTGCAATAATTAATTACTTTTAATCCAGTCTTTTATTAATTAATTGGATTCACGGCTTTCCTAGACCATATTTGCCCAAAAAAGAAAAAAAATGCTGGCTTCTGAGAAAAAGGAGCTGACGCCTGAATTAGTTCTGGTTTTTTTCTACCCCTGTAAGATAATATTTTGAATTCGAAATGTAAGCCTAGATAAGTGCAGGTGCCGATAATAATTTAGCGTCGCCCCGTTTTATTCTTCCGAGCTACAAGGCCATTTGGTGCCTTGACCCCCTGAGACTCCTGCTATTCGTGTGCAAACTTCCAACGAGTCGACCGGTGTTTCAATGCTCTTAATGACGTGACGTCATTTTTTTTTCCTTTCATGCGGCAGGCAGCACAAGTCTACGGCAGGAAGAGTCTGAGGGGGAGGGGGCAGAAAACAAGTGAAACCACAACGTCATGTAGAGTGGCTCCTGGATCTCACCAGAAGCGAGTCTGAATGCCTGCAACGAATTCGAAGAGGAATCTTCTTTTCTCGACAAACAATGAGTTGTAGACAAATCCCATGAGCATTTCTTTCCTCTCTCACTTTTTCTTTTTTGCCTTTCTGCTCAAGTGAAGAAAATTGCCCTGAATTACTTCTGCTTACTCGAAGCAAGCTTTTTTTTTTCAAGATATTTGGAACAGTATTGTTTCTCGACTGCGGAAGAGATAATTTTGTTTCTTTTGTTTCCGATCCAAAGTTCTATTTTGCAGTTTGTTGCGACATTGAACATTAGAGGGAAAGTTGATGGCTTTGCCTAGTTTGTACTTATTTATTTATTGAGAAAATTCCCAGCACAGCTGGTCATTTTACACTGAATTGTCAACAATGATAAAAGCAAAATAAATAACACAAAAAATTAATAATAAATTAACAAAGAATAAGTAAAAGATGGCATTGTTTGATATTATTTACAAGTATTTCTTCTGATAGAAGACCGAAAGGCATATTCCGAGGAAAATATATCAATACTTGATGGGAGATCTTTATATAGTGTGGAAAGCCAGTAGAAGAGGGATCTATTTTGAATTTCTAATCTAGGTTTTCTTGTGTAAAATAAGCTTGTGTTACGTGTTGTGAGCGTAGGTGCTCAAAAGTGGAATTCCTCAAGGGGCATGTTGCTGCGGATTTTGCCATTGACAATTTTCTATAAATAATTGAAGTCATTCTGCAAACGGCGCCGATATTTCAGTCTGTAAGTTTAGAAAAGACAAGAGATACGGAGTTAACTAAGATAGTCAAGGAAGTTGGATTCTTTCTTTTAGCAAAGTTTACAGTTTTGCGCTAATTGCTGGAAAGCGAACAAGACACAAACACATTCCAGTCATGTTTTTCTAATCCATGTTATTCTTCCTCGAACTGGGTATTTTTAATTGTAGCTCATCCTCAACCCTCACCGTTGCACAAATTTCTCCTTGACAGAGAAAACCAGAATGGTGTGCATGTTTTTTGGTGTCAGTAAATAGCGACATGTATGAAAACGTTAACAATTTAGCTTCCCATCCATGTCATACTTCAAGGTTTCTTTCATCTTTTTATTTGTAAAATATGGAACGGAGAGTATTATTATTATTTTCAAACTTGCATTTGTTTTCGAAACATGAAAGCATTGAATATTTCTTGTCGATATCTTATTTTTGTTATTTATGGTTCCTTTTCTTACATTTTTTGGCTAATCGTGACGATGAGAAGGAGTGATGATTAGATGAAATTGACGAAGGAACGCCCAGGGTCAGGCCGAGACTCGAACCGGGGAATTTCGATGGAGAGACTGAAAGTCAATCGGCTAGATCCAACTTCAGCGGAGAAACTAACAACTATTTCAAGTAGTCATTTGAACGCGGAAACATTAAGAAGAATATACGAAGACGACAAAATTTGTCAAAATCCCTGTCTTAAAATCAACTTGATGCATAGGGTAGGGACATTGGACCGACACAAGTATCACATAATATTACGGTTTATCATTCAATTTATCTATTAGAGGAAAGTGACCAAAGTAGGACCCCAGTTTCGTTTTTCATCCCTGGTGTCATTATGGCATATTATTTCTATTAGAAATTTAATAAAATGGGTTCTTTGATATGTTTGCTAACGTTCTGAGTAACTTAATCCACCTTAAAGCGCATAATGCTTTGCCAGTAAGCATTTCTGTAAAAAGGGACGAAAAGTAACAACGGAGAAAAAGTCGCCAAAGTCGGACCCCTCCTTTAACAAGTCCCAAAAATTAGAAAAGACGCAAAGAAATGTAAATATATGATATGTAGTAAATGAATTACATTTATTGAGCTTGCATAAAGAATATAGATGTACAAAAGTAATATAATATAGACTACCAATATCCTAACTGCGTCAATCGCCCTTTCCATTTGTTGGACATCCCACCTTCTCCCACCTGCATTGCCTTTTCCCTTGAACATCTGAAACAATATGTAAAAGGACTTTACTAACGAGTAACGACCCTTTTCTTCAATTACAATTGTAATGTTAGGCATTCATTGAGGGGTCCTACTTAGGGCATTTTACTCGTGGAGTCTTATTGTTTATACAATAAAACCACACGTATCTTCAAACAAACCATTACCATAATTTCAAAGTACAATACTTACTAGTATCTAAATTGTAACAAGATTGCTATTTACCTCTCTCTTAATTAGCAAAATTCCCACTGTTGTGCACCGATGTACAAACTTTCATTCACACAAAAACAAGTGATGGCGGACTACAGCACCTGATACTTGCACGTTACTGCTGATACCTTCCCTACACAATCTTTTCGTTATTCTTGACGTGTTTCGCCCATTGCGACCATGCGGCAGCACCTACTTACGGAAACAGGAAGGGGGTCCGTCTTAGGGAGTGGGGTCCGGGTTTGGTTATTTTCCTCTACTTATTACTAGAGGCACATATTTTAGGTAAATCAAAAAGCAAAATTTCGGTACAAAAACAGAGTCTATTTCGGGTTCAAAAGCGGTAAATAAAATAAAATTTCTGTGTTATAGCGGTGAATAATCACATCAAAAGTGCTATATAAAATGACATTTTGGTTTTAAAATTGTGAATATAATCCCAAATTTGATTTAAAAACTGCACTTATTACACAAAATAAACTTATCCCTTCTAATAGCACATTTATGTAGTTACCAGAGTATTAAGTTTATTCCTGTGTAAAGGGGTGTAAGGGGCGACCTTCCACGTAGTACACCCAAATGTCAACCTCACTTCCACGTTAGTACACCCTGGACTGAAGACTAACGAGGCTCTGGCGACTGGCCCCATGGCCAGTATAATTTTGTTTGTATTGTCCTGTTCTTTTGTCCTTATGTGTGCTGAGTGCCCCTTTACAGCCTCAGCTTTTAACGAAAGTCAGAACATTTTAATATTTTATGATTTTAGTTCTGCAACGATAGAGTTGTTATTTGTAACGATAAGGGGCTGGACCCCGTATAATGTGACGGGTGCAAAATAGCCTTAGTGCTGACGCACCCACAATTTTAAATTCAAATTCAAATTCAAAATTCCTGTGTAAAGGGGTCCATTTTTGCTTCTCAAATATTTACAGCAGAATTAACCAATTTTCCGTGAATTGCATAACTCACAGGATACTTCAGACTTCAGAAAGTGTCGCATCGTTATATAAATGGTACATTTCGTGTGTAAGAGTCAATTTCGCATTTTGCAGTTCATTTCGCATTATTTCGTGACAAAACAGAGTAGAAAATCGCACCTCAGACCTTTCAGAAACATGAAAAATGAACATTACAGCATGTCTACTTATTACCCTTTGCCAGTAACTGTTTAATTTACATTCTTTCCTAGCTGATGTCAGTACGGTATGTCTGCAATTCTGTAAGCTTCCACCCTTAAAACAAATATTGACAATCTGAGACATGAATTTCCATGTACAATATCTTCCATGAGCTTCTCCTTGTCTCTTCCTGCATTTAAACGTTCGTAATATAATTCTATATAAGATATTCTCATAACTGAAGTACAGTAGTATCTAAATAGCTTAAAACTGATGTGTATATATATATTTCACAAACCTGTCCGGCCCCCGCGGCGAAGTGGTTATCACATAGCGCTACGGCGTCAGGGGTCCCGGGTTCAAATCGTAGACTGGGCATGGATGTTTGTGAGTGTCCGTTCATCAATTTCATCATGTCATCACTCATCCCCATCTTCGCAAATTAGCCAAAAGTAGCACAAAAAACGAAGAAAAATCAATCAATCAATCAACAAACCTTTTCTAGATTGTCACACCTATATTTTTGTAGTACAATTAGGATTCCATATTATATACTAGCATGCTATAAAACCTTATCATATCGACGTAAAATGTACACATCTTGAATATATTAGTTGAGTCAGTAAGATCTCCCCATTGTCTGTTGTTGTATTTATATATAATGTATATCTTAGTATAATTAATCGGGAAAATATTATATTACTTCAAGACATTTCAAGATATATTCAACTTAAGCCAAAACCTTTCCACAATATGTTATTTTACGCCTTCACTATAAACCAGTTTGATCCGATCTTAGCATACATATTTATTATGAGAGCGAAACGTAGTACTTTTTATTATTGTTACTAAGCATTAAAAATGCAAGCAAGAATTAAAATATACGATTAGGAATAATATGTGACTCTCCTGGTACAACGTTCTTCATCTCGTTCGAAATCCACCAGTATGTCATTGTTCTAGGGTTTTTATGACTCATCTCTTTGCTTAAAAGCCCAGACATGTTGGTAACTGAAAGCTTACATTCATTAAACAACTTGATGGCCTCGTCTATTGAAAGCTGGACCACTTTCCTCATATTACTGCTCTGTTCTTGTAAACCATGGGAATAAGTAAATGACGTCAACACGAAGCACTGACATAGCCTGTAATCGAGATTTATCCTCCTTTAGAAAAAAATCCATTGTCTTATTCTCATCATTTAGCAGCTTAGCTTTCTCTGCACTCTTTCTTGCATTGGAATTTAAGGCTTATTCTCTTGAAAACATAGAGTTTAAGAGTTTACATAGATTTAAAAAAAACGTGGCTACATAGTCATGGAACAAAATAGATTTTTAGATTCGCAATGATTTGATTTGTTGTCATTTAAGACATCTAAGTAATATTGATGGCTATGAAATTATTTTTTTAAAATGTCCAGTAAAAACCCGTTAGAAAATCCTAATTGGTGCCAGTAGAAAAATAATAGTGATGCACACAACACAAAATCCACCTATTACGTCAATGAAGATGGCTTCTTTCTACGGTTTTATTCTATATCCTCTTTTATTTACTGAGAAATTCCATTCGTGTCTAATATGAAACTGGTCTTAAAAAGTGTAATATCACTCTTGCAGTCTGTGTACATGTCCTAATTCACAAGGAAAAATTGGTCGGCGATGCATTTTATGTGTGTAATGTAAAACAGTAGATAGTAACTGATAAGGTGAAATTCATTAACATTGTCTCTGCGTATTGAACAGACAGTGACACATTAAATGGTTGTAAGGATTCAGTACTTAATTTCCTATAAATATACGTTACAAAGAAACCAAGAATTGTACTCCGAGAACACTTTTATTTCCATTATCAATTCGCAGTGATGGGCGCCTTTCCTAAGTGAACGAAATTGTGTTGTGATTGGCAATTGCAAATTTATCTCTTAGTGTTTCTTTTTCCTTCTATTTATTTGGAAGTTACTTTTGTAAAGCCATATCTCCATAACATTTTAAAATATAAAGTAAATGTTATTACATGATTTGAATTAAACAACCTTGGTCAATCATGTAAAAAGAAAAAAAGATACTGTGTTATCCACTAATCGCCTGGATAAAAAATGGAGCCCAGGGATGTAATGTAAATATATTATATTCTATTAGCTGTTAACTCTATCCGCCTTTGACATTAGAATATAAATAAATGTACTTTCATTTTGTTCTTGCCTAACACTGCAATTTAAAAATAGTGTACACTCTCAAACTTACTCTTAGATTTTTACGTGCTTTAAACATAAAGCACGTGTGAGGAATGTTACAGAAACTAAGAATTCAATAAGTATATAAATAATCGCAATCCATGAATGGTCTTTAACATATTATGTAAGTTAAAGGCATGAAAATTAATTGTTTCAGTTTTCTTAACCATTAAAAATGGTTAATGGCGATGGAACCAAACAATTATAGAAATAAATTAATTACTCTCTCCATTAATATAATTGATACTACAGGGTGATTATAAAATCTCGATCCACTTTTAAGAATAAGAAGCTTGAGTTTAGCACAAATGTATTGAATGAACTCCCAAGTACAGGGTAACACATAATAAACATTAAAAGAGAAACTATCGGACATGATAAGTGGTGTACAAAAGAAAAGCCATGAAAGTGTCACCTCAACTTACTTCCATATCAGCACCCTGCATGTCTACACATGAATTCCAACGACGCACCGTTTCACCAAACACCTTTCAGACCATTGCCGGTGTCATGTTGAGCAGAGCGTGCTGGATATGTTGGCGTAGGTGTTGAAGAGAGGTGATCTTCACCCTGTACACCTGTGACTTGATGTAGCCCCATGCAAAAAAGTCAAGAGGTGTGAGATCCGGGGATCGTGGTGCCCATATGCATTGTGATTCCCTACCAATCCACCTACGTGGAAACGTACCATCCAAGTACGCACGAACAGTCTTTGCGAAGTGAGGTGGGGCTCCATCCTGTTGGAAAATCACGGTTTCCAAAATGCCATCCTGCTCCAATTATGGTTGAAGGAACAATTGCAGCATATCGAGATACGCATTGCCTGTTACTGTGTGCCCTGCGAATTAAAACGAGCCGTACAGCTTGGACTTTGTGATCCCCAACCACACATTGACTTTTGGAGTATTTCGTTTCCATTGGAGTACCACACGCCACAAACCTCCACACAAGACAGCTATTCTCTCTTCAGTAGTCAGCATCTTTCACATAACCAACAAGAAAAAGATGAAATCAGCCGTTGTCACAAAAAGTGATCGAAACTTTATAATCACCCTTATTATATTAAATGCAGCGTAACTTCACGTAGGAGATTCTAGAAGCAATGAGCATTTGTTCCCGAAATTTAGATCTACACTAGCTACAACCAGTTGTTATATTTCACTTTTTTTTTTCAAAGAAACATCTCATTATCAATGTTGTGACAATGATGGAACTAATAAATTATTTGCGCAAGACGAAAATGTAAACACGTCCCTAATAATCACGCACGCAATGGCCAACTCTTGTACTAGATTTTAAGAATGTAACTGAGCCATTACATGTATTATTAATACATTGCATCTTGGGGAGGATGATCACTGACGTGCAAAGCAAATTCAAGAGTAAGGAGCAGGTAAGTATTTCAGTTATAACCGATCAGATAGCACGTGTTCTAAACAGTAGGCCAATCTTCTTTAATGAAATTACTTTCTCGCACATTTCCATTTCTCAAAGTATGCAAGCTGAAGAAAATTTCAGATATTCACTTTTTGGGCCACTTTTTGAAACCACTTCGAACAAGTGTATATTAGTTTAACGTTCTGCCAAAGGATATAAATTGATACTACATTATTCGTAAATTCCTTGAAAACAAGTGAAAGTGTCTACAAATTAGATTTAGTTGAGTGATTTTTATGCAGAATCGTATAACGGCATTATAATTTATACTCATCTTTCAAAAACCAATTCCCGTTATTTTCATTATAAATCAGTTTAGAGATAAGAGATAAAATATAAAGTAAAAGTATTTTCTCACTTATAGGATGGCGACATGTAAAACAAGCACATTTAGTAATATTTTATCTGGTTACAGAGGTCACAAGGTTTGTACTCAGTACAAAGCCAACAAAAAAAATCATTCATGTCACACATGAAGGAATATATTGTTTTGTACTTCCTACGTTTATCATCATATATAAAGGTTGACCCAACTTTTTTGCTTGTGATTGAACAGACAATTTTTCAATTATACTAGCATTTTCCACATTTGGAAAATATCTAAAACTCTGGCCATGAGGTCCGTGAAATGCCGTGAAGATGAGAATTCAAGCATCCTCTATCTAGGCCGAAAATAGAGATTGTGTAATAAGCACTACGCCCCGACAGCCTTTCAACTCGGAGTTGCTTCCAGATACTGAATTGAAAGGAAGAACGGCCAGATTTTGTCAACTGATAGAATTAGCTAAGCAAAGCTTTAATGCCTATAACTTTCCGTTTGTGGAGGAGGGCAAGTTTCTTTTCAATAGTAGGGACCTCAGAATAAACACACTTGAGAAAAACCTTTGAAAATTGTAATTACAATTAACTCGCTCAGAAAACACAAACATGTAAATCAGGGGAAATCGAACTTGATAACTTGGACAAAAAATTCGCTATATTTTGATTATGATAATTACACGACCAAGTACTTTATATGTAACTTTCAATTGAGAATTTAATTATTCTGTTTATAATACTTATTCCCACTATTCTTCATTCAAGAAGTTCTAGTGGTAACGTCTTAGCCTTGTAATCAAGGGTCCCGGGGTCGATACCCCATGGAGGCACATTGCACAGTGGTTCGGATCCAACTTTAAACTTTAGATCCAATCCCGATTAGCCTATCTGTGCATAAATTGGACTTAAAACAACAAATCAAACAATCAAATCCATGTTTTTAATTCTTGATAAGTGCATTATAGCTGGCATATTCTAATAGACGACTGGTGCAGGAGCCTAGAAAGGGACTGTGCCAGACACACCGTTTCTTTGACAGTATATAAGTTAATGACAACACAATCTCTCTCCGATTGCTTAACACTGTGTTTTCAGTGTTGTGAGGGGAAAAAGTTTGGAATTGTGCGTGCAATTTTTTTGCCTTATGCAAACCAGTTTACTAAACTTCGCGTGCTATCGAGCAAAATAATCGTTCTGTATCGCGAATGAGAGTGAATTTATATTCAAATTATCTCTCCGTGGAGGTAAGAATGCGAGAATGTCGAAATAATCCCTCAACAAGCAATAAAACAAACGCCACCGAAGAAATGCAAATATGGCGGCTGCTGGTTATCGTGTGCCCGGAAGAACCCACCCACCTTTCAAGATATTAATATCCCTTTGTTCGCCAAGACATGATCCTGTGAATTCGTCGGTGCACAACAGAAATGCCAAAAGTACAGTGTTGCGTTGATTGTGTATTTAAATGAGCTGCCTGCAGACCTTCCCACAGGTGTGAACGTTCCCTGGTAAAGAGCCTACTGTAGCGTGAACATCTCATCTATTCATATAACGCGGCCCGGTTGGTATCTTGAAGAGAGTGGTACCGTCGAACGGTATTTGGTAACTTTTCGTCGACGTTTTACAACGCTGGATGCGACTGTTTTGGAGTCTTCCTGAAAAATACAGCGCGGCCTCATGGTTCTCTTTTAACGGGACAGTACCTTGTCAAGTCATGCTTATCACATTAGTTTCGGAAATGGATGAGTGATCGTAAAAATTTGCGTCCCGCTATCGGAACTGGTCCCTTAGATCTGGCAAGTTGGTGATGATGAATCTGTAGAAAAATGTATCATTAGTTTTCAAGTAGGAAATTTACCGTACACGTATGCTAACAAGCAAACTGTCGTCCATCATCATGTTTATTCTGTTTGAGGATTGAGACAAAACGTCCAACGAGCTGCTGACAACCTCTGCAACAGCATACGTAAAAGTCCAATCCTTAAAACACGTAAGATGCAAGAGAAGAATTTATGAAAATAGGCTTGGACAATTTACGAAGCAATACTTGTGACAGAGTGGTTCAGATCCGACTTCAAACTGTAGGCCCAGTCCAGATTACCCCATCTGTGCATAAAGTGGACTTAAAAACAAACGAAAGGTCAAAATACTTGTGCATCCCAGTGTACTATGAAGATAAGGAGAGGAAGGAATACGCAGATTTCTGTGGCATGTGAGTTCGGACTTGAAACAGCTGAAAGTAATATACATTGTATTCGTTGTGTCTTTTAAGACATTGGTGTATTAAATTCCACATATGTGTTGATTAAAATAGAAATACAATAAGATTTGGTTGGAAACTGTGGTGAAGTGGAAGAAGCAAAGTGCCCGTGGCCTTAATTAAGATTATTATTCCAGCGTTCGCCTGGACTGAACTCAAGAAAGCACTCGCGCAGAATGATAGACTGCAAGCTAGAAGGAATCAGATGGAAATTATTTGAGATTTCTGACTGGAAGTCATTCTGGTTTATTGGTTACATCAGCCAGCATCCGAATGGTCCGCCGAAGCTAGAGGTCACACATTCGAGCCACGGTTAAGGCATGTATGTATCTTTGTGTTTGCCTCATCGTCAATTTAATCAGTTCATCTCCATTGTCAAGATTAACCCAAGAGGTACAAAAGCATATAAACGAAATGGAAATAAGGAAACATTGATTACGTTAAGAGCTCATTGTATGCACTGAGGCCTATCTCTATATTACAGAAATATATGTAATTGTAATGACTATGTATCCTTCATATTGGCTCTGTAATTAGGTATGTACCTGTTGAGTTCAATAAATAAATAAATAAATCTAACTGGGAGATGGGAATTTAATCCAGGACCTCCCAGTTACCTTGCAAATATATATTTTTGACGATAACGGAGACATACAAACACACTGTTCGTACACTCGCCTCCATTTGTTTCTGCATGATTGGATTGCGATAAATCCATAATGTTTATACCGTGCTGCATTCTATTTTTCATTCTGATTAATGAAGATGGAAAGCTTCTAACTATGAGTACAAAAGTGAAAAATAATGGCGTCAATATACAATATATAAAATAAACCTTATTACTAAATTCATTGACTCTACTATGGTTTGATTTGATTTCTTATTTTCTGCCATTTTGGCTAATCGCGACGATGGGAATGAGTGATGATATGATGAGTGATGAAGGGACACTCACAAAGAGCAGTAATGCCCAGGCGTGGATTCGAACCCGGAACCCCTGGTGTCGTACCGCGCGTACTCCGCAAAGGGACTCGGCAACTGTACTGCGGTGATGGATAAGTTGTCTACACGTGTTATTTCTGAGCGACTGCACACAACTCGCGAAATCAGACAAATTACCACTACGCTGTTTCTCTTCCAAAACAATAACATCAAATAAAAAAGAACAGGATAAATTATGTGTTATTGTTAAACTAACAAGGATATTACATGATGGGGTCGATTTCGCAAAATTCCTTCTACTTTCTTGTGACCTTTGTCATTGCGGTAAGGTTTTCCGTTAATTGACGTGACGTGATGGCCTCGGGTTGCGTAGGAGGTTACCGTAGACTGAAAACAATGCTTTTATCTTTCTGCACTTCCGCAAGCGGAATATCTTCACGTCTTCCCGTGGACTTGCTTCTTCCCACATTGCCGCAGGTTACCTCGTTTGGCGGCTCCGTCCCCCATTGCCTTCGATCACTGTAATCTTCCGTTGGAAATAATTCGTTATTGAAGTGTGCGGCTCAATTCCACCCCGTTGTGCCTTGATTCTTTCAAATCAACAGTTGTAGATTTGGTGGTGTTAGTGTAATAGCACTGCTATTATGTGTATATTCTGTGTTCCATTGAGGGGTTTCCGGTGCAAGCCCATTTCACATTGGTTCTGCACATTTTTCACATTTTCCTGAAGGAATAACGAGACAAGACGGGACGGCAAAATATACACACTTCAATACAAAAACTGTTTCGTTATAAATACTTACTATGTTTGTATAATTAAATAAATACTTTGTAAATAACATATACAATATGATTATGTGCACTTCACTCCAACTAACCAGTGCTTTAGAATTACAATCATTGATATTTTGTCGATGAATGGATCTTTATCAGTTCATCCTTCTTTTCAAATAACATTTTGTAGAAGTTTACACTCGTGTGATGAAAGTTCAGCTTATTAATCAACAAACCATTCTTGTATAAAACACTCGTTTACTGGGGGCATAAGCTTCAGGTAAACAGAGAAGAAACTCCAATATTTTAAGAAAATTGGAATAGGCACATTGTTGACATTGAAATGTGAAATAATTTCTATCCAACAATACCATAGTTCATAGTAATAGTAGAGAAGTTTTATTGTTCCAGTAATATGCCGATAGATAAGTCATTCTAAAAAAAAAGGGACATTTTGGTGTCCCGTTTAACGTTCCAAAAAAATCGGGACAGAAACTAAAACAAAAGGGACTGTCTCGGCTAAAACTTGACGTCTGGTCACCTTATTCTGATACCAGTTTAAGCTGTAGGTCCAGTCCTGATCAACCTATTGGAGTATATATTCCAATGTTTCTCGACCAAAGGTTCCAGATTCGAATCCCAGTCTGGGCCTTTTGGGAGTCTCTCTTCATTCATCTCATCTAATCATCCTATTCGTGCCGACCTTCGTGGCGTAGTGGTTAACGCAGCGCGCTACGACGCCAGGAATTCCGGGTTCGAATTCCAGCATGGGTGTTATTTGTAAGTGTCTCTTCATCATATATCGTCAGTCATCTTCATCTTTACGAATAGGGAAATGCTGCAGAAAAGCGAAGTAAAATAAACCAATCGTCCTATTCGTCAAGATTAACAGAAGGTGACTGAGTAAAATAAAAATATTCTTCCCATTCGATATTTCTTTGTCTGCGGTTATAAATAAAAAATGGATAACATAATGCCCTGAACGAAAGGCAGATGTGTGCACATAGTGGTTCGGATACCCTTTTTAATTGTAGTTCCAGTCCCGCTCGATTAGCATATTTGTGCACAAAGTGGACTTAAAACAGGAAGTCGGTCTTTCCCCCTTTTGTTACTCATGACGTAGTTCCCAGCCTGTAAGAGTTCATTCAATCACCAATATGACCTGTCCGTAACTAATTGACGTACACTTTTTGTAATTTTTTGTATTTGTAATTTGTGACTTCACTTCTGACACTCTTGGCTGGTCGCAACGATGAAAAATAATGATGTCCAACCCAGGACTCGAACCTGGGTAATTCGGCGTACTCGTCCACCGAAGCGACCATGCAGTTCGTTCTTGATAAAGGGCTTGTACAGTGTCTCTCAAAAGTTTTAGGACAACGACATTTCAAACTAGGCAACCCAATTTACACAAGGCGTTGGTGGGTTGCGTGTAGAGTTAGGCTCAATTTCAGGGTTGCCACATGCACAATAGATATTTATAAAATACGCGAAAGAAATAAAAACAAAGACGTGAGAGAAAACGAAAGGTGACAAAAGAGAGGAAAAAGAGAGAGCGAGAGGAGAAGAGGAAAAGTAGAGGAGAGAAGAAAGAGAGGATAGACGAGGAGAGGAGATGTAGTGAGGAAAATGGAAAAAGATTCTAGGAGAGATGAGGAAAATGGAGCAAAGATGAGAGAAGAGGAGAGTGGAGAGTAAAGTAAAGGAGAGAAAAAGAGAAGAACGAAAAGAAGAGGAGAGTAAAGTAAAGGAGAGAAAAAGAGAAGAACGAAAAGAAGAGGAGAAGAGTGCAGTGGAGTCGGAAATCTAAGACAGGAGAGGAGATACGAGGTGGAGATGAGTGGGATGGAGATAAGATGCGAGAAAAGTAGGGAAGGCGATATGAGATAAAAGCAGAACGAGCAGAAGGAGGGGAGAGGAGAAGGAGAAGAGAAGAACAGAAGGGACTGAAGAGAAGAGGTAGTTGCAGAAAATATCGTCTCAGCGTCAAGAATTGATGCATTGGTCAAATTATCGATATGAAACATTCAATAACATTTTGAAATGTATTAGATCGGTTCGAAATGCCTCTTGGCTTAGTTCAGAGCAAGATAAAATCTTCCATGTAAGATCTTTGATTTTACCTGCGATTATACCACTAAAAACATGAATGTAATTTGAATATTTATAAGAATTATCCAATTTTTGTCCACTTCTCGGTTCGTTGAAATGGAGACTTTGCAATTTAATATTTTCCCTCCCCCCATCGTTAATTCCGAACAGAATCATTCCGTTTCACACGGCGTGGACAATGAACACAATGGGATAGGTCTAAAACTTACGAAAATTTTCTGCCACCGGAAGGGTTTGAACCTACGACCATCAGATTGACAGTCCAGGACGGTAAACACGGTAAACACTACCCTACAAGCTTTCGCTCCTAAAAGTAAGTAGAAGGAGCTGACCAATGTGAAATGTAAATGCAACTCTCCTCCTACATGTAATGTGCAAACAATACTTGTTTGTAACAAAGAAAACGAAGGTAGTACGACTCGGCGAAAACATTTAATGGAGAATTGCACATGATGAAAACTTTTCAATCGATATTTGCGGAAGTATCCTTGCATTGAACTCGTGTGGGAAAGGGGTAAAATTAGTATGACCTGAATTGCCACAAATAGAAATAGTTATTTCATTAATATTTGTCAATGTCTTTGAAGCAGTACGCAATGATCGTTAGAGTATCATAATTCACGATCTTATACATGAAATTATACCTTTTAATGTGTGTCAATTCATTTATTTGTTTAATTTTTATAAATTCCATATGCAGAACAATGTAGCCACTATACACTGCTATTAAAAATAATGTTACCATGCTCTTGTTTATAATAAAAGGAGAATTAAAAAAAAGAACACCTAGTATGGAGGATCGAACCTGGGACCGCTGGCAGCCCAATCGAGAACTCTAACCACTTTTTTTTTTTTTAAAAAAGGAAATACCCCTACACGGAGGTATCCCCCACCATGCACTCTTTCTCTCACTTTTACACTTTTCAATTCTTACATTTTTCTTTGTTTCTTATCAACTGGACGAACACAAATACCCATGCCTTACCCGGGACTCGAACCCAGAACCCCTGGTGTTGTAGCGCGCTCTGCTAAATTATCTAGAGGCTTGAACATTGCAGGACGATATTCTTTTCCTGAGATACTGGAACAGACGAAATGCTTGTTTACTGACGCAAGTGTCGTGTTGAGAACAGTCTTATGAAATGTAGTTGCTGTTGGGTAAGGTAACACGAAATAATTACACCGTTTGCGAACTACCAAACATTAGACGTAAACAGGCGGAAAACTTTATTCATAAAATCACTTCACATTTGACAGTATTAGTCAAGAGAGACTCGTGGGACACTGTGTTAAGGTGCTGGAGTAAATACTTCTTATTTTTCTTCCTCGATGAAGAACAATTTTTAAACTAGAGTAACATTCGTTCTGCTCTTTTTTATTTCTTTTAAATTCTTTAAACATTAAATTTCATTCAGTTAAAAATAAATAATAATATTGGTTGCATTTCTGTCATTGACTTAGACCAGGCCCATGCGTAGGATTTCTTTGAGGGAGGGCCCAGACCCAAATATATATATATATATATATATATATATATATATATATAAGAGAGGGGCTGTTGCGCAAAGGATTATTATTATTATATAAGAGAGAGAGAGAGAGAGAGAGTGACAGATATTACAAAATAGTTCAAATAGTGCGAGCGCCATTGAAAAGTCATGATAGTTCTATGTTTAGAAAATAATATATTTATAAATTAAATGTTGCGTACTAGGAATTATTATTACAATAAAGAACATGTCTAATTGTGTGTTAAGAATAAAAAGACATTCTCGCATCACGATTGCAGTTCGAAAAAGTCGGGACAGGGATTGAAAGTAACGCACTGTCTGACTAAATCGCTGAATCGGACGTCTGGTAGCCTTGCATCAATGATTATAAAACTGAAACTACCCAATATTGCAGCCTGAAGACTTTTGCGCAAGGAACAGATTCATTTATGTAAGAACAAAATCGAAATTTGTACACATTTCTAATATCGACGATGTTATTTTCGTAGTTATTGATAGGTTCACATTTAAATATTTTTTTAGGGTTCGAGGGGCGCATGGCCCCCATGCCAACCCCTGGGTACTGGCCTGACGTAGACAGTGGGAGAGAAATTTTGGAGAATCTTTCTATTAACTTTATTATTTACATCCACCTTATGCTCAGATAGGTTTATTGACAATCGTGAACTTTTCGTTTAATATTTGGTTTTAAACGACGGGAGAATATTGATCAAATTTCCTTTCGTGCTCTTTTGAGAGAATATATACTTCTACAGTAGCAATCGCGTTCGGAAACGGTGAAAGAAAAATGACTTGGTTTTCAAAGGCAAACAAGCTTGGTAACGTATCTTGCTCGCGTTAAAAGTGACTCACTCATGCTATTCAAGGCCGCTTCTTATCGCAAAACGCACCCAGCAAGTTACAAGTGACCAGAGTCGAATTTGAAAGAGAATCTGAAGAATGATAGATTTCATCAGAGGCGGCTAGCTCAACATGCAATAGTTTAAGTCATAATTTCTGACAACCAAGAAACCTTATTCAATAAGTATTCGGATAGTAATACTTGTATCCGCTCCTTTTTAACAAAGTAAGCTCGAAGACAATCTGTATTCAATTTGTTTATATTGGCAAATTGGTCAAGCGGAGGTTGTTATAAGGAACTGTTTCGTAGATGTTCATGTAACCGTTATAAAATTACAAATAATGTATATTAACAAGCTTAACATAACCACACAGCTCTACAGCACCTTGGCGGGCCTTGGCTTACCTACCGACTGCTGGTCTCCCTCCCACACTGTTCCGCCGTCACCTGTTATAGCGATTCACAAGCTTAGATATACTAACAACGAAGAAATAAATTCAGAGTTAAATTTCAAATGCATTTGTATAGAGTAATTCTAGAAGTACAGAGCTATATCAGAGTATTGAACTTCTTTTTGCAGGATAACGTTTACAATAATCACGCGACAGAATAATTAAGAACTCCAAGGGAAACAAGCCTCTAGATATTTTCCATTAATAATGTCTAATCACAATAATAAGTTAGAAGAAATAACTCGCATTTTCGCAACTACCAATATTCTAGTTTTTCTTCATAACTTCGAAAATTATTTCTCGAAGATATCTGCTATACTACAAGAAAGCAATCCAAAATTAAAGTAAAAGGTCAACTACGTGTATACCCAACGACATTTACAATATTGGAGGGACAGAATACTTAAAAATTGTTGTTCCAATCGAAGGTAAGGGCGTGGTGTATTGGTTAGAGTTCTCGATTGGGCTGCCAGCGGTCCCAGGTTCGATCCTCCATACTATGTGTTCTTTTTTTCAATTCTCCTTTTATTATAAACAAGAGCATGGTAACATTATTTTTAATAGCAGTGTATAGTGGCTACATTGTTCTGCATATGGAATTTATAAAAAATAAACAAATAAATGAATTGACACACATTAAAAGGGATATTTTCATGTATAAGATCGTGAATTATGATACTCTAACGATCATTGCGTACTGCTTCAAAGACATTGACAAATATTAATGAAATAACTATTTCTATTTGTGGCAATTCAGGTCATACTAATTTTACCCCTTTCCCACACGAGTTCAATGCAAGGATACTTCCGCAAATATCGATTGAAAAGTTTTCATCATGTGCAATTCTCCATTAAATGTTTTCGCCGAGTCGTACTACCTTCGTTTTCTTTGTTACAAACAAGTATTGTTTGCACATTACATGTAGGAGGAGAGTTGCATTTACATTTCACATTGGTCAGCTCCTTCTACTTACTTTTAGGAGCGAAAGCTTGTAGGGTAGTGTTTACCGTGTTTACCGTCCTGGACTGTCAATCTGATGGTCGTAGGTTCAAACCCTTCCGGTGGCAGAAAATTTTCGTAAGTTTTAGACCTATCCCATTGTGTTCATTGTCCACGCCGTGTGAAACGGAATGATTCTGTTCGGAATTAACGATGGGGGGAGGGAAAATATTAAATTGCAAAGTCTCCATTTCAACGAACCGAGAAGTGGACAAAAATTGGATAATTCTTATAAATATTCAAATTACATTCATGTTTTTAGTGGTATAATCGCAGGTAAAATCAAAGATCTTACATGGAAGATTTTATCTTGCTCTGAACTAAGCCAAGAGGCATTTCGAACCGATCTAATACATTTCAAAATGTTATTGAATGTTTCATATCGATAATTTGACCAATGCATCAATTCTTGACGCTGAGACGATATTTTCTGCAACTACCTCTTCTCTTCAGTCCCTTCTGTTCTTCTCTTCTCCTTCTCCTCTCCCCTCCTTCTGCTCGTTCTGCTTTTATCTCATATCGCCTTCCCTACTTTTCTCGCATCTTATCTCCATCCCACTCATCTCCACCTCGTATCTCCTCTCCTGTCTTAGATTTCCGACTCCACTGCACTCTTCTCCTCTTCTTTTCGTTCTTCTCTTTTTCTCTCCTTTACTTTACTCTCCTCTTCTTTTCGTTCTTCTCTTTTTCTCTCCTTTACTTTACTCTCCTCTTCTTTTCGTTCTTCTCTTTTTCTCTCCTTTACTTTACTCTCCACTCTCCTCTTCTCTCATCTTTGCTCCATTTTCCTCATCTCTCCTAGAATCTTTTTCCATTTTCCTCACTACATCTCCTCTCCTCGTCTATCCTCTCTTTCTTCTCTCCTCTACTTTTCCTCTTCTCCTCTCGCTCTCTCTTTTTCCTCTCTTTTGTCACCTTTCGTTTTCTCTCACGTCTTTGTTTTTATTTCTTTCGCGTATTTTATAAATATCTATTGTGCATGTGGCAACCCTGAAATTGAGCCTAACTCTACACGCAACCCACCAACGCCTTGTGTAAATTGGGTTGCCTAGTTTAAAATGTCGTTGTCCTAAAACTTTTGAGAGACACTGTACAGTAGTCTGAATGCCGACGCTTCCAGAATTATGAATTTAAATCATCCAATCACACGCACAGCACAATCTTAGGTTAATTTACTTTACCTCTCTTCGAAATACAAGAAAGTATGATCACTAATGAAACGCCATTGTTTACCCAAAGTCAATTGCTCAATGCTTGTGTGAATGATTTGTAAAATTTCATACTTTTTAGTGACATTTTACGAAAGAGCAATTCTTAACTGTACATTTCTGTTTTTCAAGGTTTAAGAGTGAGAAAGCAAGGCCAATACGTAGTATGATGGACCGAACGAGTTAACATCTGGTTAATGGTAATGGAAAAAAGAAGTTACATTTCCCGTGGTGACTTTGCTGACGGAATAGTAAATAGTTTATATCTATTTCGAGCACGTCTCCTAGGATTTCATTGGGAAGGGGTCCGGAACGCATTGATTTCGAGGTTAACCTGAAATAAAGAAAGTGCGCGCGTTGAGAGGTATTTGTTTTCATCCTATAGCGTGTTAATATATTCCAGGTTAAAGCGCACATTAATGGCGAAGTTCCTTTCCACCGGAGGATGTGAAACTCTCGGTTTTGGAGAAACGTTTGCGATTACAAGCCGTTTTCTCCACCGAACAAAAGCAATTATCCGTTTGTCAATGATCGGAGGAAACAGAACAACGGAAACTACAATGCCAAAGCAAATGTTTTTCTTTTATTTATTTCCTTTTCTTCCAGTTAGTTGCTAAATAATGAGGTCATGATTTCATGTTCAAATAATCACGTACCATTTCTACAACAAAATACCAGTAACGAATACAAATCACGTTATGCGAAAAATTAAAAACTATATAATTGCCCTTTTTGATATTTGGGGGGGGGGGGAAGTAATGAAGTATACAATTACCTGAACATGTTTGTTTGAATTGATGTTTTAACTCCACTTTATGTACAGAAAGGTTAATCGGGACTGGACCTAGAGTTTAAAGTGGGATCCGAACAACTGTGCCATGTGCCTCCTCGGGTATCGAACCCGAGATATCTTGATTACAAGGCGACGACGTTACCACTACGCCATCGGGGATTCCCATTGAACTTGTTACGAACTCAGCTTTGCGCAACTGCAAACGTAATTTGAAATATTGATTTTTATCAGCTCCTTGAGCACTCCATTTACTGTTTTCTAAATGGCTATGATCTCACCACTCACGGTCCCAAGTTTGAGTCCTGGCGTCTCTTTATCAGCTTCATCCAATCATTCAACCTCACCGTCGCGATTAGCCAATAGAGGCAGGAAGCGACGTTAAATGAGACATCTAGTACATGTAGATGGTGTTGTAAGAAACGTAATCAGAGTATTATTTGTACCCTTGCAGCAGTCTGAGGAAAAGACAATGATAGTTTAAATTTTATTTATATTTATTTTATTCCATTTTCTAACTTCCCAGGTTAATCACAACGATAAGGATTAATTATGGTCAATAAAATAGATGTCATGGAGAGCGGAACGTGCGTCCATGCCTCGCATAGGATTCGATCCTGAGGTTCCAGATTCATATTAATCACTTCTCCAAAGAGACCAGTCGAGTTTCAATTGATTGGTTTGATTATTTTACGTCGCATTTCTTCTAATTGGGGCTAACTAAGACGATGGGGGGTGATGATATGATAAAATTGATGAAAGGACACTCACCAAAAAACAAACACAGTGCGGTCTGAAATCATTTTTAAGTTAAACCATGATTGTTCTTGTCTGCTTTGTTTAATAATACATCGTTTCATTTTCTATTCATACACTCAAAAATGATTTGTGAGGAATTTTTTGTGCTCGTATGTCAGTGTTAGTAGTCAAGTGGTTATTAAAGTAGGGTTCAAATCGCAAGTGAAACATGTATATTTTCCTTTGCTTGTTCTTTCATTGCGGTAAATATCTTTGGAACAAAGGGAAGAGATGTCGTCATTTATCTACTTGCACTGAAAAATTTCACGGTTGTAATACTTTAACAATATTTTCAGTGCGTAGAAATTTCATCTCCTGCTTGTGCCTAATCTACAAATATTTAAGTGGTTTAGCTTTAGATCTCTTGAATTGTAGATCTGCTCCAGAGTAATCGATCCGTTCACAAGTTGGACTTCAAATTTTGTATCTTAAGTGCTTTTACATGGATATTGTATTTATTTCATTATTTAGAAGAGGTGGTCAGTTACTACGATTTCACTTGCTGCTTTCACTTATTCTCAAACTCACAAAGCGTGCAGTTGGCATCAGCGAAACGTCTGGTGTAGCTGCCGCTATTACATCAACAAGATTCGCTCCATGTAGTACATTGCAAATAAACATGACCATAATATAATGGCATGGGTGGCTTAAGAGCCGGGCAACTGCCCAGGGCTCCGTCCTCGGGGGGCGCCAAACCGTGCCGCCCTCTTGAGAAGCGCCTAAACGTTATTTATGATTACATAAGCGTGGTTATTTGTTTGTCCGTGTTTATCTTTAAGCCCACTTTATGTACAGAAAGGTTAATCGGGACTGGATCTACAGTTTATAGTGGGATCCGAGCATCCACCAGGTGCGTGGCTATATGTTTTAATAAGAGTTGGATTTATTGTGGACAACAATTGAAATTTTAATTGATTGGTTTGATTTGTTGTTTTAAGTCCACTTTAAGCACAGAAAGGCTAATCGGGACCTACAGTTTAAAGTGGGATCCGAACCACTGTGTCATGTGCCTCCACCGGGTATCGAACCCGGGACCCCTTGATTACAAAGCGACCACATTACCATTACGCCATCAGGGAGGCCGAGGAATTGAAGTTACTGCTGCATATGAAAAACTCAATATGCTGACCAAGGCAGAAATTTATTTTATTTTAAAACATAAAATTTGTACTTGGTACAGAGTCTGAAGAAGACCTTGCTAGAAGGTTGAAACGTTACGCTTAGTTTATGTTTTAAAATAAAATAAAATAAATTTCTGCCTTGGTCGGCATATTGAGTTTTTCATGTCATGGAAACAAGGCTTAATGGTGTTATAATTACTCCTGCATAACGTAATAAGCTCATTGCAAAATCATGTAGCAATTAAAGCTAAGAGATTACTGTTATTGTGATGTCATTATGTAGGTATTAAATGAAGACATATCTGCAGCAAACGTGTTCTTTAACATTAACACTTATAGTATTTTATAAAATAAGGCTATAACTTTTTGTTATTAAAACCGGAAATATGTAGCATGGTCGCGTCTTTTTATTGGAGGTTGGTGGAAAATAGGACCAGGGTAAAAAGAGGGGGAGGCAGGGTTATCTTGAGCCGCCCCTGTATAATGGATATTTTTTCATTGTGATTACTTCCAGCAGTAGTCTGAGAAAACTCTCCATTCTACTGTTGCTTCTGAAAGTCCCGTTGCTTATGTACACACACACACAAAATATTTCAACAAGCAATGCTTATGGATGCACTTCACTTACGGCAGAGTAACCTCCCGACGGCGGGAAGTTACAGAAGGATAGACGGAGATTGAGTTGAAGTGTCACTTGTCTCTTCGAGGACCATCAACATATCCCGCACTACACGCTCAAGACGGTATGTAAAGGACAGATACCTTTTGGTGGCGAATAACGTAATGATGCGCTGCTAATGGGCTTTATTTATGTAATTATAACGGCAGTAGTGTTGTATGGGATGTAAGAAGTGAACTTTCCGAAAGACACCCCAATACCAACCTTCCACGTAGTGCATCGTGGATTCTGCATTGTAGGCTAACGAGGTGATGACGTCTGGACCCACAGCTAGGATAATGCTATGCAATCTTTGTTTTTGATCCATTGACTTTGTGTTTCAAGTATACTTTATGCACAGTAAGACTAACCGGGACTGGGCCGACAGTTTAAGGTATGATCCGAACCACTATGTATACCTCTACGGAGTTTCGAACTCGGGACCCCTTGATTACAAGGTGACTACGTTACCACTACTCCATCGGGGAGGCGCATGTAATCTTTATGTTGCTTTATGTCTCATCCTTATTTGCTCTGAGCGCCCCTATGTAACCTCAATTTTACTCTGTACCTTTTATCTTTGGAGCAAGCGAACGAAAACAAGTTTCTGCGCAAGCAGTGACGCGAGACGGCTCCACCAATGAACACGTGAGAGGGAATGTGATTGCGTGGAGGGAAAAGCGACTGCAGTTACCAGCCATCGCAGCAGCGTGTATTGCTTCGCTCTGCCCACTCGATTCCCCCCTTTCTTTGCCGCTATGCGCCGCCTTGCTCCAGAGTTAACCGGGACAGAGTGTAAGTATGACATTTTGTGCGTAGTTCATAAACGTACAACTTACTATCTTGTTCGTTGGAGTTCTTGTCCGCAAGGCGAGTTTTAGGGAGAATTCACACCGATGAGACAGGCGACACGTGTCGCTTGAAAATTTCACCATTCGAACGCAGGCTTGCGCGGCCTCTCATGCCGCTACGGTGTGAAACGTTGCTGTTTATTGGCCCGTTCCCAAGCGACACGTGGTCCCGGGTTCGATGCCCGGTGGAGGCACATGGCACAGTGGTTCGGATCCCGCTTTAAACTATAGGTCCAGTCCCGATTAGCCTTACTGTGAATAAAAGTGGACTTCAATCACCAATTCAATCAAAAAAAGAAAACCAAGCGACACGTGTCGCTTGTTGCGGTAAATTTCTCGTAAGGGACAGACAGTTGAAATTTGCTAGTTCATTTAATTTGAATATTCGTACTTACGTATTCTGCATTGAGAAACATTGCTGAAGGTGGCATTTCGCTTATTTCGCGGAAATAAGCTTTATTTGCGACATATCGAGTAAGATTTCTTCGTTTCTTTTTGCCTTCGGTAAAACACAAAATGGCGGTCACAGTTTCACTACCGTACTCGGCATGTAGTGTTCCACCCCACTGTACCCAAAAATACCTAAGTAGCCCCACAAACCATTGACGCATAGCCCCACGAACCATTCATACATAGCCCCACGAACCATTCATACATAGCCCCACGAACCATTTCCGGTAATGTTAGGTTAGGTAGGGTCACGTATAGGATACAATAGTTAAAAATTGGTTTGGAAAAAAATATGCGTAGCCCCACACACCACTCTCGCATAGCCCCACGAACCATTGACACACAGCCCCACAAACCATTTGCAGAAACGTACCTTATTCAGTTACAAAAATACACGTTTGGAAACACTAACCGGGATTACGTCATCACACACAGGCTACATCCACCTGGAAGTAAATGGATGCAAGAGCTTCCGTGCATCGGTCACACATTTGTATCGAAAAATAGATGATTTACCGGCAAAATTCAATGAACGATGCGAGAAAACACTTCCCCGAACTTCCAGAAGTATAAAGAAACTGCATTCGGTAAGTAATTTCTCCTGTAAATTTGATTAAATCCGCCTGTCCCTTACAAGAAATTTACCCTTGTTGCTTCGGTGTAAATTCTCCCTTAGTGCAGGTGTATCCCGGTGTCAGGCGAGTGCAAGGAAATGACGTTCAACAAGTTGACGATGAGCGGTGTTCAAGTTCAGAAGATTCAACAAATGACTGTCTGCTGTTCTTAAACGTTCATTTCATTAGTTAGCACGCACCACGTGACTATACAAGACACACTATACCGCTCAAGAACGTAGCGCAAACGGTGCAGACACCAAATGCACTGCATGACACCAAATCAAGTTGTAGCAGACGAGTCGGTGTTGCACCGTGTAACGAACTAGATGCGTGAATGCAGAGTAAAAAAGTGCAGGGGCTATTAAATGAACACATACAGTAACACTTAAAATATTTTCAAAGTAGGGCTATTATTTTTTGTCGTCCTGTCTGAGGAAAGTTGAAGGATCAGGGTAGAAAGATGGGGAGGGGGCAGGTTGGAAAGTAGGGGCCCCAAAAATTCAGGTAAATATATTTTCTTCAGCCGCCCCTGTTGGTTGTTCAAGAAAATAACAGTTTTGTAACAAGTGAATATTAGAGAAGCATAGTTTACATATGCCAAACTCTTCTTGTCTGGTGAGGGAGGATGTGTCCATGAAAAATTGGTCACGTCACAATAATACCTGTTGAAAATCAAAGAAGTGCGCGAAGATAATGTATGAAGTGGTGAAAGGAAACGTGTGAAGTGACACGTAGAAAGTACTTTTGAGGTGAACTAAGAAACGCGCACAAAAGAACATGTAAACAAAGGAATGGTGACGAAAGGTGGACTGCTACAGGAAGACTGGGCATTGCTACATTCAGCGATGAACTAGCATCATTCTACGAGCAGTAACGGTATCGGCGAGTGTTTGCATTGTTCTCCGTTACTCTACGAACAGTTCTGTAAATAACTAATATTGGGAAAGACGATTTGAAATTTGCCTTAGTCTTCCATGTGCCAATGGTGTTATTCGTGTAAATCTCAATTGATGTAGGATTGAAAAATATCCACTCATGGACGTCCGCAGGATTTTTTCCAGGTATTTTTTTTTCCAGGGGGGACAAACAAGGTAAATATTCCCCAATAATAGTGTTGTTCCCTCAAAAAACATTGCTTAAATTTGAATTTATCATATTCATGCAATAATTAAGACATATAATTGTGGCTGAAATGAAATTATATGTGCCAAATATATAATTTTTGGTTGACTTTCATTTTCCAGGAGGGGGGCCACGGCCCCCCTTGCCCCCCCCTCCGGACGCCCATGTATCCACTAGCCTTCCCACCGACTTCACTTTTTTCTTCTGACAGATCTTACAAAAATTTCAAGAGAACGTCATAATTACTTTCCAACGATTGTAGTGATTTTACCCTCACACACCACCTTGTGGGACAGAATGGTCGCAAAGTCAGTCTGGGAATGTTTTTTACAACACCATCTTCGTTGTCTTCTTGTAGCGATTGAAACACTGCTAGCCTCTTTGTCGAATGTCTTACAAATGATATTAATTAACGAAGAATCACCAGAAAGTCTCGCACATAACTGATACCTTGCATCGCATATTGGACCACCTAATTCAAATTATGCGCCGAACAATGAACAAATATAGCTCTCGGCTCCAACTAAGTAATCCTACGTTTATGTTTCATTTTATCTTAATATTAGTTCGCTTTTCATCTGTTTATTTTCGTGCGGACCCTGTGGTCGAGTGATGTCGACCTCCGTGGCGGCGTGGTTACCACAGCGCGCTACAACGCCAGGGGTTCCGGGTTCGAGTCCCGGGTAAGGCATGGGTATTTGTGTTTGTCCAGATGATAAGAAACAAAGAAAATATAACAATTGAAAAGTGTAAAAGTGAGAACAAGTGTGAATGATGGGGATACTTCCGTGTAGGGGGTATTTCCTTTTCAAAAAAGACGCCAAGGGTCCCGGGTTCGAATCCCGTTCGGGCTTGGTTGTTTATGAATGTCCATTCCATCAATTTCATCATTTCATCACTCATCCCCATCTTCGCAAAATTAGCCGAGAGGCACAAAACGCGAAGTAAAATAAACTAAATCAATCAATGTTTCTTTTCGTGGTTAGAAATTTTAAACTCTAAGCATTAAGATCTTGTAGCTGAGTGGTCAGTGTATCATGCTACGAAGCCAGAAGTTCCAGGTTCAAACTCTCTTTCACGTAGTACAGCCCGGTAATTGCAATATTGCAGGCCAATGGGGATCTGGCACTGGACTTACAGCCAGAATAATCCTCTTTGGGATTTAGCGTCGCTAGAAATTTTTGTACGGGGTGTCAGGCCATTGATATAACTTGAATAGTAGAATAATAACAATAATAATAATAATAATGGTTATGATGATTATATATAAATAAAATAATAATAGAATAATAAAATAACAAAATAGAATAACTGTAGGAAATGCACAAAATAATGAAGAAAAATAATTGTGGATATAACTCATCTGGTGAATCAAGTGGAAAAGTCTCTCCCAAGGATATTATTATATTATTATTATGTATTATATTATTATATCCTTGGGAGAGACTTTTCCACTTGATCCACCAGATGAGTTATATCCACAACTATTTTTCTTCATTATTTTGTGCATTTCCTACAGTTATTCTATTTTGTTATTAATTTCTACAGTTCAAGAAAAAGCTTTAGTTAGGGAGAAATTTTACTCATAAAGTCTATGTTGTATGACCTCCCACATAAAACTGTAGAGCCAAGTGATAGAAATTGAAAACATGACCTGGTTCCTGTATTGTACTGTAATTTTTTCGGTCTAACGCAGTTTCTACTTTTCTTATTCTCTTCGATTGCGCACTAAGTGAACTTTGTTTCTGTTATTAACTCTAAAAATAACAAGCTTTTTGCTCTCTGTAACTTGAAAGAACTGACCTTGAAGCACTTGAACTATGTCAATTTCCAGAGGGGATCGACGGACCTTGCCCCCTCCCCCTTCCGACACCCATGTTTGTGGGGCTTGTTTTGTGTCGTCCATGTATGTTTGTGGTTGCCCTTTCTCATCCACCATCCATCTCCGTTGCTGCGATTAGCCAAAAGTTGAAGGAATGCGACGTTGGGATAGCATTTCCTTTACGTTTTATAGTCTCTATTTACTAAGTAAAATGTGTATTCCAACATAAAACGTAAGGCATTATCTTGAGTCAAAACAGACATAGATTTAACATTCAAATTGAATATAAAGAACCAAACAGATATTGTTACGATTCCATTGTTACTAAACAAAGTATAGGCCTATGTATTCTCTGTCACTGATCAAACTTTCCGTCACTTAAAAATATTTCCTTTTCAACTACATTTGGCGAAACGGGGAGTGTAAGCGCAGGGTGCGAAATCATTTAAGACTGGTGGGGGGAGAAAGATCTTAATCTACAAACCCCCCTCACCCACAAACATACATATAAATTATACAATATATATATTTATAATGTTATTAAAAGTAAAAATAAATTACTAAATTAAATTACTAAATTAGTAATTAAAAATAGTATTATTATTAATTACACACGTAGAAATAAATTTGTTATTTTTATGTGTATCAGATAGCCTATTATAATGTAGCAACTTTTGCTAACTGGTTAAAGATGTTAATAAATTATGAAATAGTTGAAGTGGTTTTATTTAGTTTTTGCTTTATGTTAATATAAATCAATTAGATTTCATAGTTATTATTGTTTTGCATTCTTTATTTACTTTTATTGTGCGTATTGATGTAGATGTGTTAATGATCTCTTGAGAGAAAAAAAGCATTGAACACTCACAACTACACTAATTTGTGTATGTTTTCGATATTATTCTTAGTACAGTATATTTGAAATTAAAAGTAATTGCTTATCCTTTGTTTGTTGTAACAAAAACTCTTCCCCTTCTGGGAATTTTTGGTGGGGGGATTTTTTAGGCCAAAATTGTTGGTGAGGGGAAATCCCCCCTGTCCCCCCAGGATTTTACACCCTGGCGTAAGGGGTGACCCTTTCTCAAGACACCCAAATGTCAACCTCACTTGCACCCTGGACTGCATTCTGCAGACTAACGAGACTTTGGTATCTGGACCCATGCATCACCAGTATAATCCTCTGTGGGTCTTGTTTGCTGTCGATATCTGTATGTGATTGTTCCTTATCTATTTCATCTCATCACCATTCATCTTCATCTTCGCAATTAGCCAACGCAAAGCAAAGTAAATCAAATCACTCATTGGCAAAACGTAAATACACGCTGGCAGAAATTC
Source organism: Lepisma saccharinum (assembly GCF_977018435.1). Lineage (NCBI taxonomy): Eukaryota > Metazoa > Arthropoda > Insecta > Zygentoma > Lepismatidae > Lepisma > Lepisma saccharinum. Next base: position 206,306,932 of record NC_139230.1, read on the forward strand.
GAACCCAAAACCTCTCTCCTACAAATCCGATAAGGAATGTATTTCTATGAATGCACCGTTTACAAACACCATTGGTAAACTAGAACTAAAAAGGTTATCCATCTTTAAAAATGTTGATTACGGATTTATCATAATGGCACAGATGAAAAATTTTCTTCGTGCAACAAACATAGCAATCAGTCTCTTCGATAGATGTTTCCTTGTAATCATAAGAGTCCCGGGCTCGAATCTCGGCCTGGCCATGTTCCTTGTGAGCGTTCCTTTATCCATTTTCAGCACATCATCACTCATCCTCATCTTCGTGATTAGCCAAAAGTGGCAGAAATGCGAAGTAAAATAAACCAAATCAACCAATCAGAGAGTCTCGCGTAAGGTTCCCAAGTCGAGGCACACACTGATTCGATTTCTTTTTAAACTGTAGATCCAGTCCGAATTAGCCTATCTGTGCATAAAGAGGACTTAAACAAAACAACAAGGTGATTTTCATATTTGCTTCAGTATTGAAATCGCTCATGAATCTTCCTTTTCTAGAAGGAATTATAGGGAAAGTTTCATTCATGTTGCAGCACTGATCTAGTGCACTTGCAGTGTTACGCGACTGCATTACAGAGTTGTCAGGAGGCAAGTTTCGCTGATGATAAAGTTGACCTTCTCCTTTTCATCAATCCTTCTCCCACATTTTGATCCACTTGTCTTTGCTGCAATACTCTTCTCCTATGGCGTCAGGTGATTGCTCACAGTTCAAGTCGTACTGCTGCCAATTGCTCACACCTTGCTCTGGAAGGCGTTGTTCAATATTATGGCATGTAAGTCCCCTCCCCAACACCCAAAAAGGTGGATAATGCCCCGTTTGGGCTAACTCGTAAGGGTAAAATATAGCGTTGACTATTAATAACAGAAATCCTACCACTCCACTCAGCCCCCTGAAATCCTACAAATATCTAATTTAAATAGTGTATAGTGGTAATTAATTTTACTTCCTTAGCAGGAACAAACATTACACCGAAAAATAGTTTAGTGCATAACAGAGAAACCAGGCTACATTTTTATTTTCTACTATTTAATTCAAAGAATAAATGGATCCACAGCTCTCAAAATGTATAGTTTTCAATATCAACTTTATGCGTAGAATTTGGCTCTAACTATTAAAGACTTTTTTAACGGAATATGTAGAAGTTAAGTGGCCGCGGTGGCTCAGTTTGTCGGCCCCCGTGGCGGAGTGGTTACCACATCGCGCTACGACGTCGGGGGTCCCGGGTTCGAATCCTGGCTCGGACATGGATGTTTGTGATTGTCTGTCCTGAAAAGTCCTGAAATTGAAATATGAATGAAATGATATGAGTGAATGAAGTGTGATAGGGGAAGCTTCCGCATAGGGGCTTTCCTTTTAAAAAAAAAAAAAAAAAAAGTCGGTAACGCGTCTGACTACCATGCTCAAGGTCCCGGGTTCGATCCCCGGCCGGTTCAAATCCGGGAACTTTTATAACGGTGGAAGCGGCCCCGGCGCCAACCCAGCGTCGAATAACATGGGTACCTGGGGGAAACCCTGGGGGGTAAAGGCGGTCAGGGGCGTGATGCTGATCACATCACCCTCACTCACGACCGGATCAAGAAAGTGTGGGGCGTTACCCCCACACCCCCTATACGCCTTCATGGCGTGGTGCTATGCACAGGGGAACACTTTACATTTATGTAGAAGTTAACAAAATACAATAACTATTAATTTCAGTAAACTAACTGTACAAAATGTAAGAAAAATAATGGACAACAGTGTTGGATATTCACTCATAGGGTGGATCGAGTAGCATAGCCTCTCCATTTACATAATAATAATAATTATAATAATAACAATAAATTTAGAATAAAAATTGGTTTATTTTTAATAACTTATAATAGTTATTATTGTAAAATGACAATTACAACCGTGGTAATAATTAGTATTGTCATTATTATTTCTTCTAATCAAGTTTTATCACATATTTCTGGCGACGTCTGTGCTGATAAGAGATGAGCCCCCTTGAAATAAAATCCTGGCTACGGGCCTGACACCACTTGAAGAAATTTGTGGACTGCCTCTATGAACAGCAATCTTCTTATCAAAGGCGCCCTCAGGACTTTTTCTCAGGGGGACGGCAGTGCTCAAAGTGACGGGAACATGGAGCGATGCTATCCCCCAGTTAAGAAAATTCCCATAACTCATCCCCCATTTTCTCCATGCAGGCATCCCCCACCTTTCACCAAACTGGGCAAGGTATCTGCCCCAGCTAGGAATTTCCACTTCTAACATGGGGAAGGGAGGCGGAGTAAAGTTACATATCTTCTCCTTCAGTCATACAACTCATATTTTGTCTTATATTGTTTTACAGGGCCTCTCCGATGGCGTGGTGGTAACGTCGTCGTCTTGTAATCAAGGGGTCCCGGGTTCGATACCCGGTGGGAGCACAAGGCACAGTGGTTCGGATTCCACTTTAAACATAAAGTGGATTTAAAGCAACATTTCAATCAATTTCATTTTATTATTTACAAATCATAACATTGAATTAAAAATACCTAGGCGTTGTTGTCAAGTTATCACTTTTTGATGAAGAGTTCTTTGTATTTTTGTACTTTTCCACGGTGCACAAATATCAGAAACTACTTTTATTGCATCCCTCATCCATGTTTTTACTTTACAATTTCGCCATTCGAATTTGACGTTTCTCCACATATCTTAGGGGGGCAAGTGATTTCTTTGAGGGCGCAATTTGTTCTTATTCACCTCTTATCATAGGCGTCGGGAGGGGGCGTCGAACAGATCCGTCGACCCCCCCACTGGAAATTGACATTGTTTATTTCAACTTACCAAAAAAACAACAGAAAGCATCTTGCTTTTATTGTTAATAACATAAATACAGTACAGTTTGTTATTGTTCGAGCAGAATAACGAAGTAAAAAAATGCGTCAAATCAAACAAATTGAGTGCAACATACAGGGACTAGTTTATGTTTTCGTCTTCTGCCATTTAAACCAAAAATTAATGCTTTCACAGTTTCCAAAAAAAATAATCATTAAATAGTTTTATGTGGGAGGGCACACAACATAACCACTATGGCTAAAATTCCCTCCTAACTTTTAAAGCTTTTATTAACGAGGTGTGTAAAGGTTAATAATAAAAAAATAATTACTAATTTCGGTATACTAACTGTACGAAATGTAAAAAAAATAGGAGAAAAATTGGTCTGGATATTCACTATTTGTTGGATCGAGTTAGGAAAGTCTACCCATGGATATAATAATAATCATCATAAGCATAATAATAATAATTATTATTATTAGTGTTATTATTTCTACTATTCAAGTTTTATCAAATGTCCTTTACACAAATTTCTTGCGACACCCATGCCTCTTATTGCAGAACGATTCATCTAGCCATTCCAGTAGCAATGGATCACTAGAAATGAGACACCCTGAACTGCATTTTGCAGACTAACGAGGTTCTGGCGACTGGCACTATGGCCAGTATAATTCTGTGCGTTGTCCTGTATTTTGTCCTTGTGTGTGCCCCTTTACAGCCTCAGCTTTTAACCGGTCATAATGTTTTAACGTTTTACCTAACGACATTAAGTTATTTTAGTTATGGCACAATTGTGTTCTTATATATGTTTTGGATAAGGTAAGGGACTGGACCCCGTATAACGTGACGGGTGCAAAATAGCCTTTAAGTGCCGACGTACCCAAAAATTTAAATTCAAATTCAAACTAGAAATGGGAGTTCAGAAACACTAAATAAAGATTGAGAACTTCGATATCCATAGAGTCTGCTTCTGTGACGCCGACATAAAAGAGACAACAGGTAGAAAACTGGTTGAAACAAGGCCCAGGTATCTCCTGGAGCGACATTGAAAGAAGACGCCTGCAACTTGGCGCCTTGGTGCTTGGCTGTCTGCGTTCACATAGAGCTATAGTGACACTGAAAGTTTGCTTCCCCAGATGCAAGACAAAGGGGTTATTTTAAGGCAACATAAGTATGAATCCGATCAGGGCCGGACTGGGCAAGTTTCCTCAGCAGGGAGCCCAATTGTGAGCAGCTGGGGGCAAGAAGGGCACTGAGTGGGCGTACCAGGATCTTGCCCTGTGTCCCGATGGGCCAGTCCGGCCCTGAACAGTGTTGCCACATGAAGGGAAATTTCACTTTTACAGGGAAATTCGGACCGAAATTTTAGCCAAAAGGGAAAAAGGAATTTCGATGAAAAATACCACAATTTCAGGGAAATTTTAAGGTCATCTGACTACATTACTACAGTTTATGCTAATTTCATATCCAGATTTTTATGTTGTTTTATTTATTTCTTTTGCTATTCCTACTTGTTTCTGCTCCTTTAAGTTTATTGCACATTGCTTTTATGCATCTTTGGATAAATAGTAACGATGAGGATTAACGATTTTTAAATGGATTCCTGAGCAGGATTCAAACCTGGGACATCTGTCCAGGAAGTGAAACTAAAACGTGAATTGTTTTAAAAAATATTTTTTATTCATCGAACATGTACCAACGGAATACTTAAGTACGTACTACTACTGCTTCCACAAACACCACTAATAATGCTGCTGGAAAAATTGGTCCAAAAAGGGAAATTTTGCCCCTTGGAAAGGGAAATTGTGCGCTCATATTGTGGCAACACTGGCCCTGAATCCGAGGAAGAAAGACGGAATCAGAATATGTCCTTAGTAATTCATTTGCTTTAGCTGTTCCAAGTCACTTTAATCCGCTAGATGAAGAAAAGGATTAATTGGTTGATTGATTTAGTTTATTTTACTTAGCTTCTCTGCTACTTTTGGCTAATCGCAAAGATGTGGAGTGGTGATTAGGTGAAAGAGATGAAAGTACAATAACAAAGACATATAGTAGACGGAACATAATAAATGTCCCGTAGAGGATTATACTGGCCATGCGTCCAGACACCAGGGCCTCGATAGTCTCCACTGTGCGGTCCAGGGTGTACTACGTGAAAGTGAGGTTGACATTTGGGTGTCATCGTAAAGGGTCACCCCTTACACCGCAGGAAGAATTGGAGGGGGCAGCAAAGCTAAAATAAAAAGTTACTTTCATCATAGGATGGTAGGATAAACCGACATAATATCAGATACTTTTTGAAATCACCATAATTAACCCACTAAAATTTAACAGATGTGCATAATTTTTGGTAATATGAACTATTGGTACCTTACCTTTTGCCTTGTGATGTGTTTATCTCCCTTATTGTTAAATTATTTGTTGTACAGTACAAAATAAAAAAGCAATGCAAATTTGAGGAATCGAAAAAAGCCGTCCGAATATCGGATAGTGGGTATGCCTAATATCGGATAGGAATTTAACATTATATAATATATATATTAACATTATATTTGAAATAAAATTATATCTCATGATAGAAGCAACCTATTATTTATTTTCAAACTAGTGTCAGATTCTTCTGAGTCAGATTGCTCTTGACATGTTTTGTGCCGCAATTTGGGATTGGGGAATGTCAATTTGATATCCGATATTTGGCAGGCCTCCCTATCCGATATTAGGCCGAACGCGACCTCGTGGGAAATATACCCTTAATATCAAACAGACATTTACCCGAATAGGACTAGCATATAAACATACTCTAATATTCCATCTTTCTATGAAATATAAGTAAGCTATAGTTTCTCCTTACCTTCAATGTAAAAACCTTTGATCATGAAATGCTTCCAAAAACTCAGAAACTGAAAATTTCTGTTTTCGTCGATCGTGCACGCGCAGTGTGCTCAACAGCGTTCCCACTCACAATGAAGTATTGGCGACAATCGACGAACGTATTCAGTGGATTGTTGCACATGGCAGCACCCACGAGCCGAGAAATGATGGTATCCGATATTGGGCGGGTATCCGATATTATGGCAGTTTACCTTAGTAGAAATGCTGTTGTAATTAAATTCTTCATGAGGATTATGACATCATCTGGGGGACGCCCCATTCGCTTGATGGGGGATGGGCACCCGTGAACACGATTAGCTACTGGTGAGCCAATGTACTTGAATGTATAAAGGAAGCTGTGTGTGTGTGTGGTCTCGTAGTTATTGTGTTTGAGTTTGGATTTGATGAGTTTCTAAGTCCATTTTAAACACGGATAAGCTAATCGGGACTGGGCCTACAGCTTAAAGTGCGATCCGAACCACGATGTGTCCCTACTGGATATCGAGCCCGGAAACACTTGTTTACAAGAACACGACATTACCACTACGCCATCGGGAGGCCTTGTATATGTTTGGTTTGATTTGAGTTGATGTTTTAAGTCCACTTTGTGCACAGTAAGGCTAATCGGGACTGGACCTACGGTTTAAAGTGGAATCCGAACCACTATGTGCCTCCACCGGGTATCGAATCCGGGACCCCTTGATTACAAGGCGACGACGCTACCACTGCGCCATCGGGAGGCCGCTTTGTGTGTGTGTGTGTGTGTGTGTGTATTTGGAAAATATATCCGATAGTATCTGGTGAGAGAGTGAATAACACAGCACGTCACTCAGGTTACAGGTTCGAATCCTGATTAAGGCCTGGTCGACTCATTCGTTTTTGTGCCGACCTCCGTGCCTGAGTGGTTAGAACAGCGTGCTACGACGTTAGATTCCGGCTTAGAATCATGGATAAGGCATGGATATTTGTATTTATCCTGAATGTGAAAATAGAGAATTATGTAAAACTGACATGTGAGAGAATTGAAATATGTTGACAGGGGAAACCTTAGGGATTTCCTTCTTTTTGTAAGGTAAAAAAGGGGTTATCACAGCGCGCTACTACGCAAGGAGTTCCGGGTTGAAATGTCGGTCTGGGCATGGATGTTTAATTTAATCATATCATAATTTATTCTCATCTTCACGATTAACCAAAAAGTGGCAGAAAAGCAAAGTAAAATAAACCAAATAAATCAATCATTCCTTTTGGTTCCTTCATGTATTTCATCAGTTCCCATCATCCTCATCGCCGCGATTTAGAACCTACAGTGGTAGAGAAGGGACATAAAATAAGATCTACAAATACATATTTATACTTTACACGAAAATTAGGCTGGGGATTTTTTTTTCTTCAGGGAGCCAATTACAGTCACGACTGAAACGCGATCGTTACTCGTAAGTGCGACCCCTTCCCCCTCCCCCGTCACCTGCTACCATTTTTTTCTCTCCGTGTTCTTTGTGCCGTGCTGCAGTGCGATTCGTTTCGTTGTTTGTGGGGTTGTTCACCCGGAGGTTGTCTCAGAGCATAATTACGTACTGGACTCAGCAGAACGGAAAGGCTTGTTGTGTTGGGAAGCGTTCAGACACAAGGTAGCTCCGAAGGCTCCCAGGGGATCTAAGAGGATTTACAAAAGTGGGTTCTTTCTGCAAGGTTCGAATTGATGCAAGCATTCCTGATTTCTGGAGAACGGGAATGAATAAATGATCTCTTGGAAATGAAGGACTCACCATGCGTCGGATGTTGAAGGTTGACTGATTTTGATGATTTGGTTTATTTCTGCAACTTTTGGCTAATCGCGAAGATGAGAATGAGTGATGATATGATGAATGAAGTCACACGGGAGCCCTGGCTTCGTAGCCTGCTGTGCTAACCACTCCGCCACGGAGATCGGCACGTTAGACAAGGAATTAACTATTTCCTCAGGCGCGAAAGGAAATAGTAGTCAACTGACATAAGAGTACTTTCCTTTTCTGCCACTTGCAGCGAACCGCAAAGACAAGGATGAGTGATGATATGATGAAATTGATGAAGGGACGCTCACAAAGAACACCCATGTTCAGGCCGAAATTCGAACCCGAGCCTCGTTGGCATCATAGTGTGTTGTGATAACCACTACCCCATGAAGTTCGGCTGAAAATTTTGAGTGCGTACCCATTACATAATACAAGCTCACTTCCGTTACCTTAACTGAAATCAAAACGTGTCTCTGAGGACTAATATCTCCTAGACTATAAACTGAGGATGCAGAGGAACACTCAGCACACTAAGGACAAAGCACATCCTTACAGAGGATATATTGACGTTGGTCCAGGCGCCAGAACCTCGTTGGCCGAAGTGTACCACGTGCCACTTTTGGGTGTCCCCTTGGTAGTGAATTAACGTAAGAGTACATGGCAATCTCCTTCCCCACCTCTCTTAGATTTTAAAAGCCACTTCGGTGGCCGAGGGCTTTGATTGGAGGAGTCGCGATCTTGACACTGTCGGTCCCTGTGTGTGTATGGGGCAGTCCTTTTTTTTCTGGGGAAAAAGGTTCCGGTACTCTTCAACTTGGAATAGGAAAAATTGTCTACTCCTCCTCCTAGCTTTCGATCTTTTCTTAGATTTAGTACCTATTCTTTCATGTTTGCTTCCTCTTTTCTTGATCATTTCTTTTTCTATGTTTTTCCTCCCATTTTCTGTTGTTTTTCTTTATTTTTTCTCTCCATTGGTGTGCTGCTATTTCTCTACCTCTCTCTGCCTAACTTTTATATTTATCATTTCTTTCTCTCACGTTATTACATTTTCTCTCTTCCCCTCTTCTCTCTGTCTTATTTATTTCTCTCTCGCGCGCTTCTCTTTCTTTCTCTCTCTCTTTCTCTCTCTCTCTCTCTTTCCATTTCTCTCTCTGTATCTCTGTCTGCGGGTGTGTGTTGTCTCGCTTCTTTATTTCTCTTTATCTGTGCCTCGCATCTTTCTCTTCCCGTTCATCTCTCTCTCTCTCTCTCTCTGTCTGTCTCTTTCCTTTTTTCTCTCTCTCTCTCTCTCTAATTCCTTTCTATAATATCGCTTCTTGCTTCCTTCTTTCCTCGATAGCACATTTCTTCTTACAATGACATGTAAACGTGGTGTCAACATATTTAACTTAAGGATGCATATTTTAAAATTTGACACCCCTTGGAAATTTTTCTACTTGTAGCATGTAAGAAGTACGCAAAATGTTGTGGTATGTTCGTAAATATAGTTATGTAGTTCATTCATGTAGTTACATGAGCGTGCTCGCACACATTTATTTCGTTAAGAATAAAACGTTATTCCTTTTATTCTCACCTACAAAAAGGTGCCGGTACGGCATACCGTTGCGTACAGAAAAAATGCACTTATGTGGTGGAGGGAGGGTTCCTTGCGGGTACCCTTTCATTCCACAGAGAAACAAGTTTGGAATATACAAAAAAACGTTTCTCATAATCAAATATTTGTTAAATAGACGTCAAACAAATGATTGTTCACAAGAATCAAATTCCTTTAGTGATCGTGCACATTAGCTTGGAGTTACCAAAAAAATTGGTCAAAATTACCAAATTTAGTGGAGGTTGCCAAACTTTCTCTTTACGGTTATCACAAAGCTTAACCAAACGTGTTTTGATAATATAAACAAATCTGTTTTTTTCTGTGTAATTTCATGTAATCGCTATCCATCATCATCATCGCGATTAGGAAGGCGACGGTAAATAAAATTGGCTTTTTAAAAGGGAATAACTTCCTCAATACAGTAACAATAACCCTTTAGTGAACTCAACAGGTGACAACTCAAAACATAATACGATCCACATGAGGAAGGTCAATTACCCACCACTGTGATTGATTGGGTTAATTTTACTTCGCATTTTTACCACTTTTGGCTAATCGCGAAGATGAAATTGATGAAGGGACACTCACAAAAATCACCCATGACCAGGCTGGGATTCGAACCTGTGACCCCTGGAGTCGTATTGCGCTGTTCTAACCACTCTGCCACGGAAGCCGGCACCACCGCTGTCATAAATATGGAATGCGTTTTAAAGCTGATGTAGGTATGAACCAGGACTATAATAACATCGAACCTACGACCACACTTTGTTTCCCCATTTAAATGCCGTTCTATTGTTTTATTAAATCGATATGCAAAAGTGAGCGTAATATTTTAATAGAGTCATTTTGCTGTGATTCTATCAGACTCTACACGTGTAATGCCTAGTCATAGGGTAATATAAAAGGCATACAGTTTATAAGAGAAATATAATGAAGCTATTAAAATGAAACTAAACGGTACATTAGTAAAAGTTAGGTTTATGACGTTAAAGTTTCCTATGGCTGGATACCATAAAATTAAAGAGCACATTATTTACACACGAGTACTTACGGCGTATGTATTTTATAATGTCAAATTGTTTAGCAGAGGACCAAGTAATTTGAGCAAGATTGACACTAACCGAAAGGTAAGTCATAAATTGATAAGTTATTGTTGGAAATTGTTGTGAGGAAACCTAAACACAAACGGGGGTTAATATTACAGAGACAAAACAGAATTGCAAACTATAGCCTACTAATGTAATCTAGTTTCCATCCTAAAACATTTAGCAAAGTATTTGCAAAAACAACAATGAAGCAATAACAAACATTTGATGCGAATGATCTAAGTATAAATTTGCGTCTCAATAGTTGATTGACTAATCTTGTCTATGAGAGAAATAGAAAATTGAAAGAATCTGTATTATTTTTCTAGACTTGCAAAATCAAATAGGTAAGTCAATAGAAATTAAAGGTAAATCTCCTCGCATAACCAAAATTTGTCAATCGACACAACGATGCCTAGTTCTTTTCTTTTTTACTCTATTAACACATCAAAGTGCATAAACTGGTAGTGATGTATTTTTTGTGCATCAAAAAACACATAGAAGTGCATCAAAGGATACTTTTATAAGTTGCTGTTCCGTATGATGCACTAAAATGCATCATTTGACACAGTCATTTCAAAGAAACCAAAATTACACGTATATGTCAATTGACATAGACTAATCAATGTGCTAATAGTACATTAATGAAGCTGGAATAATGTTTCGACATTATATAGTACAAAATATAATACAGTACTAAATAAACAACGAAAGACACTGCAAACACATTATAAAACTATTAATGAAATGGTTTATAGGAAGTGGTTAGATATACTAGAAATATTAAGAATATATCTAAATAACAGTAAAAAACTTAATTGTATGTAACGTCAATACGTATATAACATATTGTATGTATGATTCACATCACATACTATTAGAGAAAACAGATTCTGTTTACTCATTATCTCACAATACATTTTTCTCAATATTAAATTAATACAGTGGAATCTTTATAATTCGAACTCCAAGGGGACACGAAAAACTGTTGAATATAGAAAAAACATCACATCATTAAAGATGGTTTAAGGGCAATAAACTTCTTTTCGAATTACCGAGTAATTCGAATTATAATAATAAATAATAATAACCCGTGGCTCGACAGCCCTTGAAGGGCCTAGGCCGATCTCCCGATTGCCAGTCTCCCTCCCACAATCCTACCTAGAGGTGTGGAGATCTTCAACCGGTAATGGGGTGACGTGGGGTCAGCACGTCGAACCCATAGCCGTTATAGGAGATTTCCGAGACCGGGTTACGCTACTCACTCGTAGCTCCCTATTTTCCTCACGATGGTGGGTTGCCACCGGTCCTATACACAGGCCGAAAACCCAGGCGGACTCGAACCCATGCCGTCCCGGTAATTCGAATTAAAGAAAGTGCAAAGTATTAGATATGTATTTTAAAGATTAAAGATTTGTTTAAATACCACAAAAATGAATTGCTAAATGGGAGCAAAATTATTACATACGTTCGTCACACGAATGAAGTGGATTTGTAGTATGCAAGATGCATAGAAGAATCGTTCTCTGGGCTACCAAGAAGAGGCGAAGAGCAAGAACAAATATGCAAAGGGTATAAACGCTTTAAGGGAGGCATGTTCATGGTTCCACGACATTCCATGAGAAGAAGGGAAGCAAGAAACGTTGAAAAAAGCAAGGACGTTGTGGAAACCGTCACTTAGCCAAAAGAAGGAGGACACGGTTCGATGACGTCAACATTTATCTTGCTTCTCATAGGTCTTGACAGGAGGAGCAGGCACCATCACAAAGGTGTGGCACAAAATAATACAAACCTGTTACGTAATATGAAAAGAATTAAGTATTTCTTAAAATGTATCTAATATTAATTGAATATTTAGGCAATTATAGTGTGAAGCAATCAGGAAGCAAAATGTGTTTTCTCTAATAGTATGCCGGCTTCCAGCGCGCTACAACTCCAGAGGTCTGAAGTTCGAATCCCAGCCTGAGCATGGGTGTTCTTTGTGAGTGTCCCTTCATCAATTTTATGGTATCATCATTCACCCTCTTCGCGATTAGCTAAAAGTCGCGGAAATGCGAAGTAAAATAAACAAAATCAATCAACAATCAATTTTCTAATAGTATGTAATGTGAAACATGCACACAATATACGTATAAAGATACGACATTATGAGTTTTTATCGTTATCTTGATATATTCCTTATACATTGCGTATCTAACCACTTCCTTTAAATCATTTCATTACAGAAGTGTTTATATTCTCTTGCATTGTTTCTTTAAATACGTTACTGTGCATAAAGTGGACTTAAAACACCAAATCAATGAATCAATCTTTAAATACGTATTGTATTTTAACGGACTCGTTTCAAATGTCATTGAATTAAGTTACAATATGTAATATAATAATAATAATAATAATAATAATAACAATAAACCCTTGACTCGACAGCCCTTGAAGGGCCTAGTCCGATCTCCCGACTGCCAGTCTCCCTCCCACAATCCTACCTAGAGGTGTGGAGATCTTCAACCGGTAATGGGGTGACGTGGGATCAGCACGTCGAACCCCCAACCGTTATAGGAGATTTCCGAGACCGGGTTACGCTACTCACTCGTAGCTCCCTATTTTCCTTCACGATGGTAGGTGGCAACAGGTCCTATACACAGGCCGAAAACCCAGGCGGACTCGAACCCATGCCATCCCGCAGTCTGAGTCCAAAGCACAGTGCCTTAGACCGCACGGCCACGGAGGAGGACAAATTACAATATGATGATTTTATATTTTTGAGAATCACATGTAAATGTTTCTTTTACTTCTTGATTACAAGTCGCCGACATTACCATTACGCCATCGGGGAGGCACTCCAAGTTGCACGAGGAAGCAGGGTGCAAAATCATTGAAGACTGTTAAGGGAGAAAGATCTTAATCTATACACACGCGCACGCAAAATAAATATATATAATTATTATTTGGCATACCTGTATTTATGATATTATTAAATCTAAAATAAATTACTAAATACTTAAAAATACTATAAAGTAATAAATATTTTATTCTTATATATAGGTCTATCGTCCTCCTCCGTAGTCGAGCGGGTTAAGGCGTTCACTCGTCTTGAGATCGTTCGCTGCGGGACGGCGTAGGTTCGAATCCGGCTCTGGTCGGAATTTATTCGGCCTACGTATAGGGCCGGTGGCAACCCACCATCGTGAGCAAATTGGGAAGCTCCGAGTGAGTGAGCGTAACCCGGTCGAGAAGACCTACAACAACGGCTGGGGGTTCGTCGGGCTGATCACCCGTCACCCCAATACTGGTCTGAGACCTCCACGCTATAACAGGTGACGGAGGAACAGTGTGGGAGGGAGACCAGCAGTCGGTAGGTAAGCCAAGGCCCGTCAAGGTGCTGTAGAGCTGTGGGGTTATGTTATATAGGTCTATCAGTTATTTATAAAGTAGCAAACTAATTCCTTTACTAACTGATTAAAGATATAAATAAATTACAATATTGTTGAAATACTAGTTTTATTATGTAATAGTTGAAATGAAATAGTTTTGATTTAGTTTTTGCTTTCTATTAACATAAATCAATTAGATTTAATACTTATATTTGTCTTGCAATCTTGTTTTACTTTTATTGTGCATATGTTTCTATTGGTCTGTTAATGATCCTTTGAAGGAGAGAGTGTGTTTTCGATATTATCCTTTGCAAAGTATATTTGAAGTCAAAACCAATTTCTCATATTTTGTTGTTTTATAAAAAAAAACCTCTCCCCTGCGAAGAAGAGATATCAGAGGAGGTTTCCCTTTGTTATACTAACTTTGCAGTTGTTTTATTCAGTGTTTAGATACCAAATAATATCAATTAGATGTAAGATGCTACAAGATCTTAACTGCTGAATAGGAATGTTAATCTTCCTGTTTCCATCATGAAGGAAAGAAAGGCAGATTACAAAAAATGCCTGGGAAACTGGAATTTGTCATCATAGGAAACATTTTACAGAGTTTTTAAGTTTCTGGAGATATAATCTCCTGGAAAAATCACGATTTCGCAAGACGAAGCTGTTACATAATCTTCCCCGACACCGTGCTTACCTTGAAGCATTCCACGTCGACACAGTCGGAAGATCTGCAACCTTTTGGGCGTTGCTGAGCAATTAGACATCCTCTAGTAATAAAGCCTGAAACATGCCTAGAAGGTTCATCTACTTTCTTTTATACTTCAACAAACGTAAAGGATCCGCTCTCGTGAGATTCAGTCATTGCCCTTGCAGTATCTCCACGAGGTCCACAGCAGAAAGGTTAGGATAAGATCCACAGTGACTTTAAAACGTTCATCATGGGCGTCGCAAGACGTTTTGTAGGGGGGGGGGGGTCAAGCCATTGATAAAGCTTCAATAGTAGAAATAATATCAACAATTATTATTTCATGGTTATACAGTAATAAGTAATATAATCTAATAAAAATAAACCGCTTTGTGTTCAAATTATTATTATTGTTGTTGTTATATCATTAGGGAGAATTTCTACTCGACCCACCAGATGAGTAAATATCCAGCACAACTAAGCGTTTTTCATTATTTTTTACATTTCGTAAGTTAATGTAATGCATGGTTCTTCTTTTGTGTTATTAACTTTTGCATACCTCGTTCAGAAAAATTTTGCAAAAGTTAAGGCGGAAATTCTAGTCATAAATTTTATGATTTTGACCTCTCACATAAAACTCCAATTATTTGAATCTTGAAAACTGCACAACCATTTATTCTTTGGATTAAATGCTACAATATGGACGTCGTCGCCTTGTAATCAAGGGGTCCCGGGTTCGATACCCGGTGGAGGCACAAGTGGTTCGGATCCCACTTTAAACTGTAGGTCCAGTCCCGATTAGCCTTACTGTGCATAAAGTGGACTTAAAACAACAAATCAATCAATCAATCAATCAAGCTACAATATGGAAAACATAACCTGGTTTCTGTATTTTACACTGGATTTTTTTCGATCTAGTATTGGTTATTCTGTTCGAAAACTAACTAACTGAACTTTATTTATGTTATTAACAATGAAAGTAACATACTTTCTACCTTTTGGGTAACTGTAAATAAATTAAGTCTATTTCCAGGAGTGGAGGGGTTGACGGACAGGTTCGACCCTCTCTCCCGACGCCCATGTTCATCATCAATATCTTTACAAATTTAAAGGTCATGAAATTTCATTCTCTGGGAAAATGATTTTGTAGTTTGCAAGTCAATTTGAACATCAGTACAGTAATGGTGTTGAGTAAATATTGTTCAATTGATAATCTCAAGTAGACAACTATGATCCTTTATCTTATGATTTTATTTTTCCACACTTGTATAGACTTGGCTACTATGTTGTCCATTCGTGTGAATCAGCAGTTTAATTTTCTGCGAGGCCGAGCATAATTGGAATTTGCAATTAAAAGTGAAATGTATTTGAAAAACAAAGATTGCCTTCATAGATTGTCAGGATTGGAAAGAATGGCTCCCGTCTCTTCCTTTTCCGGTCAAATCAACAGGATATACAGACCTTTGCGAATGTTGGAGAGAGCAGGGGATTTAGCTCCAATTAAATAATTGTTTTGTACCCAAATTGGCTGTGGTGTATCCATTACGTTCAATTTCTTCGGGACGGCATGGCTTCGAGTCCGCCTGGGTTCGGTCTTACATTAAGCATTAAGATTCAATTGAGTTTATATTCGCATATAAGTCGAATTGTATCAACGAAACGCAGCCTACGCCTTGGAGGTTTAATCCTCCGCAGAAGTGCAAAGAATAAATAAATAAATAACTCAAACTTCGGCTACAAACACTTGATATATAGATTGACAGTTTAAACATTCACTGAATTGCTTAATTCATCAGCAAAAGTGAGTTATCATTCTTTGCTTTAGGCGAGTTGAAAATGGCTTTATTACCGTGATAATGTTCACCTAATTTAGATATTACTTAACTATAAATAACGTGCAGGCACCAGAACAAATTACAGGTCTTCTTACTCGTATACCGTGCATTTAATAATGCCCTTGAACTCACTGCGTATGACGTCACGATGCCTTCAGTACGCGAAATTTTATGCTACAAAATTTTGTCAATTAGCTCAGCGTTAATTAAAATAATGACATTAAACATCCATTGAAAGGTTACTGGACGCAAAGATCCCGTCTCTATCAGGAGTTCTATTTACACCATATCCTTAGTTACATAATCATATTTACAATTGGGCCTCACCGATGGCGCAGTGGTAGCGTCGTTGCCTTGTAATCAAGCGGTCCCGGGTTCGATACCCGGAGGAGGCACATAGTGGCTCGGATCCCACTTTAAACTGTAGGTTCAGTCCCGATTAGCCTTACTGTGCACAAAGTGGACTTAAAACCCCAAAGCAAACATTTACAATTAATGTGTGACACGATTTGCATTTTGTATTTTTTGCTAATTTATTTAGCGTCGCTTTTCTGACAGTTTTGGCTGATTGCGACGATGGGATGAGTGATTAGATGAAAGAACATCCATTCCAAGACCGGGACTCGAACCCTGAAACTTCGATGGCGAGATCGAAAGTCGACCACTCGGCGGCTCAATGGATGAGGAATGGAAAAGTAAATAAAATTGCATTTTGCAGAAGTTTGTAATCACCTACAGCATTGATTTGCAATACGAAAAGTACTACGCTTAAATAAACACAATGAAAAAGCCATTTTGGTCAGGTTTGATTTATCTATTTGCTACACTAAATCTTCATATAAGTTCTAATACTTTCATGAACAGTTGAAAGTTACAAGTAGGTAAAAGAAAAGCTAAAACTAGCCCCTGTTCATTTTCCTATGCCATGTGGGCACAGAGAGGGTTTAGATGTACGATCCTACACATTCTCAATCTGCAAGTAGGCATATTTTAATATTTATAGTAGTTTTTACAAATTATCGCCCCATATAATCTATATTTTTTCCATATGGAACTTCTGGTATTACTTATATTTTTTTCTAAAAAGACTTGAGAATACATGATTTATTGATTGGTTTGGTTTATTTTACTTCGCTTTTCTGCCACTTTTGGCTAATCGCTAAGATGAGTGATGATATGATGAAATTGATGGAGGGACACTCACAAAGAACACCCATAGTCAGGCCGGGATTCGTTCAAGTACGCGACCCCTGGCATCGTAGCGCGTTGTGCTAACCACTCCGCCACGCAGGTCAACGAGAATATAGATTACATACTATATACAGTACTTCTTCTTTCTAAGAAGAAATGTTCCGGTGTTCTTCAACTTGAAATAGGAAAACGTGTCTACTTGTCCTCCTACCTTTCGACCTTTTCTCAGTTTTAGTTCCTATTTATTCGTGTTTACTTCCTCTCTTCTTGATCTTTTGTTTTTCTATGTTTTCCCTCCCATTCTCTGTCGTTTTTTCTATATTTTTTCTCTCCATTGGTCTTTGCTCTTTCCTTCCTGCCAATTTTCTTTTAAATTTCTCTTTTCATTTTCTCACTCTTATCTCATTCTTTTCTTCCCATCTTCCCTCTGGTTTATCTATTTATTTTTCTCTCGCTTCTCTTTCTTCTCTCTGTGCCTTCTTTATCTTCCAATCTCTCATACATACTCTGCCGGTTCTTGCTTTGATATATATATACTCGTATATGTATGTGTGTGTGTGTGTGTGTGTGTGAGAGAGAGAGAGAGAGAGAGGGGGGGGAGGGAAAGAATGAGTTTTAATTTATCTTCTTTGCGTTTCTTTTCTGCCATTGCATTCTAATTGTGAAGTTCAGGATGAATGATGATTAGATGAAATTGATGAATAGACACCAAGCACACTTACGCCCAGGCCGGAGCTCGGTCCCGGTACTTTCGATGGTAAGATCGAGAGTTGGCCATTCTACACGTTCGGCCACCGAGGTGGCCTCAAATAAAGTACACCACTGCATTTGAATCTCCAGTATCTATGCATGGCTGACACAGGTAAACTACACAGTAACTAGACCGCCTGCCAATAAATTGTGTTAAGTCATCATTGTTGCTGTTCATGTCAAGAGTTGTCGTGAAGCAGAAAATTTGAATTTTCCGTACATTCTCAAGTGGCACAACTGCTACGTGATTTGAATGAACTCATGTTCTCACAGGAAAGCTGCTACACACGCATGATGCGTACCAAATGCACGGTGACCATTATTACACACGAGATAATTTGGACGTGAGGATATGCCGTCTGTGTTCTTTTCATGATAGAGCTCCCTGCAACCTATCTTGCAGTTATGTGTGTAGCTAATATGGAAGATGAAGAAACAGTCCTGATAAAACTGAACAACTTGTTTAATGTCATGAATTTGTATCATACGATGTAGTTCATTTATAGAATAATCATTATGCAACTTTAATTTTGCCAATTCATTTATATTTTGTGAATAGGCGTTTGTGAAAATGCTTCAAAGCATTTGGCATATAACGATTTAAACCAAATACATTTGAAATAACACATACAAGAAAAACTATTTTGGACTACCTGCTCTTAAAAAACATGGGATAAAAATTAGCGTAAATAGTTTGGTTGAGCCACCTTGGTTAAATGGTTATATGTAACACCCCACAAAGCTAGATCTGTGTTTGAATAACGCATGAGGCATGGCTGATTACTCGCATTTTATCTCCTGATAATTCATCTATTCCTGGTGATTCTCCTATGACAGTATAGTCAAGAAGTCTGGATAGGGTACATTTCATGAATTCTTATCACACTTTAAATTCTAGTATATTCCCAGTTAGCCTATCTTTGCATATGCTTGACTCGAATCAAATTCGCACGTCATCCATTATAACCCCACCTTTTTCCATTATAAAGTATCTCTGTCGACCCTTTTGTCTAGGAGAATGAATAATCAATATCAATTGAGTTTCCGATAAGTCAATCTATCCATTTCAATACTGGCATTTTTGTGCCTATAGAGTAACTTTGTATCTTTAACTTAAAATAACCAGCTTTAGTTGTACGATAATAATAATAACCCATGCCGTGACAGCCCCCGAAGGGCCGTGTCCTATCTTCCGTCCCTACTGCCAGCCTCCCTCCACAATCATACCTAGAGGTGTGTAGATCTTCAACCGGTAATGGGGTGACGTGGGGCCAGCAGATCGAACACTCAGTCGTTATAGAAGATATTCGAGACCGGGTTGCGCTACTCACTCGTAACTCCCCAATATCCTCACGATGGTGGGTTGCCATCGTTCCTATACACAGGCCGAAAACCATGGAGGTAAGAAAGCCGAAAACCCCGAGAGCAAATGACGATAAACTTAAGATAAGTGAGAGCCACAATAAAAAAAACCTAACACTCTAGAACCCGAAGGTTTATGGCTGCCGCAACACAGGCCTTCCATCTGTCACTATCCTGGGTAAGGTCAATCCAATCTTTTCTATTCTTACCGATTTTCTTTAGATCCATCTCAACGTTATCCCTCCATCTTCGTCTTGGCCTTCCTACTGGTCTCTTACCATCAGGTTTCCCAACAAGAATCCTGTAAACTCTTCTTTCCTCTCCCATTCTTGCCGCATGGCCTGTCCACCTAAGTTTTCTTGATTTGATTATACTAATAATATGTGGGAATAATAATACATGAACATACTTATTACACCATACATTCTATTGTTTGATTTTGATTTCTGTTGTTTAGAGTAGCTTTTCTGCTACTTCTGGCTAATAATCGCGAAGATGATATTAAATATGAAATTATAAAAGCTTTGGTGCGAGACTTAATTTTGGCTGTAAAATTACCACATGCAGGTTAATGTATTATTCTGCGTCTGAATAGATTTCTAGACACATTAAAGTATACCCCTTGCCTCAGATGCTCAGTTGCAAAACTTATGTTCACACTTGAAGTACTAGAAAGCATATGGAGATGGTGTATTGTTTCGTAATGTAATTTCTGGGTATGCTATTGTCTGGAAAATTGTTTCTTCATGAGAAGAAGACGGTTTAATTATCATAAACCATAAACAAATACCACGGTTATGTTTTAAGTAGTCCAAACCTTTAAGCCGAACATGTAATGTAGCGGATATGGTATATTAGACATTTAATGCACATCAAGTAACGAGGAAAGGCTTTCAATTCGTGAGACTGAGAGTAATGAAAGTCAGCGAAAGCCGTGATGCAACTCGTTACAGCTCAGAAATTGTAATTGAACACAACAATAAATTGTCGAAGCCAACACATCGTGAACATGGAAATGGTTTATATTGTGGTTTGGTAATCTATGTTTCTGAGAAAACTAGCAATTATCTGGAACACTACAACACCTGGTAAACAACAGAGAAAAGATTGTAAATTGTGCAATGTTGACATTTGAATTTATAGAGTATGGGCTATCATAGAAGAAATTACTGGTCGGGTTTCGTTTGATTCGTCTTCCAAGACACAAAGTGGTGTATCTACACTTCGTCAATTTTCAGAAGCGTGCTTCGAAATTTTGAAGGTTAAATAACAGGCAATCCGTATGTATGCATTATGTAGCGTACAGAAATATCCTCATTATACATTGTATTATTGTATAATGTCCTTCGTGAAATCAATTGTCATGACTGGATGTGTCGTGGTAACGCTAACTCTAACACGCAATTTTCTACAAGCTCTAACTTGTATATTGAATTGTGACGTGTTATACATCAATTTAAAAAGTAAAGAAAACCTTTGAAATTCGAAAAGGGCCATCGAAATTTTGTCTTATTTGAAAAGTTATTATGTAACCTTACAGAGGATAGTTTTATGATATTTTTGACAGAAACGAGAATCAAACTTTTAAAAATGCATTGTGGCGGCCTCCGTAACGGAGTGGTTATCACAGCGCCGACGCCAAGGGTCCCGGGTTCGAATCTCGGTTTGGGCATGGGTGTTCTTTGGAAGTGTCCCTTCATCAGTTTCGTCGTATCATCACTCATCCTTAGCTTCATGATTAGCCAAAAATGGCAGAAATGCAAAGTAAAATAAACCAAATCAACCAAAATGCATTGTAATATCATATTAGAATCAATAGTTACAGGCATGGTTCATATTTTGGGAGGCATTCCCTATATGTGTATTTGTCGTTTTGTGGTGTGTGTGTGTTTTTTTTTTAATTATGTCAGCTTCGTAGTCATGTTATACGAGTATATAATAAATGATACAGAGATCTGCGTTAAATACGTGAAAGGTCAAAATGCAAAGCTTGATATGTCACGGTGACCGTCACGAGAGCTTCAGTTCTTGAGGAAAAATGTAAACAGACTTAAATGTTTATTCCCGTAATTGAATGTCCTTTGTTTTTACTTGCTTTCTTTCCACTCTTATGACATGACATTATGCAAACGACAATTAGTGGTTCGTTAAGAACTGTTACGAGAAACTCTTTCCGAAGTGAAATTATTAGAAGGCCATCTCTGACTCCGAATTATATAGTTTACGTTCTCTTCAAGGAAAAGTTTCGAAAGTGTGAACAATGAATATAGAACGCAAGTGTTTTCCTATTACTACATGAGACAGTGCCGAGACAAGCCTCGAGTTTTGAGGATGTCCTACATTTCAAATATAATGATTTCTTATTCGTCAATGTATTCACCGAATCTAAGAAACTGATTGTAATCAGTTTCCTGACCTTGACTGGTAGCCGACTGGTGTACATTCGGAAGTTCGCTGTTCGAATCCTAGATTAGTAATTATCGCTGAGTTTTCAATTGTATTGTACTGTTACCGACCTCCGTGGCGGAGTGGTTAGCCCAGCGCGCTACAACGCCAGAGCTCCCTGGTTCGAATCCCGGCGTGGGCATGGATGTTCTTGTGTCACTCATACGCGATTAGCCAAAAGTGGTAAAAAAGCGACGCAAATAACAGAAATCAAATCAAATGTATTGTCCTATTTTATTTACACGAGACTAACACCGGTATAGAAACAAAACAAAATGTCCTGACCTTGCCTCAATTCTGTCTTGTCTCCTTTTCACATTTGTAAAGTTTTAGTCCATCAATAACATTTGTCTAGAAAGAGTAAGATAAATTGATGCTAGTGTTGGTAGCACCATTGTCTGGTAATATGAAGATTCAGTTATCGAAAATAACATTTGGAAACATATTGTCTTCGACACCTTGATTCGCTTCCCCATTGGCGTGGTGGCAACGTTGACGCCTTGTAATCAGGAGGTCTTGGGCTCAATTCCTGGTGGAGGCACATTAGTGGTTCGGGTCCCAGTCTCGATTAGCCTATCTGAGCATAAAATGGACTCGAAGCAAACTTTGACAAACATTAAACTTTGTCATCGTCTCGATAAAGCTAGAAAAGGTCAACAAAATAACCAAAATGGGAATACAACTGAATATAAATTGCCTAGCCGCAGAAATTTTAACGAAACTGCCAACTCTAACAGCAGGTATTGTAAGTTCGTGCATCAAAAAATTCGAAGGAAACGTGCATATTTGCCATCATGTTTGTGCCGACCTACGCGACAGAGTGGTTAGCACAGCGCTACGAGGCCAGGGGTCCCGGTTTCGAATCCCGGCCTGGGCATTTCATCATATCATCACTCATCCTCATCTTCGCGATATGCGAAGTAAAATAAATAAAATAAATCAATCAAACCATCATGTTTGCAAGCAAAAGATCGTGCTGTCGTTAATGTCAGTACTCGTTACAGTAGTAGATAATAAATAACTTTAAATAATAAAGCCAATATAGGGTGTAAGGGGTGCCTTTCCGAAGACACCGAAATGTCAACCTCTTTTCCACGTAGTACACCCTGGACTGCATTTTGCAGACTAGTGAGGCTCTGGCGCCTGGACCCACAGCCAGTATAATCCTCGTGTGGAGCTCGTGTTGTATCGGTCCTGTGTGTTTACGATTTTCGGTTCACCCATCTCCATTCAATTGATTGATTGAATTGTTTTTGTTTTTTTACTTCGCTTTTTGTGCCACGTCTGGCTAATTTGCGAAGATGGGGATGAGTGATGATGTGATGAAATTGATGAATGGACACTCACAAACATCCAAGCCCAGGCCGGGATTAGAACCCAGGACCCCTGGCGTCGTAGCGCGATGTGCTAACCACTCCCCACGAGGGCCGGCTCATCACCATTCAAATTTTGACATGAAAGAAATGGCGGTTTCTTTCATTTTTGTTTCCCGCGCCGGCATGTTCCCTTTGGGAATTCGCCACGATAAGTAATGCAAAGAGGTAATCGTGAATTGCAATTAACATATTTATGCATTTATGTACGTATACGTGTATATGACGTGGCGCAATACCAAAAGGAAGACTGCAAAAATGTTTTGAAAGTTTAAGTGCCGCACGAAACAGCAAGAGAGGAAAGAGGAAGTGCATGTCAACTTCGAGGCACTTTTCAATGGATTGACAGATACTGTGGAAAAACACACAACCCTGACTAACGGCATTTTGTAAATCACAATCGTCGGCGCCATTTGAGAATCCGGAGTGCAATATTCATAGTCGAGGGTGCTTCTGCACGCAGCCAATGTGATCAGATACCATCTCACCGCGGACAGCCTACCGTTGGTTTTCTGGAGACGCTGAATTCTTTAACGGTATTGCATGGGAAAGTGTACTGTTAGATATGTTGTAACGAACCAGTGCAGAGTGTGTGGTGGTTGTAGAAATCGCCTTGCTTTCATTTTGGCTCGATGGATACCTTTTGTTGTTGTTGTAGATAGGGTACGCCGACACTGGTGACGGAGTGATTAGCACAGCGCTACGACGCCGGGGGACCCGGATTTGAATCCCGACCTGGGCATGGGTGTTCTTTATGAGTGCCCCTTCATCATATCATCACTCGACGTCGCGATTAACCAAAATCAGAAGAAATGCGACGCTAAATAACAAATCCAATCAAACACAGGCGTAACTTGGTGGGGCAAAGTCCGGAGTTTGATTCTGCCCCCCCCCCCCCCAAATTAACTCCCTAGTTTGATTCTGCTCCCCAAACTTAAGTCCCAATTTTGATTCTGCTCCCCCAAAGTTAAGTCCCAAGTTCGATTTTGCCACCCCAAGTTATGCCCATGCCATTTAACTGCTTGAAGAAGATTGGTCAAAAGTACTTTTTTGTACATGCTATTAGTGAAAACTAATGGTTGTGAAGGAGTACTACTACATAAGTACGTACAAAGGTCTCCGCAATGGGTATCGCTACCGCTGTCGCCTTGTAATCAAGGGGTTCCGGGGTCCAATCCCCGGTGGAGGCACATTTAGATTGTTCGGATTCCAATTTAAACTATAGGTCCAGACCCGATTAGCCTATCTGAGTATAAAGTGGGATTTAAACAAATTCTGCATAAGTCAGAAGTCTCCTCCAATTATTATTCTGTATGTCTTCCTCTTTCCCTGGACTTAATATAAATTTAACATGTCCTCTTCAGCGACTCTATAACACATTTAAAACAGAAAGCAAGTAAAATTTTACAATGTCTCTTTCTCAGATGTTAGAGAAGCTGTTCAGTACTGAAGGCTACATCATGGACCGAAAAAGCTTGCGTCAGGCTCAGATACGGTTCCATTACCTTCTCCTCAGACCTGCCAGTGACAAATTGTTGGTAACGTTTTAAACTTGAGGAAGAATGCTCGCTGCCCTTGACCCTGTCTGACCGCTCGAAAGATGCTCAATCACGAAGAAAATACCGTATGTCCACTGTCCGGGATTTGTCCATAGCCAGCAAAAGAATTTTGACCGTTGCAGCCACTCTTTTATTCTAAAATACATATTTTGTTGGTGTGTCATTTCTAAGCTTTCATGCTCGTTTATTTTTTAATTTAAATGATGATGTGTTGTGAAATAATTTTAAATATATTTATTGTACATTTGCTGCACTTAACATTGAGCGATAGAAAGCTATTTTTATTATCACCATTCACAAAATCAAAGAACAATTTGAAGGAGAAAATATAGCAATCTGTTCCGGAACACGAAACTAATGTATGCAATTATTAAAATTGTGTTAAAAGTGCAGTCTTTATAAAGCTTTATTTTACTCAAAATATTATAGTGCATCAGAAATGAAAAATATTAGACAAATCTCTCGAAAATCACTTAAGTAAAATGTACATGAAGTAGATCGCGATTGTGCTGCCATCTATGAAGCAATTTGTAATAATAGAAATTTTAGTTCGCCTTCTTGTCATGCTTTATTTGGCATGAATGAAAGAATGAATGAAGTTATTTTATGTCGTATATCTGCCACTTTTGGCAAATTACGAAGAACGGTTCTGTTGTTTTATCCACACACCCCTAAAATTTTATTAACACCCCTTAAAATTATTCAGAAAGTCCTAATTCAAGGTTATTTTGACTCTAAATTTACACTCCAATATATGCGAACTTACAACCCCACCCCCCAAGATGGAAAATTATGGATAAAATCCTTTTAGATAAGTCTCCAACAAGAATATGAATGTGAGCGTCGTTAGCCGGTGGAGGGGGGGACTGCAGTTTGCAGACTAATGAAGCTCTGGCGCCTGGTCCTGCAGCCAGGAAAATTCTCTGTGGGACTTGCATTATGTGCTGTCCATTTGTGTTTGTGAATGTCCTTTCATCTCTTCCATCGTATCACAATATCCTCACGATTATCTTCGCGATTAGCCAAAAGTCTCAGCTAAATGACGTAAAATAAATCAAACCAATCCTTCTATCCCTTGTTTATAGTTTGGAGACTACAGACACATTTTAAGAGGGGGTTCAGCAACTCCAAATATGTTGTTGCTCGTTTCAAACCATATGAAAATTCTAGGTTGCATAAAACTTACGTGCAAAGACGAGTTTCTTGATGTCAATCCATCATAGCTGAGCTTTTTCCGTGGCATCTTTCAGTCTCTTCCAGGCTTGATTGATTGATTTGGTTAATCTTACTTTTCTGCCACTTTTGGCTAATCGCGAAGATGAGGAGAAGTGATGATATGATGAAATTGATGAAGGAACACTCACAAAGAACACCCATGCTCAGGACGGGATTCGAACCCGGCACCCCCCCCCCCCCACGTCGTAGCGCCATGTACTAACCACTCCGTCACGGAGGTCGGCTCTCTTCCAGACGAATGCTACTTCAGAATCTATAACGAGGAACATTACAGTTTCTACACTTCTTGTCACTTTCCGCGGCCTCTCTCCACCCCAATGGCGGTTATCCCATTAAATCAACCACTGAACTTTAGTCAAAACACGTTTTTTAATGTTATATTTGGCTATTGACTTATCCACACGCCCCCAACACACCCTAAAATTTTTAACAAAGGCCCGCCCAATGTATGGTAATTTTGCCTCTTACATCCCCAGATGAAAAATTCTGGACAAGCCCCCCTGTTTTTGGCGATATCGAATGTGATTGTCCCAGAAAATATTCCCACACACCCCTCTGCCCACCCACTCATTTTTTCTGGCATAATTATTGCCAGTATACCATAATGAAAAACTAAATATGCTGACCAAGGCAGTAATTTATTTTATTAAAAAACATAAACTAACGTAACGTTTCAACCTTCTAGCAAGGTCTTCTTCAGACTCTGTATCAAGTACAAAAGTCTGAAGAAGACCTTGCTAGAAGGTTGAAACGTTACGTTAGTTTATGTTTTTTAATAAAATAAATTACTGCCTTGGTCAGCATATTTAGTTTTTCATAATCATGGAAACAAGGCTTAATGGAGTTATAGTATACCATAAGTATGAAAAATACGCAAATTATATGTGAATGAGTATATAGGCTACTCTGTGTAGATATTATTGACATTTACTGTTATTACTTTATCGGATGATTTCCATAATTCAAGAGAGATTTAGATTTAAGTTAGCATCTGCAGTACTGGGGGTGATGTGAAGAGCACCACACTCAGTTAGCTTTACATAATTTTTTCCCCGTCTGTTCATTATTATTTTATTAATAACAATGGAAGTTTAATTTTACAGTACTACCCACAGACCAAGGTGGCTAAATTACACACTCACATAAAAATATAATAGTAATACCCAGTGGGGTTTTTCTTTCTGGGAAGAAAGGTTCCGATATTCTTCAACTTTTGTTGTTGTGTTCACCATAAAAACTTATTAGCATCCGCAGGGAGGGTTCACCCTCTTGAAATAAAGAAAATGGGCTATTTCTCCTTACTCCCTCCCTTTTATTCGTAACTCCTCTACATCTTTCTTTCCTTGTATCGTTATTGGTTCGTGTTTACTTCCTCTCTTCTTAACCATTTCTTCTTCTATGTTTTCCCTCCCTTTTTATTCTTTCTCTCTATAGATCTTCTGATCTTCCTTCTCTCTCTCTTTTTCTGCCTGCCTTTCTTTCTCTCTCTCTGTTCGTTCCTGTTTATCTTCGAAATTTCTTTTCTTCCTCTCTCGCTTTCCTATTTTCTTTCTCCCTCTGTCTCTCTAGAATCATTATTTCTTTATCTTCTCTGTCTCTCTCTTTACTCTCTATACTTTCATTTTCTCTCTCTCGTTCTGGTTCCTCCATTTCCTTTTCTCTTTCGCTTATCTTTCACTCCCTGCGTGCGCGATTGTGTTGTCTCGTTTCTTCATTCCTCTTTATCTGTCTCTCACTTATGTTTCCTTTTCTATATCTTTCGCACAGCGCGCTACGACGCCAGGGGTCCCAGGTTCGAAACCCGGCCTGGGCATGGGTGTTCTTTGTTAAGTGTCCATTCATGAATTTCGGACCTCCCCGACGGCGTAGTGGTAACGTCGTCACCTTGTAATCAAGGGGTCCTGGGTTCGATACCCGGTGGAGGCACATAGTGGTTCGGATCCCACCTTAAACTGTAGGTCCAGTCCCGATTAGCATTTCTCTGCTTAAAGTGGATTTAAAGCAACAATTCAATTTTTTAAAAAAAATCATTCATATCAACACTCATCCTCATCTTCGCGATTTGTCAAAAGTGGCAGAAAAGCGAAGTAAAATAAACGAAATGAATCAACAAATCGAACATCAGCTCCCCCATAAACATTTTAATTACAGTCACGCACCCCTCTTTTCACATATCGCATTCGTTTGACCTTAAATCTTCGAGAAAGTTCGAGTTCTACCACTATCAGCAACTGGCAGCCTTCGAAAGGACGTTACCCAAGGCTCAACAATGAAGATGTCATCATTCCCCAAGGACATTCTCAGATATTCCCAATCATAAGGCCGGACGGTGGGAAGAAAATCGTTCCGTTCTGTTGACGGCGAAATCGGGCGAGCGACCGTGACTTGCCATTTATGCACGCACGAGGAACGATATTTTCTTGCAGGGTGGTTACCCGGCGCCATTTTAAACTCAAGCTAAACGGTCACTGATGAATGAACCGCGATTGCGCGTCGTTTTAAACTCAAGCCTAATCAGATTATCCTGGCTTTGGATTCAGGGACCACTACCTCGTTGGCGTGCAAGAAGTAGTTGCCGGTGTGTACCACGGGCAAGGACTACAGGGAGTACAGTGCGAACTCCACGAAAAACTTTGGAAATCACGCATGAAACATTCCGATCTACTGTTAATAAGCTTTTGTGGAGCTCGAACTGTGCCTGACAACTTGAAACTCATTTCCCTCACAATGTACGTTTGTTGAGTTCGCCCTTCGTATCCGCAACGCCTCAGTTAAATAATGAAAATATACTTGTTGTTTAATCGTAAATATTTATTTCCGCTGAACTTATTGGAAGGCAAGGATTATATTGGGATCATACGACTTTGAATGACAGTACCAAAGAATATTCAATTCTTTATCTATTTGACATTAATTTCCTTGCCACGGCTGATTTTTTTTTTTTTTTTTTTTTTTTTTTGCCGACCTTACCTATACCTAAGCTAGATAATGAAGACGTTCTCTTACATCATTATCCTTATACAGTCTTTTAACCTGTCCATGTAATAAAATATATTAATTTGATTTGAATACATTTAATTATTTTAAACATTATTGTTGTTGTTATTATTATTATTTTGAGACACTTTGTTTGGAAACCCTCCATGAAATATATTTCAAGATATGTGCCTGACTACGGGGAAGTGAGGTTGACTGTAGGGTGCCTTAGTAAGGTCACCCCATGGCATAGTGGTAACACAGGCAAATTCACAAATTATAATCAAGGAATCCCAGGTTTGGTCCCCAGCGAAGGGCATTGCACAGTGTTACATGTTAAACTGCAGGTCCAGATATGATTAGCTGTCTTAACTTCCATGCTTGCCTTATGGCTTGGTCACTATTATGGGTGCAGAAAATATTGTGTTGAAAGTTCTAACTTTTATGAATTGAAGCATAGTTCCTCATAATATCATCAATATTTCCATGAACAACATGAGGAGACCATTTCTCCCATAGTTTCTGGATTTACCACATTTAAACACAACTAGTTGGACAATAATTGCATTAGTGTATTCGAGTAGACAAACTTTGTTTTCCAATAATCACTCTTATGATTTATACCTTTGTGTTTATAGAAAGAGAGATATTTTATTCTTTAATCTTTGGGGTTTAAAGAATAAAATATATTTATGCAAAGAGAAACTTTATATATTGAACACCATTTATTGATTTGGTTCGTTTTACTTTGAATTTCTTCCACTTTTGGCTAATTGTGAAGATGAGGATGACGGATGATTTGATTAAATTGATGAAGGGATACTCACAAAGAATGTCCAGGCTGGGATTGAAACCCGGGACCCCTGGCATTGTAGCATGCTGTGCTAACCATTCTGCCATGGGGGCAGCACATATTGAACAATAATAAACAATTGGTTGGTTGGTTGATTTGGTGTTTTAAGTCCACTTTGTGCACAGTAAGGCTAATCGGGACTGTACCTACAGTTTAAAGTGGGATCTGAACCACTATGTGCCTCCACCGGGTATCAAACCTGGGAATAATAAACAATTAGATGTGATTAGAAACAATTAAATTATTAGATGTAAACTACAATAAACAACACCTAAAATTATACAAAAAGTTTCTCTTGTGGAAACTATTTTGAACTAGTTCAGGTTAGCTGTATGCTTCATAACCATTGCACTATCTATGCATATAATAATAATAACCCATGGTGCGACAGCCCTTGAAGTTCGAAGACCTTGGCCTAATCTTCCAACTGCCAGTCTCCCTCCCACAATCCTACCAAGAAGAGTGGAGATCTTCAACCGGTAATGGGGTGACATGTGGTCTGCATTTTGAACCCCCAGCCGTTATAGGAGATATCTGCGACCGGGTTACACTACTCACTCGTAGGTCCCCAATTTCCTCATGATAGGTGGGTTGCCACCGGCCCTATACACAGGTCGAGAACCCAGACATTGAACCCATGCCATCCTGCAGTCAGAGTCCAAAGCACAATACCTTAGATCGTACGGCCACGGAGGAGGACACTACCTATGCATATGGATTCTGTAACTTTGTCTAGAACATTCATATGTGAAAGATAAAGTGCTGTGTAACTTGACATCAAGCACCAGTGCAACATAGTAGATGTTAATAAATTTTGAGTGAAATGTTGGATAGTGGAAGTTTCAGATTTCATTTTGAAATTCTTGAAATAATTGGTAATTTCATACAAAAGTTACCAGACACCCAGTGCTGTTCATTTCAGACACCAGCCAGGTAACTAATAAGATGTCAGACCTCAATTCGCTATTATCACAGCATTTACTATTCGGAGCAGGCTTTCCACTAAGTTCTGGTATATTGCTGGTGGATTTTTTTGCATTCGTCCTGTAACCTCGTGAATAGTTCATGGGTGGTTTTCAATCAAGTGGGTCTGGCATGCAACCGATGCTCCAGTTCATCCCAAAGATGTTCTATAGGGTTCAAATCGGGGATTTGAGCAGGCCAGCTATGCACATCCACCCGATTGTCCTCAAACCATGATGCAATGCACCCTGCTTTATGGACAAGGGCATTGTATGGGCAGCATGCTATTGTCTAAATTGTCCTCATAAACACCACTGTTGATGTTGCCATTGACCAAAACTAATGGCCTGAGCCCAAACCGGGATAAACAGACCCAGACCATGACACTACCTCCATGTTCACTTGAGTGTCCGGTGACTTTTTGCTATATAGTGTATGTGAAAATATGTGTGAAACAATGGAGTATTGAATAACCTTCATTAATATATGTCTCTGAATTTGTATCTATTGCATACATGTTAAGAAACAACATAAAATAGAAAAATTTCCTTCTAATTAATTTAATTTAATAATTTAATCATTTCCTTGCAGAAATAGAAGATGGATAAGAAGTCTCGAGCCATGAATGATCTCAGGACACCTATGGCATGGCAGCACAGAAATCATAATTACCATCAACAGCATCAGAGCTTTTCTGACAGATTTAACCATGGTAAGAATTGTTGGAAATGTTTTAGATTTTTTAACAAAGTACAGAGGATTTTTGGTGAAAACCTCTTGTTTCCATTTGAAATGTTACTTTCTATTTACAATGCTAGGTGACAAATCTATCAAATTCACTTGAATAGAAGTACAGTGGAATCTTGATAATTCAAACCTCAACATCTAGAATTCCTTGATAAGTCGAATGTTTTGTAATCCCCTTGAATTGTCCATAACATTCAATATTAATTTTACCTCAACAACTCTAATAAAACCTTGATGAGACGAATTTTTGTACAGTTTATTGGATGCCGTTCAAGCTCAATAACTCGAAGGTAGACTATGAAAAACCTCTGAATCGAAGTTAAATTCTAATCACCTCTATAACTCAAAGTTTTAGTCACACGGACCTCAATAAGTCGAAGTGTAGGGTGTGTACGTACAATGTCAGGTGATCAACAATCGTGTCGGGATTTGAACTCCCCCACCCTGCCATGTATGTAACCATCATTGTTAATGTGCTTAGTGTGTGTGCCGACATTCAGAAGAGTCAGTAAACTTTAGACCTCTAGAACTCTAAGTCTGCGAGTTTGGTCCTCAATAACTTGAACCTTGATTTTTTTTTTTTTCCCTCAAGTTCGAGTTATCTAAGTTCCACTGTATTTCATTTTTCAAAGCAAAAAGGAACAAATTTTTAGCTGCACTCACATGGTTGTATCTAAAAAAAGAATTTATGGAAAGTACAAGTTTGCTACAGTCTGTGCATGTATTTGATGTGTGATGACAGAAGGCGGTGTATGTAAGAAATGAAGGGCTCATGGGTAAAACATGGCAAGTGACATTTTGGTCATTATTAAATTATAAAGTAAAAAGAGCCATTATTTAATTTTAGCATGTAATTGCCATGACACACATTGAACGTTTCTAAAATTGGTAAGCACAGCACGAAAACAATTTATCTACAGTATAGCTTGTAATAACCTCTCTGCTTAATAAACTCAATAATGACCAAAATGTTACCATGTTTTACCCTTGACCCCTTCAAACGATTATTGAATAACTCATTGTAACACACAAAACTGAGCTGACCTAAGTTACCTTTGACAATTGTACAAACTATGAATTTTAGCCACAAATATTATTTGAAATTGTACATACCTTTAAATATATCAATATTGTTTAGTTTCTTTGCGACTTACTTTTTAAAGAAAATTGTGATTTCAAGTTTTAGCCTTACATAACTGTAACTTCTTTAATTAAATTATTTATAGTGCTACAGTATTTCAAATTTTAATGCAACAAATTATTTTTTAATGATATGAACATTATCGGCAGTTCATTGTGTAAAAAGTGCCTCTCTCTTGATCTATTATTTCTTTGATTTCACACCAGAATTTTTATTTATTAAAGGTCCAGAAATTGCAGAAGAATACCCATATGTTAGTGATGATCCTGGGCCACGAGAAGCATATGAAGGACGAAGTCAAAGTCGGCATCGTCCAAGATCACCAAGTACAGACACAAGTGTATCAGAATCTGTGACAGATACAAATTCACAACTCAAGTATGATGGCACCATGTAAGTACTTGGAACATAAAAAATATATTACTTGCATGTATATTAAGATGTAAAGCTTTATTAGCAGTGCTCAAAATGAGGGAGGATGCATGGGGATGGTATCCCTCCAGCTAGCAACATTTTCGCAAAACATCCCTCCAGTTGTCACATTACCATGTTAAACTATAGAAGCATCCCCCCCCCCCCAGCCTCAATCAAGCATCTTCCCAGATAACATTTTTCAATTCAGGTGCCATTTATTAGTAGTTTTCATGATACTTACAAATAACATATCAGTAAAAAAATCTGACACCAGTACAGATAGAAAGTGTCATAAAATGACCATATTAGTGTGATGTCACACTGCAAGATTAAATCCAAACAAAGTAGTCACATAGTTTTAGCATTGAATTTTGCATCGAAAGACTGTGACAGCAGTTATGAAACAAAATTGTGATAAATGTGGTAGATCAATATAAAGATGAGATTTCAGAGAATACGTCAATGTATTCCACATACCTTACACAGGAAAATGAAAAGAATTTAAATGAATTAGGAAATAGAGTAAAATGAATGGTCCTACCAGGTTTTGATCCGAAACCATCCAGAATTCATTTCGGCAAAGGTGAGCTCAGTCTGGCTTGGTTGAGCTTCGGCTGTGTTTGGAAACAGAATGGCTCGATTTTCTTTTAAAATGCATGATTTTCTTACTCCAGTTATTATTTACCTTGTATATAATGTATAATATATTGACATATTCTCCAAAATATCTTCTTTACATGGATGTAAGATACGCATCATAATTTTGTTTCAGAACTGCTGTCACAATACTTAAAGCTACCCCTTCCGGTGTAAAAATTCAATGCTTTTGAATAGGCTAAAACCATGAGACTACTTTGTTTGGACTCAAATTGTGCTCAGTTGTCTGCTGTGACGTCACCACTAATATGGTCCATTGCAGTTACCTAATTCGATTTTGCTTTAGTTTAATGACTGCAGGTCCTACGTGCATGCAAGAGACACTCTTTTCCAGAAATTAGAAGAAGTGGGTGAAGAGATTTGCAAGTAAAATTGGCAGAATGAATAGAATAGCTCTGGTATTGAATATGAATCCAAAAATTAATATACTTAGTGACAAACTTCCTTTTAATGTGGAAACTGAAAGCTTTGAGGGTGCAATACAAACACATTTATTTAACATTAACATAAAGTAACATTCTTACTTTTTGGACTTTCAACCACTGTGTTAATTTTTAAAATACCAACGTTTTTGCCTCCGTCTTCAGGGTAGTGTGTAGTCTGTTAAATCATATGGTGTCTATGTTTACAGATCCATCACCAACCCAGCTTTGGCTAGTCAGCATACAAACGAGGATCAGTGTAGCACATGCACTGGGAGAACTGTATGTCCACAACCATTCAGGGTCTGACAGTAGCACATAAGCAACACTGAAGCAGTTCTTTTCATTTTTGGGGGGGTTGATATCCTACAGCATCAATCCTTTGACAAGGTGGAGCCTGGGCCACCACAACATAATCCTCCCTGGCAACCTACATACAAAAATAGGTCTTGAAGTGGCCACCTGACAAAGTGGAGCCTGGGCCACTGATAACCCTCGCTGGCAACTTCATGTACATAGAGGTCATTGTGACCGACAGACGAGGGTGGAGCCTTAGCCACAGAGAATAATTCTCCAGGGAAACCATTTATATACACCATATGATTTAACAGACTACACGCTACCCTGAGACGGTGGCAGATTCAGCCTCCGAAACGTTGGTATTTTAAAAATTAACACAGTAGTTAAAAGTCCAAAAAGTAAGAATGAATAAATCACCACTGATCAGCTACAAAGAAGAATAAAGTAACATCTAGATGCATAACATGGCATAAAAGGATTTTTATAACAATTTACTGTTGTTTGAAGAAAATGTGCATCTTTTAGATATAAATAATTACTGTCTTGTGGTACAATAAAAAAGATACTCACATTTCAGCACTTAAAACAAAGTTTGGTAATCCATTGTTTTGGTACCAGAAAATAAAGCATGTTTTTATTTGAATTTTGCATTACAATTAATGTCATGTAAGCCTAATGAAATTTATTTAACAACATGAGCCACTCACTTAATGAAAATTGCAAGTCAACAATTAATTCCATATTTTGATTAAAATAACTAAATATAGATTACCTATAAACCCTTTTTTGGCACATACAAATCAATACCTGCCTATTAGTGTACAATGACTAGCTAAGTAAGGTTGTGTAGAAGAATAAAATCCATTGGCCTCCATGTTGTAATACCAGAGGTCCCAGGGTCGAATCCTGGTTGCCAACCTCTGTGGAAGAGTGGTTAGCACAGCGGTCATGGTTTCGAATCCTGGCCTGGGAATTCTTTGCTAGTGTCCAATCAAATCCTGGTCAAGGTGTGGATAGTTTCATTGTATTTGTCTCATCCATTTCATCTCTCTATAATTCGTTCTCATCATTGTGATTAACCCCACAGATAGAAAAGTAACATAAATTAACCAAAATAGCACTTTCAATTTGATTTTTAATTTGTTACTTACTGTCTCTTTTCTGCCACTTTTTGGGGTGGCCCTTTGCAGACACCCAAATGCCAACCCCCCATCTATGACGTAGTTCACCCTGGACTGCACATTGCAGACTAGTGAGGCTCTGTCGTCTGAACCCATGGCAGTAAAATCCTCCATGGGTCTCGTGTTGTGATTTTATGATTGTACTTTCATCCATCTCATCGTATTACCATTCATCCTCATCTTTGCGGTAGCCAAAAGTGGCAGAAAAGCAAAGAAAAATAAATCAAATCGAGCAATCTGCTACTTTGGCTCATTGCAATGATGAGAATGAGTGATGATACGATGAAATTGACAAAGGGGCACTCACAAAAAACACCCATGCCCAGGTTGGGATTCGAACATGGGACCCCTGGCATCATAGTATGCTTAGCTAACCACTCTGCCATGGAGGCCGGCACAGAGCCATTTTCAAAATAACATTTATCTAGTGGTGCGCTCGGGATTTTTGAAAGGGTAGGGGGGGACGTATATTTTTTTTAGTAGTCCGTCCACATTTTGCCATTCTTTCTTTTCTTTGAAATTTTCTTTTTTAGGAATATTGGGTCAAAGGGGAGGGGGTTATGATCCCCCACCAAACCCCCTCCCTTGAGCATGCCACTGTATTTATCATATGTCTTTTCAACTTACATGACCTTCATGAAGGTTAAAGAAGAAAAATCTTGGAATGACATAATAACTGTAGTGTGTTAAAAATAGGAGGCTTTTGGAATGTTCAATGTTTTTGTGTTTTGTCCTAGGTATATCTTATAAGTAAGTAGTACAGATCAGCATGTAGTGTTGGACACTACGTAAGTAAGTGAGCCAAATAAAATGCTTGTAACAATTTCTGCATAATTTCTTTTTAGGCAAGTTTGCAATATGAGAGGACCTATGAACACCATGCGTTCTATGCAGTCAGTGCCTATGCTCGCACTACCTACTTGGGATGGTGAGCCATGCCCCGTCCATCACATGGGAATTATATACCCAGAACTCTTGCACCCTCAGCCAAATATACATCTTCTACCTCCACACATCCCTTCAAGGAGAGCTATGTCTTCCTTCGACCTTCGAATTCACTCCCCACCCCCTCCCTTGTATGGATCGCTACCCCCACTCTCACCACAGCCTCTATTAGCTCTACCACCCCCTCCTCCCCCTGCGACAATGGACAGAAAGTCCATGCATGGTTCCATGCTTATGTTACCAATTCCTTTATCTCCTGAACGATCACCGCAACCACCTACCCCAAGTCTTCCATCCCCCATACCTCCCCATTTGCTGCCGCCGATGATGCGTCCACGGCCTCTTGTTCTGCCAGCAGACACCAGTTCTCTACCAGAGCCACTGCCTGTACGGGACCCAAGAAAGACTGGTACATCGGCGACACCTCTTCCAAGCAAAGATAACAACAGTGATTTCACTCGTAGGAAAACTGTTCATTGTTGCAAAGGACATATGATAGTACTGTGGATAATAATTAGCATAATCCTTTTGGGGATAATTTTAGGAGTTGTGCTAAGATTTGTAATCGCCTGACAAATGGAACAATTGACCAATAAGGATATTTTTGCCCTTATGGCAGCTTGCTTTGTCTTGACTACAAACGTGATATTCAACATTTTTACATATTCATCAAATGTAGTGAGTGAGAAAGTTCACATGAAACAGTCTAGTTTTCTTAAGAAAGAAATTTTGCTGGGAAAAGGGAAGCTCATCACAAAGGCATTTTTAGCTAATTAAAATGCCATTGCAACAGCCAAATAATTATGTGTATTTACATTATTTAAAAGAAAAATTTGTATATCCCAATATATTACTATGTAAAAATATCATAATACTCTACAATTATTATCATGTGTATATATTTTTATATAAAAGAATATTGATTATTAAAGAGTTTTAAAATATTAATGCATGTTCTGATTGATAACAATGTAAGAGCCGGCCACCATGGCAGAGTGGTTAGCACATCATGCTTTGATGCCAGGAGTCCTGGGTTCGAATCCTGGCCTGGGCATGGATGTTTGTGAGTGTCCATTCAAAACTTTCATATCATCATCGCTCATCCCCATCTTCGCAAATTAGCCAAAAGTGGCAAAAAGCGAAGTACAATAAAGCAAATTAACAATTTAAGAATTGTAAAAGTAAGAGGTGATTTTATAAAAATAAAAAACCTGGAATATTGCTTGAGGATGACATGTCCAGAAGTGTTATATTGCAGTGCTAGATATTATTTCTCTTTGTCTCAATCCAGTAACACCTGTGAAACTGCTTTTTTAGCATATATTTTTTTTTAAAGGAATGCAGATTCAGTTTCATCTCATGCAAAGAATTTAAATAAATAGCAGATTTTATGGATTTTTCAAGTTTGTCCCTGTGCGAAGAAATTACACAAAATTTTATGAAGAAATCCTTTCTCTACTTTATTTTCTGTACATGGTAAATAATTAGTCTTTAGGAACTTTACCTTCATGAACATTCCATAAGCATACACAAAATAGGATTAATAGGTACTTACAGCCTGGATCTACTTTATTAAATGGTTATCAACATTTCAAAAAACACATGTCTTCTTTCTCAAGGTACACTGAATGGCAGATTGTGTGCCTTGAAGAAAAACGTAGCTTTTGAAACACTAACGGTAAATTTCTCGTATCGGACAAATAGATTTCTTCAAATTTACAGCAGAAATGCAGTTTCTTTATACTTCTGGAAGTTCGGGGAAGTGTTTTCTCACATCATTCATTGAATTTTGCCGGTAAATCATCTATTTTTTGATATAAATGTGTGACCGATGCACGGAAGCTCTTGCATCCATTTACTTCCAGGTGGATGTAGCCTGTGTGTGATGACGTAATCCCAGTCAGTGTTTCCAAACATGTGTTTTTGTAACTGAAGAAGGTACGTTTCTGCAAATGGTTCATGGGGCTATGCGAGAATGGTGTGTGGGGCTACGTATATTTTTTTCGAAACCAATTTTTAACTATTGTAACCTATACGTGACCCTACCTAACCTAACCTTACTGGAAATGGTTCGTGGGGCTATGCGTCAATGGTTTGTGGGGCTACGTAGGTATTTTTGGGTGCAGTGGGGTGGAAACACTGCATGCCGAGTACGGTAGTGAAACTGTGACCGCCATTTTGCGTGTTACCAAAGGCAAAAGGAAACTAAGAAAACTTACTCAATATGTCGCAAATAGAGCTTATTTCCATGAAATAAGTGAAATGCCACCTTCAGCAATGTTTCTCAATGCAGAATCCATACTAAGTATGAATATTCAAATTAAATGAACTAGCAAATTTCAGCCGTTTGTCCGATACGAGAAATTTACCACACTAACTAACAACCATGTAATAATGCAGAACCACACCAAGTACATTTTAATATTTTTTCATGTATCCACATAGTGAAGCAATGCACAAATCTGGCAACTTTTAATTTTACTGACATGCTATTAACAATTGGCTTCCTGGTGAAGACCTCTGAGGTGGTGAAATTTTGAACATAGAAATTTACTGCAAAACTAAGCCAAGTTTTCGAATCATGTTATTCAGCAATAAATTCATAAATTTTTTGTACAATTTAGCATTTCAGTGCAGTATCATATGGACCAAGTTTGAGTACAAATGGTATTGTATATTTGAAATATGAACTAATCAGGTTTGATAACTGAAATTTTGAGATTACTTGACACTAAATTCACTATATTTTAGTGAAAATAATTTTTGACAAAGCTAGCTCGCTCTCACACTTTCTCTCTCTGTGGGTGTGGGTACAGAGTGAGTATGTGAATACAGCAATGATATTTGCTCAGTATGTTCTCCCTCTCTCCCAGCATGCTCCTGTCCCAAACAGTGAAGTTAACTGCCACTATGTAACTTCACCTGTGCGGTCAGCTACACCTCTTGATGATACCTAGATTATCTACACGAGGTAAGAAGAGATAAAGTTTGTACAGGCATGAACAAAAGTCGGATGTAGTCCAGACACAATATAGTGAAGTTAATTTTTAGGTTTGAACATTACTGCGTTAGGACATATCATTTTTTGTTCCATCTATTTTTATCAGTTCAACCTGATCATGATTAACCTGTAAAAAATATAGACATATGAATCCTGAAAACACATAAACAATGGAAGAATAGAATATATTATCTTGCAGCACAATATTAAACAAGAGTAAAGTAAAAGTAGCTATTAAAATTTATGGCAACTGCATTCCTATTAATAAAGAGGTAATAAAAATGTACCTGGATCAGTAAATAAATATGAAATTTGACGTTTCAATCTTTTGACCAAAGATCGTTGATGTAAAAAGCTGGGGATGTTGAGATTCATTTCCAAGGTAAATGTTTACTACTATTTTATCAAAGTAACACTCTCAAGAGTCCTTTACTAGCCACACTCCACCAAACAAGGATACCTCCATGGTATACAATGTGCAAATTTATTGTGATTTGCATAATCTCGCTGTAAGGGTTAGGTGATGGATATAAATTCCACATTTACCTTTTTCTCTTGTTTTATGTATGTCAACTCCTACCCATTTCTGCTCACTACTGTACATGATTTAGTAAAACATGCATTCAGGTAACAGAATAGTGAAACATATTTATTTCTGTAATTTTGGTACCAAAAGCTAACACAATCACTCGTGCCAAATCACTTCATGGCATTTTTAAGTAAACTTGTGAAGTAATGTCATTCATTCTTCCTTCTTCTTGTCATCACCTTTCCCACCTTCACTTGTCTTTGTTTTTCGTTGCTTTTTTGTTTCCATTTCTTCAATTGGAGCTGGCTTCACAAATGGGATTTCTTCTTTGTATGCTACGAAATCAAGAATAAATGCAATAAGCACCATTACATGCAGGATAGAACATTTTAACTGTAGAATGTTTTCACGAGTAATCAAATTGTTTCGTTAAATCAGTTTTCAGTAGTGCTGATGTTAAGTGTGTGTTGAAAATGTTCTTTTCCTTAATGCATATAGCCACGTGACTGCAATGTTTTTTTTTGCCTTTGAAAAAGAATGGCACATGTAGACATTTACTTTACCAAACCATGACATATAAATTATATTTTAAAAAAACAACACAAAAACAGCAGAATTTTGCACTAAATTACAGGCTACTTATACATACAGTCTGTAACAAAATAATTGCGCCACCGCTAAAAATGAGAATATTGAAATATGTTTAAATTACCATTGTAATAATGTGCAAAATAATGGCAAATTACACCTGGGATTGTTCCTTGATTCTTTTTTGTTATTTTGCACTGCTGTCTTTCATTCCACTCTCTGCCAACAGGTGTGTCTGATGTCTGTGTGCAAATGGCTGTCGCCTGTTCCTGACGTGCAGGAAATCATGTGAATAGTGGGTGGAAAATCTGCGTAATGGATTTCACTCTATCGCTAGATTACTAAAGTGTGTCTGAGATGTAGTCTGGACTATTCTCAATTACTAAAGTCCAGTAACTGTGACCATTGTACAGGCATGGAGAAAATCCTAAGTGACACTTCACCATGCAAACAAGGCAAGATTATGGCCCTGAAATCCACTGGTTTTTCATATACCGACATATAAAACAAGGCTCAGGATTAATCTAAAGTAAAATATGAGAGGTATAATTGTCTACATATCACCTAAAACACAGTTTGCGTTCCATTGTGTTAAGTGGTGCTGTTATTTTGTTACATACTGTACATGAGATCAGTAAAAACAGCATCAATTTTACACATAAATGCATGCTGATATGTCTACATCAGCTGATATCAATAGAGATCCGAATAGTCTCTCCTATCCCTACTTAAAATAAACCTAATCCACAAATATATGCATCTCATAAAAACAGATTTTATCTAAAGTTAATAAACGGATATAGAAGCAATCAAGAAATATTAAAATTAACCCCAAAACATTTTTCTCTTTGGTTATTATTATT
The DNA here is from genome assembly GCF_977018435.1 of Lepisma saccharinum. Classification (NCBI taxonomy): domain Eukaryota; kingdom Metazoa; phylum Arthropoda; class Insecta; order Zygentoma; family Lepismatidae; genus Lepisma; species Lepisma saccharinum. Next base: position 206,348,477 of record NC_139230.1, read on the forward strand.
AGTAGTACAAAGAGGTGTTTTTCTCTCTCTTTTAAAAAAATAATAAAGTAAGTAATTAGAAAAGTGGTGTTGACTTATCAGGGAATAATGCAAATAAAACTACAACCAAGTGTAATGCTAGAAAACTGTACTTTTAAACACTGGAGCAAAAGTAGCTATCTATGTTGGCAAGGACAAAACTGAATAGGTGAAGTCAAGTGCAAAGGTAATATTCAACACTTACTTATTGATAACTCAATTTGAATCAGTTTTAACATTCAAGAACTTAGGAGCAATGTGAAGAAGAAAATAAAATCAGGCTTATTTCAGGCAACGCATGTCACTTTTCTGTTCAAAAATTGAAAATATACTCAATGGTAATGCATAATCTCTTCCAATGTTAGAAGAATGAAATTAGGAAGACTTTGATGGACCATGCAACATGCATGAAGGAGAGGGAAAACTATTTTACATGATCTTTGTGGAAGTCTGGCTGTGAGGGAGAATTCACAGTGAAGCAACAGGTGACATGTTTCAATTGAGGATTTCACCAATCGAACACAGGCTCGTGCAGCCTGTCATGTTGCTACGGTGTGAAACGTTATTGTTGATTGACTCGTTCCCAAGTGGAATGTCTCATGTTGGTCTGAAATCTCCCTAAGAGACCTGCGAGAAGGTTAATGTTTGCATGGACAAGAAGGAAATTTGTAAGGACAGTCAACTACTTTGACTTGAATTTGGGATTGAACTACTCCAACTTAGAGAGAGAATGGAAGCCTGTTAGTTGGATATGATCTCAATGACAATAATTCTGTTGTACGAATTCGTTCAATGTATGCAAACACCTACAATATTAATACCTATACCATCTCAGCTTTTGTTTTGGTAGCTCAATGCACTGAAGGTTCAAGGTTTGAGTCCTGGCTTAGACATGAGTGTTCCCTTGTGAGTTTCCTTTCATACAATTATCAATCACATTGTCACAACAGCCTAAACTATAAATACACCTATCATCTCAACTTTCCATTTTGACTCCATTTGGCATTGAGTAGAACAGGTAATACCTAAAGGTTGACAGAAACATGAAATGTGAAATAACACACTTCAATATTCATTTTTCGTATTTTTCAAAGGTGAGAGGTGAATTTTCCTAACATATTCTGCCACGAAATGATGTGGAATGAAGTGCAAAATGTGAAATAAACTCTTAAACATGAAATTTAGAGTTGATTTACCACCACAACACTTTTTGAAGTCTGAATTATCCTGAGAGTTATGCAAGTCACAAAAAATTGATTAATTCTGTTGTAAATACTTGAGAAGCAAAAATGAACTCCTTTACACAGGAATAAACTTAATACTCAGATAACTACATAAATGTGCTATTAGAAGGGAAATTTTTATTTTGTGCAGTTTTTCAAACAAATTGTGAAAAATTTTCACCATTTGTAATGGCCTTGTCAGTGATCACTGACATTTCAGTGAGAGTGATGATGCATTTCTGTTAAACTGTCATTGACAACCATCCTGTGTGTGGAACTCTTGACATGATAGAACGAAAGGGAATAATCTAGAATGCAAGGGAATACGAACATTGAAATGAAAGTAACAATTTGTAAGTTACATGTTTATTAATTTTTCAGTGTTTAATGTGATTAACATTGATAAGTTAATATTGTGTACAAGAGTGTTGGTTTCTCTGAATAGATGAAGGAAAATGTTGAAATGTGTTATTTGTGAAAGTAACATAAATTGTTTTCCTGCATGCATAGAGTTTGTGTAACTTAAGTTGTCGTAGTTCCTTGCCTTACAAAAAAATGCTGAGAAGTCTGATTGAGGGACATTAGCAAACTTAGGACAATTTACACAAGTCATTAGGTGTGTGTCACATTTTTACACAAAAGTCATTAGGTGCATGTCACATTTTAACACCAAAATGCCATTTTATATACATCTTATCATCCCGAAATGTGCCTAGTTTTTGTACCAAAAGCCCAATCTTTTATTCACCATAAATATGTGGCCCTGGTAATACCAAAACTTGCGTGAATTTACTGTGTCAGTTTTGAAGTTCACATTCACCACTACACACATAAAACCTGTCCTATAATATTGGTTATTTTTCGGAACAACAAGTCATTAACTTACCTTCTGGCATATAGGTTTTCAATGCTTCTGGGATCTTGATTCCAGTTTCAGTTTGATTTGCTTCTAGTAAGACACAAACAACTCTGGTAGAGGCACACATTGTAGCATTCAGCATGTGCACATATTCAGTCTGAAAAATAAAATTATTGTATCTTCAGCCAAATCATTATCAGTTTTCAATTGAAAAAACTATCTGCTAGTATAATTTCTTATAACAACAGAGGAAATTGACAACTGCTAGTTTATTACATACTATGGACAGGTCAATATCAAAAATGCTAATTAGGACTATATTTTTAGACTGGATTCTGAACCACTCTGCAATGTCTCCTCCACTACTACCTCTTGATTGCAAGAAAACAGCATTTCTTCTGCATCACTGGATACACACACACTTACATATGAAAGGAAAAAACAAGTTAGTAGCAAGAAGCAATGGCCAATATCTGTGTCTTGGCTGCTACACCATGAAAAATTATTTAGCTAGTTGCAAAATCTGTCATTACAAAATTCATATTTACTATGTGCAAATTACTCACAAGATTAACAATATAAATTCAGTTTTACTTAAGTTTTTTTGTGAGTATAGTTCATTCTTCAATTACGACGTTTCGAGAGATAACTTCTCTCTTCTTCAGGTTATAAGCAATTCATAGGGTCTTAGCTTTGTCAAAATTTCTTTCATAGTCAACAGGATCAAGGATTAGATGAAATGTGAGCGGGGAAAAAATATAGGAAGATCGATTACACATGGACAATTTACGTGCTGAAAAGCCATCGTTACCTAAGTTAAAACCTATTATAAAAACTTATTGGTCCTCCTGTATAAATTTTTAAAAACTGTAAAAACCTTTAAAATTCTAATTCTAATTCTAATTTCTAAATTCAAATTCGCAAGGGAAGCTCATTGCAGACAACTTGACTGTGAAATAGTGAACGGTTTTTAGAATTTTAAAGGTTTTTACAGTTTTTAAAAATTTATGCAGGAGGACCAATAAGTTTTTATAATAGGTTTTAACTTAGGTAACGATGGCTTTTAAGCACGTAAATTGTCAGTGTGTAATTGATCTTTCTATATTTTTTCCCCGCTCACATTTCATCTAATCCTTGATCCTGTTGACTATGGAAGAAATATTTTGACGAAGCTAAGACCCTATGAATTGCTTATAACCTGAAGAAGAGAGAAGTTATCTCTCGAAATGTCGTAATTGAAGAACGAACTATACTCGCAAAAAACGTAAGTAAAACTGAATTTATACTGTCATTACAAACCTCTATAAACTCACAACATGAAATAGGTTAGCTGCAGTTGGCAAAAATGCTAAAATTTGTCACTCCCCCTCAAAAAAGCCTGCTTTTATGCAACTCCAGGGAAAATATATAAAAATAATAAATCTTCAGCCAGTATCTTTCATTAAATATAAACCAATACTTTCTAATACCAACTATTATCAGCTGATATTGATTCTACACCTTAGCCCTAATTTAAATGAAGAAAAAAAGTGCACTCACTTGTGCATTCATCTTCTTTGTTTGTCCATATCTTATATGAAGATTCCTGGACTGATAATCAAGGCAATTGCTGCATGATACCAATTCCCTGAAAGCACCTGCAAAGACAGATATTACATTTTAAAATCCCAAGTAAAAAAATAATACTGAATAGACTAAATAGAAAAAGTGAAAATGATGTTCACAGTCATTAATATCAGTATTAAGTTGTACAGGGCTACAAGTATTCCAATCAATGATTGATCGATTGATTTGCTTTATTTTACTTCGCTTTCTTTGCCACTTTTGGCTAATTTGTGAAGATGTGGATGAGTGATGATGAAATTCATGAATGGACACTCACAAAACATCCATGCCCAGGCTGGGATTTGAACCCAAGACCCCTGGCATCGTAGCACAATGCCATGGGGGCCGGCTCCAATCAATGAGATAATAATTTAAGCAATGAACTATGTTAACAAAGAAAATTTGTCTTGCATAGTAAAATTATTTTACTTGCGTCAAAATATTGTCTTATCAGTGTAACACCATATTGTGCTCCACATTTTATACTTAATTAAACCAGTGGTTCCAAAATTTCTCAGTGGATGGTGGAAGAGGCCATCAAAATTAATGAAAACATCTATTAATAGTTTTGAGAATAAAGTAAATATTATCCCAGTTTTTACGTAAGATTACAGTAGATACAATATGAAACAAGCAAGCAGCCCTATTATATGTACATGAATGCAATTATTATTTTAATTTGGATATTTTACTTAAATTTGTTTCTTTTTTGTAAAATAATTTGTGTTTGGAGCAATACCTAATATAAAAATTTAATGATTTTCACAATATATTTCTCATATTCATTTGGGTAAGGATGTCGAATCGACCCTTCCTATTAGAAATATGTATCATCCATCGTTGGAAAGGGTATGAATCAAGTATTCCAGAAATGTAGTATTAAGTTTGAAGAACCTCAATTATAAATTAAACATAATGAGCCTAATATGTTATTTTAGGCTTGTTGGGTTTAGTTATCTTAGCACAAATAATACATTTACAGTGTATTTATGATAAGAGAACCAAACCTAACAAGACATAACCTAACAACGTAGGCATTCCTCGAGTGATGTCACAATGCAGGGTTGTCCTTACTTTGTGCGATAAGGGAGACAAGTGAAGTCAGGGTCTCCCTTATCACACAACGCTAGGACAACTTTGAACAATAACATCACCAAAAAGAACATATTTCCAAAACAAGTTGAAGAATCGCACACATTCACATGCATATAAATCAAATATCAATAGTTGTTTTGCAGAAAGGAATATAATAGTCATATGATCTTGGCCAACTACATACCAGCCATCAGGAAGGGTGTTACATGCACTTGGGTTGAAATGACCCAGCTGGTTTATAAAGGTTTAACTTTAACTGGGTCATACTTACCCGAGGCTGGAAACCAAGCTTCTACGTCAAACTTCTTGGCTGCAGCATTATTCAAAGCTCCAGAAACAATATTGACTATTCGGTAAGAAATACCGAGAAGTTTACAGAATTCCTCAGCATTGCTTACCATCTCCTCAAACATTTCCCATGATTTATCATCATGTGGTGAAGTGATGCAAAATTGCTCCACCTACAAGACAAGCATGCATTAGGGCATAAAAGTTACACAAAAGAAGTTAATTTATTTCTCATCTTACACAGGTGAAAAATACACCTTCAGCAGTGGAAACTGTCCAAGTTTCTCATACGCTACCAACAGTTTGATTCTCACGCTTACTGGGAGGCTGCAGGATCAGTTTCCAAGATGGCATCACAGCAGGAGAAGGCTTTCTGTGTGCTCCTTTTTGAGGTGCCCAGATCTGTGATTATGGTGCAGCACGAGTTTAGTGCACGGTTTAAAAAGATGCACACCACGAGAATAAGATAACCAGGTGGTAGTGGCAGTTTCTGGAAACTGGATGCTTGTGTAAAGGAAAGAGTCCTGGCCAACTCATGTGACAGATGACAACATTTAAAAAGTGCATGAGGCATTTCAGTGAAGTTCCTCCAAGTCGGTGACTAGAGGGACTTCAAGCAAGGTGTCCTGCCTGAATACCAATTATGACATTTACATTCTACAACTGGGCGGAGCTCCCCCCACCCCCGAATGTTGCTTCTCAATGGTGTTCTTCCACAGCACTGGATCAGACATTCGGTAAAAAAAATCTCTCCTGCTGATTCGCCGGATCTTAGACCATGTGATTTCATTCTTTGGGGGCTCGTTTAAGGCAGTGTTTATGTATCACCATTGCCCATGTCCATCCATAAACTTCATTATAGGATGACGGATGCACTGCAGGCCATGACAGCGGACATGCTACACCCAGTATGGAATGAGTTTGATTACCATGTGGATGTGTGTCATGTTGTAATTAACGCACATGAAACTTGGGACAGTTTCTCTGCTGACAGTGTATGTTGTGCCCGTGTAACATGAGAAATAACTTTTTCATTAACTTTTGAAACCACACCATTCTTTTATGAGACAGCTTGTATTATGGTATGTAATAGTTACCAACCAACAGTGACATGCATATCATCATCAATAAATTCCAATAATTTTTAACAATCTGATATTTCCGTAAATACATAGTAAGCATGGGACAGACTAACACGTTCTGGACAAGCGACAGTTATAGTTGTCCATCATTCCCCATAAAATTTTATTGTGAATGAAAGATGGGCTATAATCAGACCAATTCTCGTGTGCGCATGTATTGGAACTCGTCTTTCAAATTCCAACCACTAGATGTCACTTTTTCTTTATTCCTGCAATATATTGGGATTCGTGTCAAATTAGGTGGTGGTTTTGTTTATTCTCTTGAAAATAGCATTTATAACTCATATGCACATTGCAGAGCATAGCACATACAAGGCCAACCAGAGCTGTGTGAAGATGCCAGTGGGAAGAATGAAGTGGTTCAGTATAAGTAATAGAGTTGCAAAAAAGCAGGCATTCCTGCTTTCTTGAATGGACGTTTTTTTCTGATAAAAAGCTGGCTTTTTTAAAAATAAAAACAGAAATTTTGGCTTTTTACCAATTACAGCTAACCTATTTCACTTGAAGTTACTATTATGAGTTTACAGTAGTGACATATTCTACAACTAGATAAAAAATGTACATGATGTAGCAGCCTAGACATAGATATTGGCCAATTGCAGTGGACACATATTGCATAGTGGTTCAGATACAATTTTAACCCTAGTTTACCAAGGGGAGGGGTGCTTGCAGGCCCATCACATCTATTTTTTAGATATTTCAACTATTTGTAAATAAATTACATTGTTCTCTAGGATGTTCCCAATATTTATGTACTACTTTTGTTCATAAAAACATAACAAATGTAATGCAAATGCACATGGTGGGCTTATCAGGCGTCATCACTGAATGCTTCTCATTCGAGACACTCAAGCCACTGACAGTGTACAATTGGTTGGTAATGGTGGTAATTATTGTATTTAATAAACAACTGCACTTCTACAAACAAGAATGCATTAATAAAAAAATATTATGGATTTGTGAGTTTTAGTGAATGATAAAATATATGAGAGACACTCATGCAATCATTGGTTATTATTTGTTATTAATGATAGTAGTGTTTGTAATTATTATAATTAATAAATAACACACATATATCATCAGCAAAGAAAGCAGTGATTCAATAATAAAATGGTTTCTTGAATTTTCATGATAAAAAAAAAGTGTAGGGCTGCGAGTCCCTTGAAAAAACCCACCAAAAAAACCACTCAAAATGTGTTTTTTTTTTCAGAAAATGTAAATTATTGCTTTAAATAATTGTGAGATTCTAGAATTGTCAACAGTTTGAGAAAACTTGTAAAGTAAAGGCTTAGCCAAGCTTATAATACTCAAAATAATTAATGTGGTACAAGTCACAGTGGGTTTTTTCAGGATATTTTTCTCAAATCATGCTAGAAATAGACTTTTAACAAGAAATAATATGAACATACATCCAAGAAACAAAAAATCAAAAGGGTCTGAAATATTTAGATAAAACATTGAACGAACAAAATTTTGAAATGTGGTAGCAGTTTAGATATCAGTCACTTCCGTATGTGGGCAAGCCACATAGTTTCACCTGTGACGATCAACTTTTACAATAAATTTTTCCATGTATAAAACATTACAAAGGAGAATTGAGTACATTTTATTGAAATGTCATGAAAGTGATATAAAGTTAACTGTGGTATAATTAAATCAAATGATTCATTTCATTTCTCAAAATTTAGTATGTGTGCAAGTGTTCTGTTTTCTTTCCAATGCCTTGCACTGAGACAGTGACTCCTCCAGTTCAGTGCATTGATTGAACTTAATGAGTTGCTTGCCCATGTAGGATAAATGTTAGTTGTGGTTAGGAGCTCTATACCCAAGAAGTCGAGCACACTCATAATCTACCACAATTTCATTTTTTTTACTTAAAAATAGGGGGTATAGGGTACTCAAGTAAATACAATGCATATATATACTTTCACATTTTTACCATTTTTGACATTTTAAAACATTTTTATAGACTACAATTTCGAGCTTTGAGCATCAAACTTTCAGGAGCATTGTGACAATACTTGCACTGTTAATTCACAATAAAATTATTGAAACATAATGCACGATTTAGGAGGAGCATGGGTGGGGTGGATGGGCAAAGAAAGACAAGTCATCTATTTAGTGACAATGATAACATGTTTCTGCAGCTAGAAAACTTGGCAGACTACAATGGTATTGCATGTGAGTGAAATTGAACAATGTGTTTCAAGACGGTGAATGAAAAACTGATTTTACTCATGTTGTATGCACGCTCTATACCATGCTCTCTTTTCCCCCAAAACTGTCTGTCAACAATTTTCGGATTATAAGGAACTAAACTCAGTCATTGTGGATAATCTGTCAAGTCTGCAATTTTGCAGTAAAACTTTTAAAATTATATTTCATAGTTTAGGAGACAAGTGGTGGTAAAATCGCAAACATACATTTTGCCATAAATGTTAAGCTTTAGAGTTGAAATTTTTAGAGTTACAAGATAACTTAAAGGATTGTTGTCACCATGTTTAAAAATGGTGGACGATTTAACATGCCTTGAGAGAGCTTTAAGTTATGCTAATATTTGAGGTTAGATTTTCATAGATTAAGAAAACCAAGTCTCAGCTATGTTAGGACATTACTTGAGCTGACGTTTTTAGTAAAAACTCTGGAATATAGTGTGTGGTTAAGTAATGATGGGGAAAGTCACCAATTTTGACACCACGATACCTGTAGCAAATTTAGAGTTTTTAAGCTGAAATTCATGTTGCAAATAGGTACACCCAGGGAATGATTTTATTTTGCATTTGCATTTGTTGAAAGCATTTCAAGATGGATGAAAAATTGATTTTTCATATTCTGAAGTAGCTCCAAATTCTGATGCCACTTTCAAATTCTGCCTAAACTACATTTTGGAGAAATTATGTGCACTCCCTCCCATTGAAAGATCGACCCTGACATTTGGCAAGTCTTCCGATGACTATGTAAAAATGTCATGTCATGATTCATCACTTACTACACAGAGGAGATATACTATAGTGGAACCACGAGCAAAACAACCTGCGCAGACCCGCGAGTCATGTGCACCGTACCCCCGCTAGTAGGGGAGGGGGAGAGTTGACCATGCTTCCTTATGGCCCGAGGTGGAGGGAAGAAGGGAAAGTTGCGCGGGGACTTCTCGTCCCAAGGTTTTTTTCCTTGTGGTCGATCTATATGTAGAAATTTCAGTGAAAAAATGCAGGCTTAACCAGGACCTAGGTTCAAGTCCTGGTTGAGCCTATATACTTTACTAAAATTTCTACTTAATAATACTGCAGGAAATTTGCCACTTCTATATAATTGTGATTACTAAAATATATGGTGGTAAATTAATACAATACGTACCTTTTCAAATTGATGCACTCTGAAAATGCCCCGAGTATCCCGACCATGTGAGCCAACTTCCTGCCTAAAACAAGTTGAAATACCAGCATAACGTATTGGAAGTGTTTGCTCAGAAATCCACTCATTTCTATGGAATGATGCTATTGGTTGTTCAGAAGTGGCAATTAGATACTTCTCTTCAACATCCCTATCTTCAGCCTTTTCACTTCCTTTGCCAATTACCTACGTGACAAGAAAATGAAAAGAATCAAAACATGAACAGCCTACATTATTCCTTAAAAAAAAAAAAAAAAAGCCCCTATGCCAAAATTTTGGATCTGAATGTGTGGTGGCATGGTCAATTTCAGTACCAAAGCGTGGACTGACAAAATGAGGCAAGTGATACATTTCTAGTCTGTGTAAGCGATGCTCAGTACAACAATGCATATAGTACAATGGCATACTGGAAGGGAGGGGGGTAAGGGTAAAAGTTATGTAGCCTCGTTGGCTCAGTTAGTTTCATAGGCAAAACAAAAGAAACATACTAGATTTATCAAAATATAATAAAGTAGCGGTAATAAAATTAATCCATAGTTTGGCAATCGTCATATTTACTTTCAAACGAATGGTCCATATATGACTAAAGGGGTATGAGATTTCCTATTTATTGATTACCCTTATTTGTACATTATTTTTAATATGGGCAAAAGATGACAAAACATTGCCACTCGTTTGTTTATTTTAGGCACCGTGATTGTAATTGAGAATTTCTGGGCACTCCAATAACCACATTTGGAGTCACTTTGTAACACTTTCTGCCACTCCCCAAACTCTCGTAGAGGGACAGCAATTATATATATTTATATCCTATAATATATTGTTGATTCCAATCTTGCCCCCCACCCCCTGCCCCAAATGTATTTTAAGTAACCGCCTCTGACACAGAGGACAAACATTAAGATTTCGATTCAAGCACAGACACACGTGCATGGACGACTTACTCACCACAATGAATTCCAAACTCCTGGAAGTGTCGCACCCACCCATTTAAATTGCAAAATAATACACCCCTGAGGCCTTGCTGATGGCAAAGTTGTAACGTTGTCGCCTTGTCCCGGTTGAGGCACATTGCACGGTTGTTCAGATCCCACTTTAAACTGTAGGTCCAGTCCTCATCAGCCTATCTCAAGTAAACAGTAAGGTAAATATGCGATATTGCCTGGATGGATTTCTTCAAATTTACAGGAGAAAGTACTTACTGAAATGAGTTTTTTTAGCATTCTGGACGTTGTTGGAGGTATTTTCTTTCACAGAAAGTAAAAACTTCGTAGTTTAATGCTGCCGAACAAGAATTAATCACTTTTTACGTAAGAAATTGGCATTGCCTGCCACATTATGCCGTAGTTTCCATTGTGTGCGTGCAAATGGCGAGAGCATTGAAAGTCACACGATCTCTGCAGCGTTTCCAAACGTGCCTTCTTTTCACGAAAATTTTTATTTTTAACTGTTCGCCGTGCTTTCTTTTTTCGATGAATTTAGGGGTGAAATGAGTGCTAACAGGCCTAACCTAACCTTGTGTGAATGGTTTGTGGGGCTATCTGTGGATGGTTTTTGGGGCTAACATCAATGGTTTGTGAGGCTACCCATGGATGGATTTTGAGGCTAACGTCAATGGTTTGTGGGGCTACCCGTGGATGGTTTTTGGGGCTAACGTGCATGGTTTGTGGAGGTAAACATGAAACAAAAATCGAAATAGTACGTAATTTTCCGTCATGAAGGTTTGAAACACTGCTTGTGCACTGAAAATAGACAAAACACAAGCTGTCGCGTCATGACGTGCAATGATCCATTACGAGTGCACGCCATATGGTATATTACAGAAGCGGAACAAGTAAGACAAATAATCAATCGTAATATGAAAAGTTGACAGTATTTTATGGAAAAAGGCATAATTTCACCTTAAAGAATGTTCCACAAGGCAAAATAGGTAAGTACCGGTGGTAAAATTAAGGAAATAAATGAGTGAAAGGTGTCCGGGCATTATCACATATTTACCAACAGTAAAACACCCGCACTTAGCCGTATCAACCGTTCCCAAATTGATGTTAGTTTCGATTAATTCACAGCACAAACACCAGCAACAAACATCCACTTCCTTGCAAACTCTTTCCCCAATAGCATCCAAACAAGATCACTTTCAAAGCTCTGAAATGACAAAAAGTGATACCAAACTATGTTCTTAATTGTATCATTCACGGGAGAAGATATATCAATTTGAAGATAGAAATTACGCTGTGGAATCAAAATCATTACAACAGAAAGAGTATGTATAAATATTCAAGTAATTAAGTGCCATAATAATACAAAATGTTTGTACAGGGTGACAATTAATGAACTACATGAAATAAAACAGTCATAATTTCTGAACAGTTCGCGTGATGACGTCCAAACTGCATGGCTGGCCACAGGGCATGATGGGAATGCGTATGCGCACGCAACGTGTTGATGTCGGTCATTTGCAAGTGAAAATGTCACGGTACAGCATGCAGGAGCATATATCACTTGTGAAGGCATATTATGCGAGCAATAACAGTCCGATTGCGGCGCAAAGGAAGTGTTTGACGTCCTGGAGGAGTATTTTGGGGACCGCATTCTGGCTCTGGGGTACCCAGAGGCCACTGGAAGGGGACTCGCTTGGCTGCCATATTCCCCGAATCTGAACACATGTGACCTAATTTTTGTGGGGCTATGTTAAGGACAAGGTGTACAGAAATAACCCCAAAACCATTGCAGAGCTGAAAACTGAAATTCAGGAGGTCATCGACAACATCGATGTTTCGACACTTCAGCGGGTCATGCAGAATTTTGCAGTTCGTCTGCCCACATCATCGTCAGAGATGGCAGACATATCGAACATGTCATAACCTAAATCCGAATGTCTGCAGTGCCACTTACATGTCCAATATAGTTTGTGTACTACGTGGTTTGTCACTAATTTCAGTTTTATTTCATATAGTTTATTAATTGTCACCCTGTATGTTCTTAATGTGTGCAATGCATACGATTTACTTTTGTGCTGTTTACAAATATCTGAAGGTAGATCTTTTTCAGGTACTTCTATTTTCACCCAAAAGTTATATTCAAAAGTCATCAATTTTATGAATTTACTTGTAAAATTTGTTAAACAGTTCACCTGAATTACCGCGTAAATAATTTGATAGTTGCCAACACTGTAGCTGTCAACACTTGTGGCGTAATTCGAGCTGGACACAGGGTGAAAACTGCAGACTTTCCTCTTCCCGGAAACACAAACGCTCACCCTTACCATCTTTGACCCAACCATTCAAATTTTTGACGCATTTTAAAATTCGCGAAATGCAAAATAAGTTGTAATTTTATGATTAGTAACATCCTCGCGATCTTGTTTATGCGTGCATGAAGACACACATTGGTTACTGGCAATCTCTCCTCCTGCTTTCGGTTGCTTTCTGAGAAGCACTGAAGGCTCAGCTTTTCTGTGAGGATTCAGGCCCATTTCTCCAACAAGATTTCACGCTTCGCCATGTGATCCTTTGAGTGCATTGGTTGTATCGTCCAGCGGATGCAAGCATTGAGTCTGGTGCTTGCTTCAGAACTGCTGAGGGAGTTTGTGGCCGTAAAAAGTTCCCAAATTGAGTGCGATGAAAACTAAATAGGGCCAGAACAATAAGTACATTATATAATATTCTAATAGTGCAAGCAGTGCTTGCATTGCTTGTACTATATCTTCGCCACTGGTCAATTTAGAACTGATGTTGAGTACTGAGAAAATGTTGGTAGCATGTAGAATGCACACCTTGTGAGGATGACTCCATGTCAAATCAAGCAAGTGGTGCACCTTCACCTCTCAGATTTAGATTTTTGGTGAAATCCGCGAAGGATTTTTGATAAAAATCACAATTGTTCAATTTCTGGGCTTTTCCCCCCAAATACAGGCTAAGAAAGCCATGAATCTAAGTAAGATAAGGCGACACATTTTGAAATGTGATCTTAAAACATTTAATTTATTAATTAATACAAGATTGGTTTAAAAGCAATTAATTCTTGAGCTGAACTGGCCTTCCTACAGAAGGTTCAACTGGTAAGAGCATGAATAACTATGCCCTGCATTCTAATACATGGCTGACTCTACTATATCACTGCAGATTTTAAAATTGTTTATTATTCTGATTTAATGATACATGTGATACAGAAATCAAACATTAAAAATCACATACTGTACTTATTATTTAGAAAAAGGTAATAGAAATTTCCACAAGCAAACTCGTCCCGAGCTCAATACTCGGTGGAGGCACATAGTGGTTAGGATCCCAATATAAACTGTAGGCCCAGTCCCGATTAGCCATATTGTGCATAAAGTGGACTTAAAACACTAACTCAATCAATGAACAACCGTAAGCAAACTCGAAATAATAATAAAAAAGTTTTTTTAGAACTGAATTTGAAAATTCAGGTGCCATGGCAAATAGGCACCCATGAATTGAGCTTTTCTTTTAAAAAAAAATTATGGAAGAGTCAGTAACACACATTTATTTGGTTAAAGTGCTGTATTGAACATTTGTTAACTACGAGTTCGAAGTGTTCAATATTTCACGTTGAATTACAATTCTGTTCCTGGTTACCAACAGATAAGAGCACTCGGCACACAAAGATATTTAAGAAAATACATTCCTCACAAAAAGGAGGAAAGAATAAATAAATAAATATTGTTATGTTAGACACGGCCTTGGAATGCAACAACACATGGTATCTGTCTGGTGGACGTTCCGCATCTTTTTACCAACATAAGCCACCATGCCTAAGTGTCTCATATAACAATATTCCACACTTTTTGTGAGAAGTGTAATTTAAAGTCATCTATAAGAGGAGAGAAAAGTACAGACCTTATACAATTCTTCATCAAACTGCGAGAGCTGCGCTACTTCTTGCATAACCTCTTTTCTCATGAAGAATGGTGTATACAGTGGATTGTATCCTTTCTTGAAGAGAATTTGCAAGGAAAGATGAACTAAAGCTTGGCTCAGAAACACAGCCGGCCCCTGTAATCACACACAGACAATAATAAATAATGTTTCATTTTTCATTTCCAATAACAAATATTTTAGAACTACAAATGGATTCAACTGAAATTCTCCAGAACACTTGTAAAGTTTCAACTTAAAAAATCGTTAATAAAGAAAAAAAAGTAAAAAGTGAAGTGCTCCCCTGTGATTAGCACCATGCCATGAAGGTGTATAGGAGGTGTGGGGGTAACGCCCCACACTTTCTTGATCCGGTCGTGAGTGGGGGTGATGTGATCAGCATCACGCCCCTGACTGCCTTTACCCCCTATGGTTTCCCCAGGTACCCATGTCATTCGATGCTGGGTGGGTGCCGGGGCCGCTTCCAATGTTAGAAAAGTTCCCGGGGATCGAACCCGGGACCTTGAGCATGGTAGTCAGACGCGTTACAGACTGAGCCACCGTGGCCATATTGTAATAATTAGACATTGAAATAATTACAAACTCGGCATTTAATCTTCACATTAAGTAGGGCCAAGATCATACTGATGCTAATACCCTCACCAATTTCCCAACAATACTGATTACGATGCTTCAAAATTGTAATAATTAAAATTGTTCAAAATATTGATCAATACTGGTGTGTAAGTATCCCACTCCAATTATATACATCAATGTACCAAGAGTTTTGATTTGAAATATTCAAGAATTACATCAGAATATGAAAAAACATGTTATGTGATTACAAAATCCAGGTTTTCATGCAAAACTGTTGTAAAATACAAGGAAACTTTGAATTTTGCATAATTTCAGGTATAATTAAACTCTGCAAAAGTGGCATGTGGCAATTTTGCAGACCTCATGGAAGGCCAAAGTATCGGACAAGTATTGGCTGGTATCAGTAAATAAATTTCAATGGATGCTTTCTGATACAGATAACAATGATATCAGTCGATACTGATACATGGGCTCAGCCCTAACGTTAAGCAAAAATTGCTTTGTTCACAAGCAAACATGGATGCCTATTATTTGTGATTACATAAAGAAAATTGCACATTTCATGACAGCAAAATCTTACCGTCAAAAAGTATCCTCTCCCACCAGCAGTCACTGCACCTCTTTCTGTGTCCACTCCATCAATCATGTAGATCAAGTCAACATGCGAGTACTTCTTCCTAAATTCACAATCACCATGAGTTCTAATAATTGCATTGTTATCCTGAAAAATACAAAAACCAATACAAAAATTGCTTAACCTACAAATAGGTATAGCACCAAGTCACTCCCCACTCACAGTAAAATTCCTACAGCTTTGAATGGTATATTACCCCTGGTTTTTACCAATATTTCAATTGCAATTAAGGGTTATAAATCACCATTAGGAAATGTAGTGATGTTGAATGTTTTCTTAACAGCCAATAAGTCTTTGAACTAATAGACAGCTGAAGAAGTTTCTCGGGATATCAACCATGTGATTTCCAGATAAGCTCGGAGCTTTTGAGAGCTAACGTCATTCTCATCTTCAGGGATTGAAGACATAGAACCTCTACTATTTCTTCTATTAATTAACGACTTACCAGAACACTTGATTAATTCTAGGAAACCGTTATTTGCATATGACCTAAAATTCTTCCAAAGAAAAAAAAGTATGTATTGAAGACTGTGTTTGTCTACAACAAGACAGAATGAGTACGTGGTGCTTATGCAATGGTCTTTCTTTGAATGCAGCAAAATGCTATTCCATTATTTATTCTAAACAAAGAACGGTCTTAAATTTTCAATATAAAATTAAGATCAATCTCACAAAATCGGAAACGGCCAAGGACCTAGGAATCTAATTTGACTCTAAGCTGACTTTCACTCACCATATTACAAACTTATCGGGTTCATTATTAGAATGGGCAGAGGCTTTTGAGACACCCAAATCCTTATAATATTATATTACTCTTTAGTACGCTCAAAACTTGAATTCGGGTCTGTTATATGGAACACTGACAGTATAGTACAGACTACAAAAATAGAGCAAGTACAATCCCAGATTCGATTCGTACAATAATCTAATTGATGAGCTCCAAACACACAGGCTCAACGATCGAAGGACAGTCCGCGATCTACTGCTGCTCTGGAAAATATTTAATGGGAAACTTCGCTCTCCTCTTTGGATCTCACAATTTAAATTATGCATTCCTAACAACAAGATGCGACCCAATCATCAAACATTATTTTGAAAAGAGCGCGAACGAACAAACATTGTCAAAAAATCCCCTATCTGGAGAATGAGGGTCCTCTACAATGCCTTAGAAGACAAAAATATTGATTGATTCTGTATGCCATATATGAAATTTAAAAACAATGTAATGAAAACACTCTCAAATAACGCTCCCTGAAGCATGTATGATATAACCTGTAACATGAACTCTCTATCTCTAACTGGGCATCAGCCTGTTGGGTTCATTTATGTAAATAAATAAATAGCTGGCTGTTTCTCCCCCTCCCCTCCATCCTGTAACCTACTCTTCTTGTATTCCCTCCCCTCCTCCTGACACTGACCTTCCCTTTCTCCTTTAACTCATCTGGCAACTTGAAATCTTCCATTTTTGTGCAGAAAATTGAAGGTGGCTCAGGAAATTTAACCAACTTTAACCATGACTTCGTTATGCTGCTGGTAATAAAAGTACTCTTTCATTCTGACCTGGAATGGCAAACAAATATTCAGCAATTACCATAACTTGAAATGTTTCCAAAAGCTTCATCAAGGGTAGTTTTTAGTTCAATAGCTTTGTTCTTTATACTCCTGCCCAGCTTTAAGAATTGGAAACACCTTGTTCCATCAGTATAAACCCCAAGGCAAGATATTCCACTCAGGCACTGAACAGTGACATCATCGGAATGTGGCCCCAAAACTTCGTTCATTAATTGTTTCAGTTTTTGTTCTAGCACAAACTTTCATTTTCTTTTTGGATACTGAATCAATTATAATAAATTTCATTATTGAGTTTGGAAGTGCAGGACATAGACTTGTAACTTGCATGATTTCCAGTGACGTGCGGTGACGTTGACACTTGGGGTAGCAGTCAGTGGCATACTCAAGGGGGGGGGGGTTGGTGTGAGTCACACCCCTCCTCCCTTTAGGGCCAGTATTCCTTCAAAAAAGAAGAATGTCAATAACAGGAAAAGATTGCAAAAATTATGAATGAGTACTAGAAAAAAGTACACGTAACCCCCACCCACATTCGAAAATAAAAAACTATTTGATTTGACTTTAAGCCAGAGATCCTGGGTTCGAATCTCGGATTGGCCATTTGTGTTCTTTGTGTGTGTTCCTTCATCTATTTTGTTGTACCAAGGGTGGCGGAAAAGCGAAGTAAAATAAACCAATTTGAGCGATCAATCAATGATTTGATTTCATTTTTGTTACTTAGCGTCGCTTTTTTGTCACATTTGGTTAATTGTGAAGATGATACGATGAAACTGATGAAGGAACGAGCACAGGGAACGCCCATGCCCGGGTCGGGGTTCGAACCCGGAACGCCTGGTGTCGTAGCGCGTTGTGATAACCACTTCCCCGCGCTTGGTTGATTTGGTGACAGGAAACAAAACACAACACACTTTTTTGTAGTTTCTTCAATGATATTCATTTGACTTTTTGAGTTCTGAGATACATTTTTCATTCCAAATTATTTCATTATTCACTGCAACACATAGGACAAGAATGCGCACTCATCACGGGTTCGAATCCTGGCCTGGATTGTTCATATGAGGTCCCTTCACCAATTTTATCATATCATCACTCAATCCTCATTTTCGCGATAACCAAATGTGGCAGAAAAGCGAAGTAAAATAAACCAAACCAGCAACAATATGAACACGCGTTCTCTTGCACAAATAAATACATCCGTATTTATGACTGTTAGAGACAACGAGTAGTATATTTAAATAAAACACTACTAAAACGAGAGTCAGAGAGAGCCTGAGCACATATTTGTAATTTAATCATTATATATTCCATATTTGAAAAAGAAAAAAAGAAAGAAAGCATAACATTATTGTCTGCACATAACACGTTCCCATTTTATAAATAATAAAACTACATCCCATATTATACATACACACATATTGTACAACGTGTAAAAGGTTGTGTAAATACAGAGAACATAAGTACTGCAGAAAATTTTACCCTGTGTTCTTTAGAGGATTTATAAAAAAATTATGAGAAACCAATCCCCTATCTGTCCTATAGGAGATAGACTGGGGGACCTGAAAGCCTGGGCTTGCAACCATTGCAGCGGGGAGCGTGGGGGCAAGGGAAGTAGAGGTAGAAATCTTCCTTTTCCTTGGGCCGGCCGTTTCTACCTGGAAACTGGCCAGGCTGAAGAAGAGCGAGCTAGGGTATCCAGCCTGCTTTGCCCGCGGAGAACACCGATGGACGAGAAGTGCGTGGAAAAGAAGGTGTTGCATATGAGCTGTGGTGGCTTTAACAAAACAATAAATATTGTGATTTGAATATAATTCGAGACGTGAGATTGATTGATCTATCTCTGCTAGACTAGCTACTCCTCAGTGCACGTCACTGATGATTTCTCTTTGTGTAACTAAAACATGTATTTTCCTAATTAATATTATGTGATGCTCAAAATGTACGACATTTATGATATTTTTTAAATTCCTCCCGGATGCCGAACATAAGGCTAGTCTGGGAAAAACCGGACGTAAATGATAATCATTACAATACAAAAACTATAAACATTTAGTTAACAACCTAAATATTATATTTGCATACTAAATACATGTTTGTAAGCAGATGGTTCTAATAGGTTTTACCTTGAAAAAACAAATCAGGCAATGATGTTTTTTTCATATAGCATGGAAATAGTTCTGATTATTTATGTGAATGTGACAGACTTCACAAAAAAAAGCAGAAAGGTGTTTCTTCTGTGTGTACATTTTCAACGTATAATTTGTTAGCACATGCTTTAAAGCAGTGGCTCTCAACCTTTGTCAGACCATGGCCTGGTAAATTTTATTTTAAAAAGTCAAAACCTCAACCCCAACAATTTTACTCATAACAACCTTTGCATATTTTAAAGTTTATACATTAATTAATATGTATTCCTGAAATTAAATATTAGTAAATAAATTATGGCATAATCACAAAGAATAATAGTTCAATTATGTCCTGGCTTGTTGACAACTAAAAAATTCGATTTAAATTAGGTGCTCACCATTGAATCTAATGCAATCTTGTAGTTTCCTTAGACCAACATCACTCAATTAATTTGTTAAGTGCTGACTTTCATTGGAATGATGCATCTTGAACGCCAAAAAATTCCAATCAGAATATTTCTATTACAAACTATTTGTCAATTAAAATTGCTGCACATGCTAAGATAACAAATTACAGGAGAACGTTTTGTGGAATATAATTGTGCAATTTTTTTAGATAAATTTTTTATACTAAATTTTTGAAATTCCATGCATGATTTTCCAAGTTTTCATGGATGAATTGAACATGTCCCCATTAAAAGCAACCAGTTCTGATAATAAATAAGTCTGATTACATCCCTTACTTGATATATTCAGTAATCCTCCCATCCATTCAATTCAATAAAACATTTTACCTCATCATCACTAACAGGAACGGAACCATGTACAATATTGGACACTTCCTTCCAGGCTTCATTCCTTTCCCTCTCAGTCTTCTGCAACTCTTGGTTGTTCCTTTCCATGGCCTCATCGATTAGACCACGCAACTTCTTGATCTGACTCACAGTCAAAGCCTTGAGATTATCTGCAGCCAACGCCTCGAGAGTACTAACCACCTCATCAGGTACATTATCATCAGTATCCACAGGCTCCTTGTTCTGTAAAGAACAAATTTAAAATACTATAGACACAAAATGTCCTTACGAAGGCTCAATTATACAAATATCAATAGCTACCGTATTTCACGTTTGCTTAAAAGTGGTTTCAGTCAATAGGCAGAGTGTAAACCAGAAATGAATAGACATGAGTAATACTACTACTTACTACTACTAATAATAATATTAATGAGTGCAATTAAAATAACAATAGCTTATATTATTGTTATTATTGCATGCAAAGTAAATATATAAACACAAGATCTGCCATTTCTGTCATTTCAAAAACTCAGACTTACATTGTAAAGAAATAGCACTTAAAAAAAAACAAAAAAACTAGATTTCCGGAAACACTGAATAATCATAACTCATACGTAAGTTAACTCTTACCGGAAATATGTTACTTCCATTTATAAGTTATCTAAGTTATAAGGAATTAAATCATGTAGAAACAATTACATTATTTCAACTTTAATGTCTGGCACCTACTGACTGCCCACTGGCAGGTGACACGTTTAGTATAAAACATTCTCTATTCCTCTAAATCGATTGTTTACAAGAATTACTGTAAGAAAGAATGGAGATATGTATAGTGCATTAAATAAATATAATCAATGTTCAATGTCACAGCAAGAGTTGAGTTCCAGCTCACTTTAAGCCTTACTTCACTATAGCATATTTCCGTGAGCTAAACACAACAGAAAGCATTCATATACAGTCAGGCACGTACTATCTAGAAATATGTTGAGGGGGGGGGGGGTCTGAACAAAGTGTCTCAAAATAATAATAACAACAATAAAAATAATGTTTAAACTAAAATAACTATAATTATATTACATTAATTAAAATAGTATTATTTAAAATATTCAAATTAATTATTATAATATTTATATTGCATGAATTGGTAAAAGGACGGTATAAAAATAGTGATATAACAGCAAGTATTCATTATCTAGCTTATGTGTAGTTAAGGCTGGCAAAATTTGTAAAAAAAAACCTGCTCTGTTAAGGAAATTAATGTCAAATAGATAAAGAATTTGAATTTAAAATTGTGGGTGCATCAGCACTAAGGCTATTTTGCACCCGTCACATTATACGGGGTCCAGCCCCTTATCGTTACAAATAACAACTCTATCGTTGCAGAACTAAAATCATAAAATATTAAAATGTTCTGACTTTCGTTAAAAGCTGAGGCTGTAAAGGGGCACTCAACACACATAAGGACAAAAGAACAGGACAATACAAACAAAATTATACTGACCATGGAGCCAGTCGCCAGTGCCTCGTTAGTCTTCAGTCCAGGGTGTACTAACGTGGAAGTGAGGTTGACATTTGGGTGTACTATGTGGAAGGTCACCCCTTACACCCCAAAATAGATAAAGAATTGAACATTTATTGGATATATAAAAAAAAAAAGGATGTTCGATCGAGTTGATGAAAAATAAAGTACTTGGTGATATTTTATGAATGCTACCTTACTATAAGTAGTAACAAATCTTGCATAAATCATTTTTGGTACTGTCATTCAAATTTGTATGACCATAATATAATCCTTGCCTTCCAATAAGTTTGGCAGAAAGAAATAACCCTCGATTAAACAACAAGTATATTTTCATTATTTAATTTTAGTTTTATTATTTCATAATTTTCATTATTTAATTTTTGTACTTAGTAAATCTTTTGGGGGGTCCTGACCCCCTGGACTCCCCCTAAATACATCCTTGTATACAGTATAATTTTAATAAACCTTGGTTCTACATTCTAGCAGAGGTATAGAGGGTCAAGTGTAGCAGATAAAGTCACTGGGGATACATAATTAGCAGATATCCAATGAAACACTACCACGGTCTTGCAAAATAAACTTTCCCTAGTAAAAATGTTTACCTTCATTTTCACACCTATCTCCTTGCTGCACAAGTTCTTTAGCTTATTCCAGCCATCAGCTTTATGGCGTACTGAAAAGAGAAAAAAGCAATGTAAGGAAGAAATACTCAACTCAGTTTAGACTAGTCTACTTCAGTCTAACTGGCTTCACCATTAACTATTACAAAAACAAAACACGGTAAAAAAAAATACTAAAAAAATATAAATAGCATGCAGATGATAGCATAAGCTAAGAAAAGCACATTCAATTGAAGAATGGACCATATCCATATGAAACCATAATGAAATGGCTGCTTGCTATGAAATACAATTTCTACGAGACCACAAATCATACTACATGCAAATTGCACCGAGTATTTGGTATACATCACACTTGTCTGAATGCATGTATATACTGAATTGGTAACAGTTTGAACTAGTCAAAACGGATTTCTTCATTTTTACACAAGAAACTACTTACGCGAATCACTTTCTGTAGCATTGTTGAAGTTTCCAGATGTATTTTCTGTTATAGTTTCTTCCATTTTAGCCACAATTCATGTTTTTATCTATAAAAATATTGCAATTGCCGTTCCTTCCATGTACTTTCTCTACCTCAACCGGATGTTCCGTGCCTTTGATGATGTAACCCCCTGTCACTGTTTCCAAAAAGATTACGTGACCCCAAATTTTATCTATGCTTGACTAACCTAACCTTACCATGAATGGTTCGTGGGGCTATCCGTGAATGGTTTGTGGGGCTACCTGTGCATAGTTCTACGTATTAGCATAACCTGGACTTAGGTGTTTTTTTTTTCATTTACAAGGTTGGAAACACTGCATACCCACTCCAAATCGACAAACCACAAGCACGGCACGCGATGATCCAGAACGCTTGCGCCATATTGTGTGTCACGCAAGTGAAAAAAAGGAACAAAATTAATTACTCGTAACATGAAAAATTGAAGTTATCTTCATGAGAAATTCATAATTACACCTTATAGAATGTTCCGCAATGCACAATAAGTAAGTAGCCATGTTAAAAAGGACGAAATAAATGAGTTATAGGTGTTTTGACTAGATTAAACTAGGAATGCTAAATGCTTTCCACACCTGATCACATAATATCTGGTCTCTAGCATGAACCCCCTTCGAGCATCGCATGAAAATCTGCCAAAATTCCATATTTGAGATGGTCGGAAAAACAAAAATGGCTGCTAGCTGCAAAGCACAGATGTTTGCTTATCACAATATAATCGGTAAATAATACTTAGTGAAGTGCTTAACTGTACTAATTAGCTTCTCCAAGCTTTGAACTTACTTCCACAATTGTTTCCAGTATGCTAGTACTTTGTATTACTCCTATAAAAATTGAGAAAAATCGTTAGATATTTGGTACAGTTACCAAGGCAACATATTAATTTTCGGTAACAGTGTGATCTCCGCCGAACGGATTTCTTCATTTTTACAGATGAAACTACTTACAGAAATGAGTTTCTGTAGCATTCTGAAAGTTCGTGGAGGTATTTTCTTCCATCGCGGAATCTATTCGACCAGGAATTCATGTATTTTTGAAGAAAAATATCTCTCCGACGCACAATGACCGTTGCTTCCTCTACGTGAGCTGGATGTTTCATACGTTTCATGACGTAACCCCCTGCCAGTGTTTCCAACTACGCCGTTGTTTTGTAAGAAGTGAAGGTGATGGTTTTTTTTTTCAAAACTGTATCGCATTGTTTTACAAACAAAATTTTAACTATGCTTGCCTAACCTAACCGAACCTTGCCAGTAACAGGGTGCCTACAAACAAGCAGAAATAAAATTCCCCGACTTTTCCAGGTTTTCCAGAACAAAATTTACATTTTTCCCTGACAATTATAAACCAAATCCATGTTCTTGCAAATCGAAATACGAGAGTCATACAGATCCAGGTATGTTTTGTATTAAGTATCCATATTAGCTTTCAAGAAATTTACTTCATTTCCCTATGATTTGCATTCAAAATGCAAATGGTGAATTTTGAAAATTATTACAACTCACAAGCTAGGAAGGGATTACGAGATTTTTTTTATATGCAGCCAGTTTTCAATAAAATATTTGATTATTTTTAAGATTACGACTAAATGAGATTAGAGTGAAGTGTGAGTGATGAAAAAAGAAATTTTGTAATTTATCAATCTCCTTAGCCTTTCTCGTTATTATATATTAATATTTCCACTGAGGTTTAGAACCCTCTGCTTGCAAAAACCATGATTGATTTAGTTTATGTTACTTCACGTTTTGTGCCTCTTGGCTAATTTGCAAAGATGGGGATGAGTGATGAAATTGATGAATGGACATTCACAAACAACCGAGCCCGAGCGGGATTCGAAACCAGGACCCTTGGCATCGTAGCACGATGTGCTAACCACTCGGCCACAGGGTCCAGCTCAAGAACCATGAGTGCAGACTTATTTTTTAATGTATAAACCTACTTCTCTTTTATCTATGAAGCAAACAACTTAACTCTTGCACAGAAGTGAAACAATTGATTCATACAAAACAAAGTGTCACATTTCCTTCATTATCAATTGGATGTCTCCTTCAGTTCAAACATTCACAGTATATCCAAGTGAAATACTGTGAAACTGACTACACGCAGTTATACCATTATTGTTGGCGAAAAGGGCATATAGGGACGTATTAAATATTTAATGCAAGCAATTTATAGATGGAGAATCTACTACATTGTACAGGTGCCTGATTTAGCTAATCAAATATTAAAACAGGAACACGCTATTGATAACAGCTTCCAAAAGTTTATACATGAGGGGCATCCAGAAAACGTTCCAATGGCGTCTGTATGTGACGCCAGTGGTTGGAGCGCGACACGCATATGTAGTCGGACTTCGATATCCGACAAAAATCGTATCCATCAATGGAGCCTAAAATGTTCATGCTGTACCACGACATTCTACAAATTACAGGGTTGCATAGTGCCCTTATTTGATTCCATGTTCCTTCAGAATGTCCGACAAAATACCATACTATGACAACTATCGGACGGTGTCCCCCAATCCACTCCAACTGTTGACAGTTCTGTCCCTTTACTACTCCCACGCAGACAAGAACAAATGATAAATCAATGAATTTTCCATGTAATATTTAGAGGCTAATCATTTTTTTCTGCCCCTCCAGAAATCCCCCCTCCTTTCCTCCTGCCATCACTGGTTTCTGGCGCCAGCCATGGTTGTGTTGTGCATAAAAGGGGCCTAAAAGTTTAGGCTGAGATTTAGCAACAAGATGTCCTGTTCCCATGCACAGCTTCATAACGACATCTTTCAAAGCAGACGCAATTAAAAACTTCAATCAAAACAAAATTCCAAGACATTTCCCTGACCTTTTTTGACCTCTCAAATTCCCTGACATTTCCCGGTTTTCCAGGTTTGTCGCCACCCTGCGGAAATGGTTCATGGTGCTATCCGTAAATATTTTTTGGGGCTATGCGTCAATGGTTTGTGGAGCTATTCAGGCATTTTTCGGTTACGAAGGTTGGAAACACTGCATACCCACATGATGCACGACGTGACTCAAGCTTTACCCGCCATATTGTGTGTTACAGAAGCAAAAAAACGAAGAACAATAATTACAGTTAATGTGAAAAATTGAAATTATTTTTGTGAAAAAAGCAAAATACCACTGAAAAGAATCTTTTGCAATGCAGAATAGGCAAGTATGAATGTTAAAAATGACAAAATAAACGAGTGAGAGGTGTTCAGTGGAGAGCGCACTGGTACCTAATTTTCATATTGGTAAAAGTTCGGTATATTGGAGACACATTAAAATCGGATATTTTGTGTTTCGCATGGTTCATACTTACCAATTGTGTATTGCGGAACATAGTTCAAGGTGCCATTATGCTTTTTACACGAAAACAAACACAATTTTTCACATACAGAGTGATTTTTGGAGCGATTTTACAATACCGGGAATTTCTCCATTTTGTTTGAAATTCGGCATACTCACTAATTTTGGCCCCCTAATCACGAATCTGCAGTTAAAATTTGGCGCTCACACATGGAAATAGCAAAATAATCAGTAACATTATAGTATAAGGGAAACTGATTTCTTCAAATTTACAGGAGAAAGTACTTACGGAAATCATTTTCTGTAGCGTTGTGGAAGTTCGTGAATCTAGTTTTGATCCATTTTAATGCGAAAACATGTAGTTTTCTGCGAAAATCTCTGTCCGACAAGCTGTTTCTGCTGCCGCCATTTGCTTTCTGCATGGGAGTACAATGTTCCGTGTGTTAATATGACACAACCCCATAGTCAGTGTTTCAGCCTCGCCATGTGTTTTCACTAGAACATGACGTGTCGAGTATTTTTAATTTTATTGTTATTTTTTTTAACTATGCTTCCCTAACCTACTTTAACCTAACCTTGCGGAAAATGGTTTTTGGGGTTAACGTCAATGGTTTGCGACGTATTAGCATAATTTCAAATCTGGACATGAAAGTTGGTATTTTCCGGTGAACGAGGTTGACAAAATTCTCGCACAACGCACCCTGAACCAGTACGCTATCGCCTGCCATAATGTGTTACAGAATCGAAATAACAAGTAACAGTAAGTACTCGTAAATGTAAGAAATAGACATTATCTTAGTTAGAAATGCATTATTTCACCTTAGGAAATGTTATGGTAACATTATCGTATGAGGGAAACTGATTCCTTCAAATTTCCTTCAAATTTACATGAGAAAGTACTTACGGAAATAATTTTCTTTAGCGTTGTGGAAGTTCCTGAATGTAGATTTGATCCATTTTAATGTGAATGCATGTTATTTTCTGCAAAAATCTCTGTCCGACATGCTGTTTCTGCTCCCGCCATTTGCTTTCTGCACAAGAGTGCAATGTTCCGTGTGTTAAGATGATGCAACCCCGTAGCTAGTGTTCCAGCCTCGCCGTGTTTTCACTAGAACATGACATGTCGAGTATTTTTAATTTTTTTTTAACTATGCTTGCCTAACCTAACTTAACCTAAACTTACCTTACCTTACGGAAAATGTTTTTTGGGGCTAACGTGGATGGTTTTTGGGGCTAACGTGGATGGTTTGTGGGGCTAACGTCAATGGTTTGCAACATATTAGCATAATTTCAAATCCGGGCACGAAAGTAGATATTTTCTGGTGAACGAGGTTGCAACACTGCATAAATCGACAAAACACTCTCAGAACCCCGACCCCCCCCCCCCTAAACCAGTACACTATCACGGCCATAATGTGTTACAGATTTGAAACAACAAGTAAGTTGTAAATCTAAGAAATACATTGATATGCATTATTTCACTTTAGGAAATGTTCCACATTCGAAACTAACACGTTAGCAATGTAAAGAAGTCCGAAATATATGATTCGTAGGTGTTTCCCTCATACGATAATAGTACCAATGTTATTTCTACACCCTCGATTTCCAAATTTCCCACAGATTCCGGGCTCCGCCCCTGGGATAATTGACCTACCGCCCCAACCGCTAACGCGGCCCCGCATCCGCTCCGCTCCTGCTCCCCGGCTTTCACTATAGAGTCCCTGTTAAATGTTAAAGGCATGTTAGAAATTGGCCGGATTCACCTGCCCCCAAATAAGCGCCAAATTTTAAGTGCAGATTCGTGATTACGAGGCCCAAATTTCAAACAAATTGGATAAATTCCCTGTATTGTTAAATTATACCCGAACCTTTGCCTTCATATTAGGGATGTTTTTTAACGTTATTACAGTAAGTTTACAGGAAAATAATATCACGTAAAGTTTAGTTTGACATTACAAAGTCCATGGCCAGGACTATCACAACAATTCCCGACAATGGATATTACATCATTACAGTTTGAACCTGATATTTGTTCTGTCATGAAAATTTTATGCGAGTTATTCTTACGGTAAAATTTTCGTATCCCCAAAACGTATTTCTTCAATTTTACAGGAGAAAGTACTTACCGAAATGGGTTTATTTATACTTTAGGAAGGTCTTGGAAGTTTGTTTTCACCTCGTTGAAATTTTTTTGCCAGTAAATCATGTAATTTTCGACATTAATGTCATCCCAATGCACGAAAGCTGTTCCCTTGATGTCCCTCTACTATGTGAACCAAATACTTGCGAGCGTTTCATGACGTAACAACCGGTCAGTGTTTCCAAATACGCGGTTTTGTAACTGTGTAACAGTTCTAGAACATAAATAAACGTGAGTTACTGTTCATCATTTCTGATTACGAACTTGCGACAACATGACGTGCACAGGATCAGTGGCGTGCTCAATGTGAGGTTGATGGGGGCTATAACCCCCCCTTTCGCCCAGTATCTCTAAGGCTATTTATGAATGGTTCGTGGGCTATTTATGTATGGTTCGTGGGGCTATCCGTGAATGGTTCGTGGGGCTATCTGTGAATGGTTCATGGGGCTATCCGTGAATGGTTCGTGGGGCTATCCATGAATGGTTCGTGGGGCTATCCATGAATGGTTCGTGGGGCTATCCATGAATGGTTCGTGGGGCTATCCGTGAATGGTTTGTGGGGCTATTTATGAATGGTTCATGGGGCTATCCGTGAATGGTTCGTGGGGCTATCCGTGAATGGTTCGTGGGGCTATCTGTGAATCGTTCGTGGGGCTAGCGCCAATGGTTCGTGGGGCTATCCGAGAATGGTGTGTGGGGCTACGAATATTTTTTTCGAAACCAATTTTTAACTATTGAAACCTTTGCGTGGCCCTACTAACCTATCCACGCGCCAATGGTTCGTGGGGCTAGCGCCAATGGTTCGTGGGGCTATATTTTTAACTATTGAAACCTTTGCATGGCCCTACTAACCTATCCACGTGCCAATGGTTCGTGGGGCTAGCGCCAATGGTTCGTGGGGCTATCTTTTTCACTATTGAAACCTTTGTGTGGCCCTACTAACCTATCCACGTGCCAATGGTTCGTGGGGCTAGCGCCAATGGTTCGTGGGGCTATCTTTTTCACTATTGAAACCTTTGCGTGGCCCTACTAACCTATCCACGCGCCAATGGTTCGTGGGGCTAGCACCAATGGTTCGTGGGGCTAGCGCCAATGGTTCGTGGGGCTAGCGCCAATGGTTCGTGGGGCTATCTTTTTCACTATTGAAACCTTTGCGTGGCCCTACTAACCTATCCACGCGCCATTAAGTGAGAGTATGAGACGTGTACCTGTTTCACAATCAGTTGCTTTGTTTTATTTCAATCACTTATCGCACAACACTCTTGCTACCTTGCGTTCTGACGTCAGCAGACTGAAGTTTATTTTTAGGCTAAAGGCCTATGTTGTTATCCATATCATTAAAATTTCAGTAACCACCAAACGTCTCTAATTCCCTTATTTTCGTATTTCCCACATTCATACTTACGTATTCTCCATACTAGTACCTTGATATTTTGCTATGAAGAAGGTCGCAACACTGCATAACCACTGATCATGGACTACGCTAGGCAAGATTTCTCCGCCATATCGCGTGTAACGCAAGCAAAAGCGAAGAAAATAAAAATACTCCATATTTCGAAAATTGAGATTATTTGCCTGCAAAAAACGAAACGCGAAATAAAAGAACCCTTACGAATGCAGAATATGTAAGTATCAATGTGAAAAATACGAAAATAATGGAATTAGAGACGTTTGGTGGTTACCGAAATTTTAATATTATTACACGGCAGTAATGGCATGTGTGTGTTTTATATCAAATGATATTTTATACTTTATTATTATTACACCAAAAATTGCCACTTACATTGCCTCCACAGTGTGTCTTTTTCAACAACGGTGTCAACCAAGGAAACATCCTTAAATCTTTTCTTCTGATTGTTCCGAAGATCATCTGGATTTCCTCCTTTATCAGAACGAAATAAATCCAAGTCGAGAACCATTGTTTCTTCAACTAATAATAACAAACGCACTTGTCATATCACACGCTTCATACAAGACACGATGTTTTTGACACGTTGCTTTGCAATTTTTCTTATATCAGGTTACTTATTCTCGTGTAATGTTGAGTAACTCGAATGTAAACCCACCAATCAGTTTCATATTTTGGCTGAGAGGCTTCGAAAAGAAGTACTACCTTCATACTCGGTTGCACTGTCGTCTGCTTCGAGAATATTTAAGCACAAATAAACGTATTTTAGGAATAATCCATGGTAATCATTCGACCAGAATCATCAGACGTTACAGATTAGTGTGGAACAGTTAAGGCTCAGCTGGACCTTTGGTCGACGTCAACTCTCTAG
Source organism: Lepisma saccharinum (assembly GCF_977018435.1). Taxonomy (NCBI): domain Eukaryota; kingdom Metazoa; phylum Arthropoda; class Insecta; order Zygentoma; family Lepismatidae; genus Lepisma; species Lepisma saccharinum. Next base: position 206,379,068 of record NC_139230.1, read on the forward strand.
CCTTCTTAAACCCGAAGGTTCATGGCTGCAGCAACACAGGCCTTCCATCTTTCCTTATCTTGAGCAAGATCTATATACTCTTTTCCATCCCTACCGATTTCCCTTAGGTCCATCTCAACGTTGTCCCTCCATCTTCGTCTTGGCCTTCCTACAGGTCTCTTACCATCAGGTTTGCCAACAAGAATCCTGTAAACTCCTCTTTCCTCTCCCATTCGTGCCACATGGCCTGCCCATCTAAGTCTTCTTGATTTAATTATTCTAATAATATCTGGACACGAATACAAATTACGTAGTTCTAAATTATGTAACCTTCTCCACTCACCTGTCTCCTCATCCCTTTTAGGTCCAAAGATTTTCCTGAGGACCTTATTTTCAAATACTCTCAATTTATGTTCCTCTTTCAATGTAAGGGACCAAGTTTCACATCTATATAATACTACAGGCCAAATTACTGTTTTGTATATTTTAACTTTTAGTTTCTTAGATATTAAACGAGAAGACAAAAGTTTATGAAGAGAGAAGTAACATGCATTTCCTGAATTAAGCCTACTTTTTATTTCCTCTTTAATATCATTTTCATTTGTTAATATTACTCCTAAGTATTTGAATTTGGAAACTGGTTCAAACGAGTTGTTATCAATAATTAGATTTTGATTATTACCTAACACTTGGTTTCGGCCTGTAAGCATATATTTAGTTTTCTCTTTGTTAACTTCCAAACCTATCTCTTCAGCAGTTTTGAAAAATATTTTAGCATTATTCCTAATTGTATTCACATCATCCCCCAGTAAGTCTACATCATCTGCATATGCTAACAACTGAGTCACACCATTTAATTTTAGTCCTTCTTTAGTTTCTTTTACCTTCCTTACAGCATATTCTAAGGCAAAATTAAAGAGCAATGGAGATAATGCATCTCCTTGTTTTAACCCATCATGAATTGTAAATTTGTCAGACATATTAATACCCACACGAATTTTACTTTCTGTTTCACTGGTGCATACTTTTATCATACTAACAACCTTCTTAGGTATTCCAAACTCTACTAATATATTATATAGTTTATCTCGTTTGACTGAATCATACGCTTTTTTAAAATCAATGAATAGCTGATGGACATTTTGATTATATTCCCACTTTTTTTCAAATGTCTGTCTGATGTGAAAAATTTGATCTGTAGTTGATCTGTTACGTTTAAATCCACATTGATAATCACCTATAATTTCATTAGCATATGGGGTTAGTCTTGTTAAAAGAATGTTAGATAATATTTTATATATTGTTGAGTGTAGAGAAATTCCACGGTAATTATTGCAGTTCATTTTATCACCTGTTTTAAACACAGGAACAATTATGGATTCTTTCCACTGTTGAGGGATTTCTTCTTTTACTTACTTTTTCTCGGTTTATGGTATCCTATATTTTCTTTAGCTGCTGATTCTATTGCATTATGTATGTGCTCCCAATTCTTATTTACGTCTGTTTCATTTATATTTTCATCATCATTTAAATCCTGCAAAACATCAAATCTATTTGACAATTTAATTTGGTAATCTTTCTTAATTCTTTCATCAGTAAACTTTCCTGTATCAAATTTTAGAACTTTTAGATTTTGTTGCTTATGATTTATCACTGAGAGTCTTTCTCTTAATTTAGCAATTACTAAATAATGGTCACTGGCACAGTCAGCACCTCTATGTGTACGAACGTCAATTATACTAGTATGCCTTCTCTTATCAATGAGAATATGATCTATCTGATTATGAGTTTTACCATCTGGAGAAGACCAGGTATATTTATGGATATCTTTATGTTTAAAAGTGGTACTTTTCACAATTAAATTCTTTGAGGTTGCAAAAGTAATCAATCTTATACCATTATCATTACTTAATTCATGAAGACTTTCTTTACCAATTGTGGGTTTAAATGTCTCTTCTTTGCCAATTTGTGCATTACAGTCACCTAACAGAATTTTCATATCATACTGAGAAAATTTATCAAAGACCTGTTCTAACTCTGTATAAAAATCATCTTTAGTATTATCATCTTTATCTTCCGTTGGTGCATGTATGTTTATTAAAATAATTTTACACCACCTACCCTGTAAAACTGCATATGATATCCTATCATTAATAAATTCTACTGTTTTAAGAGCCGAGATAATTCTATTATTTATAAAAAAGCCTGTTCCAAAATTATGATTTTCAGTACCACCATAGAAAAAAGTATAATTTTTAGTTTTACAATTCCCTTCTCCTGGCCACCTAACTTCCTGGACAGCTACTACATCTAATTTATACTTAACTATCTCTTTAACTGTACACTGAAATGCCCCAGGCCGGTAAAGGCTCAGAACATTCCAGGTGCCTAATTTAATATATTTATTCCTAATGTAGATCTTATCCTTAGTCCAGAGACCTCCCAAAGTAGTCCCCACCCGGAGATCCGAACGGGGGACTATTTTACCTCCGGAATATTTTACCTTGGGAACATCCATGGCCTTATATTGTTGTTTCTTGACATGTGTTTTTACAGTGCAGAGTTGTCAGCTGACAACTCTGGTCGACGTCAGGGCAGTTTTTTTTTCGAATTTCCCTTTCCTTTCGAAAAACCGTTATGACATTCCAAAATCTGAAAAATTGCATATACTTGCAATTCGTGTGAATCTTCGTGTGGTCTGCTCGCTGTTGCCTACATATTCTCAATAGTTTCGTGACTACCAGACACGTAGCCAGAGGGAGGGCTAAGCGGGCTGAAGCCCCTCCCCGAAATCCTACAAATTACTAATTAGCCTAATTAATGTATAGTAGTAATTAATTTTACTTCCTTAGCAGTATTAAACATATTTTATAAGTTGCAATATACTGAGAAATTCATTTTCAGGGCTTCTACCCCCCAAACACACACACACACACACACACTTTTTTGCCTTTAGATAGCGGCTGCTCATGAGGGATGAGCCTCCCCTGAAATAAAATTCTGGGTACGCTGATAATATCTAGACAACAGTGAAAGCAAAGCACACGATCATTTACACCGCAAGGAATTCTAAGCATATAGACTTTGGAATCATAGCCAACGGCGCCTGCAGAATTTATTTCTCAGGGTAGGCACATCTTGCCCTTCAGTCGGAGAAACTTACAGTTTACTGTTTATTATTATTATTTTATAAATAAAAGATTGAAATTTAATTGAAAATACTTGGGGGTTGTTGGCAAGTGAGGACTTGTCTATTTAAATAGAAACTGGATTCGCCTTGCTACCTTTCCATGATAAATATCTATATGTTTATGAGAAGTTTTTTTTTGTCTTTTTGTACTTTTTCACGATGCACAGGTATAAAACAGACACACTTATCTGTTCTCCTTTACGCGCCGAAGGGTGCTGCAAAAAAAGTAATTAAAAATTAAGGCTCATGAATTGTCATGGTCAAATCCCGACTTAAATGTTTTCTCGAGTTTTGGGGATACCGAACAGCCGAGTAGCTAATTCCAAAGGATCTTATTTAAAAGTGGTTCTTGGTATTTTCTGCACTATAGTTTTATTCCAGAAGTGGAAACACAATCATTTGAGGGGGAAATAGTTTGTAGACCTAGTCGGGAAATGACGATTTTCTTTAGTCCCGAACGTCGAGATTATAAACTTTTTATATCCCAATTCACACAGTCCCACACACCCTAACGCAGTCAACATGATTCTGGTTATGGTAAAAACGTAACGTTGTCTCGTTATTTTGTTAGACATAATAGTTAATTGCTGTAACTTATAGCCTCTAAATCACAGAAAACAATATTATATATAGATATACAGTGCCAGTGGCGGCGATTAGGAGGGGAATGGGGGGGCAGGTGCCACGCCACTTTTGACCCCGTACTATGCTAAACCTTGTCTTAAATTCCTTTCGGGGGGGGGGCTCAACACCATTTTTTTAAGGGATGTAAGAACCTCACAATTGTATGTTCAAGACCAGTGGTGGCAATTGGGTTCCAAAACGGGGGGGTGGGGGTGCGGAGGGCGTTGCAAGCAAAGTTTACTTTCTCTTGGTAGACAAGGCTTAACATTAAGAGGCCATAATGTTGAGGCAAGAAAATAAAAAATGGGGAGCAACTATCACTTAAATCGTCGCCACTGTAAGGCTGTCATTTTAATCAGAACGTGAAATCGGAACATTTTTTACGGGATGGACAATCCACTCGACAACGCGAGATTCAAATGGTGGGCTGTGAACTGGACGCAGACAGCTCTCGAATATTTCTCTCTGATTCGAGCCTGAACACCACTAACGTGTCTTGTCCTCCCATGTTTGCAGCTCTTATAAAAGCCGAAACCCACCAAATTGTTCAGATTCAGGCCTTAGCACTCACAAGTGTTCAAAAATGCCTGTCACAGCTTCTGCTGTCTTGTCATAAATCGGCACGAAACAAAGGAAGTCTTCTCGAATACAGGTGGATCACGAAACAATTAATGCACAGTGAAAACCCTTCCATTCCCAACACATCTAATGTTTCGTCTCCCAGTATGATCAAATGCGTACCCAAGGGAGGGTTGGTGAGGTCATAACCCCATTTCACCCAGTATTCCTTTTTTTTTAAAAAAAGAAAGAGGAATGTCAAAGACAGGAAAAAAATGGTAAAATCAGGACTGACCACCAAAAATAGTATACGTAACCCCTCTCCCTTCCGAAAATTCTGGGCACGCCTCTCTTTATCTCGGACACATTTTTTTTTAAATCAACTCACCAGAAGTTTTTATCATTCCGTATTGGAGATTGAAGTAAGATGCGCTCTTCCTGCAGGTTTGGTTTTGGTTTGGTTTGATTTCGTTTATTTTACTTCGCGTTTTGTGCCTCTTGGCTAATTTGCGAAGATGGGGATGAGTGATGAAATGATGAAATTGATGAATGGACATTCACAAACAACCAAGCCCGACCGGGATTCGAACCCGGGACCCTTGGCGTCGCAGCGCGATGTGCTAACCACTCGGCCACAGGGTCGGGCCCTGCAGGTTTGGATATGATCCTTTAGGGTGCTGTTGACTGCCTGCTTTCACACCTAACCGTAACAAGGCCCTAATTTTCCATCCTTGTGACTTGGATTTTCAAGACTTGGGAAGGTTTCAGACCAAAGGGACACGCGATACATGTCGATTGGAATGGGCCAATCAACAGCAACGTTTCACACCGTAGCGACACAAATGGCCGAACAAACCTAATCTTCAGGCAACACGGTGTGAAATCTCCCTTATTAGGCCACTGTCATTGTCACCTCGAAGTAGTAGCTCTTGTTGACCACAGAAAAAAATTCTTCTCAACCGGTGGGAATGCTCCTCAGTTTTCTTCTCTCTCCTATATTTTCTGTGCTTGTTCACTATACAGGCAACACCTTACGATTTGATATATACAGGACATGTACTATGTAGACATTTTAACGAAAAATCGGTTGAAGTCAAGGATGGCTAGGTGGCTCAGTTGGTAGAGCCCTGCAATTTCCACCTAAAATGTCTACATATGCAACATCTTGCTTTCTCTTCTCGACATTTATAAAATTTTCGGCTGTCTCTTTATGGTAGTTAAGTGTTTGAATGTGTTTCAAACCCAGTAGGCTTAAACAAAAGTATTTTTTTATACCATGAAATTCTCGGACTGCATATACGAAATTTAGTTCTGGATAAACTAAATCATCACTCAAAACTTTGATTTTCAGTTGATCTATGCAGCTTATTTCTGTTTTAATAAACCACTCCAATATCCGGTACTGCTGAAATATTCACTTGAGAGAGAGAGGGGGGGGGAGAGAGGGGGGTGCTTGATCTCTTGGGCCCTCGACCCGAACTAGCACTACACTGAGGCCTCGGAAGTTCTGCTGTCGTCAATGTTTTCATTTTCGAATCACTATATCTTATAAAGCAACCAGAGAACGCTGACTGATCACTAACCGACAGTATGAATTGTCACACTTACCTCTGAAATCTCATTAACCAATTCTTTGTACAGATCAACAGAAAAATTGAATCCGCGTATTTATATCCTTATTATATTCTAGAACGTTCCGCAAATAAAACGATTCGTTAATATTGCCAGTAGTTGACTCCTTCTCTCATTCAAGAACGTACCCTCTCCCGCCTTCCAGAGATTAGAAATTACAACGAATCGCCCTACGTGTGGCGCTACCTTTGTTGTGCAGCTTCCAAATGCTGACAAGTTTCTACATAGTGCTCAAGTGCGCTGCGACAACACCGAAAGTGCAAGAAAAGTTTACGTGCAATATTATCAACAACAGGGTTATAGAACATTCTCCGTCTTGCCTCGATAATTGTCTATCTCCTTAAATATCTCCTTAAATCATAGTCACAAAAAGCCAAAAACCTAATTTTATCTAGTGTAAAATAAAAAATTTCCTTGGGGGGGGGGGGCTCGAGCAACCTCAACCCCACCTTGGATACGTGCTATTAACAATAACAGGGTTATAGACCATTCTCCGTCTTGTCTCGATAATTATTTCTCCCAAATTATCATCACATTATTCAAGAAGCCAAAAATCCTAATTTTATCTAGTGTATACAGAAAAAAATCCTGAAGGGGGCTCGAGCCTCCTGATTCCCACCTTGGATGCGTGCTATTGACAATAATAAGGTTATAGAACACTCTCCGTCTTGTTTCGATAATTATTTCTCTCAGATTTATAAATTTATTATCTTCATATTATTCAAGACGCCAAAATCGAATTTTAAAATTAAAAATTTCCTGAGGGGGGGCTCGAGTCACCTCATCCCCACCTTGGATACGTACTATTAACAATAACAGGGGTATAAAACATGCTTCATCTTGCCTCGATAATTATTTCTCTCCTTACATTATTTTCACATTATTCAAGAAGCCAAAAACCTAATTTTATCTAACGTAAACTGAAAAATTTTCTGGGGAGAGGGTCGAGCCGCCTGTGTCCCATCTTGGATACGTGCTATTATCAATAACAGGGTTACGGAACATTCTCCGTGCCTCGATGATTATTTCTCTCCTTAAATTATTGTCACATTATTTTATTTCACATCACAAGAAACCAAAAACCTCATTTTATCTAGTGTAAACCTAAAACTTTCGGGGGGGGCTCGAGCCCCCCCTCTGGATACGTGCCTGCCGCCATGGTACAGTGTCTTTTTTCCTGGGAAGAAAGGTTCCGGTACTCTTCAACTTGGTTTGGTATTGTGTTCATCATAAGAACTCAGAGAGGAGGTCTTTGGAATAAGGAAAAATGCGTACTTTACCTTCCTCCCTCCCTTTTATTTGTAACTCTTTTGTCTCTTTCTTACCTTGGGCCACCCGATGGCGCAGTGGTAACGTCGTCGCCTTGTAATCGATACCCGGTGGAGGCACATAGTGCTTGGGATCCCACTTGAAACTGTAGGTCCAGTCCCGATTAGCCTTACTATGCATAAAGTGGACTTAAAACACCAAATCAATCTTTCCTTATATCTGCTTTCTACTTCTTCTTAGTTCGCGGTTACTGCCTTTCTTCTTGACCATTTCTTTTCCTATGCTTCCGCTTTCATTTTCTGTCAGTTTCTACTTTATTCGTTCTCTCTATCGGTCTTCTGTTACTCCTCTTCCTTCTCTCTTTCTGCCTGCTTTTCTTCTGAATTCCTCTTTCTGTCTCTCTCGTTTATTTATTTATTTCTCTCTCCCTACTCTTTTAATTTCTCTCTTTTCTCTCTCTCTCTCTGACTTCTCTATTTATTTCACTCTCTCTCTCTCGCTTCTCTTTTTCTCATTCGCTTCTCTCTCTCTCTCTTCTCTATTCTTTCTCCCTTATTTTCTATTTCTCTCTTCTCTCTCTTTTTATTCGGCCCCCGTGGCGGAGGAGTTATCACATCGCGCTACGATGCCAGGGGTCCTGGGTTTGAATCCCGGCCTGGGCATGGATGTTTGTGACTGCCCATTCATCAATTTCATCAAGTCATCATTCATCCCTATCTTCGCAAATTAATCAAAAGTGGCACAAATAGCAAAGTAAAATAAAGTAAATCAATCAATCAATAAAGCTTCCCCATGTCTTTCTCTCTCTCTCTTTCTCCCTCTCTGCGAGCGCGCTTGTACGTGCATTATTATTTTTAAAAAGGAAAGAATAGGATGTAGTTGTGGAGAATGCTTGACAGATCTTAATTATATTTTGTTTGATTGAAATTTTGTTCTAATGCCCGACTGGAACTGTGATCGACGGTCTTCAAAATGTATATCTCCTTTCGAAAGACCGCTCTGTTTGCTTTGTGACTACTTTGCAACAGTTTCGTGGCAAAGTAAGCCTATTAATAATAAATCCAAATAAAATTTGTCTCAAGGAGGGCTCATAAAAATGTATTCTCGTTTCGGTCAAAGTGTTTTTCGTGTATGTCGGTAGAAGTCAGTCAAGCGACAAAGTCTGATTATTCGCCACTAGATGGCAGGTGCTTGCATTTGGAAAGCTCAGCAAAGTTCAAAGTCTGGGCAATAGATGGCACATGAGTGCTGGGTTGCGCACCATATGTCCGAGAGAGAGAGAGAGAGAGAGAGAGCGGAAAAGCAAATAAAATTACGCGCATAATTTTGTTCCGATAAAATTGCAATATATCGTCTTTACGTTGTAAAATGCTACGGAACTATTTGAAAAGGAGTAGAGACCATGATTATTATTTAAATATTTGCCGCAGATAATTAATTTATACAATTATAATTTCATGGACGTCCGCAGGGAAGGTCAAGGGCAGGCACCTAGGCATGGGGGGGGGAGGGGGCTTGGGGTCTGAAGCTCGTCGAAATCCCATAAATGTTTCGTTGGTTTAAACACCTGCCACTTTTTCGCCTTTAGATAGCTCCTGCTGATAAGGGATAAGCCGACCTAATTGCCGAGTGCCGAAAGGAGCTTCTCTTGTTTGAAATTAATCAAGATGTATTATAGAATTATGTCTCTTGTTGAAAAAAAAAAAACTAACCCCACTTTCATAATACCAAGCGTGTAAAATAATTTAAATAATAAGAAATCAGCAGGTCCAGATGGTTGGTCAGATTATCTAATTAAAAAATGTTCTCAATACGTTACATTACCACTACAGTATGCTATAAATGCCTCTGTCAATAGTGGAATTTTCCCAAAAGTACTGAAGAAAAGTATAATCAAACCAATACTCAAAAAAGGACTGGAGACATAAATAAAGAAAACTATAGACCAATAACGATCACATCATCTTTCTCAAAACTGTTAGACAAAATCATTTGTAAGAAAATATACGAATTCTGTGCCAAATTAATTAGTCCACTACAACATGGTTTCCAAAAGGGTAAATCGACAAGTACAGCTACTTCTCAATTTATTGAGATAATTGTAGATGCATTAGAAGATAATGAGATACCCTGTGCTGTTTTCCTGAATCTGTCCAAAGCCTTTGACTGCTTAGACCACTTTATGCTCATGAAAAAAATATACAATCTTGGCATTAGAGGAAATACATACAAACTGATAAAATCTTTTCTCACAGATAGACCACAGTACACCCAGATACTACATACTGAAAGCTCCGTGGTTCACAAAATTAAATCTGACACTGAATATGCAAGAACAGGAGTCCCTCAAGGCTCCATACTAGGCTCGCTACTGTTCATACTATATACCAACGACTTATCCGCCCCAGACAATACAAATATTTTAACATACGCAGATGACACAACCATAACATGCAGTGCAAATTCACAAGAACAATTAGAAAGACAAATCTACATATATGTAAATATAATAACTCAGCACTTAAATTCATAAAACTTGAATATAAACTATCAAAAAACAATGTATATGGCTTTCAATCCTGCAAATAAACCCAATTTTGATAATATAAATTTACAAATAGATGATAATCAAATCAATTATGAAAATCCAGTTAAATTTTTAGATTTAGTTACAAATTAAATCTCCTAAAACTCCTAACACAATATCATGTGTCTGAAATAAACACAAATCTATACTATGGACTTGTATATCCATACCTAGAATATTGCTTAATAGCACGAGGAGGGGCTGCGCAGGAATACACTCAAAGATTGCTTACTCTACACAAGAGCAATACGGTATATGTTCAAAATACCAATTAGAAACTCATGTAGAGAATTATTTAGAGAAAATAAAATTATAACCATATATTCTCTATATATTTACAAAGTAATTGAATATGTACTAAAACACGGTAAATTAGATAAGAATTCCACCGTCCATGAGCACAACACACGTCAAAAAGAGAACTTCCACATGCAAGCACACAGACTTGCTCTTTCAGACAAATCACCTCATGATGCAGGAATAAAATACCATAACAAACTTCCCACACACATCAAAATAATTACAGAAACTCACAAGAAACTGAAAGCAATTAAACAGTATTTAACAGATACCTCTATATAATCTCAATGAATATAAATAGTTAAACAGGATTAGTAAATTGAAACATTTAAATTATTTTGATATTGTACTTATGTCTCTTGTATTTGGATTTTCTCTTTTACAAGTTTAGTATGTGACACTTATAACTATTTAACCCATATGATTTATTTGTATTTTTGTGTTTGCATTTTGTTCTTTTCATTGTAATCCTACTCCATTTGTAATATTTAATATTGAATGACGTTTTCCACACCCATGGATATGGGTCTACGGAAATAAAGATTTTTTTATTATAATTATTACTATTATTATTATTATTACATGTATATACATATGTGGGTATACTCGCTGACAAACTTTCACAGTGTGTAAACATTTTCTTTACAACGTTTCGTTTGTTGAGGTCTCATTTGGACGCTACGAGCCCTCAAAAAGAAGGTTGCCACTAGCAATTTTTTCTGTCCGAATATCTTTAGTAACGCCACGGACAGACAGGAAAGAATCGCCATCAGAATATGAATATCTCTCAATAAACCTTAACGAGTCCTTAGTGCAAAGGTATCAGACACGATAAGCAACAATGCATGAATTCATTGGAAGTGTTAATCTGATGGCATGATTCCGTTTCCATACAGTGCGCTATTTGACAGAAAAATGTCAGTGGCAACGATGAAGCTGTGCATGGCTATATACACAGAGGATAAAATATTATGTTTTTCGAGGCTGGTATCACCGAAACAAGACCCTAACTAGCATAAAGTTGGTAACATAAGCATGAATGTCCGGAAAGGGGGTCAAGGGGGGAGCCATACCCCCCTCGGATAATGAATATCCACGTAAAATATATATTTCACACATAATTTCATTTCAATTACAGTAATTTATGTTAATTATTGTAAGTGCGTTGAAGGAACCAGGCCCGTAGCCAGGCAGGGGCCAGGGGGGGCTGACCCCCCTGGAACTACTGTCAGCCCCCCCCCCCCCCGGCACTGAGTTCAGCCCTCTTGACCTTAGGTAATACTATTTTGTGTAATTTGTTTGCAGAGAAAAGTGGAAATGTAGACAGCAGAAATTATTTTGCTCACAACTTTGGTGAAGGATAAATTCAGGGAACATGAACAGCAGCTATTACATTCGTTCATCTTATTTATAAGAAGTCTTAAGTAGCGGCAAGTATTTAGGAGATTCTCTTCTCTGGACTTCAGAAAGTTTCTTCACAGGGGAGCTTCTTTATCTGTACCTTCGGGGTGCAAGGGGTGATTCTTCCCCTTAGTACACCCAATTGTCAACCTCACTTCCACGTAGTACACCCTGGACTGCTTTTTGCAGACTAACGAGGCTCTCGCCACTGGCCCTATAATTCTGTATGTTGTCCTTATGCGGAGACAAATGCCGGCCTACAAAGGGCTCTGGACGGGTTGGAAAGATACAGCAGAGAATCCAAACTGCAAGTAAATCTTACAAAAACAAAAGTTATGGTGTTCAAGAACGGATATGTATATGGAAAAGACGAAAGGTGGACTTTCAGAGGGCAAGAATTAGAAAGGGTGAAAAGAATAAAATACTTGGGATTAGTTCTCACTATGGCAGGGACGTGGACAAGACATATGCAAACGGTACAAGGAAAGGCTGGGGCAATAACAAACGAAATAATGCGGACAGTATGGAAATTGGAGAAATACGATATACATTTTGTGGGAAAACTGTATCGTACATTATTAATAGGGTCAATAGGGTACGGGAGGGAGATATGGGGAGCAAAGGGGGGCGATGCACTAAACAGAATCCAATGCACATTTTACAAGAGGGCTTTGCATATCAGCATGGGCACTGCAAACTGCGGCGTACTACGGGAACTTGGATTGGTAAGGGAGAATACGTGGGGTATGTTGAGAAGGGTTAAATACTGGGCGACATTAATATCGAGAAGGGAGAACTCGGTAAAAGGGCAAGCGCTGATGCAACAGGTGCAAGGGGAGGAAATGGGAACATGGGCGAAAGAGATCAGAGGTAAACTATACGAAATTGGACTGGGATGGATCTGGGAGGGGGAACACGTCGACCAGGGGACATTGCAATTAGTGAAACAAAGATTAGAGGATATAGATAGGCAGGAAATAATAGCGGAATGTGAAACTAAGAGATCGCTCGAACTCCAAAGAAGGGGACCGCGGGAATGGGGACAGGTAGCGTACATAAAGAAGGTGAGCATGGTGGCAAGAAAGGGGTTGGCATGGATCAGGCTAGGGGGATGGAGACACAACACAGTAAAAAATGAGGAAGGGATATATAAATGCGTATTATGCAATGGTGAGGATGGGACAGAACATTTATTCTTATGTCAGGACACGCGCGTTCTGCAGGAGGAGAAGCTACGCAACATCAGCTTGGAAACTGTGTTCAAATCAATCGTAGAGCAAAGGAACATGGAACTATTGGAAAAAGTGGGGGTTTATTTACAAACAGTTAGGGGAAAAAGAAGTGTTGCACAGAGACGGGATAAGGAAGAGGAATAAGTGTTAGTTTAAGTGAGAACAGTTAAACAACCAGAACTGCTATTTTACACCTATACGAAATGTAATGGAAAGTGTAGTGTGTAAGAAAAATCATAGTTGTGTAATACGAATAGATGTAGTGCGCACAGCCGATGGCTCGCACATGAGATGAGCAATAAATACTTAAATACTTATGTGTGCTGAGTGCCCCTTTACAGCCTCAGCTTTTAGCCGGTCAGAATAGTTTAAGATTTTAGTTATGCGACACTATAGTTTTGTTAAGGGGCTGGACTCCGCATAACGTGACGGGTGCAAAATAGTCTAAGTGCTGACGCACCCAAAATTTTAAATTCAAATTCAATCAAATTATCTGTACCTTCGTTGGCCCTGTTGCGAACTCCCATTTATACAGAAATCTGTGGTTTTGATATCATTATGCAAATTCCCTCCGCATCTGCGTCAAAGGTTACGTAACAGCTCCCAAGTTTTGAAGGGGAGTTTTATTGTTTCTGCATGGGAGTGGAATGTACGGTAGGCACTATGATTGGATATTGTTATTTTTTTCTTGTGTAATATAAATATCTGTATCATCAAACGTAGTATGGAGTGTGCAGTAAGGGATGATTTCAGTAGCAGCCAATTAACACCTTATGTAATATTTTAAAGATATAGAAAAATTTAGTAAAGGGTGTTTCATAAAGTGCGCAGGTTTTAAATCACTTGTCATGATTTTCTTTGAAGGTTGGCAACACTGTTCTTATCATTTTCGTTATTTCTGATCATTCCGATTATTAATTGAGCAATTGTTTCTTTTCAGATGTTCAGTTGAGTTGCCATGGAGCGGTTCACGATCGAGCAACGCGTCGGCATTTTGAAAACACATTACAGAAACGGAGAGTGCTATGCAGAGACAGTTCGTAAACTGTCGACTATGCGGTAGCTATGCATTGTTTGCTTAACAGATGTTTATTCCTGGCACCGCGACAACAATACAAAAGTACGGAAAATCACATATTCACGGTATCCAGTTCATCCAGAGCAGGCCACTCCCTGTTTCTGTAATGTGTTTTCAAAATACCGCGTTGCTCGATAGTGAACCGCTCAATGGCAACTGAACTGAACATTTGGCAAGAAACCATTGCTCAATTAATAATCAGAGTGATAAGAGATAACGAAAAATATAACAACAGTGTTGCCAACTTTCAAACAAAAAAATACAAGCAATTTAAAACCTGGGCACTTTATGAAGCACTCTTTCTTTGTGTGATATTTCTAAACTTATGTAACTTAATGACCCCCCCTCTCCCCCACACACATAATTTACCTTCATTTAACACTGTTAAACTTTTGAAAAATGGACTTGATTTACAAAGCCCCTCCTCATAACCTGTGAGCCCCCCCCCCCCCCTGGAGATCAATTCTGGCTACGGGCCTGGAAGGAAAATTATAATTTCAGACAGAAACGGTGCTTTTTGAGGAGGCATCACTATAATGGAGGAAAATTTGCCTCCATTGCCCCCCTGAAAAAAAAATATCTTGCCTGCCCCTCCCTGGAAAAATCCTGCGGACGTCCATAAACATAAGTTGTTTTTTGTGTTCATGTTCTCTGCACGGTGCCAAAATTCAAATGTTCACGGGAGGGAAATGCTGCGTTGAAAAAAGGTGTTTTACACAATACTGATAGCCATGTTGGTTGTGTATTTATTTCTCAATAAGCTTATTCAATTAATCAATTCGATTCAATGTACAAATTCATAGCCAATATCAAATACAACGATACTACAATGTAGAAATAACAATAAATCGGCCTAGGCCCTTCAATTCTTGTTTTCTATAATTATTGAAAATTCATTAATTATTCTACGGAACTAGACGGGTTAATACAACAATGTTTCCTGTATTAACAAAATAATGAATTATTACAATTATAAACTGTAACTATGATATTTTAATTCCAGTCGAAAGAGATAGGTTTCAGCTTTTGCCAAGAGATGGAAGAAGCTTGCATTTGAAACTCTCTTCCGAGTTCGAAGTTTCGCCAATAGGTGGCAGAGGTGTCTGAGCTACTTGCTTTGGTTTCATGAGACGAATAAAGCCCCTATCACACGGAACTGGATTTCTAGTTGGAATGCCCTAGTTGGCGATGAACTGACTTTCTGGGTAGTAATCATGGCCGCCTGGCTAACTGCTTGACTGGTTTTGAGGAATAGGACATGTTCTAATTACTACTAACTTTTTCGACTAGATTCTGTGGAACAGCCAATCAGAGCAAAGTTTGGCCATGTGAAGATATTCTGTGAGTTTGTAAAGTAGCCTTTTTTGTCTGTGGCTTCCAAGTGCATACAACACGAAAGGCATGTTTAAAATTGAAGAAACTAAAATATTCTTCCATACGTGTATAGTAAACGTTGTAAAGTATGTATTTTATCAGCGCCGTTCTTCTTTACCTAAAACCATTTAATGCGATGCGATATTCCTCTCGGTTGGATAGTTATCGTATTTTAAATGTGTGAAGTGATACGTTGTTTACATTTCGCGCGGCCGCCATTATGGGAACGAAAGACTACCGACAAGTACGGTATAACAAGTACCGTGTGAGGCGAAAACTATCAAATGGGTAACCAGTCCAGTGTCAACTAGAGCATTCCAACTAGAAATCCAGTTCCGTGTGATAGGGGCTTAAGTGGTTGAGGTTGGCTGGGTTGGAGGGAAAGATTCTCTCGTACGGAACTCGCAAGAAACTTGCATGAGGTGCGAGTAGTGGCGTGCCCAAAAGAGGGTTGGTGAGGGTCCTAACCCCCTCATTTTAGCATTCCTTAAAAAAATTAAATGCTGGAAAAAATTTTAAAGATGAAGATATAACGTCCTTTTACGGGCAACCGGGAAACAGGTGAAATAAATTCTGATTGTCGTTTTGTAATCAGATAATTCGGTTTAACCTTCAGTAGGAACTACTTTTCCATGGTGCGAAATCCCAGGGGGGGACGGGGGAATTCCCCCTACCAACGATCTTGTCCTGAAATTTCCCTCCCACCAAACTCTTCCGGTGGGAGAGTTTTTGTTTTAACATCAAACATAAACAATTAGTTTGGGATTCGAGTATACTTGACTGGAATAATATCGAAAACATACAAAAAGAACGGACAACAAAGAGCCTTCTCTTAGGACGCTGAATCCAGCAATCCCCAGAACACAGAAATTAGACCGACTTATTTCTTCTCCATTTCTCATCGCCTTTCGTTAGCAACCAGGAAGTATATAAATATATTAATAAAACACGTAATAGCACTTATATGTGAATTTTATACAGGAAACTATTATCTTCTTAATGTCTTAATTTTTGTCCCTCCTGTCTTACGCAAATCATTGTTCAAAGCATCAGTAGTATGACGTCAAAATCTTCGATTTGCAATTACATTTTGAATGATAGACAGTCGATATAATGTATTGTATATTTTATAACATAATTTGATTATATTATATATATATTATATATTATATTATTACATATATAGTGTATGTGTGTCTGACTGTCTGTCTGCTCCTTCCCCCCCACCAATCTGCAGTGATTTCGCACCCTGCTTTTAACGAGTGTTACGAACGTTTTCTGCAATTTCCTTGTGTCCTTCGTTATTTCTTCTTCGACTAGATAGTAATGTAAATCTAGTTCTGTACCCAGATTAGAACCTACGATCATGAACGTCTAGAGGGGGAATCGAATCGGTCCGATCGAACCCCTTAGAAATTGACACCGTTCATTTCAAGTTACAAAAAAAAAAAAACGATCGAAAAAAGATTAGTGTAAAATGCAGGAACAAAAAAAATAATAACCCGTGGCTCGACAGCCGTTGAAGGGCCATCAATTCTTAATTTAGCCAGTACTGTGAGGTATTGCGATTGCATACAATATTCCGGGACAAACGTGACATTTTCGGTTACCAATGAAATGAGGTTCATACCAGTGTACAGCCTGAACGGTGCATGCATGCTTCATTGAAAATTCAAGTACTTATTTCCAACAACTTTCCCCTCTTTCCATTTTTCGCTATGTGTACTAACACAGACAAATGAAGTATACCTTTGTCTGTGGTATACTAACAACAGAGTTGCCTATGGAACCTGACTTTTGAATCACCCTGTATTTCTAATAAACGGGAATGTAAACATCATATTCATGTACGTTAATTCAAACAATATTGTATTTGATTTCTGCTAGACTTTTACTTTTGAATATTAGGAATTTGTCTATCAAAGCTGTTATCGTCCATTACTTAACCTACCATACCCTACCCTAACGTAACCTAAATCTAACATAACTCGGGATCCCATTGGCGTCCCATTTTCAAATTTTGTATACTTATTGAGTAATAGTGTATGTATGACATGTAATTTTTTTTTTAAAAAAAATAAAAGACCCGTTTTTGAGAAAATGGCTACCAAATTTTCTTTACCCAACCTTCAATTGTTTTTTTACCCTAGCATAGACATCTTGTGTGAAAGAGCCCTTCAAGACCTCTCCATCGCGGTCCAAATCACTTCTATAGGTGCCCTGGTTGCCGAAATATTGCAATTTAAAGTTAACAACATGTTGGAATAAATGATTGTAATCGCACAGTTTGCAACACTGTAATTTCGGAAATACAAAAGATATGGATCTTCAAAGTTGCATATTTTCCTACCTGAAGTGCCCCTTCCAGTATGCCAAATTTCAAATGAATCAAAAAATGTAAGGTTGAGGACCTTGTTGATTTGACATGGAATGACCCTAATATGAATATTTAAGCTGACAATTAAAGCAAACAAATTTGAAAAAATGTAATTACTTCATTCTTTCAGAATTTTTTTAGGGGGACGAAATTTGAAACACCATTTTTTCTTTTACCGAAAACATTTACTTTTGAATTTAATTTATTTTGGGTACTAATAATTGATTGTACAAGCGATTTGGCTTGGTTTGCAGGTAAAGGGATAGTTAACGAAGGTAAAGTCAAATTTTGGAACTCGAACATCATTTAATACGGTCTCCTGGTACGAAAATGTGATAAGGGGACGACAGTTGGACCCCTTTCCTACATATAGTTCCCCCCTCAGTGCCAAAAATTAGCAAGCAGAAGGGCAAATTCCTCATCTCCCTTCAAATACCACCCGGTACACACACACACGCACGCACACACCCTTAAGTTTATTTTACATATACATACAAAAGTACCCAGCCTCCAGATGGGTACAGATAACAGCTCAATTTTAGTCAAATCGGTGTCGGAGCGTGTTGGGAGGTTGCATAGACAGAGGAAAAAGGAATGCATTTTTTGCCAACTGAAACTGCATTGGATTTCAAGTCAGCCGCTATGTGGGCATATTGGTTAGAGGCTGTTATTCCATCACGCACAATGTATATGGTGGAAAGTTCATGAATTCGACTCATACCTGACCTGAGCATGCGTGTTTCTTTGTAAATATCTCTTCAACAATGCCTTCTAGATTCATCTTCATCAGCAAAATATTCAGAAAATCGTATCAAAATAAGAAAATGCAAATGCAAGACTCAAGTATGGTTCGTAGAAAATTATGATGGTTTCATATTTAGAAAAATCAATGACCAAATATTTTATGCTTGTGACAAACTAAAATTAATATGAATGTAATAAATTACTGTTGTTTTAAAATGTTCGGCAAGTTTTTATTAAAAAATAAAGATAAGGTTTCATTTCCTGTGGACGAATAGTACGAAATTAGCTTACCATCACTGTTCCAGTGGAGGACACAATTGGCCCACACTTGTTCAAGCTTCAACAGAAATTTCTTTGCAAAATCGTCGTCAACAAAGAGCGGCACATCGGTACAATTTGTGGCCCATACATAATAAAGGATTTCCTGTCATAAAATGTTCCTGGATAGAAGACGGGCGTCGTAATATGACCCTCCGTGTCTAAACTGACAAGGGGAGATATAGACCATAGACGGTTCGGCGTCTTTAAGGAAAATATAAAAAGGAAAGGTAGGGAAACTTAAAAGAAAAACATATGGGAATTGCAGGGTGTCTTTTGCAGACACATCAGTTTTGCCGATTCTTCTAGAATATGCCATTATTCCACACAAACAGGATTCTAGTAATGGCATCCCCGAAGGACAAGTCACTTAGGCAGCGATGGTGAAGTTGTGAACGCTTTCACCAGTTTTCTGGAAATGACCTACAACCTCACTGGTACTTTCATAATTTAAATTTAACCATTGCCGTACATACAGTACCCCCAGAGATACCAACTTTTAGTAGCTATCTTTATATTTTTATTATCAATCATGCAATACTTTACCAATTTAAAAAGTGCGCATTGCGTATAATAATAATAATAATAATATCGTCTTTATTGAGAGGGCATGTTTCGGCCTCGCGGGCCGTTCTTACAACAAACCCTTAAGAAAAAAAAATATTACAATTGACACTTTACACTTCTTGAAAATCACTGTTGCAGTATAAACATAAAAATAAAACATTCATACTTATAATGCAAACAATTAATGTACTGAAGGTACAGAGTTAAATCTAAAACCACAATTAGAATACAATTATTACAGCTAAAACTAAAACCAATAACTCATTCCCGTTCATTACAGAAAAGACAAATCCAGACACTATTGTTTGGACAGTAGATGCTTCTTTAGGTTTATTTTGTGTGTTGCACGGTGGAGCTCCCCTGAGGTCAGTGGTGGGGGAGGTCATTCCATTCTTTTATTGCAGTGACTATGAAAGAATTTCCATAGATTGTTGTTCTGTGTGCGGGCTGCATCCTTGTATTGGCATCATGTTTCCATGTCATCATAAGAAAGAAGTGTTTTAAGGAAGGGAGATGAACATATACGAATGAAGCTGTAGAGAGTGAAAGAAAGGAGGAGAGAAAAAGAAATAAAAGGAGAGAACGTGAAACACAGATAAAAGTAAGAGAGATAAAGAAGCAAGGCAACACACACGCGCACGCACAACAGACAGAGAGAGAGATAGAGAGAGAGAGACGGGGAGAAAGAAAGAGAAAGACAAAATGAAATAGGGAGAGAAAGAAATAGAGTAGACAGAGAGAGAGAGAGAGAGAGAGAGAGAGACGGGGAGGATGCAAGAGAGAAAGACAGAATGAAACAGGCAGAGAAAGATTTGATTTGATTTGATGTTAAAATTTTGGGTGCGTCAGCACTTAGGCTATTTTGCACCCGTCACATTATACGGGGTTCATACGCAGATGACACAACCATAACATGCAGTGCAAATTCACAAGAACAATTAGAAAGACAAATCTACATATATGTAAATATAATAACTCAGCACTTAAATTCATAAAACTTGAATATAAACTATCAAAAAACAATGTATATGGCTTTCAATCCTGCAAATAAACCCAATTTTGATAATATAAATTTACAAATAGATGATAATCAAATCAATTATGAAAATCCAGTTAAATTTTTAGATTTAGTTACAAATTAAATCTCCTAAAACTCCTAACACAATATCATGTGTCTGAAATAAACACAAATCTATACTATGGACTTGTATATCCATACCTAGAATATTGCTTAATAGCACGAGGAGGGGCTGCGCAGGAATACACTCAAAGATTGCTTACTCTACACAAGAGCAATACGGTATATGTTCAAAATACCAATTAGAAACTCATGTAGAGAATTATTTAGAGAAAATAAAATTATAACCATATATTCTCTATATATTTACAAAGTAATTGAATATGTACTAAAACACGGTAAATTAGATAAGAATTCCACCGTCCATGAGCACAACACACGTCAAAAAGAGAACTTCCACATGCAAGCACACAGACTTGCTCTTTCAGACAAATCACCTCATGATGCAGGAATAAAATACCATAACAAACTTCCCACACACATCAAAATAATTACAGAAACTCACAAGAAACTGAAAGCAATTAAACAGTATTTAACAGATACCTCTATATAATCTCAATGAATATAAATAGTTAAACAGGATTAGTAAATTGAAACATTTAAATTATTTTGATATTGTACTTATGTCTCTTGTATTTGGATTTTCTCTTTTACAAGTTTAGTATGTGACACTTATAACTATTTAACCCATATGATTTATTTGTATTTTTGTGTTTGCATTTTGTTCTTTTCATTGTAATCCTACTCCATTTGTAATATTTAATATTGAATGACGTTTTCCACACCCATGGATATGGGTCTACGGAAATAAAGATTTTTTTATTATAATTATTACTATTATTATTATTATTACATGTATATACATATGTGGGTATACTCGCTGACAAACTTTCACAGTGTGTAAACATTTTCTTTACAACGTTTCGTTTGTTGAGGTCTCATTTGGACGCTACGAGCCCTCAAAAAGAAGGTTGCCACTAGCAATTTTTTCTGTCCGAATATCTTTAGTAACGCCACGGACAGACAGGAAAGAATCGCCATCAGAATATGAATATCTCTCAATAAACCTTAACGAGTCCTTAGTGCAAAGGTATCAGACACGATAAGCAACAATGCATGAATTCATTGGAAGTGTTAATCTGATGGCATGATTCCGTTTCCATACAGTGCGCTATTTGACAGAAAAATGTCAGTGGCAACGATGAAGCTGTGCATGGCTATATACACAGAGGATAAAATATTATGTTTTTCGAGGCTGGTATCACCGAAACAAGACCCTAACTAGCATAAAGTTGGTAACATAAGCATGAATGTCCGGAAAGGGGGTCAAGGGGGGAGCCATACCCCCCTCGGATAATGAATATCCACGTAAAATATATATTTCACACATAATTTCATTTCAATTACAGTAATTTATGTTAATTATTGTAAGTGCGTTGAAGGAACCAGGCCCGTAGCCAGGCAGGGGCCAGGGGGGGCTGACCCCCCTGGAACTACTGTCAGCCCCCCCCCCCCCGGCACTGAGTTCAGCCCTCTTGACCTTAGGTAATACTATTTTGTGTAATTTGTTTGCAGAGAAAAGTGGAAATGTAGACAGCAGAAATTATTTTGCTCACAACTTTGGTGAAGGATAAATTCAGGGAACATGAACAGCAGCTATTACATTCGTTCATCTTATTTATAAGAAGTCTTAAGTAGCGGCAAGTATTTAGGAGATTCTCTTCTCTGGACTTCAGAAAGTTTCTTCACAGGGGAGCTTCTTTATCTGTACCTTCGGGGTGCAAGGGGTGATTCTTCCCCTTAGTACACCCAATTGTCAACCTCACTTCCACGTAGTACACCCTGGACTGCTTTTTGCAGACTAACGAGGCTCTCGCCACTGGCCCTATAATTCTGTATGTTGTCCTTATGCGGAGACAAATGCCGGCCTACAAAGGGCTCTGGACGGGTTGGAAAGATACAGCAGAGAATCCAAACTGCAAGTAAATCTTACAAAAACAAAAGTTATGGTGTTCAAGAACGGATATGTATATGGAAAAGACGAAAGGTGGACTTTCAGAGGGCAAGAATTAGAAAGGGTGAAAAGAATAAAATACTTGGGATTAGTTCTCACTATGGCAGGGACGTGGACAAGACATATGCAAACGGTACAAGGAAAGGCTGGGGCAATAACAAACGAAATAATGCGGACAGTATGGAAATTGGAGAAATACGATATACATTTTGTGGGAAAACTGTATCGTACATTATTAATAGGGTCAATAGGGTACGGGAGGGAGATATGGGGAGCAAAGGGGGGCGATGCACTAAACAGAATCCAATGCACATTTTACAAGAGGGCTTTGCATATCAGCATGGGCACTGCAAACTGCGGCGTACTACGGGAACTTGGATTGGTAAGGGAGAATACGTGGGGTATGTTGAGAAGGGTTAAATACTGGGCGACATTAATATCGAGAAGGGAGAACTCGGTAAAAGGGCAAGCGCTGATGCAACAGGTGCAAGGGGAGGAAATGGGAACATGGGCGAAAGAGATCAGAGGTAAACTATACGAAATTGGACTGGGATGGATCTGGGAGGGGGAACACGTCGACCAGGGGACATTGCAATTAGTGAAACAAAGATTAGAGGATATAGATAGGCAGGAAATAATAGCGGAATGTGAAACTAAGAGATCGCTCGAACTCCAAAGAAGGGGACCGCGGGAATGGGGACAGGTAGCGTACATAAAGAAGGTGAGCATGGTGGCAAGAAAGGGGTTGGCATGGATCAGGCTAGGGGGATGGAGACACAACACAGTAAAAAATGAGGAAGGGATATATAAATGCGTATTATGCAATGGTGAGGATGGGACAGAACATTTATTCTTATGTCAGGACACGCGCGTTCTGCAGGAGGAGAAGCTACGCAACATCAGCTTGGAAACTGTGTTCAAATCAATCGTAGAGCAAAGGAACATGGAACTATTGGAAAAAGTGGGGGTTTATTTACAAACAGTTAGGGGAAAAAGAAGTGTTGCACAGAGACGGGATAAGGAAGAGGAATAAGTGTTAGTTTAAGTGAGAACAGTTAAACAACCAGAACTGCTATTTTACACCTATACGAAATGTAATGGAAAGTGTAGTGTGTAAGAAAAATCATAGTTGTGTAATACGAATAGATGTAGTGCGCACAGCCGATGGCTCGCACATGAGATGAGCAATAAATACTTAAATACTTATGTGTGCTGAGTGCCCCTTTACAGCCTCAGCTTTTAGCCGGTCAGAATAGTTTAAGATTTTAGTTATGCGACACTATAGTTTTGTTAAGGGGCTGGACTCCGCATAACGTGACGGGTGCAAAATAGTCTAAGTGCTGACGCACCCAAAATTTTAAATTCAAATTCAATCAAATTATCTGTACCTTCGTTGGCCCTGTTGCGAACTCCCATTTATACAGAAATCTGTGGTTTTGATATCATTATGCAAATTCCCTCCGCATCTGCGTCAAAGGTTACGTAACAGCTCCCAAGTTTTGAAGGGGAGTTTTATTGTTTCTGCATGGGAGTGGAATGTACGGTAGGCACTATGATTGGATATTGTTAATTTTTTCTTGTGTAATATAAATATCTGTATCATCAAACGTAGTATGGAGTGTGCAGTAAGGGATGATTTCAGTAGCAGCCAATTAACACCTTATGTAATATTTTAAAGATATAGAAAAATTTAGTAAAGGGTGTTTCATAAAGTGCGCAGGTTTTAAATCACTTGTCATGATTTTCTTTGAAGGTTGGCAACACTGTTCTTATCATTTTCGTTATTTCTGATCATTCCGATTATTAATTGAGCAATTGTTTCTTTTCAGATGTTCAGTTGAGTTGCCATGGAGCGGTTCACGATCGAGCAACGCGTCGGCATTTTGAAAACACATTAGAGAAACGGGGAGTGCTATGCAGAGACAGTTCGTAAACTGTCGACTATGCGGTAGCTATGCATTGTTTGCTTAACAGATGTTTATTCCTGGCACCGCGACAACAATACAAAAGTACGGAAAATCATATATTCACGGTATCCAGTTCATCCAGAGCAGGCCACTCCCTGTTTCTGTAATGTGTTTTCAAAATACCGCGTTGCTCGATAGTGAACCGCTCAATGGCAACTGAACTGAACATTTGGCAAGAAACCATTGCTCAATTAATAATCAGAGTGATAAGAGATAACGAAAAATATAACAACAGTGTTGCCAACTTTCAAACAAAAAAATACAAGCAATTTAAAACCTGGGCACTTTATGAAGCACTCTTTCTTTGTGTGATATTTCTAAACTTATGTAACTTAATGACCCCCCCTCTCCCCCACACACATAATTTACCTTCATTTAACACTGTTAAACTTTTGAAAAATGGACTTGATTTACAAAGCCCCTCCTCATAACCTGTGAGCCCCCCCCCCCCTGGAGATCAATTCTGGCTACGGGCCTGGAAGGAAAATTATAATTTCAGACAGAAACGGTGCTTTTTGAGGAGGCATCACTATAATGGAGGAAAATTTGCCTCCATTGCCCCCCTGAAAAAAAAATATCTTGCCTGCCCCTCCCTGGAAAAATCCTGCGGACGTCCATAAACATAAGTTGTTTTTTGTGTTCATGTTCTCTGCACGGTGCCAAAATTCAAATGTTCACGGGAGGGAAATGCTGCGTTGAAAAAAGGTGTTTTACACAATACTGATAGCCATGTTGGTTGTGTATTTATTTCTCAATAAGCTTATTCAATTAATCAATTCGATTCAATGTACAAATTCATAGCCAATATCAAATACAACGATACTACAATGTAGAAATAACAATAAATCGGCCTAGGCCCTTCAATTCTTGTTTTCTATAATTATTGAAAATTCATTAATTATTCTACGGAACTAGACGGGTTAATACAACAATGTTTCCTGTATTAACAAAATAATGAATTATTACAATTATAAACTGTAACTATGATATTTTAATTCCAGTCGAAAGAGATAGGTTTCAGCTTTTGCCAAGAGATGGAAGAAGCTTGCATTTGAAACTCTCTTCCGAGTTCGAAGTTTCGCCAATAGGTGGCAGAGGTGTCTGAGCTACTTGCTTTGGTTTCATGAGACGAATAAGTGGTTGTGGTTGGCTGGGTTGGAGGGAAAGATTCTCTCGTACGGAACTCGCAAGAAACTTGCATGAGGTGCGAGTAGTGGCGTGCCCAAAAGAGGGTTGGTGAGGGTCCTAACCCCCTCATTTTAGCATTCCTTAAAAAAATTAAATGCTGGAAAAAATTTTAAAGATGAAGATATAACGTCCTTTTACGGGCAACCGGGAAACAGGTGAAATAAATTCTGATTGTCGTTTTGTAATCAGATAATTCGGTTTAACCTTCAGTAGGAACTACTTTTCCATGGTGCGAAATCCCAGGGGGGGACGGGGGAATTCCCCCTACCAACGATCTTGTCCTGAAATTTCCCTCCCACCAAACTCTTCCGGTGGGAGAGTTTTTGTTTTAACATCAAACATAAACAATTAGTTTGGGATTCGAGTATACTTGACTGGAATAATATCGAAAACATACAAAAAGAACGGACAACAAAGAGCCTTCTCTTAGGACGCTGAATCCAGCAATCCCCAGAACACAGAAATTAGACCGACTTATTTCTTCTCCATTTCTCATCGCCTTTCGTTAGCAACCAGGAAGTATATAAATATATTAATAAAACACGTAATAGCACTTATATGTGAATTTTATACAGGAAACTATTATCTTCTTAATGTCTTAATTTTTGTCCCTCCTGTCTTACGCAAATCATTGTTCAAAGCATCAGTAGTATGACGTCAAAATCTTCGATTTGCAATTACATTTTGAATGATAGACAGTCGATATAATGTATTGTATATTTTATAACATAATTTGATTATATTATATATATATTATATATTATATTATTACATATATAGTGTATGTGTGTCTGACTGTCTGTCTGCTCCTTCCCCCCCACCAATCTGCAGTGATTTCGCACCCTGCTTTTAACGAGTGTTACGAACGTTTTCTGCAATTTCCTTGTGTCCTTCGTTATTTCTTCTTCGACTAGATAGTAATGTAAATCTAGTTCTGTACCCAGATTAGAACCTACGATCATGAACGTCTAGAGGGGGAATCGAATCGGTCCGATCGAACCCCTTAGAAATTGACACCGTTCATTTCAAGTTACAAAAAAAAAAAACGATCGAAAAAAGATTAGTGTAAAATGCAGGAACAAAAAAAATAATAACCCGTGGCTCGACAGCCGTTGAAGGGCCATCAATTCTTAATTTAGCCAGTACTGTGAGGTATTGCGATTGCATACAATATTCCGGGACAAACGTGACATTTTCGGTTACCAATGAAATGAGGTTCATACCAGTGTACAGCCTGAACGGTGCATGCATGCTTCATTGAAAATTCAAGTACTTATTTCCAACAACTTTCCCCTCTTTCCATTTTTCGCTATGTGTACTAACACAGACAAATGAAGTATACCTTTGTCTGTGGTATACTAACAACAGAGTTGCCTATGGAACCTGACTTTTGAATCACCCTGTATTTCTAATAAACGGGAATGTAAACATCATATTCATGTACGTTAATTCAAACAATATTGTATTTGATTTCTGCTAGACTTTTACTTTTGAATATTAGGAATTTGTCTATCAAAGCTGTTATCGTCCATTACTTAACCTACCATACCCTACCCTAACGTAACCTAAATCTAACATAACTCGGGATCCCATTGGCGTCCCATTTTCAAATTTTGTATACTTATTGAGTAATAGTGTATGTATGACATGTAATTTTTTTTTTAAAAAAAATAAAAGACCCGTTTTTGAGAAAATGGCTACCAAATTTTCTTTACCCAACCTTCAATTGTTTTTTTACCCTAGCATAGACATCTTGTGTGAAAGAGCCCTTCAAGACCTCTCCATCGCGGTCCAAATCACTTCTATAGGTGCCCTGGTTGCCGAAATATTGCAATTTAAAGTTAACAACATGTTGGAATAAATGATTGTAATCGCACAGTTTGCAACACTGTAATTTCGGAAATACAAAAGATATGGATCTTCAAAGTTGCATATTTTCCTACCTGAAGTGCCCCTTCCAGTATGCCAAATTTCAAATGAATCAAAAAATGTAAGGTTGAGGACCTTGTTGATTTGACATGGAATGACCCTAATATGAATATTTAAGCTGACAATTAAAGCAAACAAATTTGAAAAAATGTAATTACTTCATTCTTTCAGAATTTTTTTAGGGGGACGAAATTTGAAACACCATTTTTTCTTTTACCGAAAACATTTACTTTTGAATTTAATTTATTTTGGGTACTAATAATTGATTGTACAAGCGATTTGGCTTGGTTTGCAGGTAAAGGGATAGTTAACGAAGGTAAAGTCAAATTTTGGAACTCGAACATCATTTAATACGGTCTCCTGGTACGAAAATGTGATAAGGGGACGACAGTTGGACCCCTTTCCTACATATAGTTCCCCCCTCAGTGCCAAAAATTAGCAAGCAGAAGGGCAAATTCCTCATCTCCCTTCAAATACCACCCGGTACACACACACACGCACGCACACACCCTTAAGTTTATTTTACATATACATACAAAAGTACCCAGCCTCCAGATGGGTACAGATAACAGCTCAATTTTAGTCAAATCGGTGTCGGAGCGTGTTGGGAGGTTGCATAGACAGAGGAAAAAGGAATGCATTTTTTGCCAACTGAAACTGCATTGGATTTCAAGTCAGCCGCTATGTGGGCATATTGGTTAGAGGCTGTTATTCCATCACGCACAATGTATATGGTGGAAAGTTCATGAATTCGACTCATACCTGACCTGAGCATGCGTGTTTCTTTGTAAATATCTCTTCAACAATGCCTTCTAGATTCATCTTCATCAGCAAAATATTCAGAAAATCGTATCAAAATAAGAAAATGCAAATGCAAGACTCAAGTATGGTTCGTAGAAAATTATGATGGTTTCATATTTAGAAAAATCAATGACCAAATATTTTATGCTTGTGACAAACTAAAATTAATATGAATGTAATAAATTACTGTTGTTTTAAAATGTTCGGCAAGTTTTTATTAAAAAATAAAGATAAGGTTTCATTTCCTGTGGACGAATAGTACGAAATTAGCTTACCATCACTGTTCCAGTGGAGGACACAATTGGCCCACACTTGTTCAAGCTTCAACAGAAATTTCTTTGCAAAATCGTCGTCAACAAAGAGCGGCACATCGGTACAATTTGTGGCCCATACATAATAAAGGATTTCCTGTCATAAAATGTTCCTGGATAGAAGACGGGCGTCGTAATATGACCCTCCGTGTCTAAACTGACAAGGGGAGATATAGACCATAGACGGTTCGGCGTCTTTAAGGAAAATATAAAAAGGAAAGGTAGGGAAACTTAAAAGAAAAACATATGGGAATTGCAGGGTGTCTTTTGCAGACACATCAGTTTTGCCGATTCTTCTAGAATATGCCATTATTCCACACAAACAGGATTCTAGTAATGGCATCCCCGAAGGACAAGTCACTTAGGCAGCGATGGTGAAGTTGTGAACGCTTTCACCAGTTTTCTGGAAATGACCTACAACCTCACTGGTACTTTCATAATTTAAATTTAACCATTGCCGTACATACAGTACCCCCAGAGATACCAACTTTTAGTAGCTATCTTTATATTTTTATTATCAATCATGCAATACTTTACCAATTTAAAAAGTGCGCATTGCGTATAATAATAATAATAATAATATCGTCTTTATTGAGAGGGCATGTTTCGGCCTCGCGGGCCGTTCTTACAACAAACCCTTAAGAAAAAAAAATATTACAATTGACACTTTACACTTCTTGAAAATCACTGTTGCAGTATAAACATAAAAATAAAACATTCATACTTATAATGCAAACAATTAATGTACTGAAGGTACAGAGTTAAATCTAAAACCACAATTAGAATACAATTATTACAGCTAAAACTAAAACCAATAACTCATTCCCGTTCATTACAGAAAAGACAAATCCAGACACTATTGTTTGGACAGTAGATGCTTCTTTAGGTTTATTTTGTGTGTTGCACGGTGGAGCTCCCCTGAGGTCAGTGGTGGGGGAGGTCATTCCATTCTTTTATTGCAGTGACTATGAAAGAATTTCCATAGATTGTTGTTCTGTGTGCGGGCTGCATCCTTGTATTGGCATCATGTTTCCATGTCATCATAAGAAAGAAGTGTTTTAAGGAAGGGAGATGAACATATACGAATGAAGCTGTAGAGAGTGAAAGAAAGGAGGAGAGAAAAAGAAATAAAAGGAGAGAACGTGAAACACAGATAAAAGTAAGAGAGATAAAGAAGCAAGGCAACACACACGCGCACGCACAACAGACAGAGAGAGAGATAGAGAGAGAGAGACGGGGAGAAAGAAAGAGAAAGACAAAATGAAATAGGGAGAGAAAGAAATAGAGTAGACAGAGAGAGAGAGAGAGAGAGAGAGACGGGGAGGATGCAAGAGAGAAAGACAGAATGAAACAGGCAGAGAAAGATTTGATTTGATTTGATGTTAAAATTTTGGGTGCGTCAGCACTTAGGCTATTTTGCACCCGTCACATTATACGGGGTTCAGCCCCTTACCTTTACAAAGAACAACTCGAACGTTGCATACGTAAAATCTTAAAAATTTAAAATGTTCTGACTTCCGTTAAAAGCTGAGGCTGTAAAGGGCCCTCAGCACACACAAGGACAAAAAAAACAGGACAACACACACAAAATTATACTGGCCAGAGTGCCAGTCGCCAGAGCCTCGTTCGTCTGCAAAACGCAGTCCAGGGTGTACTAACGTGGAAGTGAGGTTGACAGTTGGGTGTACTACGTGGAAAATCACCCCTTACACCCCGGGAGAGAAAGAAATAGAGTAGAGAGAGAGAGAGAGAGACGGGAGGAAGCAAGAGAGAAAGACAGAATGAAACAGGAAGAGAAAGAAATAGAGTAGAGAGAGAGAGAGAGAGACGGGGAGGAAGCAAAAGACAGAATGAAACAGGGTGAGAAAGAAATAGAGTAGAGAGAGATAAATAGAGAAGACAGAAAAGGAGAAATAGAATAGAGAGAGATACAAAAACGAAATATGGAAGAATGACTCATAAAAGAGAGAAGGAAGATCGATACAGAACAATCTGATAGAGAAGACACTGAATAGAAGTTAGAAGAGAGGAAGTATACGCGAAGGAATAGGTACGAAAACTGAGAAATATGGAAAGCAAGACGGACGGTAACGCGTCTGACTACCATGCTAAAGGTCCCGGGTTCGATCCCCGGCCGGTTCAAATCCGGGAACTTTTCTAACGATGGAAGCGGCCCCGGCGCCCACCCAGCGTCGAATAACATGGGTACCTGGGGGAAACCCTGGGGGGTAAAGGCGGTCAGGGGCGTGATGCTGATCACATTACCCCCACTCACGACCGGATCAAGAAAGTGTGGGGCGTTACCCCCACACCCCCTATACGCCTTCATGGCGTGGTGCTATGCACAGGGGAACACTTTACCTTTCTTTTTACCTTTTAAGACGGAATATACAAGGAAGAAAACAGACGAGTTACAAATGAAAAAGAGGGAGGAAGGAGAAGTAAGTAATATTCCCTTACTTCAAAGAGGGTTAATTAAACGACACCCTTGACGCTGACGGCACAGCTACAAACCAAGTTGAAGAGTACCAGAACCTTTATTTTATCTTCTTCTTTTTCTTTGGAGGAAAGTAGCACTTGTTATTTCTAAACGAGGTGCCATGTGCACAGTGATGAATTCAGGCGGTGGCCCGGGGACATTGGAAATTCCCCCTCCAGAAAAATTTCAATAATCCTGCAGAGCATTCCGACAATATCTAAGAAATTTGGCAATCATGTTTACTTTGGCTTTTTTCAATCACTATAATTTAACGTAGAACGAACTTTTCCTGGCTTTTCGTAATAACAAGCACTGTTTCAGTCCTGTTTATAATTAAAAGCCAAAATAATAAACAAATTTAAATTATCGTCCGTTTTGATAACTGCAACTATAATAAAATTCCATTTCATTGAAACTCAACAATGGACACGTATAGAGCGGCAGGGCTTCTATTGTTGTAACAAATTTAAACATGTTACAGCTATCTTAACGGTTAGTCGGTCAACAGTTTGTCGTTGTCGCCTTGTAATCAAGGGACCCCGGATTCGATACCCGGAGGAGGCACATAGTGGTTCGGCTCCCACTTTAAACTGTAGTTCCAGTCCCAAGTAGCCTTACTGTGCATAAAGCGGACTTAAAACACGAAATCAAGTCAACAGTTTGCCGAGGAGTGGTCTTGTGCAGTCTTGTCGAAATTTACACTTCATTTAACTACGTATTTGAGATAAGGGGCAATTCTATAATATTAGTATTGTTTTTGATTGATTAATTTTGTGTTTTAAGTCCACTTTATGCCCAGTAAGGCTAATCGGGACTGGACCTACAGTTTAAAATAGGATCCGAACCTCTATGTGCCTCCACCGGGTATCGAACTCGGGACCCCTTGATTACAAGGCGACGACGCTACCACTGCGCAATCGGGGAGGCCTAGTATTGTTTTTATTAATATTATAATTCGTTGGCTATGACATTCCCCCCGGGAAGTTTAATAACTCCCCCCCAACGGAGAAAAGTTGCTGGATTGAACACTGCATGTGCATGACGGATGAAGAGAAGTTGATGTGTCTGAAAGAGGCTTTACACATGGACGTTCGGAAGGAGGAGCAAGGGGAGGCCACGCCCCCCTGGAAAATGTAAATCAACCAAAAATTACATATTTCACACATAATTTCATTTCAGTCACAAAAATATGAGTTAATTATTGAATGAACATGATATCTTCAAATTGACGCAATGTTTTTTTTGAGGGGATAACATCAGTATGGGAGAAAATGTACCTTGTTTGACCCCCTGGAAAAATACCTTGCTTGTCCCTCCCTGGGAAAAATCCTGCGGACGTCCATGGCTTTACACTGCACCATATTTAATAAACTGTGACAAAAATAGTGCATGTAAGCTTCCATGTGAAGCACAATAAATTATTCTAGATACCTAAGACATTAAATTTAATACTTGAATGCTCAGAGCAATAGCCTTCTGAGAAGCCAGGAGGCGGTAAGCACATCGAATTACATCGCCCCTCTTTTGTGGATTTCGAGACTGGAACGCCCCGATACATCCTTTTTCAAATAGTCCTCACGGTGCTGGGTCAACGTCAAAATTTAGGGAACTACCATCGGAAATCGAACCCAGGATCGCTGGCACCAAGGAGCAAAGCGCTAACCATTTGTCTAAGCGGAGACCCTTCCAAAAGTAAGGAGACCCATCGCCTACATAACTCGGAGTAACATCGACCAGGGACCTGGGTTTAAATCCCTGCGTGGGCATAAGTGTTCTTTGTGTCACTTCATCAATTTCATCAAATAATCGCTGCCCATTCTCATCTTCGCGATTAGCTAAAAGTTGCAGAAAAGACTGAACTAAATAAAATCAATCAATCGGAGTAGCATTGCAGCTATAGTTTTGGTAAACAATTTTTTGTTGTTTCGATCGTCATACGTTATATCGCCAACCTATTTAATTCATGGATTTAATTCTACGGTATTTGAAAATTTATTGTCGGTTTTAAACGTCAAGCGGGCAATCCCAATCTTGTAAAGTGTTTTAGAAAGTATAAAATTACATAATTTTGGTGAAATAAGCATTTGGTAAATGTTTAATTTGGTCTCGTGTAATTTTTGTTATTTAGCGATCCTTTCCTGCCACTTTTTGCTAATCGCGACGATGAGAATGAGTGATGATATGATGAAATTGATGAATGAACACTCACAAGGAACGCCCATGCAAAGACCGGGGTTCTAATCCGGGATCCCTTGTAAATCCTTTGTAAATGTCAATTGTGCATATGTGTGATAAATATTATCTACACAAGATCAGCCTAAAGTTTGTATCAAATTCACTTTATGCTCAGACAAGTTAATGGACAGACATGACTGGCCTTTCTTGCATTTGCCAAAACTCACAGATTACTACTCCGGCGCTGTATGCACATACAGAGTAAAATTCAAGTGATTTAGGAAATAAAGTCACGTGTTGCTTTCAACACATCTAAAAAGTTTTATTTCATTGATCTGATGCAACACCTTTTTCAATTGCATACTTTGAAAATTCATGAATGCACAATAAAAATAGTTACTGTACTAATGCTTATTGGTCACTTAACATCAGTGTTAGTGCGTATTAAAGTACTGTACGTAAATTACAGTTATTCTTCGACATGTTTGTTTTAAGGGGCGTGTCGTAACATCGGTCACCAGATAACTTAGAAGCCAATCAATCAGTCGATTTATGTTGTTCACAAGGACGTATTTAGAGCGGAGGCTCAGAGGGTCTTGACCCCCCTCTCCCCCAAAAAACTTATCAATAACAAAATTACGAGATGAGTGAAATACTTGTTTGAGGTTGTATAATATTTTGTGTAATATGAAGCTGGTTTATTTTAGCAGAACGTACATCAAGATAAAGATTTGATTGTGTCAGTGTGATTATATATTTATTTTACGGGAAAAGTACCAGCGGAAATTTATGCCTAGCTCTACTCATAATACGAGTAATATGCATAAAAATAAAGAACAGAGACTTTACTTTCCCCGGTGGAGGCACAAGTGGTTTGGATCTCACTTTAAACTGTAGGTCGAGTCCCAATTAGCCTTCCTGTGCATAACTGGACTGAAAACCAAAACTCAATCTTTACTTTCCATCAGCTGGATAACAACCTTTTTGGAATTCAATAAATAATCCATTTGAAAAAAGTTTTGGCATTTTTTATAGAACAGCTGTTTTTATCAAATTTCAGTAATCTTAACTAGGTATAAGCTAGATAATGAACATCATCTTTTTACTTGTTCATGTAGTAATGATCTTAAAAGGTCTACTAATATTGGTAATTCACCTATTTAATAACAATATTATTATATACACGCTAATGTTATTAAAACATATTATTATCATTATTATCATTACACATGCTACACTTGGTTGTGATCCCTCCAGTTACTTAGTTCTGTATACGTGACTGGTTGTTCACTATGGACACTCCGCGAGTGTTGTCATTTGCATTTCAATATCACGACTTAACATATTGAAACAGGTAATCAACATGTTGTATTGCACTTATTGCGTAAAGACGAATCCCTGCAGCTAATCCAACTTGTCAACGCCATTGCACAGCAGAAAAGCGCCTTCAACAATGCCCACGATCTTACTCGTAAATTAAGGTTAAATGTGATAAGGTGAACAGCTCTCACACCTTAGGTGGACTGAACAACGAGTTAACATCGACTCCGGCAAACAAGCAAACAAAAACAAGGGAAGCAGGGGAATGTTGAAAAAAAAAAACGTCGGTCCCTCTGAAATGAGTTATGTGAACTTAAGCTGGTGCTTGGGGTGGAGCTTTGAGAGGCTTGTTGTTCCTCCTCCGGGGGCTTAGGGACGCTACCGATTGTCACCGATGCTACATCTCGGACTAGATGCTGCAAGCCTTTGGCCAATCCCTGGCCGATCCAGAAACCAGAAGTTTTATGGAATCCGATCTAGAGCATTAAATCCTTGCAGCACGGGTCTGATTTGAATACTGAACCAAACGTCGCTCCCCGTGCAAGTTAATTGGGATTGGAGTTAAATACGCCTTCGTGTTGCCTGTTTATCTTTTCGCCGTCGATAAAGCAAGAAGTAGCATTTTGCTGGATTACGTAGCAGAATATCGCGGTCCAGTGTTTTGAAGTTAAAAAGGAAAAAAAATTGGGGATCTTCTATTGTAAATCCGGAAAAGTCTGGGCAACACGATATTCATGTATTCGTACGGAGCTGGTAGAGGGAGCTAATTTTCACCTCCAATCTCGTTCATCATGTGTTGAGTAGGGTTAACTCCGAAAAAGGAAAAAAATACTTTCCTGTGTCCAGATTATGTCATGTAGATGTCACTTTCGAAAGACTGACAAAGCTCGAAAGATCAGAACAAACTCAGTTCGCTTCTGTCTATTGGGATTTGCTAATCAAACTATCATAATCAATGTGTTCGTAAATGCGTTTGTGTATATAACGGTGTTCATGTTTACCTTCGATAATTTGATGTTCCACTCTCATATTGATTGATTTGCTTTATTTTACTTCGCTTTTGTGCCACTTTTGGCTAATTGCGGAGATGGGGATGAGTGATGATGTGATGAAGTTGATGAATTTGACACTCACGAACATCCATGCCCAAGCCGGGATTCGAACCCGGGACCCCTGGCGTCGTAGCGCGATATGCTAACCACTCCGCCATACGGCGGCTGGCTCCACTCTCATAAACACAAAAAGAGGTGAAATATGCCCTCCTCCACCCGCATACTTTAGGAGGTATGCGCTTATGTCCTGGGTACCTGAAAATTAACCCAGGGCGTCAGTTCCGTGATTTTTTTGTTTTTACGAATTCCCCCCGCTTTTCTTTGATTTATCCTCTGTTTTCCTTTTTTATTTACAGAAATTCACTGTAGCATTGGCATGAATGCCACAGTGTGAAGAACCAAATTTGTTCGGTTTTCCTGAACAAAGTTGGTTTTACAGCATTCCACGAGGTAGAATAGTAGGAGGTAAATGTGGGTTAATGGTTAACATTAATAATATTTATGAATACAGATACAAAATTACATAAGTGTGTGCTCCACTCTCGTATTCATATCCACGAAATCCATTAGTAAGCATGTTTATAGAATAGAATAGAAAAGTATTTTTATTTACTACAGAGCGAGATTCAGCCTTGCGCTGCTCTACCACCTAACTCTGGTTTGAGTTTGAGTTGGTGTTTTAAGTCCACTTTATGCACAGTAAGGCTAATCGGGACTGGACCTACAGTTTTTTAAAGTGGGATCCGAACCACTTGTGCCTCCACCGGGTATCGAACCCGGGACCCCTTGATTACAAGGCAATGACGCTACCACTGCGCCATGGGGGAGGCCCACCTAACTCTGGTGATTGAAAGTTGCAATATATATATTTATAATGCTAAAATCAAATATATAACATAACATGAATGAATTTGACATAAATGAAAAATTATAAAATTTTAAGAGAATACAATAACTGATACATTAATACACACACACACACACACATAATACACACGTTCAAATCGAGACTAAACTAGTATGCACACAAGTTGAAATATTCCTTGTGTCAGATAAGTGTTTGCAAAATACATGGTTTTACTTTGCTTGGTTCTTGTTGCTTAGCCGTACGAGCCAATGCTCAATTGTTGTCATTGCAATAAAAATAATATTACTTGTTCTTTGAAGTTTTTGGATGTTGTGGCAAAATAAACATAATCGGGAAGAGCATTCCAAACCTTTGCAGACCAGAGGGAGAAGGAGCCTTCGAAACTGACAGCAGAATGGCGGGGAATGTCGAATTTTCGCCGACCTCTTCTATTGTATGGATGTATGGAATGCCTAAATATTAGTTTCTCGTGGAGATAGCTAGGTGTTTGCAATTTTAATACCTTATATATTGTAGAACATTGATGCAGAAGACGTCGCCTAGACATGTTAAGAATTTTGTATGTATTGAGCAAGGGTAAGATGTGCTGATTTTTCCTGATCGAGAGAATGTAACGAATGCAGGAATTCTGTATTTTTTGTATTCTGTTAGATATTTTACGTTGTAAATTCGTGCCGTACACCACATCACAGTAATCAAAAATAGGATATATATTATAGTTTCGATGAGATATATTTTCGTTTCTCTAGTGAAAAAGTCTCTTCTCCTGTAGAGTGGTCTCATTATTGTTAGAGCTTTTGTGCACTGCGCTGAGATATGCGCTGACCAGGAGAAAATTGGATCGAAGGTAAGACCCAGATTTTTAACCGTTTGCATAAATTATGTTTTGGTTTTTAATTTTGATGTTAATTGTGTCATACTTTACTTTTTCAAGATAATAGTTAGAGCCTAAAATTGTGTGTACGCATTTATTCGGGTTAATTGCGAGCCCATTTGCAGTGAGCCTCTTGTTAAGGGCATGTAAATCATTGTTTAGATTTTACTATCTTGTTTATCACACAGAACTCGAAATGCAGCAGCTGATAAAAATGCCGTTTCATGTATTTCTGTGTGCATTTGGATGCAACAAAGGTGCATCACTAGCAGTTTATGCACTTGAAGGTCTTACCGGAGTCAACATATTTGATTAATTTAACACATTTTAAGTTCCATGATGGGCGCCATTTCTGTGAAGTAATGATTTATCACTACACTAATGAACCCAATTCTTGTGAAGCATACTTCTTCAATTTTTTTTGTTGTAGCAAAAGAAACCAGTAACTGTATTACGATATGATTAATCATAATTTATGTTTGCAGTAGGCGATTGCATAAAAATCATGAAGAGTAGTAATATTTGATTGATTCATTTGGTTTATTTTATTTCGCATTTCTGCCACTTTTGGCTAATCGCAAAGATGAAGTGATGATATGATGAAATTGATGACGGGAAACTCACAAGAACTCTCATGTCCAGGTCGGGATTCGAACCCGGAACCCATGGCGTCGTAGCGCGCTGCGCTATATTGCATTACGGGTTATTGTATTTATTATTATAATTAAGAAATGAATATTAAGAAAATAATGTTAGTTCTAGCTTGAACCAGTGCTCACATAATGCTCATGATGTAATACATGTAATTGTAAAGCTAATCGAAGCCTATTTTTAAATCTAATATCACACAAATACAGTACAACACACTTTATTATTATCCACATTTTTAAAGGTGAATGGGAATAGAGACGAAAATATAACTGACTTTTTGGGAACATGTTCACTTAAAATGCATTCAAAGTTAATTTGAAAATGTTTACTTGTCAAAATGAATACATTATTTTAAGCAAAAACTGATTAGGGAAGGTAGTTGTCCTTGTTACCTTACATTCAAAGGGTTCTGGATTCGATTCACTCTCAAAGAAACTTATACTCAAAGACCAGTGTGACTGAATTTTGTAAAGAAACAAAACAAAAACAATACACAAGAAATAAAGACAAATCACATGAAAAATATACTATTTCCTTCAGAGCTTCTGAAGGAATGAGTCGCTTGTCAGGTATATGACATATGAATAGTCACGGTCAATTTTCCTTATTGTTTTAAATTATAGTAATGAATAGTTTCATTAAATCGCTTTATCTAGAGAAAAATCATTGGCGCCTTGGAAACCAAAATTACCGACCAATCATCAACAATTTCAACCAAACTTACTTGAACACCCGTTACTTCAAGTAACCTCTGCACAGTGAATTCATAATTAAAAAGTCTTCACTTTAATTATGTCCTACGTAATAGGATTGTAACGAAAACACTTAATTCCCTGCAAGAACTACATTAAAAGAGGGGAACGCCATCAACCTGTCTTTTGCCTTCCCTTACGGCCTTGGGCATCAAGATCAATCCGTTGTTTCACTCATCTGTAAAAAGAAACCAAGGGTCTCAAATTCTTTCATAAGCGCTATATGCAGGTGGATGAACAACATATTGGGCGGGAAGAGGCTGTGCAGACCTAATTACCTCTTCAAACAATGTGGTTAATTTTCCATCTTGGTGCAGCAATGGTTCATTGCCCATTTCCTCTGTCTGCTTGTGCGGTTGCCCAAACGAACTTTCCCGACTGTGTACCATGAAGAGCATTTTTGCCTTTGTCTTTTTTTTTCCTGCGTGGAAATTGGACGAAATAAAGTCCTGGCTTAGGAAACGAAGCAAATTCAGAGACATTTTCACGTCACTGTGCTTGCTGATTGGCCCAAAGAATTATGGTTGTTTCTTTGATATGGTTGCAATTTGACCTAACGATCTTAAAAATAGGCCTCCCGATGGCGCAGTGGTAGCGTCGCCGCCTTGTTATCAAGGTGTCCCGGGTTCGATACCCGGTGGAGGCACATAGTGGTTCGGATCTCACTTTAAACTCTAGGTCCAGTCCCGATTAGCCTTACTGTGCATAAAGTGGACTTAAAACATCAACTCAATCAATCAACCACTCCGCCACAGGGGCCGACCGACTAGAACACCGCGGCTTCTTATACATGAAGGGACAATCATAAACATGTATGGACAGCACGCCAATACAAATCCCATGGAAGATTACACTAATCATGGGTCCGAACGCCAGAACCTCGTTAGTCTGCAAATTGCAGTCCAGGGCGTAGAGTCACAGACACTTTGGGTTTTAACACTCCAATTAACTTTCAACGTAATCGTTACAACCCAGAAGTGTCCGAGGCTGTACAACGTGGAAATGTGTGTAACATGTGGTCCCGTTTCGACCTTGATAGTTCCGTTTTAGAGGCGTATCCCGGCCGATACTATTAAAAACCACTATTTGTCCCGTTTTATAAAAGTCTAGGAGTTATCTTGGAAACCAAATCTATATTTCAGAGACATTTCACGCTAAAAAAAAAGTTGATTGAATTTTTTAACTAGCACCTTGGCAATACAACTGGACTGGGTTTCAAGCTCTCCATAGCACTCAAAATGTTCCATTGTCATCGACAATGTTCGAGCAAACAGCAGTTTATTGCTTTAGTTAGCTTGCATCCCCAGTTGTTTTGTGTGTGTATTACGGTATTTGTAGAGCAATGAATAAGCATGGCCAAGAATCGTAGTTTCAATACGGACGTGCAACTCGAATTTAAATTCCTGCATCTTGACACAAAGTCAAGAGACAAATCTCATGTGTGGGGAGTTGGTGAAGAATAAAGCTGTTCTCAAGAAGATTGGTTCTTCTGATAAATACTCCTCAACTTCAGCGGAGGACTAACATCAAAAGTTGACCAGAAGGGACGAGAAACAGTATGTAAGTCTAAGTCATACCGAGATTGTAATAATTAATAGGCTACCTTTTGAGATCATATTTCATTTATTGTTTGTGCTATGTGACCCATACTTTAATAGTAACAATAATATAATTAGGCCAAAACGATTTTTCAGGAGAAGGGGGCACGGGGGGTAAACTGACCTCCTTGGGATGTTCCGTTTTCAGGTCAAAATATTATGATCACCCTAGATTTGGTTGTCTTGAGAAAGTGTGAACCCTTTCCACTTCAGAAGGAACAGAAATCGACGTCTGCGGGAATACAAAAATAGCGACAATGCATTGACCAACGAATATCCAGTAGCAGACCTTGTTCCTCAGGACTGCTGCTTCGAGATGTGTAGCTTTTTCATGGAAGAAAATAAACAACCCGGCAGAGGTTCCTGTGACTTTCTCACGTTGGAGCTATAAACACTGGTACAATAGCAAGTGCAACCATTATGTTTTTCCAGTTGTTTTATTCCCAGTCTGATCCCAGGGTAAAAGAAATGGAAGAGGTGCGAAGCCGCGTCTCGTGTATAAGGTGCGAGTCAAGTGTATCCTAAAGCAGTCAGGTATGAACTGTAAGTCGGCCATGATATCAAATCCTTATGAGTAGGTTTCAAGTTGCACGAGCTGAGTGGCCTCCCTCCCAATAAGAAAAAGTGCTCTTTAAACTCTGAAATGATGCTAAATCGTGCTAGGATTTATTATTATTAATTTATAATGATTTAAAATAATTACTTTATTATTTTCGGATGACTGTAGTTTTAAGTTAAATTGTGCAACTACTTTAGGAGTTTTGAACTTGCGTTTTTATTCACTACAGTTTTGTAACATCGTTAATTTTCCCCGCAAAATTGTTTACAATAGCTCAACAAACGAAATGGGTTCAACATAGAACTTGAAAAAGTTTGAGAAAATACGATGGCTAAGAACAACGGTCTTATTTGTGTTTTATTTGTCATCCCTATCCCCAACTTTCTACCGATTTCCTGCCATAAATTTATTTCCTCACGAACTAAATCGAGCAGGATAAAGAAAAGATGAAGAAGATGGACAGTTGCCTGGTGGTAAAAACTTGTCTCCGGGTCTGCATACTCCCGTTTGTTTGAAACAGATGAAGTAGAAATAAGATTATATATAATTTTATTCTTATTTCCTTAAAACATATTCCTTTGAGTTAGATTTCTCTCTCCCAGCGACTCGGGTTTGCAGACTATGCTAGATTTTTCCATTATGCCAAAGGCAGGGTGCCACCAAAGATCAAAATATGCTAGGTTTAGCACCATTTTGCTAGGGTTGGCAGCGTTGATCGACATTTTCCTGTGACCCCGTATGCATTGAATGCCACTTCAGAAGGAGGGATTCTTTGAATTTGTAGCAAGCTTTCCAGTATGAATTCCTGGCTGCTTGCACTTGCATGTCCAGGATAAAGTATGTTCTGCTTGATGTCTCTACGAACAACGTTGCCATAAAGATTGAAACATGACCGCAGGGCAAGAGCGCCCACAGGATTTTTTCTCAGGAGGGCAGAGCAAGATCTTGCACTTCAGTCATAGATACAAACTTTTATTATTATTATTATTATTATTATTATTATTATTGAAAGTGTTTTTCTTCGGAAGAAAGGTTCCAGGCACGTATCTAGAAATATATTTCTGGGAGAAGGGTCCGGACCAAATATGTAAAATAATAATAATAGCTAATAATGATGTTAGATTAAAATAATTATAATTATATTTAATTAAAATAATAATAATTAAAATATTCAAATTAATTAATTATTTTTTTACATGAATAAGTAAAAAGACGGTATAAGGATAGCGATATAACAGCATAAATTTATTTTCTAGCCTGTGTGTAGTTAAGGTCGGCAAAATTTCTAAAGAAACAAAAAAAAACTGCCCTGGCAAGGAAATTAATGTCAAATAGATAAAGAATTGAATATTTATTGAATATCAAAATAGGATGTTAGATCCAGTTAACGAAAAGTAAAGTTCCTGGTAATATTTTCTGCATATGTTATTATAAGTAGTAAAAATTTTGCATAAATCTTCTTCGGTACTGTCATTCAAAGTCGTAGGATCCCAATATAATCCTTGCTTTCCAATAAGTTTGGCGGAAATAAATAATCCTCGATTAAAAAACAAGGATACATTTTCATTATATAATTATATTTATTTTGTTATTTCATTATTTTCATTATTTAATTTTTGCACTTAGTAAGTCTTTCGTGGAGGGGGGGGGGGGGGTTCGGACCCCTTGGACCCCTTACATCCTTGTCTCCAA
Source organism: Lepisma saccharinum (assembly GCF_977018435.1). Taxonomy (NCBI): domain Eukaryota; kingdom Metazoa; phylum Arthropoda; class Insecta; order Zygentoma; family Lepismatidae; genus Lepisma; species Lepisma saccharinum. The sequence goes on from NC_139230.1 coordinate 206,421,606, forward strand.
CTTAGAATAAGGAAAAATTGTCTACTTCTTCTAGCTGTTGACCTTTTCTCAGTTTTAGTACCTATTCCTTGATGTTTATTCCCTTTGTCCTTGACCATTTCCTCTTCAATTTTCTGTCGGTTTTTCCTTTTTCTTTCTATCAATCTTGTGCTATTTCTCTACCTTCTCTCTCTCTCTCTCTTTCTGTCTGTTTTCTTTTAAATATCTCTTTTCTTTCGATTTCTCGTTTTCTCTCGCTTTTCCATTATCCTTCTTTCCATCTCCTTTTGACTTATATATTTCTTTCCCTCTTCTCTCTGGCATCTCTATTTCATTCACTCTCTCTCTCTCTCTCTCTCTCTCTCTCTCTCTCTCTCTCTCTCTCTCTCTCTCTGCGTGTTGTCTTGCTTCTTTATTTCTCTTTATCTGTCTCTCACTTGTCTCCTCCTCATTCCCTTTCTCTCTCTTTCTGGCTTTTTAATTCTCTTCCTTTCTCTCATTCTCTAACGCTTCTTGCTTCGCATTTCTCCGTACCACTTATTTCTTGTGATGACCGATAAACATGATGTCAATATATCTTACTTCAGATACAGATTTTCCATTTTGACACCCCCCGTGGAAAATTCACTGCTGGCACTCATGTACGAAGTACGCGAAATGTTGGGGTATGTTCATAAAAGATTGTGCATTCATGTAGTTACACGCGCGTGCGCACACACACGCACACTACTACTACTACTACTACTACTACTACTACTACTACTACTACTACTTTACAAATAATAAAATTCGAATTGAATTGAAAAATACTTTGACGTTGTATACAAGTTCACACTCCAGTCTACTATTTAGATAGAAACTGGATTTGCCTCGCTTCGTTTCCACGTACAGTCCGTTTTTCCGTCCCTTGTGCGTCTGTCGGCGTCCCGCTTGGCGTCCGACCAGACGGCAACTCCCGCTAATCGCGTGTGATGTCTCCGCTATTTAAAACGTTGGCTTCGAAATTACTTCAAGTTCTCAGAATTACAATTACATTCAATATAAGCACATCCTATCACTTTATTGATGAACAGTTCTTTGCCTTTTTGTACTTTTTCACAATGCGCAGATATCAAAGAGAGACCGCTTAATCTACTGTCCTTCATGGTACCTCTGATCCATGTTTTTACATATCAAATAGTACTGAAAAAAAGAAAAGGAAAAAGACAACAGGGTGTGAATTATCAAGGTCAGATCTCGACTTCGGGAAATGATTTCTTGACTTTTCGTAATCCCGTACAGCCAAGACATTCCAACGCACCTTATTTAAAAGAGGTTAATTGTTTTTTCTGCAATAAGAGTGCTTGAAATTTATTGAAAATGATAGAGTTTTTATTCCAAAAGTTGCAAAAACAATTACATAAAGGGGAAATAGTGTGTACAATTCGAGATTTTCACCGCAACGGAAAATTACCTGATCGGGAAATGGAGATTTTTCTTCCGTTTAGAATGTTAGGATTATTAATATTTCCTTCCCACTTCTGTCCCGACAAAAAATTTCCGTCCGGAACATCCATAGTTACGCCCGTCAATAAGATCCTAATGTCTCTTGTGAAAGCATTCTCTCGTTATTTTGTTGGACATGGCAGTTAATTGACAGTCTGTAAATCACAGATAACAATATTAATTGTTATAAAGTATCGCTACAATTTCACCGTTCGAATGACATGAACTTTTTCTTGATATCTCAGGGGTGGCAAGTGCCCCCTCCCCCTCCCTGCAGGCGCCCTCGCCAGGAGCCAGCGTCTGAAAGAGGTAGCCAGAAACTATTCCATGTTAATATCAACATTGTCTCTTCCATTCAGATCAATTATATGTCTGGGTCATTCAAACCCTGACTGAGGTTTTCTACTGACTCCGGGTAGAATAGCATGATACTGAAGAAAGGGACATACATTTACCCACGTATAGTCAGAAGTTTGCGGTTTTTAATTATTGTTTTTGTTTTAAGTCCATTTTATGAACAGATAGGCTAATCGAGACTGTGCCTGCAGTTTAAGGTGAGAAGCGAACCACCGGCTATCAAACCCGTATAGTCTGTAGTCAAAGATGAAATTGATGAAAGGACAGTCAAAACACACATGGACAGTACAACACACAAGTCCCACAGCTGTGAATCCAGACACCAGAACATTCTTTTCTAATACCAAGTAGTTGTGCCAAAATACAATTTGCATCATCTGTATAACAAATATGCTCCTGACACTTTCTTACAAAAAAGAAATATTTGAAAGATATTAAGCACTTTACATAATATATATATATAACAAAAAAAATGCTTGAAAGATATTAAACACTTTACATTATAATTTCAAGTTTGATTAGACCCTCTTCATGCAACTGTTACACATATACAATGGTGCATGAATTATAGAATGTAAAGTAAGTCATTAGTAACATTTTTTTAGAAAATCTAAACCAAACCGGACGTAATGTAAGTAGGTACGTTATTTATTTACTTATTCATTTTAAAAAGGTAAATATCATAATTTTAGCATTGAATGTCTTGTTATTTTAGAATCGAAAACTTCCTTTAATATAATGAATTCAATTTCACAACTATAAAATATGAGAGGCTAGCTCGAGCTGTGTATTTTTATGTTCACACTTTTTAAAATATTGAATACTCTATTATTTCTGTTTTCATTTGTAAAAAAATACTTAGATATATTTGACTTTTGGCAAATTTTCATGAAGCTATTTATATTTGCATTTGGGTTAGTTTACCCCCACATCTGTACCAGTTTGTGAGAACATGCCTAATCCAGGTTTTCATCTGGTACTCCCGGATTCGTAATGCTATTACGTTAAACTTTCTGTCTTCGACGCTAGCATATTACTGTGCTTTCATTGCTATGTCATCCAATAAAAATACACTTTTCTCTAATCTAACTTAAATTCTGTGAATTTAGTAACCAAGAAATTACCGATATGTAATCAGAAAGGTTTGCTGAGAATTGAAAGATATCGTAGTTGTCACATTTGCTTTGCTTCTCATCTCAACCCTCTCGAATAGGATAAATGATGGGGAAAATCCCCCTATCACGAAACAAGCTCAAATGACCTCAGTGTCGAATGTTGCCAACTGAAAACTGTTCCCTTCTGCCTAATTAAAGCTTAAATTTGCACTTAATCTCTTTTAGCCTTTCGTTCCCCTTAGAGAAGTTGAGAGAGACTTGTTTTCCAACCTGAAGCGATGAACAACCATTTGAAAGACCAGTGTTTATGCTCTGATTTAGTGACTACTTCAGTCAGACCCGTATCCGAAGGGAGGGCCAAGACAACCCCCCTCCCCCCCCAACACACATCTCGAAGCATTAAATGTTTTAACGTGAACGTATAAAAACCTCATTGATGATTTTTCAGATCCTGCAAGAATTTCGATTTCGTCCTTGCATAAATGAATGGGTTGTTTGTGGAGAGAAACAGGCTCCATCTGCAATATTTGGTAATTTTAGATTAATAACCATTGATACAAGACTACCAGAGTTCCCGATTTAGTCGGTAGAGTCCATTCTTTTTAATCCCTTTTCCGAATGTTTTCGAACTCCAGTGGTGATGCGAAAATGTCCCTCTTTTTTCACATTCAGACATGTTCTTAATTACAAGAGAACCATTGCTATTATATATCATTTAATTACAAAATATATTACTTTCTAAACATAGAATTGATTGATTTGCTTTATTTTACTTCGCTTTCTGCCACTTTTGGCTAATTTGCGAAGATGGGGATGAGTGATGATATGATGAAAGATGAATAGACATTCACAAACATCCATGCCCAGACCCCTGGCGTCGGAGCGCGTTGTGCTAACCACTCCGCCACGGGGGCCGGCTAAACATAGAATTAAATGGCTGGTTAGTGGTACTGGTAAAAGAAAATTAAAGGAAATTTGAAATCATTGTTAATTACAGTACTATTCAAGAACTTCAGAGAATTGAATGTGACCAATAAGCACCAAAGGGAATTTTATAGAAAACATTTTTGGTATGAGACCTATCCAATCAAGATTTCACTAGAACATTTTGCCCAATGAAAATTTCCATGGAAGCCCTAGGGCAATCCTCCATAGGGCACCATAAATTTTCACAATTTACCATTTGAATTGCCCCATACTTTTTCACATGAGGCTGAAGATTTAGTAAAAATAAGTTATGTTCCCCAATTTAAAAATCTGTTGCATTTTGAAAATATTAGCTTGCTTAATACCAACCCCGATGGCGCAGTGGTAGCGTCCTCGCTTTGTAATCAAGGGGTCCCGGGTTCGATGTGGAAGCACATAGTGGTTCGGGTCCCACTTTAAACTGTAAGTCCAGTCCCGATTATCCTGTGCATAAAGTGGACTTAAAACACCAAATCAACCAACCAACCAATTATAGATTATTAAATTAATTGAAAGTATATCGCATAGTTCGACGTTTGAAATGCAATTTTTGATTGATTTGTTTGGTTTATTTTACTTCGCATTTTTGCAACTTTTGGCAAATCGTGAAGATGAGGAAAAGGGCAATCACAAACATATATGGAGAGAAAGCAACACAAACCTGGCTGTTAGTTCGGACGCCAGAGCCTCGTTAGTCCACAACATGCAGTTCGGGGTGTACTGCGCGGAAGATAGGTAGACATTGGGTAATTAAGAGAAAGTCATCCCTTATACTCCGCAATTTTTGACGAGGTAGAAACCTTAGAGTATAGAAGGAATAGAGAGAGCGTGTGTGACGTCAGCTGAAGACAAAATAGCTTCCGGCGGCCGCCATGTTGGGATGTGCCAACCGGCTGTTGCGTCCATTTGTTAACATTCAGCGAGAGGGAATTTCGTTGGGAAAAATAATGGTGCTTGTTATGCTTATATATGTTGAAATCGTCAGAAACAATAACACGAAGTTCTTAGGAACTAGTTTTGACGAAAAAACAAACACATGTAGACCTTTTTATGTGCTGGGGAGTGTTCATTTACCATATGTAATGCGGTAATGCTCTATTATATCTCGTTAGTACACCAGAAAGAGTTTAATGAAATAACATTAGAATCAAAACAGGAGTTGCATTATAACTCCTACACTCGTGAATGCATCACAAAACATTATTATATAAAAATATGAGCTATGTACAAAGGTTTAACACGATTTAATAACAATTTACTCCACCTCAATAAGTAAGCCTAAGCCGAGAAGCATTAAGACCGAAGCGACAGGCTACAAGCGATAGGCGACACGTGTCTCTTGGCAACCAACTCTAAGAAATGAATTCAATTTTTTAAACCGAAGCGACACGAAAAACTGCACGTGTCGCTTGTCGATTGCGTGTCATTCGGACTGGGTCGTCGTTTTCCCGATACTATGCATAGTGTCGCTTCGGCGTGTTGTTCGCGTATCTGCTGTGAATATTTTGCTTTGGGGAGAATTCACACCGAAGCGGCAAGCGACAGGCGACACGTGTCGCTTGCGAACGAGCCAATCAACAGCAACGTTTCACACCATACCGGCATGACAGGCCGGACAAGACTGCGTTCGATTGGTGAAATCCTCAAGCGACATGTGTGGCCTGTCGCTTTGGTGTGAATTCTCCCTTAGACTGAAGGGGCCCATGTCGCTTGCCACTCCGGTGTGAATTCTTAGGGACTCGCGCGACACATGCCACTTGGGAACGAGCTTATCGACATCAACGTTTCACACCGTAGAGGCGTGACAGATCGCACAATCCTGCCTTTGATTGGTGAAATCGCTTTGGTGTAAAATTTCCCTAAAAGCAAGCATTAACCGCGCATACGCCATAAAACAGACTGAGGCGAAAATATATACGCTATTGGGAAAACGGACCAGTCTGAGTGACGCATGCAGCTTGCGTGTCGCTTTGGTTCAAAAAGTTGCATTGATTTCTGAGGGTTCGCTTCCAAGCCGTACGTGTTGCTTGTCGCTTCTGTCTGATTAGAGAGATTTGATACCGACACAACAAGCGATACTTGCCGCTTTGAGGATTTCACCAATGCAGGCTTGCGTCTTGCCGCTGAGGTAGGTGTAAAACGTTGGCTGGCTCGTTCCGACGCGACATGAGTCGTGTGTACATTCGACATGTGTCTCTTTTTCCATGTCTGAAACCTCTTTGTTAGTTCAATGAATTTACATTCCACAAAGTTCGTAACACGTATAAACATTCGCAATAGTTGTCTTTAGGAAACGTGCGAACGAATTTTGCTATTCCGATATGTCACAATTTTGAATTTAAAGTTTTATACATACCGTTAATAATAACACCAGTAATAAAATCACAACAGAAATGTGTGTATAATAAACGTAAATATGTTGTAAGCATGTTTATCTGGGAAACGTAATCTTCTTGGACTTCTTAATTCCTTCTTTTTTTAAAAAACATTTCTTGCCACTTCTATTCTTGAATCCGAAAGCTGCGCACAGAGGCATAGCTTCTTATTTATTGTCTACTCGCAGTGTCACTGAAATGTACAGATATTATGCACTATAAACGAGCATTCCACGCTCAAATCCCTACTTACATCACTGTATCAGCTGTAACTGTGGCACATCCCAAGATGGCGGTATAACCTCACCACCATCCCTTCACGGCTTCATTTCCCTCGCCCAGAAAACACGTGTGGGCTTTCTCTATTCCTTCTATACTCTAAGCTAGAAACAGTTAATTGTTTTTCTTCGGTTATGGTGACTGAAGTCTGTGTAACACAAAAGAGCTGGTCTGCTCCCCTGTGGTGAAGAGCTAACAATGAGCAATATCTAGTTTATTTTTGTTTCATTAGTCACGTTTAAGTTAAACGCACGCTTAAGGTACGTACTATGTAATTAAGTAGCTAACACCTGGTGCATGGGTATGCACAGGTGTGAACATACATTTGACGGTGGAATTAGAATCAGCACTGAAGGGTTCAGACAATGCATTCCGCAAAAATTATTTCTCTCATTTCTTCTAAGAATAGATTTGTGTTAACTTATATTTGTATTTGGAAAATAGTAATATTTTTTTCTTGTATTGTGTCGTTTTTTGCCATTCTTAGTTAATCGCGACAATGAGGATGAATAGACGAAATCGATGATCGGTTAGTCATGCTCAGGTTGGGACTCGAACCCAGAACCTTCACTGACGGGATCGTCAGACGACCGCTCCACTGTCACCGAAGCGGCCATTCCCATACGTTTCTTTGTTCGTCGTTTTGAATTGTGCAAGCATATCCCTACATTTTACCCATTTCTTGATTTCTACCCCCTACAGTCGAACGTCGAACAAACTCCCTCCACCTAACAATTTCTACACTCAGTGCTGTTTCCCATTCCTTCTTTATCGCCCTCTAAATTTCATTATTATTTCAACTTTAAATTAGAAATACTTACATATAACAACAATGAAATTATCGCATCGTTGGGTTAGACCCCTCATCTATTTAATCAGTTATTCATTTAATTCATTCTCGTCGTCGCGATTAACCTTGAGAAGTGGTAAGGCCACTACTAGCTGGACCTCCCCGATGGCATAGTGTTACCGTCATCGCCATGTAATCAAGGGGTTCCGGGTTCGGTCGAGGCACATAATGGTTCGGATCCCGCTTTAAACTGTGTGTCCCGTTCCGATTAGCTTATCTCTGGATAAAGTAGACTTGGAACTCGAACTAAGAAGCTCTGTGGTCCTCCCCCCCCCAAAAAATAATTTCCTTCCTCAAGGAAACGGGAATGCAATCCTATCCATATTTACATCTTGTGATTCTCAATCCTTCTACGTCTGGTACAGGGGTACCTTCAGGGTACAAGACGATACTGCAATTAAACTTCTCATTACAAATTCGGGTTTCCCCGATAGCGTACTGGCTCACCCTGTCTCTTTGTAATTAAGGAGTCACGAGTTCGATTCCCGATGCACAATGCACGATCGTTCGGATCCCACTCTAAACAGTAGGTCCAGCCCTGACTAGAATACCTGAACATAAAGCAGATAAAAATCAAGTTCTGCTAAACTTCATTTTGCTGTAATTTATAATTATGTACATAAACACGCACCAGTTTTACTTACAATAATTAATGCAAAGTACACTTATTGATGTGAAATTTGATTTGTGAATTACCAAATTTTCGATTGACATTATCTTTCAAGTACTGTACTGCGTCCAATCCCTCTTTCTTTCCGGATGCCTACGCTCATTGTGAAATGTACTGTACATTCTGAACTGTACAAATAAAACCGGGGGACAACTTCGTTGAGTTACGACAATCATTCCATTCATGAAAATTTTGTTTACATTATGTCCACGCACTCAGGTCTGTGTCGTACTAAATTTGTTGACAACACTGCGGCACTCGAATAAAAGTCATTCATTCATCGTAGCACGCGTGTTTGTAAACACATCAGCTGATAGAGTAACTGCAGTGATGTGAAACCGAGATCATCACAATTACTAGTTGCATGTCCAGGAATTTTTAAAGGTTGTATTTTTATCGAGTACCTACGGAATAACATAAGACTGTGTGTATGTGGGAGGGAGGCAATACTGCCCCCCCTTTTTTTACTAAGTTCGTGATTATTACAACACCGTGCTAGTGAGAATTCTATTATTGCAATGTAATTATCACGTAGACAATTACAACGAACTTCGTATTTACATCTGGCTTGGCTTCCCTTGACACTAGCAGTCCTTTCGCGATCATCGTGTGTCCCGCGGCTTGGCAAGTGTCCATTTATTGCAAGCCTCTCTTTCCAATTCCTCCAGAATGATATATAAATTAAAGAAAATATCAATCCATATTAAAAATTAAGACATTTGCAATTTCTTGACATTTTTTTGAATCAATAACAGGCCATAGGTACGCGCAGCGCGACTTGCTTTTATTCGGGACCGACGGGAGAAACGATTGCGTTTTGTTCGTTACCCAGAATGCAGCGCGCGTCAACATGACTAACTGGTAAGTGTTTATGGGGCTCAGTCGGGTCTTGGTGGATTCAGGGGAAGCAATCGGACGCAACTCCGGTTGAAGCAAAACGATCCACGGAAACCTGAAACTTTATTCAACTTTACAAATATCATTTTGTCCGATGGTACATTCAATTTGAAGCGATTCAAGGTAAACAAAGATGTGTCCCTCTGTAGGGGTAGCGAGGGACTCGTTTTTATCCACTGTCGGGACCAGTGTTTACAAATTTTAACGGGATTATTGTCTGTTTTGAACATGCGATTTACGTATATGAAATGTGCGATTATGGTGCAGATTATTTTAACTGTAAAATTTACTTCTTAAAATTGTATGCAGCCTTTACAAATACGTGTGTGAAGTGACTGATCATGTGTTGTTTCGTATTAGATACAACAATTGTGAAGTTTGCGGCTTTTTTGAATTGGCAACGGAAGTTCGTGGGTACAATGTTTTGTTTACTGTTTTTCTGCATGTTTTTTCACGTGACAACACATGTCAGCCATGTGATTTGACAAGATAATACACTACGGTTATTTTTCTTTACGTTTTTGATACGTAACTTTGAATGTTACGTGTAAATGCTGTACTGTGTGAAAATGTTGTTTTTCAAAAATAATTTTCAAAATTAATCCTGATTTATAATTTAGTACAGAAAATTTCTTGAATTCCATTACAAGAAAATTGATTAGTAATCGTACATACACGCGTGTAAACAAACATATTTGCGGCTTGCTCTTTTTACACATGACTGAACACTTACATTAATATGGTAACAATAACAATGTGTTTGCACCAACGGATGTCACTGGTATCTGTTTTACTGTTAGTTAACAAATATTGGGAGAATTTTTGCAATGTTTCGTCCTTTAAAGAATTACCCCCAAGATTTGAGTAAATGTGGTTTCAAATTTTGGACATATAAGGTTTGTGTAAACTTTTTAGTTGCACCTAGAGTGGAATTTGAAGGCATGTAGTAGAAACAAATGTTGTGTATATATATATATATATATATATCTTTATTTAAATCTTGATGATTGCCAGTTCTTTATTATTATTACAGTACTACAGAAAGTAAAGTTGTTGAATTAGAAAAGTTGTCAAGTTGTGATTTTTTGTGCATATGGATAATATTTTTTCTTACCAGTATTTTTTTTTTCAAATTTTCGTCACAATATTCAATGTGCATTTTAAGGTATGTGACATTATTATTATTTTTTTTGGTGGTATAAGTCATTATTATATTTCAATGTAAAATATTTGTGGAAAACATGAAAACAGTTTGTTACATTGGGGAGCATGTTTGACATTAATTATTTTTTTATTTCTTAGAAATTTTTCATTAATTGGAATTTTTGATGGTATTTATATGTTATTGCAAAAGTGTCGACTTGCTAGAAACATCACTGATAAATTTAATTTGTACATTATAACTAAATCAATTCTGTTTATTTATTACAGATGGAAAATTCTGCCTATGTTCCTAACCCTATACCACCCCCGGCTTTAGTAGTGTTCTCTCAGGCTGGTGGATTGCCTGAGGCACTTAGAATGCAGAGACCCTTTAACCCACAGGTGTGTATATTATAAGGATATGTATACAATAGTGTAGTAGTAGCTTAACTTTTCTTTGGGAGTTGTTTAACTGTTATGTTTACCTGAAATTATTTTTGCATGTTTGACATTGTTATAAAACGGTAGGTATCACCCTAATTGCCATTCTATGGGGGCAAGTTTTAGAGAAATATATAAATTGCCATGCTGCAAAATGCAACCTTGCTGTGTGTTCGATTTTTTTAAAAATATTGTGTGGTATGAGCAGAAAATTACACATTTTTCTATTATAATTATGCTGATATATTTCTGTGTTTATTTTTAGTTGAAATCCTGCATGTTGGGGTGCTATACTAGCTGTATCTTAATTATAATGCAATTTTTGACTAGATTTGTATTTGCTTGCATTGAAGAAATGCATAATATTCCACTTGTTTCTGTAGTAAAATGCTGGGTCCTGTATAAGTCTCAATTGCTATTGCTACACCATGGGATTTTTTAAAATGCCCTAGGTGCTTTTCAATCATAATTCAATTATTACATTTATTCTCAGGGAAATGTGTCTTAGGGAACACAAGTTGTGTAAAGGATGTCTAAGCATAGTCGGGAGACATGTTTGTTATATGGTCAATTGTTTGTGTTTTTATATTCAACATGATTCATGTCTGTTTTTAAACTTTACACTAAGCATAAACATTGAATCTCTGCAGTTTCTTTTTTACTAAGGTTTTGCAGGTAAATTGATGATAATCTTGTAAACAATATTTGTGTACAATGCCGTACACTGTGAACATTATGAAATACAATGTTTTTTCCATCGCATCCTCCAAATTTCAATATGTTGCATGGACAAGCATGTTGAATGATCAGTAACTCACAATCTTGCATTCTAAAGGTTTGGGTTTCAGTCCCTGAAAACACTTGGGTTTTCTTTCATTTAATCATTATACGTCCACATTACATTGATAACCTCAAGAAATAGGAAATCAATGTTCATAAGAACATCAATGAAATAAGTATAAGTATTGCTTATAAGCTTGTATTTTCTGGGTAGTGTACTCCTGTCACAAAATGATGATTGATAGAAATAACTTTGGAGTTCCACATCATTTTGTGGATAGTAAGAATTATTTTTGTAAAATAACCACATCAATCAATGATGGACACTCACACAAACAACACCCATATGTTGTAGATAAAGAAGTCACTTATTATTATTATTATAGGCAAGCCCAAGGTAGAAATTGTAAGGGGATTCCTGGTTGTAACGTCTTCAGGCTACAACCAGAGGGTTTATACTCTATCAAGGGAATCTCTGGAGCAAAGCCACACATAAGGGTAGAGATAGAAAGTGGATGGGTGGAGCTGAAGCAGTACAAGCTGCTGAAAAGGCTGGTAACTGCAGGCACTCCCCCCCCCCCACCCTGCAATTCTGATCCTTTGAGCATTTTCACTGGTAGAGCTGTCTCGCATCACTACTTGCACGGACGCTTATTTTTGTTCGCTCGCTCCAGAGATTCCTGGGAAGACATCCTGATGCTTCGAAATAATTTATAGGAAGAGAATATTTACCATGCTGTGTCTGCCTGCAGAGGTTATTTTGTACATGTTGTACACTCCATACTTTTACCAGGGGCTGAACCAAGAGTCTTGTGGCCGAAAATGCAAATCATTCTCAATCTGCTCAGCCGTTAATCTGGTTTGTTGTCAGCCTTGGTATTGTATCAGTAAATTACTTCAATGAAAAGTGATTTGGGTGATGAGACTTAAGGGGTGTAAGGGGTGATTTTCCACGTAGTACACCCAATTGTCAACCTCACTTCCACATAGTGCACCCTGGACTAAAGACTAACGAGGCTCTGGCGACTGGTACTATGGCCAGTATAATCTTGTGTGTGTTGTCCTGTTTTTTGTCTTTGTGTGTGCTGAGTGCCCGTTTACAGCCTCAGCTTTTAACAGAAGTCAGAACATTTTAAGGTTTTTATTTATGCAACGTTAGAGTTGTTATATGTCATGGTAAGGGGCTGGCACCCGTATAATGTGACGGGTGCAAAATAGCCTAAGTGCTGACGCTCCCAAAATTTTAAATTCAAGTCAAATCAAAAAATCAAGATGAGACTTAATTTTTCCCCTCATGGTTCTTTGTGTGAAGTTCAGAAAAATTGAATATGTGTACATTACTGTGAAATTTAGATTTTGTCCTATGTCCCATTCATATGAACATCTTGTATTTTATTGAGAGGAGATGGGTTCTAGACTTTGAACGAATAATTATTCAGGCACGGATAAAAAGCCCATGGCGCAACAGTCTGTTGAAGGTCAAGGCCTGCCAAGTGACTTATCCTAGGAAGATGCATAGTTTCACATCATGTTCTATCATCAGATATTTTCTGAATTCTCCATGAAATGCTTGAGAGACAACTTTCCTTGCAAAGATTTGGAGCTCCCAACAGGGATCGAACTCATGACCACCAAAGATAAGAGCACTGGCCATTAGGTTATGTGCAAGCTCTCAATATTTTTTAGCAGTTTTCAATGTAAAAAATGTGATTTTGAAAAATTACATTTATACTTCTCATATTTTTTTTATATGAAGACTTAAACCACCCTTCATGTAACTAAGTTAATGGTATGACTAAACTAAACTCCCTGTTACAGCCTGCCATGCAACTTTATACAACTTTTTACAGGGTGATGCGAGATCAGTGCATCAAGTCTCATTGCCATTGTTTTGGGGTTAGTAGCCGACTGCTTCTTCTTTTCAAGTAGCTCCTGAATTGTCCTCTCGATGCTGGGTCAACACTCACATTTCTTTAACTCCCACTGGGGGTCAAACCCAGGACCACTTTCACCAAAGGTGAGAGTGTTGACCATTTGGCTACATGGAAGTCCTTAATGGTCTCATTCTTTATATTTGTTACAGAAAATATTCAACTTGCCTGGTTGGTATATTTTTAAAAATAAATTGTAATTTATTTATTAAAATAATGTTATTGTTACTGTTGACCTACAAAAGTGTTGGTTGTTTTTCTTATGGATTGTTTTTTATTTTCAGACACCAGAAGCTAAGGATCTTCACATACCATTTACAGCTGGGTTTGGTGTTCGTCACATGGACGGTTACCCCAGTCTACCAGCCCATCTTTTGCATCACTTACAGCCACAATTTTTACACCCAGCTCTTGATCCAAGAGTACCATTTGGTTCTGGTGCTTTTCGACCAATTGGTTCCACAGCTCCAGACGTTAAAGGTTTCCCTTCTGCTTTTGCACCACCTTCTAAGTGTTTAAAAATAGAAACAGGTAACCACGACACATCATCATCTAGTAATCACCTTGTGTCATTATTCTCTCCAACTGGACTCTCATCTGTAGGAGAGGACCGTGGGTTTTTGAACGGTCAGTCCCAACAGCAGAGAGCAGACTCTAGCTCACCAGCAAGTGTATCTATATCACCCCCATTACCTCCAGTTGTAAAAGAGGAAAGTTCAGACGCACAAATGTCTGAAGATCGCGAAGGTACTGGCACTCCTGGCTCTGAAGGTACTGAAAGATCAACGCCGGAGGAGGGTCGTGGATTTAGACGTGAGTTCACTTTATTTTCTTAGTTTAGTTTTCTTCTCTTTTATTTATTTAGTTTTTTTAATTGTGTTACATTTTGTTATAATGAGCATCATAACAGAATAGTTGATTTTGTTGAATTTCTTGAATCCTTTTCTTTGATTGATTTCTCTAATTTTAAAACTTATCAAAGTATGATATTTTACATTTTAGATTGAGGTTCACTTTTAGTGGATTCTGATTCTTAGTTGTAACTAAAGTGGCAGATGTGACATTACGTCTCGCCGGTAGAATTTTTGGACATGCTTAACACACATACATATGGTTTAACCTCGCGATCTCTCATTCTGTTTTAGGTCTCCTTTGATGTATTTGCATTAATTTCCACTTTCTGTCTAGCGTAATGGCCATTGCAAAGTCCTGAAGAAAGACTTGATTTTTTTAAAGTCCCACCTTTCTGAAAATGTCATTTATGTTCGTATTTGCCATATAGTAAGCTGCAATAGAAATATGTCTTATGTTGTAGCAATGAATGAATACATGCAGAACACACATGGTCCACCAACAGAGATAATATCCATTCCAAACTTACGATGTATTTTTAATGACATTTTGTACTAATGCAATGCGGGTGTGTTTTTAATTGTCATTACGTTTTTCCACTACCTCCAGTTCTTTTTGATGGGATGGTTTTGTTATTTAATTCCAATTTATGTCAATATCCTAAGAGCTTTCTATTTTCAGCATTTGTGTGAAGAACATCATAGATAGTATGTATCATACAGGGGGGATTTCAACTGGAACCAGTCAATTTTCAAGTGACGTTTGTATTTCAACCTGATATTTTGAACAAAAGTTTTACACTATTGCACTGCTTTTACAATGCAACATTTGGCTAGGCTTAAAACCCGCTTTATGCACAGGTAGGCTAATCAGAACCTACAGTTGAACATGGGATCCAAACTGCTATATGCCTCCGTCGGGTATCGATCTTGGGATTTGATTACAAGACGAAGATGGACACTTGGAGAGTGTTCAGTGAGTGGTATTCAATGCAATTGAATTGCCCCACAGCAGGAAATAAATCCAGTCTTTGAGTTCAGATCAGCTGTCAGGACTGGAATTACAGTTCAAAATGGAATAAGTAGCAAGGAAATGTGACCCAGCTTGAAAAGCCTCAGATCTTGGACCACGAGCTGATTGGGGAGGATTTCTTATCCAGCACTTGAAGTGGGAATTGTTAGGTTGGAGATGCTTGCATGCTACTTGGGGATGGTATATTGAACAAGGTGATAATGGAACAAGTGGGGGGATGTATTTCATAAATTTTCCTAGCTGGGGGATGGCATCCATCAGTTTCCCCTCCAACTTCAAGCTCTGATCTTATTCTGGAAAAAGAAAAAAAATATTTCTCAGATGCTCCTACTGGCATTAAAGCTACCAAGTGTCCAAGATTACTAATCAATTTTTTTTAGCATTTTGTCTTCTATATTATAGCCATTGCATTTGTACACAAGAATCATTCCTCCTGCATTCTTTGTGTTATTCCTACTAATTTATTTTTAGTCTTGATCCTGTTTGGTTAATCTTCTTATAGTTTTACTCGGTTTGTCAGTTTCAATCAAGAAGCTATATTGTTGTCTGCTGTCTACACATAGAATACAGTTGTCATATTGGCATTTTGATAACATTTTTTTAAGGTCCATTTTATGTAGAGAGGCTAATTGGGAGAGGGTGTTCTATGGTACATGGGATGTGAATGACTAGAATTGGACCTAGATCCACAGGATTAATGTAAAGGTTATCTCAGGTTCAATACCCAGTGGAGGCACATGGTGGTTTGGATCCCACTTTAAACTGTAGGTCCAGTGCCAACTAGCCTTTCTGTGCATTAATTGAAGTTAAAAACAAGCTGAAATATACAATTAATGTAATAACTGTCTCTCTTCAGTATTGTAGAGGACAATGTATTTTTTCAGTAATTCCATAATGGAGTGTGTTAGGTCATTTCGTGCTTTCCCAGATTACTCTGTTTTTAAGCATAAAATTACTATGCTGCAAATCCATTCCTGATTAGCCTATATGTGCATAAAGTGAGCTTAACTTGAGCTCTGGTAGGGATAGGTGGATATGAGGTTCTTGCCAATACTGATGAAGCACCCACATAAAATTCTAACAATTCACTACTCTACCGACCAGATTACAAATGTTTCCCTAAGAACTGGAATTGTTCATTCACCTCCTTAATTATTGTATGTAACCAGGTGACTGCAATAGATTTTGTTGTGGAAAAACAAACTACATATTTAGATATTTATTTGCCAAACTAGGCTACTAATAGATAAATCATATTTATAAATTTTTTGGCAATTTTAGTAATCCCTCCCCTTGCATTTCATAGTATCCTAAATTTTAGCAAGGTTTCTTTCATTTCCTTGTTTTCAATGTGAATGTTTAACCTTTTTATATAATAAATTTTTTGTATTGAGAAATTGTGTTGTTAGGTTCCAAAATAGAATTTAATGTTTAAGCTCATGTTACTTTCCAACATATTAATATAATAAAGTGTACTCACCATGGCATGTCCTGTATCCTGTATTTTGAAGTGCTGAGGTGAGTTTGCTTTATTATGTTAAAAAATGGTTGCAAAACCTTTTTTTTGAAGTTTTACGCATCCTAGAATTGTATTTTGGTGTCCTCCACACATCCATGAATGTTATGATGACATTTCAGTATCATTGATTTCATGAATTTCTGAGTAGATTACTTTATTTGGTGGGTTTTTATTATGGATTATTATTTTTATTTATGAATATTAATAATATCACATCCTAGGGAAGGACCCAGGGGTGGTGTTGCATTTGTGCTAAATTCCTTGAATCACTGCTAAAAAAACCACACTGCATACCCTTCAGCTTTAGAATTTACATAAACATAATTTTCTCATCACAAGTTCAATGGAGAATTTTCATACACTACAGGGCAAGGGTAAATTTTGAGATGCTATTTTCCACATCATTCATAGATGCATTTGGATTAAAAGAAATGCTGTGGGAGACTTCTGAATTTCAAGCGTGATTATTATTATTATTATTTTTAATATATCTTGCAAGATTAGTTGGATAGCCTGTGCTGAAGTTCGGGATGAAAGGAAATATTGTAGCAACATATTTTGTTATTGGGTGATGCAAGGTTTATTAAATAGCATTTTCAGGAATTTATTTCTTTATGTTGCAAATCTGTTGATTTGCAAACGTTCGTCCTTGAAATTATGTAATTATTACAGTTTAATAGGGATGAGTATTCTGAGTTAGTTTGTGGTTTTTAATGGCTTGCATTGAGTTGGCAATTAGTAGATATCCTGTGTGGGTATGGGGCGGCATCTTTTGTGCTTAAAATTATTGTACTTTGGTAGTGTTATATTGTATTTTCATAGGTTTGTGTTTGGTGGCCAGTACAATTTTCTATTTAGTTGTTTTCTGCTGATCTGTACAAGATATAAAAGTTTGAAATTTATCAGAACATTCCTCTAATGTCTCAACATGATGGGAAGTAATAGCCAAGTGGATCATTGAGCGATTGGATGTTGCATCAGTAATTTGAACTCTGGTTGTTTGTGTGGATATTTTTTAGAATCTTGCAGAACCCAGTGAGTAGCATTTTAATGTGAATGTCCCAAGTTAATGTGTAGGGTAATTCCTTGATCAAAGTAATTGCACGTGTGTCGGATGCAAGACTCATAACATGTGCATAAATGGTATATACAGTTATTTTATTTGTAGAATTAGGAGAGGAACGGACTATTTGAGATCTTGTATTTTTGAAGGTATTATATATAATTGGGATGGTCAGTAGTCATATGATTTCATATGCTGGTTGATTTATGATTTTGTAGATAGAGGCGACTGTTTCGAAATATTTGCAAGTATGTTGAGCGATAGTTCAATGAGCGAAATCTAGAGAAACGCATGAAAAGCGGGACAGTACTTTCCGTTTGACCTAGGAAGAGCAACTCCATGCTGTATTCACTTCCTTCCGTTTTTCGAACTGCAGGATCAGGATCATTATTGCCGCTCTCTGTATTCTGCTGCGTTCGTATATTGTTATTGGCTATCACATTCGGTGTTTGTCATTGATTGCTTCAGGGTAATTAACAGAAAACGGCAAAGACTCAGTCGCTTGCTGGTGGAGTGTGTACTTGAGGACATCATGTCACATGTGTCCCAGGGGTAGATTTGGTGCCTCTAGGCAGAAGAAACCTTTGCCGACCCTTATTTCAAAGTAAATATACTTTACCGCCAACTAACTATATTAATAATAATAATAATGCACTGAACTCACCAAGAACTGATCACATACTTTATTTCAGTGCTTTCTTTGTTGCAAATCCGTTGATAACATCTTCGTTGTCTAGTTGATGGGTAATGTTGAATTCGTGGAAAGATACGGAGAACTACAGAGCGTTCCCTGACATTCGCTACAAGACTCGGCGGCAAGCGGTCCGGCTTCAGCGCTTGTCTTTCCAGGTGAACGGGGTCCGCGACAGTCGCTAGAGTCGGCTATTAAAATTACAATTTTCATATTGTGTACTAACCTTGACTACAGAAGGTGTTGAAAATGATGTCCCTCTGCTGCAACGCATTCCTGGCATCTTCGAAGGAAATTGGCATTTACACGTGCAAGTTCGTCTACTGTAATTGTCCCGATTAAGAATTTTAGCGGCTCTGAATGCTGTAGTTTTTGAAACACCCGTTTCTTGTGAGAGGCGGCGGATAGATTTCTAACCTTTGTCCTATCTCATCGAGTTTTGCCTCAGTAAGTACACGTGGGTTTTTCTTTTCACTTTTATTCAGAACTGACCCTGTTGCTATAAACTTTTTTACGAGGTTTAATATAATGGTCCTATGTGTAACGGGAACACCAGGAAATTTCGTTGCAAGACGTCGTCGCACTTCTCCACAATTCCTCTTTCCGAAGTAACTCTCAACAAGATAAATCCTTTGTTGTAATGTAAACTTTTGTTGTGCCATATTAAGCCACAATCTTCAACACACAGACACGACACAACACAACATCCGAGGAAGGATTACACTGGCGTCAGTCTGCAACGTCAACAGAATGGGAAAGAGAGCGATAGAAACAGACTGTAGCGTGCGACCGTTCACCGGGAAAGACAAGCGCTGATGCCGGAACGCTTACCGCCGAGTCTCGTAGCGAATGTAGGGGAATGCTCTGTAGTTGGCTTTGCTCGTTTTTTTCTAAACATTCCATCAGTTTAGCACTCTTTCTCACTACCTCAGCTTTTACTTTATTCCCTTGTCTTTTCCCAATTTCAGTTTTTTCGAATTTCGCAAATTTTTCTCGAATCAAAACTAAACCACACAACGGCACTCTAGAAATTTAACTGAACGACCGTTGTCCGGCCGCTAAAGATTGCGTTGTCCCTTGCGCGTGCATTCTACATAAGTTTTCATTGTTGTCCGCAGTAAAGGGGATCAGTTTCTACTTTTACTAACAATTGATGTAATACAATATCGGTACACGTGCAATCTTGTTTCTTTTTTTTTGCTGTTTGCAACAGTGGGCAATGTGCACGTAAGGAACCCTGTTGCCTCTGGTTTGATGATGAATATTGCAACGTGGTTACGCGAGTTCACCTATCTTTAGTGTTACACACCTACTTCAATAAGGAGACTTCTAAAATTGCCGAATGCTGACCTCCGTGGCGGAGTACTTCGCGCAGTGCGATACGACGCTAGGGGTTCCTGGCTCGAATCCCGGATTGGGTGAGGGTGTTCTTTGTGTGTGTCCCTTCATTAACTTCAACATAATCTTCACGATCAGCCAACAGTGACAGAAAAGCGAAGTGATATAAATCGAATCATTAAAATTCTGTAATAATGAGACGTGCTAGCCTAAAATCCGTCCCACGGAGTTCCTGCAGACTTCTCCATTGCTTTGGCGTTTGCCAATCGCTTTCTGCATGTAAGGGGAGCCGTTTTTTTAATCTTGTAGTTCCGTTGAATATTTTGTATTCCTTTTCGGCAGCAGTGCGCGAGACTGCCCTGCTTTTTTTCTTCCCCAGTTTCATTCCACATTATCGCCTTAACCCCCCAGGTTCGTTTCCCGATTGAGCACATTTTACTCGTTCGCATCCCACTGTAAACTATAGATCCAGTCCTGATTACTACATGCGCCTAAAATTGATTGACAGGTTTTCTGTGATTGACTCAAGTGATAGAAAAGCAGCGAGAAGTGTAATCGTTGCGTTTTTTTTTTTTTTTTTTTTTTTTTTTTTGTAGTTGTTCTTTCCTCGTTCTTGTGGAATCTTGTTTTGTTGAAATTTTTGGATTGCTGTATAATTTTACTTTTGTATGTGAGAGTACACACATTTGGAATTTAAGAAATACACTTTTTTTTTTAAATGTATTTAAGAATGATTGTTAGTTACGGAGTTTGTATTGATGTACCGACTGCAGAAGAGGTAATGAATGTTCACTGGTTCGAATTATTCAGTTGGACAGGTACTGTTGTTAGCCAGGGCTGCGACTATTTTTCTCCACAAGTATAATTCCAACCGCCCTCGATGATGAAACAAATAGATTATAGAAACGGATCCGCGGGTCTCCGCCTAGTTGTTTTATGTCACCGCATGTAAGAAAAGACTCTTGGATTTGATGGCGGAGTAAGTCCAGCCTTGCACGCTATGATAGCGGACTTGGTGGCGCCTATACCAGGTTTGGGGCTCCCCTGCCGAACTGAATAAGGCGCCTTATATTTGGCGTCTCTTATCTACCATTTTGGATAATTGCGACGATGAGCGTGATTTGGAACAAAGGTGATACGAAACCAACAGTTTGAGTAACTTTACTTGTAACCCCATTCCCACCACGCTGCTGGGTCTCCTGTGGCCTAATCTCACGTCATTGAGTGAACTTGAATACAAGTTCGTAAACGCAGGCGTTTGATTTGCTTTCGCTTCTCAACAAATTAACATATGCCATGATAAACATGTGAGCAGAATGGTCGAGTTGTGATTCTAAAAAGTGGCATGGACAAATTAAACCGTCTTTTGTCATTTTTAAATGCAGTTTATTTAGCGATTGTGTCCACAGATTTTTTTATTTCGGATGCGCTGCGTTTGAAGTTTCCTCTGTTGAGAAAGACGCTGACTCAAACTGAACCTTGTCTTGGGCGCTGCGTTGGTTGGGTAACGAAATCTTTCTCAGCTGTAGATAGGAGTGGAATTGTTAGACACAATAAATCAGCGTTACACCCTTCTCAGCACGTCAAATTGGGACATACATGCCAATTGGAAGCATTGTTTCTCATAGACCTTTCATTTTCGTGTTTCATACATATTTATTGATGATAGAAAGCAAATAACTTTTCAAGTCTGGGGTATACTTGATTTTTAATATTTTAATTTATTAATTTTTTTGCCGATTCTTAGTTTGTAAGGGGCCAGCGTTTTTTTTTTTACAAAAATGTTTTTTTAAATATAAGTGTGTCATTATTGACGTCTTTTGAAGCAGTTCAGTTCGGGAATAGCAGTTGAATTTATTTTTTGTGTCTTTAGCTTTCCTATTTTCTTTCTCTCTTGCGTCGTTATTTCTCTCTCTCTCTCTCTCTCCCTCTCGTTTTTATATGTATATTTTCTCTTTCTTTCCATCTTTCTGGCTTCACTATTTCTTTCTCACCCCCCTCTCTCTCCCTGTTTCTTTTTCTTTCTCTCTAGCTTCCTTATCCCTATCTCGCTCTCTCTGTGCGTGTTTTCTTGCTCCTTTATTCCTCTGTGTCTCACCTTATCCTTCTTTTTCCTTTTATCTCTCTCTCTCTCTCTCTCTCTCTCTCTCTCTCTCTCTCTCTCTGGCTTTTTAAAATTCTCTCATTTTCTCTTATTCTCTATAGCTTCATTCGTCTCCCTTTTTTTCTATCTCACTTAAAACACTCTTTCCTCATGATGATAACACAGCATATCTAACTTCAGGACACATATTTTCGATTTTGACACCCCACCCTGGAAAATTTTCGGCGGGCGCCTAGGTTAGAGCTATGTGGTATGTTCATAAATGATCATGCAAGCATGTAGTGACACACACACACACATTTCTTTAGTTAAAATAAAGCGTTATTAATTTTATTCTCATTTATAAAAAAAAAGGTGCCGGTAGGGCGTGCCGTTGCATACCGCCAGAAAAAGAAAAGCACTAGTCATAGCCATGAGCGTGAGCTTCATTTTTTCGAAGAGGAGCCAATGCTTGTTTGTTGGTTATTTTGATATTTGTGATATATTTCTTCCGCTAATTTATCGCGACGATGGAATTGATAATGGCACTACAGAGAAAGTTGTATTGAAAATTGTGACATTGTTTGCTCGGCATTGTAGCTTCATTTTTTTCGAAGAGGAGCCAATGCTTGTTTGTTGGTTATTTTGATATTTGTGATATATTTCTTCCGCTAATTTATTGCGACGATGGAATTGATAATGGCACTACAGAGAAAGTTGTATTGAAAATTGTGACATTGTTTGCACGGCATTGTAGCCATGGTAGCTCAGCTCCCCTGGCGGGAGGGAACCGTGATTTTTTCCACCTGTTCAAGCGGCTCCGGCACCCTCCCAGCGTCGTATGAAGTGGGTACCTGGAGGAAATTGGAGGGTAAAGGCGGCCAGGGGCGTGGTGCTGATCACAACACCCCCACCTTCGGCCGTGATCAAGAAAGTGTGGGGCCCTAACTCCACACCCCCTATACGCCTTCATGACGTGATGCAAAGCACAGGGGAGCACTTTACTTTTTTTTTTGTTTGCACGGAGATTGGACTACGGTTTTTTTTATTGAATTTATCCCATGTGTACCCCTCCGCTCAGGCAATTTTTCAGTATTATTTTATGTAAAGTGGCAGTAGTTTTAGGACATATGCGAACTACTTGTATGCGCACCCACTAGGAATCGAACCCAGGATCTCTTGAATAGATTGTGATACCATTATATTCATAAGGGTATTGTGGATGATCTATTGTAAACTGCTTCAACTCGCGATCTCGCCGCCGAAGATTCTGTGTTCGAATTCCGATCAGTGCGTTCATGTATCTTGTTAGTTCTGCATCTGTTTCATTTCAATAGTTACTAATTAATTATCCTCGTTGCGATTAACTTCGAGATAGAAAAGCTATTTTAAATGATCGAATGGAAACAACCAAAACACTTATTTTTTAAGTAGGTACCGAACAATAAATAATGTATGAGATGCAATGTGTGCTCATGCGGACTTATACCCAGAGAATGAAGGAACAAATGAACATAACCTAAATCTGCCTTTAGATTAAATGTAGTCCCGCACAATGGCCGTGCGGTCTAAGGTGCCAGCTTTGGGCTCCGGCTACGGGACTCGCACGCGTTCGGTGTCTCCTGGTAGAAGCGTAACAACTTTTCCTGAGATTTCGTCGGCCAGTGTATGGGACCGGTAGCCGGTGGGGAGCTACAAACGAGTAGCGTAACTATTGATTGATTGATTGATTGATTTAGTTTATTTTACTTCGCGTTTTGTGCCTCTTGGCTAATTTGCGAAGATGGGGATGAGTGATGAAATGATGAAATTGATGAATGGACATTCACAAACAACCAAGCCCGACCTGGATTCGAACCCGGGACCCTTGGCGTCGCAGCGCGATGTGCTAACCACTCGGCCACAGGGTCGGGCGAGTAGCGTAACTAGGTCATAGAAAACTTACTGGGAGTTCGTCGTGCTGACCACACGTCACCCCGTAACTGACTGGATGATCGACCACCTCTGGTTGGAGTGAGGCCGGCAGTCTGTAGGTAGGCACTGCCCGCAAGGGCTGTTACGCCAGGGATTATTATTAGATTAAATGTTATTTCCGCCTGTATGGCCAAACTTCTCGCTGCAGAAGTATTTGTATTTCAGTTCTGGACTGTGCACGAGTGTCCCTTCATAATTTCAACTAATTTCATCGTCGCGATTAACTGAAAGAGATAGATAGATTGATTGATCATTTTACTTCACTTTTCTACCACTTTTGACTACTCACGAAGATCTAAACAGAGAAATAATAATAAAATAAATACCTCGTAAACTATTGGAAATTGGAACACTGTGATAGTTTAAGGATATGGGTTCGCTCGGCGGTTCCAAGTGGTATTTTTGATAATGCCCTGAATGTTAGTGACAATGGTTCTACATTAGCATGCGATGTTAACTGGAAATTACCCATTGTCTAGTGATTTTTATGTATACTTATACTAACACTACGCTAGAGGAGTCGTTGTTTAGCGCACCAGATATGTAGTAAAAGTAACAGTTTGTTGTAGGTTCGTTCCCCACCACCGGCAAAAAGAAATCTGTTCACCTGAAGACGATTGAAGAGGCGCTCTCTCGTAACTTAGTTTTAGCATAAGTGTAAGTATAATTAAAAAGCACTAGACAATGGATTAACAATCCAATTAATATTGCATGCTAAGGGGAATTTCTGGTTTCAACCTTGCTAAAATATTGCATGTTGTGTTCGTTGTGCTGGACACTTAAGTAATTGAACATTAAAATACTAACCAAGGAAAAATTTATAGTATAAAAATATATACACTAAAAACGTACAGTTTACACCCTCTAACAGGGTCTTCTTCAGACGAAACTTCACAATAAATTGAAGTTTCGTCTGAAGGAGACTCTGTTAGAGGGTGCAAACGTTACGTTTTTAGTGTATATATTTTTATACTATAAATTTTTCCTTGGTCAGTATTTTAATGTTTTATTAACATGGAGACAAAGCTTAACTGTGTTAAGTAATTGTTACTTACCAACAATGTAGGAAATATAAATCATAATTAGTGCATGTAAAAATATTGATTCTACGATTAATGTCACACGAGTGTAAGTGTGTGGCAGACATGTATTTGGGAAGTCGTTTTTTCGTGACGTTTCCTCATCTTTTTCTGGCAGTGCTGAAGTGGTGTCATAAACGGCTACGAACACTAATTTTCTTTATATTTTTGTTAGTTGTTATTTTACGTCACTTATGACAGTTTTGGCTAATTACGACGATGAGTATGAATAATGATAAGATGGAATTGATGGAGTAAACACGCAAATAAATGTCTGTGCATCGTCCAATCAACGCGCTCTCCCACAGAGTCGGTAACGAGGTTTTAGGAGCGCAAAATAGAGCCAATTCCCTTCTAAGCGAAAATATTTTATTTTTTCAGTGACAGTATTAAGAACAAAACCTTGTCATTTTTTCTAAAAAAAATATATATTAAATATTTTAACTAGGAAGTATATTGTACCAATATCGATACTCTTACAGATTCCCACACATACCGATGCTTGAAAATTGTACTAATTAAAAGTTGTTCGAAATATTGATTAATATTAGCTTGTAAGTATTCCATCCCTATTATATACATCAATTTAATCCCTATTGTATGCATCAATTTACCAAGAGTTTTTCTTCAAAATATTCAAAAGTTACATCAGAGTATAAAAATTACATATTATGTAGTCACAAAATTTATCTTTTCCCACATAAAACTGGAGTCAAATAAGGCCTTTCGAATTTTGTATAATTTCTAGGATAATTTAGACTCCACGAAACTGTAGTGCGGCGTTTTTGTGGACTCCTTGAAAGTCCAAAATGCCGGAAAAGTGTCGGCTGTTGTCGGTAAATTGCGACCAATACTTTTCGATACCGATGTATCAATTGTCTCCGTACTAATTTTGACTTATAATTAGTTAAAAAAAAAAGAAAATTGTCGCCACGGAGTCAGTGTGTGCGACTGACGTGAGTACAACATCGTGTCGTTTATTGGGACTCTCGCAGGCTTGAAAATTCTGTCATATTGTGTTTAGTTGCTTGTTTTTTCGACACCGCGTGAAGATGATGGAATTGTCTAGCAGACGACATTGAAAGACCGCCACAATTTACACTTGTTGACGGTAATAATAAGGAATTTTATCTGCAATTTACCGCGTCCCGATTTGATTCTTTGAAACTGCAAAAACTGCAATTTTGGTTCTCGATTACCGGTGGGAATTCTGCTTTTCAGCTATTTTTCTCTGCAAGGTATTTTGTGTTGCATACTTAATCTCCAACATACCACAAAGGCAGAAGTTTCGATAACATCAATAGGAGGCCAAGGAGGTCTCAGATTGTCAAGAAATATAAAATCCTCACACATTCATGCACCAAAGATGTTGTTTTCCCACCTTTACCAAGCCATCTCGACCGCTATATCAGCTGCATATTTGAAAACTAATATCGCCTCAGTTGATGTAGTTCTATTTTATTTATTTGTTTTTGAAGAACGTGTATATCTTATTCTGTTAACATGAGTTCTGCCGATTCTTTTTTTTATTTTTTTTAAATCGCACTATTCCGTCGTAATTAATTGGCTTTACAAACCTCTTGGAACAGGTTGTTTTGTCACATTTGGGACCCTCCGATTGAAAATGTTATTCGCGTTGATTGTATTGCATTTCTTTGTAGAAATTTATTGTTTGCGGCAGGCAAGCGGTCTGCCTTAGCGAGGATTTCTGAAATAAAATGTTTATTTTTCTCTTCAAGGTTTTTTGTTGCACCCATTTTTATGGTTACTCCTTATACATATGGATGCATTTCGGGCTTCAGATAATTGTGTACGGCGGAAAGCAGTAAATATGCTTTCTGCATCGGTAGTTGACGATTATGAGGACGTGTGAACGTGAATGCAGTTTGATCTGTCAGGTCAACCCTATATGCTCTCATTGATGAAGGAGCAATCTGGGACTGGTCGATCGGTATCTGTATCCACTCGCTTGTGGAAGAAGTCCACTTATCGACTGCATCATTTGTTCCTGCAATGATAATTGTTGTGGAGAGGTCGATTTTCGACATACCGTGCCGTTTTAGCATCAACAGAGCGAAGTGTGTGCCGGTTCAAGTGAGTGAATTTTATGCTTAACGGTTGACACTAGTTGCGGCTATGATATTGTAACTGCAGTTCATGCCATGTGAGGCACCAGTGTTTGGAAAGTAACTGAGTTACTGTGTTCAAAAAGTAACTCTGTTACAGTTACAGTTACTTTAGAAATAAATGTAACGTACTTTTACAGTTACTTTGATACAGAGCATTCCCTGACATTCGCTACGAGACTCGGCGGCAAGCCTCCCGGCATCAGAGCTTGTCTCTCCCGGTGAACGGGTCCGCGACAGTCGCACGCTACAGTCTGTTTTTTTTTTTTTGTCTCTTCCTGCCTTCGCTCTCTTTCCCTTTCTGTTGACGTTGCAGACTGACGTCAGTATAATCCTCCCTCGGAAGTTGTGTTGTGTCGTGTCCGTGTGTTGAAGATTGTGGCTTAATATGGCACTACAAAAGTTTACATTACAACAAAGGATTTATCTTGTCGAGTGTTACTTCGGAAAGAGGAATTGTGGAGAAGTGCGACGACGTTTTGCAACGACATTTCCTGGTGTTCCCGTTCCACATAGGACCACTATATTAAACCTCGAAAGAAAAATGGGAAATCTAAAAAATAAAGTATACAAAGACAATCCGCACACCATCCGTGAGTTAAAAGAGAGTATTGTACGAGAATTACAGTAGACGAACGTGCACGTGTAAATGCCAATTTCCTTGGGAGATGCCAGGAATGTGTTGCAGCAGAGGGACACCATTTTCAACACCTTCTGTAGTCAAGGTTAGTACACAATATGAAAATTGTAATTTTAATAGCCGACTCTAGCGACTGTCGCGGACCCGTTCAGCGGGAGAGACAAGCGCTGATGCCGGGCCGCTTGCCGCCGAGTCTCGTAGCGAATGTCAGGGAATGTTCTGTAGGTAAGAAATAATTCGTAGAATATGTTTCATGCGTGCATTAAATTCATGCGGAACCACTATGTTCCTCCACTGGGCATCAACCCGGAACTCCTTGATTAAAAAGCGACGACGTTACACCTACGCGTAACTGCAAGTGTGTTGTCCTTTAACTTATTAATGGCGATCTAAAATTGACGTTAATTTTTATTAGATTGTAACAAACCTCATACGTTTCAATATGAAAATATAGAGAGGACTCTCCGGGTTCGATACCCGGTGAAGGTACATTGTACAGTGGTTCAAATCCCATTTTAGACTAGGTCGAGTCCCGATTAGTTTATATGTGCATAAAGTGGGCTTTGAAATAGAAAGGAAATGAAAATTCAAAGTAAACCTTTATATTTTTAAAAGTTACATCACAAACGTAAGATTAAAATTTTATTTCTATTTTTCGTGAACAAATCATAATTTTGTTCGTTAATGTTCAAATGTTCATGAAATTAATATCGCTACTGGTACTCTTTCTACTTGTAAATGCTGCGTGGCGGAAACTTTAATTGAATACCTTAACAGTGATGCTGGTTGTGACATTTTTAAGGGTTACCTTTCTTCTATTCGGGATAGTAAAGCAGAGAACTTGCTCATTTCTTAAGTTTTTGGAGCACACTCTCTATTTCATTTGAATGTAGAGGCGGAGAACGTCTCGGTCAGTGCCTGTTCTGGTGGTCAACATGTGACAGAATAAAAGAAGCAGGTTCTCTGAAAAAGCATTGGTGATTACATAAAAGTTGATCTGTGGAAAGGTGCTAGGTTGGAAACTACGGGAGGGAGAACTTGGTTCATACGCAAATGGAGCACGTACTCAGCTACCTTTGGAATACCTGCTGATGAGAACCTATCTATTTTTGTTAACTCAGGATCGGTCGCGCTCGCTTTAGACAAGTCGTCGGTTCCGGCATTCACCCTTGCTTTTCAGGCAAATTTCAGCGCATTTTAACTTTTTAAAATTAATTTTTTGTACTTCTAATGATCTGTTTATTACATCCCTTCTGTTTAATTACATTTTTGTTTAAATTTTTTTTATTTGTTTTCAAACATCGTAATACATCTCCGAACAATACGAACAACTCTGAACGCTAATATAAAGCGCATGTTCCTCAAAGCTGCCCTGAAGAACTCTAGGGCATGTGCATCTGTGCTCCACAAATCTGATGTAATATAAACACGACGAAAATATATAGGTACGAAAATTCACTAGAACAGCAAAACTTATTGACTATATACTACACCGCTACGACCCCTGATTGCAAGGCGACAGCGCTATTGGAGAGGTCCTAGGCTTTGATTGATTGATTTGGTTTATTTTACTTCGCTTTTCTGCCACTTTTGGCTAATCACGAATATAAGGATAAGCGATGATATGATAATTTTGATGAAGGGCCACTCGCAAAGAACGCCCATACCCAAGAGGGGATTCGAACCCGGGACCCGTGTCGTCGTAGCACGCTGTGATAACCACTCCGCTCCGGAGGTCGGCTCTGGATTTCGTTACATATAAAAATAGTATGACCTGACTTGAAACCACGGCATTTGTTTCATTGAACGGTGCTATCTAATTGTCTCTTAACTTTACGCTTGTATATTCGTGCGATTTACAGTTCTTATCCTCATTCGGTGTATTGCGTTTACGAGTATGGAAGGAAGAAAAAAGTGTAGTTTGCATCCAGATGAATGGATTGTTATGGGGGGGACTTCAATAGCGCGGGAAGCAATGTGGTTGTTTGTACCCTTCTTCCCCTGCACGTCGCTCCCTAAACGCGAACTGCTGCGGTCACAGACTAATTAATCCTTCTACAGGCGTACTTAACCGCAAAATGCTTTGTGTAATTACATTATAGCGGAAACTGATTTTTAAAGATTGCATATCAACCACCCCGTTCTTTCACCCCTTGTCCAAGGTTGCCTCTCGTTTATTTTGCTGCGGCGTACAATGTAATGAGCGCCTTCATGCTCACAGTGCATAGTTTATAGCTTAATATCATCGTACGATTCTTCGGTTGCATTCCAACTGTTACGTTTGATACTCACGTTGATGCTCTCGGCTATTAATTCAGGCTGCAAATGTTTGTTAGATTGTTTTGTTTATATCGGCGGTGCCGCGTTTTGTTGTACGTTTAGTGCGGTGGGAAGGCGATGGTGGTTTTTTAGTAGCTTTTGTATGTAGATGAGGCTCTATCTTAAATCATTGTGTATTGCACTTTTATTTTTCGTTATTTTATATGTGCATTAATGTAAGCTCTACGAGAAATTAAACGTTGGCAAGTAACTTTCATCGCTTGCCTTCAAGCTTTATCTTTGAGGTTCCGCTGCACCTTAGACTTGTCTCAATTTTTTTTTTCGAAAACGCGCGTCCTTTTGAATTTCTATCATAAAAAATTATGGAAAAGACATGGATGTGTTTAAAGTTTCATTGGGCCGTAATGGTTTTCTATTACAAGTAATTATTCTCACAAATACTCGAGAAGAAATTCCTAACAGATCTGAATACCAAGCAGATCTAGTTGCAAAATATTTTAGATTACGGACACTGTAAGATTTTCGCAAGTTTCTATTATTTTTCACCGTTGGATTTACTGTGAGCAATATACGATTCTCCTTTTACAAATTATTATCTACATGTAGGTTTATGCAACTAATTTTTGCTCCATTGATTTTATACGTGTCACTTCACGTTAAATGTGTGTGTGTTTTTTCAAAATTATTAGTGCAGCTTCCATAAATTTTAAATTCAGATTTAATATAAAATATTTACCGTATTTGCCGGAGTATAAGACGCACCCCTATTTTTGTACACATATTTGAGGAAAAGTTTATCACTGAATTTATAATTAATTCAGATTATTTCAAATATAAAGTAATATGTAAGTCTTACTTTCAACAAATAACTTACCTAATCTAACGAGGAAAGAATATATTTTAATCTTGTTCGTCACAAACCGCAAGGAAGCAAGAAATAAATCTTCTAACTCAGAACAGAAAATTTATAGAAATGAATGTAATCAGAAACTGAGTATCGCCGTATTCAGACATATTCTTAATGGAAAAAAGTGCGTCTTATACGCCTGCAAATACGGTATATTTCAAATTTTATAAAATATTTGACATTGGTTTTCTTCACGCTATTTCTCATGATTTGTAAATAATTTTGTTGAGTATGCGTGGGAAAAGTTTCAAAAGTTGGTAAAGCTAGCAACCCTCACCGTAATTTTTCACCTATTTTATTGGGTAATTATTTTACAGCCGTTAGTCGGCCTACATGTTCTGGTGACCGGAGTGACACCCAAGATCATGCTCTGGTATAAAT
Source organism: Lepisma saccharinum (assembly GCF_977018435.1). Taxonomy (NCBI): domain Eukaryota; kingdom Metazoa; phylum Arthropoda; class Insecta; order Zygentoma; family Lepismatidae; genus Lepisma; species Lepisma saccharinum. Next base: position 206,452,839 of record NC_139230.1, read on the forward strand.
TTATTTATCCATTTCCTGCCATCCGAGCTATGCGAAACGTAAGTAAGCAAATTGAAAAGTAAACATAGAAAATAATGTTGCTAAGAGGGTGGATGAAGTTGCTGTTAAGTAAGTTTACAGAATTTTATTTGTGCTACTTATGCAGAGTCTCTCACTAATTAAAAGTATTGTTTATTATTGCCATCCCCACTATCACCACCGTCATTATTATTATTACATAATATAAAAGAAAACTGGCTTACATTATCGCTCGCGATAGGGATTTTAGTGTATAATTTCGCATATTTTTTTACATAAAAAATATCGCTCGGCTACCCGTCCCAGTCTCTATTTATCGCGATTTTTAGTAGCGGGGATAGCAGGAAATGTCTCTGGTGTGCCTTTCGACTAAAGGTCAAATATGCCTGCTGCGGTGTTCTTAGCGTAACTCGCTACGAAGCTAAAATTACTTGCTTTGAATCCAGATAAGGTGTGGATGTCTCATCTATTTCGGCGGTTCGTCACCCCATCTTCATTGTCGCGATTAACCTGGAGGGGTACGAAATCAATGTAAAATAACCGAAATGACAGCTTAGAAATGAATATAGATTATACGCTTTCCTTGTAGCTTACGCCACGTAAAATTAAAATACCGCACGTGTGAGGATATTGTTTCTACAAAAATGTACTGTACTGACAGGAAATTTGTAAACATTATTATTATTTTACTATATACATATGGCATGGTTGTAATGCAAATTTAATAATTATTACCGTTCTGGGTTCGAAGTTATCATTATTATAATTATTTTCGCAACTAGTAGTGAAGATTTTGTTGTCTCCAAACTGCCAAGCTTCTTCAATTTCGATTTCAATTCGTGATTCTGCAGCTCTTGACCAAAACTTGAAACGGTGCTTTTAGTTGTATAAATTTCGGTCTGCTTGCTATGGTAGGAAAGTTGATAAAGTGTTGTATGTTCGGCATTTTGCACACGCAACACTTTTCAGACCCTCATTTTGAAAGTGCCCGAGGAAGTTTACTATGATAAGAAGCTGGTTCTTCACTGTGGATAAAGAGACCCGCAGAAAAAAAACTCGAATGTGTGTGGGGCCACTCTGAAAGTGAGCGTGATAGGAAGTTGTTACTGTAAGTATATCTTTTTCTTCAGTTAGTGTGTGCGTGAAGAAATCAAGATGTAAAAATGGATTCTTAAAAGGTGGACCGTGTTCTCCCTCTTCCTCAACCCCGCTCCCCCCAAAACCATTCTCATTCTTTCACAGGTGAAAGCGGGAAGTATTTCAAATGCTGCCCCTCTTTGGAATCAATAACGTGCTGGTGTGTATTGGAAGACAACTGCATCGATCCTGTGAATTTATTCCCATAATTAATGACTTTGCAGATTCAATTAGCCGTACAGGTGGCTCTCCCAAAAGGAGGAAAGTGGAGGAATAAAGTTTATTGGGAGATCTGGAATTCTGAAAAGCAATGCAGTTGAGCGGAATGATAATGATGCAATTTGTAAGCAGGATGGAATATTTTGTGGCCATTTGCTAAAGCAGATGTGTTCGGTTTCCCTGCTGCGCGGTGTGTCCAGTTGTCGTGCATTTTTTTCTTTTCGTTATTTTTTTTGTCGGGACTTGTTTAATATTCTGTAAGCTTTAGCAAAATGAGATTCTGGACATCTCATGATTTCAGTTTCATGAGGACTAAAAAAATGTACCTCAAGCTGGACCTCTGTAGCAAAATAAAAAATGAACTTTAATTTTTTGTCACCAGGGTAGATCAGTAAAATAACAATAACATGAAAAAATGAACTTTTTATCCAGCCAAGCAGGAAACTTCAATATAAATCGACTAACGTAATAATTATGGTGGATGGACGGACTATTAATTTTGAAAGGATGTTGCCAGTTTTGCCATTACACATTCCATTTAGCAATTAACCATATTTCATCGCAATATTTAGTTTTTGATCTTAGTGCAAATTATCTGATGATCGGAAGAATAGGAATGCGAAACTTGAGAATAAATTAATAAGAAAACTACAATTCCGCGCTGGATTAGTTTCATTTAAAAATATTTACCGTGATTTATTGTAATAGCGTTCAAAAAACTTTGTAAAGTTTTTCCAGCAATGCACATAACATCTTCTCCTCCAATAATCTCAACACTACCCAAAAATTTTACAGCAATACTGAATTCGTTAATATTTTTTTTTCAAATGAGAATTTATTTATTATGTGTTAAATATTTTCTTGTCTAAGTTTCCGATCCTGTTAAGTGCTCGACTTGTGATCTCGCCACCGGAGGTTCTAGGCGCATAGTGGTTCGTATACCGCTTTAAACTGTATGTTCAGTCCCGATTAGTCTTATCTGTGCATAACCTGAGCATTGGTGTTCCTTTGTTAGTGTTTTTCATCACTTTTACCACATCATTTCTCATCGTAGCAATTAGTCAAAAGAAGAGAAAAGTGATGCACGCCCTTTCCCCGGTTAGAAGTTGTCGGATTAATTATCCCGTATCTGGAAGGAAAAAGAAAAAAAAGGTTGAAGTTGGTTGGAGATATTCGGTTCTGAGCATTGAACACTTCTATTGCGTATTCAAAAAAATGTTCACACCTTTACTTTGACCTGAACTTCTAGTCCGATTCGATTCGTTCTTGAGATGTGCACATTTGCTTATAAAGTATTTTCGAATTTTGTTTGTGTGCCCTTTATAAATTTTGTACAATCATCCTTCATCGTCACGATTAGCAAGCAGTATGAGCAAAATACAAAAAGAATTACATACCAAAAAATTGCATCCACATCAACTAGTCAGAAATGAAAGAAATCTGTGATACCAAGGGCAACGGCGTCTATATTTGACTTGAATCACCCACAATAAAACTGCAACATTGGTTTCACTTCAGTTTAATATGGTTTTCCCACTGTTCAGCATTACTTCCAACTTCCATTGCAAATTTGGTTATTAGGGTTTACCATTTACCAGTTATATTCTTGACTCGAATTGAATGGAAGCTCTTCAATACGGACATCGCTTTGTATTGTTTGTGGCGGTCGTTTTCCCGTTAGTGTCGGGTGATGTTCGTTTTTCTGTCCAAAGGTTGTATAGTGAGCTCATTTTTCTGGTGGAAATTGCTCCCCTCTGGATTTGTTGCTCTGAATGAATACAAGCTGTGCTTTTTTGTATGCATACCAGCGCCATAATTGATTTTTCGAGCTGAAAATAGCCCCTGTCTCGTAAAGATTGAACGACGATGATACGTTCTCATATTAGTTCTTCCTCTTTTCGTTATTATGCAGAAGATTTATGAAGGAGAGGGCACATGTGGGGTGTGAATCAACTGGAGTTATTCCTATATTCACGGAGCGAAATTTGCACATGTTCCTTCATGGTAAAACTTGTATCATTGTGCTGTCCCATGCGTGGTGACTATATTTTACTTCACCTCATGTGCGACGACGAGCTTAAAAAGTATGAAGTAGCAGCTTTCATAGCTGTGAGAAAATGAAAATTTTAGTAGACTAGTATCTCAACGTATTAGAACGACAAAGAAGTAATTTTATTTCGAGCACTTTTTGTATTAAATTTGGAAAGAAAGAATAATTGGAAGATGTTTGCTAAGATGAAAATCAGTTAAACTCTGCAGCTGTAAACATTTCGCAACCTGGCATGTACATTTGAAATTCGTCGGTTAACTGTGGTCAAATAGTCAGAATAAGGCATTTCATTATCCTTGAAAATAAATAGGAACTTTTTTAAAAAGGCTGACATTTAAAATTTTAATTGTAATTTCAACAATTTTCATTGCAACTTTTTCCAAAAACTCTACATTATTATTTTAAATTGAAATAACTACAGGCATCTAAAATTGTAGCATCAGTTTGTCGTTTGACATTCTTGATCCAAGTATAGATAATTCTAAGTGTGAATACCTGGACAGCAATGAACTAAACATTGAGTTGTCTATAGAATAAACTCATTGGATAATAAGTAGCTTGTGTGTATGCATTATGTGCAAGTATCCGTTCTTCAAGTTTGTAATTTCAATTTGAAGTCGTTGTAAGTGCCAAACAATTATCTCATGACGGTAATTTGAATTGGGCCATTAACATTCGCGTTATGCGTTGCGATGATCAATTCAAATTTTTATGTTCCGACGTCACAGATATCGACATGTCCATTTTTAGGAATCTGCGTGATCAAAGTATGCTGCAATATTTATAAGTTTTTGTGATTCAAATTCTGTCGGAGAATGCTAGGCTGAAGAAAGGACGATGTAAATGCAATATTGATTGGCTGTACAAAATAATCTGATGTGCATTTTCATAATCAACGCTGCATGTTGTATATTCATTTGCTGTTTGAATATTAGCATTACATTTACTTGTATACGAATGTTAGCAGTACATCTATTTGCATAAATTACCCTTAATTTATATAAATCAAAGAATCATATTTGTGTGGTATCGTATCAGAAGTCTGACAATCTTATGCCACGTGTCACCGGTGATATCCAATTTGATCGAGGATTCAGTATATTGTGTTTGCTCAAATCTGCTTCAGATCAAGCTTTTGTCACGACTCGAGTGCTTTGTCATCTATGCTAAGCGTGCGAATCTTTGTAAAAATTGTAATTGATTGCGTGGTATGCTGCGTGACAAGTACTACCGAAGGTGTAGGCTTATTTATCCTGCGCGGCAGGTGTCAGCTTGACATTTGACAAACAGCAGAGAACGTCATGCTTACACGGTGTTGTCAGCTGGGAGAATACATGCGAAAATGATTTGGCGTTTTGTGGGATACAGTAACTCCTGTACCACACGGCAGTGACATAACAGATATTCTTCATCGGAAGAGTATGGCATTGTTTCTGTCATCGTAGTGCGTGTTTTTTGGGTGGAGAAAACAAAAACTTTTGGTCTAGAGTTGAACAGACAAATTATTTTTCTTGTAAAAGGAGAGAGAGAAAAAATACTGCTTGGATACAAACAAGACCTGTGCTTTATGAATGGAAATGTAATACTTTCAAATCAGGAAGCATTGGCTGACATTTCTAATTCATGTTGCTTATCCAACGATAATAAAAACAGCTTTATATATCCGTTTGTATTTTATTTTTCAGCGATTCCAAAACTCTTTAATCCTATTTTTATGTATAAATAATAAATTTTAAAATAATTTTTATATATTTTTTTACGGTGATAAAAAATATAATTTGGTTTTGTTCCATTTTGATGTGCTTTGATCTTTTTTTTAAATTTTATTTTCTGGAAATTTTGGCCAGTCGCGACTATGAGATGAGTGACTGGGTGAATTGTTGGCTCCGGGAATTATGCGTGAATTCTGCTTGAATTTTTCTCCGTAGACGTGAAAAATTGCAACTTTTATTAATCCAAATCCTATTGAATTTATACATATTGATAAATGCCCTGAGGCGAGATTTTCACACTTGAGTTTTTAATTTTATCGAGGAAGGAAAATAATGTTGTGTGAAAAATAAAACGGAATTCTCTCGATCTGTTTACTTTGTTACTGTCCTTTGTAGAGCAATCTGACAGACGGAAGATTATTGCAAGATAAGATTTCTTGATGATTATTAAACCAAGCGTCAAGCTAAGTTTGCAGCAGGTTTTATGTATCAATCCGCGCGAGAACTGAGCTCAGAATCTTCCGTGCCAGTCTTGCCTCAACCGCCGAGTTGCTTACATCGTAGACACTGAGAAAATCCACAGTATTGCCAACCGCACAACACATCAAAACCCGCATGCATGTCACTCCTGAAACATAAAATTTTAGAAGTACTTTCTGCGCATAGATTATTTAATAAATGTGTCATTACTTAATATAAATGCGAAATAACTTCTAAATATGAGAGCATGTGTGTATATTTCGAGCACGCAAAAAGAAAAATAAACAAAGATAAAAGTAAACGACAGGCCCCTCTTGAATTTAATGACAAATTATTGTTTTTGGTTTAGAAAGAAATACATTTATGAAAAACTTGGTTGCTTCGTTCGCAATACATCCGTTACTGTAAGACACACGCACTTCAAGTTATACCAGCAACAAAAGCATGATTTGTTATTGGTGACAATCAGGTGCATTGTCTGCTGCTATTACTCTGGTTTAAATTTATGAATCACTTCACTAAACCAGGATTCAAATCTTGGTCTGTGCATTTCTTGCTGATAATCACACTTTCTTTGCACGGAACAGTAAATAAATATGCGCCTTCAACAAAGACTTCATTGCCGCCAGTGGGTGAAACAATAAGCCCCACCCCCTTCCCCTATTCTTTTCTCGTCGGTTTCTTCAGCCCTGGCGGTGGTTTTGCACGGTGGTGTCCTTCAATGTTTGATTCAATGTACGCCCCCGCAACCCCCCCCCCCCCGACGGGTGTTAAAGCACGTCTCGTCCAAATAATAAACATGTTTCACGGCGATATCTTTTAATACCTCGGAGATTCTTTTGTCGTAAAACAACAAACAATCGTGTCCTCTTCCTAAACTTAAACCTCAAATCATTCAGCACCCGTGATACAGTTCGTGCGCACATTAACGGCAAATCACCTCACGCCCTGTTTTACTTTGATCATGTTGTCGTAAGAAGGATTATGTATTTAAAACAACTTGCTTGATTTGAAGAGCTTTTCCCTCCGGAAATAACACTCGGGTAAAACCGCGCTCGGAACAGGAGACCTCGATTCAGCCATTCTCGCCGCTGTGTATAGCACCATTATTAATCAATCACAATAAACATAGGGTTAAAATAGTGGGATGTGCAACACTAGTGTCACGGATTCTACGCGGTCTGCAATGTATTCAGTCTTGCTCGACTCGCTCTTGATCTTCAGCGATTCTTCAGCGCAATACAAACTCCAGTTGGCGAATCTGCGGATCCTAGTTCGTCTGCAGAGTGATGGCAACCCATCAAGTACATACCTGCTAATGGATATATTATTTTGTCTGTATTTTACAAATTAAATAACTGTTTTCTTGCAAGTATGCAGTTGTGTCGGAATAGAACCCGTCTCAGTGGAACTATATTCTGTGCGCACGTTTGGATCTACAGTTTGAAATTTTTACACAATTAACAATTTTTCGCAGGTTAGAATATATACCATAACATTTGTGTGACTTGTGTTTGTAGATGTATTTCGAGTCTGAGTATGTGAAATGTCAAATGTGAACTAAGAACCTCAAATTAAATGTTTTAAATATACCGTTTAATTAAATTAAATTAGAATGTTTGGATACATTGGAATCACACACACTTCATATTGTTACTATTGTGTGTGCATATCAGTAGCGCATCCACAGTGGGGCAAACATTGATGGCCAAGGCACCAACAGAGGGGCAATTATACCCCTCGATTTCAAATTTTATGCAAATAAAAATACATTTCATAAAATTTTCTTAGTCTCGTCAAGTTCAGAGCCGTAACTAGGAAGCAGCGGGAGTCGGCCCTGGCCGCCGAACAATCTAAATGATAAAAGTTGTAAAAGAGAGAATGCCATGGCACCTCGTGAAATTATTATTTGCGCCCTATTAAATCAATATTGTGTTTCAGTTTGCAAAAGGATGGATTAAATATTTTCTTGTTTGCTTCACTCGCAATATGATTGTTTTCTGTAATGCATTGTAAATTACCAGAGAGAGAAATAGGACTTCTCTTAATGGATTTTGTCTTAAATGCATGAACAATTGTTGGGAGGAAAAGGAGCGTGCACATTTGAGAGACAATTTATATAATTTTTGCTGTTGGTTTGTTATGAGGTGGATGAATTGATTATGTAATGAATATAAATAATAGACCTATATGCTGCATATATGTATTAAAGAAACTTTGAATACGTACACAATTTAGAGTTGGCATGTATTTTCTTATTTTACATCACTCCATTTTGAATATGTGTAAAACATATGTTGTACATGAAAGTTATACATGTTATATGTACAAAAATAATAATATTCGGAATGCATTTATCATGCATTTTCTGCCATTCAAAAATACAGTTTGTGTACTTGTTTTCCATTATTAATGAATGTGAAATCGAACGTTTTTTTGTAATGTTTAAAATCGTTTGTTCCAATACAAATGCTTTAACACAGACTTCTACCCCCTTTTTCTGTAATTTACGAGGATGAGAACGTCTTTGACACTACCACTACTAATACTAATAGTAATAATAAGTCATAATAGTGTCATTATTATTTTTTTATTATTATTGGTACGTTTATCCTGGTACTTGCCCCCAAAAGTTCGTGATTCTGCGTCTGGTGCATTTATGTGGGTGTTGAGAGGGGGTAACACGCAAGCTTGAAATAGAGAAAACATGCTTGTGGTCTGGAGTTTTTTTGAAAATTTGCCTTGAAAACCGGGAATTATACTTGAATTTTATCATGGCCCTAGAGTAGCCACCCTGAGTGATTAAATTGGTGAAAGGACGCTCACAAAGAACACCCACGCCGGTATTATCGTAGCGCGCTGTGTTGACCACTCCACCACGGAGGTCTGCGCATATTCTTCGAATATGTAAACGTTATTAAATATATATCTCTTGACTTATAAAACGCTATTAGTACGAGTATTTTAGTTTCAATGGACAGCAAGTTTTTATATGCTTCCAGGTATATTTCCACTTCTGTAAAAGCGAATTTGGGAGGTCAATGTTGGATGTTGTTCGAAACATGAAGATCATGACAGCGGTTTTTATTCGTCACTACTATTACAATGAATAAACTGATAGAAGAGTGCGGTTTTCAATTTCTGTTTTTCAGGGCTTTTAATGACATTATATATTTGAGGGGTTTTGGTATGTTGGCGTATGTTGATATTTATGACTCCAGGTTGATTATTTTACATGACTTTTCTACTTTACAGATTATCGCGACCATAAGGATGAATGATGATTCGATGAAATATATGATGTTTTATTCTTGTTTTGCCCAATAATAGAATGTAGGACCTTCGGTGCTGAAGCACAGTACGCTAACTACTCCGCCACAGTGGTCACTAAGTATGTTCTTATGACGACGAACTTCTTCTATCAGTGGGTACATTACGGAAAATTCTACCCAGGCTGCGGTAAATCGGAACAGTGCCAAATGTGTCACTTAAATTCTACTGCATTTTGTTTCAAAGCTGTCAGTTCCCAAAACAATTACTAATTTCAGATATAATAATATTCATCAGGTTTTGTGGCCCACATGCATAAATTTTATTTTCGTGCCATTTTTTTACGTGTTTTATTTTTCTCTAAGTATTATATTGAGAGTTGATTTATCCTCTTTTTTTAATCGTTGAGCACTATTTAGCCTACTATTGATGTGCAATGAAATATTTGAGGTGAAGCAGAAATCTAAGAACATTGAACTTTTACTTTTGTTTTACTGGAAGATGTTGGAGAGCAAATTTTTCAAGCCACACAAACTCGTTTTTTCCTTTGCTGTGTCCCTTTTTGGTAGTACGTATAATGGAAAGTTTTCTCCAGAATGAACTATATCAACGTAGCCGAGAAATCTTACATTTGATACGCATTCCGAAATGACTAACAGTACATTAGTAGATATTGTGGAGTTATTGCAGATTGGATGTGAAAAATTAATTGCGATAATTTTCTGGTTTGTTGATAAATACATAATATATCCAATGTAGTTCGAACGACTGCTGTTTTTTTTTAAAAATTGGCCCATCATTGGAAATTGTTTGAAGGCCACTAATATTGAGATGTATATCGGTAGGGAAGAGAAAATGCTGGCTGGAGTTTTGGCTGTTACGTCGAAATATTTGTTACATAACATGCGATGGTAAGTATATGAAATTTGTGCTGTCTTGTGTTTTAACTTTCACTCTGCATTTATCAAAAATATACGAGATTTTTGCTTGATTTAAAACGCGACTTGGGATCACGATGCATTGGGAATCTTTTTCTGAAGCTTGTGGTCGTGTTCTAACCAGATTTTCCTCGACCAGCGGATTAGCGTCAGATCCCCTCAGTTCAGATTGTGAAACGTTCCAAAATCGTGCTTTGCATACTCTAAACCAGTATTCAATTTAACGAGCGTCAGGATAGATTTAATTTGATTTACTTTACCTCCCTTTAACCATAACTCCCCTTTCCTGTCCCAATTAAGGACCAGATATAAGTCACCAGAGTGAGAGAAAAGTCGGCAGTGAAATGAGCATAGGTTTGGGTGAGTTTCAATTAACGTGAAAAGTACGAGTCCCTTTCGACAAGAAAACTATTTTGCTTCGCAAATAAGGATGGCTGATTTTTCATCTTATAACTTCAAGAAGAGTAGAAAAAGTTAGGGAGATTTTAGTTTTGAAAGATGCTTGTGTTACAGTATTTTTAATGTGAGATTTTAAAAATCGCGGAATATTCTATAAGGCGGGTATTATTTTAATGAGGTAAAAGATAGATGCATTGCACGGTGTCATGAAGGCACGTAGAAAGTGTAATGGTAGGGCACTACCCATTGTCTGTATCTGCCTTAGTTGAGGTGATGTGATCAGCACCACGCTCCGGCCACTCTTATAAATGAAAAATCATACGTTTCGTACATTTGAGTAGAGTGCAGACTTATTACAACTTTATTAATAGACTTACGCTTAATTATATTTTAATTGCACAGTGTTTACCTGATAAGTCTGCAGTTTGTTTGCTATTAAATATAGAATTATTGATAGCTCTACCACATGGTTGGTAGACGTATCGAACTCGGGAGGTGGAGCAACTGATGTTGCAACCTACTTTGTTTTCATGCATATACGTACATACATGGAAAATCATTAAATTTACAACGTCGTTTTTCGTTAATTGACATTGAAACAAACTTGGGCTCATCTTAAATTCACCAGATCGACGTGTGTTTGTTTAAAATACTGCACGTTTACGGTAATAAATCCAAATTAGCACAGTTTGCAAATGCCGTTAGTGATGAAGCTCGGCCCTCAATATTTTCACTTTTTGTGTAATAGCCCTACCTAAGTTGACATTGGTTGTCTACTAAACTTACAATGTGTTTGTTTCCATTCTTCCCGTCAAGTCGGCTTTATGCCGTCGCTGATCTGTCTTGCACATCTCGACTATCGAGTAAGCTCACTGGCCGTTCTCTTCGGCGTTGGACCATGTTTGCTTATAAAGAGGGGTGGCCACTCTTGCCTACCATATAGCGAGATGAGGTAAACCTAGGATGTTTGAGTCAGAACAATATTCCACCCGGTTTTATATTGCTGCACCATTTCAGTTTCGATTTTGGATTATTTTACTTCCTTTTCTACCCGAAATAAATATAGATAGTGGGTCAGGTATGTTTTCAGTTGCAGACCTCCGTGGCGGAGTTGTCCCAAGGGTCCCGAGTTCGAATCCCGGTCTGAGCATGGGTGTTATTTGTGAGCGTCCTTTCATCAAATCATCACTCATCCTAATCTTCGCGATAAGCCAAAAGTGGCATAAAAGCGAAGTAAAATAAACCAAATCAGTCAGTTTTCAGTTTTTGAAGTGCTAACAAAAATCACAAATTATACACCCACGCATTTCAAACATGCGGTGTTGAACCATGAAAACATGTAAGAAAAATATGCCAGTTAGCTTTTCATTAACATAAAAAAATTGGAAGGTGAGAATAAAAAGAGCAATAATCGATATTTTAAGTCTAAGGTGTTCGGGAAAAGAGACAAGTCACAAACTGCGATTTTCTGTTGCTATCATCCGAGTCACACTCAATAAATAGATAATAATATAGTTTTATATTGGACATGTGTAAATATTATGAACGGTGATGATTCAACATGTATATCATGTTTGTAATGTTTGCAATTAAAAGAATAACATGAAAAAAAATTTCAGCTGTAAAAATGCATTTTTTTTGCTTGAATGCTTTTCCCGAATAGCCTAAAATTATATTTATTTGTCTTGTTAAGTAACTGATAAAACATGGAAGGGAAATAAATTTGTTATACTACTATATCAAGGCTTCTCCGATGGCGTAGTGGTAACGTCGTCGCCTTGTAACCCGGGTTTGATGCCCGGTGAAGACACATTGCACAGTGATTTGGATCCCACTTTAAACTACCATCCAGTACCTATTAGCACATCTGTACATAAAGTGGACACAAACAAGAATTCAAAGAAACGAGCAAACTGACTAATATATATCAAGTTTTATTTTAATTAGATTAGATACCAGATAACGCAAGGTACTAACATGAAGCTTGATTTATTTTATTTGCTCCATTTATATTAATTGTGATGCAAGCAGTAGCTCAGCCCTGTGTATAATCCCAAAACTCGTGGTTTATCCTTGCAATGGAACTTGGTCAGGCTATCGCTTTAAAGTCGCGCTTTCTCCATTACGATAATGACTTGTGAAAAACTCACCTTCGGTAATCAACTAGACCCTAATCTGAACACCCACTAATTTGTGCCCGTCATTCACATCGCTTGTCCAGCAAGTGAAGAAAAATACATGCCTCGACGTTCATTCAAACGTGTTCCGCCGTTTACGCTATATTTAGCACCTACCCGAGTAGATTCACTGCTCTTTCATATTACAAACTCTATTCCGTATTCGCCGGACCCTGTGGCCGAGTGGTTAGTACATCGCGCTGCGACGCCAAGGGTCCAGGGTTCGAATCCCGCTCGGGCTTGGTTGTTTGTGAATGTCCATTCATCAATTTCATCACTCATCCCCATCTTCGCAAATTAGCCAAGAGGCACAAAACTCGAAGTAAAATAAATTAAATCAATCAATCAATATATTCCGTATTCAGGTACTCTGATCAAGGATTCATCTGGAAATTTTTATCTTCACAGAATATTTAATTATTAAATATTAATTTCATTTTAATAATATTTTTGCTTGGTAATGTAAATATGTACCTATATTATTAATTATTTTTTTTGTTGGGGCGACGTACTGATGATATGAGAGAAAATGTGAAAATTATATTAAATTAATCAAATTAATTTGAAACACCACCACAATGAAGTATGACATCGGATGCCCTAAATTGTAAAATTTAATCGTAGACTCTTAGCTCTGTACAGTTTGGTTTGTTGTTAATCCTCACGAATTTGCCAGTTTGATGTGAAAGAATTCGGATAAAACATTCTACTACGGAAATTTATGTGACCAATATTCCACTAGCAGTTTCATGAAATTCAGCTTCCTTGGACCATGTATACTCAGTTTTCTGTGCATATGTGATATGCCGAAGAAACTACAGGAAAACTAAATATTCAAAAAATAACATGCCATTTGTTTCATATGCTTGCTTGTTTTGTTCAAATTAGTATCACATTAAACTTCCTCGTGTATTGTTACCTGAATATTTTTACATGTCAAGAGATGTGGTTTTGTCTACGTCTTGAAAAGGGTAGTACTGTATGTTAGCTATGGATATTACTGTATAAAACTGAATTGAGTTGCGGTGTGCTTGCGGCGACTGATATTTCCAGTTACGCTGGCTTTGTCAGGGTCCGACTGTCAACCTGATCTGGCCAATTCCTGACTCTAACCAGAATGGAAATTGAAATGTCATAGTGTCATTTTCAGGAAGAGGGGCTCTAGTTATCCCCATTTTGTGATGGGTAAAACCTATAAACCAGAGCACTGCAGAGGAAAACGCACACTGTCTAGAACTTGGATTGTTATGACTTGCAGAGGAAAATGTGCATTTATATTTTAAAAGGGTAATTCACATTTCGTGAAATGTTTATCTAGTTTGTTCATGGATGTTTCGACTGGTGCAAATTACCCTGTGGTTGAAGTAGTCTTAGAGCGCTATCATTTTTCATGATATGGCTATTTCTGTGTTAACTAATAGTAACATTTGGAAAGGATTGTTGAAAATACATTTTCAAAACTGAACAGAAAATCCGGTTGTAAATGCCATTGCAGAATAATTCTAAGTTATCAAGCCTCTATTCTAGTAAATCTTACTACTACTGTTCGTTTTGCCGGTTTTGCATTGGAATATTTTTACCTCTCTCTACTAAATACATATGTGAAATTTAACTAAGGAGATTTAAGCCAGAATATAACTTTAATTTAAATTAAAAAGAGAGGTACGATTTATTACATAAAATGGATTATGTTATATAATTAGAAACAATATCAAATAGCATTACAGTTTGATAACACCGAGAATTATAAAATGGATTATGTTATACTAAATTATAATTGGAAACAATATCAATACCATATAGCATTTTGCTGTTCCCGTTTGATAACACCGAGAATTTTAGCATCCGTTGTTTCTGTAACCACTTGTCCTTCAAAGTAACCATGCTCTGTATCACTCGGCATTCAAATCTTCACTATTATGTGTATATGGCCGGAATTTTTCAAAAACTTTAACATCTAGTCCTTACTAAAACAATAGCGTAGCGAATACTGTATGTTAGGACTCAAACATCGGCAAAACATTCATGGCGATAGACAGCTTCTGAACTATAACCAGCTATGTACAAAGAAAGACTTGAATTTAGTAATCGAAAATAATTTGTAACGCGAACTCTGTATGGGGTCTTTTCTGGCCCCGGCACTTGCAAAAGGTTTCAAATGTGGATCTTCGAGAAAAGTTAGATATTTTCCATTGTAAGCGGTTGGAGTCCAAAAGACCCCAAACCAAATGCAAGAATTAGCTACTATGATTTATCTCATAACCGAATGGTTAGCACTCTCTACCTTTGGGGCGAGCGGTTCTCGGTTTGATCCCAGTTGGAGCTCCAGAATTTCGGTGTTGTCCTAGCATCAGGAGGACAATTGAGGAGTTACTTAATATAAATATTAGCAGATTGTTGTTAATAAAGTGTCAACCACTGAAAACTCACCTTTCCCCCCAAGGAGTTGTTTCAAATACATGTTAGGCGAATGTATTTACGATACAATGGACGATAAAAATGGATGATGGATTAAGTTGGAGAGAGATGTCCATGCCTTATGCGGGATTCGAAACTATAACCACAGGTTTATTCTTAGACAGCGCAAACAGCATAGTGTGTTACTGTGCGTACATAAATATACAGTACGAGGAAAATAAACTTAATTGTTTTAAACCGATTCGTAAATAATATTTCAATTCATGTTTTTCTCTCCCAAGTCCAGTTATCGTTCTTTGCTAAGGATTTTTATTAATTGCTTAAATACAAACTTAACTTTTTAATTTTAAGTTTTTAATTTGGTGATAACCTAACAATTTAAAGGCAATTTTGAACGTGTACTTGTGTGTCGAGACTTACCAGATGCTCTATGACGTGTTGAATCGGAGCCAGTTGTTATCTCGCTAATGCCATTAACATTGACACGGGGTAGAATAGAACAGATGGCTGTTGTAGAAAATCTCTTGCAGCATTTACGCTTTCGTAAATGAACGTATTATAGAAAGCTTTGTGCTCTCATAGTAGGATTAGTAGAAGATCAACAACGTATTAACGTGTCACGTGCCTGATGCGAGCTTGTCTGGGGGTGAGCATTCAGGCGTCAATGCAAAGGAGACTGTGGTTATTGGCAGCTCTTGCCCGAACCGGGAAAGTAATCCCGTGGCGAAAGCACCGGCTATGACATACGAGATGCCATTCAACTCCGAGCACAAGTTTAACATTTTTTTTTTCAGTGCGCAGTTATCAAAGAGAAGCTGCGAGCTGACCCTCAACAATCCGGGGCCAATTCTTACGGAAATTCTCCAAAAGTGTGCCATAAACGCTTCCCTTTCCTTCTTTCCGATCTATTCCCAACGTCATAAAACTACAAACCAGTTGGAAAAGGGGGAAGGAGCAAATTCTTCTTGTGGACATCCTTCTTGAGAGGCGCCTGAATTGATGCCCGCTCTCTGGCAAGTTCTGTAAATGTGTTTTATGTATACCTGTGCATCACAATCGTGCATTTCTCTGGGAAACATTTTATATGGCGTGCGGATTGAGGGTGATGGAAAGCCTTGCGCATCAGCGGGTTTACTCCTTCCCCCCGGGTTTCCCTACTTTTATTAAGGTTCCACATTGTCCAAACAAATGTGTTTCGGAGGGGAGCGTCTTTTGGAATTACATTTACTGCTCTCTTGATTCGAGTGGAAATTGATTTTTAGACCCATCAAGATCCGTCTCCGAGAAATCCACATTCATGTGCGAACGTACTTAAAGTCAAAATGGGAAGTCATATCGTCTGATGATACACTTATATTCTTGAATATGAGTGCAAACCGGCTCTCCAATTTTATAATCAAGATATGCACCTATAATTTTAGCTTTTATTGTTATTATCGCAAAGATGTAACAAGTTGATATATCTAGAAGGCTTTTGTTATTATTTGTTGCACAAAAATATTCAGAGATTTGCGGTCAGTTGGTTAGCGTAAAACGCTATGGGCTATTTATACCTTTTTGCAGAGTTAACCAGTATTAAAGGTCCTCAGTTTGCTTACGCGATTTTTACAGCACAACGCATTTTTACATGCTTTTGGGAATATCAACTGGAGGAATTTCACACCAGGAAGTATGGCCTCAATATCTGTTTTAGGTTCAGTTTCTGTGAAATCGTCAGGGAGTTAAAGTTACATTGATTAAATAGAGCTTTCCTTGTTTGACCACTAAGGCACCAAAAGTCTATAGTTCCAGAAGGTTAATGCTATCATGAAGTTGTGTAAACAGTTTTTGAATTGCCCCATGTTATGGGATTTTTCTGGGCATTTGCTGAACACGAATTTATATGGAATTTTACATTGTTCATGAAATTCATCCTTTGAACAGGCCGCATCAAACCTACAGTTTTCACATGAGATCCGAACCACGTGCCCTCAGCATTGATCGAACCAATGAACTCTTGATTGAAAGATAGCTGATTTTGTCAAGAATATGACAAAAAAATAGTGGACCATGAATTTTCAGACTGACGTCTCTTATCATATCGGCTTTCAGGATGCACCTTTAAAACGCTAAGTTTTATTCTCAATTGTAAATCGTTCCAATTACTCAAGAACAAGGTTGTCTATTCCAGTATTTTCTGACAGATGTAAGATGTCAAAATGTATTTAATCAAGGACAAAGATATTTACTGAAAGCCAACGTAAATTTTTCGTATACCATTGTGATCGTGTCGTGTGTATGTAGTTTTATATTGTTATTCAACGTCTTCCGACCTATGTTTAGTCTTGGAAAGTTGAATATCACCTAAGAGAATGAATCCGTAATTTATTCTCTTTGTTTATTGCGAGTTGTGCAGATATTTTACACATTTTTGCTGAGACACCAAATCATGCATGAAAATTTCATTCGCATGCTCATAGGCTTTTATTTACATATTTTAATATTAATTATTTTTTTTGAAATATCTTTTTTTAAAAAAAGATACCCCACGACACTCACACAGCTTCACTGCCAGGGTTGCCTCCAGGGACTCACTGATGAGAGTCTGGGCGAGTCTCAGAGCCTCTTATGCAGGATCATGCTCAAAAATAGGCTTCCTCGGATACCGCGTGACGGTCAGATGCTCTACCGACTGAACCATCGTGACACTGTTATTCTGTTTATATTTTAAATGTCGCATTGTTGCACGAAGCTCTTGATTAAAAATTAAATAAATAAAAAGCGGTTACAAATTTATCCAGTGTGTGAATTGGAATGAACTGAGACTGGGAATTTATTTATACCTTCACCAAGTCCAGTCTTTCAATGTGGGCAATGACCACTTGTGTGTTGGTTCGATGTATTCTAATACAATATATCTAAAGCGGAATTATTCTTTCCTAACCATGAACTTTAAATTATGGGAAACCCGATGAAAGAATATGTATATTATAAGACTTTTAATATTTTCTGTTGTGTTGCTTGCATGTGAATCTGCTCTTTGTTGACCTGGTTACTTCAGTCATTTCAGACAGAAATGGGAAGGCCTCACCGATGGCGTAGTGGTAGCGTCGTTGCCTTGTAATCAAGGGGTCCCGTGTTCGATACCCGGTGGAGACACGTAGTGGTTCGGATCCCACTTTAAACTGTAGGTCCAGTCCCAATTAGCCTTACTGTGCATAAAGTGGACTTAAAACAGCAATCAATCAGACAGAAATGGGCTATTCGTTTGAAGTAAACAAAAGGTGCTGGTGACCTAACGTTTCTATAAATAAATTTAGTTCATTACGTAATTCTCATTTGTTGAAAATTTCAAAATAATTTAGTCAAACATAACGAAATTTAGTAAAGGCTACCACAAATTCAACCAAACTGTTTTGATAATTTCAAACAATTGGAGTTTTTGTGTGTGCTCACGTAAATAAATTAGGAAAAAGGGATATGATATGATATGCACATGTAGGCGAGGCTGAGTACTTGTTGTTCACGAAGCAAGGTTCGAAATTGAATTAAAGGTTGAATAAAAACTTGGGATTGTAATTTTGAACAGTAACTGCGAGACAGTTTCACTTTACGTTTCTTCAAATATTTCCCTTTCATCAAGAAGGTGAATCGTTTTTGGCACTTGTGACACAACGTAAATGTTCATTTACACTTTGTGGAAGCTCGAATATACATCTTGTAGAAGAGTAATGACTAGATTTTTTCACTACTTTCAGTCTGTATTTCAGTTGCGAATAATGTATTGCGTTATTAATAGAGCGATTGCCAGTGGTAACATTACCACAACCAAGGCAAAGAAGAGATTGGAAACAACTTGCACGTTTATTTCGTCTCCAGAAGTTACAAAGTTCGAATTTCCCTCTACTAGTTCCTCCAAAAAAAAAAAAAAAAAAAGCTTGGATACTATAAGGTGTAACAAATCCATTTATACAATATACAATTATTGCAAGCATTACATAAATAAGTCAGGAATAGTTAGTAAAATGCTAAACCAGGAATTCAAACAACTTCTTAACCTGTCAGTAATGCCTCTGGAGTAGAAATACGTATAATATCGATTGCAGTAGTCATCCAGTATTCTAAGAATATCGTTAATTTTATATTATCTTGCATAACGTAATGTGTGTTGCCTAACCCTACGGCGATGGCAGAACTTACCATTGGAAATTCGCTATTAAAATCCACTCTTCGCCAACAACCTTTTTTCATGTTACCCACAGTCAAACTCCGCAATTTTGTCTGTGAAGATCATCTTATATGCTGAAAATAATCTTTCAAGAAAACATAAGTCAGTGGTGCAAACAAAGCATCGAAGTGACAAGAATGTGAGCAAGACCACACAGATCAGAACACTTTGGATTGTACAGGTAACAGTGGCACAGACATTTTGCTTATTTTAGAGGTTTGGAAAATCACCATGGACTTGGAGGAAGGGAAATCGACAGAGAGTATGTTTCAAACATGTTCGTCATTGAATTTTTTCGTGACCAAACAAAGCAAATGCCTCTGTGACATAAAAATCCTGTAAAACCTTTAAAATATATATGAAAACCTAGATAAAGCCTTGATTTAGGCGCATATACCTAAAATAGGTTCTAACAAGCAAAATAGGTTCTTTTAGGCACTATAAAACTTCATCAGTTGTTGAGTTTTTTAACGAAACGCTGACATAACTTATTATTTATTACATACCTGTAAAGTTAACAATAGGTTAAATACCTAAAATCAGAGGTCTAGTGATGACGTTACCAGTGCGTCATCGATTTATTAATTTTAAACCATTTTTATGCTCATACCGTCTACTTCCAGAATAATAGTTACATCTGAAATCTGCCCTTCTGTTGTGTAGTGAACAGCATAATGCCCTGCGAAATCACAATTCCTGGGTTCGAATCCCAGGTTATTAATGTGTCTTCCCTTGTGGTTATCTCACACATTTCGCCAATTCTTAATTTTTCCTCATCGTAACGGTTAACGAAAAAGATGTAGAAAAGCGACGTAAAATAACAATAATGCGAGACCGGACTATATGTTGTTAATATCATTGGTTAAAGACAGAACAGTGTCGGTGATCTGTTATGCCGAATCCTGAGTAGCATGGAAACTGATACGTTATTAGCAAATTGGCCAGCAAACAGAGCTCGAGTATCAAGTGTTTGGAGGTAGAGAAATGGGGAATAGCTGTAATGCTGCCGAATGAAAATTGTTCGTGGCAGGCTTTGAGAGTCGTGCAGCCAGAGGAGCGTGAAGGGTAGAAACCACGATGTCGAGAGCATGTTGCGCGGGTGAATGCACAATTCCACAAAATCATCCACTGCCCGTTACTTTACGCAATGGTAGGTCCCCCACACCAGTGTGGTATTTGTAATCTCCATATCTATGCCTTATTTGGAATTCTGCCAAACACTGGTTCGCGTATGTTAACTTAAACGAGCTATCGAGTAAATAACATGCGAAGAGATTAAAGGGTGGTGTTGGAGAACGAAATAGTTGCAACCGTATTGCGTCCAAGTAGTTTTGTAATGTACATCTTCATTTATTATTGTTTATATGTTGAATATAATGCATTAATCGTTTTACGTTGCCATTACATACCCTTGGGTTAATGCAATATTAAAAGATCCAGTGTATCTCTTCATTACCTTTCCGATATCCATTGCCATATCACGAGATCGCGTATAAGGTTTCTGCTGTCTATTCCACACTACAAAACTTTTAAATTTTGTATATTGTTTTCGGGTTACGTCTTAGGAACCTCCTGAAATTTGTGCCTCTTCTTTAGTAGTACACAGAGAAAAGAGTTTGTTAGCCAAAAGAATGTTTCTGGTAACCAAATCTCTGTTTAAATAAACGAATTTGTTAAACAACACCAAATTCTTATAGTAATCAAGCACATTTGTTTAAAGTTACCAACAACCTTTGGTCAAAGTTACCAAATTTAGTAAAGGCTACCAAATGTTTTGTTTGTGTTCACCAAAAATTTTACCAAACTTGTTTTGTCAATTCAAATAATATTTTTTTTCAGTGTAACGTTAAATACTAGTTACAATTATTTACAATTCACTTCATTCTATTTTATAATTAAACGTTATTAATAAAGAGAGGATTTCAGGAGGCAGTTTGTACCAAAACCGCGACAGTAAAATCATTTTATTTACAAAAAAAATATTTATGCATTTGTTAATTTGTGTGTCTCGGTTGTATTAGATTTTTGTCTTGTATTGGTACATAGCTACGTGGACAAAATATACTTCTTGGTTAGGTGGAAGAAAACGTGGACAAAATATACTTCATGGTTAGGTGGAAGAAAAGATAGCATAACCTTAACTTCACCATGTAAGCAGTCTTAAATAATTAAATAAAACGAACTGACGATTTAGGCGAGAAAAGTGTAACCATGATTTGCATTTAGGACTTCTTCACATTGCGTACCACAAACCACTAAACCATGGAAACCAGCCTTGTTTGGTTATGGGGTAGCTCAATAAATACCTGGAATCCAGTTAGTTTTTTCGTTCCGTATCGTCTAAATTTTCATGTGGAATTAAACGCACAGCAACAAAATAATTGCCAGTGAAACTGAGAGTCTGATGGGATTACCAGCACTTCGGATTTTTCAAACCGTAAAGGGTAAAGTTTTGTTCCATGGTCAAAGAGAAAAAGCTATATATATATATATATATATATATATATATATATATATATATATATATATAAAATCCCCATAAACAAAACTCAGTCTGTTCTTGAAGTCGGGACGGGAGTACACAGTCGCACAGACTACTCAGCAGTTGTGGCCATTCTAGGATAGCGCTAACAATTAAGCTCAGAGTACTTTTTAACCTTTACTGTTTTCCGAAGTTTCGGACAAGACATTGTCTAAAATGAAGTGACACTGATACATGGCTAATTTCATTGACGGATCATTATTTTTTGCTATTTAGCGCTTTCGCAGTGCCAAAGGACGATAAAGCAAAAATCGAACATTTTTTTATTTTTAGAACATTGTTTTGTATTTTTCTAGTGAAATGGCATTGCCAGAATTTTAATGAAATCCTCAAGATGTTGGATAATTTGCAATGATATAAAAATATGAGATTTCTTTCCCAGAAAGGAGCATTCGATTATGTCGAGAGGCGAATATCGTGTCGGGTGAAGGGAATATGTTAGAAACGTGTGAAGTGTGCCAATTTATGAAGTTTTTTTTTTTTTATAAACTTGTTTTTGATCTAATTTCAAATTGTGTAACGTGTATTTGTAGTAACATTCGAAAAGATGTTTGTCGTGTATCACGTGAATTCGATCAACAGTTGTTTTCTTAGTTTTCCCATGTTGGTACCATATTGTTTTGCAACTTTTTCTCCTATAGATCTAACATTTTTTTCTTTTGAAATAATTTAATGGAAAAAGTATTCGTTAGTCTACGTTTATGTTTACTTTTATAAGTTGTTTTTTTTTTTCATTCTGTTGGCATAAATGGAATGGTCCTTAATGAGATGGGAACGGAGAGAATTTTTTGATCAGACGCAGACCCGTTGGATATTTGTATTGTTGGTTGGTTTCAAGTTACAGTTCGGTGTACTGTCGGAAAACTTTTCTTGGCCTATCTGTACTCCACATTTTTTATTCATTTTATTGCTTAGAGTATTTCTTTGAAAAGTTTGTTAGTGAAAAGTGGCTTTCTCATATCCCGCCTTGGAAAGTATGCATATTGCAGAACTCTTTGAAGAAGCGTTCCTCCACTTACAAGTGGTTCCCAGAAGAACCACCTCTGCATACTTCCTCTCTCAAAAGATGAAGCATTTTCTGAACGACGTTAGGGTAAGAGACCTGTCCGTTAAGAAACAAGGGTGGATTCCCTTCCAGAGAAAGAAGTACATGCCAGGGAGGGTGGAAGTACAGGCTGGTCTTTTTATGATCCACACACTTTCTTTTCTTTCCCCTCACTCTTTTCTCAAAAAGAACGGCGCTGCGAATCAAGGAAAACTGTGTAACACGGCGCCATAACGTAGTGTCCCTTTGTATAGGCCGCATTATTCTGCCGTTATTTTTACAATCGGGACCACTTACTGTAGCGTTTTAAGGTAATATTGCTGCGCTAGTTCGACCATAAATCTACGGCCCATAAAAATGTACCATTACGGGGACAAATGGGTACACTGAGCCCGTGGTGACCGAAGCCTTAATCCCGCCGTAATAACACGACTCTTATCGCACCGTCCATCATGATTGGACTATTCGGGACCGACTGGGATCATGAATTATGCAAGAGAAGAATTTACAGTTTATAAAACGAGGATCATAGGCTCGGGTCCACGGTGGGCCACGGTCCAGTGTCAGAGATCCATGGTCTCTCCCAAGTGGACTGAAGACAAGTGGGGTGATCACCCTAACTGCATGGCAAGGTCTTGTTCAGGAATTGATCCATTGCTGAGCATGGTGGTGGCCGCGCGTTATCCCAGAAGCTTATTATTACATATTCCAGGAGGGTGTTTCCAAATACCTATGCATACTTTCACAGAATGATCTTGGCAGACGCATCTCCCTTGCATATATGTTGTCTTAGTTGGAAGGGAAGCGCGCGAAAACTGAACTCAGGGTTGCTGTTGAAAACTTGACAGTCATAACGTTAGTTCATTAGCGTGTACTAGTAGAGAAGCATTGCCTTCCTGAACGTCAAAATTCCCAGATGTTCTGAATGGTGTAGGAGATCAGTTTCGTTGTTGTTATTTATTATTATTATTTTTTTTTTGTAAAGTTGAGGTTTTGCACTTTTGGTTAGTGTTCCACACCATTGTTAAATTTGCCGCCAGTTTTCACTAGTATGGTTTATGTCACGACTACATGTACTAACACCTGTGTGTTGGAATTGCCATTACTGAATTGCAGATTTCCTAAGTTTTCAGTTACAAGTATTGAATCCATGGTGACTTTCCACATTTTTTAATCTCCCATTCACATTGTGGTTTTCCGAGTATGGAGTCGGACAATACCATTAAAAGCTTGTACCGTGCTATACAGAAGGACAACAATTATCACCACTCAGTAATTACTTATTTATGTAAGTATTCAAAGTCAGTATCTAGAATGAACTAATTGGATTCTGATCATGAATTCCGCATACATGAAATATCTGGAATACAAGAGTTTTCTGTTTGTCTAGATAGTTTCTCGGCTCGTAATATTTCGTCTTCAGGCTAATAAAGCATTGTCTGTATTTTCCAGTTCCGATTAGCTATTTGTGCATAAAGTGGACTTAAAACACGAAAACTCAAACTCTTCCAGTTCCATTTTAGATTTTATTAACATTATGTAACAATTTTTCTGGTCATATCCACTCATTGTTTCATGCAACAATAACACGAAGAAAACTTGTGATTGTACGAATTTTAAATCTTGAAATTTGAAAACTGATTTTAAAAGTTTACTTTTGAAAATATTTATAAAATGTAGACACTTTTTAGAAAAAATAACAATGATGTATATGTAGGTTCCTTCTCGTTCTCCATAAACTGGGTACTTGTGGGGATAAAGATAGTGGAAGAACAATCATGTTTACATAACCTGAATGTTATTACTAGACCTCGATTTTAGGTTTTTAACATATTTTTTCCTTTACAGGTATGTAAGAAATAGTACGTTATGTTAGCGTTTCGTTTAAAAACGCAACAACTGATGAAATTTTATAGTGCCTAAAAAAACTATTTTGCTTGTTAGAACCTATTTTAGGTTTATGCATCAAAATCAAGCCTTTTTTTAGGTTTTTATATATTTTTAAAGCTTTTTACAGGATTTTTATGTCACACAGAGGCATTTGCTTTGTTTGGTCACAAAAAAATTCAATGACACGTCTTTGAAACATACTCTCTGTCAATTCCCCTTCCTCCAAGTTCACGATGTTTTTTCAAACCTCTAAACAAGGCAAAATATCTGGCGCAACTGTTACCTGCACAGTGCAAAGTTAAAACTTCTGATCCGTGTGGTCTTACTCACTTTCGCGTCACTTCGGTGCTTTATGGCATTCGCGCCTTCCAAACTAACATTTCAGCATTGGAGTCTGCACCACTGACTATGTTTTTGTTGATAGATTATTTTCAGAAGATCTTCACAGACAAAATTGCGGAGTTTGAATGTGGATAACATGAAAAAGATTGTTGCCTAACTATACGGCGAAGAGTAGATTTTGATTGCAAATTTCCAATGGTAAGTTCTGCCATCGCCGTAGGGTTAGCCAACACACATAAGATTATGCAAGATAGTGCATATTTCAGGATACAAGTGCCCCATTTTCATTGCCGGTGACTATGCCTAATCAGGAATTTTGAACTATCTTAAGTTTTTTTGAACCTACTTGAGGATTTTTTGAGCCTAACTTAAGATTTTTAGGATCTATTTTAGGATTTTCAGGGCTCATTTTAGGATTTTTAGGACCTATTTTAGGATTTTTAGAACCTATTTTAGAATTTTTAGAGCCTATTTTAGGAACCTAAAAACACACTTTTTAGATCCTAAAAATCCGAGGTCTAGTTATAACTTATAATAATGACTTCCTGGCCAATACTGGGCTTCCGTACTCAGGGTGGCGACAGACCTGGAAAACCGGGAAAAGTCAGGGAATTTGAGGTGTCAAAAAAAGTCAGGGAAATGTCAGGGAATTTCGTCCTTTTTTTTTTGAAAGATATCGTTATGGAACTCTGTACGGGAACAGGAAATCTCGTTCGTAAGTTTCGGCCTCAACTTTTAGGCCCCTTTTATACGCAACACAACCACGGCGCCAGAAACCAGTGATGGCAGGAGGGGGAAGAGAGAGAGAAATTTCTCTAGCCCGGGGTTCTCGGCGGGAATTTTAAATTCGAACACTCTTTGCTGGAAAATTGTTATAACTCGGGTACTATGGGAGCAATCTACTTCGGATAAATTTTGTTTTGAAAATAAGCCAAAATGTGAAACTGTTTTTTACGAAAAATAGGTAATTTGCATATTGCTCAGAAAATTGTTTATAACTCGGGCACTATGGGAGCAATCTACTTCGGATAAGTTTTGTTTTCCAGCTAAAACATCAGCGCATGTAACCGTGTACAATTCAGAACACCGGACCGAGGAAGGGGGGCTTGGGGGGGGCACGTACCCCGAATTCCAATAGAAAAAACATAAAAATCTGGAGTTTGCTCCCTCTTCTCCCGCTATTTTGGGAAGAAGGCGCAAACCTTAGTATTCTCTTCAAATAATGGACATTTCCAAAGACAATGAAACATGTTTCATGTTCGTGGGTGCCATACAAGTTGAATAATAAGCAAAAATGTGAAACTCTGTTTTTTACGAAAAATAGGTAATTTGCATATTGCTCAGAAAATTGTTTATAACTCGGGCACTATGGGAGCAATCTACTTCGGATAAGTTTTGTTTTCCAGCTAAAACATCAGAGCATGCAACCGTATACAATTTAGAACGCCGAACCGAGGAAGGGGGATTTGGGGGGCGCGACCCCTGAATTTCAATGAAAAAACATAAACATCTGGAGATTGCCCCTTCTTCTCCCGCTATTTGTTAAGATGGCGCGAGCTTTAGTAATCTTTTCAAAGAATTGACATTTCTCAAGAGAACGAAACATGTTTCATGCTCTTGGGTGCCATACAAGTTGAATAGTAAGCCAAAATGTGATTATTATTTTTTTTTTTTACAAAAAATACGTAATTTGCATTTTTGGAGGAAATTTGTTATAACTCTGGCACTATGGGAGCAATCTACTTCAGATAAGTTTTGGTTTTCAGCTAAAACATCATAGCATGCAACCGTGTACAATTCAGAATGCCGAACCGAAGAAGGGCGCCTTGGGGGTGGGGGGCACGTTCCCCTGAATTTCAATGGAAAAAAACATAAAAATTGGAGTTTGCCCCCCCTCTTCTCCCGCTATTTTGGGGAGAAGGCGCGAACTTTAGTATTCTTTTCAAAGAATTGACATTTCTCAAGAGAATGAAACATGGTTCATGTTCTTAGGTGCCATACAATAATAAACCAAGATGTGATTATTATTTTTTTTACGAAAAATATGTAATTTGCATTTTTGGAGGAAAATTGTTACAACACGGGCACTATGCGAGCAATCTACTTGGAATAAGTTTTGCTTTGCAGCTAAAACATCAGAGCATGCAACTGTGTACAATTCAGAACGCCGAACCGAGGAAGGGGGTTTTTGGGGTCGCGACCCCCGAATTTCAATGAAAAAACAATAAAAATCTGGAGTTTCCCAGTTCTTCTCCCGCTATTTGTTAAGAAGGCGCGAAATTTAGTATTCCTTTCAAAGAATGGACATTTTTCAAGAGAATGAAACATGTTTCATGTTCTTGGGTGCCATATAAGTTGAATAATAAGCCAAAATGTGATTATTATTTTTTACGAAAAATAGGTAATTTGCATTTTTGGAGGAAATTTGTTATAACTCGCGCACTATGAGAGCAATCTACTTCGGATAAGTTTTGTTTTGCACCTAAAACATCATAGCATGCAACTGTGTACAATTCAGAACGCCGAACTGAGGAAGGGGTGTTTGGGGGCTATTTTGGGAAGAGGGCGCAAACCTTAGTATTCTCTTCAAAGAATGGACGTTTCCAAAGAGATTGAAACATATTTCATATTCCTGGGTGCCATGCAAGTTGAATAATGAGCCAAAATGTGTGTGTGTGTTGCCCGACCCTGTGGCCGAGTGGTTAGCACATCGCCAGAAACTTCTTCAGTTAAGCAAAGAGATGAAAGTCGGTACATTCAAGGCCAGGGCTGTTCAGGGAGTGGTCCAAGATCTCTCACCTGAAGTGATGCAAAGGGCCCGTGTGTGCTCAGCTGTATGGGGTTGTGCACATTCGATTGGCCTTCCGTGAATTGTCTGCACCATCGTCTGACCATACTATCACTCACGACGTCCGGTCTGCACACCTCACACGATTGCTGGTGGCTCTGTCTGTGCCAAATTCTGAGCGTGCAATGTACGCTACATCGCAGTCGGTGGGAGACTGTATGAGAGCTGCAATTTTTAACCTAGAACTGTCCTAAAACGACTGCATTGCAACTGTACCAGATTACAGCTACATGCCACTTCTTTCTGCCTGCATGTGTGTGTGTCGCTCTCCGACCACTAGTGCTGCGTATAGGCACCATTGGAGCTTTTTCAGGATGCCCCTCGTATGTGATCTTTCAGAAGATTTTATTATTAGAGTGTTCCTGTTTTAATGTGTGGTTAGCTAAATCAGGTACCTATACAACGCAATTCTATAAATTCCTTGCGTTAAATTTCTGATACCTACGTACATATCCTTTTCGTCGGCATTAATGGTATAACTGCATGTTGTCAGTTTCACAGTACTTCACTTGTATATACTGTACTGAAGCAGAAATCCCATTGATAATGTAAGGAAATATGATACTTTATTTTGTTCGATTCAATTGTTTCACTTATATGCAAGAGTTAAGTTGTTTGCTTTACAGAGAAGAGAGAAGTAGCTTTATGCATCGAAAAATGAGTCCGCACTCATGGTTCTTGCAAGCAGAGGGTTTCAAACCTCAGTGGAAATATCAACATATAATACCCAGAATGTATAAGGAGACTGATAAATTACAAATTGTATTTCTTAATCAATCACTGTTCACTCTTATCTCATTTAGTCGTAACTTTAAAAATAATCAAGTATTTTATTTTAAACTTACTGCGCATGACAAAATTCCGTAATCCTTCCCTAGCTTGTGCATTGTAATAATTTTCCAAATTCACTATTTTGCAGTTTGAATTAAAAACATAGAGAATAGAGAAATTAAGTCATTTTCATAAAAGATAATATTTGTACTTAACAAAACCATATCTGGATCTGTATGAGTTTATTATATCCATTTGCAAAAACATCGATTTAGTTTAGTTTGTAATTGTCAGGGAAAAATGTAAATTTTGTCCTGGAAAACCTGGAAAAGTCAGGGAATTTCATTTCTGCTTGTTTGTAGCCACCCTGTCATTACGTTTCTCACAAATACAAATCTGTGTATTCAATTATTTTCGTAATAGAGCTTTTTATCTACCACACAGTCTCCGCTCCCCTTCTAAAATTTCTCGCGCCTCGCCACTAGAAAGATGTACCAAAATCATTTAACAAACTGACTTATCTGTAAGGACGTGACAAAAATCCACTTGAATTTTGCAAAAAGTTAAATTATCATTTTTGAACTGTAGGTCCAGTCCCGATTAGCCTTTCTGTGCATAAAGTGGACTTAAAACAACAAATCAATCAATCAATCTATAAATGTATCATTTTTATAGTGTGTGTGTGTGTGTGTGCGCGCACGTGCACTCAAATGTAAGGGCATCATGAAGTTAGATTGCAGTTTGTAAATTTATCATGTCACACAATTTTACGCATATTATTGCGTGCTCGGAAGAAAGATTATTCTCCATGAGAAATTTTTTCCTCTTGTTTACTGTTATATGTTTTTCTTATTTTATCATGGATCTTGTATTATGTGGATAATTATTTACTAACAGCTAATGTTTGACATTTTACAAATTTAATATAATATCGTGTACGAGGTTCCGAATGCGTAATTTTAAAACACCACTAATCAACCAAGACATTTTGAAGGCGTGTAAAAAAATCCCCCTTCCTTTTTAAACAGAATATTATTGTAATTAAGATCTTTTAATTATGTCTATTTCATTTTAAAATTATAATTGTCTATATTCGATTCCTCTCTTCGTATTCACGGTACACATCGAATTAGCTCTGAAAAGTGCGCAAAAATTGGATTGATTAACTTAATTTTAAAAATCAACTCTTGCTTTCCAGTTCCCAAGAGCTAATTGATGTAATGTCATAATGAGTTACGTATACGAAGGTGAACTCATTATTTTTTTTTTAAAAAAAATACCAATACTTTAGATAGAAACATCTATCTGTTCCTTGTTAACTGTATTTTTATGTGCGAAATATATGTATGTATAAATCTTGCATATAACACTGAAAACAACAGAGTTTCTATAATTCAAACATGAGAATGTAGTCACTATTTGAGAATACTAGAATAAATACGACAAAGAAAGATAATTGTTTATTCTTTGCTTCTGTTGTTTCATGTTGCGCATTTCTACTGTCTGATTAACGACGGATTTGAGAACAACTGAGCAACATTAAATTGGAGCAGGAATATATTCAAACATCTATATCTTGACCTATATGAAGCGTCTTGTAATGGTCAGCGTAAATTTTCGAATGAAATTTAATTTAAATATAATTTGATATTCGATTGATTGTATGGTGACAGTGGTTCTTCATTAGCATGCAATCGTAACTGTATATCTGGATGTTATATTCCTTCACCGATCATTGAAAATTGAACATAAGTGTATCAAGTGTATTGTTTGCACCGATAATATATTTTAAGGAACATATAATTAATTGATTATGATTGATTGATTTGGTTTAATTTTACTTCGCTTTTCTGCCACTTTTTACTAATCGCGAAGATGAGGATGAGTGATGATATGATGAAATTGATGAAGAGACACTCACAAAGAACAACCATGCCGAGGCCGGGATTTGAACCCGGGACCCCTGGTGTCGTAGCGCAAATGCAGTTTTACAGGGTAGGTGGTGTAAAATTATTTTAATAAACATACATGCACCAACGGAAGATAAAGATGATAATACTAAAGATGATTTTTATACAGAGTTAGAACAGGTCTTTGATAAATTTTCTCAGTATGATATGAAAATTCTGTTAGGTGACTGTAATGCACAGATTGGCAAAGAAGAGACATTTAAACCCACAATTGGTAAAGAAAGTCTTCATGAATTAAGTAATGATAATGGTATAAGATTGATTACTTTTGCAACCTCAAAGCATTTAATTGTGAAAAGTACCACTTTTAAACACAAAGATATCCATAAATATACCTGGTCTTCTCCAGATGGTAAAACTCATAATCAGATAGATCATATTCTCATTGATAAGAGAAGGCATACTAGTATAATTGACGTTCGTACACATAGAGGTGCTGACTGTGCCAGTGACCATTATTTAGTAATTGCTAAATTAAGAGAAAGACTCTCAGTGATAAATCATAAGCAACAAAATCTAAAAGTTCTAAAATTTGATACAGGAAAGTTTACTGATGAAAGAATTAAGAAAGATTACCAAATTAAACTGTCAAATAGATTCGATGTTTTGCAGGATTTAAATGATGATGAAAATATAAATGAAACAGACGTAAATAAGAATTGGGAGCACATACATAATGCAATAGAATCAGCAGCTAAAGAAAGTATAGGATACCATAAACCGAGAAAAAGTAAGCCATGGTTTGATAATGAATGTCATAATCTAATAGAAATAAGAAATCAGGCTAGACTTAGGTGGTTAAATAACTCTGATGATACAAATCTAAACAATTATAATAGAATAAAGCGAGAAGTTAACCGCACGTTTAGAAGTAAAAAAAGAGATTACTTGAAAACCAAAATTAACGAAATTGAAACAAACAGCAAAAATAAAAATATCAGAGATTTATATAAAGGTGTAAATGAATTTAGAAAGGGGTGGCAACCTAAAGTAAACTTGATAAAAGATAAAGACGGTGATTTTCTAGCTGACCCAAGTGATATTCTAAATAGATGAAAGAACTACTTTAATGACCTTTTAAATGTCCATGTAGGAGATAAATCAGAAGTAAATGAAGTCCACACAGCAGAACCTTTAGTTCCAGAACCTAACTTGACTGAAGTTAAAGACGCTATTAAAAGGCTAAAGAATAACAAAGCACCTGGCATTGATTTAATACCAGCTGAGTTAATTAAATATGGTGGAAATTCATTAATATGTCAAATTCATAAATTAATTTGTTTAATATGGAAAAAAGAAGAAATCCCTCAACAGTGGAAAGAATCAATAATTGTTCCTGTGTTTAAAAAAGGTGATAAAATGAATGCAATAATTACCGTGGAATTTCTCTACACTCAACAACATATAAAATATTATCTAACATTCTTTTAACAAGACTAACCCCATATGCTAATGAAATTAAAGGTGATTATCAATGTGGATTTAAACGTAACAGATCAACTACAGATCAAATTTTTCACATCAGACAGACACTTGAAAAAAAAGTGGGAATATAATCAAAATGTCCATCAGCTATTCATTGATTTTAAAAAAGCGTATGATTCAGTCAAACGAGATAAATTATATAATATATTAGTAGAGTTTGGAATACCTAAGAAGCTTGTTAGTATGATAAAAGTATGCACCAGTGAAACAGAAAGTAAAATTCGTGTGGGTATTAATATGTCTGACAAATTTACAATTCATGATGGGTTAAAACAAGGAGATGCATTATCTCCATTGCTCTTTAATTTTGCCTTAGAATATGCTGTTAGGAAGGTAAAAGAAACTAAAGAAGGACTAAAATTAAATGGTGTGACTCAGTTGTTAGCATATGCAGATGATGTAGACTTACTGGGGGATGATGTGAATACAATTAAGAATAATGCTAAAATATTTTTCAAAACTGCTAAAGAGATAGGTTTGGAAGTTAACAAAGAGAAAACTAAATATATGCTTACAGGCCGAAACCAAGTGTTAGGTAATAATCAAAATCTAATTATTGATAACAACTCGTTTGAACCAGTTTCCAAATTCAAATACTTAGGAGTAATATTAACAAATGAAAATTATATTAAAGAGGAAATAAAAAGTAGGCTTAATTCAGGAAATGCATGTTACTTCTCTCTTCATAAACTTTTGTCTTCTCGTTTAATATCTAAGAAACTAAAAGTTAAAATATACAAAACCGTAATTTTGCCTGTAGTATTATATGGATGTGAAACTTGGTCCCTTACATTGAAAGAGGAACATAAATTGAGAGTATTTGAAAATAAGATCCTCAGGAAAATCTTTGGACCTAAAAGGGATGAGGAGACAGGTGAGTGGAGAAGGTTACATAATTTAGAACTACATAATTTATATTCATGTCCAGATATTATTAGAATAATTAAATCAAGAAGACTTAGGTGGGCAGGCCATGTGGCACGAATGGGAGAGGAAAGAGGAGTTTACAGGATTCTTGTTGGGAAACCTGATGGTAAGAGACCTGTAGGAAGGCCAAGACGAAGATGGAGGGACAACGTTGAGATGGACCTAAGGGAAATCGGTAGGGTTGGAAAAGAGTATATAGATCTTGCTCAAGATAGGGAAACATGGAAGGCCTGTGTTGCTGCAGCCATGAACCTTCGGGTTTAAGAAGGCTAGAGAGTTAGTTAGTTAGTTAGTTAGTTAGTTAGAAGTGTTCCAAAAATGAATAATGGGTTAAAATTACTTTCTTGTACTCAAGTAAATATATATTTGTCGCATACCAATTTCAGCGAAATAATTTTATTTCAATATGTTAAGCACTTTGGCTTCGTGCGGCATCATTCGTGTCTGATGGTTCCAAGTGATGTGAGTTTCCACATTGTGAAGTAGCAGATTGATTTAATTGATTATGAAATTAATTTGACAACAGAAAATACACCTGTAGGCATGGTCTTCAAACTTTCTGAAATGCTTTTCTTTTCCTTGCAAAAATTTCACTGGGCAGATGTTACTGTATTTTTTTGGGGGGGGAGGTTGAATTCATCACATTTAGAATGGCAGCGATTGTTGAAACACTCATTTACTTGTAGTAATTCTGTCACATCGCCTTCTCTCTCGTGTCTGGTCCTGAAGGAGCGTGGCGAAACAACTTTGTTATGCACAGGGGAAATCTTCCTACACATTTATCTCGTGTGAGGTGGACTGTGAAGAACTTTCATGGGATTAGCGCGGCGAATTGTGAAGAATTAATTTGTTTTCAATAAAAAATGAGAGTGAGTAATGGTACCCGTTTTCTTTAACATGAACATAATCAACAAAAGAAGATTTACTTATCTTTTGTGTGTGTCATTTGCTTGTCTGTATTAGTCGAGTGGGATCCATTTTTGAGAGATGAAATAACATAAAGTATGCACCTTGACAATTAATCCTGGTGTTTGGGTTAATAAAAAATATGCTTGGTACTACAGCTTATTTAGAGATTGATTTATAATGCTACAATTCATGTAGATGAGATTTGTGTAGGTATTCCCAGTTTGAATTGCTTAAATTGTTGAAATTTGATACAGTAATAATAGTTTATGAAACACACAACTGGCAACAGAAAAAACAGCATTGGTATGTATTTGGTTTTGACGTCATTTTGCTTCTTTTGACATTTAGCATGAACGGTGATTAGATGAAACAGTTTCGTATTCACAGGAAAATTCTTAAAATGATCCAATAAAAAAATTAAGTATGCTGCTAGAATGTTGAGTATGTGATATGTTGATTTTTCAGTTTTTTTAATAAATTCAAATCTCATATCGTTTCATTAAGCGTACAAGAAATAGACGCACACTGTGCTGGAAATTTCCTTTAATCATTACTACAAGTAGTGTTTTATTTTTATGTGCATATTAATTATTGTGTATTGCACTGTATCGCACTTCATACAGCTGTGAAGGTCTCTACCATAGTTTATTTCTAGGCTACTTACCAGAGGCAACGGATAGATGAAAGCTGTAAGAAATGTTACATCAATGAAATGCGAGGAAACTACCAGATTCTTTTCAAACTAATATGCATTGGCTGTTAGTGACATAAAAAACAAGCAAAAGTAGATCGAGGAATTAGTCAAGTAATTTGACATTTCCTCCTTTTTTTCTGGAATACAAATAAAATCCGTAAATTGAGGAACGGAGAGAGAGAAAATATTCGATCTTTGTGGGGGGGAAAAATGATAATTTAAATTGCAATCGCATTAGAGGATATAGAATACCGGCTACTCTTTTCTGGAATGGGACTTTATTCAGTAATATAATTATTTGTAGAGGAGATTAGCGATGTCAAGCAGATAAAGAATTGAATATTTATTGAATATCCAGAAAGGATGTTAAATAAAATTGACGAAAAGTAAGGTTCCTATGCATGTTATTTATAAGTAGTGATAAATTTTGCATAAATATATCGTATGATTCAATTATAATCCTTGCATTTAAGTAAGATCGGCGGAAAGAAATAAACCTCGATTAAAATAAATAAACCTCGATTAAACAACAAGTACATTTTTATTATTTAATTTTTGTACTTAATTAGTCTTTCGGGGATGGTTCTGACCCCCTGGACCCCCCCCCCTCCTAAATACGTCCTTGGTAGTTGGACATCTTGTAAAGAATCTAGATTTACATACGGACACTAGTCTTATATGAGACCTATGTTCTCACAATCCCTGCCATTCATACAAGGCCTCCACTCGCTTTTCCTGCCTGAGATTGGTAACGCAGGGCTGGAAGATCAGGACCCTGTTCGTAATTGATTGATTATTGAGCGCTTCATTACAGAATGAACAAGGCGTTGGTGGCTTGATCTGACTTAATGGCTTGTATGCGTAAGTCATTTCTCTGCTGTTCAGCAACACCGTTTCTGTTGTTCCCTGGAGGTTAAAGGCGCGAATGACAGTCTGATAGCTACCCTGAGCAGCTGGTGGACTCGCCCCTTGGCTAGAGCTCCGCGAAGGGGTCCTTTTGTTTGTCATTGACCATGGCGAGCGAGAGAGGTATACTATTGTTGGCAACGTTGTCAGATTTTCGTGTAGAATGTAGAACCAATGTAAAAATTTGGAATGCAGGATTGAGAGCTTGTTCCTTGGAATTCTGCTGTCATGAGAAACTAAAACAGGATTGAATTGCATGATTATCATCATCATTTCTGCTGGATTTTTAAAATCCGCTTTGTATGTTTTACATATAATACACACAACACGCGAAGTAAAGTACAGTCCTGGGGTGTCACGTATAAAACAGTCTTGAATTCTATTGGAAAAAAATCATATGCTTTTGTTTTTTTTTTGTTCATGATGCTTCTTGCTTGTCGGATGAAATGTTTTTCACCATTTTATAAATGAAACACTTAATTTGTAGAATTTATATTTTCAATAACATCACAGTATCCTTTTGTATGAACATCACATTTTCAAGAAGACACATTGGTTTTGCGGATTACGCATATTGTACATTACTGAATGCACCAATAACAGGGTTTGAAAGTTGTTGAGTTTGCGAGCATTATCAAAGCTTGCTCACCCGGAATCTGTAAGAAATGAGTCCCTGGTTGAATTTGCAACGGAGGAAACATTTCAGTGGTTCAGACACTACATTTATTTGTAAGTCCAATCCCGATTAGCCTATATTTTTATAAATTCGACTTAATACCAGCTTTTGATAGTCGTCGACTTCTCTCTTTTTTAAGCCGTGCAGGTCTGTAACGATGAAGTACCCCTCAGCTGGAATACTTTATTGCATGATCTTTTCATGTTTTCGAATGAGGTTTTTTAACAAACCTAAATGAATTTGTCGTAAACAATGATTAATTTGTGTGCCAGAATTTATATCAGGAAAATATTTTTTCGCGCATTCTCGCTAATAAATAATCAATAAAAATTTCGATGCATTGTGGTTGGATATCGTCAAAGTATTGCATCAAGGCTAAAGTAATTGAAATAAGATTCTTGTGTAGAAGTTACCAAGTACTTTGTATCTTAACAATTGTGTATTTCAGTATGTTAATAGTGTGTGCGTTGTGTGGGTGGGTGCATTATGCGTGTTTTGTAGTGTTAAAATTTTACCCTACTTCAGGCATTTTAATCCAGCTCTTTTACCTTGAGGAGGTGGTTGCTATTTCTTTCACGTGATTAAAAACTCAAGTAAATTTGAGACTAGAATCATGTTTGACAGATAAATACCACACAGCGGTCGTAAAATGTACTTGTGATTGAAGATCCATGTTCGTGTGAGGTCCTTAATGGGACTTGGTATGATGATAAAACAAAACTGGATGTTATTAAGATAATTTAGGAACTCAGCATAGAAAGGATTTACGCTGGAAGGATTTACTGGGGTAGTTCAAATTAGCAGCTTTTTTTTTCCTCTCCACTCTGAGGCGGTATCTTTTGTTCTTCATAGGTGCAAGTAAGTGCTATCCAATTTGTGCCCGGCCTGCCTTTGGTAGAATCTTCCCTTGCTGTTTTTTCACATCGTGTTTTAAGTTGTTAGCCCAGAAAGGAACTGACCGTTTTATCACTACTACTTTACAAGGCTTGAGATCTGGAGGCCAATAAATCCACTAATGCAGAACATTACTCAGTATTGGGATTGAATCGAAATGTATGCATGTTCATTCCTTCTCAGCACGCTCATCTGACCACTTGAAGCAGTTGGTTCATACTAAACCTGTTCGTTTCACCCTCCTCATCCTCCATCACTCCACTCTCCAAGTCGTGAGTTTCCTTTCAGCTTAGGTGTTGGATCTGGCCGACTTTTATAGCAGCTTGTTCTGTGTTGGTGTCGCTAAGTCCGGCTTGAATAGGTCTATAAAAGAACCGGAGATGTTCGGTCTGGGTGACTACGTGGATTGCTACTTTTCTGTACCTTCCGTCTCTTTACCCTGCCTCAGGCATCTCGGGAGAATCCTCTTCCCCTTGAAATATCCTTGAGGTCACAAATTCAGTGTTGCCAGCATTGAACATAATTTTTAAAACTTTTAAGTCCAAGAAACACCCACTAAACTCGTCGATTTTGGAATTTAGCGTTCTTGACAGTGTTGTGCCTAATCGCCCCACTTCTGAAACGACTTAAGTAATCAAATTTCA
The DNA here is from genome assembly GCF_977018435.1 of Lepisma saccharinum. Classification (NCBI taxonomy): domain Eukaryota; kingdom Metazoa; phylum Arthropoda; class Insecta; order Zygentoma; family Lepismatidae; genus Lepisma; species Lepisma saccharinum. The sequence continues at coordinate 206,490,407 of NC_139230.1, forward strand.
AGCCCATACATATTAGACAACACACATAAGATAATTCACAAACGCCTTTTTTTCAGTAATTATAGCAATTACACTAAAATAACTAATCATAGAGAACATATCAGCAAGATACATAAGTTATATACAGGCTTGTTTTGAAAGTGAACCGTATCAGAGAATGCACCTCTGCAACAAAACGCCCGTTTCTGTGACAAAAGAAAATATACAAGGTCTCACTAATGTGGCGCAACATTCATAAAAAGGAACGTCAAATGCAGGAAATAATGGCAAAATAAAGAACTGACTACTAAAAAAAATACCTACCCCTCTCCTTACAGCCATGTCTCTTATATAAATCCTAGGCACGCTACTGTGTGCACATACACATTAGTACTTTGACATTGTTTATTGATAACAATAGGCCAATAGAATAATTATCATTTGGTATCAATGCTAGCGTCCAAATCTTCAGATGCTGTCGGTTGGTACGCGATATAAGACCATTATTTGACGATTATTATTTTTATGCGTTATAGTCCAGCAAGAGATTTTTTATTTGTAATTAAATTCTTAAGCTAGGCTAATTGCTACTGAATGATTCTAACAGCGAATATGAGGGCAAAGTGAATCTACAGTACCTTCCTTATGCAGTACCCATGGTTAGTAATTTATTCATTTTCGAACTATGTCCATTTTTGTTTTGCTTATTTTACGTTACTTTTCTACCTCTTGGGTTAATAGCTACTATGAGGATGAATCACGAACAGATGAAATTGATGATGGGGAAACACAATGATACACCAATGCCTTGACCAGGGTTGGAACTTGGGACCTCTGACTTCGCAGTGCATGATGCTGACCGCTCCTCTAAGGTGGCCGGTCCGTTGTCGTCTGGAGGTTGGATGATATTTCTAACTGTTATGAAGGTAAAATATTCATTCACACTCAAAACATTTAGGTAGGTTTGTGTGGATAAATCGCTCTCGATTGACCCGGCTACTCTTATCGGAAGGATCACAAAAACCCCAACATTCGTGGTGGAGTGGTTAGCGTAACGCCCTGATGAGTCAGGTGTCCTAGATTCGAATCCTGGACAAAACACTGATGTTCCTTTGTGTTTTATCCCTCATTCAACTCATTAACTCGCCATTCGTTCTGAATGTTATGAGTAACGAAAATAGTACAAAAACTCAAGAGGTTGATCATAAGTCAGTTTGCAAAGCGTTTACAGGCTGTTTTACTTGCTTTGAAATGCGAAAAGCGAACAGAGTTTTAAACGTCGCGGGTGAAAATCTTGGGCATCGTTTTTCCCATGAACCTCATTCACCTGTTACAGGATTTGGTCACATGGCAACACTGAATACCTGGGATTTTCATGAGTAGTTGGCAGACAGGCTTGGTTCTTGCGTAGAAGGAGGGAGGAATAAGTGGGAGGTAAAAGATAGGAACCGCTTTTGAAGCCGGGGCTAGAAAGCCAGTGGGGACAGTCAATAAAATCATTAAGGCTATGGCAGGCGGTAGAGCCAAGAAGCTGTTTTCTATGCGCACGTACGACTCCGCATACCCAGGTGTCGTGTTCGGCTTTCAGGAATAAGATTAAAGCAAGGAATGGGGTGAGGAAGTTGAAGATAAGCGAGTGAAAGCCCCACCCTTTACAGTTTCTTCTCTAAACTCCGCTTTCTTTTCTTTCCATCCTCTCTGGACAATTCAAGGAAACCGGTGGCTTAATCTTCCCTTTATGGTCTCGGAAGGACAAACTCGCAGGTGTCTCAATTACAAGCCTCTGCCCTCCTGCACCGGCGACTGGAACTTACCAACCGACTTCTTCTGTTATTATTTCTGCTTTTCGGTATTTTCATCAGCACGTTGCTTTCTGCCATCTCTTGTCACCCACAAGACGACTTCAACGCCAACAACAATGCGTTTTCCCTTCCTTTCCATTGTTCCGAAGTGCTGGCAGGTGGGAAGGAACTTGGTGGTTGTTCCTTGGTGCTGCGTGAGTTTACGGTCGGTAAAATAAGAAAATCCACAGTATATGATTGTGGTAAACAGTACTTTATACAGCGTTGAAGCAATACTGATATAATGGTTTCCTTAAAAGAATTCTGTGTAATGACCGCACGTGAGTGTAACGCAAGTTTTAGTGAACGGTTTCATCTATTGTGTACAGGCATATTTTGGTAGTTCTGATCATGCAAATCTTTTTTTTTTTTTTTAGTTAGTCTAATTGCAAGGACGTATTTAGGGGGGGGGGGTTTCCAGGGGATCCGGACTCACGAAGTATTAATATTTAATAACAAAAATACAAGTATCCTTGTTTAGCATTTGTTGTATAATCTACGCTTATTTATTTCTGCCGAACTTACTGGAAGGCAAGGATTATATTGGGATTGTACGGCTTTGAATGACAGTACCAAAGAAGATTTATGCACACTACTACTCATAATAATGTGTGCATAAAATATTAATCAGCAACTTTAGTTTTCATATTATGCATATAGTATATTATTCAGGAACTTTACTTTTCATATTATGCATAAAATATTAACCAGGAACTTTACTTTTCATCAACTAGATCTAACATCCTTTTTTTTTTGTTGTTATTCGATTCTTTATATTTTTGACATTAATTTGCTTGCCAGAACTGTTTTTTAATGCAAATTTGGCGATGCCTTCTGATCTCTTTGTACTTGCGCCAAAGTAAAATATGAACTTTCCATTGTAGACATTTGGGATAAGCAAATGTGACTACAATGCACAAAATGACCGTAAGGGGGCAAGAAACTTAAAATGTTATAATAATTCAATAAAGAAGAGAACAAATACTTTAAAGTGTCCAGTAAACTAAGAATAGCCAAATTGCAAAATAAAAAATAAAAATTTGGTTTTCTTCTTCTACCCGAAGTAAAACTGACTATATAAGCATCTTCAGCAAGGTCCAGAGAAAAGAAGAAAGAAAGCTTGCGAGCCTTGCCTTTATACTTTTTGTGACATTACGTTTATTTTATAAGATAGGCAATTATAATTATACACTGTGATCAGAAGTCAAATAGCGCCTCCCCTATGGCGCAGTGGTAGCGTCGTAGCCTTGTAATCAAAGGGTCCCGGGTTCGATTCCTGGTGGAGACACATAGTGGTTCGGACCCCACTTTAAGCTGTAGGTCCAGTCTCGATTAGCCTTACTGCGCATAAAGTGGACTTAAAAACACCAAATCAGAAGTCAAGTAGCATTCGAACTGTTTTCATTGCGTTTGGGTTATTGTTTCATGTTCACTTTATGGACAGGTATGTTAATCGGGGCTGGACCGCTTGCATCAAAAGACGAACGTACCATTCACACAGAGTGTGTCCATGGAATTTTGATGGTCACATAATTAGAGAGTTAATAACAAATTTTGTGGACGTTACATGGATTTGCAGTGTCCAGTTAATTGACCGGCTAAGTGGTGATGCATTGAGAAGTTCGGAATGACACCAATTTAGACCCTTCGATGGTAATTCAACCGTGTGAAACCGAACTCTTTTTCCAGTTTTCATCGCTAATTAGTTGCATACGAGCGAAGCTGCAATCGAAAAGTCTGGTTTCAACAAATCAAATTGCCGTGTTTCCGCCACGATGCTGGAAGTTACTGCAACGCGGTAGAAGTAACCAGAAGTTCGTGTTGATAGATAGGATTTGGAGTCACGTCCATCTTTTTAACTCCTGTGTGTGTGGAAGGCCTTTATCTTCTTCTCCCCTCTTCTCCCTGTACCGCCGCTTCCAGCCGACCCCCACAACCAGCGTCTTTGTCAGCCCCAGCGTGTTTACACAGATTGGCATCGCGATCTAAGGATCTGAAGAGCCGCCGAGGGAAAGTGAGGGGTGAGTGAGTAGAACTGGAAGTAGGGTAGCAACTTTTGGGATGACTCTTCCTACCAAGTACTTCAAGTGTCTTTTGAACAAGTTCTATGTCTGGTTCTTGCAGGCTCCGTAATATTAAGTGTACACAGTACAACACAAAATAAGAGATCAAAATACAGTAGTTGTGGCATGGTTTTCGTATTTTTTATTTTTTATTTTCTTTTACATCTATTTCTTTAATGGTCATTTTGGCGCTGCATCTCGCACTCTTCCCCGATTAATTTCTCAGATAATGATGGCTGGTTTTGGGTTTCAAAGTGAAAATTCTCATAACTTGAGAATTCTTTTCTTTTATTGCGACGATTCGGATAAATGTTAATGGCAAGACACACATCCACGACTTAGCAGGAATTCGAACCCAGGTCCCATGACCTCACAGTGGCTCCCCATGGCTTGCTCTAACCCCTATACTAGAAACCGGCATTTCCTTTGCTTTCGAAATCTATACTGATGTTTAAAATGTAATCCAGTACATTTTTTTAAAAAATTGACACACGTATTAAGTGCCTGTCTGAACTATTTCGAGATTAAATATTCTTCGTACTAAATTCTGTTGATAAAATAAAATATAATACACATACTGGTTAAATAGAAAAATAAATAAAAGAAAGGAAGTTGTATGAGTAAAAACTAATCAAACTATGGAAATGATTCATATTTAAATACAAACATTCCTTACTGATAAGTACAAAAAGATACAGTACGAAATATTGAAAGTGAAGCCGGTTATTATACACGAACAGACTTTTTTATATAGATATGAACATGTTTTGCCGAAACTGCTATTGTCAATGAAAGAGAAATGAACTTCAGATTATCATTATTATGCTGAACTTCTGTAATGCGTTTGGATCTACGGTGCAATGATTATCCATACGCCCCAACAGCCTCTTAACACCTCTCCCAATTTTTCCCAATATTTTTCACAAAGGCCAAATTTATGATTATTTTTATGCTAAATTGCTGATAAACCCCTACATTGTTGTGTGTATATCTTCATCAGTGTCATCTAATCATTCATCGTCATCATCGTGATTAACCCAAAAACGCAGAAATGAGACCAAAATAAAACAAAAAAGCACACGATATATTGGCGTTGATTGATTGATTTGTTTTTTTCGCTTTCCTGCTACTTTTAGCTAATCACGAACGATATATTGACATACATTTTTATATCCGGCACGTGAATTCCAGGGCTTACAATTTTTTTTGTATTTTTATTACGCATTTCAATTTCTGTGCATTAGTTTCTTTTCATTTTCAAAATGTTTCTAGCATATTCGATGGCCCGTATCCCCAAAAGCCTTCTTGTTATTTGATAGAATGCATCAAAATTGAAGCAGTTTTGGTAATTTCAATGTAACCGATGGTTTTCCCGCAATTTTTATGCGGACTATGAAAGAGAGGCAAAGGGTACGGTTTAAGGGAGCTACATGTTTTTGTTTGTAAATTGTTTTGAGACGTGACCTAATTGGAGGTTATTTACTTTTTAAATTGAAGTAACAAGCACGTACATCCGGTTTGCTATATTATCATAGTTTGCAGTGTGACTCATGGACGTCCGCAGGATTTTTTCCAGGGAGGGGCAAGGAAGGTACTTTTTTACAGGGGGGCAAACAAGGCAAATTTTCTCCAAAAATAGTGTTGTTCCCTAAAAAAAACATTGCTTAAATTTGAATTTATGATGTTCATGCAATAATTAACACATATTATTGTGGCTAAAATGAAATTATATGTGTGAAATACATAATTTTTGGTTGACTTTAATTTTCCAAGGGGGCGCCATGCCCCCCCCCCCCTTTTGGATGCCCATGGGTGACTTAGACTTACAAAGCATAGGCGCAGTTATCCTTGCATGCACACATCAATATGGCCTTAACATTGATATCGCGTTCTATTTTCTATATTGGTCTACATGTTCTCCGTTGTTAAAAGCCGAGCAGAACTTTCCATGTCATTCTGTTGAAATTGCAATTAGCGAATGGTTGATTGATATGTAACAAGCAGTGTTTGGGAGCATTCACAAACATTGTTTCGCCAAACATTATACATGATGTTCAAAATCGGCTCATCAACGTAATCCAAAAGAGTTTTCACTCGGAACATGTTCTCATGATGGACGGACAGAATGTGGTTTCACATGGGGGTCGGTGGGGATCGATTCAAAAATAGAAGTGGATGCTTTCCCCTCCGTGCGCCTGGCAGTTGTCACGGATTACGCTGTAGGAAGAATCGCAATGAGCCTCATCTGCATACGGTAACGAGGCTCAGGACATCTGCTGCACTGTTACTTGGCCGTTTAACGGGAGAGTATTCCATTCGAAAGGGGAAAGAAAGTTGAGTTATAATTAATGGTCATGTAGTTTGTACAAGTTTAATGCATTAAAACGAAAAGATTGAAATGAATTTTCTCTATTTGTTTTTGCTCCTCCTCTTTCCTGCTACCGGCTGAGCTTTGAGAAAGTGAGAGGAATTTTTATAAGAATTGTGAATACTTGACAATATGCAATTTATATTGAAAATGTTTTCAGCCTCTTGCTTAATCTCGTAATCAAGGGTCCCCGGGTCCGATTCCCTGTGGAACCACATTGAGCAGTGCTTTGGATTAGGGATGGTCACAACGGATATCCGGATTTCAAATTATCCGATATCCGTTTCGGATGCAACGGATAATTTGGATATCAGGATAATACAGTGAAATACGAACGAATAAAATAATATGTGGTTAGCCTGTAAAACAAATAAACGATAAAACTATCCGGAAAATGCACACACATTCGGATATCCTGACATTTCGGATAATCGGAATATCCGGATATTTGAAATCCGTGTAGTGAATTATCAGATATCCGAATAGAAAATTATCAGATATCCGGATAAAGTTTATCCGGATTTTGCCATCCCTAGTTTTGATCCCACTTTAAACTGAGGATTTTGAGCATGAAGTTGGCTTAAAGAAACAAAATAAAATTCCCACCCTGTGATCCTGTATTGAGACTATTTGGTTCTTCAAGAGCAGTAAAATGAATACTTTTTTTCGGTTTTCCTTGGATACGAGGAGAAATAAGACACACATCAATATAGAGTATGTAGGGATTTTATTGAGACAAGAAGACTGGTAAACACTAATTTATTTTTCTTTCTGAGATTATTTCTTTATTTATTTGAGATTATACAGGCCTTATAGTTACAGAAATTCACTTCCTCAACCAGAAATCTCCCAGGCGATCATGCTGGTTTTTCAGTCATTCAGGCGAATGCTAGAATGGAACCTTTAACGAAGACCACGAACATTTCTTTCCATTCTTCAGCCTCTCCTGCTCGCCCTGCATATAAGACAGACATGTTTATTCAATTAACCAACCAATCCTCAGACTCGAACCATTTCACACAAAAGCGGCGGGTATGTTTAGGCTGCTGTGTGTAGAAGCGTCATATTTTTTACTCATGCATTCTCTGTCTCAGTTTATAATACAACACCTCACTGTATATACAGATGTTAATTATGTTATGGTTGTAATTCACTTCTTGCGTTATCATGATACATAATTAGTAAATGAGACTTGCATATTGTAATTAATGTGCAACGTTCATGTTAATTATCTGATAATATATACAGTATTTACTCGGATCTAATGCACCATCGAATCTAATGTACATTCCAGTTTTCAAAAAGTTGAAAAAACTTATATACAGGCTGGTCACAAAGTGGGCGTACTCCCCTTTATTTTCGACACTACGATGGTTCTGGTTGAATGCTTGATATGAACACGTACCTGATGGTTTAAGTGTCCGGAACATCGGTATGGAGACAGTCTTTTTCGTAGCACGGCCGAAATCTGCGCCATATTTTGGCACACTTCGCGATGCAACTGTGAATAAGAACTTTTTCCGGGCGGTGACTTTCCCCTCATTATCATTTTTAAGGGCCTCCAAGAAGTCCCAGGGGTGTTTAATCAATGACACAGGTATGTGTTTATATCAAGTAATCCAACTATTACCATCGTAGTGTCGAAAATAAACGGGGGAGGATTACGCCCACTTTGTGACCACCCTGTATATATATATATATATATATATATATATATATATATATATATATATATATAATATGCATGTATGTGTATGTATATGGTGTTTTTTTATCCGATGCTCTTTAGCATTGTTATTGCGTTCATGGTAAGAATTCATGCGCGCTTGACCCCCCCCCCCCTTGGAATAAGGGAACATGCGTACTTCTCCTTCCTCCCTCCCTTTTATTTGTAACTATTTTGTCTGTTTCTTTTCTTGTATCTTCTTTCTAGCTTCTGCCCTTCCTCTCTTCTTGACCATTGCTTTTTTCTATGTCTTTCCTCTCATTTTCTGTCAGTTTCTTCTTTATTCTTTCATCTGATACTCCTCTTCCCTCCCTCTCTATCTCTCTCTTCTCTATTCTTTCTCTATCGTTTTCTATTTCTCCCTGTTTTCTCTCTTCTCTCTCTCTGGCCTCTTTGATTCTGTTCCTTTCTCTCATTCTCTACTGCTTTTTTCATCTCTCTTTTTCTATTTTTTTTTCTTATGATGACATGCAAACATGTTGTTAATACATGTAACTTAAATGTTTATAGATGATCGGATCCTGCACACACGCACACATCCACACACTTCTTTTGTTTTTATTTTCACCTGAAAAAAGGTGCCGGTACGTCGTACCGCCAGAAAAAAAGTACTGTATGTACATAATATAATATGGCCACCTCCAAGAAAAGTTTATTTATTTTATTACAATATAACTCAATTTTATACAACAGTAGATCAGTTTCACTGACCTCATGGAAGTACACATTAGGGTATAAACAAACGCGACCTAACATTTGGGCGGGGTAGAGTTAAACGCAATGGTTCCTTTTGCAATGGTCGGTAGCTCAAATAGAAGTTCCTGCTTGCCCTTTAATTTATTTGAAAATGAATATGCGCTTTTTATGGACACCAACCATTATCAACACTGGATGTACGAGGACTCAAGAATGTTGACAAGAAGGCACTCGCTATGGCGTGCGACTTCGATGAAACAAACAAAAATTACTCAGTGTGCGGTGAACATTTTATCTCTGGTAACTACAGTTATTACGTATTCCTCTGCATGTTTATAACCCGTACTTGATAAGGCAAGGAATGGAAGCAGTGTTCTTTTTACGATGAAAGGAGTGTAAATTACAGTGTTTCAAGAAGAGTAAAATAATAGGAATAATAAATAAATAATAATGATAAAGCCTTAGCACGTGAAATGGACGAGATAATGTATATATCTAGCATTTCAACCTTTCCAAATATTTACATTCTTTTTTCAGTTCTTTAGCGTCGAGTTCATGCGGATAAACACCAGAACACAACTTCACCTTTTCACTATCTTTTCCTGTCCATTGCGCAAAGAGTTTGTGCATATGAAGTAGTACTTTACGTATTATCAGACGACACAACCTTGTCTTCGATTGCACTCGGTGTTTCTGACGTCGCACACACAACCAAACCAACTCTTCAATTTGCACTGTAGAAAAGCTCTGCAAACGTAATGCAAATGTAGTTAGCTCGCTAATATGGCGGCGCCGCGTGCTATGACGTCATGCAAAACACACCTATGAATTTATGTTAGGCCTTGCACGCGAATCTAATACGCCATCGATTCTGAAGCGCGCCTTATTTTTGGAGCCGAAATTTGACGAAAAAAGAGTACTCATCAGATTCAAGTAAATGCGGTATGTGTGTGTTGGCGAAAAGGAACATATAATTATTCAATTTGTTCTTTTGTAACCAAATCATAAACGGTAATAATTTCTGGATGCATGTGGGTTCGTGGGGTACTTTCCTGATGTGAAATGAGGTGCATGATTGATTGCACTTTCTAGATTTCCAATTTCGGAATAACGTAAAAAAGGAAACTAAAATCTCATTCATATACAATAATCACGTGGGAGTTTAGAGACTACATGTCCAGACTACCATCAACCTCGTGTAGGAAGAGAGAATTGAATTTATATTTTCGCAGTCTTTTTTACTTTCCTATGAAACTACTTTAAAAACAAAATATTGAATTTTTTCTCAGCCTTCAGTTCGTCTTAAATATGCCTGAAATAAAATTTAAAGTAAACTCCATGGCGCAACCAAGGGCCTCGTTCTGCAAAAGCAGCTTTTTCATCAGGTGACGCGTGGTCAGCGCATCCAGTCCCATCACCGCTGTTTTCTTGCTGAGTAAATGTCGAAATTTGGGGGCTCCCCCCGGGAATCGAATCCGGGATTGCTCGTACCAAAGGCGAGAGCGCGATTTGGCTACACGGAAACTCAGGATTGAAAATGCTATAATAAAATTTAGGTTATTTTGCGGGATAAAGCAATGTGATATGTTTTTCTCACCTACACTTTTCTTCATGCGTGTGCCTCCGTGCTACGATTTTCCTGTGGTCTGTAGCTTGTAAAATTTCATTATGTTGTTATTGTTTCTTCTGCGTCAAATTGCTTCCAGTCTTCCTTGTATTTTACTTACACCTAAATTGTTAGATTTTGCGCTATTATTGTCAGGATGTATATTGCTACAGGGACGTGTTTGGTCAGGTCATATACAGTTCTGTTCTCTCCTTGAGCCTCTAACTGAATTATTGTATTGCGACGAGGCTATATATATATGAGCTGTGGGACTTCTGGTGGAAGGAGGGTTCCTATTGTGAGGGTCAATAGGAATATTATTTTTGTATCAGTTGCCTTGATAAAATTTTCACAAAGAAATGTTCATTCAGCTCTGTATTACATTATATTTTTTGTTATTTAACGTCACTTTTCTACCTTACTGGGTTCATCGTGACGAAGAGTATTAGTGATAAGATGAAGGGATGTATACAATGGAAAATCCAAGCCCTTGCAAGGATTCCAACTCAGGTTTTTCGACAACGCGATCACCTGTCGACCGTTCGACACCCTGGGGCAACACTGATTAACTCTGAATTATATGTGAATATACATGAGTTTGAAGAGAGGTGTTTCTGTAGGCTCTTTGATTTATTATGTGTAATTTATTATATCTTCTGCAAAAATATTTCTTCAGTTGTCACTGTATTTGCCAACAGCTTGAATTTTCTGTACTTAACTCTTTCCCATAATTAATAATACTTCACTTTTATACATGTTGTGTTGTGGTTTTTGAAGTAAAAACACTTGTACCTTATTTTCTTGTCTCTATTATTCCACCATGACTTGTTTTACTCTTTAGACTTTAAATTATCCGCGCCGACTTCCGTGGCGGAGTTTTCACAGCGCGCTGCGTCGCCAGGAGGTCCCGGGTTCGAATCCCGGCCTGAGCATGCGTGTTCTTTGTGAGTGTCCCTTCATCAATTTTATCATGTCATCACTCAGCCTCATCTTCGTGATTAGTCAAAAGTGGCAGAAAAATTAGTAAAATAAATCAATGAACTATCCGTTTGGAATAATTAGAACAAGAGATACGTATAAGAGCGATATCTAAGTATGTGAACTGCGTCGGTGGCTTAGCGCGTAGCGTGCTCAATGCCGATCTCGACGCCGAAGATTCTGGGTTCGAGCCCACGGCCTGGGTGTTTCTTTGTGACTCCGCCTTCATCGGTTTCATCTAATCATCATTCTTCCTCATCGTCGCGAATAGCATAAACTATGAAAAAGCGTAAGATAAGAAAAATCGTTCTCGAACTTTCAAGTAATTATGTTGTTCTAGTTTTGAGATTTACAGCTATTTGTTAAATAAATTTATCGAACCGGCCCTATGAAAGACAAAGCTGTTGGCTAGGAATTTGTAGTACTTTGGCTTGTGTAAATGCGTTGGCTCGAATGCAGGAGTTGTGGATATGTGAATATTTGCAATGGTTAAATTGAACAATACTTCAGATTATTGATAAATACTAAGAACTAACCATGACAGTACGAGTATTCTCAAAGGGGTGGAAGTATTCTTTTCCCACGTGGTAAGGAGTTAGAAATTTAATTTAGATGTTTGGGTAGGAAATCCGGAAAAAAGTAGCTGGTGAATTCCCTCTTTCATGGCAGTTTTGCGCTGCAGTATAAAGCTGATACACGTCGGAGTAAATAGTTTGCGTTAACGGGGAATAACCCTCCTGTGAATTGCCAACTGTCGTCTCGCATTAACATCTTTCTTGGGGTTTAGTGAGTGGGGGCGAGAAGTCAAGGGGACACAAGATGCTTTATTCATGGAGTTGGTTGAGGGAGCGGTACATCGGATATAAAACTAGCATACGATTAAAGCTGCTTCTCTGCTTCTCTTCCGTGTCTAGATATACAGTTAATGTAATACTTCTATCTTCACGTGTGTGGGGAAATTATTTCCACTTTACCGGAAATCATTTTATAAATTGCTGACAAAATAAAAAAGAGAGGATCAATACCTTACAAAACGACATTTCAATATGGAATATAAATTCCAAGAAAACAAAATTTTATATTGCTGCTCGAATCTATCTGATGATTAACAAGTTGTTTCTTTCACATGTTGGAGTTTAAAATTGATAATCTGTCGTGTAACGCGTTTTTTCTAGCGTCCTGATGTAGTAATTTAATTTGGAATTATGCCAAGGGTAGTAAGAAGGTCCTTTTCCAATAAATGCTTTACTTACGAAAATTACTGTTCCATTAACATGCTACATGAAACTTGTAAAATAAACTAAAAAAAATAATTACATAACTAACATTGTGTCTTAGTAGCCTAGTGCAAATAGTTCATTTTCACTGTACAAACTTTTTTCCTGATCTCCTGTTGGAGTTTAGGAACTTGTAATAAGCAGACCAGGTGGCCCACATTAATGTAAATTTTATTTTTAAATTGTACGAACAAAATCTTGACTAGAGGAAATGCCAAATTTATTTTGTTTCCACAGCCGACTATATCTTGTCACTGTACATAAATTACTCTAGTCAACTAATGTAAGAAGGTTTGGAAAAACATTTATTTTGTTATTTTTCATACCATGGCTTACCATCTGGATTATCGTGGCACTTCTATTTTTCTGTAATAGTATAGGTATTGTAGGGCGCACTAGGATAATGGAATGATCTATATACGCAATAATTTTAGTTGGATATTGGAAATTAACGACATGTAGTTTTTAAATATATTTTTTAAAAGTTTGATTCAAGCAGTGCAACATTAAATTTAAGCCACGACTTAGTTTGTTTCATATCCATAATACTATTGAACTGAATGTTAGATATTTGCTTAAACCGCGGAACTGGGGGGCCCTAGGTACGATTCCCTATTTAAGGTATTAATGTGTCATTATGATTTTCCCATCATCAATTTCACGAGTTCATCTTTCATTTTCTTCATCTCGATTAACGCAGGAAGTAGAAAATCGATAAATAATAACAAAAATAGAAAGTAAATGTTGAATAGTCCATTTGTTTCTTTGCTATGGTACGCAGAATATCAACAAAAATATAGCACTTATGGCCAAATATTTGTTTAATAGACGACAAACGAATGGTTTGCATTCAATGTTAATTGGACGTATCCATTTCTAGTCTTTGAACTGTAATGTAATTCTAACTCTACGTTTAGAGAGAGCACCTCTTCTCTCAAATCTTTGATTTTCCTGCAAATCCGGTGCCCTAACCAACTACTCCACGGCGCCCTCCACGAGGTTGGTTATTTGGCTCACCGGATTTGTAGTAAAATGACAGGTCTGTCGTAGGTTCGATCCCCACCACTGGCAAGAAGAAGTTATGTTCATCTGAAGACTAGAGAAGGGGTGCTCTCTCGAAATTTAGTGTTAGAATGAGTACAGTTAAAAGGATTGATTGATTGATTTGGTTTATTTTACGTCGCTTTTGTGCCTGTTGTGGCTAATCGCGAAGACTAGAATGAGTGATGATATGAATGAAATTGTTTAAGGGACATTCACAAAGCACACCCATGCTCAGACCGGGATTCGAACCCGGGACCCCTCACAGTTAAAATGATTAGACAATGAATACTGTCCCAATTAATATTGTATGCTAATGTAGAATCATTGTCGCTAATCTTCAGTGAATTAAATTCTCAATCAATCGGCAATTTCTTGTAGTAATTCTGACCAAATCGGTTTCGCCTATTTAAGATCACCAAAAAACACAACCGAACGTTTTTTTTTTCTAGTGATCATACCTGCTAATATATCTACTTTTGGAATCAGTGTTGAAGCTAGCGGAGCTCTCTGCTGGCTGCATGGTTGGTTGTTAGTGTCATTTGAAGTTGTTTCGTCGGGGAGTTCTCCATCAGCCCCCTTGAACTTTTTTTTTCTCACCCCCACGTCTTCGCTCCTCCTGTCTGCTGGGATTGACAAAAAATGTAATACATTTTCAAGGGGCGAGGCGTATTGAAGCGCTTAGCTTTATCAGTGACGAGTCGTTATTACGAGGGGGGAGCTAGCAGTACAACAAACGGAGAAGAGGTTGCCTTTTATCTGAAACTAACATAATTAAAGTACAAGCGGCGTAATTTCACTTAATTAAATTCCCTTCTTTCGGGACGATATGAACTTTTTCCACCCAATGAACATTAAAACTCGGCATTTAATTTCATCAGGATCTAAGAGAGATTTGACCATAAAAAAGGGGAGAAAGAGAGGGCGAGAAGAAAAAGGCTGGGAAAAGAAGAAGGGGGAGAGACTCAGTCGATGGAAGTGACAAGAAGAACATCAGGGGCGGCACTGGTCTTCTGTAATTGGGGATTATTGGAACAGCTACTGTACACTTCTAAACCAAACGGCGACCTGGTTTCTGTGTGGTCCACACTTGTATAAACAGCTTTTAAACAATAGAATTGCCTGCAGGAAAGAGTTTGAAGACCGTCTCGTCAGGATGATTGACAAATTAGTTTCACGTTCCGTTGCATGAAGTTTACATAGAAAGTTGGCTTATAGCGACATTGTTTCATCGTTAATTCCCGGTATATTGGAATTTTTCCCATGTTGGTAATAAAATCATTGCGTGTACACTCTGTCTCGGGGATCTGTGGAGCAAGGCTGGTGGGTGGAGCAAGGCTGGTGGGTGGAGCAAAGCAGTGCCGCTGCTGCAAACGTCTGGTAGTTGTAGCCGCGTTTCCCCTCCATGCACTCACTTCCCCTCTCACACGTTCATTGTTCGAACCGTCTCGAGTCGCTTCTTGAGCAGAGACTTGTATTCGTTCGCTTGCTCTAGAGATTACTGGGGCACAGTGTAAAACGTAGGCAATTTTTCATAGTCCTATAGTGAACGGTTACAAAGTTTAATTTATAGTTCACGTGTGTTTGTTTGTGTGTGTGCGCATCAAGGCTTATAATAATGACTCGCGTACTTTCGACGTGGCCCTTGGCCACGTCTTGTACGCTCGCATGCGTGACCTTCGGCCATGTTGTGGGCAAAATCATATTATAGATGGGATAAAATGGCTGCATGTTGTATTGGATGAAGGGGAACAAGTGTATAAGTTCGCTCATTTGGAAAGTTAGAAAGTAGCTTTATGTGTGTATGGGCACTAACGTACAAATATTCAAAATAGTATTGTCTAATTTCTTAATAATAAACTGAGTAAGTAATAAACGTTTCAAGATAATTAGTCGGATGTTTTGCATAAACGAATAAACGAATTCAATAGCGACACTAAGTTGGAAATGTAATATTTACGTCTTTTGTCATTTTCACATTTTTAAACGTAATTGGAAAATAATTGTTTTCAGTCAATCCCCTCAAATTCCTACCTTGCCTCTGTAATAAATTATTCTGACGCTCGTATTTTGAAATTCGAAAGGTCTAGCATAATTCACTTACAGTAGTTCGGGGTGAAAATAAACTTTCTTTAAGTTCCCTAGCAACGTCCGTTTCCATGGACAACAACAGGCACGGCAAGCTCTAAGGAATTGCATGTCATTATACCCCCTCAACATTTAGTTGAAACAACCACGATGCAGATATTTACGCATTGAGTATAACAATATATACGTAATTGTATCTGGGCTGAATCTTCTTCTTATGTAGATGTCACCCTTGTTTCAGGCACCTTTTCAAAACCACGAGTTCATTCATCTGTGTGCTAATGATCTGTGAGAAATATAATGTATCTCGACAATTAAGAATTGAAGGAAACAATGTGTGCTGCAAAAAACTTCCGTGGCAACGGTTGCTAAGGACGTGAGAAAAGGGCATTTTCACCCTTAAGGAAGGGCCGATTGAGAGATTTTTTAATTTTCTCGGCCTTTTGGGACGATTTCATGGGGGGTCGTAATCGGGCATTTTTCGCCTCCGGGGCTTACTTCATGGAGAACATTTATGTCAGTGAGTGAGTGAGTGAGTGGTGGGATTGGGGCTATATATATATTGGACTCGCGCACTTTCGACGTGGCCTGTGGCCACGTCTCGTGCGCTCGCCGACGTGGTTCGCTTATTTGGAAAGTTTTGAACGTAAATTTATGTGTGTATGCGCTGTAATATGTACAAATAATCAAAATATTATTGGTTTCTTTCTTAATAATAAGCTGGGTAAGTAATAACAGTTTCAGGATAGTTAGTTAGATGTTTTATGTAAACGAATTCAATAGCGACACTAAATTGGAAAAGTAACATTTTACTTCTGTAGTCAGTTTTACATTTTTAAACATAATTGAAATAAAGAAATGTTTTCCTTCATTCTTCGCAAATTTCTATCTCTCCTCTGCAATGAATTCTGATGCTCACATTTTAAAATTCGAAAACTCTAATACTGTGCACAAAGTGGACCTAAAACACCAAATCAATCAATCAATCAATCAATCGAAAACTCTAGCATAATTCCCTTACAGTAGCATTCGGGGTGAAAATAAACTTTCTTTAAGTTCCCTAGCAACGTCCGTTTCCATGGTGAACAACAAGCACGGCAAGCTCTAAGGAATTGCATGTCATTATACCCCCTAAACATTTAGTTGAAACAAGCAGGATGCAGATATTTACGCATTGAGTATAACAATATATACGTAATTGTATCTGGGCTGAAACTCCTTATTATGTAGATGTCACCCTTGTTTCAGGCACCTTTTCAAAGCCAGGAGTTGATTCATCTGTGTGTTACTTATCTGTGAGAAATATAATGTAGCTGGACAATTAAGAATTGAAGGAAACAATGTGTGCAAAAGAAATGCCCGTGGCAACGGTTGCTAAGGACGTGAGAAAAGGGCATTTTCACCCTTAAGGAAGGGCCGATTGAGCGATTTTTTAATTTTCTCGGACTTTTGGGACGATTTCATGGGGGGTCGTAATCGGGCGTTTTTCGACTCCGGGGCTTCCTTCATGGAGAACATTTATGTCAGTGAGTGAGTGAGTGAGTGGTGGGATTGGGGCTTTATATATATTGGATGAAATACAGGTCTACTATAAATGATTCATTCGAACGGGATGAAACGCCGGACCTCATTATCAGGCAGCTAAAGAAAACAGTAATCTTTCTCTCTCTCTCTCTCTCTCTCTCTCTCTCTCTCTCTCTCTCTCTCTCTCTCTCTCTCTCTCTCTCTCTCATTCTCTTCTGTATTTCTTTCTCTCTCCCTTTTGTTTCCACATTCCCTTCTTCCCTTCTCTGTGTGTGTGTGTGTGTCTCACTTCTGTATTTCCCTTTACCTGTCTCTCACTTATATATACCTTCTCCTTCCTTTTCTGCCGGCCCCCGTGGCACAGTGGTTAGCACATCGCGCTACGACGCCAGGGGTCCCGGGTTCGAATCCTGGCTTGGGCATGGATGTTTGTGAGAGTGCATTCATCAATTTAATCATATCATCACTCATCCTCCTCTTCGCAAAATTAGCCAAAAGTGACACAAGAAGCGAAGTAAAATAAAGCAATTCAATCAATCAATTAACCTTCCTTTTCTCTCTCTGTGACTTTTTTGATTCCGTTCTCTCTCTATTTTTACTGCTTCTTTCATGTCTTTTTTCTCTATCTTTAAACACTTTATTTCTCATGATTTTTATGCGGGTGCCCATGTAAGAACTACTCAAAATATTGTGGTATGTTCATGAATGATCTTGCATTAATGGGGTTCTATTTTGTCAAATTAGAATGTTATTGGTTTTTATTTCACCTACAAAAAGATGCTGGTACGGCGTACTGTTGCGTACCGCCAGGTGATTATTTCTGAACTTTCCTTCCCAGAATGAAACCACAGCATACATACCAGTACTATTTATTAAAATAGTAATTCTGACCAAATCTGACCCATTTCTTTACAGTTGCTTAATAATTTAATCAAAATTATCAAATTTACTGTGAGTTACCATGCATTTTTGTTTGATTTCCAAAAAGTTCAGTCAAATATTTTGGTTAATTCAAATAAGTTAGTATTTTTTTCTGTTTGGCTTTTGTGAATATGTGAAATTGATTAATGTATCTATAAAGTACTTAGGGAAGTTGTTCTGTGCGTTTTCCCGTCCGGCTTTCTCGATGAACAGGGCCCTTCACCTTGAAACAAAGTCACGGGTTCGATTCCAACCGATACTCCCTTAACACTGCGGACCCATTCCCAGTTAGTCTTTGGGAACAGTCTGAACATCAATTTCATACTCTCTTGAGTTGCATCTGATAGAATTGATCTCTTTCGAGGTTCTAATTTGCCCTCTTTGCTGCAGTGGTATCTGTTGGGGGTTCGTTGTATCCCAAGAAGCTGCATGAAAACTTTTCTCATCTCTTTCCGGTCATGTTCTCAGCCTCCCAACTTTCGTTTTTTGGTGAGATACGGTGCACTGACATTCTGTTATCGGTAAGCGAGGCTTAATCTCTTGATCCAACGTCTCTCTACCCGTATCTTCCCCATGCGGGCGCATCAGCCGAGCGAAATCTCCACTTAAGTACATTGATCGGTTTATTGGTGTTGGGAAACCTTGGGCCGAAAAATGGATTCTAAACGAACTTGTTTTTAGTGAGAAATCTTCCAAATACGTAATTATAACGTGAAAATTTCTATTGACGTACCATAATGCATTTTAAGGAGAACGAGTAATATGAAACTCGTGAGAATGATTGAGTTTGGTTATTTTACGTCTCTTTTTTTACCACTTTTGGCTAATCACGACGATATGAATGATATGATGATGAGAGGGATGAAGGGGCGACACAACACAAGCCCCACGTAGGATTGTCCTGGCTGCAGGTTCAGGCGCCAGAGCCTCGTTGGCATGCAAGACTGCAGTTATCGGGATGAATTAAGTGGAAGTGAGATTGACTTTTGGGGCCTTCAAAGGACAATTCTTACATGCCCGAAACTTGTAGAATATGATATTTTTGTATTGCTAACGCTGTTGCCTTGTTATCAAGAGTTCCTGGGTTAGATTCCCGGTGGAGGCACATTACACTGTTGTTCGGATCCTACTCTAAACTAACATATATGAGCAGAAAGTTGACTAAACTTTGATTTCGAACTTAGTATATTTCAGTGACTCGGATCCCAAATTCGATACGGCATCAGGTACCAGACTTTCGAATCCTGTTTCATCATTCATATTCATTGTCACGATTTGAAGAGGAGGAGGGGGGGGGGGTTAGAAACGGAAACGTGTCGTAAATTTTTCAAAGTAGAAAGAGGAGGAATCGAATAGCAGGTACAGATTCCTTCACGGTGTGCGAAGACCCGAATGAAATGTCTGACCAGATCTCGGACGAAAGCTAGAATTTTTCATGGGTCGCTTATGGAAGTAGTACTTTTTTATGTACTCTAGGAACATGTTACTCAATAGAACTGCACAAAGTACATGGATAGAAAGGAGATAGGCCGAATGTAATGTGAGACTAGAACTGAATTGTGAAAATGTTAAGGAGGGAGCATTTGTTTCCTCCATGAAATTACCTAGGTAGACTGGAATCCTAAACACTTTGGTTGATATTTTTAATTGAAATTTTCTACCTTAATTGACATAAACTGCTTCTAGCAACTATTACATGAGGATAAATACATACCTACTCAAAATACATCGCACATTCAAGCTCATTTCCGAGGAATTGAGTGAGCTTAATGCACACCTTGTGCACGAACCTTGCGGCCCTTAAAAATACATTGCTTTGACTATAACCGTTTGAATACTCGAGTTGTGTGATTTTCCAAAATGAAAATAGTGACTGAAAGAAACAGCATTGCCATATCCTGATTATGTAATATCTGGTTACGCTCTCGGCTTCTTTATCGCTCCCGGAAGAACCCACTGTTTGCAGTGTCTCATTTCACAGCTATATTTAACTATTTTAGATATTAAATATGTAACGTGAGGGGAGGAATACCAATTGTTCATGATTTTAAACAATTTAATGTGATTACCATATCTTGCCTTGATATCGAAAAGTGATGAATTGATAGAACGGAATTAGGGTTTTATTTCCACATTACACCTGATTCAGCCTCATGGAAAGAAATCTTGAGTAATTTTGTCACATCTTCGCACATTACCACAAGTTTGGCAAGAACTTTCGCTCAGGTTCCAGAAGTCGAATTTTACATCCAAACTTCTATAATATAACGTTGTGAAAGATCATTAAATTGATGTCTGTCATATGACCTCTATTACAACCACGCAAATGAACACATTAGTTGGTACTTCTTTCTTGTGACCCTTGAGTTAATTTGTGACAATAATTGTGCAAGTTGAAGTGATATGTTCGTTTTTGTTACATACAACGATGTCAGACCTACAATTTTTATCAATATTTTTTCTTCAAAAAGGCAAGAAGAGCAATTTTTAAAGTGCCGATATTCAGGCGTTTCTACACTAAATAGTTGACTGGACAATAGACAGACCAAGACCTTCAATTTTCGGTGCCATCGAACTTCTGTAAACGGTTATTACATGGAGAACCTAATTTATGTAATCTTAATGATTCAGTTTTTAAAAATACTTATACACAAGAGTATACAAAACTAAAAATAATTCAGGAGCCAGCATTTCCTTTTTAAACACGAGCTAAGAAAGTATAAATCCAACTAAGATAAGCTATGAAATGTGATCTTACAAACATTTAATTTATGAATTAATACACGATTGGATTAAAAGTAATTAATTCTTGCGCCGGAGTGGCCTTCCTAAAGAAGATTCAAATGGTAACAGCATGAATTACAATGCAATACATTCTAATATATGGCTGACTTTACCATATTGCTGAAAATTTATAATTCGGCTAGCAACAGTGCAAAAATTTAAGATGGCATGTTTTTTATTCTCATTTGATGATACACATGATATAGAAAACACACATGAAAAAAAACACATACTGTGCTCGTTATTAGAAAAAAATAGGCAATGGAAATTTGCGTGAGCGAACTCCTTAACTATTAAAAAAAAAGAATAGAACGGAATTTGAAAATTCAGGCGCGCGATGAAAATTTTCCTGCTTATATTTATGACACACACACACAACTGCCAATTATAAGCATTAACTATCTTTCTACATGATAAAATATTCTGATTTAGATAAGAAAGATAGTTGCCTGTTTTTTTTGGGGGGGGGGAATTGACAGGCTAAAATTGACATTTTAGCGGTAGAATATTGTAAAATATACGTGGCGGAGTGGTTAGCACAGCGCGCTACGACGCCAGGGTTCCCGGGTTCAAATCCGGACCTGGTCATGAGTGTTCTTTGTGAGTGTCCCTTCATCAATTTCATCATATCATCACTCATCCTCATGTTAGCCAAAAGTGGCAGAAAAGCAAAATAAAATAAGCCAATCAATATCAAATTTGCGGTAGCTTCTTTTAATCTCTTCACATTTTAAATGCAATCACCGCCCTATTGCTTCAGGTTGTCGCTTGGTAATCAAACGGTCGAACTCAACCATATGTATGTGTGCGCGTGCGTGTCATACGATTAGAACCTTCTTCACTGTCTATATTAGCTCCTTATTTGCTCTTAAGTTTACAGAGGCATAGCTGTTTTCTATCTTATATTTCTTCCCCGTGCCACGGCGTTTTTCTTGCTCACGGACTCCACCATTACAGAAAACATATTCTTTCTTTTCTTTAAATTTGTATTACTGTTGCTTTAAACAAGCCGCACTGTAATATATCACGCCGGGGTGCTAAAATATAAATTTTCCTACTTGCTCCCTTTTTCGTGTCTCTTTTCATATCCTTGTTGTCTTTTTTCTTCCCCTTGTTCTTTCACCCCCCAACTCCCCACTTTCTTTTGGTGCGGTGAAGTTGTAAGGGAGAAGACTGAGATTGAGCCCTCATGCCAAAAGTTTAGAAGACAGCGGTCACATGGTTATTAGGACAGAGGGTGAGTTATCACTGCAATCC
Source organism: Lepisma saccharinum (assembly GCF_977018435.1). NCBI lineage: Eukaryota > Metazoa > Arthropoda > Insecta > Zygentoma > Lepismatidae > Lepisma > Lepisma saccharinum. The sequence goes on from NC_139230.1 coordinate 206,512,556, forward strand.
TCCACCCCTGGCAGCGTGGTTTCAAATCTCCGCCCCACAGGAATTTCGATGATAAATATCAGGCTACGCAATATCCTTTCTTGGGTACACGAAATAAAAGGCCTTTACAAATGTTATCACTGCCATATATTTATGAGTCCGACTATCTTTTCCAGCATTACACTCATTCTTGTAATATTCCCTAAATTTATGTGCTGCAAATATTAGGTTGGTCGGGGCCCTATATTGTTGAGCAAGGAGGCGTCTGTCCGTGTTATTAAAATCTTGCCGTGATGGATGGAGGCCCGCTATTGATACACTGATATTACACTAGGTGATGGAGTGGAGATGACCACCGTGTCACCGCTACGTCTTCATGAAATATGAGTTTACGCTGAGAGTCTCTGCTACACTCGACCCTCTCCCCAGCTACTCCCTGGTATGGCTACGATTCATAAGGAAGGAAGGGGGAAATGACAGGGGAATGACCACTGGGCTATAGAGAAAACGACACGATACAGAAATAGCATCCCCTCTCGTGATTCTTGTAGGGAATTCCAATTTGTACAACGCCGAACGTGCATAAAATAGTACGAAAAATATCTCCCTCACTCCCCTGTCGAAGGTTGTTTTGCATAACAATAGTAACAGCTGTTGATGTTCGATTATACCCAGTTGTGAGGAATCGAAGCTTCGCAATCTGTCTGTGGCAATGTACCCGTTGTTTCGGACAGTGCAAGACTCTTCGAATATACAGGGTGTAGCTGTACTAAGTTTCACGGCGTGTATACTCTGTCCCAGGTACCTCTGCAGCGGGCGAACGAGAACAAGTATCTGCGCAAGTAGTGACTCAGGAGGACTGACTATTGAACACTTGCGGGGAGGGGGAAGAGCGACTGTATTTACCAGCCTTTCCAGCAACGTGTACTGCTTCGCTCCGCCCACTCTTTCCCCCCTTCTTGCGCGGCCTTGCTCCAGAAATACCCGGGACATAGTATAGACGACTTCAAGGCGAACAATTGATTTGGTTTTTAAGTCCACTTTATGCACAGATAGGCTAATCGGTACTGGACCTACAGTTTAAAGTGTGATCTGAACCACTGTGCCATGTGCCTCCACCGGGTATCAAACCCGGGACCCCTTGATTACAAGACGACTACGATACCACCAACAACGGCAAGGCGAGCATTTTTTTTTTAAAATGACAGTTTGCTTGTTGAGACCTTGTTTTCACGCTACAAGGTCTTTTAACCCATGTGTATGCAACTACGCGGCACAGATTCAAGGTTGCCACTGGCATTATTTTTTTGTAGGAAGATACAAACTCTTTAGTTTGCATACAGGCTGTGTAAGCGAATGTAGTATGGCTGTTGTCTGCTGTGTGAAAACCTATTTCCCAACGCGAGCCGTAGGTTGTGCACACTAGGCCTATATAATTTTATGTTATAATACTGGATTCCCTCTTTCTTACAATATTGTCATTCTTTTTGCACATTATTCCTCAATACACGTTTACACGTATGTAATATTCACTCCACCTAAAACAAGTACACCATCCAACGTTGAAATCAATGCATTACGATCAATGCCCATACGTTCATCATAGTAATATTATCTTCCCCAGAGTGCAGTATTTTTTTCAATGTTTACTGTATTGTATCTCCGTACTCATTATGCATAAGCGTAATGTTCCCCCCAAATAAATAATTTTCTCTATTTTCTTTACAATATCATAATTACAAATCGGGCAATTTTTTGAGTTACAAATATACATGTAACACAGGTGCCATGTTATATACCTAGATTATTATGCTATCGGACAAAAAGATAATTGTCAATGGCCACTGTGAATTTGTGCGACGTGGTTGCATACATACAGGATAAAACCGGTTTTTTTTTTTCGATTACTTGTACCGTTGAAACTAGCCGTCAACGTTGAAAAACGTTGCTTTGCTACTGTTGTAGGCTTTGAGGTCCTCTGCACTATGAAAGTTTGTTCGTGCTATCTCTATGCGACGACGATACATGGCATGAAAACTTCACTAGAATGCATCATCATGTATTACAGCTCTGAAATTTCGTTCTACCAGTCTATATGTAAATAAGAGTGGCTATGACGTAACAAGCGACCAATAGGAGAGAAATACATGTAAACTCTAATTCAGCACACAGAAAAGCTGGAACTTTTTTTTTTACCTAAGATCAGATATGGTTTGTAAAAAGGACATTTTTCATAAGTTACCCTTACGCACAGACAGGCTACATGGGACAACACTCGTGCTCTCATCAGAAATCGAACCTAGACTATGTTTATTACAAGGCGATAGGGTTTATCATGATTCCATCGGCGATGAAAAATATCGTGATTTAATTTTTATGACCCCCCCCCCCCCCCCAGTGATGAATATCAGTATGGAATTAGTCATGTAGAAACTATACGATCATAAATGACAACAGTTGGATTATAAACCACCAATAATTGTTGCATAATAACAATGTATTAGCTTATTTTCATATTGTCGTTTTAGGTATACAGGCTAATAACAAAGAAAATTCTGATGAATTCAAGGGGCTTAAAAGAAAGCAGACATATTTGTTTCTTAATGTGAAACACATGTGTCTTAGTCACAATACACAGTAGACTGTGATTATAATTAATAATAAACAATAGATAGTAAGGAAAATTATGAAAATTATTTTCCAGTTACGGTGACGGTGTAGCTCTTTATACTTACTTACAAAACCGGTAGATATTTTAACACAATATATCTAATAACTTCTATCATACTTCTTTTGCATTTACTTTCCAGTAACTTTTCACGTGGTAGTGAATTTACATTGTTTGCAAATAAATTTACATTTTCACATCTTGACTTCACAGTACAGTGCACAGGAACTATTTTTGATTGTGTCAAGAAAATTCGTTCCTTTGAATTTTCGAATAACTTACTTTTCGGGTCTAAGCCCTAACGCGGGGCCTCGGGCGAGTGCCCCTGTTGCGCCCCCCTCCACCCCTTTAGGTATAAAACATTAGATTTACGAAAGCTCGAGCGTGTGTTTATGCCAACGGGTAAGCCAGCATGCGTACTAAATCATATCATGCTGAGGCAAATAGCCTCGGGGTTGACGCACATACTACAGTTTTCAATAACCAGTCAATCGATAACCTGAACAAGCCTACGCCCAGCTAACATTGCGTGTCTACCAGCTACACGAACGTCTTGAGGTTACAATACTAGTGAGAAAATTTTTTTGTTGGCATGTCTGAGATAAATGTAATTTTGAAGAATAGGCTCCTCCGAAAGCTAAATCGAGCAGGTGAATTTGAAAAAGTAACTTCTTGCTTCTTTCTTGGCCTTAGGTTAAAATCCTTAATGCTAATTTTTGGCATTAAATGAATAGGAAAGCAGTAGCAAAACTAAAAGATGTTGAATTTTGGAAATGAGTACAACGAAAGTAGTTATAGAAATAGATTGAAACACGATGGTGATCTATTGAGTGAGTTTTGTTTCTTTATTTGTTATACGTAGTCCAATTAACAGAGACGAGACGTTTCGTATTTTACATCGTACACCAATAGAACCTTCGGTGGCGAGATCGTGAGTCAACCACTCAACGCACTCTGGTGCCGAGGCGGCTCTTTTAGGTCTCAAACCATTTCACTTGTTCTCATAAAGATGCTTGGATTGACAACTGGAGTTAGTTCAAGGCGGTATTGATAGGAAATTCATAATTTCAGTTTCTGGTATGCATCTGCTGATTTTAAAACTGCTCTAAGTAAGATGGTTTGTTACTTAGACGAATCCGTATTTTGACCTAGGAAGAGTACATAAGTATTGGCGATAAACCCTTGAAGCCTTTCCTTTTACATTTTGTTAAGAACATGCGTGCGTTGTACTCATACAGGATAATTTGGTAAATTATGGATAAGAAAATGCATCCGAAACTTTTACTAGTAAGCCTCTCGTAGTCTTCCACTTCGAGTAATAAATGTTTCCATTTTCAGTTCCCCGAGATGGACTGTTTCATTTAGAATCTTTTAAGCACTGTGATACACAATTGTCCTTCCGGCCGAAAGTTATTTAAAAGTATAAATACAATACGTCAAAGTTCACGCCTAGTATATTTTTACGCTACTCTGGTATTATACCTAGTTTCTCACGACGACGATACTATTCCACGTGTCTCCCACTTGAAGTTCATTTTCAAGAAGAAAATGTTCAGTGCTTAAGTCATATCGAATAGAATCAGTAACATCGTGAGTGATTTGTAGCTTCACTACTTTGCAGTACTAAGGCACTTATTTTTATCCTGGTTTAATTTTTCCTTTATATTTTTTTATCTCAGTCGCGTCATTTTTTTTTTTTTTGCTTGAATCTTGTTTTACGTACACTTGAGTTGACATTGCATTCATGACGTGAATATATGGTCACACTCCTTTGTAAAATGTAAACAAATATCACATTCCAAATTAAGCGATCAGAATTGTAGCTACAAAGCGTCACAGTGGTAATTTGAATCGCAAATATCAGGCAAAGTTACTGTCCTACAACGATTATTCCAAGTATACTCGCTTTTACTGAAGCAAGAATTCAATAGTAAGAAGTGTGGCCGCGCGTGTGTGACAGGAACTCTTGATTACAAGGCGACATGCTTTTTCCATTTACTTTCCAGGAAGTCTCTTTTTATATATTATTCTAGACATTCATCTTTTTGTTGTTTTTAATGTCCAGATGCTTGTAGCAGTTATCAAAATTCTTCGGCTTTTCTATCATGGTATAATTTTTATTCCTTTCAAGTGAAATGTTTTGAATATAAAACGGTCCCGAATGACAGATTAATATTCATGGTATACAAATTGCTCTTTCATTTGAATTGGTGAATAGAGCAATTTGCTAAAGGGAATAACCAGACAACGTACGCTTAAACATCTGCCTTGTAGAAATATGTCTCCTTATGTGTACATACTGTACGTTTTAATAATTCTGTAAACTAAATTGAATAAACTGGTAACACGGCGACGCTTTTGATCTCTGATCTTTAACCTATGAATTATCAGTGTCACAATACCCTCATATGTATTCAGGATAATGTATCTTCTGGGGGTTGAATTTTACTAAGCAACGTTGCGGATCGCTGACTTCGTAGAGCTAGAAATAACTAGTTCAGCAAGCGAATACCAACCACTCTTCCCTCTTTTTTTTTGACTACTCAATTATATGCATGAAAGCGAACTCTCTTCACTTAACGGCATGAATGAATATGTCAATTTTTAATGTCAGGCCACCTCCCATGTCTTAAAAGGTCAGGACTGTGAAGAACGCTGCATGCTGAATTAAACCTTGTTCCAGTTAGGTTTGGAACTTGTTAGTGCAGTGGAGCACGTAGCCGAGCATGTTGTGGCACTCGACTTTCAAGTGGGAACAGAGCAGAAAACACGGAACGGATGCTGTGAAAAGTGTAGCGTGCGGGAAACTGCGTAAGAGGAGGGAGATCTCCACAGTGGTGGTACTTCTTGTAAGATGTGACGTACAAGGAAATGGGTGTTAATTCACCGAATGGGAATAGAACTGAGATTTTGTTGCTACTGATTTTTTAGTCTTGTGTCTGTCTGTGTGTGTGTTTGTGTGCGGCCGTTCTGTAACCTTAACTGATGGCACGCAAGTTAAATATATTCTTAGATCATTCTGAAATTTGTTAATTTTAGCCCCTCTTGAGCGATGTTTGTTGGTTCGAATCTGGATCAAGGTTAACGTTCTTGCGTTTACTTGCTTCTCGTATAGTCCTCATTGGTATGTTTAGCTCTCCGACAAGAATGGGCGTACAAAAAAATAACATATCAAACGGAATGATGTGTTTTTGTGAAGTAGTATTCCGATAACAATAATAATTGGTGTTATATCTCCATTGGCGTACGCAGAGAGAGGCTATATAACACCTCCCGAAATTTTAAGGATTTGAAAATTTTCAAATGAAAGCATTATAGAACTCGAGACAAAGCAAAGGGGTAACTGAAACCCCGTCTTAAAATGGCCCACTGTTATATTTTTGTTGTCTTTGAACAACTTTTAAGGCCAAGATCGCAGGTATGTAATCCACCCTTAGAACTCCAGCCCCCTCCGAAAACAATTCTGCGTACGCCAGTGTATATCTCGTATACATTTGGATTCAACAGGAAAAATGTATAAACACAACTATTAACGCGAATAAAAATATTGAATTAAAAAAAATAGGAACGCACTTGTTTATTAGTTCCTCCCCGGTTGTATTGAATTACAAGGCGATTATTAAGACAAGATAGTATGGAATTAAATGAATCGTGTTCGTTGAAATATGTGAATTATTTTCATTGTACTATAATACTTATGCGATAAATTAACGGTGGTTTTAATCTAAGAAGTTTCTAATCTGCTGAAATAGTCTGGATAATATCTTGCACCGCAGCTGAAGCTTGGTTTCTAAGAGGTTCTGTGTGTCGTTCTCTTCATTCTGATTGGCGGCTCTTTATTTCCAAAGTTCCCAAGAAATGGTATTGCTTTATTGCTTGGATTCACTATTCTCCCTTACTACTCTGCGCTCTTGGAGTAACAGCCCACGTTTTCGTTCTCAGTTCCTTTATCTATCTAGCATCCCCCTTTCTCTCTCTTTCTCTCCCTTCTCTCTCTTCTCTAGCTCTAACTTTGAAGGGTACACAGCTCAGTATCCAGACCCCTCCCCCCTCCACCTTCCAGAATTTCATTTTCAACCTCAAGTCCGGTTTGGTGTAGGATGGAGTTTGACTCGATCACCGAAAGTTGCCATACATTGGAGATGTCAATCCTGCTAATGATGCTACGCGGCCACGGCAAATTACCCTTGGTGGAGCCAGCTGGTGTGGATGAGAGTTCCCTGTTGTAATATTCCTAATGATGGCCACACGCCGAACAGCGTGGGCTGCCCCTGTTGGTGGTGTGGTGATGTGGAGGAGAGTGGGAGATGGATGGAAGTTGTGGAAGGAGATGATGGGGGAGATGCAGTGCTTGCCCAAACATTGCACTTTTTCCTTCAACCCTCCCCTCTCTTTCTCTCCCTCTCTGTCTCTCTCTTTGCTTTTCCAACTCCTTCATTCCTCCATAGAGCTACTCTTACCTCTTACACTTTTGTCATTTCTTTTCCCCCCTTCGATGACAAGAACACATGAAAAAAATGAGTCTTGACTACTTGTCGGTGATAAGGAGGAGCAGCTGATTGTGATGTTTGACAAGTGTTCTCCTGGTTCTTGAGAAGAAGGGTTACAAAGTGACAGACGAAGCGATTAAGGAGCTAAGAGGGAGAATACTACATTTTGTAATCGTCGTTATGGTGCAACAAAAAGGGTGCACTGGTTGCTAGGAAACAAATAAAGGTCGTGGCGAGTTCTAGAAGGTGAGAGGAGGGAGTCTTAGCTTGATGCTGAGGAAGATCAAGAGTGAGTGTACTGCTCCAACTGATGTATACATTCTTCTTGTATAGGGAGACAACAGTTAAAACTTATGGAGAAATAAATGTTACGTTGTTCTTTGTTATATGTTAAGTGCATTTGTGAATATACCTGATAAATTGAAAGGATGGCTGCTGTAAGTTTTTAAGTTGGATGATGCCGGAAGTATTTACCAATCATGGACTTGTGGTAGGAAAGAATTTTCGAGTTTCATCGGAGTTGTTTAATTCTCTGTGGCTCGACGTCTCTTTGAGAACAAAGGTCTCCCAGTTTTTTTTTAGTTCATTGACGCGTGGACATTGCGTAGATTCCCATCACTACTTACTTACACCGAACTTCCTCGTCCGCTACTTTTCAAACAACTCCTCATACAGTGTTGTGGTAAGACCCAAAGTAAATGCTCGGTCAAAGCAAGAAACCGCAAATTAATATTTTCCAGTAAACAATATGTCCTTATTTCGAGTCATGGTGAAAGTGCAATTCAGTGGTCTGGAATCCACTCTTAACTGCAACGGGACTTTCAAAAATATTATCGATTATTATTAATAAGAATGGTGTCAATGCTTGTGAAAAATTACCCTTGATTTTATTTAGAATATTATTAGGTTAAATGAAGGCTGCTAATAGAACATGAAGGTTAGCAGTTCAGATTTTAAGTAAACTATAGTTCGGTCCTAGTTCAACATTTTTCATAAAATGGGCATTTACGCAAATACTAACGACAAACTAATTACAGACTCGCAGGTTGAGGAGTGTAAAATTCCGAATGTATGATCTTGACATGTTTGACTTAAAGCGGTGCTTCTTCCGGCTGGTTATTTACATTGTATAGTCCAATGACCTTCCAAGAATCCACCCTTCAAATGCATCGTTTAATAGGCGAATTACAGTTTGATTCATTCATCTTGCTTCCTTTAAATTGCTGTAAACTCGCCTCAGATCTCTTTAGCAATCTTGACTTTTTTATACGAGTACGCGCCATTGGTAGACGTCAGAACTTCGTATTCAAATAAATAAATAAATAGAAATTCCTGAGCACTCGAGCTAATTTTTTTACGCTGTACTACCACCTGTTCAGAACATCCGAAAGGATAAATTTCCGCAGCATTAGTCATAGAACTTTTAAAAAGTTGTTTACGCAGAGTGTAAGTAAGTTGTCACCAGTGACTAGTTTTTTTTTCGAACAAGAATGGTGTTTATTTTTTCTTCTCTATTATTCAAAATTCTGAACTAGACCGTTTCTACACATTCCAGTGACAGTCTCGTATTCTAAAGGTTGCACGTTTGAATACAACTGCCAGCCATCCGTATTGAGTCTTTTTGAACGTTTCCTTAATCCATTCGGGCTAATGCTGGGATGTTATCTTCGATGACGTCCACGCAAGCCTATTCACATTTACTTCTCACCTCGTCCCGATTAATCTAATTGTACAAGTAAGATACGATATTTATGTCAAACAACCAGTCTTAGGTACATGTTGTGCCTTTTCCTCCAGTGAATTTAATTATTGGACTTTTATGACCAAACGTTTCCACTTATAACCCTCCTAGTCAAACGCGCAATGCGATTGCAGAACCCTGACCACCATTTAAAAATCCAGACAAAGCTAGGTATATTTTCCGAGAGTCTTGTCTCATTCGAAATTTTAGTCAACAATAATGCATGAAAAGTTCGCACTGAAATCAAAATTGCTTTCTGTGCGACTTAATGACTTATTGGAATGTTTGGGTTATTTATAGAAACGTTATATGTGTTCATCGTAGATGCTTAAAGACTCTAAACAAAAGCCAGACATGGTTTAGACATTCAAACGAGACTGAAAACGAGACTGGTGTTTGCCACTCGAGATGAGACCGTCTCGGTACCGACCACACGCTTAAATCTGTTAGTCATATTTCCTTTTCCCCTAAATTTATTAATAAATAAATTAATACTATATTTAAAAAAGAGAACATGATATACTGATAGACATTTAATTTTTCTCTTTTTAATTCCTTTCCTAATTGTTATCCGCGCCTCGGTGGTCGAGCATGTTAACTTATCGACTCACGATTTCACTGCCAAAGGTCCCAAGTTCGAGTCTCAACCTTGGTATTGTTCAGTGTCCTTGATCAATTTAACTTACTCATCACTCATATTAGTATTTATCTTATGTTGCTTTTCTGCCATATTTTGCGAATCGCGACCACGAGAATGAGTGGTGATGAGACGAGGGACTCACAAAAACATCCATACCGAGGCCAGGATTTGATTCTATTTTTGTTATTTAACGTCGTTTTTCATCCAGTTTTGTCTAATCGCGGCGATGAGGATAAGTGATGATATGATGGAATTGATCAAGGGACGAACACTCACAAAGACCATACATGGCCCGGTGCCGTTCGAACTCGGGATCGTCCAGGCCAGGACTCGAACCCGGAAATTTCGGTTGCGAGATCGAAAGTCGACCAGTTATACTCTGTCCCGGCGATCTCTGGAGCAAGCGAACATGTCTCCGCGCAAGTAGTGACGCGAGACGGTTCCACCGATGAACACGTGACAGGGAATGGGATTGCGTGGAGGGGGTGAAGTGACTGCAGTTACCAACCTTCGCAGCGTATACTGCTTCGCTCTGCCCACTCGATTCCCCCCTTCTCTGCCGCTATGCGCGGCCTTGCTCCAGAGATAACCGAGACAGAGTATAGTCCCCACTCATCCTCATTGCCGCCAAAAAGTGCCAGAAGAGTAAAATAACACAGGTACAAGTCCATTAAGACTGTCAATCAGAATATTTATAAATACATTCACGTTTTGCGGTCAGGTTTCCTGGTAATATGCATTGAACTCAACGAAGAGTTTTCTTAATCATTAAGTGCCTTGGAGTACCATTTGTGCACTTGCTAAATCAGAATCGATCTTCTGTAACGATGCTGGAAAGATTTCTAACTGGCATTGTTTGGCTACTTGCACAGCCAGAAGGAGGGTTGTTGGGGATTATCATGGATTGAGGGGAAAAGTGCAATTTCCCCTCCCTGCCCCTCTCCCATTTCCAACAAACATGAGCGTCACGTCTCCGCACAGTAATGAGTGTTGCACGTGAGTCAGCTGACATGGTTGGTCCGAGCTGAGAAGAATTTTAACCGAAGTTGACGTGGAAACTGAGGGGAACAAGGGTTTGACAGGAACTCGTGGGGTGCTAATTGCAGTCGTCCACTAATTAATTCCGACTTCCAGTTTTTGTTCCGGCGTCTGAAGAAATTGTCACGCGAACTAATTTCCACTGGACATCCAACCACTGGGGGAGTTGTGCACTTGGGTTTCCTCGCTCGTTCTTCACCCCCCCCCCCCGCCTTTCAACGTTTCGCACGTCTCTATCTTAGAAAAGACCGAGTGTTATGAAATGCCGTGTCAGACGTACTAAACCGAGAAGTAATCACTGCGGATGTTTGGCATCATGGAACGATGCTTTTTTCTGTCTCTAGAAGAACCTTCGTGTTCGATCGGAACGTCTGGGATCTAGAGATGGACGGATTCGAATCTTTGAGGAAAGATTCGGATAACGGATCCAGGATTCGGGATGCTTTAATATATATACAGGGTGACTGGTAATTAGATGTATTCCCTGAAAGGGGTTAAAGTAGAGACAATTTGCAATAAATTTGACCATATGATACCCCGTCCGAAAATTAGTAGTTTTCGAGATAATCGAATTTCAATTGTTTTTTTAAAAAATGACAATTTTCCACATAAGAAGATGAATTGAGAAAAAACTGCTCATTGTATGGAACTTATATCAGCGTTTTCTGATAGCTAACGAATAAGTGGTTCGTTGAAAAAAAAGTTTTTCCCAAATAACAATCACATGTAAGTAACGTGTGGGTCTAAACTTACAAGTGATGATAAAAAAATGAACTCTTAGTTTACTTGGCAACGTATTAATAACAAAAATGGTATGGCACGAAGCGTACAAATTACTTAAATTACTTCCTTGTGTCATCTGCTATCCAACAAGGTACAAATGTTGCTAACATTCACATTTGTGTACAAGAAATAATACTTCATTCATCTTCATGTGAATGGAATCAATGAACAATACAATTAAAGAACATTACACGTCTTGCTCAAAGTTGGCACCTCCGTTACGAATGCAGGCACGCAGGTTTTTACGGACATTTGGTCTCTTAACTCGTGATGTGATGGTGTCCTTGATGTGTTGACCAGCTGTTAAGATCCTCTCCCTGAGCTCTTCTTGCGAGTTTACCGGTGTCTTGTCATGTGGCTCCAAATGTAAAAGTCGCAAGGCGTCAAATCGATCGGGGGATCGAGCTGGGCAGTCATCATGCTGATAAATCATGTCACGTCTTGTAGCTAGAGGCACATCCTCGAACAACATTGCCATCCCGTTCCTCAAAAAATGTTCATAAGTGATGCCATTTAAGATTTGGGGCAGGAAAAATGGCTCGATCAAATGATGGTTGATGACGCCCATCCATACTTCTGCCTGGGCGTGCGACAGTGGCTGGATGAAAATTACCCAAAGAAATTGATTGGCCGAGGCGGTCCGTTTCCCTGGCCGACTCGATCCCCCGATTTGCCGCTTTGCGACTTCTACATTTGGAGCCACATGACAAGACACCGGTAAACTCGCAAGAAGAGCTCAGGGAGAGGATCTTAACAGCTGGTCAACACATCAAGGACACCATCACATCACGAGTTAAGAGACCAAATGTCCGTAAAAACCTGCGTGCCTGCATTCGTAACGGAGGTGCCAACTTTGAGCAAGACGTGTAATGTTCTTTAATTGTATTGTTTATTGATTTTATTCACATGAAGATGAATGAAGTATTATTTCTTGTACACAAATGTGAATGTTAGCAACATTTGTACCTTGTTGGATAGCAGATGACACAAGGAAGTAATTTAAGTAATTTGTACGCTTCGTGTCATACCATTTTTGTTGTTAATACGTTGCCAAGTAAACTAAGAGTTCATTTTTTTATCATCACTTGTAAGTTTACACCCACCCGTTACTTACATGTGATTGTTATTTGGGAAAAACTTTTTTTCAACGAACCACTTATTCGTTAGCTATCAGAAAACGCTGATATAAGTTCCATACAATGAGCAGTTTTTTCTCAATTCATCTTCTTATGTGGAAAATTGCCATTTTTTAAAAAAAACAATTGAAATTCGATTATCTCGAAAACTACTAATTTTCGGACGGGGTATCATATGGTCAAATTTATTGCAAATTGTCTCTACTTTAACCCCTTTCAGGGAATACATCTAATTACCAGTCACCCTGTATAATGTATTACATAACAATGGTACTAATAAAATGATGATGAAATGTTTCCGCCCTCGAATCTTAAAGGATTCGAACCCCCCTTTTTTTTTTTTCGAAAAATACATCCATTTGGAAGATTATCAGACTTACAAATAACACAGAAAAATTTAGTTTCCTTTCTTTTTTTAGTTGTCTTATCAACATTTGTTTGTCTAGATCACCTGGCATGGCTAGGCAGGATTGTCGTTTGACGGTCCCCACCCTACCAAGCACCGAAATTTTATGCGCGTCCTTCGATATTTTTTTGCTTGTGCCTGATTTGCGATATTTACATCCTACAAATTTTGAAATGAGGAAACAAATAAAAACTCATTTAAAATAATACAGTTTATATTTCGTAGTTTGAATTTCTGGTTTTAAAACGTTTGACATATTTAAGAATATTTCAGTTTGTGTCTGAAGAACATGTTTAATAACGTACTATTACTACTGCTTTCGGAAACAGAAAATTCCATCAGTGTGTTACCAGAATATACCTCTGCCAAGTATAAATTTCTCCGTCGCACATTGTGACTTTTCTTTGAATGACGCCATGGGATTCAGCCCCCTAGCCTAACAATGTTTTCACCCTAAAATTCGTTTCGATCTAAAATTTTCAAAGCAACAAATGCTTGGAAGAACTGCTCTGAAAATCGGTAAGGCGAATAAATATGTTGAGTTTTAGTTTATCGTAACAACACTGGAAAATAGACTTGACGATGTTGATGAGCGGAAGACATTTTTAAATGAAATTTTTTGGCTGCTTCCTTTTCCTTCCTTGGTAACTGCTTTTCCTAATATATTTTTCCACGTTTCCCCAATAGCAACAATTTGGAATTTATGAATAGCGATATTAAACAATAGCATCTCACATTTATAACAAAATAAAGTTAGTAGTTTCCATTTGGATTTTGTCTTGTCTGTGAGACAGGAATGCTTTTTGCAGCTTCAACAATAGGCTACTTATCGGTGTTGCACATTTTGTGATTTCTGAGTAAGAGTTGGTATTGAGACGAGGCTTACGCTGTGCTTTTTTAACCGGAAGGTCAAAAGAAAAGGGAGATATTACCTAAAGAAAGTAGCCAGTTCTTTTACCTTGTCTCGTCTCCAGCTGTAAATGCCTGTCTGGGTCTAGTCTAGGATCTCGAAAAATATAGTATAAACAACATATACAGTGTGTCACGGCACAACTTTTCACAGCCCATTAAGGAACACAGCTTTTTTTGATAGTTTTTCTGTCTGACGCCATAGGCCTCCACGATGGCGCAGTGGTAGCGTCATTGCCTTGTAATCAAGGGGGTCCCGGGTTCGATTCCCGGTGGAGGCACATAGTGGTTCGGATCCCACTTTAAACTGTAGGTCCAGTCCCGATTAGCCTTACGGCGCATAAAGTGGACTTAAAGCACCAAATCAATCCATTCCAATCTGTCTGACGCCACGTTTCCACGCTGCGAGCCCTCGAAAAACTGAATTTTATCCTGAATATATGCAACCAGGCAGCATTAGATTACAATTGTCACGAAAGTATTGACTTAGTAATTATTACAAACAAAGTACATTACTTTTTTTTAACCGGGTAGATATCATCTTATGTTTGAAGAATCGGGTAGTAAAGTAAATTTGGTTTGCGTATATTTTTCAAATATCGTACCAAAGTTTGAACGAGACCGAATGTTTCGGACACTAGATGTTGGTCTCGTTTCGATTTTACAGAAGTTTCTATTTGTCGTCTCGATTTTTACAAGGCCGTTGGTGTCGTCCCTATTTCTGAGCAGTAAGAATTTTATATTCATTAACAAAGTGTATAAACTTAGAATCAACGTACCTTGCTACTCCATTTTTATGCAGTTAAAATAAAGTGTGAACATTTCCCAGCGTAATCTGATATTTCTAGCTTAACGTGATCCTGATAATCCAATCTACCTCTGTCTCTAATTTATGTGTGTGTTTAATGAACTGTTCTCAAGCAAGGTTAAAGATTTGCCTTAGAGTAAGGAGAAATTCTTAATTCCCCCGCGGTTCGGGAAAAGTGTGTGATGAGCATGCATGTTTAATGAGTTTTTTCCTCAAACTGATGGCATTTTAGAGAATGTTTTTAGTTTTAATTCAATTTCTCGCGAAGACTGTACCGCTCTCCGTATTCTTCTTCCTTTGCCCCCTTCTTTCTTTCTTCGGCAGTCACTGAAGCCAAAAGCAGAGAGAAAAATTATCGCGGTAGATACTTTGGTTATGAAAATTCATTGCTTCTTCATCCATCTCGCAAACGCCTTGATTAATTCAGCGGAAAGAGGACAGAAGCGCTCGCTTTCCGATGAAGGGGATGGTTAAAAAATGTGCCTTGTAAAAGTAGCTGATCCTCTCCTTGCATGAAAAAGAGAGGGGAAAAGAGACGGCTCTGAAAAGCAAGATCAACACGACAGCCCTTTGAAAATTTTCTTTGGACAAGACGAAAGAAACCCCCTCTTCTAATCTACTCTGTTTTGCATATGCCACTTCAGCTCTCAAAGTCAAACATTTGGCGGCGTTTAAACTAGGTTAAGGATCAAACGTCAATCTATTCAGTTTCTTATGAATACTTTGAGTTTCCCCCCTTTACGCTGTGCTTTTTTAACCGGAAGGTCTTTCTCGGTAAGAAAAGGGAGATATTACCTAAAGAAAGTAGCCAGTTCTTTTACCTTTTTATGTACTTTGTGTATTTTTTTCTCTTTGAAGAAATATTACAAAATGTATTTCTTTGAAAGAAAGACTAGCTCTTTGAGAATTTTATCTCTTGATGACCGTGGTTCTAAAAGTCAGGTTCGTAATCTCCGGGCCTTGTAAATTCAACAAATTTTCCCCTCCTCACCCTTCGTATCACCCTATCCCACCCTTCATTTGCATTGACGAACAGTGTCGACGCACTGACGCGCGAAAATATCGTGTCTGCCTATTGATCCCCTCCCACACTTGAATGCCGGCCACCACACTGCGTCAACACGGTTTTGCAAGTCATATTTTTGCACGATGAATTTCTACAAATGGAGTGACGAGTGGTGTAGCGAGAGCGTCACATTGCATGGCCAGAGAGAGAGAGAGAGAAAGAGAGACGGTGTCGATCGCCGGTGGCTGGCTATTGGTAGCAATTTGCCACCTGACTAAAAGCTACTATAACGCAGAGGACTAGCTGGTCTCTCTTGGCACGCTAGTTTGGGTCTCAATTTTCCCCGTACCAACTCCACAGACCCATGTAGGAAACTATGCAGAGGGGATGAGAAAGGGATGCTGGATGCTGACGAGATTTTACGAGGCCGGACAGGGGCTCTTATACCCACAGTAATTGTCGCATAAATTTGTCACCGATTACCCTATTTCAGGTAGCTTCGTGTAATTGGTAGGAAATTTGATCGTCATCTTCAGCGGCAAGCATGTGGTAGAGGATGTTAGGTGCAGATCTCATTGTTTGCGAGGTAACAAAGCGGCCCTGATGGAAAATGTTTTCACTGAGAGAATATGAGCAGTAAATTCTGGATAGCCGCGTGATCTGTGTTCCTTTAAAGCTCAAAAATGTGTTTCATGCACGGCGCAACAAGAAAAATGCATTGTTTTGTTTATTGATGGTCTTTTCTGTTCAAATACAAGCAACGTGACCGACGCGAATGCATCAGGGCTAAACGTATGAATTGGGTTACCAATATTCGGTAGTGTGAAAAATGTGCTTTCTTAATTTCCTCTCCGGATACAAATGATTATGAAAAATTAACCTGCTTCAAACAAGACAGTAACAGTTTTGGAAGGTATAGCTGCAGTTGCGTATCGCACCAGTTTGTTTTTTTAGGAAATATCAGAATTCATGTTGTAAAACAAAACCCTAATTATTTTTCAGTACTCTCAAATTAGTTTTCTGCTTTAAAATATACAGAAGCTGTTAATATGAATTGTTTGTCGAAACACACAACATATATTATGTGTTATATAGCACAGATACAGGTGTGTAATTCAAGGATTTGCAACTAACGTTCAACGTAGTTTGGGTTATTTAATTATGTGTACTATGTGTCAATTGGATAATATCTATAAATTGGTCCTTTTGTACCAATCCTATTTTAAGTTTGCTCAAATCTTAACTATTTTATTTATGTATGAATAATAAAAGGGAAACGTATAATACACACAGATGTCAGTGTTTTTTTTTTAGAAACTGGTTTGTAATCTGACTCACCCTCACCCTCACCCAAACATTCCTGCCTTATAAATCCATTCTAGTTCCTGTCCGGACAAGAGATTAATTTATTCATTTATTTCATTCATAGCGTGTTCTAATCTGACATGTTTTATTGCTCCGTATGCTTTAGAAGTATTGGATCGCTCATCTTAAATAGTATAAATTAGTGAGATCGTAGGGTACGGTGAAATTTCGACAGAAATTTTCTACGTTCAATTCACTACTTATTTACAGTGTTCTTATTCGTACTTTGTATTTGTAGCGTGTATTTAGAGGACAAAATAAGAGATATCTTTGAAATGTAGGTTCTTTAACTTTTGACAAGACCATAATTTGCTCATTATGAAAGAATAGTTAAATGTTATTGCAACAATTCTAATATAATGCGCAAACAGTAAAATCTGCATAGTAGACTTCGGATGTTGGCGAGTACAACAGACGACCAATCTGAAATCTCATATAATAATTAAGACAAAGAACTGTCGGTTTGTCCTTTATACTGGCCACTAATATTGTTGTTTCGAATTTAGTTATACTTACTGAGACTGAACTCCTAGAAACTCTCACAGTTATAAGAAACATAAGTAAAGAGATAGTAAAATCCCTTCCGAAATTGGGTACAGAGTCTCGAATTATAACAAGGTATAGTGGTTATGTCAAGTAAATGGTTCTTTGTTTTTGATTGATTGAGTGGTTATTTTACCTCGCTTTTCTGCCATTTGTGGCTAATCGCGATTTTATTTTATTTTATGAATCTGTATATCAGATCGCTTTTTCGATAACAATAATCCTAAATATTATCAGTGTTCATTTTGCGGTTATTAGTATCATTATATAATTTACGGATGTGTAACATAATGGTTTATTTTATTATTATATATTCTGTATTCTGCAGTAGATGCATTACATCTACTGCAGGTCAGTGTGCTGCATTTCACTAGTAGCTTTGGCCAGCACAAAAATAAATGGATAAATACAAATAACAGCAGTGAATACAGATCTAGAGTTACTTGCCCATTTTTGAAAAGAGAGAAATTTAATTAATTTAGATATTAATTATTTACTTCCACTTACTTAATACTGAATCATCTGTTGGCCACCTACTTACCTAATACCGAATGATCTTAGATTTGCAATTGTGAGTTCTCTCGATGGCTACATTATATGAATTCTTCATAAACATAGAAGTACACAATTAAGAAAGTAATGTGTGCTGCAATGTTATTCATAATTTCCATGCTGATGAGCTGCTGCTGCAAGTACAACAGAGAAACGAAATCGTGTTCACTACCTCTTTCAATATCATTCTTTATCCGTGGGCTTCAGGAGCAAATGGATTCCTTCTCTATACAGAACCTTGTTACTTAATTTCCTTCACCCTTGCTTTTGAACAAGTCACGAAAGATCGCGCTAGAAAGAAGCGAAGACACCTTGTCAAAGAAGGTCCAAGGTTATTCAATTCTTTTCTGGTGAGAAGGAAGTGAGCCTTGAGTTATCAATTCTTGACTTCTCCTTTACTCTCGGATATTGCGCGCGCGTGTGTGCGCGCATGCACGATTGTTATATGTGAGAACATTGCACTGTTTTCAGCCTTTGGGAATTCCTCGCGCACAAGGAGATGGAACGAAGATAGCCTCGGTGGAATTTACTGATAAAGTGAAACTCTTTGAAAGTTTTCGCGAAAAAAAAATTTCAATCATCGCGTGAACTCAAGCTTGAAAATTGAAATATGTACTTGATCCTTTGATATCATTTGGTTGTCATCTACCGCAGAATCATTTAATTTTATGGAGGGAAGCGAGCCGGGGCGGGAGAAACAGTTTTTTTGAACGTATGAAGGGGGTGAAGTGAAGCGGTATGCAGTGTGGTGTGTGTGCCTGTGAAAAATGTAATATCACAGAAATTTAATTTTGCAAATAAAACCAGGCATCCTTGTGGCTGCATGGAAAGAAGAGGAAGCTACGTCGAGGGAGAGAGAGAGAGAGGATAGAGAGGTGAGGATGAGCTCAGCATCCTCCCCATACATATCTCTCTCGTCTTCGTAACAAGCTTGTGACGTATCCAAATCCTTCCTGTCCCTCTTTCCTCAAGTCTGATTGGTTCACTGCGGGGCAGGCGACGAATTTGCGCGGTGAGACGGGAAAATAGCTATGATAACCGGATTTAGACGTTCATTTTTCTGCCAGGCTGGTTTGATCATCGCCACTCATCCTCACCGCCTCCGAACCGTGTACACAGGAGCAAGACGGAGCGTTGAAATAAGGCGAGGGACTGTAAGAATATTGAGTGTGAAATATTCTACCTTCTCCCCCCTCCCCTCTTTCTTTTCTCTCGCTTTGTCCTTCCCCCACTTTCCTATATCTTTTTTCATAAATGCTGTTGCGGAAATTTGAATGTCAAGCTGGATCAAAGTCGTGAGCCGTCATGTGAGAGAGGAGAATACGCAAAAAATCTGCATGTCTAAAGGATTTCTTTAGAAACGGTGTCTTTCTTCCTGGGCTTACTGGCACTTTCACGTATGCTTCTTTATGTATTTATGTATAAGGCCGGATCTTGAAATTAAAGTCGAGAAGCGTGTGGTGTTACCATGATTGCATAATTATGTCAGCCGTCATGTAAAATAAGAAAGAAAATTGCTCTGAACAGCCATATGTTATTGCGCTGTTGACCAAGCATTATCATACAAATCAATTTATTTGATTGATTTTGTTTCTTTTACATCGCATTTCTGCCACTTGTGGCTAATTGCGAAGATGTTTATGAGTGATGATAATTGATGAATGGACACTCACAAGGAACACCCATGCCGGGATTCGAACCCGGGACCCCTGTCTTCGTAGCGCGTTATGCTAACCACTACGTCCGGAAGGCCGTCATTTATTATTATTATTATTACACCTGTTTTGGCAATTACTTTTGCTCATCTTTTGCATAATAACCTGAACAATTACACTAGGAGCTGAAATTACACAAACCCTTTTTTTTTCTTAAAAAAAACAAAACAACACATTTTCCCTTAAACTTTCTAAAGATTTTGTATTGCTTTCACTGATGTTGTAATTTTACAAGAAACTACTTTTATTTTTACAAATGGTTCAAAACACTTTCAACTGGACCCTGCCTCTGTGGTTGAGTGGTTAACACAACACATTTCAAAGCAAGAGGTTCGTACATGCTGGATGAGAAAAGCTACTTGAATTAACCAAAATACAAATTTCTGATGGGAAATTTTCCAGAAAACTCAATCATCTTGAATGTTAAATCTGATAACTGTTGATTGAATGGAAAAATATCACTTAATTACGAAATTTATAATATTTGTAATGAATATGAACGTTGTGGATTACATGTAACTGTAGATTTCTAGATAAATTCAGTTTTCTTATATTGAAATTTCCCGTTCAAATTTTAATGTGATTGATTGATTGAATTGTTGTTTAATGTCCACTTTATGCGCATAAAATTTCCCGTTCAAATTTTAATGTGATTGATTGATTGAATTGTTGTTTAATGTTCACTTTATGCGCATATAGGCTAATCGGGACTGGGCCTACAGTTTAAATTGAGACCTGAACCACCGGATATCGAACCCTGAAAAAAGTTTTATGTGGTGGTATTCATAATAAACTATAATTGACATCGCAGTAATTTTCCCTAGTTATTAAATATTGTTATGAAAACAACAAACAAAAAGTTCAGATTGTAAGAGTTTCATCTGACCAATATCTGCGAGGTTAAAATACCGGAGTGAAATTGTGATCGAGTAACGTTGATGACCGAGCACGGTCAGTGGTCTTGCCGCCGAAGGTCTCTGATTCAAGTCCTGACCTTGGCATGAATATACATACCTTTGTGAGCGTCCCTTTCTCAATTTCATGTGATCATTAATCCTTATCGTCGCAGTTAGCCTATGTAAGTTGATTGATGCATGAAGTTTATTTACTGTTGCATTTCTTCGCATGTGGATGAATGCTGATTCGATGAATTTGATGAAAGAATAACCAGAAGCATAAAAGGACGACACAACACAAGCCCACAGAGGATTATACTTCCCGTGAATTCAGACGCCAGAGTCTCGTTAGCTTGCCAAATGCAGCCCAGAGGGTACTACGTGAAAATTAGGTTGACCTTTGGGTGTTTATGGGGAAGTAAAAGTCACCCCTTGTCGCCAATGTTGTTAGAAAAAGTGCAAAAAGCATTTTCGACTTGATCATTTAAAAATCTACAGCTTTGAATAGTAAGGTTTCGTTTTTCGTAAAGTAACTTCTAATATAACTCGTGTAATACAGCTTACTTGCGTGGAATGTAACCAAAATATAATATGGACAGGTAGTTTATGCCACTTATTTTAGTTGGCGCAAATTAATAAAGCTTCGCCGTTTTATCTTACATTCCTTTGCTCAGATCAATATTTGCATGCATGTTCACCAACACTTGCACAAAAGCCACACGCATACACAGACACTTATTAACCAGGCATGCTGTATGTCAATAAAACGTGCAAACGTGGCGAGTATATGATGAACAACTTGCCGGGCGTTTTCACAGCGCTTAAATCGACTGTGTTCGCTCATCTATGCAAAATTCACAAGTACATTTTTCACTTGCAGCGAAATCCGATGCTTGCCACACAGAGTTCCTAACTCAAGGCTTACCATCCATGTCAAAATTGCAGCGAATTTTTCATGCGCCTTTCTTCCGACATTTTTGTGTGGTTGATGATTTATTTACTGTGATGATGTTAAAATTGGGAAAACCGAGCTGCGAAGTAATGCTGCGTTTTGATATGAACTGTGGTTGAAACTTGGAAAACATGGAATTTTCTGGTGAAGTAGTGTAGTTGATTTGAATCGTCGTTAAATATGATTCTATCGATGATGTTAGCAACTCCTTATATTATCTGTTCTGGCAACTGTGAAAGACAAATTATACCTAAAAGTACATTTTTTTTATAATTTACGAATGTAGGGAATGACATATTTTCAGATATGTACTCTTAACAAAATATTAACGTATTGTGTTTTGGGGCTTTTGCACTTAACATCTGTTTCTTTTATGTATCATTGAACGTTATTGCTGAAATGTTGGTGTGCCTCATGGAAATAGTAAGGAAATGTAGCTTATACTTGGACCGAATACATGAAATTTAAATTTTCAGTTCTTTTTTATAAAGAATGTCTTTTGCGTATTGTATTCTAATATACCGTGAACACTACGTTCTCCTTCGAACCTTCTCTTTGTATGTTATACTGAGAAAAAGTAAAATTGTCATAATATATCACCAGTAATAAGCATTTCTCTTTCTTTTTTTGCAGGTAAGTAAACTAGATAGTGAATTTGTAAAGTTCGTTGGCACATTTGGTAAGTAGGAACATTGTTTCATTACTTTTTATACCGAAGTCTTAAATAATTATAACATCTTAGTTATGAAGCAGTTTTAAGTTGCGTATTTTGCGAAACAGAGCTCAGGTTTTCGTAGCTTAGAAGCCATGGGGTCATAGGTTCGAAACTTAGATAAGGCACGTTTGCTCTAGTATCTATTTATTTTTATTCATCCTCACTATCGAAATAACTGTAAGGAGCCGACTAAAGAAAATACAATGTAAATCGATAGAGAAGAGAATATTTTGTCCAGCATAACTGTTAGTTTATGGGTTGTGGCAGTCTTAAATTCAGCGTAAACAAATTAACTTCTATTGCTAGAATTTGATGCTAGAATCAAACACACGTTCTCTAGATGATGGAGTAAGCTTAGTTAAATCTTAATTCTATCAAGCAAGTGAAGAATTGGTTCAAGGATTATGGAAGTAGAACAGGTGAAGAAAAATTGCATGTTTTCCTTCTATTGGGTTTAGTGGTTGTAGTAGAAATAGATTTATTTCTGAAGATTTTTGTACAATTTTTAGATTCTCCGTGCGTTTGTCGATTTAAAGAGCACAATATTTTTGTTACTTACTGTACCGTGTTAGGAAGTCGGTAAAGAGTTAATGCTAGGTTTAGCGGTAGACAGGAGAGGATGCGCCAGCGATATGTACAGTGTTTTATGAAGAATAAGTGCTCTCCAGAGTGAAGATATTCCAGAGTTGATACCCGCATTACGCCACGGAAACAAATCCTCGCATTCATCTTGCAGCATGCTTTTTGTTTGGTGGGCATCTCGGTGTCAAGGCATGGACTAGGTAAGCCACCAGCCAACCGCGAAACTGGACAGTCCGACATAAGTCCTCTCTCTCTGCCTCCCACCAAAGCACCCATCCGAAAAAGGATACTTTGTATTCCCTTGGTGGAAAGTCTTTCTCCCTCTCTCTTCCACCTCTGACTGGTTGGTTGGAAGGGATCAGCCTCGAACCAGAAAATCCGTATCAATATGACAAAGTGCCCCTCGTAATCCGTGATGATAGTAAGTATCAGGTCGTGGACCTTCCTCCTGTAATTGGTTCAGCTGGTGCCGACACGGTGAACTCATCAATAGCTCATCAGGGTGGCAGTCCAACCTGCCGACCCAAACCAGATGGTAAATCCCTCGTCCCGCTGAAGCTCGGATTTTCGCAACGGATTTACCAGCCATCCCGGGGGCGGAGAAGTATTGTAAACTTCACGAGCTTGTTATTCCACAAATGGCTTGTGGCGGGGGGATGCTCTTGGATGCTGCGTCCGAACGAGTAACAAGGGTGAAATAAAAATTCGACAAGGTGAGATCGTAGACGAGAAAGTGATCTTCGCGGTAGCGTGTTTTGTATTTACATACATCTTGTATAGATTGATAGGTGGTTTTTTTCATTTTTTCCCTGAACAAAATATCCAAATAGAATAGCAAAGACCATCTTGAATTTAGTTTTTTTTTTGGCTTCTGCGTCCCATCTTTATAGTGTCCTCCAAAAGCCTATTTTCAGTTATGAATATTCAATTTGAAATCTCATTGCAACACATTTGTTTGAATCTTAAAATGACTTGTAGTTTCTGTATATGCAATTGATTTCACAGAGTTTTCTACATTCGTTGTCTCTTTTCTATCCCGAAATTAATCGTGCCAATGAGCATGAATGATGAATTGGATGATGGGGCAGATAAAACTACATGATTTTGCCTGACCTGACCTCTGGCTTCGCTGACCTCTCCACCACGACCGGCAAGGTTTGATCGAAGTTGAGGCCTCCTAAGATATAAGGTTGGCAAGAACTGTTAAGTAACCATGTATCCAATTTCGATTTATGATTGCGTTTCGCAGTGTCAGCTTTTTTTTCTTCTAGAGAGCAGAATTAAGACAACATTTTGCGCCACTCTCTTCCTTTACAGTATTTTTATCATTGGAACACCTGCAATTTGCACCATCCCTTTTCTAAAAT
The DNA here is from genome assembly GCF_977018435.1 of Lepisma saccharinum. Classification (NCBI taxonomy): domain Eukaryota; kingdom Metazoa; phylum Arthropoda; class Insecta; order Zygentoma; family Lepismatidae; genus Lepisma; species Lepisma saccharinum. The sequence goes on from NC_139230.1 coordinate 206,536,847, forward strand.
AAAATATGTTCTCTTGCTTGTGAAAATGCAAAATAATATGACCACTTATTATTTGCTTACTTTAGTGAACACCATGGTTCAGATCTAATTTTAAACCGTAGTTCCAGTCCTGATGAGACTATCTGAGCTAAAGTAAACTTAAACAAACGTTTTGACTAATTATAATTGTTAATTGCTATGAGAAACGTGAATAAATAATGATTAATTGCTAAAGGGGTTGAAGGTATCGTGTGTGAACTTAGTGAAGCAGCTGAATCGTAAGGTTTCAGCCAATTGCCACCGGATTAACGATGCGTTATTTTCGTAACTGCTGTTTTGAATCTCGTATTGGAAGAATAACAATGCTTTTCATCTTGGTAATTCAGTAATTGGTGTTGATGGATGAAAATTCAGTTGGACAATAAGGAAAAAAGTGCCCAAGTCAAACAAGACAAAAACACCTTCACGGAATAAATTCAACTAAGCTAAACATTCTTTCTTTTCGTGAGATAATACAGATATGTAGAATGGGAACTACTAAAGATGTTAAATTTTTCATTATTCCTCGTCTGGCGAGATAAATTTAAAAGCTTTGTTGTGATGAGCCAAACAGAATAGAAGCCTTAGATTATAGATATTCTCCACATTTCTAAATTGGGGGAAAAAATACAGAAAACATATCTGTGGTGTAATTCAGATTTGTGATTGGTACTTTGAGAACTCATTTTTTGACCAACATAGAGCGTGTGAAACTCATGTGCAGAAACTAAATGCGTGGGGTCTGTGGCCGAATCGGAACCAACCAACAGTGAGAAATTGTTGCTAGAATGCAAGATCGAAACTTGACGTTTTCGCTACATAAGAATAGCTGAATTTTTATAGAAAAGTCTAGTTCTGAATTCCAGACCGCAAAGAATATTGTAATATTGTAAATAAAGTTAGCGAGAAACAGTAAGTAACGTAGTGAAATGTGCAAGCTCTATAACCGTCCCTGAAGATACAGTTTCTGTACAACAAAATTGTGTAGGAAGGTGGTGTAGTGGTACCAAGTTTGCTCAATTATCATGAGGACACGTGTTTGATTCTCCTGCGTAAGAAACTATTTTTCTTAATTTTGCCCCCAAAACAATTTTATTCAAAACATTCAGAGTTTAAAAAACTAGAGCCAAGTAAGAATTTTCATTTTCCTATTTGTACTCAGCATCATCCAAGTATTAAAATAAAAGTCATTTTATTTCAGAACCTTTTTGGCTGTGGACCAGTGTAATCTGCGTCCATGTGGAAAGTATACCCTGTTTCTTTTTCCAAATTTCTGGTTGTTAAATAATGCATAAATAGTATAATAAATGTATATTAAAATTAAAGAATTAATGAATATACAAATTGTAAAATAATACATAACATCTGTATTAGATAGTGCCTTCCCGATGGCGCAGTGGTATCGTCGTCGCCTTGTAATCAAGGGGTCCCTGGTTCGATACCCGGTGGAAGCACATAGTGGTTCGGATTCGACTTTAAACTGTAGGTCCAGTCCCGATTAGCCTTACTTTGCATAAAGTGGACTTAAAACACCAAATCAATCAATCAATCTGTATTAGGTAGTTTCTTGACGAAACACCTTAAAATCTACGAATTTATAAGCGTTGTATACGTATTTTACAGGTTTTCTACGTGTTTCATGCGTATTTTACACATAAAGTAGAAACCTGTTTTACGCGTAAATGCCCAACCCTACCTGCAAGGCCGATATATTTTCATTTTTTCTTCTTTGGATAGATTAAAAGTAAGGAATAATTCTCTGTGCTTATTCGAGTCGAAACTTGCAGTTAACTATTTCCCACAGTAATTATAACTGGACTGATCCTAAAATATGGAAGTATTTTTTAAATACAGTGAAGTGAAAAGGGTATGTTAGTCACAATATTTGATCTTCAAATTTTTCGTATTTGTTTGTGGTTTCAACACCACCGTCAACCAAGCAATAAATTTATGGAAGTGCAGTACATGAGAGAATATTGATTGGGAACTGTGCTATTTTTAGTGACACATGATCTTGTCTGGAAACACTGGTAGTTGAGAAATTATTAATATTGCTTCCTGTCATTATTACTTAGAATTATCATATCAGTTGCGTTTAACAGGCAGTCGCGATTAATAAAGTGTCGTTTATTCGAGCTGAAAAGCCGTTACAAACATACATAACTTTGAACGAATTCATAAATGCAGCTAGGTTATCATTGCTCAGGCTTTCGTGTGTTGTATTCGTTTCATCCTTCTCTGAACTAGAAGTTAGTTTGTATTGAAAATCAAAACACTTAAAACTTTGTCGCTAAGTTACGTTTCACAGACAATTGATACCTATCATAGAAATTCATGTGTTATGTCTGAAATTACAAAGCGTGAATGATAGATGCAGCCATTAGAAATACTTTTTTATACACTATTTCACATGGTGTTTGATTTGATAGCCGGATGTAGCCACTATTAGCGTGGTCGGCTATAGTAGAAGCATTGAGCTCAGCATCTTTTGAAATGCCCGAATCACACATATTTTAAACATCGTAAAATTCTTAATGTTCCTCTGCTCCAGGGATTTCATTGTGGTCTAGGAGATGTCACGTGACGGAAATATTCGTCCTCTCAGAGGAGAGAGATTTGGCATATTGTTTCTGCGGCAAGGGCTCTGGAGCAGATGGTGATCCACGCGGAATGGTACAACATCATCAGAGCGAGCAAAGCGATTGTAAAGGGAGGCATATTTTCCTCCACCACATCTTTCATCTTTCCTTTTTGGTTGGAGAAGGAACAAGAGCGGTGAAATGATCCTCGCCCCATTTCCTTTCAGGGAGGCGCCAAAATCCAGCGGGTGGAAACAATGTGAAAAGTTGTGAGACATTTACCATGCATGACAATGGTTCTACATTTGTTTTTCTGTTTGCAGACAGACAAGCGTGGTCTTAAACTTTCGGCAAAGTGTGCGCTGTTGAAGAAGGATCTCGACAAAGACCATTTACTTCGAGTGCAACGATTCTTGAAAGTTAAAGACAGCACTTAGACGAAAAACTACTAGTTTTATTTAAGACATGCGAACAATTATTTATTGCGTCACCATACTAGTTCTTGTGTGCATAACCTTTTCAGTGTGAGTTTAATGTTTGTAAAATGTTCCGACCAATTTATTCATGATAAATAAATGCATCTAAAGATAAAATAGTCAGTTTTTGTTAAATGTTTCGAAAACATTCAGTTGTATGTAGGGAGGAGGCATTACTTTCTGAAGTAGGAAAACGTTGAAGCTGTTGATAACAAACTTTCAAATGCAATGTTTAATGTGTAGTAATAAGTGGGGTAGCTATTTTTCATTTTCACAATTGTGTTTGTAGCTAAAATTAGGTATCAGTCAGATTTGCATAGTAGGAAATGTATTTATTCGCTTACGGTAGTACAGTGTTGTATCGAGTTATTTGGTCGTACAAACAGTAAGTGTATGGTTGTCTTATGTACAGTTTTCTTGATGCCACTACACTGATAATACTACACTGATTTTTTCCTTTTCACGTTTCTCTTCTTTGCTCTAATAATGGTGCTTGCCTAGCCTCTGCAACACTGACGCGTTTTCTGTTTTCGCACACTTAACATCGTAAGTATACTTAGTTTGGGGAATCGAAATCGGGCGCGTTGTTTTACGGAACTGTTAAGATGTGACAGAAGAAGTGGTTCCCATGGCGACACCAGATTATCCGCCATCTGGAGCTCAGCTTAGCACTGAAACGCTCTGATAGGATCAGGCAACCAAGTAGTCCCCTCTTCCTCCCCTCACCCTAGTACAGCTTCACATCCTCTAGATAAAACGAATATTTTCCTTGGTCCGGAACCTTTGCCTCTTTATTTCCATTCTGCCTTTTTGTTGCGTATTTTTAAGCGGGTCCGGCATCCCTTCTTCGGGCCCTGCTTCCTTCCTAAATCTCGGTATCGAATCGTCCCTAGCTGTCACTCACTTGTCCGACTCCAAGCCAACCGAAACGAACGTCTGAAAAGCTTATATTTCATTTTCTGTGCCTTTCTACATCTAGCGTTTTATTTCCCGTTCTCTTCCCTGGTCTTTTACGTTTGGCTCCCCCCCCCCCTCCCTCTCTTTTTCAAACATACTTGAGGAATGGACGTCAAGATTTGCTGTTCATTAATCATTATTCTTCTACCATTAGTTCGGATGTTGTGTAATTCCTTGGTACCGACACCTGGTAGGGTAATACTAATAGAGATGTTTTGCCGTGACAGGGTTGATATATGTGTTTCAGTCACAAATCTCGGCCTGTTGCATGAACCACAGAACCATCCGACCGATAAAAGCATATTGCCGCGGGGGATTTCGAGCGTACTACATGCTTACGTGGTTATGATGCTGCGGTGAGCCAGCTGCTAATTTCACACTTCCAGTTTTGTTTTTCATATTTACAAAGCATATCGTAAAGCCAGTAATATATCCTTGTAAGTCCAAAAAATAGAAAAAAGTAATATTTTTATGTAATCGCCTTAAATATATACATGCACAAATGCCTTTATTCTACTCTGGATTTTTTTAGAGAATGGATCTTTACCTTACGACTGATTATTTTAAAGTCTTGTGAGCAAGAGTTCGCTAAAACTTTCCTTTTGTATTCACTTTATATGTAACTACAATGGATTCAGATAAGTATTCCGTATTGCGTATTCGCATAAGTTTAATTTGATTTGGTTTATTTTTCTTCTCTTTTCTGCCACTTTTGGCTAGTTACGAAGTTGAGGATGAGTGATGATGTAATGAAATTGATGAAGGGACACTCACAATGAACGCCCAAGCCGGGATTCGACCCCGGGACACCTGGCTAACCACTCCGTCACAGAGCTCTGAATATTCCCATAAGTAATAACATGCAAACTTCTTTTCTTTCTTTTTTTAAAAAAGAAAATAATATTAAAGGATGGTTATAAATATTGAAATGATCTTCCTTTGTCTCTGAAAACGCAGTTTGAAAGAACACAAGGTCTATCTAATAAAATATAATAAAGTTAAATAACACATATGTAGCCGAAATTACAGATCGTATACCGTGTGGGACACTTCTATTTGTGTCTGCTTTCCGCTATTATTTAATAATTAATTTCATTGTTGCATAGAATTCAGTTGTGTAAAAGGGCAATATTAATCAGTAAAATACGAATATATAACTGTCCACTATTCTCGCCAATGAACTTCCTAGATTCAGTTAACCAACTGATTCGTTTGTATCTATACCAGCTACCAACATCATTGCCCACGAGGCGGAAAAGTGTAGAATGATTTGACGTTTGCCACCACATTTGATAAGTACTTTAACAGGTTTTAATGCACACTTGAGTGGTATAATGTTGCATATTTTAAAGATGAGAAACGGAAGCTCATTTGACATATTTTTCATTTTTTTTACATTGTCTACTTATTCTTTTGATGTGCACGTTGAATATAAAGATTTGGCAGTTAATGAAATGTGGTCTATGATTCTTTTTGCACTCGCTGTTGTGAGTAATGCCAATGAACTTTTGTAGGTATTTTTCCATTAGACCCTGCATATGTCATAAATAGTAATAGCGAAAATGGCAAAACCAACTTTGAGCTCGGTGGAGGCACATAGTGGTTCGGATCCCACTTTAAACTGTAGGTCCAGTCCCGATTAGCCTTACTGTGCATAAAGTGGACTTAAAACACCAACTCAAACCAAGCCAACTTCGAGCTAAGTTAACGACATAATGTTGAAAGCAGATGTCCATAGTACATGGTTTAAATGCAAGGTTAAGTTTCTAATTTTTACTTTGTTTTTACCATGTAATTATGAGGAACATATTAGGTAGTGTGATAATACTTTCAGGTTAACGGAAGTAACTTGTGTTGAGAAGCATTTAATCCATTAAATTATTTTGTGCTTTTGGGTAATCAAGACTTATAAATTATTGTTGTCCTTTTTGTATTAGTGTTAAAATTTTAAGATTTCCATACAAATTATGAAAATTACTTGGACTGTTACAGACAGTTTTAACTTTTTTACGTTAAGGAACTAATGGACTTATAATCACAACAACGAAAGAACGTGCTGTGTTTTTTTAATGAAATAGTCCATTATGTTTGGTATCATTGCAGGTATTGCGCCTGCAAGCCTTCACGTTAATTTGATTATTCAGAAAATTAGTCTTCTTGAGTTGTTAGAAGTAAAGTGTGGACTCCGTCTGGGGTGACGGCACTTATTTTCGTTTATACGACAGCTGCGGGGGTCGAAAGAAAAGAAGGCATCAGTGTTCGTTGACATGGAAAAGGGAACACGGCCCGTCACCTAGAATCCGTCTCCCGACCTAAGCTTCTTAAATCCTATCCTGATTTACAGTCGGGCTAGAGGGCAATTAACAAGTTTTGCCCGGTTTATGCTTCTAATCCTATGAATGATGCTGGTAGATGAGTTTATGGGCTAATATGATTTTCCGCTAGGCCCGCCGTGTATTTGATTTCCTCGCGCGATTTAGAATGGTCTACGGATTCCCGCTCCGTAGCTACTTAGAGAGACAGGTTGGTGTAAGAAAACCAGGTGGTGACAAGATATTTATGCATCCTTGCATATTTTTAGCTGCATGATCCATTTGAGCCTAAAATGTATTGTCATTTATCATTTTAATGGGTTCTCCCAGCTCAGAAAGAAGTTGTTACGGAAAACCTCTTAAACCAGAGGTGTTTTGGAAGGGCCTAGCGATACAAAGGGGGTTCTAAAAACTCATCTTGAAGGCACTCGGGTTAAGCCCTTTTGAGAAGTTGAGAGAGATTTTCGCCCGTGTACGGGAACGGGATCATTTAACGCCTTAAATGAATATGGCAGTTTTAATTTAAATTTCTCCATGGTATGAAAATTTTGTGTCCGGCATAAGATATATTGTTAGAATTATTGGCTTATTGGGTATTTAATTCCGAATTCATAATGACTGTACACGTTTGAGGTTTGTATAATGCAAAAGGTCCGTGAAATGCCGGAGTTGAGAGGGGATAAACAAGATTTAAGTCACTTAATTGAAATGATTAGTTGTTGATAACGCGCAATCAATCTCGTCACTAATTATGAATAATGGACGTTGGTGTGTCAAACTTCCATCACGGGAGGGATCTTCAGCTTAACGCCGTGTCGGTGTTTATTACAGACAAACAATATTTCTCATTGAAATGAAATTTCTAATTTGATGTCAGGAAAAGGTTGAAAAATATTCGCTGAATACATTATCGATTTTCAGAACTAAGTGGTAATTCGTTATGACCATATTAACTTTGAGCCCGTGTAACTATAGCACTTAATTTCGTATATTAGGTTAATTATTGTTCTCTCTGAAATGTGACACGTAAATACTAAGTTATAAATCTCTTTTGTGACATTTCCCGTTCCTCAAATTTCACATGAAACATAGCGTTGTGCCCTAAATTGTAATTAAATTGCTTTGATATGTGATATGTTGACCCATTAGTGAATTATTAAAGGGATTAATAATAATCATTGTAGACATTTAAATATTTTATGTAATATATAAACTGCAAATAATATTTCGCGTTCTTATTTTGTAAGATGACTTTTATTTATTGCTTTTTTGTATTATTTTGAGCAGGCATCTCCATACATATCAGTGCAACTTAGGTTTGTTAGACTGAAAACACCTTTCATGAATCTATACTGTTGTAAGACAATAAGAATACTTTTTTTCACTAATATTAATACCGTTCAAGACGCAAATACTAGTAGTAGCCGGCACGTTAAGTCATCGACCTTCCATTTCGCCACGGAAGTCCCAGAGTTCGAGTCCTGGCCTGGGCATGGGTGTTTATTTGTGAGTGTCACTTCATCAATTTCATCTAATCACCATTTATCCTTATCGTCTCGATTAGCCAAGAGTGGCAGACACATGGAGCTATAGACTGTTTCACACTAGAACGTTAATCGGTGTTTTGTATATTGTTTGTTTCTTTTGTTTATCACTTAGGTTAGTCGCAACAATGAAGGAAGAACTCATGAAATGGATGATGGTTGATTGATTGATTTGTTGTTTGAGTCCACTTTATGCACAGAAAGGCTAATCGGGAAATGGATGATGGGACAAAGATTCACACACACAGGATTTGAACCTTATATCTCCTGGTATTGTAGTGCGTTGCACTAACTACGGAATATAAATATACATAGAAAAAACATTTGTTTGAACATTTGGTAACCATAATCATAAATGTAGGTAACTTTTACTAAATTTGGTAATATTGACCATTTTTTTGGTAACTCTAAACAGATGTGCACGATTACTAAGAAAAATTGGTTCTGGTGAACAATCTTTTGTTTATCGCCTATTTAATGAAATATTTGGTTGCCAGAAACATTTTTTTGGTTATTCCAAACATTTTTTCTATAATTATGATATGCAATTAGAAAACTTGAGATTACAATGAACTATTTATATCACACGCGTTGCCTAACCACACTAATTGCTTATTTATCGGCAGCGATAGGTTCATTTCATGGGATTGGATTCTCATTTGACAAGTATTCAGGTGTCGCTTGAAAGCTAACTTATTTGAATTTGCTTATCTGAATTGTTTTTGGACTAATGCATTCGGCTATTTTTGGTTTGACTTCGTCAGATAAATTTATAATTTTCTTTTTTACACTTCTAAATTTCTCATACTTTTGGATTGTTTAAATTTCATTACGAATCAGTATTGCGTGTGTATATAGTATATATACTCGTACATAATAATATGTGTATTTACGTGTGCCAGATTTATTTTCACTTGATAATCCTTCAATTATGTATACTCTCATTTTCCACGCAAAAAGAAAAGGGGGCACTTTAGCCAGTTGCGAGGTGAATTAGGAACTATAGCCCAATATTTTATGTACATATTATTTTATTTCTGTTCCACGATACATAAAATACTTATGAGGGAATGAAATGCTGCGGATTTAGTCGATATAAGTCGACTAAATCCATACCATTTCACACTTTCCTTGCTTGCTCTAAAAAAAAAAACGCTGGAGAGAATGGGTAGGGGGAGGATAGTTCGTGAAAATGCCTTTTTAATTGTCTTGTAGCGTGGTGTCTGTTTTATTTCTTTCCCCTTTACATAGAGACGACGTATGATGACATGGTAGTACGTTACTGTGTGGGTGATGAGCGCCAAATTAATTTTATATTTATATAAGTACTATTATCTTCAGCGCACTTGTCGCCTGGCCGTTGGTCGTTTATACTACGATATGGGGTAATGACGGCCGAAGCTGTGTCGTGTAAATGATCTTCTCGTCTGGAAATGATAGCCGTTTAATTGAATGTGTTGCGGTAGTGCGCCGTGTACTCCCTGACAGAACAATCACGCGGGATAAATGAATCAATAAGGCAAACATCCTGCTTCGTTTTATGAACGAGCATTCGTTCCATCCGGATTCCCGCTAATTGAAGGTAAAAAGGGTGTTTGGCAGTGTTGGTGTGGAAGCTACAAGCGGCGCTGGGCCAGAGTAGTAGGGAAATCCCACGTTCTCCAAATTAGTTGTCGCCTCTCGTTGTCTGGTATTTTCAAATAATCTCCCCCATGGATAGGATGGGAATGTTGGGGATGGGGAGGGGTTGCTTCGAGGAATGAGGTTACAACCAGGGTATCGACGTCAATGTTGAAAAGTTCTCTATGTGACATTACTGTGAGAGTGAAAGGGAGTCGAAATCAGTGGTCGCAAAATGCAACGAAGAATAATTTTATAACGCTTATATTGTGTTATGAAGTCTTAATATTTACCTTGTTTCAGGCCTAAGAACACACTAGGAATTCTTCAAAGTACGTGTCAATTTTTTTGTTTTGAGTTTTGTTTTCAAGTTCATTTTGTGCACACATGTGCTTTTGAATGATTGAAGGTGCTTCGTTTGTCTGCCACTTTTTGCTAATCGTGAAGATGAAGATGAGGATGAGATGATGAAATTGATGAAAGGACACTCGCAAATAACACCCATGCCCAGACCGTGATTCGAACCCTTGGATCCCTGACACAGATGGGCTAATCGGGACTACACCTACAGTTTGAAGTGTGATCCGAACCACTGTGTGCTTCCACCGGGTATCGAACGCGGGACCCCCTTGTTATAAGGCTACAACGTTACCGCTATTCCCATGTTAACTTTGATTCATCAAAATAAAATAACTTAAAGTACGCGTATTTGTTGCTGCCAAATGATTTGCCAATAAGCATATCCAGTTACTACTCTTAGTTCATTAGTGAACTTGAACACCTATCGCAAAAGAATGTATGTACTTGTTTTTGTAGAGTAAAATAATATTTCTTTTTCCTGTGGTCTAGTTAAGCGGTTCTTCACCTCTGGCCCACGGTCTACCAGGGAGCCGCCATGACCTCCCTAGTAGCTATTTGTTAAATAAACTGATTTTAAAAATTAGATTTGTTCCTCAGCTTCTTAGTGGTAAAGACGGATAATTTTTTATTTTATTAATGTTAGACTGTTCAAAACTTCTTAATATAAAATCCACATTTGTAGATCGTCAAGGAAAAGTCTCTTCCGAACTTTCCGAAACTATCGAAGTTCGCTCTGAAGGTATTGATACCTTTAGTAAGCACATACTTGTGGATAATCGTTCCCTTGTTTTCTTTGTTTGTTTCACTACAGCCTAATAACGCCGCTACTAAAAATGCGCATGTCCCAGGTGATCTCGAATCAAAATTCTTCTGAACATAACACCTCGCATGACCACAGAGGTTGTAGTAATAGAAGTGTCCGTAAAATACACGGCGAATGTCAGTTTTCTCATTATGAGTGTTTTATAAATAGTGGAGGATATTTACGGATTAACTTTATTATCCAACAAACGTGACTTAGTCCTGTTGCATCTCAAAACATTATTTATGTTCTTCTTTCGGAGTGTTATTGATTTCGATACCATCAATTAAATTCCATTGTTTAAACTTAAAGTTCGTTGTTTGTTTGTTCTATTTTTATGATTGTGTTTATTAGCCTTTATATAACAATGGGTTTAAATTGCCAATAAATTTATGTAAATCGGTAATTTAATATTTTTCTTCTCGTATATTGTATAGATTACGTTCTGCCACCGAGAACAAAATTGAACGGTAAAATATTTTCACACGTATAGGACGCTACAGTTGCACTTTTGAAGTGACGTAGTGCAACATAATCCACCACATATGATTAATCTCCTTTATTATTAGTTTATTTACCATAATCTCGGCAAAGTTTATTTAGTAACTGTCATTATGGCCGAGATTCTCCTCGCATATACTTTTGAGTTAGAACCATTCTTGCCTAGTCTCTGGTTCGAGTCCAAAACGTAAACGTGAGTTGAACCAACGCTTTCTTGTGCACAAGGCCTGCGTGGACTCTATGGAAGGTTATCAGTGGTAGGTCATAGATCACCATACGATATCGGCATTCCAGTCTCAAATTTGTGTGTTTATACTTTTTCCACAGAAACTAGAAATACTGCGTTAAAAGCAGGCCAGTTTTTTGCGACTATAGTACGGAACAAAGAATTTATTCGGAGACCTTGTGTATAATAAGGTTTTGGTCGAACTGTAAACATGGTCACCGGGCATGGCCTTATTGCTAATAGCAATACTAGAACCACTTACATCAATACCGAAGTTAATTTTTATGTATGTCGAGCGGTGCATATGTCACGTATGCTAAAACCCGCTTTCATTCAATATCAGAAAGGAAACTGGTGGGGGGCGGTACGCTGGGAGTCTTGCTAGAGTCAAATGCAGAGTTAGTTTTTCACTGCATCGGTTTAATCTCTCTACATGTGCATTTGTCATAGCTTTTTCTCTCGTGTATGTTTAACTATGGGCCTAAGACCTTTTGTAAATGTGAGATCACAATGTGGCAACATTGGTGTCAAATTTTCCCCTTGTCCCTTCGGCTGGCAGAATATGATCAGCTAAGTCCGCTTCATGCGTTGTTTTCAAAAGATTTCATCCCCCATCCCTTCTACTTTAGTCCCTAAAAGCAGCAAACTGCTGTGTATCCATATCCCCCTTCTGCCGAACAAATCTGTGCGTTACATAGAACTCTCTCTTTTCCAGTTGGTTTGAAATCTTTGGAGAGACCACCGCGGACATCAGTTGCCACGGAAAGGTGCGGTCTTCACCCGAAGCTCCACCTTGTTCTGCCGCTACAGTGCTTCCCAATAGATCCAAGAGTACATTAGAGATTGAATAGGTCTTCTGGTGTTATAAAGCAAGTCAAGAGACTTCCTCTCCTCTTCAAACTCCCTACAAACCTGACCCCGTTTAGTGGCGTCTGGACGACTAATTGACGCCTACCCTGACATCTGTGTTAGGAGTGGAATCGGTACCCTTGTGACACTTAGCCGAGGGGGGAAACGTCTGTTCCAACCAGATGTCAGCTACTCCATTGGTTTCACTTCAGGCATTGCATGGTTCGGAAGCAGTACTATATCAAAACGATTGCATCTGTCAGAAATAGGTTACAGTTTGTTCCTTTTTCCGCGTTGTTGCATATTGTATTTACAGTACATTTTTATCTACTCGTCTTCTTGATCTGCAAATCGAACCGTGATGAAAGATGCAGATTGCAGAGAAATTAATTGTGTGAACTCATATCTGTATGGAATGAAGTGTCAATGTACATTTAGCGTATGATGAGACGAATCCTTCAGTTAAAACTCGTCAATAGTTCTGTGCTATTACCAAAAACAATCTCATTAATCGTAATATGCTTAGACGACTTTCCTGCTTAAACTCAGATTAAACATGTTTTAGAGAACGTGTAGGAAATCACACTTGAAAGTCTTTACATGCGCAACAAACATTGAAGGATAACAATACCTTGTTACATAGTACATACAAAAGTATGCAGACATGCGCCGATCAACTGTCTCGGTTTTCAAACTGCAAGTTCAGAGGCCCGGGCAATTCCTGAGTATGTAAGTTAAGTTAAATGCGTGGTAGAAATATAAATGTATAATGTATGCAAAAAACTTTAGTATTATTAATAGATATATCAGATTTTGAAGTATATGTATTTTTGTAAATTTAAATCGATGAAGAGAGACTACCAAGGAACACCCATCTCCACGCCAGGACTCGAACCTGGGATCGGGTTAGGTGGTAGATCAGGATTTGCTGAACCTCGCCCAAGAATAAAGACCATTGAAATTGAAATCTTTGGTGGCTAGATAGAAAGTCGGCCCACTTAACGCGCTTGGTCACCGATTGTTAAGATTTGTTATTAGATTCTTATTAGAATCTTCAAATAATATTTGTTTATAAATACCTCTATTAATTGGGGTTACCCTGTGCATGTATGCATTCATAATGCAAATTTTCACGGATGCAATAAGAATATATACCGGGCGAATCACCTAAAACTTGCACCCCAGATATTTCATAAACAACAATAAATATTGAAAAACTGCTTTTGCAGATGTATAGGTATGAGAGGGGCTCATGAAATTAGTGGACACAATACGTTCAACTACGTAAGGAAATACTGCTTTTAACACAAATTTAGTTTTTTTTAATGGAAACCCCATTTTATTTTCAGCTCATTTGAAAGTACGGAAAAAATCATTAAGAATGGCGTTTGTTACATTGCAATACGTCAAGTGGTTCTCAAGTAATTGTAACGTGAAGTTGAGCGCAGAAGGTGCATCCCCACTATGCCTGTCGGCAGAGCCGAGCGCAAATGCCGTCGTGCATACAGCCTCATGGACGTCCGCAGGATTTTTTCCAGGGAGGGGCAAGGAACGTATTTTTTCCAAGGGGGGCAAACAAGGCACATTTCCACCAATAACAGTGTTGTTCCCGCAAAAACATTGCTTAAATTTGAATTTTTCATACTCATGCAATAATTAACACATATTATTGTGGCTGAAATGAAATTATATTATGTATATTTGGTTGAATTTCATTTTCCGGGGGGGTGGGGCATGGTCCCCTCTTGCCCTCCCTTCCGAACGCCCATGTACAGCCTACACACTTGTGCTGCATTTATCCTACACTCGCCATATATAAGTATCATCTCGGCCTTTTCAGAGTTTGAAAATACTATTTTCTCAGCAACAGTTCTGACGTACATACAAACGTCTGGTTAATCAGTGTACTTTGTTAGGTCTTTTTTTTTATTTCATAAATTTGTTAAAGTAATTAGAACGAAAGAATGAAAAATGTATAAGGTACAAAGTATAAAAGTTGAAAACTTAAAGATTTCTCATGACCAAACGCTAAGAGTTGATTGTTCCGATGTACTAAAAATTATGACGTAAATGAATGAACACAATAAAAAATTAAAAAGATGTTAATGTACTAACCTTTATGGATGTAACTCATGGCGGAATGTTTAAAATTTATACTTTTTAATTAACATTTATTTGTTAACTCAGAAAAATTTATCAGAACCTTTTAGATAATTTGTCAAAGCTTACTCATACATTTTGCTGTAACCCGCAGTTGTTGGAACGTAACAACTTTTCCTAGGCACAACGCGTAGTATGCAGAAGACTAACATGTTTGTTACGATACCCGAATGACGTCAAAAGGGGGATATGTATGTTACCGACATAGGAATTAACTTGTGAGAATGTTCGTTTCAAGCGTCAACTTCACGTTACAATTACTTGAGAACTACTTGACGTATTACAATGTAAAAAAAGCCATTCTTAATGATTTTTTTCCGTACTTTCAAAGAAGCTGAAAATAAAATGGTGTTTCCATTAAAAAAAACTAAGTTTGTGTTGAAAGCCGTATTTCCTTACGTAGTTGAACGTATTGTGTCCATTAATTTCATGAGCCCCTCTCATAACTATATATCTGCAAAAGCAGATTTTCAATATTTATTGTTGTTTATGAAATATTTGGGGTGCAAGTTTTAGGTGATTCACCCGGTATAATGGAAACATTTCGCATAAACTAATTTCAATTAGGCATGCATACAGTGAACAAATTCAATAAGAGTTGTTTAAATTCACTATTTTATATATATATATATATATATATATATATATATATATATATTTAAATTATATGTTCATTAGCAATTACTTGATCTCAAAAGTGAGTGTACGTTTATACCTTGGTGCATGTAAGTAGATTTACAGATGAAAATGTTAATATGCAAATTATTATTGTTTAAATCCTATAATCGTAACTAGACATTTTCGAGATTTAAATATTCACAACAGAAGAAAGTTGTAGGATCTCTCTTTGGGAGATGTTTCAGGTGGGAAGAAATCTCAGAAGAAAGGGGAAAAGATAAATGTAAAAACTACATAGAGATTACAATAAGTAGCAATTTCTCGTGTGGAAAATATTAAAGTATTCCTGGAACAAGAATATAATGAGAACAGGAAAGATTTAGAGCGAGTTGCTCCTTTGTTGATCATGATTTATATATTTTTTTAGTTAATTAATGGAGAAAAATAGTTTTCCACATTTACTTTTTGTTGATTTTGGAAAGCGTATGCGATGATATTACCATTGAATAACTTATGGGAGGTGTATTATGAATTGCATTGGTTATATTTCTGATGCACGTGAAACATTTTTTAAACAACTTTAAAAGATGGAAAATTCAAATCAGGTGCTGGGATTGTTTAGTCTTTTTCGTTTTGCAACAGATTGTTGTGTGTATATAAATGCATATGAAATCAAATCCCCATTGCTTTGGGTCAGGGAGCATCCAGCGTCTACCGTAATGCGAGAATTATGAAATCTGTTGATGACGGTGTAAATGGTTCGTCAGTTTCGAATATGTGACCGTGTGAACTGCATACGTATCAATATAAATCAATCTCTCGGATAAATGACACTGAGGTTAGCGGGACGGGGGAAAACGATTTCGGTGATTCGAGGATCCTCCAAAACGCTGCACTTAGGCGGAGTTAATGGGCTGGCGATGCTTTACATCTCTTCAGCAATATCCTGAGATTGAATGAGAGGGACTGAACTGCTTGGCAACTGTAGCGGTCCGTCCCCATTACAGGGTTTGGGGAAAGGGGGATGGGGGTTATTCGTGCCAGAGGTTTTGAGTTATGCGCTCGAGCATCCAAGCGTGGCTAATTTGGGGGTAAGCACTGAGCAGCGCTAGAGGGTGAACTTGACCGTAAAGGAGTCGCTTTGGAAAACGAGACGGAACGATTGGCTAATTACGTTAATTAATGATGGCATTCGGTGTGCTGCCTGTCCACGCTTCCCTCTTTTTTTTCCGGTTTGAGATAGTGTGTTTGTTGTCAAAGCAAAATCCACGCTCTTCATCCTGTCGGGTGCGTATTGGTTTAGTATTCCAGCAGACATCATGATGTTGACTTGAAAACGGTTTGTATACTATATCGCAAAGTCGTGAATGCCCCTTAAAAAACATTTTGGAGGAATGAAATGTGAAATCTGAATGAAAACTGAAAAAGGGCAAAAGTACATGTCCATATGTGATTTTCACATTATTCATTACAATATGGACTTTACGTTTTCAAATTAATATTTTAAATTTAATAAATTTTATAAAAAATATGAAGTACTGTAATGCGAAAGTGGTATGGAATAGAGTATATGATACATAAAAATCCAGATACGTGTGATGGAGTTTCTTACATAATTGAATGAGTGCCGGTATGCTACTGTAAAATTATAATAGATATTACTAATGCTAATGTGTTGAATTGGATGCTTCCACAGGCAAGTACAGTGCGTTCGTTTTGGCTCTGGGCCGAGATAGCGCGTGACATGGGGCAGATACCGGCATTTTCATCCCGTAACGTCTCACTTATTACGCACATATCTTTAGCATGTAGACAAGAGTTGTTCAAAATTGTTCACGCGCTATCTCTGCCCAGAGCCAAAACGAACGCACTGTATTAATAATATTTGAAATTCTGGTTACAGTTCAATTGAAATATTATTAATATTGATGCGGTATTCTTTAGAATACAGATCATAGAACAGAGTTGTCAATAAATATCAGTGTATTTCTTATTTTTCCACTTTTATTGCGAAAGTATTTGAAAACATAATTATGGAACAAAATTAGTAGACCTTGCATTTTTATGTAATTATGCTATGAACACAGTAGAGATCTACTTCGATGCTTTGCAAGAGTACTTGTTTCGATTTCTACCTACGGCATGCCTGTAATGAGTGTACCCTTTTATTGATGTCAAGTAAAACGTTGAATGTTATTTCCAACTCCGACTGTCATCATACTTCATGGCTGCTGGGAAATGTTAATTAAACTCTTTGTCAGAAGAGTTTTTTTTTTTCATGGGTGTAGGGTTATTTGTGGCTTTGTATAGTTAGAAGAACAAGAACAAGCATGCAAGCTAGCTCGCCAAGTCCCTGCCCGTCATAGGTGTTCATTTGCGAGTGTGAATTCATCAGTTTCATCTAATTATCATTCATCCTCAATGTTGGGATTAGTCAACATTGTTAGCGAAGTGAACCAAAGTAATGAAGAAAATTCCAAATAAATTATTGTTGCTTTCCAAAAAATGTCATCGTAAATAGGTATAAAAAGTTGTTTGCAAAGAAGTCAGCCATATCTTAAAGGAAGATCATTTCATGTTCTGGTACAAATCAAATCGAAATAGGTATTTTTGAAAAAGGAATCTAGCCAAGCATTGTAAACGATTTCTGCATGCAAACGTATTTCCTTGGAAATTTATCTTGCTCGAGACCTGGCGTTATCATTACCCCTTAGCCAAAACGTGGTAAAATATTAAAATATGTTGAATAAAATATTAAATATACAAGTCGAAATTCCGTAATAGTGTGCGTCTTTCTGTTAAAGTGGCAAACTAAAGAGACATTTGAAGATTATGTATAGTTTTTGTTAATTATCACCATTCTACTTTTTTCCAATAACTTTCGGAATCTATACGAAAAGTAATCGAAGATTACATTGGAAATGAGAAATTTCTAACTTGGTAACGTACCTACTACGTGTAATGTCATTTGTGCTGGAATCTGTATTGCAGTCACTGCTTCCTGCTGGTTCCAAGAAGAATTTTCTCCTTGTTCTGGTCTCGAAGTTCCTTCCTAACTGTATTATGCGAACACTTCTGCGCATGTGAGTTTTTATTCCTAACTGTATTATGCGAACACTTCTGCGCATGTGAGTTTTTATTCCTTGCTGAAACTTAGTAGATTTGTCTTGTGCCCTTTCCCCTGGTTCTTTTCCACTTTTGCAAGGCCCAAATAATACAGGAACAGAGAAGAACACGTCCCACGATACCATAAACCCGCATTAAAGAGCTCTAGTGAGAAATTAGCCGACTGTGTGACTTCAGTCAACACCATCTCATCCAATTTGTTAAGTCGACGATTTTCCACACAGTAAAATCTTGGCCCTGGGTAAGACAATCATACACTGATGAGACGCTCTGAAAGCATATTTGCGACCTTCCAAATTCGCTGCAGGGAGCCATTCGCTCCAACTCGATAGTAAAGCTGGGAATATGAATCTTCGAGCTATTTCGATTTTTACTTTCGAGGACCTAAAACACATTGCAAGAGGGGGAGGGAGATGAGTTTCGCGCCTTCGGGATGTTGAGACAGATTTCAAAATGAAAATTTCCCCTTGGCTCTATATAAGCTCATTTTCTTACTCGAGTTCCTCCAGCACGTTACTGTAAAAAACGAAAGAAAAAAAATATGTATCGTAAAACGAGCTATGTGTGAGGGATGCATATGCGTACACACAAAGAAATGTTTGGAATAACAAGAAATAAGTGCTGATCACCAAACATTTGTGTAAATATGCTACAAATAAATGATTGTTCACCACTTTTAAAATCATTCTCATCATCAAATCGACCCATTTGTTTGGAATTACAAAATAATTTAGTCATAATTTTACCAACTTTAATAAAGCGTTATTACTTTATGGCTTGCAAAGCGCCCGTGTACATTTCAAATGCAAAATGCTTACCTCATACAAAACATTTGTGCAGTATTTATTATATTTCAGTGTACCTGGTTTTGAATGTCTATTTCATGAAGATATATAATTGAAATTTAGACATTTTTGTTTAGTATATGAAATTTCCATATTAGATTTGTGTCTGCTTGCCTTGGGATATACAGAAAATTATTTTATTAATAGAAAACACAGCGGATGTTAATGCTATATATATTTCATTAATATACGAGCGCATCAAATTGTCGATTTACAGAATATAAATTGTTGACATCGTGGAAATAGATTTCAACTTTCTTTATGGCTAGATGACTAGCTTCATTGTTATGTGCCTGAATTCGGACTAAATTTTGCATTGTTTTATTTGTGGAATGTAACACAATATGAATCGTTGAGAAAACAATGATGTATGAAAAGTACATTCGCGTATGTACAGGAAAAATGACTTTCAATATCTGAACAGTTTCCTATAAACAGCAAAATGAGTTTCTACGCGTTTATTTATTATTGAAATAATTGTAGATGTATTTTTCGGCTATTTCTCGATAGCTAAGCAGTTAAGACTGTATATCATGGAAAGGCCTTTTCCGAATTCGCCTTCCTTCTGCCGATAGAGCGCGCGCACAGCGTTTACACCACCAGATGTTTTGTCCAGGCCTGCTTCGCGAGGCCCTCAAGAACACGCCTCCTCCGGTACACGGGCAGTTAGTGATTGACAGGTCGTAAAACCCTTGTCATTTCTTTTCTCAGACATGTCCTAGGTTTTGCTGTTCGGGTCGATTGCCATCTTCATTGCCAAAAGCTGATCCTACCATTTCTTGTCAAAATTCCAGACGATAATATAGAGTCGTGCAGCACAAATATGTGGCTTGTAACATACGTAATTGTGGAAGCTTCTCTTCAAGGAATAAGGAGTCCCAGTAGTCTTACTATTTGACCTCCGGGGCGAGGTAGTTAGCACAGCGCGCTACGACAGCAGGGGTCCCGGGTTCGAATCCCGAGTAAGACATGGATGTTTATGTTCTGAATGTGAATGTTAAAAAATATGGAACTGAGTAAATACTGATAGATGAGAATAGCAGAGAAAATATGACATCGGACTGCCACGTCGTAAACCCAGGTTCGATTCTCAGTGTGAATGATTTCAAGCAGAAAATTTTCCAACATTATCCTTGCATAAAACCGAGTCTGTGAATGTATTTGATCTATTTTTATAAAACTTTCACTGATACGCAATATATGCACTAATTTAATCAAACTTGCATATTTTAATTAATAGGATTAGGTCTAAAGCAAAATATGGCCATTTAATACCATGTGGTCCAAAAAGATAATAATTGAGAAAATGGTCAACTTTTTCTATTTATATAGCCTATATTTTTGTTGTTGTAACCCCTATGCAAGAGTAGTATTTTCCTTTACATGACTTCGTTTAAAAATTGCGGCCCTGTTTGACTTATGATTTGCAGCATTTTTAGCCTTTGTAGGCAGTTGCGGTAATTATGATAACTCATCTAAGAAAAATTATAACTTGGGTAAAAAACATTGTTTTCAGTACATTTCAAGCTACATTGTATGTTTCGTGTATTTTTTCAACATATTGATTTTGACCAAAATTCAAAGTTTAGGATATTTTTGTTAGGGAAGTTATGTAATATCAGATTATTTCGGCTGAATTACTGTTATAGCTCTTTGATCGTTTCTTGATTCTCTTTTTCAAAATTTTGAGCCCAGACGTCTCCGATCGGGGAGCTAAAAAAAGTGATATTTACAGCGTAAAGATTACTCTATGACAGGTACCTGTGAAACAAAAAATTCCAGATTGATATTTCATGGATAACAAACCTACAACAGAGGAGGGATTGGTCAAAAACAGGCATTTTACATTATTATTTACAAAGAAATGTTTGCTTTTTAATAATCATGTAATTAGAGTTATTGTGTTTATTAATTACATACTGCGAATGGCGTAATTTGTCCGTTAGTACTGTTACGAATTAAATTTTCCTTTTTCTTTATCCCATTAGTTATGAAGAACTTCATCCCGGCTCGACAAATGTCACAAGGTCTTCAAACTAGAAAATAGACTGCTTTATGCCAAATTTAAGTCAGATTACGTGTCAGTAAGCAGTTTTTTTACCTGTCTAGACCCCTACTTCAACTGCGACATTTGTCCGAACGGGAAGTTTACCGATTCTGGCCTATGTTAACTTATTCTTTATAGAATTACAACAAAATTGGTTGCTTTGTTATTTTATTGTAATTTTGAAAAATCCAATTATGTATAAAAAGATGTTTTGTTACTATAATTAACTACTTGTATTTGAAAGAAATTGGTAAAGCCACCCACCTGCATTATGCAATGTGTTTTGATGGTGTATTGGTGGGTGGGTGGTGGTGGCTCTTTGCATATTCACAGTCTCGCTTATTTATAGACGCGATGCAAATCGTCTCTATGCTCCCACGTAGTTATATAGTAGAGTCCCTTGTACTTAGATGCACCCCATGCAGTGGGAGAGCCCACTTTCCTCACCCTCTCCTCCGGGAATCGAACGGCAGTCAAGCTCTCCTATCGATGGTCTTTATCCTCCCAAAAATAATTTCCGAAATAAATTATGACCGATTTTGAATCAGGTGCAACACAAACAACATTGGAGATATTGAATCGGTAGAGAAAACCCGATTTGTAGGTTGTAAACTTATATTGGCTCCCGAGCGTTCGTGTATATAAATACAACCCCCACCCACCACCCCCAAATTTTTATAATTCTCGGCATTGAATTAATAATGGTGGTTAGGATATTGAATCTTTAACCCGAAATTCATTATAAAATTTTAAAATGAATTCTTAATGATTTATTGATTTGGTGTTTTAAGTCCACTTTATGCACAGTAAGGCTAATCGGGACTGGGCCAGGCATGGAACCCGGGATCCCTTGATTACAAGGCGACGACGCTACCACTGCGCCATCGAGGATGCTCAATTTTTAATGGGGATGTAATTCAAATTATTAATATTACAAAAGCCTCCCCGCTATTTATTCCATCCTGTTTAATGATTACGAAAGATTGTTGTTTCAATTTAGCATGTAGAAGGATTCGAACAGGTGTACCAGCCAGATTAAATCGGCGTTATCTTCCAACGTTTTGAGCACATACATAGCAACATCATCTCATCCCTGAAGATGAGAGCAATGTATACGATGGAAGCTAACGTCGATTGACGTCGCCAGGAAAGCTACAACTCCTATGTAGAAGGGTGGAAATACAAACGAGTTGGATGAGATAATTGAGGAAATTAATGAATGATAAGTCTGATGAGATGGAGGCCAATATATATATATATATATATATATATATACATAAGAAGATAAAGTGCCTACTGGCAAGAGCCAAATATAATAAGATATTAGATGGAAAATACAAAAATTGATTTAGTAATAATTAGAGGTTATTGTAAGCGTAAAACATTGATGAATGAAAAATATGTTTTGATATGTTTAATAAGTTATGATTAGGGTGCGGATTTATAGGCAATTTTTTCTATCTATCTATCCATCTATCAATCAATCAATCATATGTTTTGTCACTGCTTTTTACCTACTAACTATTCATACTGTGCTTCAAAAGCTGCTTACTTTTAGGGATATTTGATATCGAAGCAACACGCGACAAGCGACACGTGTCTCTTGGTAACTGGCTCTCAGTAATAAACGCAATCAACCATTCAGCTTGTGTTGTCTGTTGCTTGTGTGTCCCTAGGACTGAGTTATTTTTCATACCATCCATCTTATCGCCCTTGTCTGTTGTTCGCGCATGCACAGTGAATATTTTGCTTTAGACGGCGTGAAATATCCATGTCGCTTGATTGAACGCAGGTTTGTGTGACATGTTATCCTACAGCTGTGTGAAACGTGACAGGAACTGTTAATTTAAAGGAATGCCTTTCTCATTGTACATTGCATGAAATGAAACTGTGTATTTTCAGAATGTTGAAATTACTAAAGGACAGGGGTTCGAGGCTGAGAGCTTGAGTATAAATTCCTCGTAAGTAGGGGTAGTTAAAGTGTTTGTTTAATCGGGTTGGCCTGGATCTCAGGATACCAAGAATATAATGTTGAGGATTGCCTGCACTGCCCTAAGTCCTAGCTTGGCTACCTTAGTAATATTAGACGAACATTGATTGGATTGTTCTCTAGACGAACCAGTATCTTTTTATCTTCGTATATTAAAAACAATAACTACTATATTCAAGGTCTGGTGTTCAAATTTCCTGCCGATCGGAAGTATTCTGGTGGGAAATAAATATTTACAGTCTAACTTATAAACAGTGGGTGGATTTTCTTTACACCTACCATGAGATGGGTTGATACCCCGACTACTGGAGAGGGATAGAGGAGTTTCTAGGAACGCAAACCATTTCCGAAAATAAAATGGTCGCTACGCTGCGCCGCTTTTATTGTTGTTAGTTTTATGACAGTTTTGCCATTCGCCAGCTTTACTGATCTTCAAATTTAACAAGTATTATTTATATATTTTATTCAATTTCTGTTATTTAGCGTCATTTTTTAGCCAACTTTGGCTAATCGCGATGATGATGATGAAGGGACGCCACCAAGGTCTAGTATATTATTGTTGTTTTATTTAATGAGTTTTAATTGTTTCATCATTTCACAATTTGTAATATGTAAATATCATAAACCATTGCATAAGAAGAAAGTATCGAAAGACACGCATAAAATGTCGGTTCTTAGTAGTGCGGGGGAAAGGGAGGCACCAAACGACAATCCTGCCCAGCTACTGATCTATGGGGCTGGTTTCAACTCGTGAACCTCGTAGAACGGAATTCGCCTGATAATGTGAAATGACGGCGCACAGGTTCACAGTTGACACTTACGATTCATCTTTATGATTGTAATTTCGATTATGATAATCTGTAAATAATGAAGTAGATAAATAACGTTCAGGTATGTTTAAAGTAGTCGAGACCCAGAGTATGAAATACTAATGAAAAAAATGAAACCTGCAGAAATGAGGTAACGGCGAGGAAGAAGAAAGATCATCCGTGTTAGATGTAGTGAAACAGCAGTATTTGTTGGTGTTTACCATAAATGTGGAAGAACTGCGCAATTAACATAAAATTTCTTGCCCGATCATTTAGCCATACCATAGAGGTGTACCATTAAAATTCCTTTGAATTATTATTACTTTTCAAACAATGTATCTATATTTATTTATTTCGTCTTCTTTTACATGGCGAAGTTAAGGCTGTGGAGCCTTTTCTTCCACTTGACCATGTTTACAAAAAAAATGAATGTGAAATAATTAAAATATTGAAAGAGAAAGAAAGAAAAAAAATATAAAATCAAAAGCTGCTTACTTTTAGGGATATTTGTTATCGAAGCAACACGCGACAAGCGACACGTGTCTCTTGGTAACTGGCTCTCAGTAATAAATGCAATCAACAATTCAGCTTGTGTTGTCTGTTGCTTGTGTGTCCCTAGGACTGAGTTCTTTTCCATACCGTCCATCGTGTCGCCCTGGCCTGTTGTTCGCGCATGCACAGTGAATATTTTGCTTCAGACGGCGTGAAATATCCGTGTCGCTTGAGGATTTCACCAATTGAACGAAGGCTTGTGTGACATGTTATTCTACAGCTGTGTGAAACGTAGCTGTTGACTGGATTGTTCTCTAGACGTATGTGTCCCTTGTCACTTCGGTCTGCAGCTACATTGAGAAACGTTGCTGTTGACTGGCTCGTTCCCAAGCGACACGGAACATTCACAACAAGCAACAAGAGCCTATTCAGTTTAAAGCAAAACATGAACGAACAACAAACAGAGTCGACATGATACACGATATTGAGAGAAAGTCCCAGTCCGAGCGACATGCGACACGAGAAGCTTATTTCAGTCATGAACAAGCTATGAAGATGTAATTGAATTCATTGTCACTCGCCCTCTTAGGGAGAACTCACACCGAAGCGACACGCAACATATGTCGCTTGGGAACGAGCCAATCAGCAGCAACGTTTCACACCGTAGCGACATGTCAGGTCGCACATGCCTACGCTCGATTGGCGAAATTCTCAAGCGACACGTGTCGCCGGTCACTTGTCGTTCCGGTGTGTTTTCTCCCTCCATCACGATTAATGTATTCACATAATATCCAAAGTAAAATATTAATGAAACTAGAATTAAAAAAATTGCAAGATGTAGGTTCCATTATTATAACATAACATTATATATAGTATAATTGAATGTGCAGTGAATTATTTTTAAAATTTAAATATCTACCTTCAGCACAGTTGTCTTACCTCTTTATGAAATATATCGGTGTTCTCTAAATGTGAATGTATTTCCCAAGCGTGTTCTTTGTATAGACACAAATTGTATTTTTAAAATGCGTTGAAGTTAATGTGACTATAATTGAAATTATATTCAGAGATCGAGACGAAAACGAGAGAGCGTTTACATAACCCGGGACAAGAACAAGATTTACAGTTTGAAAGAGGACCAGACTGACTGTCTGACTTCCTCTCGCTGTAATTTCTGTAGGGCCTCCCAAGGCATGTATCTAGAAATACACCGAACCAAGTGTGTCAGGAAAAATAATAATATGATGTTTAAGTTAAAATTATATTATTATCACATAAATAGGTAAAAAGATCGAATAACAGCACGTATTCATTATCTAGCTTACCTGTAGTTAAGATC
Source organism: Lepisma saccharinum (assembly GCF_977018435.1). NCBI lineage: Eukaryota > Metazoa > Arthropoda > Insecta > Zygentoma > Lepismatidae > Lepisma > Lepisma saccharinum. The sequence continues at coordinate 206,562,517 of NC_139230.1, forward strand.
GGCATAATTTGCATAAAAACAAGTGCCGTGGCAAAGAAATTCATTTCAAATTGATGAAGAATTGAATATTTATTGAATAAAAGAGAATGTTAGATCCGGTTAGCGAAAAGTAAAGTTCCTGATTAATATTTTATGTATATTGTTATAAATAGTAGCGTGCAATCATAAATCTTTGGTAATTGGTACTGTCCTTCTAAGCCCCCTAATTCCAATCTTTCTTCCAATAAGTTCAAAGAGTGGGCCTCCTCGATGGCGCAGTGGTATCGTCGTTGCCTTGTAATCAAGGAATCCCGGGTTGTATACCCGGTGGATGCAAGTAGTTGTTCGAATCTCACTTTAAGCTGTAAGTCCAGTCCCGATTAGCCTTTCTGTGCAAAAAGTGGACTTAGAAACAACAAATCAATCAATAAGTTCATAGGAAATTATAACCATCGATTATGTAATAAATGCTACACAAATATATTTTCATTATTTAATTTTTTCACTTGGTAAGTCTTTCTTGGGGAGGGCTCCGGACCCCTCCCCAAATAAGTCCTTGAGTTTCCATGGAATTAGTAGTAATTATCTGGACTTGTATTCAAGGGGTCTCACGTTCGATCCCCGGTAGAACTACACAGTGGTCTGGATCCCACTTTATCCTGTAGCCCCAGTCCCGATTACCCTATTTGAGCATGTAATTGACTTAAAACAAATTTAATTTTGCTATAATTTATGTAAGATTCAATTGGGACAGTCTCTGTATTAATGTATTTATTATTTTGGAAAATAGAAATAAGACAAATGAAACACAATGAAAAAACAGCCGGGTGAAGGAAATCAACTTTGGATTTTCCGAAATGGTCGGAGCACCGTCAAAAGCTGCCCCCAAGGGAAAAGACAATGCCAAGGGTAGAAGAAGAAGTTTTCGAAGCCACGCCCACAGTAGTAAAACCTGGTCAGAGTCATCTATCGGCAGACGGCTGAACTTGTAGGATTTGAAAATAACCTCGCCAGCCGATGGCCAGCCTCGCCACGGCTCGAATAAAGCCATTCTCAAAGGTGTTTGAAAATGCATATCAATGTTTGCAATGGCGTATTGTCACAATGGGCCTCTCAATTTGAAAAACAAAAAAATCAGTTTACTCAGGAAGGGTGCAAGAAAGCCTTGCAAGGTTTAATTTTTACAGTAACTTAGAATCGGGCTCTATACGCCGATACAAAAACTGAGATATTTGACAGCTAATATCTATTAAAATATGGAAGTGATAAAAAAATTTCGATAATCACTGTTAAGATTCATCCTTTCTGATCAATTCACCACAAAGCTCATTCAAATGCCTCAAATAGTTTTCGAGTAAAAGTTTTCTGAATGAAGGTCTGTTTTTCCGCTGCCCATGATATGGCCTCTTAAAGCAAACATCTTGCAAACAAGGATATAGGGGTCGATTCCTCGTGGGGTGTATTTCAGAGATTTGTCGGTATTAATAGCGCAGTGAAAAAAAAATGTCTAACTAGGCGTACAGTAAAAGCAAACCTTTTTTTCCCCCATTTGGAAAGTCTATGATGTAGGGCTCGAAATGGAATTTTTTCACGAAACTGAACGCATTATTTCGTTAACATGTTGTCTGTCTTTTCTTGCTTGGCAGTGATTACTACAGCAACGAGATTAACGACTAGTGAAATGACGCACTGCCTTGAAATATACACATAAACACAAGTACATTCATTGGATACGAGTCTTCTCGAATATTCTTTCCTTTTTTAATAATGTAAACAGACTCAATTCGTGAATGGTAGTCAGCTCGCCCAACCGGAGAAGAATTTTGAAATAAATGTAAATTTTGAAATATATATCCTCACTACTTGTCTCAATAAGAGCTATTAAAAATCAATTTAGCAAGTGGAAGATATTTCCATATTTTATTTTGCGTTCTTCAGAATGTCAACAATGTGTCTGCTGAGGTTAGTATCAGAAATATAAAAGCATGCAGTAAGAACGATTTGATTAGGTTAATCGGGGAGAATATAAAAGACGAGAATGAAAGAAAAAAGGTCAGAATAAACACAAGATAATTAATAATAATTAACAAATAGAAAAGTAAAAACTAGAACCACAAGACAGAAAAAGATGAAGGCAACATAGACACCGTCATACTCTGCTGAACCCCTCGCGCCAACAACGTATCTCCACGCAGAGGGGAAGCTTATAATGCTATAATATTTGTATACTATTAAAGAGTATTAAGAACTTAGTTCAAACTGAAAAGAAAATGAAATATCTAAAAAAAAAATAACGAACCGGAATGCAAATGAATACAATCAGATGGAATTATAAGCAATTATGGTGTAGTTATTTTAAGCGAAGCTTTCATAGATATGTTTGCATTCTACAGTATAATTACAAATGCATAAATAAGTTTCAGGCTGTTGTAATTGTAATTTTAAAAATTTATCTTGTAGGGAATGATCAAGTATGTAACAATGTAAGGAGAACTGCCATCTGCTGTTTCATGTTCATTGCAAACTGTATTCTACACACGTACGCAAAAATTACAATTATTGTTCGAGGAAATCAAACTTTCACCTTTTCCTTCGTTAACAGTTTTGGTTTTAAAACAGTTCTTCCAATGTACTCATTTATTTCTTGAAATGTATTTTGTCTCATCCAAATCGTTTGCTCATCATTTTTCTGCTCTACCTTTTAGCTAATACTAGTGTGTTTTGTAACAGTATTCTCCGGAAGAAACACTTTGTGTTTTTAAAAAATAACTTGACATTTTACAAGCTTCAATCAGGTTATATTGCCAACTGCGTGAGTGATATATGGGACAAATTTGGAGTGTGGAGTGTTAAGTAGAACTGTACACTGCTGTGTTGACCCAAGATAGAATGTTATCAATACACCAGTGGAGTTAACAGATGGACACAGGTTGTAATTAATTCCGAGTTGACAAGTTAGCATGGTAGCGTGGGCTTTGTGCAAGCTCTAAGGTGACAGCAGCCGGAAGGCTCTTCGTTCAGCAAACATACACTTGTTTCAATGTTTACCGTTTTCAGATTTTCCTATTATCAAATGAAACAACATATAAGGGTTGAAGATACGAGCGAAAAATACATTTGCTTTTTTGATAGATCCCAGTATTTGACAGGCAATAGTACCGTGCATACTAGATCGGATTGCATGCATTGATATTGATCTATTTTAGTGTCAAACTTTGGTCGTGTCATGTTGAATCTGAATGTGTTCTGTAAGATGCATGATCAGTTGATTGATGTACCAATGTGAGAACAAGTCAATTTTCTGTTGGATCCAGTACCGGGTAGAAATATGGTCTTGGTTAGCAACATGTAAACATTTCTTTTATTATTATTTACAAGTGAGATGGAAAATGATGTGTGCACAGGGTTTTTATTTGCGTTTGAAGGGTTTAAAGATAATTCTTTGCCTGAATGCTTTCATTCCTGTATGTGATAATCAGAGCGAAGTTGATTGTTTGGGATTTTGTTGTCAACTTTATGCATAGATAGACTAATTGCCACTAGAACTACATTTTAAAGTGGAATTCGAATCACTTTGTGGCCTCCCCGATGGCGCAGTTGTAGTGTCGTCGCCTTGTAATCAAGGGGTCCCGGGTTCGATACCCGGTGGAGGCACATTGTGGTTTGGATCCCAATTTAAACTGTAGGTCCAGTCCCGATTAGCCCTATTGTGCATAAAGTGAACTTAAAACACCAAATCAATCAATCGATTCACTTTGTACCTCCACCGGCCCGGAAACCGCTTGATTACAAGACGATGACGTTACCACTGTACCCTCGGGAAGGCCCTCAGAGTGAAATTGACATTTTGTATTTGTGGCAAGTGGAAAATTTGTAATTTACTCGCTGCGTGTAAATACTTAAAATTGCTTTCGCATTTTACACAATGTCGACCTCCGTGTCGGAGTGCTTAGCTCATCAAGCCACGAAACAACTGGTCCTAGGTTCGAATTCTGGTCTTTGCGGTTTACATAGAGGGTGAAAAAGCAACGTTAAATAACTAAAATACAAAATGCTTGTGCTTCTGCATGAAATTAAGAGAGGAGCGTTAATGGTTATATTGAAAGAAATTACAGGAAAAATCATTTGATGTCATTACAGGAAAAATCATTTGATGTCAGTGAGGCAATACATTAAAAACTCAGAATCTTTCAGGAGTGATCACTTATAAGTAGAGCGCGGATTTACCCTAAATGCTTATTTGGTTCCTATGATAGCGTAGGCTATTAGTGCAGAAGTTCATTTCAGGGCAGCAGTTAATTTATGTAAATTCTATTGTGCCTAAATTGCCTATTTCAGAGGTTAGTGTCTATTTCAATTTCCAGTACCTGTAAGTGCCTAAAATGCTTTATACTATGGAAGTCTTAAATTTCGTTTGTGAGATTTTCGGCCTTTATTATTCACAATATTACAAGTTAATGCTTTGTGGTTAGTGCTTATTATTGTACACATTGTCCAAATTTTGAAGGTCTTCTTGCCTGCCTATTTGGGCAGTTTATAGTGCATAGAAACCTGACTACTTAAAGAATGCTTCTTTATCTGAACTTCCCTGGAATTTTTTCATCATAATTTATCATGATTTTTGTGGCTTTCTCTTTATTACAACAAAAGAATTTTCATTTAATTGCTACACTGAAAGGCATGAATGTTTCTTATGGAGCTGAGCCTATACCGATATATTTGTGTCGGCCGATACCAGTGGTATCGCTTTCGGAAGGTATCGGTTGGAATTTATTTCCCGATACCTTTCCATACTTTTCCGGCGTTTTAGTCTTTTGAAGTGTCAGCAAAAATGCCGTGCGACATTTTCGCCGACTTTAATTATGCTGAAAATTATGCAAAATTTGAATTTGTTGTTTTGAACCAGCATTATGGGAAAAACTGATTTTGTGTTTACATATCAGTTATTTTAATATTGCGATGTAAATCCTTAATATATTAGACCAAGTTGATGCATATAATGGGAGTAGAATACTTGCTCAATGTAGCTATTAATATTCTGAACAACTTTTTATTGTTACAATTTTGTTTACATTTACATCGGTATCGGTAAGACTATCGGCATAGGTATCTGTTCAAAGTGTTATCGGTTTAGGCCTAGTTTCTTAAAAGAAAATTACATTTTGAAGTAGTGTGTGTGTGTGAATATAATATTTTTTTATCGTTATTGCTACTTCCATTTCTCACATTAAATTATGTTGCCTCGTAATCAAGGGGTGTATTTTTCAGTTTTTCCAAACCATTTCAACTAATTGTAGAGTGTGAGGATATAATATATATTTCCCTCGCCATATCACTATTTTCTACTATTCTTGATTTCGTGCTGTACACTTGTAAATGCCGCAATGTGCCAAATATCATTGGTGGTGAAACTAGGTGTGTACATTCCTAGACATAATTACATGCGAAACTAGGTTATTATATCCCATCCCTAACTTCCTTCAACTGGGACACTCGTCTAAAGTTACTAAGCTTCATTAACACAGAAAACTTCCGGCTGGCGTACTCCAGATCTTGCAAGCTCCTTGCGATGAGTTGACTGATTACGGAATGTGTCTGAAATTTAAAGTATTCCGCTTGAGTTGGTGGAATGAGTAGTAATTTCATCTCAGCAATAAATTGTTCCACCTTTGTTGTAGAACTTCACGTTTGGTTGAGGATGTCAGAAATGACTGATTGTCTTTAGCAACATCAGGTTTCCTAAACGTTTTCCTTGAGGTGTTCAGCTGTTTTCGCCTCCCATGACATTTGACTAGAAGCGAGAGAAAAAAAATCGCATTTGAGGCTTGATTGAGGAGAAGAAAATGATAGCAAATTTATATTAAAGAATGTTACCAAACAAAAATCAGCTTTAAGCGTTATAAATCTGTTTGACGAAATCGCATTTGGCAACTGATCTGTACCTAAATTTTTAATTGTAATGCTTGAACTGTGCACCATAATTCCCTTGCAAGCGACAAATGTGATATTAATGCCGTTTTTCACTTCTGCTCTCCTGTTAGCAAATCCTATTTGGCAACAGTGTAAGCGATTCTATTTACATTTCTCGTTAACAGTGGTGGTAGAGAGAGGATTGTCCACGTGTGCGCTCTGAACATGATGTATGGTGCAATCTCTCTCTCATATTCTCCAGAATTTTTAGGCTGAGCTGACCTTATTGCAGTGAATCAGACCACTTTGTAATACCATTTGAATCACACAATGGAATTCTTTTAACGGTGTAGCTATATTTTTCCAGTTTAGTAGCACTATGCAATTAATCTTCTAATATTTCGACTTCTGAATCTTGAAAATGAAAATTCCATCCCATTCTCACATTTGCTTATATGCTGAAGTATTGAAATTCAATCACTTGTTACAATAGTTGTCTTTTCCTTTTTATCAGTGTAGTTTGTATTACATCCTGAATTTGTCATCTCGTAATGTTAAGCACTTTCTGATTTAATTTCAGTCATCTACCATCTTATTGGCTGGGGAAACCTGGGTGAGTAGGGTGTGCACCCCTTTTCTACTTAACGTGGTGATTTGTGTTCGTTCTTTCTCCCTTCTCAGTTTTCAAAACACAGTTTTCTATGCTTAAAGTCATGCGTGCTGTGATTGTTAGTAATTAGTCCCTATCTAATAAATGTTGCTTAGGATTTAAATATACAGTATATACTTTTATTATTTTTGTCATGGTTACATTGCAGTTTGTTTGAAATCGGCCACTTTATCTCAGAGGCATTGGAATTGAGCATTTTCTTTATGTATAGATGTTCCCGTTGAATAGCGTTATAGAATTTGAATTTATCGATTGAAAGGGAGTGTGCAAGGCTGCATGGTAAATGGGAAGTTAGTGGTTCAATTCTTTGTAAAAGCGCTTCAAATGTATCATAACCCCAGTTAGCAATCCATGGATCGACATGATTTTCCACCATCATCGAACTTGGTCCTTTCGTTACTAAATTTATAAGCGTTTACAATGATAAAGGTACAGCTTGGTGTAAAGCGAGGTTAAGAATAATACACCACTCAAATTTGCTCGCTTTAGAAAGAAAAACAAGGTGAATTTTCTAGCTATACGTAGCCAGCCAGCATTAAGAAAATCTGTGCATCATGTCGTTTTTTTTTTCTTATATATACAAAAGCAATAATGCAAAGGCATATGTTGACAATACTCAATATAAAGACTCACAGAAATTAACAATTTTCCAACTTCTACGATTGGATTGTAATTGTTCCGCATTGATTGCGAATCATCAATATTTATTTTAATAAATTACTGTTCCTGCCGTCGCATGTAATTTCTGTGTTTGGTTTTCTCTTCGGGATCTAATGCATTTGCACATTGACTCACTTCCCTTTTTTTTTTGGTTTAGTTCAAGATTGGTTTGACTATCGCCTAGTGTCATGCGTTACCAGCGTATTAATTATTTTCACATATCTCTGTTTAACATTTAATATATGAATATAACTAACGTATGTCGCTCCAAGGTTTTAGAATTTTGAATAAAGATACTTCCTTGTATTTCATATTTCTAATTCGCGAATATATTTTTCTACTAGTTACTTTAAATCCCTTTCTAGCTTTGTAAGTTTTCTGCGATGAAGAAAATGGATTGTTGATAAAGTAGGTGAGAGATTTAAAAAGTGTCTTACAGGGATTTTTTCCGTGTTTTCAGAATTTCGTTATTTGACGGTATATCTGACTGATAAGGTACGCACTAGAATTTGCATTCAATAATTAATATCCACATTCTAAAAGAAATTTGGTCTCCAGTAATTGAATATGAAAGTTATTTTATGTTATCAAAATTTCCTTAGTTTTATACATATCCTAATATTTTTTACACAAGTTTGAATTATCTCTATGCAGATATTTTCACGTGTTCGAGACTATTTATTAATGTGTTGGGTCTTTCTCTCTCTAATTATTATTCTCAATATGATATGATTATTTTTATGCAAAGTGCCTGAGAGATTGAAATGTGCTGAGAGGAAGGACAGACATGTGAATTACTATAACTAATTACTGTTGTAATATGGTGTAATTAGTACGATTATAAAAGTGAAGAACAGTAATTCACCTGTAAGAATCTTGGTAAAATATATTGCATAAAGTCTGAAGTGGATTGGACAATAAATTTATATAATTCTTCAGTTTTATTGCTTGCATTATAAAATTATGATATTTAGGATTGTGTGTATGTGTGTGTTACTCAAGTTACAACGTCATTTATATTATTAATAATCTATCGTGAAAGCAGAAAATTCTCGTTGTTTGCATAAATCGTGAGCTTTTATGTCGCAATTCCCAGCATTGTATAAAATTACATCGACGCTTATAGTGCCATTTTCTGGCAATATACAAATTATTCCTGTCGCTACATTTTGTAAAACAGTAAAAGTAGATGCAGTAACTTAGTTAAGTGATCTGCATCGGTTTGGTAAACAAAAGCATTTGAGAATAAATATGTGCCAAAATGCCCCTTTCAGCGAACGTGTCATTGAGTTTCATAATACGGCAATTTCTTAGCTTGAAATTTATGGGTATTTCCCCTCTCTTGAGGAAGCCTGTTGCTTTGCGAAGTTTGCATACCTTGTGTTTGGGAAGGCGAACGATCTTCATAGAGATATGCGATTTAATGAAGGGTAGTTTCACTCTGTCCTAGTACGCACTACTTTGTTAAAGTAGGAAGATGTGATTTCTTCTGAGGAAACTTGACGAGAACTTAGGAATGTTATAAATATACATATTTCCCCCCAATTTTTAAACTTGATACTTTTTTCAATATTCGATATTCAAGCGCTTTTTGACAGAATTGAAATAAATGTCCACCCTATGCTAAATCGTACCACATGCCTTTAAGCCTGTGCTTGTGAGTGTCCCTTCATCAATTTTATTGCATCATCACTCATCCTCATCTTCACGAATAGTAAAAAGTGGCAGAAAAGCAAAGTAAGATAAACCAAATCAAGCAATGAATTTTGCCTGTGCATAAAATTTGCTAAAGATACTTACGCTCTTGGCAGTATCCTTTCAAGTTGCACAATGGGATAAGGTGTAGCTGATGATCAATAATCTGTTCAGTGGTTAAACACTGGGATATTGGTTTTCTGTTTGCCGTTAATCCAGGTTCATCGTCGCGGTTAGTTTAGTGTTCTTGTGTAATTGAGATTTACTAATTCGTTTAGTCGCTTCCGCCTTAGTCTTATGCAACCCAAATGTCTTCATGTTAATCTTCCAGAGTCAGGTAGTGAAGAAACATGGACTCTCCCTGACACCAGTTCCCCCATGTTTGTGACGTCTGTTTTTCGTACAGAATTTGGGATAACAAGTTCATCCTTTTTTTTTTACCACAATAAAAGTTGAATTCAGGAATCATTTTAACTGGAAAAGTAATAGTGTTCTCTCCTATAAATTAATCTCTTGCTGTCATCTTCTGTTGGAGCAGTGGAGATTGTGTGTATATTGCTGTGTACTGACACTACAATGACAACTCATCCTTTGTTGGCGGGCTGCCATGGCTATCCCAGTTGCTGTGACAGCTTGTCAGCGTTCAAAGAGGATGGTGACGTGTACAACTCCATTTGTCACAAAAAACAAGGCGCTTCAGAGCCCAGGGAGAATTAATGTCGTGCAGCATTGTTGGTCTGTTAATATTTTAAGTTTCTCCTCGCTACTGAGTTCAGATATTCTTATTCAGCGGAATTCTTACATGACATGTGACGTCGTTCAGTGTGTTTTAGATAAACGGAAGTCTTGAAAGATATTCCGTGGTGATCTCACCCCCCTGTTACACGCATTGTAATGTCTAACCTTCCAGACTGACTGCAACGTCGGTAAAGGCAAATATTTTATGAAACATGCATATTGATGTTATGCAGTGTCTCGTTTTCTCAGAGGAAGTTGTATATTTAGATTCTAATGTCTGCATTGAATTGCATTTTTCGAATTAGAAGTATACAGTTTCTATTTCTGATTATTTCACTTTTTTCCTACCTCTTGGATTAATCGCGAGGATGGGGATGAATGATAACCAGATGAAATGGATGACGGGACGAACACAGTGATACATCCATGCATTGAACAGGATTCGAATTTGGGACCCGTGGCACCGGCGCGTGACCCTGACCAATTTGCCACGGATACTGCTAAAAGCTGATTGTAATTTTAGGATCACTTGTAAAGTTAGTGAATTTTGCTTATGACACCGGATAATGAATTTTACTTTCACAAAATGCTTGAAATTTTTCAGAAATTTAAGACTCAATTTTTGCTAACTCCTAGTAAATACGGTTAAAATGATATCGGTACATAATTAGTTATTTGCAGAGTTTTTTTCGTAATAAGTAATTCAAAATACTCTACGCAACTTTGAAAATGATAAACATGTAGAGTGAAGGATAGTTTTAGTTTTTAAATTTATCCGTTAAAAATCAGGCAACTACGTTTTAATGAAATAAATTGTAAGGAATTTATTCTGATAATGTTTATTTACTCTGTTATTTTACGTCGCTTTTCTGCCACTTGTGCCTAATACTTTGTAATAACAAGTGCCGTGGTGATGTACTGAGAAATATCTAATTGTTGTAATATTTGAAATTTTCTCGAGTGCATTTAGCATATTTCCACGTTTCAGGGACAGTTTTTTTTCCTAAATATATAAATACATCTTTAGTTCCAGTACAGTTATAGGTAACATTTTTAGCTTATCAATCGCAACCGTCTACGTGAACTAGTAAAGCTTATTAAATATGCGATTGTCCTGCCTTTGCTTGTAAATCGGTTTGTTTCAGTACGATAGCTAAGAGGAAATCGGATCACTTTTCTGTGTTTCGAAATTTGTATTTTAAGAACAGAGGAAAGTGAACTTGGAATAATTTACCAAAAAAGGAAGAACTCGTTTCCGTACATATCTCTTGCGGTTCAGTGAATAAACAGATTCTACCAAAAATACCTTGGAAGAAGGGATTTACCAAGAGTTTGCGTTGGCTATTTACGCATGTATGAAATTATCCAGGTTCAAACTTGTTGACTTATTTTCATCTTTTGATTTTATTCAATCGAAGTTACAATTTTCAGTGTCGTCTGGCCATTGTCATTTTTTTCCCGCTCTATGGTCAATCCACCCCCCCCCCCTGGAGATAGGATCACTCTTTTTATTTTCAGTTTCTTATTTTCAATTGCCAATTTCCGTAAGGTAATCTCTATTCGACAAAGTCCAATTAAGGTTCGAACTTTGCCTAAAGCACTGAGTGCGGAAGTACCACGGTCGGTTGCAGATAACTGACAATGATGTGAATATCAAATGTCAAATTCCGTAGTTCTTCCATGGCAACACTTCACCAGAAACTAGTGATGCTGTATTTTACTTTCGGAAATTATAGTTACGACACAAGTTCGTTGATAAGCAAATTTTAAAATAATTCAGTTACTGTTGTCTTGAACCGAAGAACCGTAAGTTGTCCACATACAATATATTCAGCGTATCCGATCATTAGCTTAATCTCGCACGAGAAACAAATTGCACGTGCCTCTTGAAGTTAAATGCGTAAGCTTTTCAAATATAATTTCTATCGAGAAAAGGGACAATAATATTTAAAGAAATATTATTTCAGACATGCAGACTTCTGTGGCGGTATGGTCGGCGTAGCGCATTACGACACCAGAGGTTCTAGGTTCGATTTGTGCGTAAGACTTAAGATGCATCGTGTGCCTTTTATTAAGGTGTATTATATTTTACCTCAAACTCTAATTGTGACAAACTGACGATAGAAGATTGTCTCATCTACTTCATTTACTAATCATCTAAACTGCCCGCAAATATTGACGTTTTCTCCCCGGAAAGTACTTTCCGATCGTCACTTACAATTCATCTGTAGATCTTTTGATTGTTTATATCCTGTCATGTTTATGTTTAACTTTCTTGTTTTTTTTTATTACCTAAAACCATCTTATTTTTGTTTATCTATTACAGTTTCAGTGTAAAATGGCTATTACAAATCCTGTATCTGAAACTTGGAATAAATAAATAAATCGCGATTATCCCAGAGGTAGAAGAGCACTGTAAAATGGAGTATTGTAGGGAAATTAAAGATTCTTAAATATAGATTATTTCAATTGGAATAATGGATCACGTTTGAAATCAACTCCTTATATTATACATTTATTGTATTTGCCTATTATCCAAACTGTATTCAATTATGAGTTTCTATTTCGTTATTTTCGCTACGATGCCAGGGGTCCCTGTTTCGAATCCCGGCCTGAGCATGGGTGTTCTTTGTGAGTGTCCCTTTAATAAATTTTATCATGTCATCCCTCATCCTCATCTTCACGATTATCTAAAAGTGGCAGAAAAGCGAAGTAAAATAAACCAAATCAATAAATAATTTTGGTAATGTTTGTTTCGCTTCTCTTCCTCTCGGGTTAATCGGGACGATAAGGATGAATAATCAAGTGACAAAATGGATGATGGGACAATTACAATGATTCACCTCTATGCCTGACCAGGGTTCGAACCTGGGATATCTTGTCTTCCAGCGCTTTACGCTGATCACTCTGCCATGGAGGCCGTTTTGCTACTGTGATTATTACTGATGTACTGTTAATTTTCAGAGAAGAAATAGAAACTCTGTAACTTTTTATTCATGCTTTTTATCCATTTCGAAATACAAATGTTTAACACTAAAAATTCCATATATTCAAAATTAAAATAAACGAATTATATTTCGTGTCAGTTTATTTTCCCCACATTTTATGCTCCCTTCTCCATGTTAAATCTAAATCTATTTCGTAGTTGAGAGGTTCTCTGTGGATGAGCGTGCTTTGAAGTCACATTTAATTTGGCATTGAAAGGGGGAGAATGTCAATTATCCAGTTTTCGCAATTACCTTCGTGAAATTCTCATTTCCCTTTGTTGCAGTGATATTTAGCTCTCTGAAAAAATATTTTCCAGGGATATTAAAGATACGCTGAAAAGGATTATGGTAAATGAAACAAAAAAGCGGATCAAGTTTCAAATGAAACCCTTATTATATCAGTAAATTAGATGCCAGTTAACCAGTTAAGATTTTCCCTCTGCTAGTTACTTCTTGGGGGGCGTGCTTTTCTATAAATCTTATGCATTCGAGTAGGAAAATGGTATCGTTTTTGTAATAAAGACAAAAGTATTTGAGATTTTCAGTTTCACCGAAAATCATCTCTATTTAAGGCTACAGATGCGTTGCGTACTCTTTTTTTACTGACATTACATACAATTACAAATAATTGGTGGGTCCCGGGTTCGATACCCGGTGGAGGAACATAGTGGTTCTGATTCTACTTTAAACTGTAGGTACAGTCCCGATTAGCCTTACTGTGCATAAAGTGGACTTAAAACACCAAATCATTCAATCATATAATTACAAATATTGTTTGCAATAACTTAAAAAATCTATCTCTGGTATACTGCTGAACCGAGCACAGTGTACTTGAAGAATCATTGCATGTGCCATACATCATTCATTTATCTTGTCTACTACTCACTTTCTAAATATTCCTTGAGACGTACATACTCATTTCATTTGTAACTTAAGACCTGGCATGTTTAATCTTTGTCAAATCGGTCGTCAAATTTCACTTGTCAGTCACATTCAATGTTGGCATCATGGTTAACCTCTGCCATGTACATTCTGCTTATTCCAAACGGCCACTTTAATTACACCCATTTGGGTGCTACTTGAATGCTTGGCATTGCAAGCGTAGGAGTTTTCCTGTTCAACTTGGCAACTCTATTCATCCATCACATGTCCCGTTTCTCAACACAAGCAACTTCTCCTGTCGGCATCTTGTAAATTCTTTCCTTTTGAAGACGTTCGTGAATGCCTTCAAGTTCACAATGCTATCCTTTCAGTACAACCAAGATCTCAACACTTCTCTTGGTGTACCTTGTGTCCTTTAGTACTGCCAAGTTGCTGTTCGCTACCGTGGAATGCCATGCAAAGACACTAGCGACTGCCATAGAGTGAGTTGAATCTTCACGGAATAAATTGTTGGTAAGAATGTAGAAACGTTGCTAGTTATATGACCCTGAAATCGACATTGAATCGTTATCCCTCTCATTTTTTCACATTGTATTATGCAAAAGAAAAGAGTGGTACATGTGCAATATATCACACTTCGCCCAAATTGAAGAGTGTGCAAAAGCATGCACTCTAACTAAATCTCTAGCCTTCTTAAACTCAAAGGTTTATGGCTGCAGCAACACAAGCCTTCCATCTGTCCCTATCCAGGGCAAAATCAATCCAATCTTTTCCATCCTTGCCGATTTCCTTTAGGTCCATCTCAACGTTTTCCCTCTCATCTTCGTCTTGCAATCGCCGTATATTTTATTTCATTATATCACATAGATCGGTAACCACTTGTCAACTTGGCTTGCCTGGAATGGAAGTAAGTTGTGGGATCAGAAGGCGTGTGCTTGTGAAAACCTATTGGAATGAATTTTTACGTTTTTACATTCTTGAGAATGCATATTTCTTATTGTTCGTGTAGCAAAGGGCCGGACTTAGTGTGAAAATGCCATCACTCCCACACCATTTTCTGTGGATGTTTTGCAGATTGTGTGGATGAGGATTACTAAATAATTAGTTCAGTAGTTGAATTCTTAATTAACATAGCTAGTTTGTGCCATTGGGTTAACTGTGAGTGAGATATGGGAGGAAAAGTAAAATACATTTTCCGTTGTAGGAAAACCGCTTTCAGAAAGGATTGATAGATTAGCAAGAGATACTCATCTTTGGACATCCACAATTTTTTATGTTAAAAAAAACTAAAAATTGCTAACGGTATATCAGAAACCGAAAAAAGAAGGCTTTGCAAATCTGAACAGAAAAACTGATTTTATGAGAGATCGCGTTTCAAAAAACTATTTAGGTACCCGTTCTTAGCAATAAAGTCTTTGTCATAATGACTTTTTGCAAGGGTCAGAGCTTTGTTCACTGATATTTTGGTCCTTATGCATATCATTTCCACACGAAAACGAAAATAGATCGAAGCGAAAATTAAATAAAGGAATCGAAGCACCTGAATTCGTTAAAATATGGCACTTCAAAGTTCACTTAAGCACAAAACCTCTTCTAAGAGTCCATTCCAATTTTCTATGGTATTAGATAATTTTTAAAAGAATGAATTTTAAAAATTTTTTCTAAAATTTGGAAAGGACCCGACTCTTATCGAATACTGGGTGAATTTAGAGTAGGAAATATAGATTCTACTCGTTCTCAGGTCATATTCCGGAAAATACTTGCAGGAAGCGAGTAATGTAACTAAACAGATCACAGTTTCAAATCTAAACTTTTTTACTTCGAAAATTTTGAAAGGCAAGTACAAACCCGTGTGTTCATGACACACATGTTATTTTGTGATTTTGTATGTTAGTGACGTGGTTTGCAGTTTGCGTTCGAATTGAAATGATAAATTTCACACAGAACGTAAAATCCTTTTAACTATTTTTCTCCAGGCTCATAGGAGCATCTGTCTCAATGTTCAAACTTCCCTTTTTCTAGCACCGGCAATTAATTGCTCTAGACCTTTCTAATCTACGTGCTTCACACGGGAAATTTTCAACCATGAAAGAACTCAGGAGTATAAAAAAGACATATATTTTTTTCTGCGGGAGGATGTTCCTTGTACGAAAGAATGAGGGTGATAAACACACAGGGCTCATAAAAATCTGCTTCACTTTCCATGGAATAGTGGCACGAAGTGCATGGTGGTCATTGGGATATTTATTGGCAATATTTTTATTCTGGGGGATTTTGCTGCTTGATGCCTGGCTTAGAGAGGAATTGTTCGAATCAGATTTTAGAAGCGGTAAAGATATTTGTGGCAGCAAGGGGATTCCCGTGGCCAATGTTTTTCCCTTTCGTTTTACGAGATTTTCCCCTGCACTTATTCCCATCTTTCTTTTTGTTATATTATAACGTGAAAAAGATGTGCTGCGGTATCATCCTAGGGTGTAATGTCATGTCGCTCCATCAACTTTGTGTACGCGTCGTACTTTTCGTAAATTTATTCCCTTGTCTAATAGTCTCATCCTGTAGGCAGTTTAACAGAGCAGAAATATGCGATAGTAAAACTGGGTAATGGAATTTGGTTAAAAATTCCAGGAAAGTCAAAGAAATTGCCTCCTTCGGCGTTAATGTTATATCAGTGAATTTACAGGAAGGTAAACCCTTCCCACCTCAATCATCGTTTCATATTGCAGAGGGCCTATGCCCCACGATAGGCGTGGAAAGTGGGCGTGGTGAAGGAGGACCTGCGCGGTGATCGGACCACCCACCGGAAACTGCGTGAAATAATTGCAGACTGCAAGAACACTGTTTGTGGAGCTCTCCGTGCCGCCTTATCGCTACTTTCCCTGACAACTACCTGCAAATCCGTTCTCTTTTCTGGCCGCGCACAAAATAAACACAGAAAACTGATTAAAACGATTAATTGCATGACCAAATTAAACCTGTCCAGGGGCTGCGGTGTTGGCAAGCATGCAGTTGTACCCATAAACAAAAGGGGACAAAGAAGAAAGGACAAACTCCAGTACTAAATCCGGATTAAATTTGATCTCCGTAAACTTTGTGATCATTGCCTTGCTTTCCCTTCCACAAATCTCGACTAATCCTATCTCGAAGCTCGGCGACAGATTTGTTTCTTTCCTTTTCTTTCTATGGAGAAATATAAAGCTCTCTTCTATTATACAAGCTGCTAAATGTTTAATATCCCCCATTGAATCGAAAATATACATATTCCACGTTTCTGTCTTTGACGTTGTTTTAAGATTGCAATTATATGCGTAATGAGGCACGAGAGAATCTAAAAATAACTTGGTTCTATTTTGAAATGTAATTGCCAGATAGGGTTGATGTTGTTCAAGTGAAATTGTCCACGTTATTAATTAATTGCAACTTCCGCCTACCTCCGTGGCGGAGGGATTAGCACAGAGCCTACAACGCCAGGGGTCCTGGGTTCGAAGCACTGCCTGGCATGGGTGTTCGTTGTGAGTTTCCCTTCAGCATATCATCACTCGTTTTCATCGTCGCGATTAGCTAAAAGTGGTAGAAAACCGACACAAATCAAATCAAATGTTGACTTCCATGGTGATGCGTTTGAGGCTAGACGTTGGGGGATTCTGGGTTCGCATACTGATTGAGTCGTAATTTAATTTTAAACTCTTAGTTTCATCTTGAGAAAAGAGGGTGCACTGATAACTAGGGAAAATAGATTGTTTCTTTTAAAAGTGACCCTTTTCTATAATAAAAAAGTTATATTCATCAAAATTGCAATTTTTAATTTTGATTGACTTTTTCAATTGTTTGTAAACATGACCAATATCATAATTTTACCGTTTAATAGGTAAATATAAAGATATAAGAACTTAACGCAATCCGTGTTGAGGTAGATGATTTCGAGTTCCGGGTAAGACAGGCTTGTTTTGTATTCTTATTTTACGTTGCTTTTCTACCACTATTGGCTAATCGCGACGACCAGGATTAATGATTATTTGATACAATTTATGAAGGAATGTACATAGAAAGGAGCGTCCATGCCTAGGCTATTGAACTTGGACCTTTCAGTGGCGAGATCCCAGGCGATACAGTTGTTTTAATCGCACTCCTCTATCTTCCGATCCTTGTCCACCATCCATTGTAGAATAATGGAGAAGTGACAAAATTAGCGAGAAATGTAGAAAAGCGACAAATAGAAATAACTAAAAAGTTGCAGCGGGAACCAAACGGCGAGGAAGATGTAATTTAATTCATATATAATAAATTCTTAATTTTATTTAATGTGAAAATAAGAATTCCATTTTGTACACTATAAGCCTTGGTATGGCTGTCATATAATTTTCATAAAAAGTTTTGCATCCACTAAGAAAATGCACAATTATCTTTTTACATCATTATTTACTTGAAAGGAAGTTCTAAACTTTTATGTTTGTCCTTAGCCGTTCTACTTGAGGAATTTCATTTGCTTATTCACATTTTAATTTTTAATGCTGAACAAGCATGTATTATTCTATATTTTTTTAAAAAAGCTATCGTACTTTATATTTGAATAATGCCACGAAATATATTGTGGTACATATCATAAGCTCGAAATAAGTTAATTATGTTTCAGTTTTTGTTATTTTTCGTCCATTTTCTACATCCACAATTTCGTCACGACGATGATAATGAATGATGAGGGCTGATGAAATATAGAAACGAACAAACTCTAGGAAACTTATTTTCCTTAAACAGATTTCTATTGCAACACATCTTGTTCCTCTGCCCTGCACGCTGTAGGTTCAATCTCGAATATTCTTTGCGTATCTGTGTGTTCTGTGAACTTACTGGGTTCCTGGTGGAGGCATATAGTGGTTCGGATCCCACATTAAACTGTAGGTCCAATCGGCCTATCTGTGCATAAAGTGAATTTAGAACAAAAACTAAAACTAACTTCCCAAACCGTGAGATCCTCTAAAGCTAAACCTTACATCGGGATGTCTCCCAGATAAGTTACCGTCAAGCAAATTTCGTTCCAAAATTAATAAATCGAAGCTTTTGAAAGTATGCAGTTTCCGTGATTGATTATTAATTTTTGTTAAGTGGAATTTTGTTCAAGTGAACTATTTTACTCCAAAAATAATTATTGTCCGTAAGTTTTTAAATATATATATATATATATATATATATATATATATATATATATATATATATATATATATATATATATATTTTGCAGGAAACGACACATTGTGAACAATAAGTTGATACGCACATTTTCTCCTCCACATATTTTTGTATATCAATTTGCAGACTGCGTGTCTATTGACCGCTAATTAAATCAATTCTATTTGATTTTTTCTTACGGACATGAAAGTTCTCTGGCAGTTACACTTAATGTAGGCTAAAACAACTGAAAACTAAATATTTATGGGGTGTGAGATAGCCTTCTGGGAAATCTCTGTCTTTCTTGCTTGTTTAACTTCCTGCATTCGTATTGGCTAACGATGCTCTAGCGCCGAATTGTGATTCGTCCATCTAATCGCATTGACTCTCGACATTGCGATCAGCCAAAAGTGGCAAAAATAGACATATAATAAAAAAAAATACACAAATACTTGTGAAACATTCTGAAAGTTCTTGTAGCTGTTCACACATGTAGTTCCTTCATGGTTTATCCATATACATTTTATACGAGTACATCCAGAGTTTACTTTTAGCTTGTAACCAGTATATGGCGAATTCAAGTCTAAAGGCAAAGAAATTGTGTGGTATAGTGATAATATCAAAATTATAATATTTTTATCTCTGTCATCGCGCCAGTGATAAATATTTTTGATATTGTTGAATATTCTATTTATTTTGCTTTCTGCACAATTTTTTATATCAGCAACGTGTCGCTTGGCATTAACAAATCAGCTGGTATGAATTTGAATGTTTCGTTGAGAACAAATTCTGCAGTTTGTGCTTCGTCTAATTTGCAGTGTACAATCATTTTTTGATACAAAATTCCATATTTTTTTTTAGATTTCACGCCTCTTATGTTGTAGATGTTTAACAAGCATAATTTGCTATAATTTTCCATGGTTGTTTGGATACATTACTCGTTGGGAAAATTAGTTGAGTAAATAATTCCACATCATTGTGTATTAGTTGCAGTTTGCATATGATAAATTATAATTTCGTGGAATATGCTGTGATATACATATATGTTTAAAGCATTTGGCAATGTTTACTTTTATTGCATGTGTTCTCTATTCCACTAAAAGGGAGTTAAAAAGTATAGAAAGTTGTTTGTACGATATTTACAGAGTACAGGTGAATTTCAAACACTTACAAGCACTTATTACATATGCATCGAATTTGTATGACAGCAAATAAAATAAATAAAACTCGTTAGTGGCCGTAACAATTTTAAACTGTCATTCTTTGTTTATGTCATCAGTGATAGTGTTTATCGTGTGTGTAATTTTAAAGCAGCATCTTACTTATATAACTGTAAATACGGCCGAAAGTCACTTTCATTTTTGTAGCATACAGATTTCCAGCTTGTGCTTGGAAAGAAAGCGTAATTCCGAAAATTGTATTTAAATCATGCGATAAACACATTTTGTTACTCTCAAATAAATCGTTTTGCATGTATTCGCATTTATTTCCATTGTTTGCACCCGCATGAGGAGATTGAACTTTTCCCGCCTCTCTCTCTTTGAAGAATCTAGTGTTATTTGCTTTCGTTGAATTAAAATTACTCATCCATTGGTGGCGGCTACAGCCGGATTGCTCATCGGAACAAATCTCGACGGTTTCAATTGATGCCGAGCCGACTTCGCCATGAATGTGTGAATTCAACTAACGCTTGTGGCGGAGTAGACTTTCACCCACTGGTCGCGAATCATGAGAGGAATGTAGAAATTGCATCCCCGACATCCGAACAATAAAAGTCAGGAGGGAAAAGTGGTAATGAATGAACACCTCTATCGGCCGCCTGACAACCTTACAAAGACGAAGAGCGAATGGTGTTCCCATGCTCTCGCGGCTTTGGTTTCGGCCGCTGAAATGTCGCGCTGTGTGGGAGAAAACAAAAGACCTCTCCCTGAGATGCTTTCCAGGCAATATATAGAAGGGGAAATGAAATGATCGTTGTCATTGAACATTTCCCTCCGGTCCTACCTTACCAACGTGCCAATTTTATTATTTAACCTTAGAAATGATTGTCTCTATCGTAAAAGAATGATTGTGTTTCTTTTTTGAAAAAAAAAGAAAGAAAAAGGAAAAAAAGGGGAGAAATGTGAGCAATTAATCCAATAGGTTACGGAAATTAGTTTATCGGGAAACTTGTGTATATAGTTCTACCGATGCAGTTCTTCCACAAAAATAAAAATTGTTATTTTTTCATGACTATAAAAAACTAAATTACCATGCATTTCTTTTATATATTAATTTCTGAATAAAAGTTTCATTTTCGATGAGAAAATCCGTTAAATTCCTCGAATCACATATTCAGACTATTCATAAAATAAATTATATCGGACCGATACACTATTGATTATAAATGTCGGTAAATTTCACATTAGCACTTGATTGATATCGATAAATCAATATTTTGCCTCACTATTTGACAATTTCTGGAAATATTTCAAACTTAATATACATCTATGTTTTTGTATTTTGTGTTCAGTATTGTCGCACACTTTACTCTTTGCCATCAGTTCATTTGAAGCTTCTTCAAAACCTGCAAAAAGTGGTTGTGACATAATGCAAAGCCATGGTGGCGTCTAGCCCCGGAGCGCAGAAATCTCTCCTCATATGCCTAGTGATGGCTAACGTGATGCATAATACATGTCATGAATTCAATAACCTGTACATTTCGCTTCATAGTATACTTGCTGAGAATTTCGTCGTTATTCAAATCTGATATATGAGATCGAGCTTTCTTTTTCGTGGGCTCACTGATTTCATATTTTGCTTCTTAAATTATTCGGATAACACTGTTTCGATTGGGAACTTAATAATATCTGCGCAGAAATAATGACAGAGACGTTCGTCAAGATTACGAATATCGAAGTGAATTTAACCGGTACTATACCTTAAGCATCGAGGGTTTATTAAGAAACTGATCCGTGGTACATTGTGAAACAACTTTCACATATGTAATGAATCGTTAAGTTTATATATATTTTCAGTTCTCAAATATATATATATATATATATATATATATATATATATATATATATATATATATATATATATATAATCTATAATATACGATATATCCAAAAAAAAAAGAATTGTCAATGCCGCGTTATTTTCAGATTGTACAAAAGTATAAAGGGTCTGTTGAAGTCTTGACGTGCATGCTAACATTGCGGATAATGTTCGCAACGTTACCTATGCACCATAACTTACATTAAAGTTCAGTTTTAATGTATGGAGAGGATCTCCATCGAAACTACAACTAGAGCACTCTTTTGACCGCTACCGGGTTAGAAATGCTTGCTACTGTGCTCGATACTAACATAGACTACGCGTTATAACCCTCGCCACTTCTCCATTTATGCAGCTTGTGATTCCTACTTATAACTATTGAAGAGCAAGGGAAAATAACATTGCTACAAAGACAAGAACAACGACATACGTATGCTTGGAAAACTAGTAGCTCTATGTGTTTGTAGAACACATATTCTATTTCAAGTTGATTACCATTCCACAGCAAAACTGGTGTAAAGTAATTGTTTACTGATAGTACGACAGGTAATAAGCACTGGCCCTTCTCGTTATAAAGGCCTAACGGTAATATGTCCTTTCTCCCTATACGTTTAATAATACTACTAATAATAATCATATTTAATACGCACTTGTCGTATTAACTCTGCAATAAAAGTCAAACAGGAAATGTGTAAATATCTACAGTGTTTTCAATCAGTCACGTTTATTTTATATTGTCCTTCTTGTGGCCCCTGATTTACTTTTTTTTAAAAAAAAAAAAATCGTTACTTATAATTCGTAAATCATTATGCATCTCTAAATATATATTTTCATTACATTTATTCAACTTGCATTCGTAATTTTCCGATTCTTCAAATAATAGAAAAACACTAAAGGTCGATTGCAAGAAAGAAATAGATAGAATTACATCTAAACGTAATCGGAAATATAAGAGAAATATTTTTAAATATACACGAAATATTGTGTGGCAAGTAACGAGTGCTTGGGTAACTATTTGGTACGTAACTAGTTCAGCAGAATTAAAATTCTAGTTCACTTTGAAATTTCAGTTCACAACTCGGTACGCAACAAGTAAACAAAAATGTGATTCGGTGCTCATTGTAGATGGTGCGTTATTGTAAACCACGAAACTCAGGGTGAATAAATTTATGGATAGCTAATATAACCTACTGTTATATTTTCACCATTGAAATTATAAGGGAGGAACGTTCCCTTTTATTTACTGCTGCCTTTTTTCCATTTTGCCATTTTTACCGGACACCGTCTAATAGGGGCCAATCTGCTCAGAAAACCCACATCAGATTGCAGCTGGACCATCAGATTTGCTTTCTTTTTCCCCTGGTTTTTTCTATTTCTCTCTCTCTCTCTCTCTCTCTCTCTCTCTCTCTCTCTCTATATATATATATATATATATATATATATATATATACACACGCGTGTATGTATGTATGTGCGTTGTCTTGCTTATTTTATTTCTCTTTCTTTATCTCACTTATGTTTCCTTTTCTCTCTCTCTGTGTTTCATAAATTGTCTTAATTTCTCTCTTAAAACACTTGCGTTTTTATGATGAAATGCAAACATGTTGTCAATATATCTAACTTAAGGATGCAGATTTTCAATTTTGGCACCCCCTTGGAAACGTTTCTACGGTCGTCCATGTAAGAACCACTGAAAATATTGTGATATATTCATAAACGATCATGTAGTCACACACAAACAGACTTTTCTTTCGTTAAACTAAAACGTTATTAGTTTTATTCTCGCCTACAAAAAGGTGCCGGTACAGCATATTGTTGCGTATCGCCAGAAAATAAAGCAATGGATATGGTGTCGATATATATATACAGAATAATGCCGTTTTGAGTGTAGATCACAAAATTATTCACCGCTTTTTCTCTTCGTAATTACATTTTGGAAATCATCGTCCATAACGAGTTGACTAACCGCTCTTCTTTCTGCATGTTAGCATTTTCTGCAAAGTACTGCGAAAACTTTCAAGTGTAATTCCGACTTGCTGCCACCAGTTTTCCTTTGTTTCTTACACGCTCATTGTTTTACTGCGTTGCCATTTGTTAAAGTCGACGCTCAACCACACTCCTCTCTCATCATCGGCTATTTCAAGATCATCACGGAAGCGTTCGTGCGACGTGATGCATTGTTGCATCACTGTTTTTGCGACATGATTGCTGAAGCAAGACTATGCTCGGTCGCTGGCTTGAATTGCAACGTGCATTCATATTCGTCCACACTACAATAAAAACAATATTATTGTCGTCATGTCGATCGTGACATGAAGAACGTGTTTGGGGGAGTCACCCGAAAGATTTATCAAGAACTGATGTTAAATAATGGAAATACACTTGTATAATCTTGGGTTATTTATTTCCACCGAACTTATTGGAAGGCAAAGATGAGATTGGGATCATATGTCTTTAAATGTCTTTAAATGCCAGTACAAAATAAGATTTATGCACACTACTGCTTACAATAATATGAATAAAATTTTAAAGGAACTTTACTTTTCGTCAACTATATCTAACATCCTTTTTTGTTATTCATTAATTTTCGTGCCAGGACAGTTGTTTTTATACAAATTTTGGCGATGTCAACTACACGTAAGCTGAATTCGTGCTGTTATATCAATCCTTATACCATCTTTTTACCTATTCATGTAATAGTAACAATACAATAATAATTAATGTACATATTACGAGTAGACCGTATTAATTTAAACATCTAACCTCCCTCTCCGAAATGTGTGGCATGTCAACATTTTCCGCGTTAACATGAAATCATGAATGTTACCAACCTACCATGAATGCTCTAAATTATAGTTGACTTTTCTAAAGTCATTTATTATTTTACACTTGAATTCCGTGCCTACCCTTGTAATTTGAAAGAGTTTCAAAACTACAGTGTGTATAGAGGGTTTGATTCCTCGCGCAACTAAATCCCAGTTTGTGACTTGTGTGCCTTATTTTAAATTTTAGAAGCAAGTAGCTTCATACTCAACTTGTCTCTGGGCAAAGCTCCGCAAGGCATCCAGAACGAGCAGTTGAATGGGGAATAAAATATCCCACATTTGACCCAACTAAAATCTGGACTGTTGCCTATGTTAATTGACTCCTCTTCGATATCAGATTTTGTTTACTAGTTTTAAATTGAGAATTTCCAAGATATTTTTTTGTTAAAATTGTTTCTACAGTAACGAAAATATTAGGCTGTTTAGGGAAAGAGAACTAGTCAAGAATGCGATTTTACAGCAGACAGAGTTATTTATGTTTATTCTTTTAATAGGAAACATTACAGACATTACACGTTGGATCATCACTGTTTAGAATCTTTACATACGCCCAATATAAAATTACACTTATAATGTTTTCTTTGATTCAGTATGACTTAAGTGAAAGCAGCAAAAAATCGCAGTTTGTGACTTATGTGCCTTTTCCCGATCACCCTAGAATTTTTAGTGTGTACTGTGTTTGAAAAATTGAATGCATAAGCAATTTTAAATTTTAGAAGCAAATAGTTTCATACTCAGCTTGTTACTGTAACGAACAAATAACTGAAAAATTAAAAATTTGTAAAGCTCCTGTGTAGCGCAGTGGTTAGTGCTACCACCTAGTAATCAAAGGTACTCGGTTTCGATTCCCAGTGAGGATATGTTTCAGTGAGACTGTTCGAAATTGTTGGTCCAATCTCTATCATTTACTCAATGTTGAATCCACACTCCTTGATCTGTTTTGAGGTAAATGTTACATTTAGGATATGCTACGTTTCCATGTTTTAGTTTGTTAACAAATTTATATGATCGAAATTAATTAAAAGATTTAACAGAGATACTTTGTCTGTATCAGCAGAAAATTCGAAATACTAAATTACGTTGTTCTGAGTTGACGTCGCAAATACACAAAAAGCAAATGTTCGTTTGGAATCGCCAAAATATTGGTGCTGGTGACCAAAACATTCTTAAAGTAAACGACAGACAAACGATTGGCCTCCAAATTGCGAAATAAGCTAGCCGAAATTACAAAATATTCATAGTTAATTCATTCAGTTTTTTTCTGTGTAAAGAATTGTCTTTTGAAGCCTCCCTCGTGGAATACACATCCTTCGAATCTGAATGACTGGACTTAAAACCATTTAATGTTTTCTTATTATTCGCATTACTTTTGTCGCTTTCCACACTCTCGCGACGTTGAGGATGAATGATGAACCTAAGAAATAGAAAATTTATTGGAATAGTTGTATTTTTAAAAAATCAAGGATCGTTGCAACTATGGAATTCGATTCGGAATTATTGCAGAATTTTGCTGCAGGGTTTGTTTTGCAATTTGTATTTGCAAGAATATGTGCGCATACAATAATACGTGTGTCAAGTACAGTTCCTATATTTTGAAAACATTTTCCAGACACAAAATGTTTTAGGGTTTGTATTATGCGTTGGGACCTGCAAGCTATTTCAAACAGTAAGTTGCTGTCACAGACGCTATTGATTAGTTTAGCAATAAATAGTAAATAAAAATATTCTTTGTTCAACTGAAGAAGATGAGTTTCTCAGTAATACGTTTTGAAGTTAAATCTAATATATTATCTTTAAAAACTCTCTTGTATATTCTCAGTGGCTTTGATATTACCGAGATTTAAAGACCTCTTCCATATAAGAGAAAAGTACTCCAAATTTGGTCTATTACTTGCACTGAAATGTGATCACGAAGTTAATATTTAGCCATTTACATGACAAAAAATGCTACATTAATTTTGAGAGCGCGGTTTGTAAATTGCTTAACAAATTTAGATCTTGCTGAATCACTTTGCAGTCTTCCATTGTTGTTATTATATATATATATATATATATATATATATAATATATATATATATAATATATATATATATATATATCAGTCAGCATGTAGTACATAATTGCTATTTGAATTATTTATATAAATATTAAATAGGAATGGCCTATTGGAGAACAATGAAGACAAACTAATGTCTGTCAGCTGAATCAGAAATATCTCCCAAGAACTAAACTCGATCTAATGAACTTCGCTAATGATCTATTAGCGAATACTTCAATTTGGGAACTAGTCCAAATTGAAAGTTTCACTAGCAGTATATGGCGTGTACACACTATCAAAATCTTTGGAAATATTAATGTATATACATCCCCGCGATACATACATATCTTATTCAGGGGTCGAAACTAGGGGTATCTGGCTTTGTAGCGTGTTGTAAAGACCACTCCGCCACAGAGAAATAATTTCAAAAAAATTAGGCGGAATTACTTAATTCAGCAAACTCTACAATGTATTTTGGTCTAATTTCCAAAAGTTCAACCAAACCCAACGACAAAATTGTAAGCGAATTTTCCATCACGATTTTCATTGTCTCTTTTCTACAATGTGATGATCATAAATTGGAAAGAACTCCAGTAAGGACGGGACAACATCTGCTTCGCATCAGCAGAATTCCACATTTTAAAACAACACAGAAAGTAGAATAAAAAAGGATGAAAATAGTGACTGTATTTTCTATTTGTTGTGTCACGGTGAACAACGACAACCATCACAAAATCCGGCAAAAAGCTCATACTAGTATGAAACTAATGATAAGTATGCCATTGCGTTTTTATATTTAAAATGCTGTTTTATCAGAAACGGATATTTACTATTCCGTGCCTCAGTGTTCACAGTAGAGATTCCGTGTCGAAGTCACACATGATCAGCTTAGTGGGGTAATACAGATGTATCATATAGATGTATCCGAGACTTGTGGGAGGGTCAGATCGTCGCAGCAGGGCGGAGCCACTTCAAAGGGGGCTGAAGACACGCCAGGAATGTCGATATGAACGCCCGCTTCTCCACAGCGCTCCGCTGAGGCGTGAAATACGGGACTTGCCTTGTCCTGTTAGACCGGTCCAGCAGCCTTTGAGCGGCGAATTTCACCCACGTGGTGCTGAAAGGAAAGCAGGAAAAAAAGGGGAAGAAAATAAATATCTTTTCCCCTCTTACGAGATTCCCCCCCAATACCAGCACGTCAAAGAAAGCATGCATGTAACGGAGATAAGTAAATGGATCAATGAATGGATATTAAGGGAAGTGAAATTACCGTGCAGAAGTAATCTCTGAAGCAGAAATTCGCCATTGTTTCTATCACACACGCACATACATGCGCATTGTGTGTTTGCCGTCTCCCTGATCGACTCCAGGTTCGAGTCCTAGCCTTGGCATGCTTGTTTCTTTCAGAGAGTCCCTTCATCAATTTTATCTAATCATCATTATTCATACTCTTCGGCATGATTAACCTAAGGTTGTAGAAAAAGAACGTAAATTTTTAAAAATATATTTACGTAATTATTTCTTTTTCTTAATATGACAGGCCTACGTTGTTTTTATTCATATTTAGACATTTTAAATTTAAAATCAAATATTTACGTAATTATTTCTATTTTGTCATAGGATACGTCGTTTTCATTCATATTTAGACTAATAACAACGTTGACGATTAAATAAAATCAAAATTGAGATGGTAGAAAAACAACGTAAAATTTAAAAATCAAATATTTACGTAATTATTCCTATTTTTAAATGTACATCATTTTTCTCCATTTTTAGACAAGTCGCAACGTTGAGGATTAAGTAAAATCAAAGCCGCAGCTAGAGATTTCTACACCCGGAACAAATAGAATTCGACGTTTCTTGGTTGATGATCACAAATAGTATTATTCTCAATGTAATGTAGTTTTTAATATTCGATCCTAAACGGCAACTCTGTAAGGAATGTGTAGTAAAAATGATGCCACGTTTGTCTCAAATTAGCGTGTTCCTTTAGAACAAAACGTCCCTCCTACTTGTAACAAAGTACACTTAAGACAAAGATTTCCTGCAGAAAAATAATCCAAGTGCATGTTTGGACTAATTTACCTCTATCTAGTAATTTACAGATCGTTACTAGGCATACATGCAGAATAGACAAATACCGTTTGTCGAGAGTTAGACACAAGGTAAAGTTTTATACTAGAAAAGTTGTTCGCCATAATATCGTCTACACTCTAAAAGAGTAAAGGTAAAGTGTTCCCCTGTGCATAGCACCACGCCATGAAGGCGTATAGGGGGTGTGGGGGCGTGAAAATTTATCCGGGTGGAGAAATTGATTGATGCTTCCTTCCTGCGTGGGGAAGGGAATTTCGGACTCTTGAAGTAATTCGAGTAAATGGATGGATGTTTCGTAGTTTTCTAAATGCTTTCGCCTAATTTCGAGCGCATTGTAAGAGAGATAAAGAAGGTGTAGCCTGTTAAAGAAGGCATTACTTTGATCTATAAACCTGGGTGAAAATACCTTTAATTTAAAAACTATTCATATCCGAGAATATGTTCACCTTCCACGGGATTTGGGAGGTAACGGAACATAAAGTAGGAGTAAGGTACTGAACAGCAAGAGTTCATCAGTGTGTTCGATATTTCAAGCCGTAACGGTGTGAGTGCAAGATTGAACAATCTGAATTAGACTTTTAAGCCAAGCGTCAAGTCAACCTTGCAGCAGGTTTTCGCATATGTAGTTCCAAACGTGCGCGCAAGAATATAGTTCCTCTGAGACTGGTTCTATTCCGACACAACTGCATACTTGCAAGAAAACAGTTATTTAATTTGTAATATACAGACAAAATAATACATCCATTAGCAGGTATGGACTTAATTGGTTTCAATCACTGTGCAGACGAACTTAGAACCGCAGATTCGCCAACTGCTTGGTGTATTGCGTTGAAGAGACACTGAAACTTTAGAACGAGTCGAGCGAGACTGAATGCGTTGCAGAACGCGTGGAATCGGTGATACCAGTGTTGCACATCCCACTATTTTAACCCTATGTTTATTGTAGAGCGGCGAGAATGGCTGAATCTCCTGTTCAGCGCGCGGTTTTACCCGAATGTTATTTTGGGCTTAATCCGAAGGGAAATGCTCTTCAAAGTCAAGCAAGTTGTTTTAAATGCATAATCCGCCTTGCGGCAACAATATCAAAGTAAAACAGGGCGTGAGGTGAATGTGCGCACGAATTGAATCACGGGTCTTGAATGATTTGCGGTTTGAGTTTAGCAAGCAAGAGGAAACGATTGTTTGTTGTTTGACGACAAAAGAATCCCCGCGGTATTAAAAGATATTGCAGTGAGAAGAAACGAAAGCTTTGTTGAAGGCGCATATTTACTGTTCCGCGCAAAGAAAGGGTGATTATCAACAAGAAATGGACAGACCAAGATTTGAATCCTGGTTTAGTGAAGTGATTCATAAATTGAAACCAGAGTAATAGCAGCAGACAATGCACCTAATTGTATATATCACCAATAACAAATCATGCTTTTTTGGTGGTATAACTTGAATTGCGTGCGTGTGTCTTACAGGGACGGATGTATTGCGGACGAAGCAACCACGTTTTTCATAAATGTATTTCTTTCTAAACCAAAAACAATAATTTGTCATTAAATTCAAGAGGGGCCTATTGTTGTTTACTTTTATCTCCGTTTATTTTTCGTTTTGCGTGCTCGAAATATACACACATGCTCTCATGTTTAGAAGTTATTTCGCTCTTATATTAAGTAATGACACATTTATTAAATAATATATGCGCAGAAAGTACTTTTAAAATTTTATGTTTCAGGAGACAAAGAGAAGCAAAAATACATTCCACTTTCTTTGAGGAAAGACTGGCACGGAAGATTCTGAGCTCAGTTCTCGCGCGGATTGATACATAAAACCTGCTGCAAACTTAGCCTGACGCGCGGCTTAGTCCAGACTGAAATTTGACTATTACTCTTTGCAAGAAACAACTTGGGGGGGGGGGGGCAGAGGTGTTTTTTCGTGTCACGTGGGCATAGGCAGTCTTGTAGCGTTTACAAGGGCTGGACTCATTAGAATAGTGCTAATCTTTGATGGCCTTTTTTATATAAATATTGTGACGTTTGCATTTTAAACGAAGACGTTGTAAATGTTTGGGGGGAAAGAAGGCTTTAATTGAAAACACCCTCCAAAATAGAAAAAAGAAGCCACTGTAATATTTTATTTTTTTAAAAATTGTGTTTGTAGTTTCTGAAGAAATGGTACATAATATTTTTTACCTGGTATAATTTATTTTCTTAATAAAAAAGTTAGTGTATCTGACACCTCCAAAACTTCATATATATTATTATTACATATGAATATAACAACACCAGACTGTTTTTCTGCATGGCATGTGGTGTGGCTTTTCAAGCCGAATCAGGTATGAAGCTTCCAGACATTGCTCACAGATATACTTGGAGATGTGCTAACACTGCATTGCAAACTCAAAAGATCCCCAAAGTCCCAGTAGTATTTTATAACATCAATTTGGCTTATAGTTATAACTGTCTGTCTTCTACTGCGTTTGTAAGAAATTTGAGCCATGATTTGTGCCTTGCCGTGAAACTGCTTTTTTTTTCTTTCTTCTCCGTAGCCCATTAGTCAGGTTCAGTTGTCAGCATTCCTCTCTGTAATCTCAGCTTGACCATCGTCTGACACAAGCTAAGCTGGCAGGTAAGAACTTCCCTGCTGTGTTATGGACTCATATCGGTGTTAATAGGCTTGGATGGCATCTTTACACGCCTCACATATTAAGAAACTGCACAGCACGTAAGACTGAGTACAGTATATCTTGTGTTAGAAACTGTGATCAACATTAACGCCACTGTTTCGTTTAGAAAGCCACACTAATGTGTACGTAGCAATTACAGCACTAACGTTTAGTGACAAATTTAGAAAAATAGAATAGCTGTATTAAATCACACTCATGTTAATCTTTTGTAAGTAAGATCCATAACTCAACCAAAACACATGATGCATTCGTTAATAACTAAAAGAGAACTCTTTCTTCAAAGGGTTGCCACTATTTTTTTATTCATGACAGAAACGCCCATCTTTTATAATTTAGTCTCTGCAGATATTATATTTAGATTTACGCCACAAACCATAAAGTGTCCTGGCCAATCTCAACCAAATATTAAAATGTCTTCATACCGTCTCCATTGTATAGTCATCCGCAATGAAAATCAGGGCCCTAGATCGTGAAATACTCGCTGTACTACATTGCATTATATGTGTTGCCTAACTTTGCTGCGATAAGCGAACTTGTACCTGAAGTAGTAACTTCGCTTATTGCCTTAGAGGTAGGCAACACACATGACGCCATATAGGAGAGCAAGTCTTCCGAAAATAGTTCGTATTACATATACAGGCAGTATTTGGGATTATGCATTTAAAATATATAACGAATATGCTATTTCAGGATCCAAGTGTATAATTTTTATTGCGGATGGCTGTACGTACAGCCGCAGACTTCTGGGTTGTAATAATTCCATTGACTCTCAATGGGATCATTCCAACCCAGAAGTGTCCGTGACTGTACAATTGAAAGTGCAGGTTTAATTGGATACGTTGAATCATGTTTTCCAAGTGGCTTGAAAGACGTACAGTATGGTCGATGCCTTAGGAAACAAACTAATTGTCTTCCGCTTTTCTGCATTGCAAGCAGTTCGTTATGTATATATTTTTAATGCATAATTCAAGGTACTGCGCGTATATATAGTAGAAACTCTATTAATTATGTAGTATCGCCCGAACACCTCTCACTCGTTTATTTCGTTCATTTTAGCATTGATACTTACCTATTCTGCATTGCGGAAGATTCTTTAAGGTGAAGTTATGCCTTTTTCCATAAAATAGTGTCAACTTTTCATCTTACGAGTCCTTATTTGTCTTCCTTGTTTCGCTTGTGTAACAAACAGACAATATGGCGTGCACTCGTCAAGGATCATCGCGCGTCGTGCTTGTGTTTTGTCGATTTGCAGTGCGCAAGCAGTGTTTCAAACCTTAATGACCGAAAAGTACGTACTATTACGATTTTTTTTACATGTTTCCAGGATTCTTGCATGATTACCTCCACGAACCATGCACGATAAGGTTAGGTTAGGTTAGACAAACACAGTTAAAAAAAATTAAAAAGGGTTTACGACATAAACAGCCACTACGTGTCGAACAGATGGTTTTCGATTTCAGGAAACAAAAAGCCTGTTTGGAAACACTGACACGGGGTTACGTCATCGAACGCAGGCAAATAGCAAGGAAATGGCAGCAATCGCCTCTGCGTGTTGGAAATATTTCTCAGGAAAGAAAAAGGAATTCCGGGTCAGAAAGCTTTAAACGATAAAAAAAAAAACATCTTCACGAACTTCCACAACGTCAGAGAAATTGATTAAAGTAAGTAGTTTCTTCTGTAAAAATGAAGAAATCCGTTCGGGCGATACTACATATTTACCGAAACTATATTTGGAAGACTGGATGGTAAACGTAGCCAAATAGAAAGTTGTATAAAATTTTAAACTAGGCAAGGAAAATATTTCTCAACCTTGACGTGGCGATACTTTTGTCTTCATCCTATTTAGTACTGTGACCAGACACAGAAAACTAAATGCATCAGATCTATGTGACGCAAAGAAACGCACCAATAGATGCAATAAAAGTGCATTTTTGGACCTTTGTCAAGAATCAGGTTTACAGTTTTTCTGCATTTTTGTATGTCGTTTGTAAAGTGCATCATGTGATGGCAAGGGATTATTTCTTTCTTGTGTCGAGCTGTACTTTAATGCATGAATTGATGCGCCTTTCAGCATCTTTGTCGACTGTGTACATAAGCATTTGGTCTGAGCTGCAGACTTTATGCATTTTTTGTTTCAACTGTTGCATTTACTTTTCTCTGTGCAGATGAACCCTATAAATATTTTGATTAAACGCGTACGAGTAAAATATAATGTTACGTCAACATTACTCACCATACAGTGTGTTAACTTCATAGCATCATCCATATTTTCTGTTTTGGTTGTGCTCCGCTGCTTCTCCCTCTTGAGTTAATCGTGACAATCAGGAGATGATATTCTCAATGTAAGCAGTGTTTTCTATAGCTTGAAATAAAAACCCAGCGAAGTCTCATTCTAATTCGGTGGTCACAGCTACGTGTGCGATTCCAACTGGATGTATCTGAAAATGTTTGGATTTGATCTAGTTTTTGCAAGGACGTGCACGCACAAGCCACGCAGTAAATGCACTGACAAGTTATCCCAAGACATATTACTGTATACTCACCTCACTTAGTACTCTGGCAGTTTGTTTCTTTTTACAGCATATTTGCAGAAGATACAGGGTGATCAAAAAGACACGCAACCTTATGGGGAACCGATTCATATATATAATATTTACAATAAATGCTGGAAGAGGTCGCCATTGTGAGATTCACACAAGTGAATTCCTTGAATCATGTTTTTAAAGTCTTCTTAACGTTTGCTGTGAACCTGCATCAACAGTTTTGAATATTTGCTTGAACACAGTTTTTAATATTTGCTTGCAATTCCGGAATAGTGTGCAACAATTTTGCCTAATCAGCTGTTTATGAAGTTTACAGCCTCAATTAATGCACCTTTCACTCTTACTCACCACCTAAGAAGCCAAAATATGGTAAAACTTATAATCAACTACATTTTCCCATAAGGTAGCGTCTCTTTTTGACCACCCTGTACAATTAAACCTACAAGTGTATCAATATACGCTGTATAAAGCACCTTATTACTAACTTCGTTGTCCGTACATGTGTAGGTTACTAGTAGAACTTCATACTGTTTCATTCATGTGATCATATCGACAAATTGATGGAGCGATGTTGGAGGAACAAGACACCCAATTATATTGTTGCTACGAGCATTCGCTACGAGACACTGCGGCAAGCGGCCCGGCGTCAGCGCTTGTCTTTCCCGGCGAACGGGTCCGCGACAGTCGCACGCTACAGTCTGTTTTTTTTTCGCTCTCTTTCCCTTCCTGTTGACGTTGCAGACTGACGCCAGTATACTCCTCCCTCGGAAGTTGTGTTGTGTCGTGTCCGTGTGTTGAAGATTGTGACTTAATATAGCACCACAAAAGTTTACATTACAACAAAGGATTTATCTTGTCGAGTGTTACTTGGGAAAGAGGAATTGTGGAGAAGTGCGACGACGTTTTGCAACGAAAATTCCTGGTGTTCCCGTTCCACATAGGACCACTATATTAAACCTCGTAAAAAAGTTTAGAGTAACAGGGTCAGTTCTAAATACAAGTGGAAAGAAAAACACACGTGTACTTACTGAGGCAAAACTCTATGAGATAGGTCAAAGATTAGAACAGTCTCCTCGGAAATCTATCCGCCGCCTCTCACAAGAAACGGGTGTTTCAAAAACCCTCTAGGTCCCCCGATTTGTCAGCCTGCGATTTTTATTTATGGGGAAATCTAAAAAATAAAGTATACAAAGACAATCCGCACACCATCCGTGAGTTAAAAGAGAGTATTGTACGAGAAATCGGGAGAATTACAGTAGACGAACTTCCACGTGTAAATGTCAATTTCCTTCGGAGATGCAAGGAATGTGTTACAGCAGAGGGACATCATCTTCGGCACCTTCTGTAGTCAAGGTTAGTACATAATATGAAAACTGTAATTTTAATAGCCGACTCTACCGACTGTCGCGGACTCCGTTCGCTGGGAAAGACGAGCGCTGACGCCGGGCAGCTTGCCGCCGAGTCTCGTAGCGAATGTCAGGGAATGCTCTGTATAGTTTTAATTGACAATGATTAATAATCACAATAAATATTTTTGAAAATACGTAACTATCAGTAGACAATTTTTTTTCTTTTTATCGTGACCGAGGGGAAATTATTAGTTTTTCGTTTTCGTATTTGTTATTTAGTGTCATTCTTCTGCTTATCACAACGATGATGATGAATGATTATTAAATGAAATTGGATTCGAACCCGATAACTTCGGTGGCAAGATTGAAAGCCGACCACATAACACCCTCAGTCGCTGAATCGACGCAAGGGAAAAGTTGGTTGATTGTTGGTTGATTTGGTGTTTTAAGTCCACTTTATGCACAGTAAGGCTAATCGGGACTGGACCTACAGTTTAAAGTGGAATCCGAACCACTATGTGCCTCCACCGGGTATCGAACCCCGAACCCCTTGATTACAAGGCGACGACGCAACCAATGCACCATCGGGGAGGCCCGCAAGGGAAAAGTGAAACATGTCAAAGCTAAATTGCATATTACCGTCTGTAATAAATAAAACATATTTACATGCTTAAAAACCGAGATGAAAGGAAATACTAATTTATTAAATTATACAAAACTGGGAATAAACAAAGTAAAATTCAAGGACGGGATATCGAACTTAAAACTTCATTGTAAAGCCGTGTCCTAGTTTCGTTCAGAACTTTAGCAAATGAAATTAAAGTTATAATTGCTTCTGAATAGTTCTATGCTGGGTTTGTCACGAGAAATTGTATCCCACATTGTACTCATGTTAAAGTTCTTCCGTGTGGTCTTTGAAAGAGGTCATTCGTGGGTCTTAAACATGCAATTTGCTACATAGATGTTTAACTGCGAGAAAACAAAGGAATTCATTTTCTCGTTGACAAGTTTGGTGAGGACGGTTGTCTTGTCTCCTGACGAAACACAGGATTTTACGTAATGCATCACTGAAACTGGATTTCGGATATACGACCATCACGTTTATATAGCAGATTTATCAAATTTATTTTGAAATTTCTGTAACTTTTCTCTCTTGATTTGCGGGCCCCAAATAACAGAAGCGTAGTCGAGTTTTCATCTGACAAAGATATAGTACCTTTCTTTTATTCTGAAGTGACTGCCCATTCTCATTATAAATCCTCGATTCCTATGAGCCTAAAATTATCTTATAATTTAAACTACTACTCAACGCAGTCGTTTAATAAAATGATGAAAATGTCCGCATAGTTTCCTTCGTAACTGTACTTCATGTACTCACTTTTGACATAATATAGAACACATCAACAAACCAACGTAGGAATATATCGTTCCACTATCACACCTCTCGCCGACATCACAAACTCTGAAAAAGTTAGTTTCTGGTGTGGCCATGAACTAGGGATGGCCACACTCTCCGGATAGAACAGATTTGATGAAGGATTTGTGGAAAATACGTACAGTGAAATACGAAACTAGCGAGTAAAAGAATATATGGATAGCCCGCAAAACGGATAAACAATGAAACTGTCCGGATAATGCACAGATTCGGATATCCGGACATTTCGGATAACCCGGATATCAGAATATCCGATATTTGAAATCCGGATAGAAAATTATCCGGATTTGACCATCCATAGGGTGAACATCGCAAGCATTAAATGAAGAACCTCTGCTACATTGGAAATCCTTGTTTTGATTGTATCTATTAAAAGTTTTAAGTTTGAATTACAATGTTAATAACAAAAAGTTTATAGTTTTGATACTACTCATATACACTCGTAATAATACAGGACTTTTGAAAATAGAATTACATGGGAAAATAACTAGATTGAACGACAGTCGTCAAATTCTTTAGAATATGTGCTGTCTGTGAAATAGCGTACATCAACTTATACGCTGTGTTTTCTGTCACCCATATGAACAGTTTCCATGTTAAGAACATTCTTCTAAACATAAACATGGTAAGAATCGTTTTGATTTCTAAGGAACATTTCTTCTATTAACCGTGGGAACCGACGCTGACAATGCCGAACGTTTCTACAACTCTGGAGTCAACTGCTTTGATGAGACATATACTGATAAGACAAATTAATGTGATTGTACATAATTCTCAATAACTCCAACTTTAACAATATTATACATTTATTTATTCTTGCATCGAATAATAAAGAAAACATAATAAGAAAAGAAACACAATCCACAAGGCTTTTATTATTTTCACAATAAATAAGTATTTGGTAAAAGTTTCACAAAACAGACGCTGAGGTTATACGTGATCGATCCTACAGAGGGAATTGTATGCACAATTGTATAAAAAGAAGCTACAAAATCCAAACATTAAATTAGAAACTATTTTACTTGGGGTTTGATTCGTCCATGATATAATAAATATTTTGTGTACTTTATTGTAATGTAGGGTCATTTAGGACCGACGGTCGTGGTCTAGAATAACGTTGTAAAGGTGTAGTTAAAAAAAGAAAAGCGCGCAGTTCAATGCCACAAAATCTCATGTGTGAGCATTACATATTAATGTCGGTACCAGGAAAAAAATCTACGTAACCAGAAACCGAAATGGCGAAGGAAAGTGCTTTTTCTCGTTACCATGATGTAGGATAATAATCCTTTTAGGGGGGATTTGACAGGAGCAGTATTGGTGCGTAAGTTTGTAGTTAAGACACCACGTTGAGGAAGAAACACGTATACCTCCGCCACGGCCGTTTAATTTTTCAATTCCTTTCATGAATACCAAGTGACATGTGGGCTCAGTGTAATCCGCTCCTGATAGGCGAATCAGAACGCTGTTATCCTCCCTGCTCTACGCCTGGCTTACCGCTAGTCATTCTATTACGGGGAATGGCCACCGTGATAAGAGGGTGAAAAGGGTAGTAGGAAAAACCGATTTTCATAATTCTCGACACCCTATGCAGACCTGTCACCCAAACAGTGTCTCCAAGAAATTGGAAAACTATCAAATTATCATTCTCCCCCATGCGTTCCGCTCCTGGGAAGACCACCCGTGTTGCTTACAGGTTTCAAACGATTCTCAATCGGATGCGCTTAAGGGCA
Source organism: Lepisma saccharinum (assembly GCF_977018435.1). Taxonomy (NCBI): domain Eukaryota; kingdom Metazoa; phylum Arthropoda; class Insecta; order Zygentoma; family Lepismatidae; genus Lepisma; species Lepisma saccharinum. The sequence continues at coordinate 206,600,925 of NC_139230.1, forward strand.
GCTTTGTTTTAAATTTGTTCAAGGAGATTTAGGCGCGATTGTGGGTGGGGAAAGAAAAAAGAAGAGATGGTTGGTTACCCGGTGACGTTTTCGGAAGGGGGGATAAGATAGGGAACGTTCTTCCTGGATTCTTTCGAATTTATGGCAAGTTGTTACAACTGCAGAACACGTTGAGGCATCCCATTTGTCAGTGCGGCGTGCGGGATGACAGCCCGGAATTGCCGTGGTCCCGGCCCGGTTTGTTTTCTCTTGTCAAACAGACACGGTTCAGCCGTCTCCGAAGCACCCTTTCGTGACCTCATGAAATCGCGCCTAACACTTTCTTCTTTGATCGCCCCCCGTTCTCGTAAAGGTCTCTTCTTCGTACACATGGCAATCTATTTAATTACTTCCCTTTTCTTTAAATATACAGTGGATTCTTTATACGTAATTCGAATTAGGGTAATTCAAATTACTCTGTAATTCGAACAGAAATTTATTCACCTCGAAATCATCTTTATTGATACATGTTTTTGTTAATTCGAATTTCGGATAATTCGAATTTTTTGTCCCCTTGGAGTTCGAATTTAAAAAAGGGCCCACTGTATATACATACAGTACTTTTTATTTTGTCTGGGAAGAAAGGTTCCGGTACGTGGGTTGGTTAGTGATATCGGTAAACAAGGCAGACAAGAGACGTTAAATAAGAAAAAAATACAAGAAAATATGTTTATAATTTAAGGAAATACGACTGACTCAGTAGATGAGACACACCACCGTGCATTCATGTTCGAAACTCTGTTTCTATCACGACGTATATATATATATATATATATATATATATATATATATATATATATATATATATATATATATATATATATATATATATATATATAAAAATACAAATGTGACATGAGCACTTTGGAAACTTAATAGAAATTCTAGAAATTACAAAAAATCATACCGAGATGTCAATTAGAGAAAGTGACACGAGAAATTTCCTAACTTTACTCCCCAAAATCCATGCGTCTAAATAACAATAATAAAATACTGCACGTATCCTAAACAAATATTTCTGTTAATTGAACTATATTTATTGTAGAAGAAATTTGTTTGAATAGTGGTGGTTATATTTGCGTGTGAAATATATTCTAGCATCTTCTGACATTTGAAATTAAGAAAGAAATCCAATAGCAATAATTTTGACAGGAGTGTAAAGCATACACAAACTTTCCACTGAGTAACTGAAATAAAAAATAATAAAATTCAATTAAACATTTGAATTAAATAATCACAACACATGTTCATATGAATTAACTAAATTTAACTGAATACCTTATTAATCAAGGTTAGACTTAACTGAAAATTAACTGTAAATTATAAAGGACCGGGTAAACGAACTTTGACGTAGTCGAATTACTTCCTAGAAAAACTGTTTACATCTACCTAAGTAGTATGAAATTTTGTGTACACATTAAATAAATAGTTTTGGGAATCTCCAATCAAGAATGATGATCGACTTCAGGAATACATATTTTTTTCAACACAAAAATATAATATTTGCATTGAAAATAAAAGAGCATTTTTTGTTTTCAGTTTACGTAAAGTTGCAGTTGTGTAAGAACAGATTTTTGTTCTATATTTACTTTAATTTTATTTTTCCTCCCCAGGCTTTCATGATATAGGCCTATACTTGTTTTAGGACGTTCTGATGTGTCAACCACGTGCCTACATTTCTATGTACGTACCTAAAATAACACATGATCAGTTCTGTCCAGAAATAGGTTGCTGACTGAGGCCGAGCGCGTTGAGTGGTCGACTTCCGATCTCGCCACCAAAGATCCCGAGTTCGAATCCCGGCCTGGACATGGATGGTCCTTTTGTCCCTTCGTAAATTTTATATAATCATCACTCATGTTCAGCGTCATGATTAGCCAAAGTGGAAGAACTGCGACATAAAATAGCATACATGGAATAGTAATTTTTTTAAGTACGTGCGAGTGTTTAATATTAGTCCAAACTATTATTGCGGTGTCCTAATCGTCCTTTGAGATATGCGTTTTGCCTATTTGGAGCGTGATGTGCCATCTGCGTCGTGTGCATTAAATTCTCTGCACCAGACGGAAGCGAATCGCCCATCAAAGTGTGAGAAAATCGGATGCTTTTCTTCTTCGTCCATTTTCTCCCCCCAAGCCCCTACACTTGTGCGGAATGAATCCTTTTTGAGAGGGATGGGAGAAGGGGGTGGAGTTTTTCGCCTGGTTACAGACGCGACGATAGAAAAGAGAAAAATCTCTTTTCTCTTCGACTTTTTCCTCTATTGATCTGCCTAATTTATTAGCATTCCGGAACGCTAGCATACGGTGCGACGCGCGCCACTTATTTGATAATCGACACTTTCTAAAAGAAAACTCTCCCTTCAATTTCATGGGTCGTTACTCGGGAGCGTGGAATTCTCACACTGTTCGACGGTATTAAGCTGTTCTTCGCCCCACTTGTCGCTCCTCGCTCAGGGATGGTATAAATAAAGCGCGCATCGTGGAGCGATTCTCAACACCATCCTTGCCGCCTTCCCTATCCTAGGAATGTGCACTTTTTGAGACCCCCGTTAAAACCAGAAGTGCAGCAAAACGCCCGAAACCTGGGCTGGCTTCTAAATGAACGCTTCCTGGGATCCATTTCGATTGAACAGCTTGTTCGCCCATTAACTCTTAACGATTAAGTCAGGCTAAATGATGTTGCGAGACGGGTATGGTACTAAATCTGAGGAGGAGAGAGAGACTGTAAGTGGATAAAAGAAGGGGCAATTCTTATGTCTGATGTTGTAGGAAGGGATTAATGATTCAGCCTTGTGGCGAATGCGGTCACATATGGTGCTAAGTGAGAATTAAAGTCTGCATTATGCTTTCGAAGACGGCAAGTTTGGCGGTGCGTCTGCCACCAATAACAATTCTACAGCCCATCGAAAGGGCCCGCTACTGGAGCAGATCATCCTCCACAAACAGCGAATATTGCCCTTGTCGAGGGGAATGCCATTTCGGTACAACACGTAGACCCTGCCAAAACTTCTAACAATTTACATAGTCGTTCTAAAAGTAGTAATAGTTGTCATGTCATTGGACTGGTTCCAATATTGAAAAGACGTTACGCTTTAGTAAGAAACGTCGGTCTTTATTTCTTCCCATACTCACGTACAGTCAGAAGAAAAGTGCCGTTGTTAAGGAAATATTGAACAATATATTGAAATTCCTACAACTTGCGCCCAACCTGAAAAACAATTTTGCATCTTTTTATTGCCTCTTGATTTTACCATTCCTGACTTTTCTGCAAAAAAGGAATATAAATTGCAACATGGTGTCTACCATTTAAGAATGTTAAGAAAAAGTCAAGAAATTATTATGCTTGTGGTCAATAATATTTGCTATTTTTACAGTATAGTGAATTTACATTCTTATGTACCTGTTCTTGAACTTTATAAAATTGAATACTTGGAAATCTAAAAGTGTATTGAGTTGTGGTTAAAAATTGTTTATTTTGTTTCTTAAGAATTACAGTCTTGTATTAGTTTTCCAACTATACCTGTATTAAATAAATGTTAAGAAAAAGGTCAAGACAAATTATAGAAAGGTCATGAAAATAATGTTATTCCATAACAATGCCAATTTTCTTACGACTACAAATATATCGCATCTGGAATTTCAGTAAGGCCGTAAAAAATTGTGCTCTGTATTGAGTTGTTTGTTTTAGGGGTTATACTGAATTATATTGGCTCAATTTATATTGTGTAGTTATGACGATGAAATATCACCTCGCATATTTCTAAAGAGAAATGATAAATGAATTCAATGACTCAACTCCAGAGCCTTTGGCTTCTTCTACACAGGATATTCCATAATTAATCGTCGGTGCTTATGATATACCAGCTAATGATAATTTTATGATCAAAAAGCTTGAAAAATATCAAACATTTTTCTACTTTTCTCTAAAACATAAATTTGCATTGTAAGGTTTGAAAATCAAACTCCTCGTTTTGTACTCCTGATTACCTGATTCCCATTTGAAGTAACTAGTCCTGGTATTACTTGGGTACTTTCCCATGTCGCTTTTCTTCCACTTTTGACCATTCGCGATGACGATGAACGATGATTGCTTAAAATTGATGAATGAACCCGAACCTGCGACCGTCGATACAGAGATTTCGAGTCGAAGCACGTAACGCGCTGGGTCAAATTAATTATAATTAATTCCCTTAAGGTACAACTTACATAACATTGAAGATCAGACGGTTGCATACTTTGGGACCAACTTGTTCTTCAGAAATTTCCACTTTGAGCAAGAAATAATGGAGTTCCGATCAACAGCACTTTCTGTAAATATTCATCAGCCTTGGACAAACGGAGGTGGGACCATTCCGGAAACCAGAAAATGTTGATGCTTTCTGTGGTGTGAAGTTTCTGCTGCGTTTGATATATTCACCTTTCCATTTTAAAAATGAATTTGAGTTTGTGGCTAATTATAACACCATTAAGCCTTGTTTCCATTATTATGAAAAAATATAAATATGCTGACCAAGGCAGTAATTTATTTTATTAAAAACATAAACTAAACGTAACGTTTCAACCTTCTAGCAAGGTCTTCATCAGACTCTGTATCAAGTACAAAAGTCTTTTGTACTTGATACAGAGTCTGATGAAGACCTTGCTAGAAGGTTGAAACGTTACGTTTAGTTTATGTTTTTAATAAAATAAATTACTGCCTTGGTCAGCATATTTATATTTTTTCATTTGTGGCTAAGGTTATGGAGTTCAAGATGACAACCATGTTGAAACCACACCCTAGGAAGTATCCTATATCATGCATAGGACTTTTGATGTGCTTCCTTATTCGTATAGGTTTTAGACGAGTATTTCCAATTTATTTTTAGAAACTATATTACTACCACATTTTTAAATTTCTGATTAACCATTTATTTTCACCGTGGATTTGTATTCTTTAGTCATACTTGGCTTTTTATTCAGGGTGGCTACTCACCGGGAATTCCGTGATTTATGCGTGAATTATTGGCTCCGGGAATTATACGTGAATTCTGCTTGAATTTTTCTCCGTAGACGTGAAAAATTGCAGGTTTTATTATTCCAAACCCTATTGAATACGTACGTATTTATAAATGTCCTGTGGCATGTTTTTACAGTTTAGCGTTTATTTTTATCGAGGAAGGAAAATAAAGCTGCAGTGAAAAACAAATCAGAAATCTCTCAATCCCTATAGAGGAAAAGGTGTAAATATGCCCCCCTTTTTGTTTTGCATTTTCGGAGGAAAAAAAATAATATATCAAGCACCTGCCTTTAAAATGCATATATATGAAATATATACTTAAATGTAATAGCATGCTAAAGTATAGAAGGTCTCAATTTTTTCTAAAAAAAAAAAGCAATTTCCAAAAAATGGTAAAATGATGTATTTCAAAATTGTGGTCTAAATATGGGCTACTAGTGGCAATATCACAAAAAGTAATTAACATTTTAAAAAGACAGTCATTTGTCCATGACAGATAACCAGTTCCAATAGCCTCTGCCAGGCTGCAGCACCCGGGAGCGCTGATAACTCCAAAACCCATATTTAGACCTTCTCCTCTACTTTATTAATGTTCTTTGCAGAATAATCTATCTGGCAGACATAGCAAGTCATGGGAAGGCGCCAAACCTAATCTTTTTGGAGGTCGTAAGCTACGAGTTCTTTATGACCGAAATTCGACTGTTAGCATGGACACATTGTCTGTTGTTCGCTCACGTGCATGTTCTTGCAGACGGAAGTGCTTTAATTGTCTTAAATATTGTTTTGTGTAATAAAAAGCATTTCCCTAATGTGCTTATGATTACACAAGGTAATAAGTAAGTTTTAAAAGAATATACATTTGCCTGTACGCTTGAATTTTTAGCCATTAATTTTTGGAAAGTTCTCCTTGAAAACCGGGAATTATACTTGTATTTTATCATGGTCTTCGAGTAGCCACCCTGTTATTAAAAATAGAAACAGACTTGCTAATTCCAACAAAAATATGTTAAATTCTCCAATTGAAGATTTCACAATGCAGCACTGGTATTATAAAGCTCGGTGAACCCTATCTACACCCTTACAAATGTCACCCGTGTGTATGTTTACATGGAATTTTCCCCTGAATAAAGTAAAAATGAAAGTGGGCGGGAATCCTCCACCCGCATACATTCGAGGGTATGCGCTTATGTCCCGGTGCCTTTAAATTGACCAGGACGTCAGTTTCTCCGAATTTATCGGTTCCCCCGCGTTTTCCTCTCTTTGTATTCTTTAGTTTATAATATACAATTACACATTGCCAAAGAAATGAAAATTTTAAAAAGAAAAACGTGTTACACACATAATTTAGTTATAATATTTTATGTTATAATATTTAAATATTTATTTATGTAATATATATTTAATTTATGAATATTGCATCCCCCTTTTCTGGTTGCATATTTTATCTTTACTGGAGAGGGGAGATGATGCTTCGAAAGACATTACTGGAATTTCCCGCCAGAGAAATTTCTCCATGCACCCCAGTGTTTTGTGTGTTGGTATAATATATATACACACTATATCAACACTATACAAACCGAGAAACTTGTGGCGTACGTTTTCTGTGTAGGTAAATTTTCAAATAAAATTGCTTTCCACTGTGGAAGGGCAATTTTCGCTAAATCCGTCATTCAGAATTGACGTCAATCCAGAAGCAAGCCAAACTGCTGGCCAGATAAGCTATCGAAACGATCTGGCAAGCCTCCCGGTTAGAGAGGCTTCCCACAGCATCCCGTGGTAACAGCTCGAGGTTGGTGGGGCGCCTCACGTTTGTGGTTCCGGGCTCCGGTCCAGCTCCCCCACATTGTGTATTTATTGGGAAGTGTGCTTTGTCACTTCTTAACAAGGCTGCTGTGATTGAGGTGTCGGGGAGTGTCACAGGCGTTGAGCCGTGAAAAAGGAACTGCTTTTCCGCGCCGACTGAAGCGACAAATCAGTCGGTAGTGTTATTAAATCTAGAACGCACTTTGTTTCTATGGTGCTGTTGGTAAGGATGGTACAGGCTAATCTCGTCTCGTGAATGAGACGAGACATACTGTAAATAAGAAATTTGTTCTTGTTAAAGCAAGAAGTGTTTGTATATTATTTGTAGGGCTTAGTCAATACCGATGCAGATACATTTATTTATTTATTTATTTATATACCTCTGCAGGCCGATAATTTCCCGACATTTTGGTCTTTCACGGACTCAGCGACATTTGATTGATTGGTTTATTTTTCTTCGCTTTCCTCCACTTTTTGCTAATCTCGAAGATGGGAATGAGTGATGGATGATATGATATAATTTATGAACGGACACTCGCAAACACCCAGGCCGAGATTCGGACCCGGGACCCCTGTCGTCGTAGTGCTATGTGCTAACCACTATGCCACGGTGGCCGGCAGGGGTCAGCGACTTTTCGCGGAGTCTAATTATCCCGGAAATTATGGAGGCCTCCCTAATGGCGCAGTGGTAGCGTCATCGCCTTGTAATCAAGGGGTCCCGGGTTCGATACCCGGTGGAGGCACAAGTGGTTCGGATTCCACCTTAAACTGTAAATCCAGTCCCGATTAGCCTTACTGTGCATAAAGTGGACTTAAAACACCAAATCAACCGGAAATTATGAAAAATTAAAAGTTTCTGTTTTTGTGTGAAAAACTGAATTTTGTGGTAACGTAACATGTAATTTAATATTCTGATGTAAAGAGAAAAAGGTAAAGTTTCCTGTGTGTATATCACCGTGCCATGAAGACACATTTAGGGGATGTGGGGGCAAACATATTGATGCATATGATTAGAGCGAAATGCACAATAATATTAATCAATATTTTGAATAAAAACAACTTAATATTACAATTTACAAGCATCGGTATCTGTGGGAATCTCTGAGAATGTAGGCATCGGTATCGGTTCAAATTGGTATCGTCTCAGCCCTAATTAATTCGTATTTTTCTTAATTTGTTTAGCTTCTCTGCCACTTTGACCTGCCCGATGGCTTAGTGGTAACGATGGCGCCTTTTATCAAAGAGTCTCGGAGTCGATACCGAGCGGAAGCCTACAGTGATTCGGATTCCACTGCAGTCCCGATCTGTGTATAAAGTAGACTTTAAAAAAAGTTCAAAACTCTTCTCTGCCACTTTTTTTTTTCCTAATCACAATATTGGAGATGAATGATGATTAGATGAAATTCATAATGGGACACTCGCAAAAGCACAAAATGCTTTTGAAAATTTTGAGAAAAAATATTCAATTCCACAAAGGAGAAGAAAGTTTGATTGCACGAAAATAAGTAGATATGATTTAAAAGTAATCGAAAATCCATTTGAATCCCATTTTTTGTAAATATGCTGTATAAATAACTAATTAATAGTGTGTTAAGTAGCGGGTGAAAGGAAAACTAGTAGTCGAGCAAGAATTCCGCACCTAGTTCATCGGCATTCTGCATATTTTTGTTTTCAAGAGCTTTTCCTCCCTGAAAGTGAAAATTAGCAGGTTTTAGTATTAGTTACTTGAATGACAAAACCTGTACAAGATACCGCTTATAGTAAGGTCTGTCAATTCACCTGAATATTGTCATAAGCCACAAAATTTAACATTTTAAACAGCTAATTTTAGCGACGTGTTCAAGCCAATAGTTATTAATCGAACGCAACAAGTACCCGATCCGAAGAACACACTTATACAGAAAATCAGTGTGTAGGCTAGTTAAGGTCAGTAATTCAAGAGACATTCATCATATTTTGTTATTCAAGAGTGTTAAAAGAAATGTGGTCTGTGAATGTCGACTGGTGTTTTCCGATTCATAGGGAAGTGTCCGACTTCCCCAGCATAATTTTCGCCGGGATGTAAAAAAGCAGTTACTGAACTAACAGCTGGTAGGGTAATTCTATCAATTCAACTGCTTTTGGGAACGTGATTTCCGCACTGACTAAGGAAGAATAGAGATCGTGTAGGTTCAATGCGATTCGGCTCTTTTTCGACGATCCCTTTTTAACATATCTTGGGTTGCAAACGACTGTCGCTCTTGTGAATCATGGAACATCCATTGACTCCCAAGTGTAAGTTTCTTCCATATGCATTTTGAGTAATGTAGCCTATTCACAAACACGGTCTCGCACATTTAAAGAAATTGTTAAAGGCTATATTGAGCACTTACTTACTAGTGTCTTATGCTGAATCCTACATTATATGTTTTCAAGAGCAGCTTATCCACCTGAAAGAGCTATGAAAATTAGCAGCATTATCATTCAAACAAAAAATGAAATTTCTAGTGTGTTCGGGAACTGAGATTTTCTGTTGTTTTCATTTAAGTCACACTGAATCAATAAAAGGAAATATTCTAAGCATAATTTTATATTGGGCATGTGTAAGGATTCTAAACAGGATGATCCAACATGTATATTATCTGCTATGTTTGCATAAATAACTACCTACTGTAAAATTGCTTGTTTTTCTAAGTGCTTTTTCCCGAACAGCCTAGATTTGTTCTTCAGAATGAAATGAATCTAAGCAATTTAAATGTCTAATTAACCATTTATTCTCACCGTGCATTTGTATTCTTTAATCATACTTGGCTTTTTATTAAAAATAAAAACAGACTTGCCAATTTCAACAAAAATATGTTTAATTCTCCAATAGAAGATTTCATAATGCAGCACGGGTATTTTTTTCAGTTACTTGAGTGTATAACTAGGGAGACAAGGTATGAACTTTTCAGAGTTGAAAGGTTTTGTTCAAATAACTTATTTCGTTCATTTTCATTTCTAAACGCGTACCACTTGCTGGACGTGCCTCGTATATTTGCAAATGTACTGTGTGAGTGCATGTCAATTTGTGAAGGGCTTATTGAAAAAAATCAAAATTGGAAAATATTATCTTTTTTGCTTCCAAACAAGGAGTCAAACAGGAAAACGTTAATTGAGGAAAGTTATTTGCCTTAAACCCTTATGTGCTACAGTCACGGACACTTCTGGGTTGTAGTGATCGTATTGAAAGTCATTGGAGATGTTACAACCCAGAAGTGTCCTTGACTGTACAAACGTTTGTGCAGTGGCACGTTGTGTATACTCGATATTTACAACGCGAGACGGCCCGGTGGAGGCACATGGCACAGTGGTTCGGATTTCACTTTAAACTGTAGGTCCACTCCCAATTAGCCTTTCTGTGCATAAAGTGAACTTAAAACAACAATTCAATTCAACAACTCGAGACGGGACCGAGTTCACGTACAAGGACAGACGAAAGACTGCCTTGAGACTGCAAATAGCCTTAGTGTTAACGCACACATATAACTTTTAATAAATAAATAAACAGAACCTCGATATCGCAGAAAACCAGCAGGATACATGACCATCGATTACAGTATGTTAACAAATTAAGTTACGGTAACAGGTTTCAATGAATTTCAGGCATATTTTCCTTATCAATTCAGTAAGGCATCTTGCAGCCTATCGAGTAGAAGATATTTGATAAGTCTTGGTTTGTATTTGTATTTATTATTTAGCGTCGCTTTTCTGTCAATTTGGGCTAATCGCGACAACGAGGATGAGTGATGATAGGATGAAATTGATGAAGGGTCAATCACAAACAACACCTGTGCTTAGACCTGGGCTCTAACCCAGGAACTTTAACGGCGAAGTCGATAGTCTGCCACTAAACGCGCTCGACCACCAAGCGACACACATGCTACAAAAGGTTTATTGGACACCAAATGGAACCCAACTTCTTGTGAATATTTATGTTCAAGATGGAAAATGATTGAAGATGTTGACCTAAGAACAAAACTCAGTTCCAAGACTTTCTTTAAGTGTTTCTCGATAGAAATATGCCTTTGGATTGACAAATGGAGAGAAGGCTGTGGCTCATTCCTCAAGTTTTACAAGTAGTCAGTCGACGTAGACAGTCTCAAACAGTAGCCGATGTTGGCTGATTCTGTACAACCTGTATTGCACAGCTCAGAAAGATTACTTCATCTAGCGGCTTGGCAACATTATATTTTTAATAGGGGCAAATCCATTCGGAAGCAGCTCGAAGATCAGACTGGTTGATATATTTTTATGGTAGCGCTGCAAGCTGATGCCATCCTGTTGTACTGCGCAGGCGCTAGACTTCTGACCCAGTCAGCCTGTCGTTCATACGCCTCATTTTGTTTACCGACTGTACGTACGTGCCACTGAAGGTGCAAGACCGTCCTTGAAGCAAAGATCCTTCGAGAATGGCCATGGATTGGAAGCGAAAATCTTTGGAATTACACTTCGACTGCAACCCCTAATACGATGTCAGTATCATTGTCACATCACATTGCAAAAACCGAAAGTATACAGATTTTTATTCAAGGGAGAAAAGATCTGTGTTACGTACTGACTCGCAGTGACAGCCCGCAGTTTCCACGGTTCAACGGACATCGCTGTGTGTGCTGTTGCCACCTTCCACGTACAGTCACGGACACTTCTGGGTTGCAACAATCCCATTAACTTTCAATGTGATCGTTACAACCCAGAAGTGTCCATGACTGTACATCTTCACTCCATTGAATAAAAATCCGTAAAATGTCGGTTTCGCAATGTGAATTGACAACGATGATTGATTTTAAAAACAGATGCAAAGAGTTTTAAAACAATACCAATATTGTATTTGTAGAACTGAACTACTCAATACTAAGAAAAAGTTGTTTCACAAAATTCATAAGAACTGTTTTTTGACCAATTTTTAAAATCTGAAAATTAAGCATCTTTCTGCCTACACCGTATTAAAATTTCACCACGATCGGACCACCTGTTTTTTATTTATAGAATTTCAAAGAGAGCGATCGTTTGCAACACTAGAAAACTGATTTTTTTGTTTTCTCCGACGATAAAAAATAGATGGCATACTCTGAAAAAGATATTGGTTACCATAGATTAACGCAGAATCGAGTAAGCTAAATTTTGATGTAATTCGTTTTTATGTGGGTTAATTTTTAATTGGAGTCCATTCTCATTAATCATGATTATTAGTTATCAGTCCCACGGCCGTATTTAGAGGGGGGTTAGGGTTCAACCCCCCCCCAAAAAAAACTTCTAGCATGTTGGATCAATGGGAGTTCAGAAACTAAAATTTGTAACACATTTTCAAAAAAATATTCGCAGTTTCACAAAAATACAACAGAGACAATTCTGGAATGATCTGGCTAGAATTTTCAAACATTTTGAATTCTGAAATTTGAGCGAAACGGGTTTAATTCTCAGAATCGCAACCCACCCGAACAGAATATCCGAAGTAAAACTGCGTTAGATCGAAAAATTGAGGTTACATTACAGGCACCAGGTTATGTTGTATTCACCATTTAATACAAAGAATAACTGGTTTCCACAGTTTTCAAAATTCCAAAAATTAAGTTTTATGTGAATGGTCGAACAACATAATCTTTGACTAAAATTTATCTCTCTTAGTTTTAAAGCTTTTTCTTGAGGTATCTAATATTTAATAACAAAATATAATAGCTGTGCATTTCAGTACACACTGCTTGAAACGTAAGAAAATAAAACAGTTGTACTACATATTCACACTTCTGATGGATAGAGTAGAAAAGTCTCCTCAAGGATATAAGGACAGCAATAATAATAATAATAATCGTTTATTTTAAGTGTTGAGCACAGTATGAAACCTAATACAGTACAAAATTACACGAATAAAATAGAATAACATAACATAACAAGTTAGCATATTTACACTTCAGTTTACAGTTTTCAACGACATCTATTATATCTCTGATACTAATAATTGATTATTGTTATATAATATTGTGCAATTAACTGTGTATTGTTCTAATAATAATAATAATCATATTTATTTAAGTGATGATAACGATTAAACAACCAGGTATATCACTATGTCAAAATTGGTTATACAAAATTATAAAATTAAACAGTGTATCCTACAATCTTATACATCAACATAAATTCAAATTGTAGGTTTCAACAAGATTAGCTACTAAACCTCTGGCCTTGTTTAGGTATGTGAGAATTGAGATATACCTATGGGAATATCTGGGAATTTTATAAGCTATATTATTCAAAAAGTATTCACTGTCAAGTTGGAAAGTTAATATCTTCTCTACAAAATTTATCCTTTTCATTTTTCATTTTATTAATGATATTCATTTTATTTTTTATTCATTTTATTATTAATAATAATAATACGTCTGGAATCAATTAGTTATTTATCATGAAATTTTAATAATAATTATTATTATTAATCATTATTGTTATTATTTCTATTATTCAAATTTCTTGCGACGCCCATGGGAACTATTATGAGTTAACCTCCCCCCCTCCCCCAAAAAAAATTATCCTGCCTACGGCCATGATCAATCCCCATGTTCATTGAACCTGTTATGGCACCTTGTACTAAATTCTAGTAACTTAGCCACAGTACTGTAAACCGATATTCTTGGTAACGCTCTCCAGTTACGTGAACGTCAGTTAGCAACACTTGTTCGTTCCTCCGAAGATTTGTCACGTCTGCTCAGTAGCTGAACTTGTTACCCATGTTCTGTTTAGTTTGTATTCAATTGTACCACCGGATCGCCACTGCTTTTTTCCCCTCCTCCCTCACAAAGATTTTTCACAGTGGTTGATTTTTCCAGCGCCGCCCAGAGGTTGCAGTCGGCAGGCCAAATAAACAGCCCCGGGCGGAGACCAGCTGGTGAACAGGTTAGCGGGTTAGCAACAACAAGAGAAACCAGCCACACGTTTATTTACTTGGCGGAGACAAAGCGTTACGAATCGTTTCCGGAAATCATTTTAAGTCCTTTGCTTTTCTTTCTTGGCAGAAGAACAAAACAGAAACATATGCTGAGCGTGTGAAGTGTCCCATTTGGTGGCCCCAAACGTAACCTATTGTGTGCGTGTGTGTGTGGGAGAGATACACACACGCGCACTCATTCTCATGTGTGTGTGGCAGGGTGTGAGAGAGGGGCAAAGGAAAAGATTCATAATCAATCTCGCATATCCATATGCTCATGAGGATACGATTTGCTTGGAGATGAACGCTACCTAGTGTATGATTAATATGATTTACGACTTCTGCTCAAGAAACTATCCTACGTTGCTTCTCTGTTTTCGGTTCTTCCAATCCTTTCCTACTTCACCTTCAGAATTTTTTTAGGGTTCAGTCAATAGATAAAAACTTGAACAGTAGAAATAATACCAATAATTAGTATTATTGTTATTATTAAATAAAAACTATTATAAACTAATGAAAATCAACTTTTATTCCAAATTCATTATTATTGTATCCTTGGGGAGACTTTTCTACTCGATCCACCAAATAGCGAATATCCAGCACAACTATTTTTCCTATTTTTTAAAACAGTTCACAAAATGTATAGTTATTATATTTTTGTTATTAACTTTTACACACCTCGTTAAAAGAAAAACTTTAAAAGTTAGAGCAAATTTTAGCCATACTGGTTGTGTGCCCCCTCACATAAAACTCTAATTTTGGGATTTTTTTAAAGAAACTGTGAAACCATTTATTTATTTTTTTAAATGGCAGAAGACGAAAACATAAACTGCTGTCTGCATTTCGCACTCAATTATTTTGATATAACGCATTTTTTTTGCTTTGTTGTTCTGTTTAAATAGTAACTGTTTTGGGGGAGCTTGAATAATGCCAATTTCGGGGGTTCGACGGACCTATTCCTGCCTCCCTTCCTGACGCCCATGCCTCCAGAGAATAGCCGTGGAGAAAATCTTAAGGGTTTTCTAGTAGAGTACTTCTTCGTGTGTGGCCATGAGTGTGTCACTTCTTATTTAACATTATCAGTTCTTCCAGACATCGTTTATAATTAGGAACGGCATATGACACCGGGAAAATCAAATGCATTTGTAAATTGTGGCTTGAATAAAGTTGATTCTAAGATCATTACACTCCATTCCCGTGATCTCACGAACGTAGCCGCTGCCTTTTGTGGATGCTACCTTGAAGATATGGGCGTCGCCAGAAATTTTTGCAGGGGGGGGGGTCGGGCAAATGATAAAAGTTGAATAGCAGAAATAATAAAGGAAAGGGCACAGGAGACGAGGTCCTCCAACCACCTCTCACTCAAATACACCTTCTCTCCCAGCGTAGTTCCCGTAGCCTGCAGTTCTTGTTTGCAGTTTTAGTTGGGTGGGTCCTTAGACCACGAATTTTCTGAAACCAGCAGGTTAACTTGTGTACAATACAATTATTGATGTAGATATGAAAAGAAAATGAAAATTATGGTGAAAAAGTTGCCAGGAGTAGGTAAGTAACACTTTTTTCACCATAATTTTAATTTTCTTTTTTTCCTGTTTCCAGTATTTCCATGTCATAGATCATCACTAAACACACCTTTTGTTGCCTTCAAACATCAACAGTGTTGCCACTGTACCTCATAATTTTTTTAAAACACCCATTTGGACCGGTACGCCTTTACGAGGCATTTCTGGATTGGCTATACGCGAAAACGATCGGTTTTCTTCTCTGAACTATAGATGGCGAAATAGTCCACCTACCCAAGGTAGAAATTGACGTCCAAATTTCCGTACGAATGTTTGACATGCAATTTTCCATGCTTTGGGGAAAAATAAATTTACACTTTCACTTACATTTGGCAACACTGCATGAACAACACTGCACCCCGTTTGTTGTTTCTATGTTTAAAAATATCTACTTGGACAGGGCTAACATTTGGTGTATGACTTATGTATGTATAGGTTTCGGTTACAAAGTAACGCCACTCTTAATTCCCAGTTGCGCCGTTCGTGGGACACCCTGTATATTTCACTCAATGTTTTCGATCCAATGCATTTTTACTTTGATTATTCTGTTCGAATACTAACTAAATTAACTTTATTTCTGTTCATAACAATAAGAGTAGCACACTTTCGGCTTTCTTGTATTTTTAAATGAACGATGTCAATTTCCAGGGGGGCCCACTGACCCGTTCGATCCCCCCTCCCGACGCCCATGCTTGAAGACGTAAGATTTTGCATAGTCATCTATCTCTCAGATGAAAATGTACATTTCGCTCTCGGTCTGGTCTTGTGTTGCAAATGATTCTTTATCTCATCTCGTCTTGAGTCTCGAAATAATAGTTACAAAAATGAAGAACAAAATACTTACTAAAACAAACTCAAAATATAAGGCCTTGCAAGTTAATCAACACACCTAACACGACAATTATAAACTACTTCGTTCACAAATAAAGCAGTTTTGATATAGGTGTAATTTTTACAGACACGCACACACACACTCGTAGAATTATTCGGACATTCAAGGATTTTGGATAGTGCTGACAATAAAATTCATGATATGTAACTAAACATTCTATTTATTAGAATAACAAAAAATGAA
Source organism: Lepisma saccharinum (assembly GCF_977018435.1). Classification (NCBI taxonomy): domain Eukaryota; kingdom Metazoa; phylum Arthropoda; class Insecta; order Zygentoma; family Lepismatidae; genus Lepisma; species Lepisma saccharinum. Next base: position 206,617,342 of record NC_139230.1, read on the forward strand.
AGGTATACTAAAAAATATTACATACTAATACAAATAATAATTCCCTTTATTACATTATTACATTACATACTGAATTTGCATTATCATATAATTTAGACAATTATCAACTATAAGCAACAATCATACACAAATATACAGCTATTCAATACATGTAATAAGGGGGGAACCCCCGAAGTAAGCCCGGCTCCTCCCGCCTACATTCGAGGGTATGGTCTTATTGTCCTGGTTCCTAAAAATATACCAGGACGTCAGTTGCTCCGAATTTGACGGTTCCCCCGACTTTATTTCCTCTATTTATTACTATTTGCATTTTAAAATAGGTATAATAATAATAAATTGTAATGTTATACAAGGAACATATACATGATATAATTGATGTACTTTATGTGATATTATTTCTGTTCTGGAATCCAGAACAGATGACATGACATTACATTACATAACAATATTAATAATATTATTTCAACAACATCATGAAGAACATCTTCAATAACATTCTCGATAACGTTTTCCTGGCAGTGAGACAAGCATGCATAATATTGGAGTCGCAGAAGATTCCGTTCCGGCATTCCAGAGCGGTTTGATGTACAAGATTATTTTCCTCATCACACCCACAGAACCCAACTCACAAGTCCAGAGCCCCAGTCTGGCATACCAGAGCAGGGAGCCCAAAGAAAGGCCGCATCATATGTATACATTGTATGTATTTGTATTAGCATGTTTGCATAGAACTGCCTCGGTGGTCAAGAATGCTGGATGATCGATTCACATTGTCGCCACCTGTGGTTTCGGGTTCGAGTCATGACCTGGGTGCTCCTATGTTAGTGTCCATACGTAAATTTCATGTAATTATTATTCATTATAATCGTCATAATTAATAAAAATGGCAGAATGACATGTAAAATAAGAAAAAGTTCCGATGAACAACGCCTTCTGTAAATTGAAGAAGTGGTACATATTCTGGAAACAAAAGCTGATAAATAATCCGATGAGTTCTTTGGAGCAATATGACTTCACATTCTTACCCACTGCCAAACGAAATAGCTTGGTACATCTGATGAGCTTGAAATAACCCACATTTCCATTTAAAGATTAATTTTAATTTGGCGGACTTCAACTTGACCACGTTGGTAACACACCCTAAGAAGTTTTCCCTCAATCCTATATCATCGTAACGTTTGATGGGGCTACCCTATCTGTATTTGTTGTAGGCAGGTGTTCCCGTACTTATGGACCTCCTGCACACACACATATACATAATGTAAACAATTTTGATGCTCTATTTTACAATGAAACCTCAAGATACAATCGAAGAGATTGAATTTTAACATTTTTCTACATTGTAATCAAGTACTAGGGGGGGAAACCCTCTTTTTTTCTTGAGACTCGGCTTGAAATACTTCGAATCGGCTAAAAAGAAAACTTGAAATGTTTTGATATTACGCAGCTTTTGCGCCCTGTATGTTTTTTTTTTTTTTTTTTTTTTTTTTTAAATTCCTAAGGAAAAAATTGGAGGCATTTTTAGATACAGCCTATTATACGCTCGTAGAGCGCTACAACGTTAAAACAACCGTTTGCTTACCCCAAAAGGTAACTCCAACCTTTGGTTGTGGGATGAATGACTTCCAATCAAAGAAGAGAACAGACAATTCATACACAGCCAAGGAGTTGATGACAGCTGAGACAAGAAATAAAATGTGTAAAGGAGGCGTAATCCCGGTTTAGTTAAAATTTAGTTACTTCTGTGTATTGTATCTTGACGGAGAAGTCTCTTCAGTTCTTTCCATCCATTTGAACCACGATTTCGCGTGACTTTCATAGAAAAGCCATACGAATATTCCTTATGGTATAATATCCTTATCATACGGCATGCGTTAATCATTCGTTCTTCCACTGTGTCGTAGCTAAATGTTAACCAATAAAGTTCCGTTCAAATTAACGAACATGTAATTCATAGTTTCTGGAATGATTATTTTATTTGCAGACAAGAAAAATCTAATGAAACAGTCACGACCAAAGTCAAAGTTCCGACTGGAAAAATATAAAACAGGTAACTACGAGGGGATGCTGAAAAGTTCGTAGACCGACGTAGAAGGAATGGACTTGGAATGATGAAACTTCATAGTTACTCAACATACTCCCCTCGAAGCTCAATTCACTTTCTGGCCCGGTGTTCCAACATTTGCGTGCTCTGTGGCAGTAATCAGCTCCTGATCTGAGGCAAAATGTCGTACCTTCAGGTGTTTTTTGAGCTGAGGAAACAGAAAGTAGTCCGATCGGGGGAATAGGGTGGATGATCAAGACACTGAAAGCCCAGGTCTCGCAATTTCTGCTGTGTTGCTGCTACTCGATGGGCAGGGGCATTGTCATGGAGAAACAGGACACACTGTTTGAGTTCGCTTGCTGAGCAGACATGGTCACTTAATAAATCTGAAACAACAAGAAAGCCTGTAAATTATGCAATGCCTTTTGGTATATGTACATACAAGGATATGTACTTTCAAGACATCATGTGACCTTCCTCTAAACAGTTTGGGAACTTGGTGGGGTTACGAACTTTTCAGCATTCCCTCGTATGATTTTGATCAACCTCTCAACTACAAAAAATGTAGAACAGGTAACTATGAATGTGACTCAAGCTTCCAACTACAAAAAATATAGAACAGGTAACTATGAATGTGAATCAACCTCCCAACTACAAAAACACAACGAACAGGCATATTGTGTAACGTACTTCACCAGAAAGACTCTCCAAGTACTCAGTGAAAGAAGCTCTTGGTGGCCTTTTTTATTATTAGTTTCCGCCTTACTAACATGAAGATAAAGATTTGATTGAGAGGAATCATTGGCAGTGGCTACTAAAATTAATGATACAGGGACTCATATTTCACAAATGGAACTCCTATAATATTTTGGATTTTCTATTTATATTGAAGTTCAGGTCATTCGTCGAACAGCTCTTTTGCATAAATATGTACTGGTCTTAGCTAAAAAATATTTCCATTTTACGCCATCTTTTTACCTCTTCATCTAATTATTATGATCATCATCATTTATCAGTGCTTTTTCTGGGAAGAACGTTTCCGGTACTGTTCAAATTGGTTTGTTATTGTGTTTACCATAACAATTCGAGCGTTCTCGGGGAGGATCAACGGAGGTCGAATACCTGCACCCCTGGAATAAGGTCTAAATTTTCCGTTTCTTTTTCGCTTTTCTATTATATTTCTCCCTCTCTCCTTTAATTTTCTCTTTTCCTTCTCTTTTTCTTTCACTCATTCGACTTCTCAATTTATCTCTCCCTCTTTCTCGTTTTCTGTTTCTCCCTGTTTTTCTCTCTTCTCAATTTCTAGCTTCTCTATTCCTCTATCTCTCTCTTTCGCTTCCCTATTTGTTTTTCTCTCCCTCTGCGCGCGCGTGTTTGTTTTCTCGTTTCTTTATTATTTCTCTTTCTTTCTCTGTCTCACTTATGTTTTCCTTCTTCATTTTCCATCTCTCTTTGGCTTCTTTGATTCTCTATCTTTCTCTCATTCTTCTACCGCTTTCTTCATCTTTTTTTCTATCCCCCTTAAAACATTTTCTTCCTTATGATGACGTAAACATGGTGTCAACATATCTAACTTCAGGGTGGAAATTTGGCGAATTTTATGTGAGCGCGCACGTAAGAACTACTCAAAACATATTATCATTAATTATAGTATTATTATAGTTTATAAGAATTATTATTACTAGTACACAAGTAATACTTGGTTAGGCTGTGAGGATTCCCCTCAGAAATTAGATACGTTTCAGTGTGCTAGGATTATGGTGATTGAGATGTCGGCTTCACAGTTTTATTGCGAATTACAAGACAATGGCAAAATAAAAAAATCTTTGGACGCGAAGATTAAAAAGTAAGTGGGATGTCATTGGTCAACAGTAACGCTTCAACATTTGAGCAGACCCAGCCTTGGTGGCCAGGAGTGCCAAGTATATATATTGTAATTTTACTATAAGCACTTTGATCGGCATGTCAATATGCCTGTATGCTTGTTCAGATTATTTCCCTGTGGCTAGTGCCCACACTGGTGGTGCACCGACGCCTCTGATTGGAAAAGTATCCATTTCGGATTTATCAGAGTCCTTTATCGTCGCCCATCACAAAAGTTCCTGCGGGGTATACAATGTGCCAGTTTGTTTTGCCATTTGGGTTGCCTAACTGCAAGGGTTCGGTGGGGGTTTATGTTCTCAGGTTCACTTTTCCTTATCGCTTGATATTTCAATTACAACCCATTTCTGCTCGTGACTATAACTATATTTGGAGGTCACTCGCACTATCTTCACATTAGTTGAATTTGAAGATAGAAAGTATGCATGTTTCTGTATGCGAAAAAAAAGTGGTGGTCAGCCCCATTCCCATTGGGAGAAACCACTTTTTCCCGTCCAACCTTTTTAGTGAGAATTTAGCGAGATCCCTTGGAAAGCACCGAATATATCATTTTAGAAGTGAAGTCTATTTTATTTCATTACTTAGCGTCGCTTTTCTACCACTTTTGACTAATCGTGACGATGAGGCTGAGTGAAGATATGATGCAATTGATGAAGGGACACTCACAAAGCATACCGATACCCATGCCAAGTCCGGGATTTGAACCCAGGATCCCTGGCGTCGTAAGGAATAAAAGTTGAAATCAAAAATTTACCTGCAACTTTTTACATTTAAAATGACACCAATAATGTAAACATTTCTGCTCAAAATGCTTCAAAACCTAAGAAACAGCGACGCATCCTTCCCCAAAAGTTAAACATTTGCTTTTTTGTGTAACCCGTGAGCACAATCAAATAAAAAAATGTGCCTTGAAGTTCATTTTTCGGAAGAGGCATGTAAAACAAACTGTGGAGCGAGAAAAGCGCTAGGAGGCAATAACAAACCACATTCGCCATGTTTCTCTTTAGGAACTATGTGAAAAACCCTTCGATTAATCTGGCAATGATGCTTACCCTAGGAAACTGCTACAAACAGAGCGTTTAGAACGTGCCCCTCACATGAAAACAGTACACATGAGCAACATCATATACATAGCTTCATCCTAGCTCAGTCGTAAGTTTCAGCCAACCGCTAATTTGAGATTGATTCAGTTATAATTGTTCGATTGTAAATATTGCATTGCTAGGAACAAACCTTTCTTTCTCCTCCTTGTAAAATGACATATTTGTTACTTATAAGTGGGGTATCAGGGGTTGTAGAAAATATTATTAGGTTGTACTTATTATTTTATATCCTTATAATAGTCCAGCTGTATTGTTTATTCTTAATTTCCACAATCACACAAATGTAGGGTAGTTGCAAGTGCGAGAATACCTCGTTCAATTTCATTAACTTCCCGTACGTTTGGACTGTACACGATAATCCCTTATCTTTTGCATGAAGCTGGAAATGCCAGTTATTTTCTTCAGTATAAGTCTTAACTGAATGAGTATATTATGTATTTATCAATGTCAGAATGTGCAAAAAGACAATATGGTCATGGCAAAGAAGACTTTCAAAGTAAGTCGTATTATAATTTTTATTATAGCTGCAGGAAAATTTCCTTCAACTCGAATCTTGGGTGGGCCGTGGCCCACCCACTAAAGCCGTATTTGCTCACCACACGTAAACTTGCTCCTTATCAGACTTCCTGGTGCATTTGATGGCATGCTTCGAGCACTTAAGATTTTTAACAAGTGTGTAAAAAGGAAATCTAGATTCGTCTTTGCGCCCGAAGCGAACGCTAACGAAAGCTGCTTTTTTATTTCTGCTTTTTTTTAATGCAAGTGAGAGATAATATGAGTATGAGTATTAACAACAATTGCAGTAAATTGTCAAGAATCATACCTGGATTTATACACGCATCCACGCTTTGGAACTGGTTTGTATATGTAAAATGCTTAAATAACTTTCCATGTGAACGGCAGCAATATTTATTTATCGACAGTGTTTTCTATGCGTGTGTAAACAGTGTTATTTCAATAGCATTGCAAGCGAAATAGATCTTAGCGTGAGAGAAGAATAAAAAATGTAGGCATACTCATTACTAGGGAACGGAACTGCGATAAGATAGAGACCCTCGTTTTTGCAAAACATTCTGATCATAGCCTTATATGTCAACACAGCAAATTTTATTTTACATAAAAACACATATTTTCCAGTTTTCCGTATGTAAATACATATTTTGCGAATTTTCATTTTAAATACATAAAATCGCTCATTGTCTTCAGCTACCTCGAAATCCTCGAAGGAAAAATGTTTATTCTCCGTACCTCTTTTATATCGAGAGTGTTAGGTTTGTTTTGTCTTTGAACAAGCTCGCTGGCAGACTTCTGGCGCCTCGCCTACGATCCTATTGGGGGAAAATATTACCCCCACTGGATCTAACGCAAAAGTGCTAATGTCTAACTGTACAGACATTTTTGGGAAAAACCAAGGTTTTCAAACTTTGTGCAAAATTGCACGTGTTTTGGAAGGTGAAGTAGAGGAAGAGAAAGCTTTGGAAAACTTCAGCGTTAGTGGCATTTCGTGCTTCAAATATGCAAGAATTGTTTCTTGTGACGTGGAGCGATCTTTCTTACAATATAAGATGCTTTTAAGAGATAATCGTCACAGATTTACAATGGAGAATTTGTAAAAAAAAAACTATGATGATCCACTGCAGCTCTTCCAAAAAATAGCTCACTAAGAGGAAAGCATTTAGAAACTGAATTCAGGTGTTTAAAATGCATGTAATATTTTGTTTTTGTTACCAAATGGCTTTTATTTTTGTCACATATTTTCCTGTTTTTATCACATATTTTCAACATTTATGACATAAAAAAATAAATATTTCTGAGTTTTTTAGCACATAAAGTTCCGTTCCCTCCTCATTACTCATAATTTCGTCCTTTCATCTTTGTTACTTACAAAACTGTAAGTAGAAAATGTTTCGAATCATTAAAATTGCATTAATTGGGTTAACTATGTAATGACCGTTGATACTTCAACGACTGTCATGGTCATTTTTTACGGTAGTTGTATGGCGGGAAATTCACGCTCTTAGACTTGTAATTTGTCCAGACAGCTTATTACAGTGTGGCGACAATAAAATCCAGACCAGTTTATACTCATTTTAAAAAGGCGAAAATTGTTAACATAATTAAGCTGTCTTTCCATGTTGAAAAAACACTAAACACATTATAAAGGCTCCCTTGGTCAGCGTCTTAGTGTTTTTCGAAAAATGTTATTAAATTTTCGCTGTTTGTCTGCAAGTTGTGAAAAAATATGATTACTTCTATTCAGGTGCTTCGTAGTTCTGTAATCAGAGGAAAGTAACTTCAAAAATGCCGTTTCCAGTTTTGTTTAAATAATCTACTCTGAAAAGCTCTATGAAATCAGATCGACATATCTTCACTTCTAATCCTTAGCAGTAAGGTGGAGTCACGTATCTCCAATATACTAACTAAAGAGTCAGAAATATTCCTAAGAATACATTATTTCTAATCTTCTGTAAATTGATAAATTGGAGTTACGTCCCTCTGGTTCTCACACGACAGTATCTTCTATTCCAAGCCAAGGTAATAACAATATAATGGTTCTCCTGGAGAAGATGCATAGGGAGAACTTTTAGAAATATGTAAATATTTTATATCGAGAAAAGTCTGTGCTGAAAGGGCCTCCCGGATGCCATAGTGGTAAACGTCGTCGCCTTGTATTCAAGGGATATCTGGTTCGATACCAGGCGGAGGCACATAGCTAGAAATTTTGGCGCCCTCTTCCCCCCACCCCCGCACTACCAGTCCCCAACATTTTGTGTGCGTCCTTCGAATTTTTCCTCTCCTGCCATGGTTTGTGATATTTACATCCTACAAATTTTGAAATGAGGAAACAATGAAAAACTCATCAAAAAATAATATAGGTTATATTTAAAGATTCGTAATTTACATTTCTGATTTAAAAATAAATAAGTTTAGCATATTTAAGATATGTCTTAGTGTCAGAAGAACACATTTAAAAACGTTTTGGGAACAAAATTCGAGCAGGGTGTTACCAGAATGTAAGCCTACGAGTAAAAGAAGAGATAAAAGGTTAAGAATGATAATTCAAATAAATAATACAGTATGTTCTCAGTGGGGAAAAATGTAATTTTAAATGATTCAACTTGAAAAAATACGTCGTTATGAACTGTATATTACACATTATTCTAAGTAAAATTTACAAAATATTTATAAAACCAGATTGATATCTGAGAATGAAAATGGCGCCCTTGAGACTTAAAGGATTTCTTTTATTTCAGGGAAGAAGAAATTCGCGTCAGACCCTTCGTGCTGTCCCGTCTGCGGAGTTACCGTTCGTTCCGGGGAGCTGGAGCAACACTTCATGCAAGAGCTGGAGCGACTCTACAAGTTGGGCAGCAGCGGCCGCTTGAGGCGGACTTCTAGAGACAGCCCTCGCCCGGGCCCCGCCTCCACAACCCGGAGAGAAGGCCTTGCGTCGGAAAACACACCGGAAGGCCGTTGGGAGGTAACCAATCAGCTTCGGCCTTTGAAAAACATCCCGCTCCTTAAAAGTTTTTTTTTTCTTTTTAGGGAAAAAAAATGTGGTACCATGTAACCGCCCAAGAAAAACGCCCGCCTATTAAACCCTTCCCGACGTGGAAGGATTGCTTACGCTCTCCGAGCCAATAGTGGCACACCTCTTTGATGCTTTCAATAACTTTTTCTCTCCACCCCAATTCTTTCTCCCGTCGCTTGTTTTCATTATTTTCCGCCCTGTCTGCTGATAAAAATTGGTCTAGCGTAATCTTTCAAAGCGGCTTGATGAATGGTGATTGTAAGAAATCTTTTGTTTGTTGAGCTTTTTACCTCTTTAGTTGGTTAAGGTACATGGGAGGCTTGCTTCTTGATTATAGTTTATACTTGGCAATTCCTTTCATCTTGTAACATACTTGAAGCATTGGCGAGGACAATTGTCGAAACGTATCATGTTGCTCCCAACGGGCTTTTGTTCATTTCTGTTTTTATTGAAGGCATTTCTCTTTCACTATGGTTTCTAAAACACTCTTTCCTTATTCATTTTTAACTGAATAGTGTTTTCTTCTTACTGCATTTCCTCTGTGTAATCAATCCACCGCGGTAGATTTTCAAGTGTTGAAATTAGCTTCAGATGATACTAGTGGGAGTAAGGTGATCTGCTGATTGGCCTTTTTCCCAGCTGTCAACATGTTATTTGAACCCCCTTCCCTAATTCGCCCAAAGGTGAAACATATTTTGAAGCAGTATTCATTCCACTTGTCTTTCCTTTGCTTCAGTATTATTATTATTGATATCATTATTATTATTTGTTCCCGTGGAATTTACTCTTTAAAGTTCATGCCTTTTAAATATTTTATTTCAAGTTATGTTTTTTACACTTAGGTTTCTTTGTCATCCCGGTAAGTGAACGGTCTCAAAGTTCGAGTCCTGGCGTGGAATGTCCCTTCATCCATTTCATCTAATCATCAGTCATCCTCATCGTCGCGATTAGCCTGAAGAGGCAGGAAGGTGGAGAAAAATAAGAAAAATACAAGCACTAGTGTTTCAATTGCTTACAGTGGCTGATCCATGGCACCTGGGGCTATTTTACCGCTGATGTTCATTCCGATCAATGTTAACATACTAGTTTTTATCAAAAACAATATGCAGCACTACCCCGCGATCTATAGGGATTAATGTGCACGGAGTTAAAATAATGATACTGGGTTCGAATTCTGGTTAAGTAAAGGATGTTGATTATTTTCTTTAGTTATATTTTTCCATTGTCGTGATAAACCTAACTATATAAGGATACGACGATAAGTGGGGGAAACGACCAAACAAGGACCTTTTCTCTGTCACCCCTGTTGAGCTAGGAAAATTTTAAAAATATGCACGAAGCATTGGGGTTGTTATTTATTTGATTTTGATTTAGAATGTAGATTATTACCAGAAGACCTCAATACAGAATTAAGAACAAATTATTATTATTGACTTTCGATATTACAATATTTACAAAATATTCATAATAACCACCAGCTTACATATACAATATTGAGATACAAATAAAATAATAGATTAAATATAGTGTATGCAGAAACCTTGTTCAGTCCAGGCATTTGGAGGGTCGATCGCCCCATCGCCCTCCCCGTGGATCCGCTGATTGCTTATACAGTGAACTCTTTTTAATTCGAACTCCAAGGAGACACGAAAAAAGTTCGAATTATCCAAAATTCGAATTAACAAAAACATCACATCATTGAAGATGGTTTCAAGGGGAATAAACTACTTCTGTTCGAATTACCGAGTAATTCGAATTATCCAAGAGATAAAGAGGAGTCCACTGTGTATTCACTCTCTCTACTTCGTCATGTTGCAGCGAATAATGTGGAAGTAGATATGGGGAAACATATTGGGGGGTTTCGTCCTTGTAAATAACTTGCATTTGCCTTATTTTACTTCGCTTTTCTGCCACTGGTTAATCGCTAAGACGACAACCAGTGAACGTTTGGATGGAACTGACGAAGAACATCGCAAAGAATCATCCATTCCCAGGCCAGAACTCCAACCTGGAACATTAGGATCATTAATTTTATCTATGAACATTGCAGAGTATGAAAAAAACAATACAAATTGTTGTTTCTTGCAATTATCGCACAGCCGCGCTCAGGGTGAGAAAGTTGCAACTAGCGCTGCAAAAATCAGCGGTGCGTCCCATCGGGGTCTCAGTTTTCTTTTCTTCTTGCACTACAGTTACATGATCTTTTGCAGCAGTATTTACTGCTTGTTTGATCTTCCTGACTTCACCCGTTACTATAGTCTCTACATCAGTTTTTCTCAACTGCCGGGCCGCGGTCCGATAGCGGGCTCTGGCAGCAATTATACCTGGCCTCGAGCGGTTCTCCTGAGATTTGCGACTTGCAGCCCGTGCTGACAACCATCCTGGTTACCACTCCGATAACAGAAAATGCTTTCGCGGCAGTATCGGTGATGAATCAAACGATCTGACCGAATTTCGAGGTTGACGGTTGAGTTTTTCTCGAGTTAAGAGTCCGAAGGGTGAAGAAACTTGCAGCCCGAGCTGGCAACCACTTGGAAAGATGTCCTTTCGTCCTGATTTCCATTGCGATAACAGAAAATGCTTTTACGACAGTGACGATTAATTCTAATTTACCGGTGTCCGGAATTTAATGATATTGCCCAGAGGAAACTAAAAGATTCCATTAGATCCAGTTGTTATCAACTAATTTGAACCAAATGTGTAGCTTGTCACTTCGGTCTGAAATCTCACCGAGACAGGAATGCAGCTACTTTTCATGCAGCGAGAGGAAATAATGCAAGTCTTGAGTGACAATTTTTTTAGGCAACAATGTGCGCAGATAAAAATTTCTCGTGTGGCCGTGCTACAATTCACCGTTAGAAGTTACCATAAAAAATACAATATTCTACCGTTAAAATGTAACAGCCTGGGTGTTCATTTACGACAACGGGGCGCAACCATTTTTAAGAATTTAAATTTGAATATTTTATCCTGCATAAAGACAGTTAATGATTACAATATTATATTGCAATTGAGTGCACCATAAATATATATTTCAGAAACTGAATCATTACAATTACATAAATTAGGTTAATTGTGTAATGGCAGGTAATATTTTAACCCGCGATTTAATTAAGTACCAGTATTCAAAGTATTGGCCTGTGGTGCTCTCTAGTTGACTTTTAGAGTGTCACGAGTGATCTGATGACATTCTAATGAGCTGACGTAAACGGTAGCATAAGAGGAGACCATTGTTGTGGAAGGATTGTTGTCAGAGTGAGCGCAGAGCTCACCCGTGACCGATTACGTTACATTTTCTTTTTTTCATTCATTTAGACTTGTGCATTATTTAGTCAATAATTTACTTTGTTTCTAGTGTTTTCGTGCCTGTATGGTTTTGTCGTGTTAATAGAAAATACGAAAAGTGTCTTAAGTGTTTTATGTTACATCAGATTTGTGGATCACAGATGGACCTGCCCCATAGTTCTTCAGGGCAGGTTTGAAGAACATGCTCTTTTTGTTAGCGCTGAGAGCTGTTTGCTTCGACGATGTATTACAAAACAAATGAACATTTTTCAAACAAAAATGTAATAAAGAGGAAGGGGAATGATATACAGATCACTATAAGTACAAAAAATAAATTTTAAAAAAAATAAAATGTGGTGAAATATGTCTGAAAAGCAAGGGTGAGCCCTGCGACCTGTAATGTAATTCTAGTGATTCAGTTAATCATGTAATTTAATGCACAAAACTTCAATTTATAATCATTATCTTTTTACACGAGAAAATATTAAAATTTACATATTAAACCGTTGCGTCCTGTTTTTGTAAATTAACAAGTGGACTGTTAAATTTTAACGGTAGAATTGCAAATTTTATGGTAACTTTTTTAGTGTGAACAGCGCCCGTATTTTTACGTTGCAACGTATGTAGCAAAATATTGTGCAGTTAAATGTGTAGTGGTGCAAATATGTAGCTTTCAAAAAGCACATTTATTTGCACACGCTTAATGTTTTTTTATGAAAACGAAATGCCTTCAGCAAATATGGAAGGGATACGAGGAAGTAGCCCATTAAAACATGTCGTATTTTACAAATATATGCGAATTATGAACAAGGTATTGACATTTCATTGTTCGTTTTTATGGAAACCGGAGCAGTGGAAGTGACGGAAGTGGTTGCCTAGCTGCTAGGGGTCCTAGATTCGAATCCTAGCTAAGGGAAGCGTAACAACTTTCCCTGAGATTTCGGCCTGTGTATAGGAATGGTAGACTCCCACCATCGTTAGGAAATTGGGAAGCTATGAATGAGTCATAGAAAATGTACAACAATGCATTTATATTTTCATTGCTAGTTCTGTAGACACTGCACTAGTTTCTGCACCATATTGTCCATAACACTCGTGCGTCTTCAGCTTACTTGACACAAATTGTGGCAGAAATACGGAACTTAATTAGAAAAGAATCAAAATATGTATTTTCATGTAAAATCACTCCCATGTATGTAGATCCCATTGAAAGGTGTAAAAAAAATACATAAGCAAAAATTTAATATGAATCTCCTATTTTTGTGATTTGACCACAATTTTGGTTCTTATACAACTACTAAATATTATGGTACACCCAACGGCAAAAAGTAGACGAATTGTCCACCACCATTTTCATTTTGTCTGTATTACACAATGTGATTACAATGAATTGAAATAATGACGTCAATAAGGAGAGAGCAATGCCTGCTTCGATCCAACATAGTTTCATTTCTGAAAACAAGACAGGATGTAGAATAAAAAAGTAATGAAAATAGTGGTGGACAATTTGCCTACCATTATCTTTGCCGTTGACTGTACAAAATACATAATTAGATAAAATGTCCGAGCTCTACCAATGAGTAAGTAAACAATAATCTACCAAACTAGTGTTTATGAGTAGTTCAATAGAAGGAAAATTATTTTATTTCTGAAAAAAAATAATCATGTGTTTATATTCCTTTAGATCATGTGTGCTTCATTAGAACTATTATTTTATCATGAAATAAAAATGCTAAAATATTTCATACGATTGTAGTTTCATAAGCTGATTATCAGGGGAAATTGTTCAATTTCTGGTAGTGGAGACATCCTCTGCCAGAGTGGTTAGCATATTGTGCTTCAACAAACAGGGGTTTGATTCCTAGGTAAGGCATGGACATTTCATTGTGTTCATTCCTTCATGATTTCACCATTCGCCCCCTTCATCGCCATTAACCTAGTGTTGAAAGCTGCCCAAACCAAGAAACAAATATTCAAAACAGGAAAATGTTAAAACTTGCAATGCCAATTTCATAAGTGAGGTATAAGCATAAGGGTGTTTACAATAAAGTATAATGAGTATTATACATATGTAATAGCTTCAGTCACTAAGCCATTTATGTGCATATTATGTATCATAAAGATAGTATTGATAGTTGTATATTCGTCACTTCTAATATGTTTTACCCAGGGCTCGAAATGGAAATTTTCACGAAATGGAACGCTTTACTTTCGTTAACATATGTTGTCTTTATTTTTTCTCTCATTGATACAGTGTCGAGATTAACAACTAGTGAAGTGACATGACGTAATAATAGCTAATATTACAAGTTTTACATAAACACAAAAAAAAACATTGGACACAAGGCTTCTGGACTTTTCTCCCTGTTTTAAAATATAAATGGACAGAAATCATGAATGGTAGTCAGTTTGCTCAAGGGAGGAAAAGTTTTTAATTAAGTGTGCATATCCTTGTGGATGCTATGATAAGTACTGTACTATTAAAGAGTATTAATAATTCAGTTCAGACTGAAAAGAAGAATGTAGTGAAATGCATGGCCGTATTTAGAGGGGGGGTTTCTAGGGTTCAAACCCCCCCCCAAAACTTCTGACATGTTGGATTAATGGAAGTTCAGAAACCAAAATATGTAACAAATTTTCAATTTTTTTTCGAAGCATCACAAAAATACATGGAGACAATGTTGAAACGATCGAGCTAGGATTTCATACATTTGGAATTCTGAAACTTGAGTGAAACAGGATTTATTCTCAGAATCGTAGCCCACCCGCGACACCTCCATTATCACTTCTGTTGTCATCTTTCCAGTGTTGCTCCCGCGTCACAAGGAATATAGACTGAAGATTCCCTTATGATTGTCCCAAAATTCCCTTTCCAGCTTTTAAATTCCCTGTCCGATAAAGTCGAAAATCCCCCTTGATAGGAGTTCAAACCTAGGATCTCCAGTTTTGTAGCGCATTTAGTTCGCGATTGAAGTTACAATCCATGCACCAGGCTAAGTTTTTAAAAAGAATAACTGGTTCCACACTTTTCAAAATTCCAAAAATTTAATTTTAAAGTCAAACAACAAAAGCTTTATGACTAAAATTTCCATCTAACTTTTAAAGCCTTTCTCTTGAAGGTATCTAAAGTCTAATGATGAAGTATAATAATTGTGCATTTCAGTACACACTGTATGAAACGTAAAAAAAAAAAAAAGAAACTTGTGCTGGATCTGCTGGATTGCGTAAGCCCCCCTCAAGGATATAACAATAATATAATAATTATTATTATTAGTATTATTATGGAATAAAATTGTTTTATTATTATGAAATTTTAATTATTATTGTACAATTATTGTTATTATTTCTATTATTCAAATTTCTGGCGACGCCCATGGGAACAATTATGAATGAACCCCCCCCCCCCGAATTTTTTTCCTGCCTACGGCCATGGTGAAATGTCTAATATATTGAAAGAAACCGGAACGGTCTGTTGACATTTTCAACAAGACGAAATGGAAAGGTTCCAATAGTCATGAACCGGAATGCCATTCCGGTCCACTCCAGTCCATTTTGAGCTCTGGTTTATCCAGTTAAAACAATTGAATAATGTAGACATGCTCATGGAAAATCGTTTTACTGCCCTTTTTCATGGGAGTTTTCTATACAGTTTGTTAAATTGCAGATAAAAAGTAAGGTTCATTATATTCATTTGCGATTTGTTTGGATATTTGTGTGCATGTCAATTTTTATACGTTGCGTTTCCTCTCTCTTGAACTAAAGACTTACCAAAGGATTAAAGCCAATAGACAAGGACGGTTACGCATCAAGAATAGGAAAAAGAAAACGGACGAAGCGATGTGCCCAGTGTGCAGTGAGAAGATGCAGGGGACCATGGACGAACTAAATGCTCATGTAGAACATTGTTTACACAAGGTAATTACATGCATATGTTTATTTTTGTCAATGTTAAATTGTAGCAAGGTAGCAATTTCCCACATTTCATTATGTTATCAACATAGATAAAAAGTTATTCAGTAAACAGAGTGGAAGAGAAGTATGGTTTTCCTGCTGAGCATTACTGGTACATTCAGTAGTCGTGTAGGTTCAGAGGAGATATTTCCGAATTTTTCCTGTCACTCCAGGTGAGTGCCAACATGGTATCCTTCCATTTCCTTCATGTTGTCTACCTCCCCTTGCAGTCAGTGGCAGATCGAAGTTACAGTTGGAAGGAGTCGAATTCCACCTCACTATAAACATGTAGACTGTAAACAGGAACCAAGCTGACTTCCATGTTTTTTAGATTAAAATTAAGGTATTGTTTTGCAAAAATAGGGGTCCAAGGCTGGAATAGATGGTTATTATTGTATGTCATTATATCATTGTATCGTAATTCTTCCAATTGCCATGGCAAACTGGACGATCTGGTATGAGAAGCAGTGTCGCAACCACAGGGTGGAGCATTGCCCCCCCCCCCCACCCCTCAATCTTGGACAGAAATGAGTTCAAGGGGGGCCAAACATTGACGGACAAGTGTACCTGCAGGGTTCAATTACCGCCAACAACTTCAAATTTTATACAAATAAAAATACTTTTCGTAAAATTCGCTTTGCTCGCAATGCCTGCTTTTCTTAGTCTTACCAAGTTCGGCACCATAGGTAGGGTGCGGCGCGAGTGGGCCTTCGGCGCTGAAAGATCTAAATGAAAAAAGTTGTAAAATTGATTGATTGATTTGATTGAATTGTGGTTTTAAGTCCACTTTATTCACAGAAAGGCTAATCGGGACTGGACCTACAGTTTAAAGTGAGATCCGAACTACTATGTGCCTCCACTGGGTATCGAACCCAGGACCCCATGATTACAAGGCGTCAACGTTACCACTACACCATCAGGGAGGCCCAAAAGTTGTAAAAGAGAGAATGCATTGGCGTCCCATGAATTTATTTGCACCCTATTAAATCAATATTGATTTCAGTATGCAAAAAAATTAGATCTAAAAATTTTCTTACTCGCTTTGCTCGCAGGTTGTTTTCTCCAATGCATTGTAAATTACCAGAGAGAGAAGTAACACTTGTATTAATTGATTTTGTTTTAAATATATGAACAATTGTTTTGAGGAAAGGGAGTGTGCACAATTTATGTAATTTTTGCTGTTGATTTATTGTGAGATAGATGAATTTATTGTGTAATGTATTTAAATAATTTATATTGTATATAATATGTATTAAATAAACTTTGAATACGTACACAATTTAGTGTCCACTTCGCTCCATGTTGCATATATGCAAAACATATATAGTGCATGAAAGTTATACATGTTAATGTAAAAAAGAATTATATTTGGAATGCATTTATCAAGCATTTTCTATCTTTCAAAAATAGTTTGTGTGCTTGGTTTCCATTATTAATATGAAATTGAATGTGTTGAAAAAATAATTCAATAAATCAATAATACTACTAATAATAATAATATAATACTATTATTATTATTAAAAGTATTATTATTATTATTGGTATGTTTATCCTGCTACTTGCCCCCCCCCCCCCTTTCCCAGACAAATATTTGTGGTTGCGCCTCTGATGAGAAGTAAAGTGAATTAGCAAAGGAAACAAAAATCTACTCGCTCAAGGGGTCTCAGGTTTGATCCCCTTCTCAGGCATATTTCACAGTGGTGGATCCAAATTTAAACTGTAGGTCCAGTTCAGATTAGCCTATCATGAGCATAAAGTGGGCTTAAATCAAACTTTAAAAAAAATATTCATGAACCTCAAACTTTGTGATAATAGACAAAACATTAGTCTTCAAAAATATTAGGCTTAATAATATATATATAAAAAAAAACATAGCAGTTGTGAGGGGTGATTGCCCTCTCCATGGATCCATGCCTGCTTGTAGTAAACCTAACAATATAAATAAGCAACAATTGGTTGTCTTAGAGTCCGTGCTAGGAATGAGACCTAGACAGACTGCTGCAAAATTGAGACAAAATGCAAATGTGTCCCCAACTCAGGGTTTTGTTTGACACGTAGGTAAACTATAATGTATGATCAGGGCCTTCCTGATGGTGTAGTGGTAACGTCATCACCTTGTAATCAAGGGGTCCTGGGTTCAATACCTGGTGGAGGCACATAGTGCTTCAGATCCCACTTTAAACTGTAGGTCCAGTCGTGATTAGCCTTCTGTGCATAAAGTGGACCTAAACTATAAAATATAATGTATGATCATGAAAATTTTACCCAAACTAAAATTACTTTACTGTTCAGCTTATTCAGACATACCAAGATATCAGCCTGATTATTTACAAGTAAGACACACATTTTTATCATAATTTCAAAGTTAATCCATTATTCGTAACTGAGAACTTGTACATGCAGGATATAATGCAATTTTTTAGTCTTCATAGTGTAGAAAACATTATCAATAAAAGTTGTTTGCCTTAATTACCATTACACGCTGTGAAATTTTGTGCAGTGATTCCCTACTATATATTTTGGGACTCAGACACACCTCTTTCATGGGAGAGAAAACCACTAAGATGCATTCCAATTCCATCTTTAGTCTACAGAGTTTCCCCTGATTTGTTTAATAGAGTGAACTAACAGTTTAATCTGCAGGAGAACACCATTGTGATTTTTGTTTGCTGTGCAGTGCTGGACTAGTGTGAAGGTTTGATGCATTAATATACAGTTGAATACACAAATATTGCAAATTGTTCATGACTATTTTTGTTAATTTTTCTCTTGCAACCTATGTGCTTTTACGTATACTAGTGCAGAGGTTGTCTTTCTTGGAGCTCCTTTTGCTTAAAACAAAGAGAATAACCACAGTAATGAACAATTTATATGGTAATACTAATGCATCCCAATCTACGAGAGGCATGCAGAAGAGGTTCATTACAATTTTTTATTGAAAACCCATATACAGGGTCTGGCAATGAATTGGGCAATGTGTAACACTGGATATAGCTAGTTGTTGCATCTGAGGTAATGCCTGACCATCTTGCAACCCATACTTTACTGTTCAGTTATGATGGAGCCATAGGATGGGGCACATCGCACATTTGCTGTAAAAACGTATTACAAAAATAACATGTTATGTGGGATATTCCTTGCCCCCACCAGATCACCTGATCTGTCCGCATGTGATCACTATCTTTGGGGCTATTTGAAATAACAAGCAAGAAAACAACTTGAAAAACAGAACAAATACGTCAATCAAAATTTGATCAAAATATGCTGGGAATGTGTGAATTCAGTTGGTCATCACTTTGAACAATTCTTATAATACAAGTTTGTACTGTATAGTTTCTTCGTAGTAGTACATCTCCTGTGTACCTAATCTTCAATAAGTTAGTACTTGTTATGCAATATATATACAATTTTCTGCATGCTAAAGATATATATGTGTGTGTAAAAAAAAGTGGGACAACATGAGTAAAAAATGCCGGCATCTGCACCATACCTCGCCATTCTGCAGTCACGAGCTATCTCGGCCAGGAGCCAAAACAAACACACGGTACTTTATAATGAATTGATGCAATCTTTTCGGCAACCACCATTTTACAGTAAGTGTTAAAATTGTTATACCATTATGGACAGATAACTCATGATGCTTCAGAAAGATCAGATTGCATAACAATTAAGAATATACTTTGATTTCAGGTTGGAACGCAAACGGGTTGGAACACTTCATTTCAACCGCTTTATTGTTTCTGAATCCAACAATTTTTGACAGTTGAACAAATAGTTACTTATTTTTCAAAACATATTTTATAGTACTTAGGACATGATGTAAACTTTATTTTTTTTCCAGCATGGTGGCACAACGGAAGAAGATGAAAATGTGGATGTAGAGGGTGATGGCGAAATGTATGAGGAATATGAATGGGCAGGCCAAAGGCGAATACGAGCAACATCGCTTCTTGTTGGAGGGTTTGCAGGTATGTTAATTGGAAGTAGCAATTAAGGGTGATATGTGTGTGGGGGTATATATGTAGTGTAAAGCTTCCTATGATGGTTCAAAATATAAACTGAAGCTTCAATCTAAAAGTCCTGCACCGTGGCCATCCAAGGTCTTTGGTCTCGGTCAAAGGAACATGCACTGGTTCGAGTCAGTCTCCTGTTGGAAAATGTAACATCTTTTCTCCTGAAATTACAACTAGTGTACACCCACCATCATGAGGAAATCATGGGGTTACAAATGAGTAGCATAATCATGGAAAATCTACAAGACTGACTGGGGGTTTCGAACAAGTGTTCTTGGGTTACCAGCCAGGTTAAGTCGTTGTTGGCTTCCAACGTTTCGAGCGCATACATTGCTCTCATCATCAGGGAATATAGAAATGGGGACCAGTGTGGGGTTAAATACATATGTGACTATTATGGGATGGAGTTTGGATTCTGTCTTATTGGCTCACTCTGGATCCTGGTGTTCTTATTGGCTGGAGCTTTGTTTTTACGGAGGAGTGGGTTCCAGGCGTGACTGAGCTGGAGTCCCACGTCCCTGTTGAGATTGATGCTATGGCTTCTTTTTACTTGTCGGTCCCAGTAACCGGCACATTTGACTATTATTTTGATGTCAGCAAATAAAACCCTGTGTCTCTCTGGGATGCTGTGTTCTGCAAGTCCTGACTTTTCTGGTTGGAATAATCTGATGTTCGTTGCGTCATTGTTCAATGGTGCATCGTGTTTGACCTGTTTGGCATTGCACAATGAACATCAACGCAACATCAAACATCTGATTATTCCAACATTTTAATTTGCAGGTTCGAACTTGAATGTCATTATAATATCAGAATTATAGGTATATTATTATTATATGTTTTTGTGTGCAATGTAATCGTAATTGAAGGGCTCGGGTGTAAAACATGGTAAGTGGCATTTTGGTTATTTCTGAGTTCATTACGAAATAAGGTTATTAGAAGCTATACTGTAGATAAATTGTTTTCGTGTCATTTAGAAGGTTTCACTGAGTCCAATGCAAATTGTATGACATCGCTATTTCACTCAAATTGAAGAATGGCACATTTTACTTTGTAAATAAAAAATTACCAAAATGTCACTTACCACGATTTACACTCGAGCCCTTCAATTAATCACTTGCCGTACCCCAAATATCGCCTCGCACACCTGGTTAGATCTGAAAATGGCTAAATGTGTATTCCTTTTAACATTTCACACTGATTGCTATTATTTTGATAATGATATTTGTAAATTCTTATTGTAATCTTAGTTTCACAGCAGTAACAGTAAGTGTATAAAGCTGAACTTTTTTTTTCAGCTGCAGGTTTACCTACCAGCAGTAGTCGAACATCTGCAGAAGACGACGACACTGATTTAGTAGTTGATGGTGATGACAGTGCAACGTACGGTCCACCTCAGTATTCTGAGGCTGATGTTGTTTTCCCAACTGCAGATGGTCCTCAGGAGGAGAAAGAGAGAGATGCCATAAGAGAAGCTCTAATGAGGTAATTTGTTTAATATTTGATTGTTGAATATCACTAATTGAAAATGCCACATGCTATGCTCGGAAGTGTAAAAGGTAAGGTAAAGTTCACCATGCCATGAAGGCACCTATGGAGGTTGGTCCATACACATTCTCAATTATGGCAATTTTTGGTGATGTGATCAGCACCACACTCCAGCTGCCTTTATCCCCCCCACAGGTTACCCCCAGGTACCCAATTATTTGAGACTGGGTAAGCCCCCATAGCTGCTCTATGCAGGGACAAGGCTGGAAAGATTCTGACTTTTGATCATGGAACCTATTAATCCCATCGTCTCCTGCATGACAGGATGCCCTTCCATCTAGACCACCATGGCTTCTCTAGGGAGTGTAATATATCTTTTTATTTCCTTCATAAACACTGTATATGATGGCATTTAATTTCATGGCAAACTGTTAGTTTTCTTCGAGTAACAATATATGACCCCAGAGAATTTAATGTAAACAATTTTTCTACGATGCAGTGGTCCAGTCAGTTAGGGTGTCTGTGACAGCCATGCGGTAGACCCAGGTTCGATCCCCAGGATGGGTGATCTAAGATCGGAATTTTTCTGGCCTTGTCCCCGCATAAAGTGGCTCTGGGGCTCATCTAGCCTGAAATCGATGCATACCTGGAGGGATAAAGGTGGCCAGTACATGGTGCTGATCACATCACCTCCAAAGTGGCCAAGATCGAGAATGTGTGGGGCCCTACCCCCAGAACTGCTAAATATGGCACGGTGCTATATGCTATACTTTTTACCTTTACCTTATGATATATGTGGAATTAAATTGAAAATTTGTACAGAACATGAAAATTGGAATTTAATATTTAGAGTTAGAATCCTGTAAGAAACAATAATAATAGCTTGTTTTGCCCACATGTGTAGCAAGTTCCAAAACCTCCCATTAACCTGAAGTTTGTCATTACCATACAAACCAAGTGAGAAATCATTGATGCTAAGAGAAAATTGTGGTTCAATCAAACCAGGGGTGCCCACAGGGGGGATTCATGACATGCCTGCTTCATGGGAGTTTTTGGGGAGGACGAAATTACATAGTTTAGCTATCAGTTCTAAGTATCTTCACACTAAAATGGGAGGATTGTTTCATTTAATTGACTTTTTATTCATCTTGAGTTATTTATTCACGATGGGGAAGATGGAATTGAGAAGGGTGGAAGAAATGTTATACAATATAATGCCTATATACCTAAATTAAACATATATTGCTTAAATATGTCTGTATTATATTGGTCTGCAAATTTTGTCTGACCAAAATAATAATTTGAGTAAATAATTTGGCAGAGGGAGGAATGTTCTACCTTTTTGGGGGGAGTGCATCATAGGGCTTGGGGGGGGGACGGGCACCCCTGAATCAAACTTATCTACTTGATAGTAACTGGCAATAGATGGCCACATTCTGGTCATTTTGTCTATGTTAGGTACATACGAGGGGTTCAAAGCGCAAGTGGCATAACTCCATCGAAGACAGTTTTGAAAAGGGCACATTTAAATAACTTAGTACTATGTTAGCTGTTGGAGTACAAACATAGTGCTGCCTCTATGAGCAAGAATTTGAAACTTAGGGGATACTTCTACAAGCAGCTAGCGCCGGCCTTAGCAACTTGGAAATACATGCTAACAGCACCAAACCTGACCTGCCTAACCTATTCATGTATGCATAAAATAGCTTAAATAAACAAAACTTAACCTGCTTATTTATGCTGTTATATGCCTACATGGATAGGTTAGGCAGATCAGGTTTGGTGCTGTTAGCATGTATTTCCAAGTTGCTAAGCCTGTCACTAGTTGCTAGTGATACTTCTAGCCCTGAAATGTTGATACTTCACAGTTCTAAGTTACACAAGTAACTCCATTTCCATTAAAAGTGGAATTACACCACTTGTGCTCCGAACCCTTCACATGATGCAGTCTCTCAATTACCTGTAAAAATTTGTTGCATGAAAAGATGTGGAAATGTGAAAACACAGATCACTGCCATTTTTAATTTATTTTTGCAAATTTTGAAAATGAAATAGATGTGGTGAATTTTTTCAACTATCATGGTTGAAAATAACAATTTGTATATTTAGGTGCAAGTGGGCCTGTGGTTCATCTCTGTTAAAGGTAATTTCTACTGTTAACAGTAGCCGATCCTAATGCTGGCAAGGGGAGTGGGGAGCGACCAATCCAGCAAGATAAGAAACACAGCAGCCAGTAGAACGAGGTTCACGTCATGACACTCAGTGCCACCGCTGTTGTCTGGTTGGTCTGTGGCATAATCCCCGCTCCCCACTTCCCTTGCCAGAACTAGGACCGGCCGCTGTAATAGTAGAAAAGACCTATAGTAGCCCCAAAGTTTCAGTGATGATCCAGCACTGAAAAAATAGGAGGTCTACATGAAAAGAAGTAGACAAAAATACCATGTAACAGTGCACTTACCACATGCCACCCTATAACAGGCCATGGCCCTCAGTTTAGTTTTTTATGTCTATTATGGGTAAGCCGATGCCAGTAGTATTGGTACCTGAAAGTATGGGTTGCATTTTATTTACCGATACTGGCCGATACTTGTCAGCATCTTGAACATTGGTGGGGTCTACAAAAGTGCTACTTGACGACACTTTCGCAAACTCTAATTATCCTGGAAGTTGTGCAAAAATCTGTTTCCATTGTAATTACATAATAGGTATTTTTATATTCTGGTGTGATTTTTTAATATTTCAAAGCAAACCTATGGTAAATTGTTGCTTGTAATTGGAGTGGAATACTTGCCTACTAATAATAATTAATATTTTGAACAACTTTTAATTGTTACAATTTTAAAGCATTAGTATTGGTTGTATGGTATGTTTATGTTCGAGGTGGTATTGGCTCAGCCATAAGGTCCTCCTCCGTTGCCATGCATGGTGTAAGGCACTGTGCTTTGAACTCAGACTGCAGGATGGCATGAGTTCGAGTCTGCCTGGGTTCAGTCTCTGGGTTTTCGGCCTGTGTATAGGACCGGTAGCAACCCACCATCATGAGGAAATTGGGGAGCTATGAGTGAGTAGCATAATCCGGTCTGCGAAATCTCCTACAATGGCTGGGGGTTCGACGTGTTGACCCCTAGTCACCCCATTATCGATTTAAGATCTCCACACCTCTAGGTAGGATTGTGGAAGGGAGACTGACAGTTAGGAGATAGGCCAAGGCCCTTCCAGGGCTGTCGAGCCATGGATTATTATTATAATGTTCAATCACACTGATTGCTGAATTTTATTCATTCAGTTCATCATGTCATTCACATAATTTATCACCATCTTGCTCTGTGCACATAGGGCATTACTTACATATGATATATTTATAATAACTCCTTTACATTTCATATGATATATTTATAATAACTCCTTTACATTTCATAACTTCCCAGAAATATGGATATAATGGTAACCAAAATAGTTAAAATGGTTCTGCATTGAGAAAAGCACTAATTGTACTTACTCACACTTTAAGAAGGTAAGAATTTAACAAGAAACTGCTGCATCCTGTTTTTACAGAGTTCAAACTAATGAAGGACAATTTCTTTACATAATACCCTTGCTTCAACCCATTCTTTAATAAGCAATTTCATTTTCTTCCATTTTTTCAGTCCAGACACAGCTAAACAGTCATCCGTAGAAGTAAAAGAAGAATCAGGCATTAGTACTTGCACCGCTGAACCAGATCAGTCAACAGGAATCAGTGATAATCAAGTCCTTGAAGCTTTGAAGACTCGCATTCGTGAATTAGAATCAGATAATCAGATGGTTAAGTTTAAATGCTTAATATGCATGGTAAATACATTTTTGTACTTTTATAATTGTGCATAGATTGTATATTCATTTTATTACAAAAGAACTGATAAGAAATCTCTAATGTACCATTATTACAATTTTCCTGTTATTACTTTTTAATATTGTTACACAGAGTTTTAGAAACAGTTTTGCAGCAGTTTTGTGGTTGTGAATTCTAAAATATGCAGGTTGAAAGAAATGCCCCATTTGTGGTTATTTCTTTTATTTTGAATTTTTCACAACTTAAATATGAAAAACTTTAATTCCCAGTCATTGGTTGCATATCATTTCTGTTCATAATTTTATGCATTTATGATGGGTTGAATATTTAGTTTTGATTTTTTTTGTCAGATTTATTATAGAAATGTCATAATTTGGAGTGATGTATATATGCTTGGATTATAAATTTCTGAACCTCTAACCAGAATGAATTGCTACCATATAAAGTATTATTTTGTGAAACATTTGATACAGGAAGATTATTCTGAAAGGATCAAGTGGATTCCCTGATGACTTAGTGGTAATGCTGTCACTTTGTAACCAATGGCTCCTGGGTTTATGTACTATTTTAAACTGGAGGGCAATCCCGATTAATCTATCTGAGCATAAAGTGGGCTTAAAACATACTTTATGCTCAAACTTTTAAAAGGAACAAATTAACTTAAAGAAATATAAGAATTAGATATTAAATGAAATTTTAATATTTTGTTTTCTAAGCATTTATCACTTTGCATTGCCATTATATCTCCACACATTGGTATTTTTGTACATACAATTCGTGAAAAGAAGTAAGACACACTCGCTAGAAATTTTAAAATTTATTATTATTATTATTATTATTATTATTATTATTAGCAGCAGCCTCGTTGATGGTGTAGTGGTAACATCATCATCTTGTAATCAAGGGGTCCCAGGTTTGATACCTAGTGAAGGCACATGGCACAGTGGTTTGAATCCCACTTTAAATTGTAGGTCCAGTCCTGATTAAAATATATGAGGTAGGGAAAGGAAGGGTAAAGTGGCCATGTGAGTTATCTTCACTGTATAGCGCTTCCGACATGCGGGAGCCGGGCGAAACAGTCGCCACGGATGCTGTCAGTGTTCTCGGTGACTTTGAAGCGGGAGGCTGCACTTTTCTAGATGTGAACTCATTTTATTGTTTTTTTCACAAGTCTGATTTTAGCTAAGTGGTACAAATTGTTGATTATAGCTAAATAAAAGTAAGTGTTATTATTATATGCTCTTGTGCTGTTTGATCAGCATGAAATAACCTTTTAAATGATGTGTGTTTGAAAATGATAAGTTATGTAGGTTAGACGTTAGACCACAGTTTTTGTAATGGCGTCATTCCGGGCAAAGTGGCCACGAAACAGACAGACACGAAAGGCAGTGAAGGATGGATTAGATGTTTAAAATGTAAGAAGTGGGCACATGGAGAGTTGTGACGAAGAAGATGATGAGTTTGAGTGCAAATTTTGCAAATAGGCCTGCGCCTAATCCTTTATTGATAGACTATTGATTACGAATTACTATTTACTTTATCTTGTAAAGATTTCATACTTAAGATAATACTTTAAAAACATAATACTTATTCTTAATGTGTATTACTTCAGCTTGTG
The DNA here is from genome assembly GCF_977018435.1 of Lepisma saccharinum. Lineage (NCBI taxonomy): Eukaryota > Metazoa > Arthropoda > Insecta > Zygentoma > Lepismatidae > Lepisma > Lepisma saccharinum. The sequence goes on from NC_139230.1 coordinate 206,644,086, forward strand.
TTGATTAAATACACACTCCGAATCAATGTGATTTGTTCATTTACCTATGCAGGTAAAATGGGAAGGGGCTGGCCACTTTACCCAACCTAGGTGGGCAAAGTGGCACTTCGTACTTTTTGTAAAAAAAAAAGTAACGTGTACATTTCTAAACAACAAGAATTAAAAGAAATAATGTAGAAATTGGAAGTAAAGTTATTATACTTACTATTGGTCTATGTTTCTATAACTTTGCTGATTAAAAAGGTATGATAAGAATTCATCAAACCTTAGAGTGGCCACTTTACCCTTCCTTCCCCTATCATTCTGTGACTAACAAGGGGTAAGTGACATGAAATATATGTGATTGTCATTTTTTTTCACGATTTGATGTTTATCAGCCCTTCAGATACTTGTCTTGGTCTTATTTTCACCTTAGAATGTCTAACTTATTTTTCTTCTACTTTTAAACATTGGTGTATTTTATCTTTGCAGGAACGGTACAAGAAACCTGTTATTTCTATATGCTGCTGGCATGTACACTGTGAAGAATGTTGGCTCCATACACTGGTAATATTTTTAAGAGCTGTTTTAATAACCTTGCATCTCTGTTCACCACACTGGAATATCTCAGATGTTTTCAGAGAAATTGACTGAGAACTGATTTTGGGTGGCTAAGTAAACATGCATATATTTGGAGGCCAATTTGTACTTGGCTTATCATAACATAATATCTGCATTTCATCCCGGAGAAGACTGTCCATCGTATATCCAAACTCCAACTTTAAGATGCAATTATTGTATTTTTTAAATATCAAATTTTTCTTACAATTTGGAAAGAGAGTTGAAGTATAAAATTATATTGGCTTTTGTTATAGAGCACTCGTGCAAAGGTATACATACTATATTATGAAATAATAGAGAAATATTAATCTGCATAGGATTATTTAAGCAAACATCATGGATAACAGAAACCAAACATTCCAATGATTAGTGGTAAAACTACATGAAGTTGCTACATAAATTTCTTCATTTAGTACTGCAATTTCTAAAACTAAAAAAGAATAAATCAAACTACAGTAATACATGAAGAAGTGTCTTTCGTGCTGCATTTAAATTTTGAACAATTTTTATTTTCCATATATGTTATCTCTACACCGGAAATGGAAGGAGACAATGTCTTAGAAATAACAATAGTAGAATGAAACAATCACAAAGTTGGGCCAAGAAGTCAGTTGAAAAGGAGATAATCATAAGTTATAAATTAGTTAGAAAACTAAGAATGCTGTTTGATGTAAGTTCTATTATGCAGAAAACTGGATGTGAATTATGTACATTTGCAAATGAAATGATTGAAAATTATTTATGTGCTCATAAATATTTCCAGATAGACTGAAATATCTTTTCATTGCACTAAAGGTTTGTGAGTAAGAATTTTTAAAAATTGCTATAATACTGCATTAATTATGGTAGCAGCTGCTGAGAAGAAATCTAATCTAAGAGAAAGAAAAATACATTATATTTTCTGGTATCATGCAATCTGAAGATACTGCATGCTATTCTTGTCCATATATCCATTGGTTGCTTTGTTGTTCTTCTGTTGTATTTTATTGATTCTGTTATTCTTGTGGGTCGATTGGTTCATCTTGTCCAATCTCGTGCATTTAGTGTGTGTGCTATGGTTGTGTGAGTTGATGGTACAAAGAAGTTTTTTTTTTTCCAACAATGTCCAAATGCTTGGTGTTTGTGTTTGGTGGTTGATGCTTTGATTTTGAGGTCTCCAAGCCTCTCCATGTAGTTAGAATTGTATCTTCTTATTTGAATTGGATTGATTTATAATTGGTGTTTTCATTCGTCTCTGCATCACAACATCCACTTCTTGACATTCATTGCATTCGCATCCAATTATAAGTTGTTTTTTCCAGTAAATTTCAAAGTGTAGTATTCTGAAAAGTTGCATATGATACCAGAAAATATATATGTATATTGATAAAAATAACATGAGAATATTGTTTGAAAATCCAGCAAAAAAATGAAAATACAAAAATAGCAAAAGAGTAATATACCTTCCGATATAAATTATAGCTGCAAATGGTAATTATAATTGTACAACTTAAAGCAACAGTTATTTTGTATAGGTCTAAAAAAAATATTTTTTTTAGATTATAAGACACAAAGGAACAAGGACAGTTGCACAATTAAAAGCATAAACATAACTATCCTGTGTAAGATATCTGAATGTTATTATTTACCAGCATTCATATGCCATATTATTTGTATATCATCAATAGATATGCTGTAGGTGTGACCGAAAATACTCTGTGTATTGTGCCAAAGGATTACTATGTGTACATTAATTGTATGAGAATGGTGGCAACTCAGAGGCGTGGCATGCATGTAGCCGGTGTTACCGCAGGTAACAGCAAAATGTAAAGAATTAAAAAGTTGTTTCAATAAAATGACAACATTGTTAAAGACGTTAAAGAACACCGTTGCCGTCGAGTAGATATTGCCTAGGACATTTTTTCTGCAGCCAACAGAAGCGAAGAGGGAGGCCGTTCCGCTACCCTGAAGAGGCAACAAGGGAGAAGAGGGCACCAATGCAAGGAAAGATCGGGAAGGACTTTTGGGCATCGTGTGCTATGGTGTTATTCATATGCCTGTTAAGGGGCCCTGTTGCCATTCAGACCTACCAGAGCAGCCAGTGTTGTCACATCGGATTGGCAGAAAAGAGCTAAATCCCACCTAAAATAGGCATACAATTTCTGTGAAGCAACTAGAGGTAGACTGCAGAGCCAAGGCTGGATTTAACTACAACTGAGACCAGTTAGGTAATAGACGAAAATATAGTTCCTTGGTGCGATTCGTGATTTGGACAAACCTTGCTCCAAAATACTAAGTTGGCAACAGTAGTATGTACAGCTGGGTTTCCCTTCTACGAAGGAGCAGAGTTCTGTCGTCTGCTCAGTGCTCACCACACAAACGTCAAACTGACCTGAGAAAAGTGTGGTTCTTCTTCCTCTTCGCAGCTCATTGCAAAGAAACTGAGACAGATGAAGAATTTACAAGGGTCTACCACTGGACAAGGGTCTTCATTGGATTTTCGTGGTAACTGTCTCATGAGTGGTAATTCTTTCTAGGAGTGTTTGTGGCTAAATCACTATGCTGATTGCAAAACAAGAACGAAATGAACAAATATCTAGCTCGAAGACATGTTTTCTTTACCGAAAGGAGGGGGGAGGGTGTAATAACGTCTAGCAGGCATAATTGTCATACTGATAGCCGGTAACACTTTTTAAAAAGTCACGCCACGCCAGTGTGGCAACTATAGCAGAGATGCATCTGAAGAAAGCACAATATTAGCAACTATCACAAGATGATAGATGATGACTGGATTCAAGCACAGTTTTAAAAACCAAAATTATAAGATTCAGCAGTGCCAGTATGTTTAAAATACAATATATGGGATAATATAATCTACTGTACAAAGAAATAATCTGTTCCATGTGGCTTGTTTGACATTGAAAAAAGATCACCTTTAACTTTTTTGAACTCAGTTGAACATTATACGAATACAGTAAAATAAATTAATATATTTGTCTAAATATTGATCTGTATATTTCGCTGCGACGCCAAGGGTCCCAGGTTCGAATCCCGGTCAGGCTTGGTTGTTTGTGAATGTCCATTCATCAATTTCATCATTTCATCACTCATCCCCATCTTCGCAAATTAGCCTAGAGGCACAAAACGCGAAGTAAAATAAACTAAATCAATCAATCAATCAATCAATCATGATCTGTATATTTAAAAGATACAGTGCTTCAAGCAACATGTGCAATGCTGGAACAGAGTAGACAAAATAAATGATAAACATATAGTTCTGAAATTGATCATTGAAAGTTATACAAATTCAAACATTACATTTATGTAATTATAATCCATAAAATAACCACATAAGGAAAGATAAAAAATGTATGTGTTTGAATTAATATGAAAGAACAACTGAAGATACGTTAAACAACATGGCACAGATGAGAATTAGCATCATTTAACATCTGTAGTTAATCAAAATTTAACCTCAAAATTGCCTAATCTTTTGTGTTAATAATATAATCATATGACCAGGAGCATGTACACAAAGCACTTTCAGGTTAAATATCATATTTTAGTCATGTGGCATTTCAAACTTGTAAAACATATTGAGGCCATTTACTTTTCAAAAATCACAATAGTTAAAGTTCATAGAACAGTCAAGAAGGCACATGATATAAAAGGAGATTAACCCAAAATTGACAGCGAAAACACTGAATCTGTGTTTATGAACGTCAACAGACGGAGATTCCTACAACTGAATTTAAGAAGTAATAATGATCCTGCATTCAACAATCACTGCAAGAATATTTGTTTCTTTTGGCTGAGGAAGTAGAAAATTGTGTACTTAAAAATAATGAAGCAGTGAATAATGCCTGAATTGTAGTGCATGTGTGCTTACAGTTCTATACTGTCTAAGTTGAAGAAACGAGCGAAACAAATTATTGTTTTAAGCAATGATATTGCTTGTGTGAGAGTGATTCACAGTTCAGTTGACATATTTTTAATGATTCTGTTGTGGTCCATTCATCCTATGCAAATAAATATTAAAGAAATTATGTAATGTCATACAACATGGAAAGAAGTAACAATGAGGCTACAAATTTTTACATCATAAGATTGAATTAGAAATTGATAGCCCTGCAGGAAATGGAAGAATTGCAATGAAGGTTACCATTTGTTTTGATTCTAAGAAGAAAATCAATTATTTGAACACATAATTAAGGGAAATATTAAGATTTCCTATATTCATGTTCAATGTGTCTTACAACTTGCTGTAAAGCGATTTTCTGAACAACAAGAACATTGTGGATGCTCAAAATGATGCTATTTTGGAATATTACTGAAGTTTCAAAATATTGGTGAGTATTTGTATTAATTTTAAACTGTTCTTACAAAATTTCTAATGAATATGACTACAGATCAGTGAACCGTGTAGGTCCATATGTGCTAAATTCATAAAATTTGAAGAAAAATGTTGGCCCAATTTTTGTGATATTCTTAATTTTTGGTTCCAGTTTGAAGTGCTGTGGGTATGCTTTTATGCTGATATGTATTTGGGACACATTATTACTTATAGAGCTTTGCAGGATATTGAGGACTCCCAGCCATTTAATGTTTGATTCTGTGTGGAGTAAGCTATTTATGGAAAATAATTTCAACATCAGTATTTTGCATCTGTGCAATTCATTTTGTGGTGTATATAAATATATATATTTTTTTTTACAAATAAAGGTTGTAAAATTCAAAGTAGAGATATCGTTGGACAGTCACTAAAAATGCAGCATATCTTATGATTTGCCACCACCCAAAATTCACTTTCTGAAATATTATGTATAGTTGCAATGATGCAGAATAAATTGGCTTTTACTTCTACTGTACATAAAATACATCTACTAGCAAGCCAGTTTCCACAACTGAATCTGTTGTATGGTATTGTGTTTGTATTTCAGGAAGCTAGAACTATAGTAAAATATCTGTTAATATTATTAAATCATTTTGTTTTTCTTGAAAATCTTGGTGTCTGAGAGCCTTAATTTCTTTGAAAAGAAATTTGACAGTTCCTACTTTTCGTAAATTAAAAAGAAACAAGCAAACAGTACTAAAGCTCACCAGAATCATTTTGATATTGGAGAATTTTTCTTAACAGAATTTACATTAAAAATTTTGTAAGTGATGGGAGTCTGTGAATATTCTGGTGCAAAATTTTCTTAGATATTTTTTGTGCAATCATGTTACTGTGCAAGGCTGAGCTGAGTGAAAAAATTGTACAACAGCAACTACCATTTTGTATATCCAATGTGTGCAAATATCTTGGATAAAGTCATGGTATGAAACTTTGTTGTATGAATACAATATTCGCCACTGTAATATAGCATGTTTGCTAAGCTGAGTAATAGTTATTTTAACAAGATGCAGCAAATAAAATTTTACACCTGGAATACCTTGCAAAGCTCTATTCGTTTTCAGTTAGTTGTGAGTCCCATCAAGTGCCATACAGAATATCACAGAAATAATTTCTAAATGTTTTATTATAAAAATAGGAAGGTGTTCGTAACATTCAGTGCAAATCTTAATTTTTAAGTCCCCATTCTAATATACCGGGTGTCCCAGAAGTCTCTCCCTGATTACAAACTTTATTCATATCCACTATATGCAATGTAGAGATGTGAAAGTGGTGCCAAAATGTTGGAAAACTAACCAAGTTTTTTTGTTCCAGGTTTCAGTAATGTGGCTGTAGTGTAGCAGTGTCATGCCCAGGAAACCGGAAATGTTCACAAATCAGGAAAAATCTCAGTGTGTCACGAGACCAGTCACCAATAACAGTGCAGAGGAACTTTCAAACAACTTATGGAAAGATGCCACCCGATGTCGAGAGCATTAAGTCGTGGTATGACAAGTTCAAGACCACAGAATCTGTTGCTGACTTACCAAGAAGTGGCCGAACCATCAACCTCAGCGATTTCAAACAACGTAAAACATCAGCCAAAAAGTTATCTTTATGATATCTTACACAAACGTTTATTTTTTTGTGCATACAAAGTGCAAATTGTACAGGCTTTGTTGCCTCATGATACCAGGGGACACACTGAGCTTTTTCCTGATTTGTGAACATTTTCGGTTTCCTGGGCACTGACACTGCTACACTACAGCCACGTTACTGAAACCTGGAACAAAAAAAACTTGGTTAGTTTTCCAACATTTTGGCACAACTTTCACATCTCTACCTTACATATAGTGGTTATGAATAAAGTTTGTAATCATGGAAATACTTCTGGGACACCCGGTATGTTCTTAAAGCATTTGAAACATGTTATGTGTCCTAACTTGTAGAATAGTAGTTTGTATTATTTCATTTCCATTTTTTCCACATTACAGTATGATTACACATCTTCATTTAACCCTTACACAAGGTTTTATTTAACCCCTTAAGTGTGGATGGCACATATACAATGCCATCTGCAATGTCCTGTTGCAGTGCATGGAAGGCATACATATAAATATGCTTTGTGTTTGCTCTGACTAGATTTGACTGTGGGTGGTGTATATATACACCCAGATGTTGAGAACATAAGAATCATGTTACGTGAGATTATGCTCGCTCCAGTAAAGGCAAAAATAATAGAAGAACAAAATGAAAAAAAAAAAGAAGAAAGAATATAAATGAGACATAAGAAAATTGTCTGTTGTTGTGCGATGTAGTTCGTGCATAATAGAAAATTGAAATATGGCTCAAAAAACAATTTGCATGATGCAAACATTGAGTTGCACTTGCTTGAAATTTTAAGTCCATATAGTTTAGTATATAGGCTAATCGGGAATGCACCTATGATTTAAAGTGTGATCTGAGCCACTGTGCAATCTGCCTCTACCAGGTATCGAACCCAGGACTGCTTGATTACAAGGCAACAACATTACCACTATGTTATCGGAAAGCCCAAGTTGCATTTGCTTTTGACCTCTAAAAGCAGTGACAGTGAATCAGAATCGGAAAATGAAGAAGTGATGGAATAGAATTTTGTTTAAAAAAAAAAAAAAACTCCATTTTCCAGTAGTGACTTGTTCAGAAAATTCCACACTTAAGGGGTTAAGTACTTTTGAAAGAACATCATGCCAAGAGAGCTAGGTTAAGGAGAACCTACATGAAAAGAAAAGGTTGATGTTGACCTTATGTTTGGTGTTGTACAGCCTTTCTTTCATTTGGTCAAGTTACTTCATCTTTAATGATGGTTTATATAAAAGAATGATGAATTTTTCCACCCTTGTCCATGCATGAAGTGACTCGGGGGTTCAAATAAATGGGTACCTGGATGGTAAAGGTGGCCGGAGCATGGTGCTGACCACATCACCAAAAAGTCTGAGGTCTAAAATGTGCCGTCATGGTATGGTGTAATGTGCATGGCGAACTTTGCCTTACATTACCCTTTGATTTGTTTTCTTTCTTTTTCATATATGTGTATGTATGGTTTTGTTTACAATATTATTAATCGAATTCTCTTTATTTTTTACAGGGAGCAAAGAAATTGTGTCCACAATGCAACATGATTACCTCACCATCAGATTTAAGGCGAATTTACTTGTGACATCAAAAAGAGCTTGGTTGAATGGTAGAGTGAATGTAAAGTTATTACTTGACTCCCTGGTGTAAATGATTTTTCATCCTCAAAGTTTGCGTAAAGGCTGTGTGTAAACAAACCCCTTGTTCCTTCAGTGCATACATGTTAGAAGCATGTGTGTGCAAATTTTGTGACCTGTTCTCCTTTCCAAAGACTCTAGTAAATAGACAAAATGTACTCTATAAGAGAGTGTTTTCTTTGAAATGTGATTACTAGTACTGTGAAATATGTAACTACAGACTTATATCAATGGGAATTGAAGAACTCTTAAGTCTGTTATGTTACAACAACATTGCATAATGTTTTAGTCAGTCTATGAAAACAGATAAGTTTATGGTGGAATGAGAAAAACTATGACTTCCTTGGAAAGTGTTTTATTTTGGTAAAAGAATTGGTCACACAGGAATCCAAAATATACTTAACATTTGGTGGTACAGTGCAGTTAGTACATCGGAACCATGTGATCTCGCAACTGACAGTGGAAACTAAACATGTAAAAGTTGAAAGTGTTTTTTCTGAAGAATTGGAAGAAGTATATCTCACCCCTCCCAAAATAAACGTACTCATATGCAGATGAAAAACTCTCAGTATATCTTGTACGGAACAAGTTCAGCGTGTGTCCTCTTTCGACATTCTCCTGCCCTGCCTCAAAATGAAAAGATGCAATATTTTGTATGGAAAATGTTACTTTGTTTCCAGTTAGCTTTAAATGCTCTTTTATAATAACATATTTTTATTAGTCTTTTACTTTGCATTAAATTTTTAATGTATCTTGTCACCAATCTGTAAATGTTGGCAGCTTAAGCATAATACAATTATGATGACTTCCCCAATGCTTGGTGTGTTAAGGGGTATTCCATGTGAAAGTGCCCATGAACTCATTTTTTAAAAATTAAATGGAATGCTGTAACTTTATCATATCTTGTGAGTGAACAAGCATAAAAATTCAAGTACTATTATACATAATTAAGGAAGTATTTTACACATTGTTAATTTATTTTATCTTCTTGATTTTGTGCGTTTTCTATTGTGTCCCACCCGTGACACCAAGAAACAATTAATTTCTCCTTTAACTGTTACATTTTCCCTTCAACTCCACTAGAATATTCAAAGATCAATTATCTTCTCTCTTTGTCTTAAATAATTTATTTTTCATAATTTGACAATTCACAGAAACTAAAATAAATTTATTCTTGAGTAAAGAGGTAGTGTTTCATCTGTCCCACCCGTGACACAAAATTGTTCACGCATAGCTACAAATCTGGGAAAGTATTTTAAGGGTAGCTATGTTTAATCAACAGTGTTCATTTTCATATTTCATTGCACAGAAACTGTAAGAAAAATGTTCCCTAACTATCAGTAGAATAGTTACTTTAATATTAAAAATAGTGGTCCACGTGTCCCACCCATGACAATGGAATGCCCCTTATATATGACTGTTGGTGGACTCGTTTTAACAAATTTTTCTTCATGATTAGCAATGTCATTATTCTTAAAAGTGTTTTAAAGTTGAATTATATTTCATCTGTTAATGTTACAAAGCAACTTACGCTACAAAAAAGACAAAATGTGTTAATGAATATTTGAGCCTACCATCTATTTTTACTTTTTGGTACAGTACTTAGTTCTGTAAACATTTTTAATATACGGAAGCTCTTTTAATAATGAATTTTGAAAAGTGTATGCATTGGAAATATATTCACCAGGACATTGATTTTTAATTATCAGTGTTTTTGCAAGATGTAGTTTGACATAATACTTCAAGAATTTTTAAATTGGCAGATCCTTTACTGGATATTTTTTTTTAGTGGTTCACATGTTTCATTCAGATCTGCCAGTGTGTAGAGATGTATTTTGTTTCTGTTTTTTATAGGACCATTTTAGGGTCATTTTGCTTTTGAAAATATATCTCTTCATGTGTGCTTCTGCAAAACAAGTATATCTATGTCAAACTGAAAGTTGAACAAGTAAGAAAGGAAGTATTTTATATTGTTGAAAAGGAACTTTCATTTCAACCTGTTCCACAAGTATATTTCTTGTTTTTTACGGGTACATTTGTTTTGTTTTTGAGCATAATGCTTTTACAAGATAATTTAAGATACTGGAAATCATGTTACGATTTTATTATTTATTAAACGTATGCATAATACTTAAATTGGAAAATAATGACACTTTTTAGAACCTATCACAGCTTCCAACTGAATGAAATAACTTCCAAATCCATATTTTATTATACTTGCCTTCATCTCACCTTGCATTATTCACTTGTTTTTATTCGGATAAAAATTTCCTTGCATTGCATAATATACTTTGCCAGTCATGAATTAATTACACATATGTATATTTATTTTCTATGAATCTTCATATTTCATTTTCCTGTTCTGATTTAATGTAGAAGTGAACCAAAATTCATTGACTAGGATATCTAATATATATTGAACAAATAAATATCTCGTTTCTGCACATGTGCTAATGAAGTTGGTAATTCTGGTATAAATTTTGAGTGTACGTGTATTGTGTTATCACAAACCAAATGTGTTACAATACAAAATATCGTTGTCCTTTTATCATCATAGGTGCTACACTAGTATTATTTTATGAATTTTTTAGACAAATATCATCTCCATATCACAAAAGAATTGTAAGAAGAAAAATGTTTGTGGATAAGAAAATAAAATATTGACATCATTGTAATTTAATATTTCTAATCTAAAACTTTTGTCAGTGTAATATTTAAAATTTTGAAAATTCATCTGATTTGATACTAAACTACAAGAGTTGAATGATAGTAATGTGACCCATAGTTTCTTTTTAAATTCTCTGGCTGAGTGTGTATTTTTTAGTTTGTCTTAGCTATAGAACTAAAATAAATTTCTGCAGTTTGTTTCATGTGAGGATTTTATGTAGTTTTTGCCTTGCTTTGTCTTTATGTGGTGAATTGAAACTGTGATCATATTTATGTGCAAAGGCAGCGACGCTATGCAGAGTGTTTAGTAGGGGAAGTCATCTAATTTCCAATATGGCCATATTGTGAAATTAGAGAAACTGTTTTTTGTTTTCCTTGCATGACATTAGAAATTTAGTTTTGCAGCTATGGCATAAAATAAAAATTCGTGACAAAGTCAGTAGTTTTTTTCCCAAAGAAAATGTACTGCCAAAACTTCCATACTAAGACGAACATAGGTGCACAATAGTTTATATATGTGCTTCATATGAATGAAGGTCCCATGCAACTGTCAACAGTACTATGCGGTTGCAATTTTTATATTTAAAAGAATATTAAATGTGTTATTTCTTTCATGGTCAATGATGAACATACTGTGAATAAGAACTGATATCTTAGGTGTAAATACATTTTTTGTGTCAAGTGATGGTAAGTAGAATGGGACCATTACTGAAAGAGAGCTTCTTTACAAAATTCATAAAGAAACATTTCAATGAAACAGAAATTGAGAGATTTTGCAGGTGTAATGTGAAAGGAATTTGTTCCCCATCCACTTTGATGACTATCTTTTGTTGTTGTTATTCCCGTATGGGAAATACATACTTGTAAGTTTGGGATGAAAGTGAAAGAAAAGTTGCTGTTATGAAATTTCCTACAAAAAATATTTGGAAACTTTGTGATTAGATCACTGAAAATTATTTTTCTTTTTTGAATGAACTTGTCTTGCTGACAAATGGTAGTTTGATTACAAAATAAATAAATAAAAGTAAAATTTTCTTATTCAGGTGTCATCTATTTGAGTTTTCAATGTAGATTAACTTACTGTCATATATGTTGTACAAAATTATGCCAAATGTTTTGTGTGTTTCTTTGGGAAATACAAATTATATAAGGTTACACTGAATAAAGTTGTTCTTTTTTCTGAAAATGCTATTATTCGTAAGAATCAGATTCTATGTAATCTGCACAGAATATTTAGAAAAAATCTTGATATGTCAATATATTTTGAACTATTAGAATTTCTGCTTAACTTAGCAGAATTATTATTGCTTACATATTAATATGATCAAATACATTTTATACTATTCTTTGCAGACGACTGAATTAAATGATTTTATAACTATGATAGCATGGCCATGTTGTCTAATGCGTCATGCTTTGGACTCTGGCTATGGGACATGTGCAGGTCCGAGTCTCCTGGGGAAAGCGTAACAACTTTTCTTCTGAGATATTGGTCTCAGTGGCATCCCACCATTATTCATGAGGAAATTGGGGAGCTACAAATGAGTAGCGTAACCCAGTCATGGAAACCTACAACAACGACTGGAGGTTTGTCATGCTGACCACATGTCGCCCCGTAACTGGTTGGATGTTTGATGTTGGATGTTTGCCCACATCTGCTGAGGCATGTGGGAATGAGGCTGGCAGTCGGTAGGTATCCTCACAGGCTGTTGTGACATGGGTTATTATTATATTGACTTATAAAATAAAACATTTATCACTATGTGCAGCATACCTTCAAAATTACATAAAACAGGCAAACAACATGTAAAATTAAGATATTATGAACCTTTAGCATATTTCAGCAAACAGTTTTTTGAAAATGTATCTATTTTTTTTAAAAAAAAGATCACTATGTTATACTAAATTTTTAAAAATGACATCTGTTAATATTTCTAGAGCATTTATTGGGATCTTCATGTGTTACTTTCCCTGTTATGTAGATATTTGTAATAGTTTTGTGGCACCATAGTCTATTTTGTATCCTAGATGTCTAAACTACAGCAAAAGTAAACCACATGCCAAGTCACTTAATTGATGCAGAATGAATTCTAAATAGATATAATTTTTCAGGATTTGAAATATTCTAGCAGTTTTTGGAATGAGATAAATTTTTGATTGATTGATTGATTTGATTATTACTTTTCATGTCTGCCACTTTTGGCTAATCTTGAAGAACATCCATGCCCAGGCTGAGATTGAAACTCGGGACCCCTGGCTGAGACATATAAAAGATTCAGCAACATATTAACTCTCCTTTTGAAATTTGCCTGGTTTATTGTCAAAGCAATTACTGTATCAAGTAAATATGGCTTGACGAAGAAGAACTAAAAAAGCTGTAGGTGTATCTCATGTCTAGAGACAATGAAAAATCATGGATGTTTGAGAAGTGAATGAGGACCACAATTATCATTGCCTTTGATACCTAAATAAACATGCAATTACTGCTACGAGGAGTAATTCTCTGCAAAAATGTTTATTTCTTTGATGCCCTGTACAAATCATGTTCCCAAGGCAAAATAGAAATTCCCAGGTGGGAGGTGCTTATAGGGTTCATCATGGTGACAATGAAGCAGGTTCCAGATGCCCCCCACCACCACCTCACTTGGAGCACTGAATATGACCCTGTGTAGGTTAGTCACTGATGAGAATCGATGATGATTATATGAAACTGCAAACGCAGTGGGAAATGTATGCCCCATTCAGGATTTGAACCTGAAGTGGTGTTGGAAGCAGCAAGCTTGGCAATTGAGGTGTGATTTGATACAAGTAATCAAGGGTGTGGCGTGAGAAGACACTTCTTACCCAAAAAGAAAGAATCATGCCAAACAAACATCTGTGCAGTACAGTATACTAGTGTAGTTTACTGCGAGTGTACACCCTGTATATTTGCAGTTACTCTATTGGTGGTGACTGAAATGAGGGATTTATGATTTCCAGCAGAAGTGAATTTCAGATAAATAATTTATATACAGATTGTAATGGACCTTGAAAGCCCCGCAGGATGGCCATACGGTCTAAAGCATCATGCTTTGGGTTCTGGCTACAGGATGCACGCAGGTTCTCCCCTGGGGGAAGTGTAACAACATTTCTCCTGAGATTTTGGCCTGCGTATGGGACTGGTGGCCACCCACCATCCTGAGAAAATTGGAGAGGTAGGAATGAGTAGTGTATCCTGGTCATGGAAACCTGTAACAATGACTGGGGGTTTGTGGAGCTGACCTGCGTCACTCTGTAACAGGTTGGATGGTTTCCCACGGTACGTAGGCCCTGGTCCTTATGGGCTGTTGTGCCATGGGTTATTTTAATGGACTTTGAAAGTAAAAGTAGAATAATTTCATGTAAAACTGGGGAAAAGTTCAGTTTGTTCGTTTGAGTTTTGAAGTCCACTTTATGCACATATAGGCTAATTGGGACTAGACCTACAATTTAAAGCTAGATCTGAACCACACTCTTCCTCCACCTGGTATTGACCCTGAGACCCTTCAGTTAGAAGGTGAAGTTACAAATATGCCATCGGGGACGAGAGAAAAAGTTGAAGTTACAAATATAAATTGTGAGAGAGAGGAAGGGGGATTCGACCTAGGTCTCTCATGTGGAAGACTGACATCCTACAGACTCGACCACCAAACCTTCAACGAGAATATTAGAATACTTAAAGCATGAAAAAATTCCTAACTAAGATCACCATACCATGTGACGGGGAGCTACTGAGCATCATAATTCACGGCCATAATCAAATACTGCTCATACATTTGTAACATTTTAAAACTTGAGTCTTCAGTTTGTTTAAATAATTCCAATAAATATTATATAACCTATTACTTTTTTAGCTTTTTCCAAGCTTCATTTGTGTGTTCTTCAAATAAAAGTGATAATAAGTAGACCAAGATCCTTGTAACTAGAACAGACTAGCACTTTATGAAATTTGATAAAATAACTAGAAACAGCATGGTCTGTTTTTCTCGCACATCTCAACAATTTACATTTATAACACCATTAAGCCTTGTTTCCATGATTATGAAAAACTAAATATGCTGCCCAAGGCAGTAATTTATTTTATTAAAAACAGACTCTGTATCAAGTACAAAAGTAACAAGATACACAAAAAGGGCATTATATATACACACAAACATTACTCTCTCCAGACTATTAGAAAGTTGTTAGGAACTTTCTAGCAGGTGGCTTTCACTTGCCAAATGTACTTTCACCTAAAAGGCTAAACATAATTACTTTCATATAGAATGTGGTTGGGCTTTTTATCTCTCGCTCTTTTTCCTTCATTTTTCTCCCTTCTCCTCTCCTCTTTCTCTCTTGTCCTTTCCACTCTTTCTAACACCTTCTTCCATTCTTTGTTTAACTTCAGTCCCCCAATCCAGTTCATTATGTCTTCTTCACCCTTCCTTCTCTATTTCCTTGGCTTCCTTCCATTTTCTCACTACCATTCTCTTCTCCCTTCCTATCTGCTTAGCCTCATCCCACTCTATGTCATGTCCTGTTTCTCTCGTGTGTTTAAATATCGCATTTCTCTCTCTCTTAAGTCGTACATCATCCCTATGTTGTTTCAACCACATCATCCCTATGTTGTTTCAACCACATTCTATATGAAAGTAATTATGTTTAGTTTTTTAGGTGAAAGTACAGTTGACAAGTGAAAGCCACCTGTTAGAAAGTTCCTAACAACTTTCTAATAGTCTGGAGGGAGTAATGTTTGTGTGTATATGTAATGCCCTTTTTGTGTATCTTGTTACTTTTGTACTTGATACAGTCTGATGAAGACCTTGCTAGAAGGTTGAAACGTTAAGTTTAGTTTGTTTTTAATAAAATAAATTACTGCCTTGATCAGCATATTTAGTTTTTCATAATTTACATTTGTTATAATTAGTTTGAATACCATTGTTATGTTATTTGACTTATATTAAAATTTATTTTGTAACTCACACATCTGATCTACTACTGCTAATACATGGCTGTAATGAATAAGTTGTCCCTCCCTTAAGGAAGAAAATGTATGTAGTAAATTTTCAACAAAAATGTACGTGATCTACCTATATTAGCTTTCAAAATTGTGCATGACGTTCTGACTTTGTGGTTTTCCCCATTTCCAGTAGCAAATGCGACAGTTGCAACTGCTGGTTAGGTAGCAAAGTTGCACAACTACTATTTAGACATACAAATATAATAAATCCTAAATTATATAGTGAATAATAGTCTGTTAGTTATTTTTCATCACTTTTGTGCCCCGTGAGATTAATTGCAATGATGAGAATGAATGATTGACTGAAGAAATGGTGATCGGACAAGCATGACACCCATTCCTGTCCAGTGTCCGAATGTGGGGCTTCTGGTTTTGTAGTGTGTTATGCTCGCATGTGGGGATCAGAATCCAATGAAAAAAAACTCTAAAAGTTGGCTGAAGGGAAGTACCTGATGGGGCTAAAACCTTCCAGAAATTTTGAGAAAATCAAAATTTTCAAATTAAAGCAGTAATGTCCAGAAACCTGCACAAATCCTGGAACAGACCCCTTTGGCAAGAAATCCTGCCTATATAATATGGAACAGCTACATGCGGGGTGTAAGGGGTGACCTTGGCATCAGTACCATACGTAGTAGCCGTACGCAAGTTTTGAATTGTACAATCATGTAAAAAGGGGTGGAATATCTTGTAAAATAATTAACAAATTTGCACCATGCACAGAAATATTGCAGAAAATTTATTCATTTTTTTGTAAAGAGAATTAGATTAATGTAGAAGAACGATACATTACACAACTTTCAAAAAATGCATTATGACAAACCATATGGGACATTCCATTGTTGTCACAGGTAGGACACCCAGACACTTGTCTTACAGTTTCTGTGCAAAGAATTGTGAAACTAAACACTGTTGATTAAACCTTAAAATACTTTCCCAGATTTTTGCTCCATAATTGAACAATTTTGTGTCACAGGTGGTACAGACGAAACACTGCCTCTTTACTTAATAAGAAATTTATTTTGATTTCTGTGAATTTTCAAATTATGAAAAATAAATTATTTAAGAAAAAAATATAAGGGAATTGCCCTTTTAATATTCTAGTAGAGTTGAAGGGGGAATGTTCCTGTGCATAAAGTGGACTTAATGTAACAGTTAAAGGAGAAATTAATTGTTTTTTGGTGCCGGTTGGGATACAATAGAAAACAAAAGTAAATCAAAAAGTTAAACGAAAAATATATAAAATACCTTCTACCTTAATTATGTACACATAATACTTGAATTATTATCCAAATGACAAGTCTAGATTGTTGACTCGCAAGATATAATAAAATTACAGCATTTCATTTAATTTCAAAAATTGAGATTCAAGCACTTTGACATGGAATTCCCCATACGAATTTCTTTTCCATGAAATCGATTTCAATGGAAAGCATGACTCTTCTTTCGCGTTTGCAACTATACGATCTCACTTGGGGTGTATAAGTGGTGACCATTTTCCAAAGACGCCCAAATGTCAACCTCCCTTCCACGTAGTAAACCATGGACTGCATTTTGCAGACTAGCGAGGCTCTGGCGTCTGGACTAACAGACAGTATAATCCTCTGTGGGACTCGTGTTGTGTCGTCCCTATATGTTTGTGATTGTCCTTTGATCCATCCTTATCGTCGCGATTAGCCAAAAGTGTCAGAAAAGCAAAGTGAAATTATCTCGCTTGTTGAACCGTAAGCAGTGAGATTGGAGGTCGAATCAAAAACACTTGTGCACGAAATTTGGTCAAATGGTGTTTTGGAGTGTACCTTATACTCAGATAGGCTAATCTGGCCTGGACCTACAATTTAAAGTGGGATCCAAACAAGAGGCCTGCATGAGACCCGGAAGAAACCAGTCTACAAGGAGTCGCGCCTAAAATAATATGCAACACACACGTCAAGCAAGGTATTGGACATTGTGTAAGCGAGCTTCCATGAACAAGAAACCACAGGCCTCGAAGCCTTCCAGGTTTTTTGTCTTTACCCAGTACTTGCAGAAGAACTAAGAGGTCACGTGAAACCCGATGTAGTTGCTTCAGCCCAATGCGAGCACCACCGTCAATGTTGCCAACGGCAATTAAATTTCGCTAGGCATGGAGACGTTTCAATTTATGTTTGTTTTGATTTTGTAGCTTTTCAATTTAATATATTTTCCATTGTTTCGTAATTATATAAAACCGAGGACCACATATTCTCCAAATTTGTTTTGAAGGTCTTGAAATATGCGTTTGTGTGCTTGCTTCATTTTACGTTTCTGGTCTTGAAATCCTAAACCTTCCCTCGGTTTGATTTTTACATTTGTTTGTTAAAATGTGTGCATCAGTACTGCCGGCTATTTGTACCCGTCTCAAGCAACTAAAAATTACGTCAAGTTACTATCAATGCAGTCTGCAGAATTAGATAACTTACAACAAAGTGAGCGAACGATGAATTGTTGAAATAGATGACAATATCTAAAAACCTTTTGTAATGTATTAATAAATACTGATTTTATGATATATTTTATCGCCCCCCGTTCTCTAGTGTTCAGGGTAATGTGATGTCAGAAATGTAGTGGTTGAAATGTACTACATATTGCACCTAAATTGGGGATACAATTCCTTTCAAAATAAAGTTTACGAAAAAAATAGTATTCAGATCCCACTTTAAACTGTAGGTCAAGTCAGTGGCGCAGGAACGTTTTTCATTTACATATACCTAGTAAAGGAAGGTACTCAGGGGTACAGAAACGAATACAATATATACAGGTAAAGTTAAAAGTTCCCTGTGCATATAGCACCGTGCCATGGAGGCACATTAAGGGTGTGTGAGCCCCACATATTTTCGATGTCGACCATCTTGAAGGTGATGTGATCAACACCACGCTGCGGCCGCCTTTACCCTCCTCCCCGTACCATTTGATTTGAGGCTGGGTGGGTCCTAGAGCCGCATTATGCGGGGACAAAGCCGAAAGAATTCCGAACTTATTATTTCGCCAGAATGGTTATTTCGACAAAATCTTGTTTCCCTGCTGGCTGCTTTGGGAGGGGGATTTTACTGTTACCGCTTCTTGCCCAAGCATTGGGCCTAATTGGTTGTTTGACCGCAAGTGCCTTCGTATGTAAACGCGGCAACAGAGGGTCACTGCCATAAAGGCGGTCTCTGCGCTGGATATAAGGAAGGTGGGACTTTAGATCACCTACCCCACGTTTCCCGCGTGGTAGTCAGACTATGCTGCAGGAGGCATTTTAAAAAGAGCGCTTCGCGGGCTAACAGCAGATGTCGCTCGCACACTGTTGCCGATACTCTCGTGTCGTCTGCTCCTCAGCCGAACAAACAGGCGGAGGTAGCAACATGCAGAGGTCACTCACTCTTCCAGAAGGGTGCAGCGAGCTAGCTGTGGCAAACGGACTCACTCATTCTCGCAGACACCCCACCCCCCCGTATTGTCGTCTGCTGCAAGCCCGCGAAGCGATCTTTTTAAGGCCTCATGAAGTATAGAATGAAATCAGGCTTCACCACGCGAAATGCAGTGGTGAAGGTTTCTTCAACCTATCTTTAATCAGGAAAAAGTTACGACTGCATGATTGTTACAAATGTATCATTTTCCAGCTGTGAGACAACAGTGTCATATACACAACCCCTTCTCATTTAAAAATTTTGAGTTGAATTCAATATGGCGGACGTCCGCTTGGAACACACCAATGTGGTTCCCCCTACGCCTAACCTGTTTCTATCATGACCAATTGTACCCAGCGTAACTCCTTTACTTTTTATAGGGGGTGTTAAAGGACTTTTGAATCACCCTGTAGGCCCTTATATGTGACTTTGTCAACATGAGATCAGTATATGTGGGATGTGTAATGGTAGGTAGATAGGTAAAG
Organism: Lepisma saccharinum; assembly: GCF_977018435.1. NCBI lineage: Eukaryota > Metazoa > Arthropoda > Insecta > Zygentoma > Lepismatidae > Lepisma > Lepisma saccharinum. The sequence continues at coordinate 206,663,864 of NC_139230.1, forward strand.
GGTCCTTTGGTAATATTTTGCGTGGGGGTGGGGGATGGGCAAGATTTCTAGATCCGGAACTTTCCAGTACAGTTCGATGCAGAAAAATTTGCAAAAAAATTGGATCATGTCTAAGTATCACAGTATCCTCGAACCTACAGGAACAGCTCCAGTCAGACGTCTATTCAGATTTATACAATTTTCTTATAGTTTGTTTTTACATTTTAACTTGGAAGAATGTTGATTTGTGTTCAATTCAATATCAAAATATGATTTGAAACAATTAACGTTCAATTATAAGCATACTTACTATTACTATGTAGGTAAAAAGTGTATGCGAGGTTGAAATTAATATAAACCTGTGTTTCTGGCGAACTGTTGGAAAATATCTCTACGTTTATTGACACAGTAAACCCAAGTCCATCACTCCGTATGAAAAAATTAAAGGACGCAACTTTTTTTTAATGTATAGGAAACATCGCTGCTCCATTTCAACTTCGAATGGTCTCGAGATGAGACGAGTCAAGATTCCTGTGTGGTGAGGTCGTTCTCGTTATTGTAAGTGCTTGTTCTTGTCTCGGTCTTAACTCAGAAGTTTGTCAAAAACGTATTCTAGATTCACTTTATGCTCAGATAAACTAATCGGTACTGGATCTACAGTTTAAATAGAAATAGAAAAATCTGCAAATAATTTGTCTGATAAAATTATGACAATTTTCAATGGATTTATATGCGTTAAAATGAGAAAAATATAAATTCTGCTTATAATGAGGAAATATGAAGTTATAATTTGAATAATTTCATAGGTAGTAAATATTTTCACTTTTTTTTTTGTTGAGAAATGTGGAAGCATTAAGTCTAGGAAAATTATATTTGAAAAATTTTAAAGAAAAGAAGGTCAGTCGTATACTCATCTGACCCAGGTATATATCTTATCAATCAGTAGACTACTAGTACTTTAAAAAAGTGTACCCCCCCCTCCTTTACATTAAGGAACATTAGCTTGGAGCATGATTTCCTGAAACTAAACTTTATCTTATTCCATCTCTCACACTCCTTTTTAAACAATTTTCATCCCCTCAAAATGATTTCCAAGAGCACAGATAAAGTGAACTAACTTAAGTACCACAATATAAAAAAAATAGATTTACAGTGGTTTGATTTTTTTAAAAAAAGAAGTTAATGTGTGTGAACAATATGAACTTTATGTTGAGCTATTAGAAAATAGGTTCTTTATACAGCCGAACCTTGAGTCTTTCAAATTACTTTAGGGGTGTACAGGGGGTACAACTCTGATCTAGTTTAGGGGGTAATGTACCCCCTTCAAAAATTTGGGGGGTTGTACCTCTGTAACCACTTCCCCCCGTTCCTGCGCCACTGGGTCCAGTCATAATCAGCATATCTGTGCATTACGTGAACTTAAAGCAAAACTCAACAACAAAGCATATAGACTTCTTTTCATAAAATATATCTCCTTGAAAACATAATACCTTCTTGTTTACATGTTAAGTAAGCACATACAGATGTTGTTGAGTCGAGTGGCACATTTGTTATTTTTCGTTTTTTGCTATTTAGCTTCGCTTTTCCGCTACGTTTGGTTAATGGTGATGGATGAAATTCATGAAGAAAAACTAAGAAACACCTATGCCCGCACAAGGACTCGAACTTGGGATCGGTGGTGATGTCATGAGTCCAGCACTCAACACGCTGGGCTAAGGGGGTGACAGAAATTTTGCTCTGGGATGGTTTCTGCTCAGTTTCAGGAAGGAAATAATCTTGGGGAGACATCTGGCATACCGGGCCCAATTTTTCTAGGAGCCCATAAATCACGCCCCATACAAACCTCTTTTTCTTGTTAAGGAAGTGGTCTTCAATTGTCTTATTTTTGAACTTTTTGTCTTCACACTAAAAACAATTGTTAATTCATGTAACGTTTTGATTAACTTTCACTATGTTTTGTGCAGTTCTGACACTTCATCAATAACACATTTTCTCATATCTTCGTCATGCTTAACTTTTGGACACTACTGTAGTTACAAAAATTATAATAATATATTTTCACTTGCTATTTATTGACAGATAACACCTCTGGAAAAATCTAATAAACGAACTCTAAATCAGGATATGGACAGTATTTTATGCTCAGAACCTCCGTTGTGGACATCTTAGATTCCCGACGCCATGTACCTTCTCTTGACACATTGTTCAGCAAAACACTTAGTATTATAGTTATGATTGTATGTCTCAAAATGAAGGTATATCCTCCATACACATGTCTTCCCTTCATTCAAGAACCCAACGAACCTATACAAATGGTTAAAATGACTTCTGAAGGAAATAAGGAGACATGGTCGATTTTCTTTGTTAATGTCTTCAGAGGCAGCCATCTTCGATGTATAAAGTCGCACAGCCCATGCGCCACAATAGTAGGCATCAACAAAGTATCACAGGCAGTAAATATTTGCCCTTTATATGCCGGAATGTCAAGTAAAGTGTAAAAATATTGCTTAGAATCCTTGCAGAAGAGGGTATGGAATTCGTTCACTGGACATATCTACATAACAGTGCAAGATATGAAAAAACTGTACGAATATTTTTTTTCCGTTTTCAATTCTGAACAAAATATGTCTCTATGCAAAATTGTCAAAAAATAATTTTCAAGAAGTTATGATCGATTTATTTTGTTGGTGCGTGGGGAAGCGGCGGCCATCTTGAATTCATTGGCCCCTAGAAAACTTAGGCCCGGTATGCCAGATGTCTACCCAAGATTTTTTCCTTTCATTAGGTATGCCCTAACAGAATGAAAAGAGAAAACTCGTCCACCTCGAAATTTCTGCGGGTCTTATGACCAGGGACTGGACTACTAATTGTATGCGGGCGGAGGCGGGCTCGTCAGGAGGTTCCCCTCTTTATTTGTTTTTCTTTTGTGAGTAATACAAAAGTATTTTACCATGGAGGAAATCTTACTTCAATCTGCATTTCAACTTGGTTATATGTGAGCCAACATCCTTGTCGGAAGCCAGGGGTCCCGGGTTCGAATCACGCTTGGGCATGGGTGTTCTTTGTGAGTGTTCCTTCATCAATATCATCACATCATCTCTCATCCTCATCGTCGCGATTAGCCAAAAGTGGCAGATAAGCGACGCTAAATAACACAAATCAATTCAAATTTTATGTGAGGAACATTTCTGAATGGGATCAATGCTCCTTCACTCAAGTGTTCATTGAGCAGTTTAGAATCTAAAGGCAACAGGGACTGCATGACTCATGTCATGGCACTGGAGACGTTGCATAGCCGGAATGAATGAATGTCGATAAGCTAGGTCTTTGGAAGCTCTCAAGGCCTGCCAGTTACCCGAGTTACCCTTGGGCTTTCGACGATCAGAACTTCGAAACCCAGACTCACGGCTCTTACTCGCTAGGCAAGGAAAGGAGCAAGACTTGGCTCTGCGGCCATGGTGAGCGAAATTGTCCGATGTGCACGTATCTTGATCCGAAACCCCTTACAATGGGTCCGTTCCGAAAGTCGCACGAGTTTAACGAGTTATGGTAACTGGCTGTCCCATAGGTGCTCTCGTGAGGTTTCGTTATGCTGTCCCAAAAGTCGCTTTCCGTGCAAGAACGAAATTCACCAAACGCACGGGCCAGGAGGCTGGTTTGTTCGGTGAGAATCATTTGCTGCTTGCAGACAACGCGCGTGCATAATGGCTTCAAACTGCACTAGTTCGGAAAATGTATTTTAATTTTAACAGTGAGTCTGCAGTGGTTGTGAACCAAATTTGGGCAGTGTTCCGATATATTCGGATTATTGCATTTTACGGCTGGGAGCCGGAGATTTATTTCCTTGAGTTGCAGGAGGATGGTTAGTGAGTGGAAACAAGAAATGTGTCAAGTGCAGCAGACGATATTGCAGGAATGTAGGGATGAAGTTTAAAATACGGCAGCGAGCATATTTTTTTGCAATGAAAGAACTGTGACATGTATTTTTTCAATTATATGTCTGTGATCTTCCGCAGTGTCAATTCGTCCCATCTCCACCGGTAAGTACTTTAAAAAATATATATATTTTTTTTTGTTCATATTGGAAATGGAACGACTGAAGATGACCGGACCCCTCTCCGATTTTCTTCATATTTGGCATTCTCACTAATTGAGGCCTCCTAATCACGAATCTGAAGTGAAAAGTTGTCGGAAACTTCTAGAAATTGCAAAATAAGCTAAAATAAGGCGTTAGTTTTCGGAATGGAAACCGTCGATTTTCGCGAACTTTTTTGTTTGACACTACCACGACACGAAATTTTAACTATGTTTGCCTAACCTAACCGAAACTAGCCTAACCACACGTCAATGGTTCGTGGGGCTAGCGTCAATGGTTCGCAATTATTTTGCAATTTCTAGAAGTTTCCGACAAATTTTAACTTCAGACTCGTCATTAGCAGGCCTCAATTAGTAAGTATGCCAAATATGAAGAAAATCTGAAAGTTGTCCGGTCATCTTCAGTCATACCTTGGAAATAGTTGTTAGGTTAGGAGGGTAAGGTTTGGTGGTGATAGTAAATCAACATTTTTTGTTAGTTGTTTTGAAAAATTGTTTTCGTTCATATTAGAAATGGTTGTTCGGTTAGGAGGGTTAGATTTGGTGGCAATAGTAATTTCACGTTGTTATTTTAGGAGTGTTACTTTTGCTGATGTTTGGAGAAAGGAGTGAATGTAGTTCGGAATAGGAGTTAGTTTTTCTTACGCGGGCGATACTTTGGGAAGATTGTGTTGTTTAAGAACGTTTTCAGCTGTTTTTAGCTCGCTGTATGTGTTATTGTGAAGTAAAGTAGGTTTGTTAGCGTGAAGCAGAACACCCCAAAGGCTTTGTGAAAGCGAATATAGCACCACCAGGGGCGTATCTAGGCTGGAGCAGCCGGGCCGGTGCCTCCAAGGTAAAAGGGCCCCGAAAGGCCGGATTTTCCTGACATCTCTTTTCGTTAGACAGGCCCACTGCCGGCACGTTATTGTGACGTGTGAGGTCCAAGGCTGGTGGTTTTGTACAGGTGCACGTCTGCAGTAATTATGCCACGACTTCCCACTATGTTAAGCAAAGAACTCTAGCGGGGTAAAATTATGCAAGGTTTAGCACAATTGAGCTTAGATTGCAACGCTGGCCGGAAATTCGGTGTACATGAAGAACACAACAACTTGCACCTCACGCTTATTACGCTAGTCTCAATTTGTATTTGGTTCTTAAAGATGCTTTAGAAGTTAACGGGAAAGTAGCTCTGATTTTTAAATCGTTCAGAATGCGTATAATGCTTTTCGTAAGGATTCTGCAATGGCAAGAGTTAAGATCTTGTACAAGTACAAAACCTAACCCAATTCATAAAACGTAACTCCCAACTCTCTAGCATTTGTCAAAATCATACAAACGCATCTTTATTCATAATCCAGGGAATTATATTTGTTTACGACCTGCATGCTAAAAGTAAGCATTTTTTGTATTCATAAATCCAGCCCCTATGATAGCAGTAACCGGATGGTGGGGGCCCATGAGTCTCGCTGCGCCCCTGAGCACCACCCAACAACACATTCTACAACAGCAGCCTACACGGGGCCGTCGACCCACTGTACCCCCTCGAGAATTACGTAGATTTTTTTTAATCGACAGATTTCAACGTCTTACGCAATATAAAAGTGGTTCCAGCGTTAGGAAACCACAAATAACTGAGATATTTGATCGCAAAGTATGACCCGCGTAAATACAAGAAACTCCTATTCCGGACTACTTTCACTCATTTTTCCCGTAAGAAATTCCCAAACAGCAGCAAAACTAACACTCCTGGCGTAACAAAAACGTGAAATCACTATCGGTACCAAACATGGCCCTCCTAACCTAACGACCATATCCAATACGAACGAGAATACATAATTTTTAAGTACTAAGAAAACACTTATTGCACAACACTTTAGCAACCTTGTGTTCTGACGTCACGGAAGATAGCTTTTAAATTTTAGGCTAAATGCCTACGTTGTTAGGTTAGACTAGTTAGGTTTTGTTCTCTTAAGCCTAAGCAATAATTTGTCATTGTATTTATGCTAATGCTACCTAACCTAACAGGCCTAATCTAACCTCGTAGGCATTCCTCGTCTACCGAAACATCGTCTGCAGTAAATCTCGCGCTCCCTGACGTAACACCAGGATTGCCAACCTTCAATCTCCGATATTTCCAACACGGCTCCAAGTTACAAAACACAAACAACGTAACAACATGTTCCTTCATATCACATGCAGATGGCAACGATCAAAATGACGTCATAAATAGTCGAAAGCGGGCCATTCTTTGGGATCAAATATCTATATTACCAATACCAATACTAGTACTAATTTTATATTACGTAAAACATCGTAATCCGTCCATTAAAAAATCAACGTAATTCGCACGGGGGCACAGTGGGTCAACAGTGGCCTCTATTGATTGGTTAGCAATAAAAATGGTTATGAAAAACTAAATATGCTGACCAAGGCAGTAATTTATTTTATTAAAAAACATAAACTAACGTAACGTTTCAACCTTCTAGCAAGGTCTTCTTCAGACTCTGTATCAAGTACAAAAGTAACCAGATACAACAAGAAGGGTAATATATATACACAAACATATGTATATGTAACATGAAGAAAATCAAAACAAGAAATGATGTGGTGATAGAGCAGGCAGATAAAGGTGGAGCAATTGTGGTGATGGAAAGAGAATGGTACAGACGGAATCAAATGAAATGTACTTCCCTTTTCCTACCAACTCAGAAGCGAGTTGGAAACCCTTCATTGCTCCTGTATAGATAAGAAAGTGGGGGAGGGCAGTAGCAGACAAGGCCATCACGCAAACGTGTTTCCGGCAAGCTTTCTGTTGGAGTCTTGGCAGTTTGTGGAAGGATTTTGTGTTCCTACCACCCGTCTCTCCGCCTCTCTCTCTCTCTCTCTCTCTCTCTCTCTCTCTCTCTCTCTCTCTCTCTCTCTCTCTCCCCCCCCCTTCCGTGAGGGCCAGGTCTTACCTACCAATTGCCGGCCTCACATCCACCTGCCGAGGTGGGAATTATGGGGTGACGTGTGGTCAGCAAGACAAGCCTTCAGTCTTTGTAGGTTTCCGTGACCGAGTGACGCTACTCAGTTTTAGCTCACCAATTTCTTCACGACTGTGGATAGCCAGCGATTCCATACACAGGCCGAAATCTCAGGACCAGGTGTTCCGGGTTCGAATCCCGACCTGGGCATGGATGTTTGTGAGTGTCCATTTATCAATTTCATCATATCATCACTCATCCCCATCTTCGCAAATAAGCCAAAAGTAGCACAAAAAGCTAAGTAAAATAAAAGCAAATTAATCAATGAAGTGTTAGGGCAGAACCATATATCACACAATACAGGTGAAAGTGTTGTTGGTTGACGTTAATTGTTAATATGACTAAAATCTTAAATACTCTAATATCAGATTTTCTGTTGCAATCAGCCCGAGTGGCCGAGTGGTTCAGTCGACCTCCGTGGTGAAGTGGTTAGCAGAGCGCGCTACAACGCCAGGGGTTCCGGGTTCGAGTCCCGGGTAAGGCATGGGTATTTGTGATTGTCTGTCCTGAAAAAGTCCTGAAATATAAATGTGAATGAAATGATATGAGTGAATGTGATGGGGTGATGGGGGAAGCTTCCGCTTAGGGGGTTTTCCTTTAATAAAAAAAATAAAAAATAAATAAAAAAAAAAAAAAGTGGTTAGCACATCGCGCTGCGACGCCAAGGGTCCCGGGTTCGATTCCCGGTCGGGCTTGGTTGTTTGTGAATGTCCATTCATCAATTTCATCATTTTATCACTCATCCCCATCTTCGCAAATTAGCCAAGAGGCACAAAACGCGAAGTAAAATAAACTAAATCAAATCAAATCTGTTGCAATTATTATTTCAATTTTGAGGGCCTCCATGACCGAGTGCTTTGCATACTGCTCTATGAAACTGGAGACCCTATGTTCTATTGATTGATTGATTTGCTTTATTTTAATTCGCTTCTTGTGTCACTTTTTGCTAAACGCGACGATGAGGATGGTTGATGAAATGATGAAATGAATGAAGGGACATTCACACTGAACACCGAATGAACACAATGCCAAGGCCGGTGATTAAGCAAGCTGTGCTAACCACTCTACCACGGAGGCCGGAATCCTTTTAATTAGGAGAAATCGTTCTTTGACATCGATCTAAGAACAGTTAATATTCGTCACGTCGGAGTTATTATATTTTAAATTTCGAACACTCAATTGAGATTTATTCTTAACCATTCTTTTGCCTACATCAAAACTTCCACACAATAAGATCAATTACGCTAAGGACAACAGCGTTAGAGTCTATGATTTAAGGAATGATTAAGCATACAATGATGACGGAAAATAATTCACATGATTATAATGATGCATTACATCAGTGAAACATTAATTTTCGGTCATGAAGAAAAATTGAAAAACACAGGGACACAATAACAGATTGATTGATTTATTTTATTTCACTTTTCTTCCACTTTTTGGTAATCACAAAGATAAGGATGAAAGGTGTGTTATGATGAAATTTGTGAAAGGACAACTACAAACGTAGATGGATAGGACACAGTCCAAACCCCACAGACCATTATACGGGCCTTATGTCTAGACGCCAGATCCTCGTTAGTGTGCAAAATGCACTCCATGGTCACAATGACGTGAGCATTCGTAGAATTGATTTGTATATCCTTCCTTCTTTTTTTCGAAAAACCCGAGCTAAACTATTTCGCATTAATCTATGTGATATGCTCATTACTTCTCAGGAACACTCGCGACCTTCAACTAGTTTTATCCTTAAACAAAATTGCAGGTTAGGATGTAAACAGATACTTCCAAGACAATATCCAAAAAAATACTGTCACATACGCAGAATGTTTTATTTATTTTCTCGTTTCTACTAGCCGGCCCCTGTGGCGGAGTGGTTAGCATATCGCGCTACGACGCTAGGGTCCCGGGTTCGAATCCTGGCCTGGGCATGGATGTTTCTGAGTGTCCATTCGTCAATTTCGTCATATCATCCCTCATTCCCATCTTCGCAAATTAGCCAAAAGTGGCACAAAAAGCGAAATAAAATAAAGAATCAAATCAAAATCGTTTCTACTACATCCCTGGGGAGTAAAGACGGCTGGAGCATGGTGCTGATCATATGACCTCCAAAATGGCCGGATTAGAGAATATACGGCTCCCTACTGCCACATCCCCTAAACATTCCTTCATGGCACGGTTCTATACGCACGGCGAACTTTACTTTACCTTTACTACTACTAACTACTTATGCCAGGAGTTTTTGTATTTTTGATCCTTCATTATGTCTCCATTGCTAACCTGGTTCATTCCCAGTCGAGCCAGCAATTAGTCAATGCAATACAAATAAGTCAAACTTAAAATGAAACAGGTGTCGTGCACGCGCACACACACACAAATACAAGGAGAGAGAGAGAGAGAGAGAGAGAGAGAGAGGCGGAGAGACGGGTGGTAGGAACACAAAATCCTTCCACAAACTGCCAAGACTCCAACAGAAAGCTTGCCGGAAACAAGTTTGCGTGATGGCCTTGTCTGCTACTGCCCTCCCCCACTTTCTTATCTATACAGGAGCAATGAAGGGTTTCCAACTCGCTTCTGAGTTGGCAGGAAAAGGGAAGTACATTTCATTTGATTCCGTCTGTACGAGAGGAAGTTTGAAGACCTAAAAGAAAATGGATATGAGGAGATTTGTGGAACAGGTGAAGAACAAACTATAAAAGAAAGAATCATTAAAGACTGTAAGAGGAGTGGATTCAAGAAATGCATAAAGGAGACAGGAAGACTACCAAGTTTGAAAGGCTTTCCAAAGATACACAAAGAGGAGATAAAGTTAAGACCAGTAATGAACTGCAGAAACAATATTTTGGAACCCTTAGAAAAGAAATTAAAGAAAGTTATTGACGTGTTAGTAACACAGCAAGAAAGCAGAGCAGTTAAGAACAGTGAACTAGTAGTAGACCTCATAAAAGGACTTAAGTTAAATGAGATGAAGACGACAATGTTTAGCTTAGACGTGAAAAGTATGTTCCCGAGCATCAAGAGGGGACACGTTTTGGACATTATTAAAAAGAGAATGGGACAAGAAATTATAGGAGAATGGGATAGTGAAAGGGTAGTGAAGGCGCTGGAAACCATTTGGAATAACGGTTACAGTATAATGGGAGATAAAATAATGTTAATGAGTGAAGGACTAAATATAGGTTCCAGTCTAAGCCCAGCATTGGCTGAATTGGTTATGAATGAATGGGAAAAGAAAGTGATAGAAAAGGGAGGTGACAAAATGATTCTGTTTTGCAGATATGTGGACGACTGTTTTGGCATATGGAAGGGAACGAAGAGGCAGCTTGACATTTTTGCCAAAGAAATTCAAGATGAAGAAAGAGGGATATTATTGGAACTTGAAATAGAAGAAAAAGACAAGTTAAGCTATCTAGATATATTGATGAAAAGGAAAAGAGGACAAGAAATTGAAACCGCTTGGCATCAGAAGAAGTGTGCAGCAGGGGTGTTCTGCCACAAAAGAAGTGATGTAAGTGAGGTGACAAAAATAAATTTTATAAAGAATATGGAGGACAGAATCAAGAAAATATGCATGAAAGAATGTGAAAAAGAAGGCAAAATAAATAGCCTATGGAAACAGCTGGAAAAGAATGGCTATGAGAAGCAGGATAGACTGGACATAAACAGAAGAAGTAAGAAAACGGGCAGGGGACAATTGGAAGAGAAAGAAAAAGAGGAGAGAAGGTTTGGAATAAGGAGTATGGGGAAGACCACAGAAAAGATATGCAAAGTGCTTAGGAAAGCAGGAATTAAAACTTACAGGAAGGGAGGAAGAAGCATCTTAGGAATAGCGAGGAATGCTAACAAGAAAAAGGAAAACAGAGAAGAGGAAGAAGAAGGGATTATCTACGAAGTAAAATGTAAAGAATGTCAGAGTGTGTACATAGGAGAAACGAAAAAAAGGCTGAAAGACAGGTTGAAACAACATAGGGATGATGTACGACTTAAGAGAGAGAGAAATGCAATATTTAAACACACGAGAGAAACAGGACATGACATAGAGTGGGATGAGGCTAAGCAGATAGGAAGGGAGAAGAGAATGCTAGTGAGAAAATGGAAGGAAGCCAAGGAAATAGAGAAGAAAGGCGAAGAAGACACAATGAACTGGAATGGGGGACTGAAGTTAAACAAAGAATGGAAGAAGATGTTGGAAAGAGTGGAAAGGACAAGAGAAAAAGAGGAGAGGAGAAGGAAGAAAAATGAAGGGAAAAGAGCGTGAGATTAAAAAGTCCAACCACATTCTATATGGAAGTGTTTAGCCTTTTAGGTGAAAGTAAAGTTGGAAAGTGAAAGTCATCTGCTAGAAAGTTCCAAACAACTTTCTAAATAGTCTGGAGGGAGTAATGTTTGTGTATATATATTACCCAGACCTTGCTAGAAGGTTGAAACGTTACGTTAGTTTATGTTTTTTAATAAAATAAATTACTGCCTTGGTCAGCATATTTAGTTTTTCATAATCATGGAAACAAGGCTTAATGGAGTTATAAAAATGGTTGCAATATGTTGGTATGTAACAAGTAATTGCTTGCGACTGCTACTTGCTGGTTAGCCAAATTTAATTAAACTGTAAATTTTTAAAAACATTGAGTGGGCTGAACTCTAAGATTGCTTTATACTTTTATGAAATAGTCTAATATTTACCTTAAATGCCTCTTTTGGCCAGAAAATGTAGGCGTTTACGTTTAAAATCCTTTTCAGGCAATTTCTGAGAGGAATACATGGCTCTTTGGCCTATTTTAGTCATAGGTGCCTATTGCGAAGATAATTGCTATTTGAGTGCCTAATCTTGGAAAATGATGAAAAATCTATGTTTCATCAATTTTAGTGTTTATTTTGTATTTTTCGGTTCTTTTTGCCTGCCTATTTTGAGTTTTTAGTGCCTATCGATCCTCATCCTGCTTAAAAGCCCTTGTATTCCCTTACTTTCCTAATAACGACGTGACCACGGCTAGCACACTGAAAAGTATCATATTTAAAGCGTAACGATTTTTTAAAAATATTTTGATAACACTGTCAGTAATTAAGTTCAGAATTCTTTCAGTGTATAATGATTAAACATTTGGTTTCCTTAAGAGCGAGGACTTTATTTCTTAAATATAATAACGGGCAGGGTGAGATCGTGTCCCACAGGCCCATATAAATTGGTGCCACTGGTTAAAATATTGTTAATAATCTTGCCCTGAAATTTATGTTGACGAATAAGCATTTGCTATAACTGTAAAGTTAACTAGGCTTAATACCACTATCTTTGGGAGGGTCCCAGTCCATCCATCCTTTGTCAGAGCTACGCTGGGAAAAATAACCCGCGGTGGCTCAGTCGGTAACGCGTCTGACTACCATGCTAAAGGTCCCGGGTTCGATCCCCGGCCGGTTCAAATCCGGGAACTTTTCTAACGGTGGAAGCGGCCCCGGCGCCTACCCAGCGTCGAATAACATGGGTACCTGGGGGAAACCCTGGGGGGTAAAGGCGGTCAGGGGCGTGATGCTGATCACATCATCCCCACTCACGACCGGATCAAGAAAGTGTGGGGCGTTACCCCCACACCCCCTATACGCCTTCATGGCGTGGTGCTATGCACAGGGGAACACTTTACTTTACTTTTAATAAATCCTATATTTTTTGACCGTGCCACAGATAAGAAGGAAATGGCTATATTATGTACAGTCACGGGCAGTTCTGAGTTGTAATAACCCTATTGGCTTTTAATGGAATCATTACAAGCCAGAAGTGTCCATCATGACTGCAGGAAAGGTGTTTGCTTGAGACTTGGACTAGCTGGGAGATGTTCTCATGTTTTTACATGGAAGCAATGGGGTAGATGCTTTGTGGAAATTTTCCATCCTCCTGCATCCCTCTCCACTGCGGGCGCTGCTTATGTTGTCATAAGAGGTTGTCCTCTGCTTATTGTTACTTTTCTTGAACGCCACTTTGCGGGAAAAAAAGAATGAATGCCTACTATTTGTGGATCTCCGTGGCGGAGTGTTTAGATACGACGTCAGGGGTCCCGGGTTCGAATCTCTGCCTGGACATGGGGTGTTATTTGGGAGTGTCCCTTTATCAGTTCATGCCACTCATCCTCATACATTGCAATCAAGGAGCCCTGGGTTTGATACACGGTGGAGGCTCATAGTGGTTCGGATCTCACTTTAAACTATAGGTCCAGTCGCGATTAGCCTTACTGTGGATGAAGTAGATTTAAAACGCACACAAACTCACTCATCGTCATCGTCGCGATTAGCCAAAAGTGGAACATATGCGAATAAACCGATTCAATAAATAAATAAATAAATAATAACTTTAGAAGTGATTTCTATCAGTTTCATAGTAATTTGTATAATAATATAACCATGAAAATAATTATTTCTATTTTTATCAATGTCCTGCTACCCCCCCCCCCCCACACACACACAAAAATTTCTGGTGATGCCCATGCTGCCTACAGTTTAAAGTGAGATCTGTCCCTCAAAGGAGTTCTACCAGAGGGAAGAAGTCTTGGAGATCCCACCACAATGAGCTTTTTATCAAAAGAGACTCAGAAGGGCGACAGTGACAAAATGTGTAATATCCAGCAGGCTTTGTGCTAATAGCACTAAACACGAAGTGATATTGGGCCACGTTCCACCCAAAGAGGAAGAAAACATTGTGTTGAAAGTAAAAGACAAAATACTTTGCGGAAAATAATAGTTCGCCAGAAGAGTTCGTTTTATGTTAAGAGCTACAGAAGTTAAATATCCCATTTTCAGAAATTGTATTTGTTTATATTCATATATACTGCAAGTTTGTGCGATGCAATTTGCCCAGCGTCTTCTTCTGTATGGTAATAGACTGGACTTTTGTGTCCTGTACGAGAGTGGTCATTTCGTAGCTTATGGCTGCAGCTGTGTGGAAGCAGGATATCACACCAGAAGTTGGAAGCGGGGCAATTTCAGTTTTATCGTTATCACCACACGTGCAAGTTGATGGCCAGAAAATACGGACCTAAAGATCTAACACCTAAAAAACTCTTGTTGCCGAGAGGAAACTCCATTCACTTCTGAAAAAACTGGGAGAGAAAGTCACCCTAGATTGGACCGACAGTTGTATAACTTAACTTGAGATTGTCAACTTAAGTTCCGCTAAGTTTGTTGTCCATGTTGCCTCCCTTGGCTTACTCGCTGGCAATAAAGTGTTCGCGACTCCCACAATTTGTTGGCGCGAGGGGGAAAGATGCGAGAGAGATAACTTTCTGTTTTATCTCACACGCCAGAAGACCAAAAGCACAAAAAACAAGCGTGGATGGAGGACATTGATCCGTTCAAGCATCCTATCTTTTCTTTGTTCTGCTCTCTTTTCTGAGCTTCCGAGAAATGCTTTCCAGCCAATGTCATTTGGGAAAGAGGCAAAGCTTTAAAACAGTTTTATTTTGACTTTCCCAGACTGCGTGATCTAGAACTATCTTGCCAGCTGGTAATGATTCACTGTAGTCAACAATTTTGATAAGATTTGCATGAGAACCATATCTTTCTCTTGCAGATAATGACTGTAGTAATATCCTCCAAGACCTAAAATTTTAAACCAAACTGAAAAATCAGTGAGTATAAATAAAGAGCACAATGTAATCTATTGAATCATACGAATAAAGTTGATCTCGTCTGTTTCTCTTTCTCTCTCCCCTTCTTTCTCTCCCTCTCATTCTCTCTCTCCCATCCTCTCCCTCCCTCTCTTTCTCCCTTTGTCTTCCTCTTTCTCTCTCCCTCTTTCTCTTTCTCTTCCATCCTCACTTTCTCTTTCTCTCCCACTGTCTCTTTTTCTCTTTCCATCTTTCTTTATCATCCCCTCTCTCCGATCGTATTATCTTTCTTTTTGTTTTTCTCTTATTTCACATGTCTGTCGCTTTTCTCTCTTTTCAGCATTCGAAAGACAGCCTCAATAGGTTTGACTTCTGACATCCGAAGCTTCAAATAATTAACATTCTATTTCTGAATTGGTTTGTATGTGTTATTTACCGTCGCTTTCCTGCCTCTTTTTGATTAATCGCGACGATGAGGATGAGTGATGATATATGAAATTCATGAAGGTACACTCACGCAAAACTTGGGACGTTTCTACATTGTGTAAGTCAGGCCCGTAACCAGTTGTTTTTTTTGAGGGGGGAAGACCCATAGGGGAATTTTAAATAAATTTTCTCTCATATTATACACTAGACACCCCCCATATATATATATATATATATATATATATATATAATGGGGGGTGTATAGGAAAGGGTGGGTAGAGAAATTTTCTCATTTTGTTACGAAATGTTGAAGAACGGCATTTTCTAACCTATATGTATGCAACCACGTGACAAATATTTGCAGTTGACACTGACATTTGTTTCTGTCCGAGAGCGAAAAGAAAACTT
Source organism: Lepisma saccharinum (assembly GCF_977018435.1). Classification (NCBI taxonomy): domain Eukaryota; kingdom Metazoa; phylum Arthropoda; class Insecta; order Zygentoma; family Lepismatidae; genus Lepisma; species Lepisma saccharinum. The sequence continues at coordinate 206,679,369 of NC_139230.1, forward strand.
GTATGATACGGGTAGACTACATGTGTGCATAACGCAAACAATTCAAATAGCATACGAAAAGCAACATGTGTGTGTGGGGTTGATAGCTGAGGGTTCACACTTTGCAAAGTCCCGGACTTTTCCAAGTATCTTACATTACTGTGTAATGATTTAACATGCTAAAAAATAAGTTACACTTAAACGTTGGTCGAACATTTTTTAAAATAAAATAAAAATAAAATGAAAGAACCTTTTTATAAGCAATATTATCCAAAAAGGAAGATTGTTGGGAAGATAAAATGAAACGTGTTTCAGATTACAAATTCTGCCAAGCAAAAATCATTTAATTCCCCTGACTTTTCCAGGTTTTGAAAGCTTTTTTAAATCATTTGTTTCCAATGACCTCGGGCCTATCCTTGTTTTCCTGACTCCTCAAGTTGTCAAGGACTTTGGAGTCAGTGCGAACCCTGTAAATAAATTATCTGAAGGGAACGGCTAAGTGACTTCACCCTGGCAGTGTGTCTGCTGGCGTAATATTGTTTCTATGGCGTATTTTCGCTTTTACAACCTTAGTGACAATGAAGTTCGACCAGTCACAAATATAGGAGTGCGTTGTGAAAGAAGAACACATGCATATGCTGAACATATTTTATTCAGCAGGCTACATGGAACAAAGGAAAACATAAATTTCCGCTGCAACGCAGCATGTATGGTGTCCACACAAAATAAAACATTTTCGTCCATCTACACGTGACATTGAAGTTCGACCACTGTTAGAGGGGATCCTGTTTACCATGGTGTGACGCCGCCCCGTCGGCGAATAGCTGTGGCAATGCGTCGGGGCATGCTGCGGACGAGTCGTTCAAGGTATTCCACATCGATGCGGTGCCATTCCTCCTGCAGGCAGGCGATAAGAGCAGCCACTGTCGTGGGTCCCCTCTGTTGCACACAGAGGTGGAGTTTGGCGAAGGTCGCCGTGGAAAGCGCTTAAATTTAACACGGGCTTTTTTGCATTTTGTTGAATATAACGTTTTAGGGCAAAAATTTGCCGGAAAACACGCAGTGGATGTGAACTTAGTTTATGAAACTTTGAGTACATGACACATTTATGCAATTTCAGTTCGTTAAATGTGCACAAATTCCATTATTTTTTTTCAATTTCCCATAAGGAAATACGTAAATAAGCACAGAATGGTTATAGGATTTGTGGGTAGCACCAACGAAAATGGCCATTATGATGCATACTAACGTAATGCTCAATCCTTTTATGACTGAGCTAGGGAGGGCTTTTCTTTCAAAAGTCACTTGCACGGCCCAAAATGATTGTTTAAAAATGTCATGTATTATCGACGGCGAAAGATACGGCCGGTTCAGCCGAATTTCATTCATCATAGTTCGCCACTTGGCCACTAGATGTCTCTGTTCGAAAATTGCCCCAGGGTGACGGGAGGGCTATTTCGCGCGGGTGTTTGAATCCTCTGCACAGCTGGGTTCCGTCCCCTCCTCAGAAGGTCCCGTAGCTGTCACAGCTTGATTTATTGCCTCTTTCCCAGGCAAGAAACCAAGAAAGCAGGAAGGCCATGAGTTTGTGTATGTTTGAGTGTAGAGAAGCAGAGCATATTTACCGTGAATTGGAACCAGTGACACAGTAAATTTATCTCGATCTCTACCGCGAAGGAAGTATTCAGGGGGGTCCAGGAGTCCCAACCTCCCCCCGAAAGACTTACCAAGTACAAAAATTAAATAATGAGATCATAAAATAACTTCAATTAAGTAATGAAAATAAGGTTGTTGTCTAATCGCAATTTGTTTATTTCCGCAAAAATATTGGAAAGCAATACGACTTCGAATGACAGTACCAAAGAAGATTTATGCAAGAATTATTACTACTTATAATAACATGCAAAATATTACCAGGAATTTTACTTTCGTCAACTGGATCTAACATCATTTTTTCATACTCAACAAATATTATATTCTTTATCTATTTGGCATTAATTTCCTTGCCAGGGCAGTTTCTATTTATTTACAAATTTTGCCGACCTTAACTACACGTAAGCTAGATAATGAATACGTGATGTTATACTGTATCACTGTTGTTATATCGCTTTCTTATCTATTAATGTAATAAAAATACGTATATTAATTAATTTAATATAATTATACTTATTTTAATTTAACATTATTAATATTATTATTTTGAGACATTACGTTAGGACGCCCCTCCGAAATATATATCTCGATACCTGCCTGGTGTTCGATTTGAATAAAATGTAGAAAAGGCGGGGAGGGTGGTAGCGCTTCCTCTTTTTACATTTCGATAGTTTTACCTCACATGTAGTACTTTGTGAGTCAACGGTGCAGATAGGAAATACGTGTACACACACACACACATAATTGATGATTCGCAAAGGAACTTCGTTAAATTCCCATGCTTGTTCCGCTCACAAATCATATCCTCTCCAAATTACAATAGCCTACTATCGTTGTTGCTTACATATGTGTGTGTGTGTGTGGTTCCTAGAACTTCACTATTTCCAAACATAAACTTGATGTGACTCTTACAAAACATTTGTTTTTGGAGTGGAAGGATCATGAAAAGGTCTACTGTTTCTTTGCAAATCTTCAATTAATCTAAAATTTAGTATAAAAACATAATTTTGGCTGACTTGCTAACTTGAGATTTAAAGACAAATTATTAATTTGAATTCTCCATAACAATAACAAAAGTGACATAAAATGTAGAAGGACAAGACTAGTGTTGCCCACGGGACGAGACAGGACAGGCTTTTAAAAATTCGAGACGAGATGAGATTGATCATGTGTCCCGAGACAAACGAATATTTTCGAGACGAGACAGCATTTCACAGCATTTCCACGAGACGAGACAGGCCAAAGTCTCGTCTCGTGGGCAACACTAGACAAGACTCTTGGCTTGGTTGAGAATTACATTAGAGATGTACAGGTTAGGAAAGGGGAGGGAGAATTCCGTCTTCTTCCTTTTCAGCGCGAACCCTGCCTCCTACATTCTACATGTCCATTCAAAATGTCTTCCCTATAGCGTAATGGTAAAGATGACCCTCGTAATGTCAAAAAAGGTCCCGAGTTTGGTACCTGTTGGACGCCCAATAGTTCAATCCCACTATAAATGTAGATTAGCCTATCTATACATAAAGAAGACTTACAGAAACTCAAACTCAAGATACTCAAACGACCGGCATAGGGTTGACGGCGCTTGGTGCAGTGAGAGAGCTCCCCTTTGCAAAATCAAAATTAGGAAACAAAAACTCATCTTCAGGGGTTCCCTCACTTTTTCGCCCTTAGATGGCAGCTGCTGATAAGGGATGAGCATCCCCCCCCCAAAAAAAATTCTGCCTACGGGCCTGCTGTCCTGCATCATGACCGTCCGGTCTAAGGCGTCATGCTTTGAGTTCTCCAGCTACGGGACGCGCGCAGGTTCGAGTCCCCTGGAAGAAGCGTAACGACTTTTCTCCTGATATTTCGGCCAGTCAAACTCGCGGCCCGCGGGCCGCATGTAGGCCCCAGCATCCGTTAATGCGGCCCGCCTTGGCCCCACTTAACACTTCATGCTTGAAATTATCTATACATTTGTAGTTATCCCGTTTTCTCTTTTCTCGTGATACAAGACCAGACTCATCCAAACTTAAACACATTGACCAATTTTCCCTACACAGGTATACATTCCATTATAGAGTAGATGTTGTGTCAACTAAGCAAGCTGATGGACATGTTACTTCTGAAGTACGAAAATATCTTGCCAGCTGGGGGAGGGCAGCGTGCATACTTTCTGTCGCCTATGAGTTTGTTTCTTGATTTTCAAGGATTTACCTGGAAGAAAAGTCAGTTTCTGTAAAAGTTTCAGAGAACCATATGGCTTCCCAAACTTCGTGGGAGTAAGAAAAGGACTACAGACGAGGAATGTAGATTTTTCAAGTGAAATGCTTACTTTTGTTGTGAAGTGAATAGTGAAAAGCGTAGAAAATTTGTACCCTGATAAAGTTTATTCATCCAGAAATATTTCTATATCACGAAATAAATTTGCCAACCTCTGTGGCAGAGTGGTTAGCACAGCCCGTTGCGACACCAGAGGTTGCGGGTTCGAATCCTGGCCTGAGCATGGGTGTTCTTTGTATGTGTCTCTTCATCAATTTCATCATACCATTACTCATCCTCATCGTCGCCAGTAGCCAAACGTGGCAGAAAAGCAACGCTAATAAAAAAAAAAAAAATCAGAAATACAGTTGAGGAGAGGATTGATGACTTAGTCAACGAACAATTGAAAGCAAAAATTGTTCGTGGTGTTGCCTTTTCGCTCACAATATGTGAAATTACGAACGTCTGCGAGCTAGCTCGGTTAGCTCCCTTCATTCGTGGATGCGATTCTCATCTCGATATGACAGTAAAACTACTTGAATGATTCCTCCCCGTGACACAAGGGCTGATATTTTGAAGGAAGTGGAGGCCATTTTGCAAAGTTACAGTCTTCCGTTATATTAAAACTTTTTTAATAAAGTTATAATTTGTCCTTCTCAACTTCTCAGGAATACCAGGTATGGCAGGAATATTTGTCCACAGTAAAAATACTACGTGATGAATTTGGAAACAGGTTTCAAGACTTCAGAGGGTGCGAAGGGCAATATTCTTGTTCTGCTCTGCTCCCTTTTCTTTTGATGATGTGTGTGCAAGTCCTGCGTTCGAATGGAACTTATTGAATTGCAGTGCAACTCGTATTGAAAAATAAATGTCGCGAGGTGGGATATCCTTGATTTTTCTCATATCTCCCATAGCAGTATCCTCGAATAAGCTATTTTGCTGTAGAAATTTTATTAATTTTGCTTTCACTTGCCTTGGTGAAAAGTTGTTTTCCATAATGAAGATTAGTGAAACAGCCTTGCCGAATGATCAAGAATGACTGACAAAATATTTGTTGTCTGCATTAAGAGTTTCATGCTCACAAAAAAACTTATTGCAGACTTTTGAGAAGCTTGTTAAAAAAACTGTCAAATCTGTGCGAAACGAAACTATAATTGCACACAAACAGTTTCTTGCAAAAAATTTTGCACAATTGTAACCAATTTATACTCGAAAGTAACATATAAAATACTGTAATCAACAACATTTATTCAATCCAAATCTCATTTGTGAAGGTCCTGACTGTTTGCCGTTTCCACTTCCCTTGCAGTGAATATTTTGCCAGTGGAGAAATCTGGAAAGAAGCGAGAACCAGAATGAAATGAAACAGGTGGTGCCCTTTCGCAGCGGTCACAAAGGAGAGGGGTTGGTGAAGGCAGGGGGGAGGTCCTCTGTCCCCCGGCCTGTGCTCTTCCTCTAGTAGTTTAGGACACAAGCGAGAAGTTGCTAGTTCCCTGATATGTCGCTAGGTGTCTCTGTATCGCGCCGGGGCAGGAAAACTCTTTTCATGCCAACCTCCAGGCCACTCTTAAGAACACGCCACACATTCTCAATGGGCGAGAGGTCGGGACTCGATGGTGGCCATGGCAGAGTTCGCACGTGATGGCGAGTCAACCATTCTCTTGTCAGCCGCGCTGTATGAGGCCTGGCATTGTCGTGTTGAAAGATGAGACGCCGCCTGTGGAACAGGTGCCTTCGCACTGTGGGAAGATGCCGCTCCAGTACGCGTGTATAGGCGTGTGCATTCACAATGCCCTCACAGACGTGTAGTGGGCCAACCCCAGATGCCGTCATGCATCCCCATACGATCACGGACGCAGGTTTCTGTACCCGACGTGCATAACATTTTGCTTCATTCTGTTCCTCCTTCCGACAAATGACTGTTTTCCGTATTTTCCCGTACACAACATTGAAAATGGATTCGTCCGTCCACAAAACCCTGTTCCACTGCCGAAATGTCCATCCCCGGTACATTCGTGCCCACCGTAGTCGATTGCCTTTGTTCAACATGGAAAGGAAGGGTTTACGTTTCGCCTTGTACACTCGGTAACCGCATCGCTGTAGGTAACTGCGAATGGTTCTGGTTGACACTTAAATGTGAAAGCATTCTCGAGTCCACAGTTGTAATTCGGCCACAGAAACATGATTGTTGGTCTGGATATAGCGCCTAAATATCCGTAGGTCACGCACGCCCAGCAGGCGTTTTCGACCGGGGGCCGTACCAGTATTTGGGTGGTGTTTGATGATGCAGTGGACGGTTGACTTGGGTAAGATCAGTTGGCGCCCTATTTCCCGTTCACTGAGTCCATCCCGTTGTAACTCCACCACTCTTCTCCTCACGGTGTTGTCAATAGGTTTGCCCCTGGCCATGGTGATGATGCACTGCGGTTCCTCGGTGCACAGCATGCGCTTATATACGGCGGATTCCTTATCGTGTCCGTGACGTCATGCTTCCGTCGAATGCGCCACTATCTGGAATTTTTCCGTATGGGTCTGGTGCCTGGTCGAAGTTCAATGTCACGCGTATAGTTCCCCGTTTTCGTTCTTTACGTGACCTTGGGTGCAACATGCTGGGATCACGATTCTTGCCTGCTCACACGCCTCCTCTTAATATTAATTGTATTTTGATTTCAAGGAGTAGTTTAATAAAAATATTGGCTTTGGGAGCTAACGATGATATAATTATATTCTCCTTGATGTTTTTAGAATTATTAATTGATTTATGATTTACACATGCGTCACTTCTGCGGGTCACCCATTCCACCGCCTATGCCTCTGTGCATTTAATCACGTATTCCTTTCTGGTCGAACTTCATTGTCACCAAGGTTGTAGAATCTTATTCGACAGTAAAAATAAATTCCAGTGGCAACCAAGAAGCTATTAAATGGGGATGCATACATGTGGGATAGAAAATGCGATTATCAACGACTCGTAGCATCGAATTTTTTGGCCTTGATGTCTTCTGCACACTGTGAAAGTTGTCTGCTGTACGGTCACACCACTGTGTATTTATAAACAAGACAATTACAAGTAGAAGAGAAGAAAAGTTGCAGTAAAACAAATTCCGATTAACAGAATTTCGTAAATAATAATGTACTTAATTTCTTGAATGTTGTGGACAAATAACAATATATGTAAAAAGTAAGTAACCCTATAGCGCTACAGCCCAATATTGGGCCTTGGTACTTCAGGCAATTTTTTGGCCCCAAAAATCTAGCAACGATTCTGCTGTGAAATGGATTCTCCTATTTACAAAATATTCATTAACCCTAAGCCATTGAGTGGCAGAAAAACCCCAGAGAAACATTTGTGACACTGTAATAGAAGAAACCATTCAACAATCAAGGGGTTCCTATTTGTCGAGTGTCAAACAACTGTTTTTGACTCATAAAAAGTTCAGACAATTTTAATAATGTACTAGTACACACTATTCTACAGAAAGTTCTACATAACCAGTAAAATATATGTAGTGGCGAAAGGGTCTTTCTTCCCTTATAGCAAGTACACTGCTCAAAATAATTAGGGGATCAGGCAAAAATAAGTAGGGGATCAGACCAGATATGTTCTCAGCGCCTGTATGAGCTTCAATCAGCTGCTAAAGCCCCATAAACGAAGGTTCCAGTGCCTTAAACATGATGTAACCTTTGCAATGGTGATATCAAAGGGTAGAGGGGAGGAGTGTGTGCGTGCTGGTGTTGTATGCTAGTCGTCTCTGGTTAGCGATACCCTTCAGTTGGGGAAGGCAAAGATTCAGGTGAGAAAGGCAATGCCACACCAACGTGATTTACCGGAAGCTATGGCTTGGAGAGCCATAGGAAGGATTGAAGCTGGGCAGTCAGAATCCCAGGTAGCACACGCCATTGGAGTGTTGCAAAGTGTAATTTCCAGACTATGGAATCGTTTTGAAACAGCAGGAAGTGTTCGCAGAAGACAACGCCAAGGCTGTCCACGAGCAACAACATGGAGGGAGGACCGTTATCTCTTAATCACAGCCAGTCGGAACAGGGGGCAGAATGCAACGCTACTGCAATGTGCCTGGCAAACAGCAACGGGATGCAGAGTGTCATCGCAAACTGTCCGGAATCGTCTTCATGAGGTTGCCTCTATGCACGTAGGCCCATGGAGTGTGTTCCATTAACGTTACAACACCGTAGAGCTCGTAGAAACTAGGCGGAGGAACATCGTGGTTGGGGACATGCCGAATGGAGGTCCGTTCTGTTCTCTGATGAGTCGCGATTCAGTGTGGAACCTGACAATCGACGTGCTCTCATCTGGAGGGAACGCGGAACACGAAACAACCCAGCTTTTGTGCACGAACGCTCCCGATATGGTGGCGGTGTACTGACGGTGTGGGCAGGAATCAGTATTGGTGGACATTCGGACCTGCACATCATCCGCGATGGCATCTTGACAACTCGAAGGTATAGAGACGAGATCCTCCGACCTTATGTCGTGCCTTATGCTGGTGCCATTGGTGATTCTTTCTGTTTCATGGATGATAATGCTCGTCCACACCGAGCTGGGTTTGTGGACGACATGCTGGACCAGGAGGGTATCGAGCATCTGCCCTGGCCAGCTTGCTCTCCAGACTTAAATCCAGTCGATAACATCTGGGATGCACTAGGCCGACAAGTTGCAGCTCGATCAACACCTCCCACAACTTGTTCAGAGCTGGAAATTGCCCTTCTGGCAGAGTGGCGACGTATCCCCCAACAGCTCATTGATTCCATGCCACGCAGGTGTGCAGCAATATTGGCCGTTAGGGGAGACCATACACCGTACTAGAGGAGAGTTGCTGTAGTGTTTGTGTCTGTTTTTGTGCTTTTTTGTGTGCTGTCCTACTGATGCTCTAATTGTCATATCAAGTCACATGTCATTAATGTCATTAACATCAGGTATGATGGCAGCATATCTTGCTGTAACTAATCTCAGAATGAAATAAAGGCTCTGGTATTAGTATGCCTACATGAGTTTCGATATCTGGTCTGATCCCTACTTATTTCTGCCTGATCCCCTAATTATTTTGAGCAGTGTAGTATCCGGGCGAGGCGAAAAGGTCGGGACATGGATTAAAAGGAATGGACTGACCCGACTAAATTCCATCAATGGTTATAGAACTAAAATAGCCCAATATTGCAGACTGAAAACTTCTAGAACCTGTCCAGAAATAACCTATTTGCGCAAGGACAAAATCGAAATTCATGCAAAATTTGAAAAACCATCAACGTAATTTTTGTAAGTTTTTATATGTTCAAATTAAAAATTTTCATGGCTCGAGGGAGGGGCCATGGCCCCCTGCCCCCCTCCTTGGATTCGGGCCTGGTGTAAGTAAATGGCTAATAAATATAAACATAATTAAATAATCATTCTTTGTAGCTGATCAGTGGTGATTTATTCATTCTTACTTTTTGGACTTTTAACCACTGTGTTAATTTTAAAATACCACCTTGGCCACCGAGAATAGTCCTCCAGGGCAACCATTTATATACACCATATGATTTAACAGACTACACTCTACCCTGAAGACGGAGGCAGATTCAGCCTCCTAAACGTTGGTATATTAAAATTAACACAGTGGTTAAAAGTCCAAAAAGTAAGAATTAAACAATAATGTTCCTGGTACACCCAACGGCAAAAGAAACAGTAGGTGAATTGTCCACCACCATTTTCATTCGGTCTGCATTACACAATGTGATGACAATGAATTGAAATAAAGTCATCAATAAGCAGAGAACAATGCCTGCTTCGAACCAACAGTTTCATTCCTTAAAACAATACAGGATGTAGAATAAAAAAGTAGTGAAAATAGCGGTGGACAATTTGCCTACCATTATCTTTGACGTTGACTGTACTATCTTAATAGATCTCGAAACAATCTAACTTTTTATTCCACGATAAGTTCGTTACCTTATTTATTCCCAAGTTATTCGGGTTCAAACATTCCGCTATATCAAAAGTATATGCAATTTTCAAATTTTACGTATTACCATAGCGGAACTGTTAGGGACAGACACAAACTTTAAATAGAAAAAAGTCGGCTTAATGGTAAATTCTTTTTCAATGAAATCATGTCTGTCTAATGACCATTTCATGCATCTGTGCAGAACAAACGGGTGGCCATCTTGAATCCGCTATTTCTCATAGACCGACACATAAAATTGTATTCACCTCATCCACTCCATGTGGTACCAAAATGTCGAATTTTGGACTTTGGCTCGTGGACTAAATGTTAATTTTCTTTCTGATATCGTTCTTGCAATAGCAGCTTGAAAATCAACTTCACATACAGGCTTTTCACGTAACACCAAGGGCAGATGAAAGGAAGGGGCGGAGGGGGCGACCGTCCACCTGAAGTCCTTGATGGGACGTCGGGAGCGACTTCGCCAACAGCCTTATTTTAATTTTCTCATGTTTGCATAAATAATTATTTATGTAAATTATAATTTACAAATTTGGAATGAAACTCAACGGAAGTGGCATTTTAAGATACATACAAGAGCGGATTAAAGAGGGGCTTAGGGAGCTACCGTATCTCCTCCAAAAAGTTAATTGTATGTGAGAGTTCACACAGCATAAACTTCGAGCAATTTCCCCCTAACTCTTAAAGATCTTTCATGAACAAGGTGTTGATTTATTTATTTGAATTTTTCTTCGCTTTTCTGCCACTTTTGGTTAATCGCGAAGATGAGGATGACCGGCGATAAGATGAATTGGATGAAGGTACAAACACGAATGAACAGAACACAACACAGACCCCACAGAGGACTATACTGGTTGCGAATCCAGGGGCCAGAGCCTATTTTGTTTGCAAATGTAGTCTAGGATGTACTACGTGGAAGTTAGATTGACATTCGGGTGTCTTCCCTAAGGGTCACCCCTTTCACCTCTACACACACACACACACACACACATATATATGACGAGCCGGCCTATGTGGCGGAGTGGTTAAAACAGCGCACTAAGACTCAGGGGTCCCTGGTTCGAATCCTGGCATGGATGTTCTTTGTGAGTGTCCCTTCATCAATTTGATGTGATCATCAATCATCATCTTCGCGATTAGCCGAAAGTGCGAGAAATGGGAAGTAAACAAAATCAACCTCATCATACATGAAGATTAACATTTTATTTCTATTTTTTTTAGCAAACCATATTTTCTGATGATTACTCTTGAAACATTACTTGAAAAGTTACTATTAATTTTATTCCTAGTTACCTGAAAAGAATAACTGAGTTACAGTTACACATTTGAAAAGTACCTAGTGTTGCCGTTACTAGAAAAAATAACTTTCAGACTGGCATTTTTTTATTTGCTGAAGAAGGAAAAATGCAAAAGTTTTAATTTCGAATCCGCATAGAACTTAACGATTACAAAACCAGCAAAACTTCACTCAGAATCTGAGGAAAGAGCTTTGCCCAAGACAAGGGCCGTTATAAAAATGTTAAAAAGGATGGACTTCTGGTTCCCACAGCTCTTCCGCTAATGCTTGACAGCCGAGATAGATTTAATGAGCAATTTTACGAAAAGGATCTTATCTGCCGTTATTGCGCCACAGCGACTGTGCAATAACACATTACACAGGCAGGGAACAGCCTCTGTTTTTCAAGATATACGCAGAAGTTTTCTAACAGAAATATCTTCAAGAGTTTCATTTCTGCGGGAATCGATTTATACAGGTCCCCAGACACCATATTCAAGGCGGTAAGTGGTGCGGGATCTCTTTGCTTGTACCGCGGGCTTGATAACGGGGAGGGAAACGTTGAGAGCTAGACGATCGCTTCACCTTTGTGTAATTAAAACTTTAATTGGGTGTAACCGTGCAAATTACCAGTGGTCTTCTTATCTCCTCGAAATTCTATCATAATAAATTAGCAATAATGGGACTTGGATGTCTTTTTCTACCTTCAAGAAAGCGATCTTTGAAGCAATTATTAAAACTCCCGGAGCTATAATCTTTTCATTTCACCTTCCCACGTTGATTACCTTTGATCGTATATTACAAAACGTGTGTCTGAAGAAAACTTTGCAGCCAACTCGAGAGTCCTTATTACGAAAGAAATGGAAGGGGAAGGTCGAAAAGAAAGGGGAAAAGATGCGAAGAAGTGTTCTCTTCGTGTTCCCTCCTTTACATCTGTATAGGAGAAAACGCAATATGATTCATCCTGGCTTGTCTGCATGCCTTAAAGAGGGGAAAAAAAGAAAGAGATATCTTAACTTGGTGTCGGGGTTTGTCAGCATGAAAAAAAAGCACATTTAGATAAATGCCACTGCAGTTCCAGCGACCAATCGCACGTGAAGACTTCTCACGGAGGAAGTGGACCTTCTTTCTGCGCATGTTTGTTTGCTGTGATATTTTTGTACTAAGTTTTCTCACGAGACGAACAAAAGTATTCAAGTTTTAATACATTGAAGTCCCACTCACTGGATTTTAAGTTTGTTTGATTTATTTTGAGTCGTGTTTCTCCCGCCTTTTGGCTAATCGCGACGATGGGGGTAAATGGTGATAAGATGACATGGATCACACACATTTGTGGAAGAGAAAACACAAACCCCTTACGGAAGATTACACGGTAACAGTTTCATACATCGCAGACACATTTAAATCGGATATTTTGTCTTTCTCGTGGTTAGTACTTACCAATTATGTATTGCGGAACATAGTGGAAGGTGCCATTATGCTTTTTGCACGAAAACAAACACTTTTTCTGCTAAAATAAACCATTTTCCTTAATGCTACGGAAAGCACGTCACGGTGCGATATCGCTTGCTTTGCCAATGGTAACGCTTCTTTTGTTTTCGAATATCAATGTTTCCAACTCTATTGTGCATGAAAGTTGTAAAAAACCGGGGATCACGTCTGGAGATTGTACATTTTGATGAAACATTGTTCGTTAGCCCCAAAAACCATCCACGGGTAGCCCCACAAACCATTGACGTTAGCCCCAAAAACCATCCACGGGTAGCCCCACGAACCATTCACACGAGGTTAGGTTAGGCCTGTTAGGTTAGGTTCCATTAGCACCCATTTCACCCCTAAATTCATCGAAAAACAATTTTCCTTTCTCGACAAAAAACCGCGCGTTTCTCGAAGAAGAAAAAAACGCGCGTTTCTCGAAATAATCGCGCGTTTGGAAACCCTGATTCCACTAGCGATATCGCGTGACTTCCGACGCTAGAGCCATCTGCAGGTACATCTTGGAAACAACGGCATGATGATGTCGATTTTCACAAAATGCGCAATATTATTACATGAAAAGTGATTATTTATTGTTCAGCTGCATTGTACGATGAAGTTTTAGGAAGAATATATATCGACTAAGGTTGTAAACCTTGGAGAAACTCATTTCCGTAAGTAGTTTCTTGTGTAAAATTGAAGAAATGTGTCTCCGATGTATGAAACTGTTACAGATTACACTGACTGTGGGTTCAGGTGCCATAACCTCATTGGTCTGAAAGGTGGTTTTACTACATGGAAGTGATGTTGACTTTTGGTTGGCTATTCAAAAGGTCACCTGCTTACACCCTATCGAATTTTGGAGTTTCCACAAAGCAAATGGTGGAAACATGCAACATTCCAATTTTTTGTTCAAAACATCGGAAACCTAACTCACTTTCTACATAAATAATAAGACTGCATACATTTATACATTGAATGCACGTACGCGCACGTACATTTCTTGGGGTGTGATAAGGGGTGACACTGTAATGACACTCAAACGTAAACCTGTCTTCTACCTAGTACACTCTGGACTGCATTCTGCAGGCTAACGGGGCTCTGAAGTCTCGTGTTGTCTCGATTGTTTTTTGTTTTTCTTTACTCCTCCGCCTCTTTAGGCTAATCACGAGGATGAGGGAGAATGATTGACTAGATGCAATTGATGAAATAACACTTACAAAGAAACACTCCTCTCCACGCTAGGACTTGAACTTGGAACCATCCGTGAAAAGATTTTGAGTTGTCTACTCAACGTGTTCTGCCACAAAACCGACGTATGCAAAGGCATTTACGTTCATTCCTTCGAATTTAAATCAGTTTTAGTATATGTAATGATAACAGAAGGCATAGATAGCACAGCCGGTTTGCAAAGCTACATAATTTGATTTCTTTTTGCTACACATTAAAATCTGAATTGAATGTGGTTTCTCGTTTGAGTTTTTAAGTCCACTTTATGCACGGACAGGCTAATCGCGACTGGACCTACAGTTAAAGTGAGGTCATTCCATGTCAGTTCGCCCAATAAAGAAATGAAGTATCATCCATCGATACGGAGTTAAATGAAATTTCGTTACGTCGCGATTAGTAAAAAAGTCTAAGAAAAGCGACATAAAACAACAAAAAATACGCACAAATACCATGCGTACAGTGAAATACACTCCTCTCAAAAAGTTTGGAATATTTTTACATTAGACACGTGATAGGCAAGATCTTGGAATTCAACAACACATGGTATCTGTCTGCTGAGCGTTCTCATGTTTTCGCTGACCTATGCCACCCTGCCTGTCACCATTCGTCTAATCGTCGTCGCCTTGTAATCAAGGGGTCCCGGGTTCGATTCCCTGTGGAGGCACATATAGGTTCGGATCCCACTTTCAACTTCAAGTTCAGTCCTAAATTAGCCTTACTGTGCATAAAGTGAACTTAAAAACCTAAAATCAATCAATCAATCAATCTAAACCTATCGCCTAATGTAACACACTTCCAAACCTTTTTTGACGAGTGTATAAAGATGATTTGTCTCGATTAGCCTGAGAGCAGAAATAAATAACGAAAATAAAAATTAAAAGAAGTAACAAAAGTTCACAAAAACTGGAAATACTTTTGTTCATTGAACCTTCCGATTCGTGCTCAAACAGGTAGTCTTCGACTTGAATGCATTTTGATATCCACCCCCCCCCCCAATCGAAACAGCTTCTAGCATTATCTGATTGAAGACTTTGAATGGTTTACAAGTTAAATTGAAACTGAGTTATCGAGTCCTCCAAGGCGACAAATTCAACTGTTACGCGATCCATTCGACGGGCTCTTTGAGTGATAATGGAAGAGAAATGCCCTTTATTTTGGCAGACCGTGTGATTTCTTGCGACTTGGTAGGGCGTCAGTGGGGCTAGGAGGGATTCCTCGCCGGTTCACCCTCATCAATATTCACCCTTCTTTCTTCCTCCTTAGCCGTTAAACTCGGGGGATGAATGTGGGTGATTTAACGCTTCAATACCTTACTGCCCCCATCAACACGTTCTACCCTTCAGGGTTACAGAAGATCAGTGCGTGTGTGCGCGCGTTCTTGCATTGACTCGAAATCTGAAGAAGTTTTTAAGATGAATAATGATATAAAATTGACGTTTCCAGAAAAACTTTATTTTGATGTCTTCCGTGTGTCGGTTTTTTGTCTCTCTCATCGAGACGATGAAGATGAAGCATCCCCGGTTTCTGTAGCGGAGTGATAAACTACGAAGCCAGAGGCTCCAGGTTCGAACCCTGGCCAAGGCGTGAATCATGGGCGCCGGAAATTTTTGCAGGGGTCTATTAATAAAACTTGATTACTTGAATTAATAAGAACAATTATTATCACGGTTACAAGTGTTATTTTACAATAATTAAAACTTAATAAAAATATACCAATTTATTTCAAATTTATTATTATTAATACATGAATAGAGAGATTTTGCAACTCGATGCACCATATGAGTGAATATCCAACACAACTGTTCTCCTATTTTCTTACATTTCGTACAGTTGGTTTATTGAAATCCATAGTTATTGTATTTTGATATTAATTTTGCACACCTCGTTCAAGAAAAGCCTTTAAAAGCTAGGGGCAAATTTTACTCATGATATTTTATTATCTGTGACCTCTTACATAAAAACTATAATTTTTGGAAACTGTTGAATCATTTATTCTTTTGATTAAATGATAGAATATGAAAATGTAACCTGGTTTCCATATTTTACACTATTTTTTTCAATCTATGGAAGTTTTTACTTTATTTTGTACAATACTAACTAAATGAACTTTCTTTGTTATTAACAATTAAAAAAAACAAGCTTCTGATTTTTTTAAACTTGAACAATGCCAATTTCAAGAGGTAGGGGTCGACGGACCCGTTCGATCCCCTCTGCCGACGCACATGGCATGAATGCTTGATTCATTGGTTTAATTAATTTACTATGCTACTTTGGCAAACCCCGAAAATGAGGACGAATGGTTGTGAAATGGAATAGATGAAAGGATAACTACAAACACATAAGGAGAGTTCACAAATCCTACAGAGGATTATACTGGCTGGGAGTCCAAACGCCAGAGACTCGTTAGACTGCAAAATGTAAGTTCAGGATGTACTACGTGGAACGGTTGAACAGAGGTTGATATTTTGGCACTTTCCGAAAAGATCGTCCCTTACACCACTAGCGTACGCATGGATTTATTTTCGTAGGGAGCTGGAATTGTAAGGCTGGATATTGCATAACTGCTTTTTAGAGTGGGTGGAATATACAGTAAAATATTTTGTAATTACCCTTTTCAACATGCGTTTTAAAAGTTAAGATAAATATTGTAATTGGGGGGTCATTTTAAGGGGGGGTTGCGTTTATCACTTTGGTTTTCTTTGCTGCTTGAATTTGAAAATGTTAATTCTATCAAAATTTCGGAGGGGGTTGCAGCCACATCAGCTCCCCCTGTGTTCGCCAGTGCCGTACACCCCAAAGCATGAATGCGCTTGTCTCGTAATCAGCTCACCATTCATCATTCCAATTAACCCAAGAGGAAGAAATGATGATTTTTATTATCTGCTAATCACGTCTGTTGCGTACAAATATCATCGCTTTGGATAAATTCCTAAATATTAATGAACACGCATGCATCTCATCTCTTTTTCTTTCATCGAGCAGCGAACAGGAACAACCAACACTCGTAAACCACAGGGTAGGGGACTCTTTCATTTGCCTAACTCACAGATTATCTTCACATTACCAAACTTTCGTTCTGATTGGCTGTTCCACATAATTTAGAAGAAAAAGCCTCCCCCCGTGGCGGAATGGTAACCACACATCGCGCTACGATGCCAGGGGTCCCGGGTTCGAACCCTGGACTGGTTGATTAATTGCTTGATTTGTTTGTGTCACTTCTGGCTAATTGCGAAGATGAGGATGAGTGATGATATGATGAAATAGATGAATGGACACTCACAAACACCCATGCCCAGACCGGGATTCGAACCCGGGACCTCTGGCTTTGTAGCGCGATGTGCTAACCACTCCGCCACGGAGGCCGACGAATCCCGGCCTGGCCATGGATGTTCGTGACTATCCATTCATCAATTTAATCATATCATCATAATCTTTGCAAATTAGCCAAAAGTGGCACAAAGCGAAGTAAAATAAAGCAAATCAATCAATCAATCAATCAATCTAGCGAAAAAAGGCACGATCTAGTCGTCAAAATCAGTCTAGCAGCCAACCTGGCATTTCCAGCCAGGTAGCCAGTTCAGCGCCAACTACGTACGTAGGGCATTCCGACTGGAAATCCAGTTCCGTGTGATTCGGTCTTTATAAAGCAATATAAAGTGTACAGTCACGGGCAGTTCTGGGTTGTAACGATCCCATTAAGTCAATGGGATTGTTACAACCCGGAACTGTCCGTGACTGTACCTACCCAACTAACAAGCCATGCATTTCTTGAGTCAGTTTCAAATACTTGTTTTGCATTTCTTGTATAATGGGGTCATTTATTTCCTTTGAACTTACTGGAAGGCAAGGATTATTAGATTGGGATCATACGGCTTTGAATGACAGTACCAAAGAAGATTTATGCATATTACTACTTATAATAATATGCATAAACTATTAATCAGGAACTTTACTTATCGTCAACTCGATCTAACATAATTTTGTTATTGAATAAATATTCAATTCTTTGTCTATTTCATATAAATTTCCTTGGCAGGCAGTTTCTTTTTTTACAAATTTTAGCGATCTTAGATAACTTGCTGTTATATTTCTATTCTTAAACAGTCTTTATACTTATTCATGTAATAATAATACCATATTAATTTACATATATTATTTTAAATGTAATTATAATTTAAGTTAAAAGTTATTATTATTATTTATTATAATTATAATAATAATTATTATTATTGAGACACTCTATTCGGACCTCACCCCCGAAATATATTTGTAGATACGTGCCTGTTGGTTGCGAGTGTTTTTCTCTTTTTTTAGCTGCCACCCCTATGTCAAAGTCCAGATTTGTTTCCATCCGCCAAACACTTCGTCGGATTTCGCAATTATGGTCTGCAGTGTGGCAAATGCACTAAAATATTAGTAAACTAGAACATTTGTCTAATGCAGAGGGAAATGGTAGGGGTGCCAAATTTTATTATCTAATCCCTGGCGCAAAAATATCTAGCTATAACCCTTAGAGAATATCACCCTTTCAGAAAAAGCAAAGAAATTCAACTTGTTCTTCAGTATTTAGAACATTGGCGTTTTTGGGCGCTACAAAACATAGTTACCAAACGTATATGTCAACGTAAACTATTATTTTATCTGCCATCACAAACAAGGGTGCCCGCATATTTATTTTTCTCAGGAGTACAAAGTGAGATTTTATTCTTACCCTTCAGCACATAAATTTATATTTTATCTTTCATTACTGTATTACTATTTTAACGTCATAAAATTGAAGTTGAATTGAAAGTACATTGGCATTCTTGTAAAGTTCAGATTTGAGTCCATTATTTAAAATAGAAATTGAATTTTTTTGCTTCCTTTCCATAAAAATCTATCGCTTTATTGATGAACAGTTATTCGTCTTCTGTACATTTTCACGATACACAGATATCAGATGTATTAGTGGATAACATACATTCATTTTCAGGACCCAAATTCCTTGAAGAATTTTCTTCTCTCTGGCTGTTAGCAAAAGGTGTAGTTTCTGTAAATGCTAATAGATGGCGCAGTTGTGTTTTTGCATCACCCACCCACCCAGGTCAGTGTGTTAAGGAGTCAAGGTATTCCGAATCACTCACTTCACTTGCAGCTGCCCTACACGTGACAGACGAGTTCAACAGGGGATACAATTTGACTGTAGTTAGTGGTAACGGATTGATTTATGTTTAGTAGTTAATTGTTTGGCTCTATTTTTAATTTGTTTTGCATTACTGGTTGAAGATCTCCGCACCTCTAGTACTCGAGGAAAGTTATGCGATTTTTTAGCCATCTGAGGTACCTACTAATTGCAACTGCCCTTATAGAAAAAAAGAATGTGAGGAATCTCTCTGACCTGTAGGTTCGCCGCCATCTTGAAAAAATGGCGCCCAAAATTCACCTTGAAAAGTTAAAAATCAATATATTTTGTATACAAAAAGTGAAGATAACCAAAATGAAGGAGCAGAAAATTTGCTAAATTGTTTTTTGTTTGATAGAGGTATCATAAATCTTAATTGAATTAAAAAATAATAATAATCCGTCGCGCAACAGCCCATGAAGGGCCTAGGCATACCTACCGACTGCCGGTCTCCCTCCCACGCTTTCCTTCGTCACCTCTAAGCGTGGAGATCTTCAACCAGTATTGGAATAGTCGGGGGGTCAGCCCGACGTATCCCCAGCCGTTATACAAAGCTTCAAACATTTTCTTTAATTTTTAGAATTATCGTAAAAGTTGGTTTCCGACACAAATAATAGCAACTATGTAAGAAACTATACAATTTATGTCCTAAAGTCACTGGACCAAATTCATAGCTCATGATTTCCTCTAGAAAATGTTTTTGTTTTGTACCTTTAGAGTCTGGGGTTGAGGAGATATGTAGTTTAATGCAGAGTCATGTGTTTCCCTATACTTTACGTATTAGAACATAATATATATTTTTTTTCTGCAGCGTTTCGTTCACTTGTGTTTGTTACATGTTGCTTTTGTTGTTTAAAAATGTATGCACCCAGTAGCGTCCATTAGGTGTCTAAACTGAGGGGGGGGGGGCAAGTGCGGTTTACTTTCTACTTTACTGCAATTAGAAAGAATCGTATTGAAAATGGAATTAGGGCAGATGATTTTGGGTCAAATCCACTGGTAGATAAGGCTTAGCATTAAGAGACCATAGTGTGGGGGCAAAAAGTGTGTGTGGGAGGGGGGAGAACTGCCCCCCATGTCCCCCACCCCTAATTGCCGCTACTCTCAATGTATTAAACTAACATGATACGGTAAAATACGGATCTAAACCGGTCACTTTGCCTAACTTAGTCCATTGCAGAATTTTTCGTACATACCTGGTGATAACATGTTCAATTTGATCGTTTCCTGTACATACAGACGTGCCCTGAGTGCCGGATCTTCAACCCGCAAAACTCCGCAGTGCGGGGGGGGGGGGCAGGAGACACGTAAGCCTTTAGGGGGGCCATCAGCCATTGAAATAGTAGAAGGTTCGTATATGCGCATATGTATAAAAAAATAAACGTAGTTACTCAGAGGTACGGAAACGAATACAATATACACAGGTAAAGTTAAAGTTCCCTGTGCATGTAGCACCGTGTCATGAAGGCACGTTTAGGATACGTGGGGGCAGGGCCGGACATCTTGGAGGTGATGTGATCAGCACCACGGCCCGGCAGAATTTACACCCCCCTGAAAAAAAAAAAACCATAAATGGTACCATTTGATTTGATGCTGGGTGGACCCTGGATCAGCTTTTTGCGGGGACAAAGCCGGAAAAATTCCGACCTTAGATCAAATCAGAGTACAATTTCACGAGAAATGCTGTGGTGAAGGTTTCTTCAATCTATCTTAAATTAGGAAAGAGTTTTGACTGCGTGATTGTAACAAATGTATCATTCTAGATAATACTTGTTTTTTTAGATTTAGTGGCTTGTTATTAATAATTCACATATTGGTTTTGTAAAGGTGTGAGAAAATAGTGTCATATATATAATCACATCACCACCGGTGCCGAAACCGGGAGGGAGGGGCAGAGGGGCCCGGGCCCATGCAGTTCTCGTTTGATCCCCCTATAAGGGGCCCAATGCATATCTTCCAACATATTACATAACTTTTGCACACAGAAACTTCGCACACGACAGGTGTGAAATTACGCAGGATTCTGCTCTGAAATGGGTAGAATCAATAATGTGCGGCTATCACTCAGTTTGAGGGTGTTTCTTGTGCTTGTGCGTTTACTATTTCAGTATTTCCTTTTTCAAACTGACAATGAATTAAGGAAAACGCATGGCATATTATGAATGAATATGTGCGAGAATACAGGAAGAAGCATGGGAATACTGCAGTCTTCATGCTCTTGAATGAGCCAGTCCATTGCAAAATAGGCTCCTTCGTTTCCCTTCGGAAATGTCAAAAATCGCTCGGCCGGATGAAAATTTTATCTTGGGCCTTTCTTTTTTATGTAAATATGTGTGAAGATATTAAACTCCTATAAAGCATTGTGAGAATAAGTATTATAAACAGAATATGATAAAAAATTCAGTCAAAAGTTACATGTAAAGTATTATGTTGTATAATTACATAATCACAGTAGTGCAGTGAATTTTTTGTCCAGCTAATAAAGTTGGATGTACCCTGATATATATGTTTTGTTGTCAAAGACATTTATTGCAATTACTATTTTTCAAAGGTTAATTCAAGTGTGTTAGGTTCCTCCTTAAGGAAAAAAATGTCCCTATTCCCGCAAACAAAGAAATCAGTATTTATGCTTTACTTAGCTTTGCCTCCCCCAAATCTCTCAAGAAATCGGCGACTATGCACATCACCCCTTCCCATTTAAAAAAATTGAGTTGAATTCAATATGGCGGCCACTAATATGGTGGACCTTCGCTTGGAACACACCAACGTGGTTCCCCCTAAGCCTAACCTGTTTCTATCATGACTAGGGCTAGGATTTTGATGAAATTGCATCTTTTTTTCTGGTGAATAAGAAACCCAAATCTTTTAATATTTATATGTTTCATGTCGTGCTGAAACTTTTAAGCACTATTTGTTGGGGCATTTTTTTGCATTTTTTTGCCATTATGGGTTGTATAAGTCCTTTTTGGAATTTTAAGTCATTTTTTGGTCATTTTTTTAATTTTCTTAGTTTTCCAGAGCACTTGGTACGCTGCGAGTGCATGGGCAGCATTAACGTGAAAGGATTAAGATGAATAAATATCCTATTTTTTCATATCTTCCCTAGACAATTTAAAATATATGAAACCGCAGCTACCTTCCATCCGTCTCAAAAGAAAATAAACAACACGAATATAACGATTTCCTTACAATGAAATTCAATTGTTAGAAGTTCAAAACAGCTCGCAATTTTGCCCCAGGAGAAGAAAGTCGTTGCCCTGCCTAATCTTATCTTCTAATCTGCTCAGACCAATTGTTGTGTTCCTTGAAAGTGAATGGAGGGAACGTGTGATCTGGCCATTGTCGAAGTTCCTGTTATTGCGAGAATTTACTTTGGTGCAGTGTTCAGTAGAGCAGGTTTTCGAAGCATTGGACAAGATGCCAAAAACCAAGCAAAGTACACAGTACAAATTAAAACAGTTTGTGTCCCAGTATGGTGAAAATACGTTCAGTACGGACGGATCAGTATTATTCTGTCAGCAGGCACGTATCCAGAGGGGGGGCTTAGGGGGCTCGAGCCCCCCCCCGAAAGTTTTAGGTTTACACTAGATAAAATGACGTTTTTGGTTTCTTGTGGTGTGAAATAAAATAATGTGACAATAATTTAAGGAGAGAAATAATTATCGAGGCAAGACGGCGAATGTTCCGTAACCCTGTTATTGATAATAGAACGTATCCAAGATGGGGCACAGGAGGCTCGACCCTCTCCCCAGGAAATTTTTCAGTTTACGTTAGATAAAATTAGGTTTTTGGCTTCTTGAATAATGTGAAAATAATTTAAGGAGAGAAATAATTATCGAGGCAAGACTGAGAATATTTTATACCCCTGTTATTGTTAATAGCACGTATCCAAGGTGGGGATGAGGTTGCTCGAGCCCCCACTTAGGAAATTTTTCAATTTACACTAGATAAAATTAGATTTTTGGCATCTTGAATAATGTGAAGATAATAAATTTATAAATCTGAGAGAAATAATTATCGAGACAAGACGAAGAGTGTTCTATAACCCTATTATTGTCAATAGCACGCATCCAAGGTGGGAATCAGGAGGCTCGAGCCCCCCTTCAAAATATGTTTCTGTTTACACTAGATAAAATTAGGATTTTGGCTTCTTGAATAATGTGATGATAATTTGGGAGAAATAATTATCGAGACAAGATGGAGAATGTTATATAACCCTGTTATTGTTAATAGCAGGTGTACAAGGTGGGGTTGAGGTGGCTCGAGCCCCCACCCCCCTCAGGGATTTTTTTTTATTTTTCACTAGATAAAATTAGGTTTTTGGCTTTTTGAATAATGTGACGATGATTTAAGGAGATAGACAATTATCGAGGCAAGACGGAGAATGTTCTATAACCCTGTTGTTGATAATATTGCACGTAAACTTTTCTCGCGCTTTCGGTGTTGTCGCAGCGCACTTGAGCACTATGTAGAGACTTGTCAGCATTTGGAAGCTGCACAACAAAGGTAGCGCCACACGTAGGGCGATTCGTTGTAATTTCTAATCTCTGGAAGGCGGGAGAGGGTACGTTCTTGACTGAGAGGAGTCAACTACTGGCAATATTAACGAATCGTTTTATCTGTGGAACGTTCTAGAATATAATGAAAATATAAATACGCGGATTCAATTTTTCGGTTCATCTCTACAAAGAATCGGTTAATGATCTTTCAGAGGTAAGTGTGACAATTCATACAGTCAATTAGTGATCAGTCAGCGTCCTCTGGTTGCTTTATAAGATATAGTGATTCGAAAATGAAGACATTGACGACAGTAGAACTTCCGGGGCCTCAATGTAGTGCTAGTTCGGGTCGAGGGCCGAAGAGATCAAGGCCTCTCTCTCTCTCTAAAGTGAACATTTCAGCAGTACTGAATTTTAAAGTGGTTTATGAATAAGCTGAAATAAGCTGCATAGATCAACTGAAAATCAAAGTTTTGAGTGATGATTTAGTTTTGCCAGAACTAAATTTCGTATATGCAGTCCGAGAATTTCATGCTATAAAAAAATACTTTTGTTTAAGCCTACTGGGTTCAAAATACATTCAAACACTTAATTACCATAAAGAGACAGCCGCAAATTTTATGAATGTCGAGAAGAGAAAGCAAGAAGATGTTGCATATGTAGACATTTTAGACCAGGACCCGAATCAGGGCTCTACCAACTGAGTCACCTAGCCATCCTTGACTTCAACTGATTTTTCGTTAAAATGTCTACATAGTACATGTCCTGTGTATATCAAATCGTAAGGTGTTGCCTGTATAGTGAACAAGCACAGAAAATATAGGAAAGAGAAGAAAACTGAGGAGCATTCCCACCGGTTGAGGAGAATTTTTTTCTTCTGTGGTCAACAAGAGCTACTACTTCGAGGTGAGAAGTGACAATGACAGTGGCCTAATAAGGGAGATTTCACATTGTGTCGCCTGAGGATTTCACAAGTCGAAATTAGGTTTGTGCGGCCTTTTGTGTCGCTACGGTGTGAAACGTTGCTGTTGATTGGCCCATTCCAATCGACATGTAACGCGTGTCCCTTCGGTCTGAAAACTTCCTAAGTCTTGAAAATCCAAGTCACAAGGATGGAAAATTAGGGCCTTTTTAAGGTTAGGTGTGAAGGCAGGCAGACGACAGCACCCTAAAGGATCATATCCAAACCTACAGGAAGAACACATCTTACTTCAATCTCCAATACGGAATGATAAAAACTTCTGGTGAGTTGATTTTAAAAAATGTGTCCGAGGTAAAGAGTGGCGTGCCCAGGATTTTCGGAAAGGAGAGGAGTTACGCATACTATTTTTGGTGGTCAGTCCTGATTTTGTCATTTTTTTCCTGTCTTTGACGTTCTTCTTCTTCTTTTTTTTTAAAAAAAAAGGAATACTGGGTCAAATGGGGTTATGACCTCACCAACCCTCCCTTGGGCACGTCACTGGAGATAAATGAATAAGCATTTGATCATACTGGGAGACGAAACATTAGATGTGTTGGGAACGGAAGGGTTTTCATTGTGCATTAATTGTTTCGTGATCCACCTTTATTCGAGAAGACTTCTTTTGTTTCGTGCCGATATATGACAAGACAGCGGAAGCTGTGACAGGCATTTTTGAATACTTGTGAGTGCTAAGGCCTGAATCTGAACAATTTGGTGGGTTTCGGGTTTTATGTTTTTATGCCTGATGAGAAGAAATGGGCAAACACACATACTGAGATGGTTCCGGCACACAATGTTAATGCATGGAAACAGAGGAGTCGAGTGGTAAAAAATGTTCCGATTTCACTTTCTGGTTAAAATGACAGCCTTACAGTGGCGACGATTTAAGGGATAGTTGCTCCCCATTTTTATGCCTTGTCTACCAAGAGAAAGTAAACTTTCCTTGCACCTTCCCCCCCCCCCCCCTGTTTTGGAACCCGATTGCCACCACTGGTCTTAAACATACAATTGTGAGGTTCTTACTATACCCCTTAAAAAAGTGGTGTTGAGCCCCCCCCGAAAGGAATTCCTGGATACGTGCCTGTCTGTCAGCTTTGTGGTGTAAGAGTTGCTGCGGAAAAGAAATTCACGGTGGAGCAACATGTCAACCGCGAGAAACACAAGGCAGCTCTGAAGCAAATTCAAGATCAGAAGAGGACGGTGCAATTGTTAATGGGTGAGTGTTCCTCCAAATCCTCTGTTATTTCTGAAGAACTGTGCGACGCTTTTATTTCTGCTGACATTCCTCTAAGTAAACTAAATAATCCTAAACTTCGAGCATTTTTGGAAAAACATACTGGGAAATCGATACCAGATTCTTCCACGCTAAGGAAAAATTATGTCAAGAAATGCTACAACCAAACAATGGATCAAATTCGGCAGAAAATTCATGGTAAAAAAATATGGGTGTCAATTGACGAAAGTACCGACTCACTCGGACGGTACATTGCAAATGTAGTGATTGGTACGATGCAGGAATCAGAGTCTACTCAAGTGTCTCTAATAAATTGTGAATGTCTAAAAAAAAGTGAATTATTCAACGATCAGCAAAGTTTTCAATAATGCGATGCAGTTATTGTGGCCCGACGGCATTCAATATGACAAGGTGTTGCTTTTCGTAACAGATGCGGCATCATACATGGTTAAAGCAGGGAATTCTCTGAAAGGTCCGTACTCGAAAATGGTACATGTAACATGTCTTGCACATGCGTGTTACCGTATTGCTGAAGAACTGCGAAGTCACTTTCCTGATGTAGACCAACTGATTGCAAACATTAAGAAGATTTTCCTCAAGTCCCCATCACGAGTGTTAGCTTTTAGGTCTCATGCACCTGATGTGCCTTTGCCACCAGCTCCTATTCTTACGAGATGGGGTACATGGTTAGAGGCTTGTGGTTACTATTGTGAAAATTATAAAGTTGTGAAAGAAGTTGTAACCTCGTTCGACAGCAGTGAAGCATTGTGTATAAGACAAGCACAGGAACTCTGGATGATCCCGAAATGGAGGGAAAATTATGCTATATAAAGTCCAACTTCGGCTTCCTACCTTCTGCCATAACTTCACTCGAGACATCTGAAGCTACATTGGTTGATCAAGTTAATGTCCTTAACAAAGTTCAGGATAATTTGGAAGCAGTTCCAGGTACTGTTGGAATACAAGTGAGAGAAAAGATGCAGAAAGTGCTTGGGAAAAATGCAGGATACACAATAATATGTTATATTCGTGATGTATTGTGTGGGAAAACGTTTTCATTGCCAGACTCTGAAACCGAATTAGAATCAAGTGACATTGTATGTTTTAAATATGCCCCTATTACCTCTGTTGATGTTGAAAGGAGCTTTTCTATGTATAAAAGTGTGCTAGCTGACAATCGTCATTCATTTCTTTTTGAAAATTTACAGAAAATATTCGTTACACACTGCAATTCAAAACTGAACAGTAACCTCTCATAATTTGTCAAAAGTTGCATACTAGAGTTGCTGTAATTTGAAGTGCAAATAAAATTTTACTTTGGAATTTTTAACGGTTTTTAGGTCATTTTTAAAGTAATTTTTTGGCAATTTTTAGGTCATAAATGCATCTTTTTAAGGGCTTTTTTTATGATTTTTTAGGTCATCAAAATCCTAGCCCTAATCATGACCAATTGTACCCAGTCTAACTCCTTTACTTTTTGTAGGGGGTGTTACCGGACTTTTGAATCACCCTGTAGGCCCTCGTATGTGAGTTTGACAACATGGTTATTGTTCAGAGTAGAATAACTGCAGAAGGCGTGTTTCTGCATTTACTCTGCAAATTGTAGTGATGAGTTTGGATTTCCTTCCACACCAAGCGATATACTGTGCATATGATTTATCACGTGGAATTGAGCTAATGAACATGGAACTGTCAAATATCAATAATTGGGCTACCCGTCATGGGTTATATATAAATTACAATAAATCACAATGCATATTAATTGGATCACGTCAGCTTTTAGCACATATAAATTCGGCTAATATGCCAACTGTACAACTAAACTGTGCATGCATACCATTTTCTAAATCTGTAAATAATCTAGGGGTGATTATAAATAGAAACCTTACCTGGTCTGAACACAATAATATATGTAAGAAAGCCTATGCCTCCTTACATCTATTATACAAATCAAAAAAAAAAAATAATCTTCCGTCTGTTATTAAAGAACGGCATGTACAAACTTTGGTCCTCTCACATCTTGACTATTGCGATAGTGTATATGCTGATTGTAATGAAATGCTGGGAATGAGAATTCAAAGAATTCAGAACTCGTGCATAAGATATATATTTAACCTTAAGAAGTATGACCACTTAACTGAATATTATAATAAATTAGGCCAGATTAAAATGAAAGACGGAGGTACAGAAAACTGGTGTTGCTATATAAGTTACTTCATACAGGAAGTCCTTTATATCTTAGACAGATTGCTTCCGTTAGGAAACCCAGAGTTATCATACACAAGATCCAAAAGTTCCAATCTTCTAACAATTAAAACTCACAAAACTGAATTTTTTAGTAACTCTTTTACTGTATCAGTGGTTTGGGACTGGAATGCACTTTCACATGAATTGAGAAAATCAATTTCCATAGGTATCTTCAAAAGAAGATTAAGAGAAAGTTTTATGGAGTGATTTTTTTTGTCAAGTAATTAATACATGTTTAATAAATATTTGTAGTGGCCTGTTATGTACTAGATAAACCTACGTATTATTATATATATATATATATATATATATATATATATATATATATATATATTTTATGTATTTTTTGAATTACATATTTTTACCGCGGTTGGTTTGACATGAAAGGTATATGTGAGATCGTTATTTTCAATGTTTATATATGAATCAATTTATGAATATGTTCTATATTATGAACTTTTGTATGTGGTTGAGTGTAAAAAAGGCATGAGCCTTAATCTCCGCCACAAATAAATAATAAATAAATAAATAAATATACATTTAAATGATTTGCAGAAAGTAGACAGACTGCAAGATCGCGCATCAGTGCACTGCAATTAGTCGCCTGATATAGAATCAAGAAATTTGTAAGTTTACTTCTCTCCTTACGTTTTCTTTACTAATTTACATTTTTGTCTGAAAGGACATAAAAAGACGAGACTATAGACAGACAAGTATCGTTCCGATACACCATCAGTTCTCTGTCCTTTCAGGCTTTAACGTTGCAAACTTTGGAGTGTATGAACCACCACCTCTCGTGGGAAAGGAGGAACTTTTATTTCTTGGCCATTTAGATTTATTAAAAGTTTACGGTTTTATTTTAAACGTCATGTTTAGGGCTGATGGCTTAGTTTTAGACCTGGGAGAGAGGTAACACCGTTTATTCTTATGTTCACGGGTGATTTATTTTTACGTTGGGAGGTTAGTTCTAGTTGGCAAGGTCGAGGCATGATCGATATTTTAGACTTCTCGAGGTTGGGGGTAGTGGGGGGGATCGCCTTCGGTCTTAGGTTCATCTCTCAAATCTGAAACATCTGAGAGGGGCCATTGATCTAAAAAGACATGTAAAGCTCAGACTGATTTCATTCAAACGCAATACCAAGTACCTAGCTGCTACGATAATTACAAATCAAAATATCTAATCTTAAAGCTGTTGACGTAGCGTGGCGACTTTCCCCATATTTGACACCTCTGCCCTCTCCAACTATGCACTATACTTGAAAGCATTCGTTGCAAAACTTTAGCCTAGAAATACTCTAAAATTACTGATAGTTTCATTTGTTAATCTGAATCTCTGAAAAGCAGTCTGGGATTTGAAAATATCAGTAAAAGGTGAAAGAATCGTTTTGTTACGCCATTTTAGAATCTGAAATGTTTTATATGTTGAAATATGAAAAATATAGCGCTTACCAAATAAGAGATACCAATCTCATCGACTGCCTTAGCGATCAGCCAACAATGGTAGGAAAGTGAAGTAAAATAAACTAAATCCATCATTAAATTATTTCCTTTTAACTCTTTTATTCATGTAATTCATCTTTAGTATGCGACGTTTTTGTTAAAATTATAAAATTATTATTTATAAAATGATGAAATGGTAAATGAGAACACGGCCACGGGCAACGTTCTTTTTACCACGTCGATCAGAAAACTTCAGAAACATGGGTTTTCTCAATACGTTTGCACATGTATTTCGCACCCTTTTGAAAGTAGTGCGTTTTCAGTTATGTTACTAATCATTAAAGGAATGCCTCAATATCATCATGCTTCACTGCATGCGAAGAACTAGTACCAGGCAGGGGTGGAAATTTGCTGTAATTATCGTAAGACCTAAAATTTCAGTTTTCATGTATTAAGCGCCGTTTAATGGAATTATAAGTAATAAAATATTCCGTAATAGAGGTCTCTGGGCCTTCTCTTATCTCTTATGAGGCTTCGCCACTGTGGATATTCATATATTCAATAATTATATATTGTTGATTGATTGATTGATTTCGTGCTTTAAGTCCACTTTATGCACAGTAAGGCTAATCGGGACTGAACCTACAGTTTAAAGTGAAATCCGACCCATTATGTGCCTCCACAGGGAATCGAACCCGGGACTCCTTGATTACAAGGCTACGACCCTACCATTGCACCATCGGGGAGGCCCAAGTATATATTATTATTTATGTAATAAATAAATATATATATAACACTAATATAATAATTAATATATATATATATATGGGGGATGAGATTGTAGAAACTGGTTGATAGATTTGAAAACCTGCCTCCCACTCCAAAATAAGTTCCGACGTCCCTGCATACAAGGAGGAATGCCTGTTAGGTAAGTTCTGTCATAGGCGTGCGCAGACCTTCTGATTAGGGGGGGGAAAGCCTTGATGAAAGTTCATTATATATATAATATATATATGCAGCAACATAGAGGCAGCATAAATTAAATGTGCCGCGCTCCTTTTCCTCCAACAATTGTGTTCATGCATTTAAGACACAATAGTTTTAGCAGAAAGTCTGAAGTACTTAGTAGTCATAACTTCTCTGTCTGGCCAAGGGTCCCGGGTTCGAATCCCGGTCGGGCTTGGTTGTTTGTGAATGTCCATTCATCAATTTCATCATTTCATCACTCATCCCCATCTTCGCAAATTAGCCAAGAGGCACAAAACGCGAAGTAAAATAAACTAAATCAAATCAAATCAAATTCTCTGTCTGGTAATTTGCAATGAATTACAGAAAACAATAAAATTGCGAGCGAAGCGAGAAAGAAATTTTAAATATCCAAATTTTTGCAAACTGAAAACAATATTGATTTAAAATGGCACAAAAAAGTTTCAGGGGGCGCCATGGTATTCTCTTTTACAATTTTTCTTCATTAAGATCATTCCGCACCCAGGGCCAACTCCCGCCGCCTCCTAGCTACGGTTCTGAACTTGATAAGACTAAGAAAATTTCACGAATTGTATTTTTATTTGTGTAAAATTAGATATCGATTATCGAAGGGGAAAATTGCCTCTTTGTGACCCCTGCAGGAGCTCCTGGCCGTCTGGAAGAAATTATGCAAGAAAGGTGTGAAAACTAATTCCATCTTCAGTAGCCTTTTGTCC
The DNA here is from genome assembly GCF_977018435.1 of Lepisma saccharinum. Classification (NCBI taxonomy): domain Eukaryota; kingdom Metazoa; phylum Arthropoda; class Insecta; order Zygentoma; family Lepismatidae; genus Lepisma; species Lepisma saccharinum. The sequence continues at coordinate 206,710,429 of NC_139230.1, forward strand.
AGTTACTCTTAGATTCTACTAGTCTTGCATTCTTTTACCTCAATGTTTGCCCCTCTAGAATTGATTTCCGTCCAACGTTGGGGAAGGGCAATTCACATTTCCCCCCCCTGTAGTTGCGCCACTGCACTCCCTTCCCTCGTAGTTGCTTTGAACTTTAATCGCTTGAAAATACTTGATTTTTCTTAAGGGTATAATATCGTTTAATAACGGCAATAAGATTCCTCTACACTAGATTTCTAGGTGAAGGTATATTAATGTAGGGACATGGACGTGTGGAAGGGGGAGGGGGGCAAGGATGGCCACACCACCCCCTTAGAAATTGAATGTCACCCTAGAAGTATATATTTAACATGCATAATTTGATTTGTCATAGAAATTTAAATTAATGCGATAATTTCACATTCAAGTGATGTTTTCTGAGGGAGCAACAATATTATCGGGGTTATATGCCTCATGAAAAAATACCTAGCTTGTCCCTCCGTGGAAAAAATCTGCAGACGTCCATGATTATCGGGGACAATTACCCCCCTTGACCCCCGTGCGTACGCCTATGAGTTCTGTTAGGTTTGGTTCCTTTAGCATAAATACACAAAACTCAGGGACATGCATATTCCGTTTAAAAAAAAAAAAAAAAAAAAAAAAAAAAAAAAAAAAAAACTAAATGTCGAAAAACACATTGTATAAAATTTTTAAATTTTAAATTTTCATGTTTTTGAAAGGTGCGAGATGCATTTTGCTACCATGTTTTGTGACGTGATAATGCGAAATAAACTCTTTAACACGAAATTTAAGGTTTATTTACCTACGCGACAGTTTCTGAGGTCTGAATTATCCTGTGAGTTATGCAATTCACGGAAAATTAATATTGGAGAAGCAAAAATGGACTCCTTTACACAGAAATAAACTTAATACTCTTGATAACTTCATAAATGTGCTATTGGAAGTGAAATGTTAATTTTGTGTAATAAGTGAAATTTTTAAATCTAATTTATTATTATATTCACAATTTTAAAACCAAGATGTATTTTTATATACCACTTTTCATCAGATTTTTCACCGCTATAACACCGAAATTTTATTTTATTTACAGCTTTTGAACCCGAAATTGACTCAGTTTTTGTACCGAAATTTTGCTTTTTTGTAGCCGAGCCGGTTAAGACGTTCACTCGTCTTAAGATCGTTAACTGCGGGACGGCGTAGGTTCGAATCCGGCTCTGGTCGGAATTTATTCGGCCTACGTATAGGGCCGGTGACAACCCACCATCGTGAGGAAATTGGGGAGCTTCGAATGAGTAAGCGTACTCCGGTCCCGGAAACCTACTATAACGGCTGGGGATACGTCGGGCTGGCCCCCCGGCTATTCCAATACTGGTTGAAGATCTCCACGCTTAGAGGTGACGAAGGAAAGCGTGGGAGGGAGACCGTCAGTCGGTAGGTAACCCAAGGCCCTTCAGGGCTGTTGCGCAAAGGATTATTATGTACCAAAATTATGTGCCTCTATGTTTTTCAATGTCCTGTTAATCATTATGTTGACTAACTGCCAGTTGGAGATAACAGCCAGTCTTAACCAGCACCGGGTTTTTCAATGTGAAAGTAACTGTCAGTTAACTAAACCATGGTTCGTTCTCCGAAACAGTGTATTGGCAATTCTGAAGCACGGAAATTACAGGAAATCGATCTGCGCGCCATCTGTTAGTATAGTTTCAAACCGCGTCGACTGGCTCACAGCCTGGCGTTTAAATAGAGAACTACAAGCACGCCGCGCTGGAAAGCACGTTATTGCATTGTGAAACGATAGGAACAATGGCTGCGTATCCATTTTGTATGCTTACGAAATAAATTAACGAAAGACAGCACTACAAATTTGGTTTTCTTCTAATAAAGGGCAATTCCACGTGGGGGAAATGATGTTATGAGGCGCAAGCGCAGATACTTTCTTGTAGAAGAAGCGTGAAGAATCGAAAGTCGAGACATTAATAATACCCGTTTCCTGATATAAACAGGACTGTAGCCAGGAATTTTTAGTAGGGGGAGCAAAGTCAATCCCAGAGGGGGCAAATTTTTAATATATTGTGTCGCATTGGCAGATATAGCAAAAGCTATAAGTAACAGGAAAGGGATGATATCTTGAAACTCCAACGAACAAAAAAAGTTCGAGCAACATCAAATAACAGTATTTCGATAACGACCTTTCCGGGCTGGCAAAGAATGCAAAGATAAAGTCTAGTCGGGACTGTAACTACTTGATATTTACAGGTCGATAATGTTAATAGACGATTAATATGTACCAACAGCTTTGAGCCTCTCTGCAGAGCTGATTAAGGGAGTATTTTATAAATCGTGCTTCATAATGTTTCCAGTATGCAAGATTTTTACGCACATTAACCAAAATAATAAATGTGAAACAATATCACATTTTCATCATGTTTGATAATAATTTGACCAACTAAGCTCTCCTACATCTTCCACGAGCCGACCTCTATGGTGGGGTGGTTACACAACACACTACGAAGCCAAGGGTCCCAGTTTCGAGCCTGGGCATGAGTGTTCTTTGTGAGCAGAGGCGCAACCACTGGCGTACGCTACTGTCTCCTCCGAAATTTTGAAAAATCGACATTTTCAAGTAAAAGCACCATAAACTCTGGAAAAAACCAGTGTGGTAAATTCAAGTCCTATAAAATTATCCCCAGTTGACATTTTTGAGAGTGGAAAGTTGTAAATATACAAGGGTCGTTCAAGGTTGACCGGGACTTTTATTTCTGCAGGGGAAATAGGTAGCAGAAGAAACACCAAACTATGTCAGTTTTTCAAAGTATTCTCCGTGCGCGCCGAGGCACCGTTGCCATCGTTCTGGCAGCTCCCGAATTCCTTTGGCGTAGAAAGAACTTGGTTGTTGTCGTAGCCACTGGAGGACATCGCTCCGCAGTGCTTCGTCTGTCGTGAATTTCTTCCCTCCCAGATGGTCTTTAAGGGGTGCATACAAATGATAATCACTGGGGGATAAATCCGGACTGTAGGGGGGGATGGGGCATAACTTCCCAGCGCATGTCGGCCAGAGTTGTTGTTGTCACATTGGCCGTGTGAGGACGGGCATTGTCATGGAGAAGAATGACATTTCCAGACAACATCCCAGGTCTTTTCTTGCGAATGGACTTTCGTACAGCAGCACTCAACAATATGGAGTAATACTGGGCATTAATCGTGCTCCCTTTGTCCAGAAAATCCACATGGATAACGCCCTTCATGTCCCAGAAGACACTTGCCATGATCTTTCCAGCGGACGGCTGCGTTTTGCTTTTCTTGGGGGGCGGGGAATCTTTATGCCGCCACTCCATGCTGCGTCTTTTGGACTCTGGGGTTGAATTGTGCAACCATGTTTCATCACACGTGATTATGGATTGCAACAATTCATCACCTTCTGCTCGAAACCGATTCAGAAGCTGTTCACAGACCGTCCTGCGTGTCCACTTCTGATCGAATGTCAGCTGGCGGGAAACCCACCTTGCACAGATTTTGCGGAAGCGTAAGTGGTCGTGAATGATTGTCTCAACACTCCCGACACTGATATTCACCTCGACAGCAATATCCCGCACTGTTACTCGCCGGTTCTCAAGAATCATTTGCTCAACACGTGCGATATTCACTGGTGTGACTGCAGTCGGGCGAATGTGTCCATGCGCTTCATTTGTCACCAGCTCCCGTCCTTCGCGAAACTGCTCACACCATTCGTACACTCTTGTCCGCGACATCGTTTGTTCACCATACTGTGCTTGCAATCGTCTGAAAATCTCAGCTGGTTTCACTTTCTCCTTCACGAGAAATTTGATTACACACCGCTGCTCCACAGCCACAGACACACTGCTTGCCGCCATGTTCGCTGCAACTGCTGCGCATGCGCGAAATACGTCATGCCGGGCGCTAGTTACTCGCGGAGGAATACATTACGTCACCCGCACGTTTCATCATGATCCGACTATTCATCGATTGTTTACGTACGAAAATCCCGGTCAACCTTGAACGACCCTTGTATATCTTATTTTGTGTGCCGCGGCAGTCAGGGATGCCAAATTTTGAAAAAACATTGGGTTCTTATAAGTTCAAAAATCTCAAATTCTCCCTTCCATGTATTATGATATTAATATGCAACATACTCGCTATTTTAAAAATAATATTTATTGATTTTAATACGAAAATATATAACAATAACAAATATAATAACACGACAATTCTTAGGTGCGCTATGTTCCCTATAAGTTTGTGCCACTGAAAGCATCTACCTATACAATTCCATCCCCTCCAGAAAAAAATCCTGCGTACTCCAGTGGGCGCAACCACAAATTTTTGTCTGGAGGGGAGACCAGTACCATGACAAACGTGCAAATAATGATAATTCTAATGTAGTGGTGGTAATAATAATAGTAGCATCAAAGACCTTATTAAAAATCACGTAAGAAGGGGTTAGAAGTCTGTACTAAAGCATTTGTCATGGAACAAATGATTTGAAAATATTTTTCCAACACGTTCAATTTAACTTTAGCTAATACTGGAAAACAAGCGCACAACTGTATTTTTGAAAGACACAAAATGCATGATGAACATAATTCTATTTGTACATATGACATGTATTACTTTCATGCACAACATATATTTTATTTATGCAACATGGAATGACGTAAAATAAGAATATACATAAGTATGCAACAAGTTAACGCTAAATTGTGTATGCATTCAAAGTTTCTTTAATATATATATTAATGAGAATACATTAAATAACTAACTAACTAACTAACTAACTCCCTAGCCTTCTTAAACCCGAAGGTTCATGGCTGCAGCAACACAGGCCTTCCATCTTTCCCTATCTTGAGCAAGTTCTATATACTCTTTTCCATCCCTACCGATTTCCCTTAGGTCCATCTCAACGTTGTCCCTCCATCTTCGTCAAGGCCTTCCTACAGGTCTCTTACCATCAGGTTTCCCAACAAGAATCCTGTAAACTCCTCTTTCCTCTCCCATTCGTGCCACATGGCCTGCCCACCTAAGTCTTCTTGATTTAATTATTCTAATAATATCTGGACATGAATATAAATTATGTAGTTCTAAATTATGTAACCTTCTCCACTCACCTGTCTCCTCATCCCTTTTAGGTCCAAAGATTTTCCTAAGGATCTTATTTTCAAATACTCTCAATTTATGTTCCTCTTTCAATGTAAGGGACCAAGTTTCACATCCATATAATACTACAGGCAAAATTACTGTTTTGTATATTTTAACTTTTAGTTTCTTAGATATTAAACGAGAAGACAATAGTTTATGAAGAGAGAAGTAACATGCATTTCCTGAATGAAGCCTACTTTTTATTTCCTCTTTAATATAATTTTCATTTGTTAATATTACTCCTAAGTATTTGAATTTGAAAACTGGTTCAAACGAGTTTTCATTACATAATCAATTCATCCGCCTCATAACAAATCAACAGTAAAAATAATACAAATTTTGTCTCCTTTTCCTCAAAAGAATTAATCGTGCATTTGAGACAAAACTTTTTAGCAGCAACAGTCTGAAGTAGCTACATATTTGGTCTTACTTCTCTCTCCATGGGGATAGGCGTGGAATCCTACAGAGCCCGCATAGGACTTTTCAACTCTTTTAAATGGAAGAAAATCACAGGAAACGGGGCTGGTAACGGGCAATGGCTTGCCCAATGTGTTTTGTGTTTTGGAGTTCTCTGCATGCTGCTCATCATCGGAGGAATAGAGCAAAACCCGGGTCCAGACTCTGAGAAGATGACAATCGAGAATCTGTATAGGTTGCTGAAGGAAGGTCAGGAACAGTTATCGTCCCAAGTGAACGAGATAAATAAGAACATGCTGTGTTTCCGGGAAGAACTGTCGTCTCTCAAGAAAGACGTGAAGGCCATTAAGCAAGAAATGGACTTCTTAAAAGAAGAGAACGCCAGGTTAAATGATCAAGTATCCTACCTTGAGTCCCAATCTAAAAGGAACAACCTCGTTTTTTACAACGTCCAGGAGGAAGAACGGGAAACATGGGAGAATACTGAGGAAATACTATGCCAAGTGATAGAAAAGAATACAGGCATCGCGCTAGGAGGAAATTCGTTCGAGAGGGTCCATCGCTTCGGCTCAAGAAGAGGCTGCCGTCCGATTGTAGCCAAGTTTCTCTCGTTCAAAGACAGGACGAAAATACTGACGAAATCTAAAAGTTTCAAACAGTGCGGTGTAGCGGTTTCGGAGCATTACTCTGATCGTGTGCGTCAGATTAGAAACGAGCTAAAACCTCATCTCGAAGAAGCCAGGAAGTGCGGTGACGGTGCGTTCCTTCGTTACGATCATCTCGTTGTTAACGGTGTGCGTTATTCCTTGCAACAGTGCGAAGAATATGCAAGATCGCGTTCCGTTGAAAGAAATATGGCAACGCAGGAAATTCCTGTAAATGCATCTGTGAATGAGAATATAAGTGTCGAACGTGAATCACGAGTGTCTGCTGCTATCCCCACCCCAACACCACGTCACCCCCGGCTATCGAACTGCGAGGATTCCAGGATGCAGCTGAGGAACCGAAACAAGTGAGTCCTGTGGAGTGGGAGATCGGGTCAAAGGGGAGGTAAGAATCCGTCGAGCAGTGACCTAGCATCAGAAACTATCACCATATTTCATAGCAACGTTCAAGGTTTGATATCAAAAGCGTCAGAGATGGATATATTTTTCGAGGAACAAAAAGAAAACAACAATGAAATTACTATTTTTTGTTGCACTGAACACTGGTTAGCGAAAGATGAAACAAAGTTTAATTATATTGATAATTTATGTATTGCATCTAGTTACAGTAGGCAAAATATAATAAGAGGCGGGTCTTTAATTTTCACTCAGAATGAACTTAAAAGTAACGTAGTTGAAATAAAACAAGCTGTTGAGTTCTCTGTAGAACAAGACTTCGAATGCACGGCAATTGAAATAGCTATTTACAACTTATGCATAATATCAATATATAGAACGCCTAGTGGAAACATGGATGTCTTCTTAAATAAGTTAACATTATTACTAAATCTCGTAACAAAAAGCTCCAAAAAGAATATTGTTGTTTGTGGAGATTTTAACATTGATGTAGCTAAAGACACTGCAGAAAAAAATAGTTTTCTGGATGTAATGAACTCTCTTGGTCTGTTTCATACAATTACAACTCCAACTAGAATCACCAAAAAAACAAAAAGTACAATAGACAATATTTTTACCAATATAAACGTTAATAAATATTCAGTAGAAACTTGCATAGGTTTTTCTGACCATGATTCTCAGCTTATTAAGGTAAACGTAATAGAAGACAAGCGAAATCATAAAACACGCGCAAAATTCAGATTTGTCAGACCCACAAACAATGATGAGAACATTTCAAAATTCAGAAAAGCGCTTAAATCAGAAACATGGGATTTTATAAACAATATGGCTGTACACGTAAACGAGAAATTCGAAAAATTTCTTGATACTGTAAGATACCATTTTAATAAATGTTTTCCCATAAAATAAGCACGAGTTCACAACAAAAACAATTGCCTATGGATAACCAAGGAAATTAAAAATCTTAGCAAATTAAAGCGATCATTGCATAAACAGAGTAAATATGCAAACAGCCCTACCCTTAAAGATCATTACAAACAGTTCAACAAAAATTACAAGAAAACATTAAAACATTGCAAACAATTATATGTTGATAAAAAGTTGAATAATTCAGAAAACAAAACTGCAGAACTATGGAAAATAGTTAATCATATTACAGGTAAAAAAACGAACACGAATCAAGATATCATATTAGAAACAGGTAATGTAATAGAGACAGATCCGCAAAAAATAGCTAATACTTTTAATAATTATTTTGTTAATGTAGCACTTAACCTGCAACGTAACATCAGCGTAACGGACACATACAAAGAAAAGTTAAATAACGTCAAAAGATCTTTCACGCATTCTTTTTATATGACCCCTACTACAGACGAAGAAATTTCCAACATAATTCGAAATATGAAAAACAAAAAGTCAACAGGGCTAGACTCAATGCCGATTAACGTGATCAAAGAGGTTTGCACGTACATTAAGGAGCCCTTGGCTAAATTAATTAACGACTGTATGGAAAATGGCAGCTTCCCAGATTGTCTAAAAATATCAAAAGTAATACCCTTGTATAAGAAAGGAAATAAAATAAAAATTGAAAACTACAGACCAATTTCCTTATTGTCAATTTTTTCAAATTTTCGAAAAATTAATCTATAATAGGATAATAAAGTATGCAGAAGATAAAAAGATACTCATAAAGCAACAAAATGGGTTTGTGAAATCGAAAACAACAAAAAATGCCATTTTTGATGTAATTGATAATATTCTTTCCGCCATAAACAAAACGTATTCTGTTGTTGCAATTTTTTGTGATTTATCAAAAGCGTTTGACTGTGTGAATCATCACTTGCTACTAGAGAAATTAAAATACTACGGAATCCGCGGTGTATCAAACAAATTAATAGAATCCTATTTATCGAATAGAAAACAGAGCGTTGCAATAAATAGCATATCCAATAATTGGACGCAAACAACATATTACTCTGAATTGAAAGATGTGGTTATTGGAATCCCCCAAGGATCGATACTAGGACCCCTGTTGTTTTTATTGTTCATAAATGACCTTCCAGCAAATGTTGATACCGCCCAAATTACTCTTTTCGCTGATGATACTACGGCTTTGGTAGATTCTGTTAACGATGTAACATTAATTCAAAAAACGGAAGAAGCTCTTACTGAACTACAAAGCTGGTTTGCAGCAAACAAACTTTCTATGAACAACGAAAAAACTAATATAATAAAATTTGGTGTATCTAGAGCCAAAAACTCTTCTATTAAGCAATATAATTTCACAGTAGGGCATGCCGTTATAACAGCTACTAACAATACAAAATTTCTTGGAATATTTATAGACGAGTGTCTAAACTGGAAAGTTCACATAGATCATTTATGCAAGAGGCTAAACACCGTATGTTACCAATTAAGAACCTTAAAAAATAGTTTCAATACAGTATGTTTGCTAAATATCTATTTCTCAAACTTCGAAAGTATTTTGAGGTATGGTATCCAATTTTGGGGAAACTCGGCTCAATCGCAGAGGATTTTTAAAATTCAAAAAAGAGCATTGCGTATTTTGGCAAATGCACATAAAACTGATACATGTAAACCGCTTTTCAAAAAATTACGTATATTAACACTTCCAAGTCTGTACATACTTGAAACACTTACTTTCATACACGAAACAAAATCGAACTATCCAAGGAACATAGACACTCACGATTACAATACCAGACAAAAAGATAACTTCCACATTCCCAAAGTGCGGCTAACTGCATTCCAAACAGGACCTTTTTACTCAGGCATCCAGTTATACAATATATTACCAAAAAGTTACAAAAATTTTGAGAGAACCACAATCTTTAAAAGTAAAGTGAAAAAATTGTTATTGGAATACACATTATATTCAGTTCAAGAATTTCAAGAATTATCTAACTTTATAAAATAAATTTAGATTGTATACACTATATAACATGTACTTTTACAGCACTAGTTCACTTCAACAAATAATTTGTCATTGTGTGTTTTACTATTATATTATGTTATATTATTATTAAAAAAATTGCCAAATTGATGTATAGATATATATATGTGCGATGTCAACATGTCTTTTGTAATGTACATGCACCAATGCCCCCAGGGGTACTATCGGTGTGAAAATTGCTCAATAAACTCGGGTAATTTAGAATGCATTACAGAAAACAATCATATTGGGATCGATGCGAGCAAGAAAATTTTTAGATCGAAATTTTTCAAACTGAACTTAATATGGTGAAAAAAAAATCACAAGGCGCCATGGCATTTTTTTAACACATTTTTTATTTCATTTAGACCGCTTTGCTCCATAGTTATGGCTCTGAACTTGAACTATAATAATAGCAGAAATTGAATTGTGAGCGAAGCGAGCAAGAAAATTTTACGAAAATTTGAAATCAATGGGGGCAATTCACCCTCTGTGTCCCCCCCCCCTGCAAGTTCCCTTGGCCGTCTGGAAGAAAAAAAAACTAATTCCATCTTCAGTATCCATTTGTCCTACTATTCTTAGATTCTGCTAGTCTTGTTTTTTACTTAAATGTTTACACCCCATAGAATGGACTGCCGTTCAAGGTTGGGGGGACAATACCCCTGCCCCCCTGTTGCAGCACTGTTCCTCTTCATCAATTTCACGTCATCACTCATTGTCACGATTAGCTAGAAGCGGCAGAAAAGCAAAGCTAAGTAACAAAAGTTAAATATCCATTCCCCCTCTCTACTGCATGAATCACTATTACCAAATGGTAGACTTGGGAAACAAATTAAGTAGCAATACATTCAAGAAAAACATTCTAACACATTAAGCACCTTTAATATAAGACTTCTCAAAATGTCATAACTGTTCTAGATACAGAAAATTACTAAATAATTTCCCGAAGTCTGAATCAGGAAGGGACATCCTAGTACGACATTATTCGGAATCCCACACACCTCATTAAATCACAAAATCAATTAGTGTCTTTGTTATGTTGCAAGAGTAATGCAGGATATAATTGTAAAGATTAGTGAGAATATCAGGTGTTCTGTATATTTCACGGGGGGCAAAGCAGGCTCACAGGGGGGACAGTTGCCCCCCTGTCCCCTCTAGCTACGGCCTGGGTATAAAGCCTATTATTAATATGTATATATTGTACATTTGACTGCATGCTTTGTACCTCTCTATGCATGTTGTTGAGCGAAAAAACATGTTAATAGTAAGTATGCTTTCTAAACTTCAAAAAATATGAAGGTACGAGTAAAAATATATTTCTATAAAATTCACTGTAATATTTATCCGAGATCATTCAACAAATTGAATGCAACACACATAATAAATAATTGACAAGAAAAATACCCGTGACCAGGACTCGAACTCGTATTACAAAACTGAACACGCTCCGAAAGGTGGTGCCGCTAACCACTACACCAAATTCCTGTTCAAAGATTGTCATGACTGGTAGACCGGATATAATAATCCGTTGCGCAACAGCCCATGAAGGGCCTAGGCATACCTACCGACTGCCGGTCTCCCACCCACGCTTTCCTTCGTCACCTCTAAGCGTGGAGATCTTCAACCAGTAGTGGAATAGTCGGGGGACGGGGGGTTGGAAAATGTTGTAGAAAAAATTAAAAATGGCTAATTTATCACAGTCAATGATCTGCGACAGTAATACTAATAATAATAATTTGAATTATTATTCCAATGCAGCATGGAGAAAAACAACATTCCAAACACAATCTAAGCGGCCACAAAGTTCAATTTTGCAATTCTTTTGCAAATAGTCGCGCAGTCTCGAGAGAATTGTGAAAATTGCTTGCTTCGTCGCAGTGTGCCGACGTTATTGCAAACGTTCTTCCCGGTACTGATTTTGCATCCCCTTGTGAACTCTACATCCACATCATTAAATAATGTTGAAGTGCTTTGTGAATCACCTAGAAATGATAAATGTGTTGGAATGTCTATAAAATTACTTTTGAACGAAAACATAGACTCAGTGGAATTTGGCAAGATGTATTCTCGCGCCTCATCATCATCCTGGGTGAGTTCCATAGGTAAAGGTATTGTAAATTTCCCCGTGCATATAGCACCGTGCCATGAAGACACATGTAGTGGTGTGCTGGGGCCCACACATTCTCGATCTCGGCCATTTTGCAGGGGATGTGATCAGTACCATGCTCCGGCAGCCTTTATCTCCCAGGGTTGCTCTCAGGTACCCATTGATATGAGGCTGGATGCGGAGACAAGACTGGATAAATTCCAACCAATTCCTGGAATCGAACCCGGATCTCCCACGAGGTTGTCAGACTAGAACACCGCGGACCCTTGAATGAGTTTCATATTTTGATTATTTAAATAAATTTAATATATTTGCTTGTTTTTATGGATTTTCTTCACACTTAGAATGTCTCACCTATCATATACAAATAACAGTTGACTAGACAATTATTTCGTAACAAAGAAACAAAAAAAATGTAATTTTATTCTATTGCTTTCATAAATATATTTTTGTAGATCTCTACTACTTAATAATAGCAGTGATAGAAGTAGTAACAGCAGCTGCATTAGTAGTATTATTAGTAGTAATTAAACTAATTAATTAATTGTAAGTATTATTAATTAATTATTATTAATTAAAGTATAATAAAACAATGGTAATGTGAATTATAAAAAGTTTTCGAAATAACCCCCCCCCCCTTGATGAAATCCTGCGTACGCTACTGAATATGTACCAACAGCTTTAGGCGCCTCTGCAGAACTGATTAAGGGAACCCTTTATAAATCATGCTTCATAATGATTCCCTCTAGTTTCCAGTATGCAAGATTTTTACGCACAAAGGAATCTAACGAGAATCCAACAACACCATTGTGTTCTGTTATGCAAGAAAAATCGAATTAATAAAATAATAATCGTTACATATTATCTACATTTTAATGAATTGTGTAAAAACTTTTTGTACTTGCTGAAACATTAAAACATGGGGCCCTTAGTCCAGCACGGACTCTACTTCCTTCAAAGGGGAAACTCTTGCATCACTACAGACAATGTTTACGTACTGGTTACGGTAACCATTTTACAAAATATTGTGTGAATTGTATTATTTTATTGTTGAAATGCATGTCTTTGACACCTAACAATCAAATAGGAATCCCTTGATTGATTTGACAGTGTCATTAATATTTCATATTAAGTTTCATAGAAAATAATTGTTTTAATAGGGCTCAAATAATTTTACGGGGTGCCATGGTATTCTCTTTATTTTTTTTTTTCATATAGATTGTTTGGCTCCCGCCGCCCCATAGCTATGGCTCTGAACTTGAACTATAAGAATAGCAGACATTGCGAGCGAAGAGAGCAAGAAAATTTTACGAAATGTATTTTTATTTGTTATAAAATTTGAAATCGAGGGGGGGAGGGTAATTTCCAATCTGTGCCCCTTTCAAGTGCCCTTGGCCGTCTGGAAGAAAAATTCTTAGATTCTCCTAGTCTTGTTTTTACTTCAATGTTTGCTTCCCCTAGAATGGACTTCGTCCAAGTTCGGTGGGGGGGGGGGACAATGCCCCCTGTTCCCCTGTGGTTGCGGCACTCTTTATGAGTGTGTCTTCATCAATTTCACGTCATCACTCATTGTCACGATTAGGTAGATGTGGCAGAAAAGCAACGCTAAGTAACAAAAAGCAAATATCCACATGAATCACTATTACCAAAAGATAGACTTGGGAAACAAATATTTAAGCAGTTCAAACTTCATTTCAACACACCCAAGAAAAACATCCGAACACATTAGACACCATTAATACAAGACTACTCAAAATGTCGCAACAATTCTAGATACTGAAAATTGCAAAATCATTTCCCGAAGTCTGAATCGGGAAGGGACTATTTCCTTCCAATCCTGATACATTTATAACGAATCCCATACACCCAGGCACGTATCCAGGAATTCCTTTCGGCTGGGGGGGTTGAACACAATTTTTTTAAGGGGTATAGATTGAACCTCACAATTATATGTTTAAGGTCAGTGGTGGCAATTTGGTTCCAAAACCGGGGGGGTGCAAGGAAAGTTTACTTTCTCTTGTTAGACAAGGCTTAGGATTTAGGCCATAGTATGAAGGCAAAAAAATGGGGAGCAGCTATCCCCTAAATCGTCACCACTGTTTAAGGCAGTGATTTTAATCAGAACGTGAAATCTGAACATTTTTTACCACTAGACTCCTCAGTTTCCATTAACCTTGTGTGCCGGAACCATCTTAGTATGTATGTTCGTCCATTTCTTCTAATCAGGCATCAAAACATCTGTGTACAAGGTAACCAAAAGTGTTTTTACGAAGCTGTTACACATGCACGGGATGGACAATCAATCCACTCGACAACACAAGATTCAAATTGTGTGCTGCGAACTGGACGCAGACAGTTCTCGAATGTTTCTCTGATTCGAGCCTGAACACCACTAATGTGTCTTGTCCTCCCATGTTTGCAGCTCTTTTAAAAGCCGAAACCCACCAAATTGTTCATATTCAGGCCTAAGCACTCGCAAGTGTTCAAAATTGTCTGTCACAGCTTCCGCAGTCATATATCGGCACGAAACAAAGGAAGTCTTCTATAGAATACAGCTGGATCGCGAAACAATTACCTATTGCACAGGGAAAACCCTTCCGTTCCCAACACATCTAATGTTTCTTCTCCCAATATGATCAAATGCTTACTAATTTAGGTATCTCCAGTGACGTGCCCAAGGGAGGGTTGGTGGGGTCATAACCCCATTTGACACAGTCCTTAAAAAAATAACGTCAAAAAACAGGAATATACTCTCCCTGCCGAAAATCGTCACGCCACTCTTTATCTCGGATAAATTTTTAAAAGCAACTCACCAGAAGTTTTTTTTTTTTAATTTCGTATTGGAGACTGAAGTAAAGCATCTTTAACACGATCAAATAAATCAAGAACAAGTCCTTGAATTGAACGCTTAAAAGAAAATGATGTCGGAGACAGCGCCATTTTTCTCATTGGACCCAAGGTTCGGTCAAAGAATTTATATTTAGGAATGGTTCTAATTAACGCGTATTTATATCCTCAGTATATTCTAGAACGTTGCGCAGATAAACGATTTATAAATATTGCCAGTAGTTAGACGCCACTTATTCAAGAACATTCCCTCTCGCGCCTTCCAGAGATTAAAAATTACAACGAATCGCTCTAGGTGTGGCGATACCTTTGCTGTGCAGCTTCCAAATGCTGACAAGTCTCTACATAGTGCTCAAGTTTGCTGCGACAATACTGAAAGCTCAAGAAAAGTTGACGTGCAATATTAACAACAGCGTTATAGAACATTCTCAGTCTTGCCTTGATAAGTATTTCTCCCCTTAAATTATCGTCACATTATTCAAAAAGCAAAAATCCTAATTTTATCTAATGTAAACAGAAATATTTCCTGAAGTTGTGTGGGAGCTCAAGCCCCCTGATTCCCACCTTGGATACGCGCTAGTAACAATGACAGGGTTATAGAACATTCTCAGTCTTTTCTCGATAATTATTTCTCTCAAATTATCATCACATTATTCAAGAAGCCTAAATCCTAATTTTATGTAGTGTAAACAGAAAAAAATCCTAAGGGGGGCCTCGAGCCCCCTGATTTCCACCTTGGATACGCACTATTAACAATAACAAGGATACAGAACATTCTCCGTATTGCCTCGATAATTATTTCTCTCCTTAAATTATCGTCACATTATCTTATTTCTCACCACAAGAAACCAAAAACCTCATTTTATCTAGTGTAAACCGAAAACTTTCGGGTGGGGGGCTCGAGCCCCCTAAGCCTCCTCCTTGGATACGTGCCTGCATACACCCTAATAAATCACAAAATCAATAAGTGTCTTTGTTATATTGCTAGAGTAATACAGGATATAATTGTAAAGATTAGTGAGAATTCCAGGTAGGACGGTGTTCTGTATTTTTCACAGGGGGGGCATTAGCCCCTATGCCCCCTCGAGCTACGGGCCTGAACGTAACAATGAAAACATCCCACGGTGATGTCAGAACGCAATGTTGCTCTAGCGTTGTGCGATAAGGGAGACCCGGTCTCGCGTTGTGCGATAACTATATAATGATTGTGCGATAACTATATAATGAAGATGAACCCCTTTTGGACAAAAACATCTTCGATGATTGTTGACGAATGATTTTTCAATTGTGTTTAACATAGTCAAGGAATGGTATACTATATATTATCAATTCCATTTTCATTGGGGGGGGGGGGTAAAAATAATTTTCTTTTGCCAGGGATACAATTTTTGTGATCGGGAAATCCCCCTGCATCACCCCCTTTCATTCGCACACTGCACGCACTAGTGCCATCTGTTAGGAAATAAGCGAAGCATTGGGAAATTTGTACGCCAAATATAATTTCGTCGTTCAAAGAATAGTAAGTTGATTATTGCAACGTATTGTCTATTGTTTTAACTATATTAGAAGAGATCTATTATCTTAGAGTACCCAACGGTGCAAATGGTTACTTAGAAAAAGTATAATCTACACGCTAATTATCCATGACCCAATTTCCGAGATGTTATACGTAAAGCTGGGGGCTGTGGCGGACCCCTGTAATCCAGCTACCGCGGAGGCTAGGAACCTGGAAGGGGTGAGGGTGCATCCCTAGTTGTGAAGGGATCATGTGTTGATTAACACCCGCGAGGGTCCGGAGTTGCTGCCGGAACAAGCATGCATTCTTGCATGCACCCTGACGACCTGGCTAGCCAGTGATAGCTGACTCCGGTGTTAATCACACAATTCTCCCCCTGACTTGTTCCTTTTTTAAATTTAAGGTTGCGTGTTCGAATCCTGAGCTTTTTTTTTTTCATCAAACTTTTTTTTGCCTGATAAAAGAGACTGAAATAAAGAAAAAGTGTGGATGTAATGATATATATGTTAAATATAGTTCGAAGTGGAGGGGGTGCGGGCACAGAGCATACGGAGTGCTAGTTCTGGGTGTAACCTAACCTATTAATACGCCTACATACTTTTTTCGTTAGTTGTGTTACCTCTGTGTTTGCAGAGGAAATTGCACATAAATTGGAAATCAGTAGATGGGTGACAAAAGTGGGGAGGGGGGGGGGTGCGAGGACAGTTTTCATTTTCTTCGTAGACGAGGCTTAGCATTAAGAGGCAATAGTGTGGGGGTTAACTGTACCCCTACGCACCCCTAATCGCTGTCACAGTTTGAAATGAATAAATTGTGTAGTTGTTTTGAATCTGTTGTACGAAACCAGTGGCGCAACCACAGGGGGGGGCATTGCCCCCAACCTTCGACAGAAGTCAATTCTAGTGGGGCAAACATTGACGGCCAAGCGCACCTGCAGGGGGGCACAGAGGAGCAATTCCCCCCTTCGGTTTCAAATCTTATGCATTTTAAAATACATTTAGCAAAATTTTCTTCCTCGCTTCGCTCGCAAGGCCTGCTTGTCTCGGTATCATCAGGTTCAGAGCCGTAGCTAGAAGGCGGCGGGAGCAGTGTTGCCACATGAAGGGGAATTTCCCTTTTTGAAGGGAAATTTGGAGGTAATTTTAAGGGAAAAGGGAAATTCGATGAAAAAATAGCGAATTTTCAGGGAAATATTAAGACAGACTCAATATTAATTATATTAAACATTATAAGAGATTCCAGTTTTGAAAATGAGATTTTTCTTAAAAAAAAAAATGTCGTTTACTTTGTTCTGAGAGGAAGGGTGGAATTTGGGTTGGTCCACAACTGGCTACCGTTTGGAGCTGGAGGTTATTGACCATTCACATGGGGATGAGTGATGATATGATGAAATTTATGAATGGACACTCACAAACAGCCATCCCAGGCCGGGATTTGAACCCGGGACCACTGGCGTCGTAGCATTTCAAAGTTAAATTGTTTAACATTTTATACATACATACGAACATGGACCAACGATAATATTTATTATTATTATTATTATTATCATTATTAATTCTTTAGATGAAGGGAAAAAATGGGCGAAAAAGGGAAATTTTACCCCTAGCAAAGGGAAATTGTGCTTACAGATTGTGGCAACACTGGGCGGGAGTCGGCCATGGATGCCGAGCGATCTAAATGAAAAAAAGTTGTAAAGTGAGAATGCCATGGCGTCCAGTGAAATTATTTGTGCCCTATTATACCAATATTATTTCAATTGCAAAAATGGGATATAAAAATGTTCTTGCTCGCTTCGCTCGGAATTTAATTGTTTTCTTTAATGTAATGTATTCAAATAATATGTGTACACAATGTTAGCATGTTGCATTTGTATTTTCTTATTATATGTCGCTCCATGTTGCATATGTGTAAAACATTATGTTGTAAATGAAAGTTATACATGTTTTACATACAAAAAGAATTATCTTCGGAATGCATTTATCCAGTGGCGTGGCGTGGATTTTTAAAAGTGTTAACCGGTTATCAGTAGGACATTTAAGGGAGACTTGGGCGCCTCCCCACCTCATGCCCCCCCCCTCCCCAATGTCTTCCAAGTAGTTCATATAATATTAATCTGGTACGTATGCAATTCAATACTAAATTTTGGTAAAGTTATTAATCAGAAAAAAAAATGTTGACATAAGGACTAAAGTGAAACCGCAAACATTGGTTGTTGACACAATAATACGTAATTTGATACTTACAGAAACATCGAAGGCTACTTATAGAGCAGATCAATCCGACTTTGAAAATAGTTATATGATGCTGGGATCCCGGGTTCGAAACCTAGCTTGGGCATGGGCGTTTGTGATGTCTATTCATCAATTTAATCATATCATCACTCATCCCCATCTTCGCAAATTAGCCAAAAGTGGCACAAGCGAAGCAAAATCAATCAAATCAAATCAAAAAACTTCTATGATGCTGTCATAAAGAGAAGTTTTTCATTTGAATTTGAATTTTTGGGTGCGTCATGGTCCATGTTATCCACATCTGAATTCGACACGTTTCTTTTTGTTTTTTTCACCCGAAAATAGAGTACATGGCCAACAAAAGAGTTTCGACAACTGCACACATCCACATAACCACGGATAGTGGTTATACCACGAAACATTGAAATGTCGGTCATATCCAGCAGACGACTTGGTTTTTAAATCGTTCAAAATAGGCTTTGGCCTCCCTTTCGCCACAATTTCGATGTTTTCTGCAAAATAACGAACCGAAAGATTGCTTCAAAATATCTTCTATCGCACGATTACACACACACTGTCCAGATAGGATGAACCTGCCACCTCGGAACTCGGAGCAAGCTTCATAAATTAATTGACAATGCCCGAAAACAACATAAAGACGAAAGACACCAGTCACAAAACTCCCACTGCACAGTCCCTCCCACAAACCGGTGTTTACTTTTGTAACACGTGAAGCACCCTCCTTGCCCCCTCCCCTCTCAGCATCGGCCCTTCCCCAATATTTCCTTCGGAACCTGCAAGATGTCCAGTTCTATTAATGTTGCCATCTTAGTTCATTTGAAACCAGATTTGCCCAAATCGCGAAACATTTTCGTTTCAAATAAGACGTATGTAGAGTAGATGTAGTCTTCATCTGTTTCCTAACTACTCCCACTCCCATGTTTCGCTAAATCCACTGAAATCTCATTTCTGACACCACTACTATTTCGTATATTTTACGTCCTTTGCTACCTTTAAGGCTTTCGCTTTATAGGATAATCGTGACGATGACGATGCGTGGTGAATTATTGAAATAAAATTATTATTTCTTTGTGTATGTAATTATTAATTTTTATAATTATGTAAGTAAAATAATAACAACGAACATTGAAATAACCATTTCTTGCTGAGGATTCGAACCTGCGACACCTGACACTTCAGAGCGTGCTAAGATAACAATCGGGAAATTATGCTTGTAAGTATTGTTTTCACCCAAAAACAGTTCTACCACCTCAAAAACATTGCTTCAATCCGAAATTATTGCATTCCTGCGACAACGTATGTCAATGTCAATCTGTATTATCAACAATTATCACAAATTCCTGTAACCTAAATAATATTATATGTGTGAAATATAGAATTTTAGGTTGACATTTTTAGAAGGACAGCGGACCCCTTGACCATACCCATCCCTCTCCTCTCCTTCTCGCCCATGATGTCGAAGAAGGACAAAGAGGACTTTCATAATCGCTGATATTTAGTGTAAATACAAAATATCACTTGGTAGTTTGCTTTTGCCCCAGTGTGATTTGATTTTTTTAAATTTTGATTTGGCGATTTAAGTCCACTTCATGAACAGTAATGCTAATCGGGACAGTTTAAAGTTGGATCCGAACCACTTGTGCCTCCACCGGGTACCGGAATCCCTTGATTATAAGGCGGCGACGCTACTAACACTGCGCCATCGTTCCCCAGTGTGACTGGACACCTTCAGAGTAAGATAGACCCGATTAGGCGACTTAGCTCTTTTCTGTCAATTGAATATGGCAACACTGGTATGTTTCCTGTAAGGATCACCGGCAACTGTGCCGGCTAAACAGCCGCCTCCTCCTCCCGCCATAACAGTCTTTACCGCTACGCCAAGTCTTCCTTTGGTGGGCTCAGGGCCCTTCCCTCATGTTGCCTGTGGAGCGTACCGGATCAGTCCTCCTCTTCGCTTTTGCGGTGTCAGAAAAAATGTCAGTCTGCAATGTTTACTTTACGACAATATTACCAGTTTATGTACGTAATAATATTTTAAGACAGGTTCTTCAATTCTTTATATTTTAGTGTTACCTGCGGTAACAGCGGCTACATGCACGCCACGCCTCTGCATTTATCATTCATTTTCTGCCATTCGAAATACAGTTTGTGTGCTTGTTTTTCATTATTAGCTAATGTGAAATTGACGGTGTTGAAAAAATATTTCAAATAGTTTTTCCAAACAAATGCTTTAGTACCGACTTCTATCATAGAGGAGCTTCTATCCCCTTTTTGCGTAATTTATGAGGATGATAATGTTTTTTTGATACTACTACTACTACTAGTAATAATAATAATAATAATGCCATTATTATTATTATTGGTACGTTTATCGCGGTACTTGTCCCCCCAGACAAAAATCCGTGGTTGCGCCTCTGTAGGAAACCAGGTTTATTTGTAAATAGTCTCTGAACCACAGAGAGGG
Organism: Lepisma saccharinum; assembly: GCF_977018435.1. Lineage (NCBI taxonomy): Eukaryota > Metazoa > Arthropoda > Insecta > Zygentoma > Lepismatidae > Lepisma > Lepisma saccharinum. The sequence continues at coordinate 206,731,200 of NC_139230.1, forward strand.
GAAATATAGGAAGGGAGGCGGGGGCAAAGAACAATGGTGAAACGGAAGTTTGAATTTTTAGTGATTTTCGACTGCTTAACCTATTTACATGCGCATTTCTGCTATTATATGCATGCCTACGTGGATAGGTTAGGTAGGTCAGATTTGGTGCTGTTGCATGTATCTACCAAGTTGCTAAGACTAGCTGCCATAGGCGTGTGCAGACCCTCTGGTTAAGGGGGCTAAAGGCTCATGAAAGTTCAGTCGGAGAAAGAAAAACCACATTCAATCTGTTTTATTGTATTGATGGGTACTAAACGGGGGTGTATATAATGTGTGCCCGGAACAGGGTTGGCATGTTTAAAACAAAAGTGTTTAAAACACTTTGTTTTAAACGTTTAAAACACAAGGCTTTGTTTTTTTTACAAATGTTTTAAACGTTTAAAACAATGTGTTTTAAACATGTTTTTTTTAGAAGTGTTTAAAACACATTTTGGTACTTGATATTTTATAATCTATGATATTTTTTTGTTTGGCAACCCTGTTTTTTCATTGAATCTGTGTCAATTAATCCGTGCTTTATGGGTCTCACTTATCGCACAACACTTGACCAACCTTTTGTTCTGACCTCACGGGAGAAAGCTTTTTAATTTTAGGGCACATGCCTACGTTGCAGGGTTGGCATGTTTAAAACAAAAGTGTTTAAAACACTTTGTTTTAAACGTTTAAAACACACGGCTTTGTTTTTTTTACAAATGTTTTAAACATTTAAAACAATCTGTTTTAAACATGTTTTTTTTACAAGTGTTTAAAACACATTTTGGTGGTAGATATTTTATAGTCTGTGATAATTTTTTTGTTTGGCAACCCTGTTTTTCATTGAATCTGTGTCAATTAATCCGTTCTTTACATGTCTCACTTATCGCACAACACTTGAGCAACCTTATGTTCTGACGTCACAGGAGAAAGCTTTATAATTTTAGGCTATATGCCTATGATGTTAGGTTAGGCAGGCTAGCAATGTATGCACAAGGTAGCAAGATGTTGTGCGACAAGAAAGACCCGTGCTTTACTGTAGAAATCGAAACCTCTCAGTTCCTTGTTTCGTATCGTCCTGTAAGTTTGAGACTGGTGGAAGCTTGAAATGGAAACTAATATCTAAATACACAATGCGTGATTTTGATCGTGACGTGATTTTTTTTCTTTTGCGATACGATTCATTGGTTTGTATAACTGAATGAAGCGCAGATGCTTACTTTTGGAAACATAATTTTGTACTTTGAAAAAAATCATCTGGAGAATCTATTATGACACTGCAGGTTGTTTTCTGCTATATAAACTGTTCAGGCAGCAGGAAATATTTCACCGTGATTTTTTCAGGACGAGGATAGGAATTCTATAATATTTAGTTTCTTGAAATTTAGATGAATATAAATCCTAACCTACTTCAGTAGTGGCGGAAAAGGGGGGCTATTACCCACAACTTTTGTCCCTGCAGTCACGGCCGCCGACTTGTCAAAATTATTGGGGGGGGGGGCTCTGATCACTGAAATAAATTATTGAATGACTCACTCTCTCCCTTTTTTAAGTTTTGGCCACAGTGTTCGGAATCTCATAAAAGTCCGATCCGGACTTCGGGAAATGATTTCCCGAATTTTCGGGATCCCGTGCAGTCGGGAAATACCGAATGCTCATTTGAAAATGTCGTTATTTCTCGACGTTTTCTGCATTGTCAATTTCTGGAACTTACCGTAAATTGTTAGTTTTTAATCCAGAAATCACTTAAAATGAAAATGACGTGTATAATTCGAGATTTTCAGAGCTTCGGGAAATTTTGAACATTTCCCGACTCAGTAGGGAAATTGAAAATTTTTCCCGTCCCGCACACCCCTAATAAAAGCCCATGAATTCCTCAAAAATGTCATTTTTTTATTCACAGTTCGAATGCAGAATATTAATTGTCCACGGTTGGATATGTCACAACTTTCGTCAACCATAGTAGCAAAATATTCCCGACTTTTATTATCTGCTACCACGGAGCGCAAAACAGATCTCCCTAATATATCAATGATCTCGTTCTGAATGTCATGCGAGAGCCATTTGTAGCCCGAACGTCCCATCCACTACCCTAGTTCATGCACATCGTCTTTTGAAACTCATGTTTAGTAAAAATTTTAACAATACTCATAATTACATACTTAGTATATACTAGTAATAAATCATGAGTTTTGCTGTCTCTGGTCATAGCCTCCCCAAAGTTGATGGTTTAGCGGTTTTAGTCCACCAAAGTTGATGGTGTAGAAAATTTTAAATGTGTATTAAAAGTTAAGTTCATGTGGCACAGTTCAGAGTAAACTTTACAAGAGAAGCAAAATAATACATTAGATCTTCTTAAGCAAAATTATTTGGGTGGCTCTGCCCCCACATTGTTAATATTGGGGGGCTCGACCTCCCCCTTAAGCCCCATGGAGTCGGCGCCTATACCTGCAGTAGAGGTGTGCGAGATCCCGAAAAGTCGGGACCGGGATCGGGAAAGAAAATTTCCGTCCCGATCCTGACTTTCCGACGTTTTGGGATCCCAAGCAGTCTGGAAATTCCGAATGGTCATTTTAAAACGTCGTCAATTCTAGACATTCTCTGCATTGTGGTTTTGTACCAGAAGTGCAAAAACAAGCACTTAAGATGGAAATTACATGTAGAATTCGAGATTTCAAGAGCTTTGGGAAATTTCGAACACATCCCGCCCCGAAAATTTTCCGACTTTTTCGGGAAATTGAGAATTTTCCCCGTCCCGACCCAAAAAATTCTGTACCCCACACCCCTACCCTGCAGTATGGTAAACCTTATCTCCAAAGGTAAATAAACTGTCCTTGTCGCCATTGTACTCATAAAAATGAGTATTTTTTCTCTTTAACGACTTTAACTATAATTTACTGGGAAAAGGTTGAATTTGTTTTGTTTAAAACATGTTTAAAACATGTTTTTTTTAACTCATGTTTAAAACTATGTTTAAAACAAAAAAAAAACATGTTTTAAACAAAAATAAACAGTTTGTTTTGTTCTTTTTTAAAAAAACACAAATTTTGCCAACCCTGGCCCGGAACCACGGAAAAAACACTATTAGAAGAATTTCAGGTTCCGTGGCACAAAAGCTCTCTGTTCCCCTCCCCCTTTATTTTCATTATACTTAGTTCAGGCTAATTTACATGTAAACATCGTACAGTAGATTCAAGGCAACTATAATGTATTCATTTCCAATCTGTGACCAATTTATTTTGCGACCACATAGGTGTAACAGAACTACGCTCGCAAATAAAATGCATGAATCTTAATAATTAATAACTAATTTGCTGCAGAACGAAGTGACAGTCCAATCACATAGGAAATATACCCCCATAGTTGCTTGGAACTTTCGTCGGCTTGAAAATACTTTATTTCTTAAAGAGAATAATATTGTATTATTTAATAACGGTAATAAGATTTCTCTACACTAAATTTCTAAGTGAGAGTTTTGGGAGGGGCAACTACTCTCCCTTGCCCCCCCCCGTGCGGTAAGTGACACCTAGCAACGGTTTGTGTACATCCAGTCCGTCTGTAGAATATAATCTGTGCCCAGTCGTTTCCAAATTCCATGTGCTGTCTGATTCTGAGCAGGCAACTTCACTCTCGTGTATATTTCCTGTACAACTACAACACGACTATGTAAAGAAGTGATAGGCTTTAAAACTTACAAATTATGCACGTGTGATCTGTGTGAAATTGAATATGAAATTTGTGCCAAGCCAATGAATTGCTTCATGTACTTTAAACTTTAAAACCAGTGAAATTTTTTTTTGAGTGGTAAGCCAAAAGTTTTCAATCAACTTTGTTTGAGACGATCTGAAATATAAATATGTAAATGTACAAATTGTGTTGCGCCATGTACATATTTGCTACTTGAGCGGGAAATTAGGTGATGTTCATTGATATGATAACACCTTTAATTATTTGATTTTTGTTATTTAGTTTCGCTTTTCTTCTACTTTTAGCTAATCGCGACGATGAGGATGAGAGGTATGATGAGATTGATGAAGGGACACTCGCAAAGAACACCCATACCCAGGCTGAGATTCGAACTCTGAACCCTGGAACATTTAATGAAAGCGGCCCGAGTTCAGTTTGTTTAATTCCGAATTTATCGTGGCGCACAGCATTTCTTGCATGGTTCGATTTCTAATTATGTCTTAACTTATACTTGAGAGTCTTAGTGATTACTTACTGCAAGTTTTCTGAAGAACGATTTCCCTTTACATATGGGGAAGACTCGGGCACATCAATTGCTTTCAAATTCGGCATACTCACTAATTTTGGCCTCGTAATCACGAATCTGCAGTTAAAATTTGGGGGTCACGTCTAGAAATTGCAAAATAAGTCGAAAAAAGTGGGTCCGTGAACGGAGTAAACACCCTTGATTTATGAAGAAAATAACTATTTTCTGCAATGATTAGCGTTTCAAAACTATGTTTATGATGCCTCTTTTTTAACTATGCTTGCCTAACCTAACCTTACCATGAATGGTTCATGGGGCAAACATGTTTTCCACATTTACGCAAGATGCCATTTTCTCACATGCAAATCAATGCTCCATGCAACAGGTCTCGCTTATTGGACAACACTTGAGCAATGTTGTGTTGTTAGTGTATGGAGAATCATAGCGGTAATTGACAAGGTTATTTTGCAATTTCTAGACGTGACTGCCAATTTTTAACTGCAGATTAATGATTACGAGGCCAAAATTAGTGAGTATGCCGAATTTGAAAGCAATTGGAGATACTTCCGATATTGTAAATTCATATCACCAATTTTATTGTATTATTTCATAGCCAACATTGTTTTATTACTTTTTAATAGAAAAATAAACAAAAAAATCTATCTTCTAGTACATGGAAACATTTTTACACACAAAAATAAGTTCTTTTGAAAGTTAAAGGCGTTAAACAAAACATTGGTAATATGTCCAATCCCCCATGCTTTTGAACAATGTCTTATTTTTATTAATCATTCAATATTATGTACGTATGGTAACAGTTCAGATTGTTTCATGATTTTTCAAATTCTCCTAAAAGAGACTGAGTTATCTTAGAAATTTTGGCAATGATTGTCACTCAAAATTTGAACCTTCCTTAAAGTAATGAGCAATGTTTGGATTTTAAGAAAAGTCATTTTTGTTGAAAAAAGAGAAGAAAAAAACTTAAAAATTACCTTATGCAAGTATGCTCGCTTCCCATGGACAAGGCATTCTCTGTTGATAGAAGTGACAGTAAGTATTGTACACTAGTGGGAATGAATGTAGAAGTAAATTGGAATTTTCCTGAAACTAATCGGCACAGTTTTTATTTTCAAAAAGTCCAATTTATGGGAAAAAATAAGATGTATGGGGTACCTTGCACAAAACTCCTAATTTTGCATGCATGATGCATTCCATTGACTACTACTGCTATTCACCTCTTCCTCAATGTTTGCAGGAGGCTCAAAGGGGTTTTGTGCTTGAGATAAGCAGTAGCACTATCGGTAGTAGAAAGCATGTAGGGATCTTATTTTAATGCTCACCTTCCTCACCTAACCAAAAGAAATAATAATAATTACGATTATTATTACGAACAGATTCCGTGAACGGAGATCAAAAGCTTCTTCGTACCTTACACATGTGACCTAGGTAGGAAGGGCAGTTCGTAACTAAGACAATAGTAGACGAATGGCCATTGCCAAGTACAGAATTACATAGAAGTATATGGAAGTGAAAAACCAGTGTCAAGAAAACATGCAGTAAGTAATTGCTAAAACTCCATAGTTCGTGTAAATTAGAATCTAATCATGTAAAAAATGCATATGTAACATGGTGAAATCGCAATAAAACAATAGAAACTTGGGCCACCATATCTCTTGTTTTGCAAAAACTGACATAATATTGTTGGTAGTAAATTAAGTTAAATGGGCTGTGTTTCTTAAAAATGCCAGAGCCTTCCTGATGGCGCTGTGGTAACGTCATTGTCTTATAATCAAGGGCTCCCGGGTTAGATACCTGGTGGAGGCACATAGTGGTTCAGATCACACTTTAAACTATAGGTCCATTCCTGGCTAGCCTTCTTGGCATGAAATGGATTTAAAACAAAAACTCAAAAATTTTATAATGACAGATCATGAATACTCATGTGTTTTCCAGGATTGACCATCATCCGGTAGTTTTGTGCCACATATTTTTCACTTCAAGGGTCCCATGAGGCTAACATCTAGTAGCAGGAGTTGATGCATTACATGAGAGGGTCAAGAGTACTGTTGAAATCTGCCCCACAAAGCTATGACAGATATCCACACATCATAGGAAAAAGCTACGAGATATATATGTGTTTCACAATAATAGCACACATACCTATCCATAAGCATATATATATATATATAATATACTATAATCAAACTCTCCTCTTAACATCCTAGGTGGTCATCTTCTTGCAATGGTAAAGGTTCCAATTAATTATGATTTTTTTTCAAGTTCTCCTTGCAGAGAGACTGATTATCGTAGAATTTTGGCAATCACTGTCACAGGAAAATTTGAACCTTCTTTAAAGGAGTGGACAGTATTTTGATTTCGAAAACAAGTTATTTATGTTGGAAAAAAACAACTTAATAATTACCTTACGCAAGCATGTGCGCTCCCCATGGATAAGGCATTCTCTGTTGATAGGTTATAGAAGCAACAGTAAGTATCGTAGATTAGTGGGAATGAATGCAGAAGTAATGTAGACCCCCTTTTTTAAAGAAAACATTTAGGGATATTATTTTGATGTTAAGAGAACTAAACCTCACCCACCTAACCTATCCATGAGAGTATTAATTTGTAACCAAAATTATACTAAACAAATGGCTGTTGGCAAGTACAGAATTATGTAGAAGTACGTATATGGAAGTGAAAAACCAGTGTCAATGAAACACGGAGTAAGCAATTGCCAAAACTCCACAGTATGTTTCAACAGACTTAAATCAAAACAAACCATGTAAAAACTGGATACATAGCATGATGGAATCACAATAAAACATAAGAAACTTGGGCCCTTGCAACTTTTGAGAAGAACTTTCATGGAGTTAGATATTCTCACCTTGAATGTTCATGAGCTGATGAATGGTCTGACTACAAGCTGACAGGGCATCTTCAGTGCTGTCATGTACTACCACTGCTGTCAGCTCCACACAATTTCTTCAATTTGCAGGGTGTCTACTCACCGGGAATTCTTTGAATTCCATGAATTATGCATGGATTTGTCTCCGTAGACATGATAAATTGCAACTTTTATTAAATCAAGTTTTTCACAGTTCAGCTTTTATTTTTATCGAGGAAGGAAAAAAAGCTGCGTGGAAAATAAAACAGAATTCTCTTAATCTGTTTGCTTTCTTAGTGTCCTTTGCAGAACAATGCATCTGACAGGTGGAAGATTATTGCAAGATTAGATATCTTGAAATTGATTAGTTAAATTTGGTTCTTTGTCTGGGAACATCAATTCGTTTGTCATCTTCAATACGGACTGCTGTTGCACATGGAGTGTTAGGTTAGGCAGTTCATAGTGCTCTTAGAGAAGAAAATGCTGCTAAATGCTTTAGATGACTGATCACATAATATTTGGTCTCAAGCACAATTCCCCTTTGAGTCTCACCTGAAAAAATGCAAAAAAAATCTTGCCAGAGTTGATTTGAAACCAAGAATGCCTGCTCACGCAAACTACATTTCAAATCCTAGTTTCTCAAGTAACTAATACTTAGTGAAACTTTTGACTGCTAATTACTTTCTCCAAGCTTTTCACTTTCTCCCACAATTGTTTTTGGTATTCAAATGCATTTCCTAACACTCCTATAAAACATGCAAAACGTCATTAAACAAATTGGAAATCTGCAGACTGCGCAAGCATACTTTCCTGAATATTTAGTAATATTTTGTTGCAGCTTTTATCGTGACTTATTTTGCACATAACTACATGCTAATTTTATTATTTTATTTTTATGTTCTATCAATTTATACAATGATACTAGTTTCTTACACGTGTGTCCATATGGATGTCAACCACATATTAAAAAGTTTTAGAATCAAATTTTAACTCCATAACTGGAAAAGTTATTTATTGTAGGTATGGCAAAAAACAAGATGCAGAGTTTTAGTACCAATCATGCTTTTCATCAGATTACTATAGATGAGGTCGTTAATTTAAGATCCGATCTTTTGAAGTGGTATGATGTGCATAGAAGAAATTTGCCCTGGAGAAGAGATGCAGGAAAGATTGATGTAGATGATAGAGCATATGCAGGTAAGTGAACTGTGTCTATTGATTATACTTTTTAAAAAGTTTGTTTCTGGTGTCATCCAATATATTCAAAATGTGGGTATCATATCTTAATCTAAATTGTACATGCACATAGTGTTTTTACTGTTGTGTGAAATAGTGTGATTAGTTTCATATTTTGCTGGCCCCTGTGGCGGAGTAGTTAGCACATCACGCTACGACACCAGGGGTCCTGGGTTAGAATCCTGGCCTGGGCATGGATATTTGTGGTCCATTCATGAATTTCATCATGTAATCACTCATCCCCATCTTCGCAAATTAGCCAAAAGTGGCACAAAAATCAAAGTAAAATAAAGCAAATCAAATCACAAAATAAAGCTTCATATTTTACAGTATGTTTGTTTATTTACATAAATATTCTGTGTTGGTTAAATGTTATGTATTCATAAATATAAACCCTTAAAAGTCCTAACCTGATTGTTATTTTCTTTATATTCAGTAAAATACACCATTTTAGGTTAAGACACACTTTTTGGGAACTTTCATTTTAGCCCTAGAAATGTAACCTGTTTTGTGCGAAATGTTAAAAGCTAACCATTAGTCTGCTGGACTACTGATTTCTTCAGAATTAGAACACAGCATAAATTTTGCAAGACACATTTTATTTACTACAAAAGTTAGTATTTACTTAAAAAGACTTGAATAGGAATGCAAAATTACAATTTTATATGTCTTCTCTGCACTCAAAACAACGTTGACTGGTGTCACCTCACAGAGCTTTGGATGTATCGGGCCATCTTCCTCTTGCTTGATGGGCAGAATGCACAAATCTTCCTTCCTTGTTGTTGAGCAACTGCATTCTTTTTTGCATCAGGATGTTAGCAAAATCTTGCGAAGTTGTCATGGAAGTTTTGGTGTATGTAGAGACTAACGTTTTGTCGACTGGATGACTCAAAATTAAACACACGCTGAAGGAACGCTTTTAATAGGACACCGATACTTCCCTGTCAGTCTCTCTGACCCAAATAAAGTTAGACAGTGGAAGGGGGTGAAACAAGAAAACGGTGCCACATGCGCCACCAGTGGCGTCGTGTGGAGTAAATCCTTGGGTGTTCACAGTCAGCCTAAAATCAAATAAAGTTTACACCCCTCACTCAGACCAAAGGGCTACAAACACACAGAGAAAGCAATTATTGATCACCATCACAGAGAAGAGTGAACCTAAGTGAAATTGGTTAATCGAGATACAAAGGGCGAAATTTTAACCAAGAATCGAAGCTAAGATTCCTTTTTCCTCTTCTAGTGCCTTTGCCAAATGTTGAAGAAATGTAACATACAAGTACGAACATAACAGCGCAGGTTTTATCGAGTATACGAACCTGGGACTTTGTATGTGTAGTGCATTGTGCTAGACACACTGCCAGAGTGCTTAGCGAAAACACATTTACAAATACATGCCAATTTTAATTATCGTATCCGCTCAACACCCTCTCCCCTCTGTCGCCCTCAAAAACATGGAAAAATTAAAGTCAAACAATGCAAAAATTATTTTGCAAATTTGAATTATTGAAATTCCTTGCATTTCTCCTCGCCGAACTTTGTGGCAGAGTGGTTTAGCGCAGCATCCTACAATGCTAGGGGTCCAGGGTTTGAATCCCAACCAGGGCATGGATGTTCTTTGTCAATGTCCCTTCATCAGTTTCATCATATCACTCATCCTCATCTTGGCAATTAGCCAAAAGTGGCGGAAAAGCGAAGTAAAATAAACCAAACCAATGAACAATTACTTTTCTCTTTATTGTAGTTTTTGAAATTTCTTTTCTTGCTCCACTCTCATTTTAGCTAATCATGATAGCATCGAATAGGTTCTTTTTTTTAAATAGCTATTTGTAATTTCACAGCAGCAACCCTTCGTTCATAAGTCTCTGGCAATGCTCAAATTTCATGATGAGAATTGTAACTCGCGAAACTTAAAAATTATTGTTTTAAAGCTTATCTGTATGAGTTTATAACAATTAGAATTTATTTTCCAAAATATGTAATTGGTAATTATCCATACTTGTTTTACATGTGTACCAAAATAAATATTATTTTCTGCTAACAGTGTCTTAGTCTTTTTCGTTTTGACTCTTCTACATTATATAAAGGTTTAAGCAACATATTTTAACTATCAATGTAAGTGTAAATCTGCTCATTTTGGTGATATAGTGGTTTAGAACTTAAAACCTTCACCATGCAAGGTTTTGGGTGCACGACAACTATTTGCAATGGAGTTGTTAAGGAGGTTTGCAGCCTTAATTTTTGGTGAAATGTATTGGAGAAGAAAGATATTAGGCTAAAACATCGAAGATCTTAGGAATTACTATAACAAAGCAAACAGTGCCTGCATTATATCTTAACTACTGCTTGCTCTTCCCCAATAGAGAAGTTAAACGAAACTAAAAATAAAATACCTCGACTGCTATCTGCATTCTCCGAACAGTTGCTGCCATCTTTTGACAGTGTTCTTTTGGAAGGTGCACGTGCTCAGATTTCCAGTTTTCCCCCCTTGGTTTCTCTCGGCTCCTTTGGTAGAGCTAGAACACAGGAAGAATACAGCAAAGGGAGTTCACACAGTCAGATGTGTGCCAGGCACTCGCTGCCTAACCTGGTGAGCTTTTCTTGTCAACAGATTGGGAAATTTGAAGCATTGTGAAAAATTTATGAACGAAAAATATTGCTTTGTGATATAAGTATATTGAAATGCAGTGTTTTATAGTGCAGAAAAGAAAACAAATTGAAAATTTTCAGTTTTCAGTTTGGGGGTTCATGTGCTCTGTGAACCCCCTTAAGGTGATGCCTCTGCCTTAAACCAGGCAAATTTATTTTGTCACATTATTGATCATTAATGCAAGTGTTCTGGTTTCATCCGATATTCTGTATGCCATATTCATATTTTTGTAGTTTTGTTGATTTTGCCTGTACTGAAGTGCATTTAGGTATGTTCATTCAGAAAACATCCATTCTCAGGCTGGGATTAGAACCTGGGACCCTGGCATTGTAGCATGCTGAGCTAACCACTTCACCATAGAGGATGGCATAAATTGGATGACAGGCATGTAATGGTTGGAATGTTGCACACAGGCTGACTGTGGCACATGTGTTGTGTATGTTCTTACTTCAGCAGTTTGAAAGGCCATATTGTGTTAGATAAAACCCACTGTGAATATCTTCCTGAAAAATGTTTCATGTAACAGTACTGCTTACATTGTTTTTTTCTTTCTTTCTGTAACTTGCCTTTGACTTCATGAAACTTGTTTTTTATCTTGTAGTTTTGGTTTCTGAAGTAATGCTCCAACAAACAAGAGTGGACACCGTGAAACAGTATTACGAAAAATGGTTGTCTAAATGGTCAACAGCACATGATTTGTCAACCGCAACTCTGGAAGAAGTGTACAAGATGTGGACCGGTTTGGGATATTATGCTAGAGCTAAAAGACTGTATGAAGCTGTAAAAGAGGTAGGGTTTTTCACCTTCCATTTTCAGTATACTGTATTTATTCATGTATAATGCACACTTTTTTCCTAAATTTTTGCTCCCAAAAACTGTAGTGCATATTACTATAACTAACTAACTCTCTAGCCTTCTTGAACCCGAAGGTTCAAGGCTGCAGCATCACAGACCTTCCATCAGTTCCTATCCTGAGCAAGATCTATATACTCTTTTCCATCCCTACCAATTTCCTTTAGATCCATCTCAACGTTGTCCCTCCATCTTCGTCTTGGTCTTCCTACTGGTCTCTTACCATCAGATTTCCCAACAAGAATCCTGTAAACTCTTCTTTCCTCTCCCATTCATGCCACATGGCCTGCCCACCCACCTAAGTCTTCATGATTTATTTCATTCTAATAATATTGGAACATGAATACAAATTATTCATATATTCTCCATTCACGTGGTGTCTCCCCATCCCTTTTAGGCCCAAATATTTTGCTAAGGATCTTATTTTCAAATACTCTCAATTTGTTCTTCTTTCAATGTAAAAGACCAAGATTCGCATCCATATAATATTACAGGCAAAATTACCGTTTTGTATATTTTAACTTTTAGTTTCTTAGTTTTCATCATTTTCATTTGTTAGTACTTTAATTTCGAAACTGGTTCAAACGAGTTGTTATCAATAATTAGATTTTGATTATTACTTAAAACTTTGTTTTGGCCTGTAAGCATATATGTAGTTTTCTCTTTGCTAACTTCCAAACCTATCTCTTTAGCTGCTTTGAAAAATATTTTAGCATTATTCTTAATTGTATTTACAGCATACTCGTATTACAGCGTATTCTATAACATCTGTATATGCTAACAACTGAGTCACACCGTTTAATTTTAGTCCTTTGTTAGTTTCTTTTACCTCCCTAAGAGCGTATTCTAAGGCAAAATTAAAGAGCAATTGATATAATGCATCTCCTTGTTTTAACCCATCATGAATTGTCAATTTGTCAGACATGGATTTTACTTTAACTGGTGCATACTTTTATCATATTAACAAGCTTCTTAGGTATTCCAAACTCTTATTATATAATTTATCTCTTTTGACTGAATCGTATGCTTTTTTTAAATCAATGAATACCTGATTTACAGATGTGAAAGTGGTGCAAAAATGTTGGAAAATTAACCAAGTTTATTTGTTGCAGGTTTGAGTAACGTGGCTGTAGTGTAGCAGTGTCAGTTCCCAGAAAACCGGAAATTTTCACAAATCAGGAAAAAGCTCAGCATGTCCTCTGGTATCACAAGACCCAGTCACCAATAAAAGTGCAGAGGAACTTTCAAATGTACAGAATTATTTCGTCTAGAATATCTGCCATGAATAAGTTGGTATTTAAGAAATGGAATTTATCTTCCTTTTCAAATCCTGTCAAGTCCAAGAAACATTGTATGGAAAGATGCCACCCAATGTCAAGAGCATTAATTCCAGATTCCTTGGCACTGACACTGCTACACTACAGCCACATTACTGAAACCTGAAACTTGGTTAGTTTTCCAACATTTTGGCACCGCTTCCACATCTCTACATTGCATATAGCAGATATGAATAAAGTTTGTAATCAGGGAAAGACTTCTGGGACACCCGGTATACAAATGCATGTTAGCTGTATAATCCTAATAATAAATTCCTATTTTTTCCCCCAATTGATTTTTCTCATATTTGTATCAATTTGAAACCATTCCCAATATTTCTAAATGATAGACATAAATAAAATCTAACAACATTGATGCATTTAATATTAATATTGCTGTGATAATAAAAAATATAATTTTTTGCAAAGAACTGTTCTTAGTGTGATTTTTGCCTTGAACTAACCAACATTCTGGCATGGTGCCTGGTTCACATGATTGTATTAGCGATGTTGGTGATTAAGTTTTAAATACAGCTGTAATGACTTGCAATAATTTGCATCATTGATGATATTATTAAAGGTTGTAGAGAAGCATGGAGGCAAGTTTCCAAAGTCTTCTACCCAGCTTCAAAAATTGCCTGGAATTGGGAGGTACACGGCTGGTGCTGTTGCTTCAATCAGCTTCGGTGAAAAAATTGGAGCAGTGGATGGAAATGTCATTCGGGTATTGACAAGACTACGGTGCATTGGTGCCTGCACAAGCTCAAAGGTTAGTGTTAATGCAAAGATGTTTTACTAGCATATTTTGTTAGAGGTACCTCGGCTACAGTTAAAGCTACACTTATCCAAGCTTCGAATCTCTACAAGAGTTTAGGCAAGTTCTAATGATTTAATCACTACATGATCCTTTTTTTTATTGGTGTTTGTGTATGTTCAATATTATTTTTTGTCTAGTGACAGTAATTCTTTTTAATGCAGTTTCCAATGTAACATGTTACAGGGCTGGCTTACGTGACAGGAAGCCAGCTTGCAGAATGCGGTTAATTTTAAAATCTTGTCTCTTCAAACCTGAAGGGGGTGGAAAATTCCAGTTTACTGGCCTTTTTTTTCAAATCTATGTAAGGGAGTGGATTGAGTAACGGTGGTTGGCATTCTTCCATTTTTTTGGGCAACACTGGAGACCTTTGAAGGTTTTCTCAGTGCTGGAGTGGCTAGCAGTGAACAATTTTTTTATGACCATCATCGATAGTACACACAATTTTAGATTCTTTTGGCGACAAGACAAGGTTTAGTTTCTGTGGGATATTGCTAATTTCATAATCATCCTTAGAGCCAATGAAAGGGAGCGACTTCTTAATCAGAAACAGAGTGGATTAAGGGGCATGTTTATTTTGCAATAAAACTCACTCATTGGTGAAGAGCCTTGTTTAAGGCTGTAGATTCAACACTGTCAAGGTGTCTTGTTTTTCCTTTAATCTGGGATTGAAGGAATAGTGGCAGTGGGTAAGGGAAGCAAAACACTTTAAGTTATTTCAAGAATAGTGCATAATTATGTAGTTTGTTATATATTCAGATAAAGTTTAGTGTCCTTTTGCATGGCATTTTTTTTATAGATAAAAAGGGGAGGAAATTAGAGATCCAATCCTGTATGCAAGTGACAAGTTCGAGTACATTTTAAACTATTACTGCTGGTCTAGGCCAGCTTATGAACCATTTCATTCTATATTTCAGATAAGGTATTTAATTCACTTAATTAAATAGGATCATGTCAATTTTTATGTGGGGTTATTTTTCATCTAATTTTTTTATATAATTAGTCACAAATATTTTTTTATGTATATTCTCATACTGAACATCCAGGCTATTGTTAAAAAAAGAACTGAGTTTTCCAATATCCATGGAACAGTACACTATTTTTTGCATGGTAGTTATTAATATTTTTTTATTAGCTCTAACAGTTTATTTATTATCTTTTTTTGAAGTTTAATGAATTCAATTTGCCTCAGGAAGTAACATAAAAACACAACAGTTTGAGCCAAGAGGGTTACTTTCCCTGGAAGTAAAAATAAACCATTACAACGTTTAACGTACCTACCACATATACCATTATTTAAACCCACTTGCAAAGCATTCTCATCACCGACATTCCCAAACTCTAGTCCTGGCATAGGCATGGATGTTCATTGGTGTGTGTTCCTTCATCAGTTTCATTTTAATCAACATTCATTCTCATTATGATTAGTGTACAAAGAGGCAGAAACGTGATGTAAAATAAGAAATATTAAATAAATTGGGGGGGGGGCAAAGGTGCTCGGAGCATGGTGCTGATCACATCACCTCCAAAATGCCCATAATCGAGAATGTGTGTGGCCCTACTCCCACACCCCCTAAATGTGCCTTTCATGGCATGGTGATATAAGCATGGGAAACTTTACAATTAGTGTAATTTGTGAATGCTACATGAACAAAAAGGACTAAAAGATACAAATAACTAAATGCGATGACTAAGATGCCATTTTTAGAACTTTACTCAATTTATTGTCAAATGAACTTTCTGATTATATTATTGAAAATGCATTCAAATAGGACTAAAAACTTATAAACTAACATGTTATGCTTATTTTTTTTTCCAGGAGAAGGAGAGAGATTGAGACTCCTAAATACTCAAATTGTAATGCTCAATATTAATGTTATTTATGTTGTAATGGCTTGTACATGTCTGTTTATATAAAGTGAAAGAGGATAGAGGAAACACTCACCGGGCGCAGAAAAACTTCAAATTTTTGCGACAGTATGTCAAATCTTCAGGAGTAGAGAGATGTTGTAGAACTTTGTGACAAGAACGAAGCGTTAGCGTGACCTGCAGTGTTGCCAGGTCCTGAAAAAAAGTGTTGACAGTGCCACAAAAAATATAGGTGATTCTTTCGCCAAGCTTGTCAAACTGTGAGTGGTGGTGGGGGAGCAGGTTGGGGAAAGGTGGTGGTGAGGGTGAGGATAGGGGATGAGGAACATTACTGGGTGGCCTTGTTCAGGCCTGGGGGTGTGGTTGCATTCATGGTCGATATGTAAGCCCTCTCCCATCTTCTACGTATTGAGGTGTTGATGGATTGGGGCAAGGAGTGGACGATCACTACCTGGAAGCAGTCATTAAAAGGAATATTGTGGTGATTGGTGTGAATGACAACAGCAAAGTCCAGGTTTTGGGTGGAGGAGAGGTGGTTGTTGATGCAGAGGTTCAGGGCTGTCGAGGTTTCCCCCAGGTAGAAGCTCCCACAGATGTTGCAGGTGAGGATATAAATTAGGTTAGAGCTGTAGCAGGTTCCTTTGGGGTAGAGGGTGAATTTGCCAGTGGCAGTGTGGATCTGGAGGGTGCAGGAAGTTACAAATATGGGGCAGGTTTTGCACCTTGGGCAGGTGCGAGTTGATTGTGAGTAGGTGGATTGTGGTGGACCAGGATGCTTTGGAGATTGGGAGGGCATTTGAAAACCACTCTGGGTTTGTCGGGGAAGATATTTCTAGTGTCAGGATCACTGTGCAAGATGGGAAGGAGGGAACGTAGAGTGTCTGATTTTGTTGAGGTGGGGGTGATATTGGGTGACAAGTGCAGGAGGATTGGGGGCAGGTTTCTTGGTGGGAGTGTATGAAGCAGCTCGGGATATTTGTTTGGTGACCAGGGTGTAAGGATATCCACGGTTGGTCAAGGCTTGGTGTAAGTGGAGGTTATAGTTCTGTCGGGAGGTGGCTGAGGTGTTGAGGCGTTGACCTCTGTGGGCCAGGGAGAATGGGATGGCTTTCTTGGTGTGGAACGGATGGGAGCTGGAGAAGTGTAGGTATTGCATATGGTTGGTAGGTTTGATGTGGATGGAGGTTTCCACATGTCCTTCCTTCATGTGCACATCCATATCCACATCCAGGAATGGTGGAGTGAGTTCAGGTGAAATTGATGGAGCTGAAGTGGTTAAGTTTGTCTAGGAAGGTGGTCAGGGAAGGTTCTCCATGCGTCCAAAGCATGAAGATGTCATCGATGAAATGGAGCCAGAGGAGAGGTTTGAGAGATTGGGTCTCCAGGAACTGTTTTTCAACTTTGCCCATGAACAGGTCGGCATAGGATGGGGTCATTCTGGTACCCATGGCTGTGCCCCGGATTTGGAGATAGTGCTTGTCCTCGAAGGTGAAGTTGTTGCACATGAGGACAAGGTGAGCTAGGTGGGTCGGGAAATTAGTGCTGGGGTTGTGGGGTTTTGGTCTGGTGTTGAGGAAGGATTCTATGGAGCAGAGGCCATGGGAGTGAGGTGTGTTGGTGTAGAGAGAAGTAACATCGATGGTGGCAAGGATGGTGTTGGCAGGTAATGGTGGGAGAGTGTTGATTTTTCTGAAGGAAGGTGGTGTCCCGGAGGTAGGAGGGCAGAGCTTTAACAAGAGGCTGGAGGTGGGAGTCTATAAAGGATGAGATTTTTTCAGAAGGTGAATTGTAACTGGACACGATGGGTCTACCAGGGTTGCCAGGTTTATGGATTTTGGGCAGCAGGTAAAAAGTGGGGGTGCGGGGGTTGTCTGGGATGAGCATGGATATAGTGGAGGCTGTCAGATACTCAGGGGGGCCTCACGTGTGGATATCCTTCCACCCTGGTTACTAAACAAATATCCCAAGCAGCTTCATACACTCCCACCAAGAAACCTGCTACCAATCCCCCTGCACTTGTCACCCAATATCACCCCCACCTCAACAAAATCAGACACACTCTATGTTCCCTCCTTCCCATCCTGCACAGAGATCCTGACACTAGAAATATCTTCCCCGACAAACCCAGAGTGGTTTTCAAATGCCCTCCCAATCTCCAAAACATCCTTGTCCACCACAATCCACCTACTCACAATCAACTCACACCAGCTCACAAATGCAACCACACAAGGTGCAAAACCTGCCCACAAATGCAACCACCCAAGATGCAAAACCTGCCCCATATTTGTCACTTCCCTCACCCTCCAGATCCACTGGCAAATTCACCCTCTACCCCAAAGGAACCTGCTACAGCTCTAACCTAATTTATATCCTCACCTGCAACATCTGTGGGAGCTTCTACCTGGGGGAAACCTCGACAGCCCTGAACCTCTGCATCAACAACCACCTCTCCTCCACCCAAAACCTGGACTTTGCTGTTGTCATTCACACCAATCACCACAATATTCCTTTTAATGACTGCTTCCAGGTAGTGATCGTCCACTCCTTGCCCCAATCCATCAACACCTCAATACGTAGAAGATGGGAGAGGGCTTACATATCGACCATGAATGCAACCACACCCCCAGGCCTAAACAAGGCCACCCAGTAATGCCCCTCATCCCCTATCCTCACCCTCACCACCACCTTTCCCCAACCTGCTCCCCCACCACCCTCACTCACAGTTTTCGACAAGCCTGGCGAAAGAACCACCTATATTTTTTGTGGCACTGTCAACACTTTTTTTCGGGACCTGGCAACACTGCATGTCACGCTAACTCTTCGTTCTTGTCACAAAGTTCTACAACGTGTGTGTACTCCTGAAGATTTGACATACTGTCGCTAAAATTTGAAGTTTTTCTGCACCTGGTGAGTGTTTCCTCTCTCCTCTTCCACTTTTTATTTAGCCCTTGTGGCTAAAAAGGAGGGTTAAAAGGGCTAAGTAAATATCAAAGAAGGTAAAAGTAAACACTAATGAGAATGCATGCTTTATCACTGTCCAGTTGAGAAGGTGAAGAGGAAGCACATTGTGGTCCCCTGGACAGAGCATCTCTCTTGAGACAAGGGGGAAAAATTCTACAATGCAAAATTCTTTTATTACTAATGATGATTCAATGGACATTGTAAAGAATGTGGCTAATTGATATGGTGTAGTTGTAATGGAATATTTATAGGCTTATTTTTTTTTACTGTTGTGAACTTGAATAGAAGCATGAAGTGTGGGCCTCCCCAATGGCGTAGAGGTAAAGTTGTTGCCTTATTATCTATGGGTCTCAGGTTCAATACCTGGTGGAGGCTCATGGTGGTTAGGATCCCACTTTAAACTGTAGGTCCAGTCCCGATTAGTCTTACTATGCATATAATCATGGTGGTCTGGTTGGTAGGGTGTCTGACTGCCATGCTTTAGACTCTGGTTCAATTCCCAGGGTGGGCGATCTAAGGTTGGCATTTTTATGGCCTTGCCCCCGCATAAAGTGGCTCTGGGTCTCACCCAGCCTTAAATCAATGGTTACCTATGGGTAAAGGTGGTCAGAGCATGGTGCTGATCACATTACCTCCAAAATGGTAGAGATCGAGAACATGTGGGCCCTAGCCCCACAACCCCTAAATGTGCCTTCATGGTACAGTGCTATATGCGTGGGGAACTTTACCTTTGCCTATGCATAAAGTGAACTTAAAACACAAAATCACTTTGCTGGTGTAGTGTAGTGGTGATAATGTTGGTCCCATGCAAGACATGGGTGTATCATTGTGTTTATCACATCATTCGTCCTCGTCGTTATGAGTCACCTAAGATCTAGAGAAGTGACGTAGAATAACTGATATGAAAATAATCATTTTGTACTGAACAATGGAGTTCACACTGTTACTGAATGTTCAGGAAATTCACAAGAAAAAATCCACTTGTAGCACCTAATATTTGGTAACTGAAAGTATTTCATGTAATTTGAGAACATTATTTTTAACAGGTATTTAGGAACTGTTTTGTAAATGTATATTTTTGTAATTTTACAGGCTGTGACTGAAGAAATATGGACTCTAGCAAACGAGATTGTGGACGAAAGTAGACCAGGAGACTTCAACCAAGCACTGATGGAAATTGGATCAAGTGTTTGTACACCAAAAGTTGCCAACTGCAGGCTGTGCCCGTTGAAGAATGCCTGCTTAGCACACAAAACATTTGGAGATGAGAAACTGAAGCATCACAGTGAGATTCAAGATATCGAAACAGGTAAATCTTATTCTACACACTGCCAATGGGAGCTAATATTATACAAATTGTTGAGATCAGAACCATATATACTTGCCACACAGTCATGTGCATGAATAGGGGTACATAGAAGTGTAGATATACGTGCATGTATGACAGGATAAAATACATCGTGAGGGATGTCAGGGATTGAAAGAACTAAAACTAATTCAGGTGCCCGTCCCTTTCTTCAGGAGCTTGTTTTATTTTGGTGGTGGGGGGGGGGGGGTTGCAAATGTGGTCCAAGAAAGCTATGAATCCAACAAAAGTGAAGCTGCACATTTTCAGATGATCTTAAAACAGTTAATTTCCTACTTAATACAAGATTGGATTAAATGAATTATTCTTGTGCCAGAAGGCTCAACTGGTAAGAGAATGAATAACTATGCCTTACATTCTAATATATGGCTGACTCCACCATATTGCCGAAGATTTTAAAATTTGGCTAGTCGCTGTGGTGGTCTAGTTTGTAAGGTGTCTGACTGCCATGCAGGAGATCCAGGTTAAATTCCTCAGGTGGGTAATCTAAGGTCGGAATTTTCCTGGCCTTGTCCCTGCATAAAGCAGCTCTGGGGCTCACATAGCCTCAAATCAGTGGGTACCTGGGGGCAACCTTGAGGGGTAAAGGCAGCTGGATCATGGTGCTGATCACATCACCTCCAAAATGGCAGACATAGAGAATGTGTGGGGCCCTACCTTCACATCCCCTAAATGCACCTTCATGCTACATGCACAGGGAACTTTACCTAGCATGTGAAACAATATAATGGCATGTTTGTTATTCTGATTTAATGATCCATGTGATACAGAAAATACACAAACATTAAAAAACCCATACTGTACAGCACTGTACTTATATATTTTTTAAGAAGTTAACTGAAATTTCCATAACTTAACTGAAAATATTAAAAAATATATACCTGAGTACCTCTATCCACATAAAACCCACCAACCACATGCAATACCTACACTTCTCCAGCTCCCACCCATTCCACACCAAAAAAGCAATTCCATTCTCTCTGGCCCTCAGGGGACAGCGCCTGAACACTTCACCCACCTCCCGCCAGAATTATAACCTCCGCCTACACCAAGCCCTGGTCAACCATGGATATCCCTCCATCCTGGTCACCAAACAAATATCGCGAGCTGCCTCACACACACTTACCACCCAAAAAACCTGCTGCCACCAACCCACCTGCACTCATCACCAATATATCATCCCCACCTCAACAAAATTAGGCACACACTACACTCTCTTCTCCCCATTCTCCACAGTGTTCCTGGAACCAAAAACATATTTCCCGACTAGCCCAGAGTGGTTTTCAAATAACCCCCCCCCCCCAACCTAGGTGCAAAACCTGCCCCATCCTCATTACCTCTCACACCCTCCAGGTGCACACGGCCACTGACAAATTTACCCTCCATCCCAAAGGGACCTGCCATGCCTCAGACCTGATCTACATCCTCACCTGCAACATCTGTGGTGATTTTTACCTGAGGGAAACATCAACGGCCCTCAACCTCCGCTCCTCCACACACAACCTGGACTTCACTGTCGCCGTCCACACCAACCACAACAACATCAGTTTCAACGACTGCTTCCGGGTAGTGATCATCCATCTCCTACCCCAACCAGCCAACACCTCTGTTCACAAAAGATGGGAGAGGGCCTATATATCAGCCATGAGTGCAACCACTCCACCTGGCCTGAACAAGGCCACCCAGTAACGTCCCAACCCACTCCATCCCTCCCTCCCAACCCAACCCATCCCAACCACTCACAGTTTTCGATGAGCCTGGTGACAAAACAGTGTTTTTTTCATTCTACGCACCACTTCTTCTTCGATGAGGACCTGGCAACTCTGCAGGGCCCCAACTTCTGGTTCTGTTTCTTTCTTCTCACACCAAAGATGCTACGACAAAGTTAGCGAAAATTCTTAATTTTTCCACTGTCCGGTGAGAGTTTCCTTTCTCCTTCTTTGATTTTTATTTAGCCCTTTTGGCCCTCCTTGCTTTTATCCAAAAAATATATACATATATTTTTAGCACTGAATTTGATAATTCAGGTGCCATGTGAAAATTCTACCCCTGATGGATGTTACAGAACAAGACACAAAATATATGAAAGTCAGTGAACATCTCTGAATAGTACAGATAAGATATGAAAACATGTTTACATGCTTGTATGGACAATGCTGGAAGTAGCGGAGTGACTTTGCACAGGGCTACACTGAACTGCGACAGTACAATGCCTGGAATGTAATCACAGCCTCTTGGGTCCAGGAAATGGTACTCCTCAGTAACAGTGGAGACAGCAGTGTACAGAATGAAATGGTACCACATTTTAAGTCAGATTTGTGAAAATGGAGCTCTACATCTAGTTATCTTTTTATATTAGGGAGATTTCAAACTGAAGCAACAAGTGACTTACGTCATTTGGAAACTAACCCTCAATAACCTTTTGGTAACAGTTCGTTATATCGGAGACACATTAAAATCGGATATTTTGTGTTTCGCATGGTTTGTACTTACCAATTGTGTATTGCGGAACATAGTTCAAGATGCCATTATGCTTTTTACACGAAAGCAAACACAATTTTTCACATA
Source organism: Lepisma saccharinum (assembly GCF_977018435.1). Taxonomy (NCBI): domain Eukaryota; kingdom Metazoa; phylum Arthropoda; class Insecta; order Zygentoma; family Lepismatidae; genus Lepisma; species Lepisma saccharinum. Next base: position 206,753,941 of record NC_139230.1, read on the forward strand.
CAGAGTGATTTTTTTGATTCCTTTCTTCACTTCTGCAACACACAATATGGCAGGCACATTTTGACTCATGTGGGTATGCAGTGTTTCCAACCTTCTTCACTGAAAAATACCTACCATCGTGTTCGTCACGTTTGAAAATTTTACATTATGCACGGGTAGCTGACAGATAGCCTGGGTAGCTGACTGATAGCCCCACGAACCATTTCTGATGAGGTTAGGTTTGGTTAGGTTAAGCAACCATAGTGAAAAAAAGAAAGGTGGTTGGAAACACTGACAGTACGCAGCATGCAGTTCATGTAGCGAAAGCAATGGCAATTGTGCGTCTGTGAGATATTTCTCTTGAAAAATACATGATTTCCTGGTCAAATATATTCCACGATTAAGAAAAATACCACGACGAACGTTGGAAAGCTTGGAGAAACTCATTTCCGTAAGTAGTTTCTTCTGTAAAAATGAAGAAATGTGTCTCCGATATAACGAACTGTTAACCAACCTTTTTAACCCAACAAGCTGCACATGTCTCTCAGACTTGGGCCATTTTCTCAATGTTGTGCATCATGTTGCTTCGGTCTGTTGTTCACGCATGCATGTTGAATTCTTGCTTCTAGACTGAATGGGCTCGTGTCACTTGCCACTTCAGTATGAATTCTCATGTAGCTTGTCGCTTTGGTCTGAAAGCTCCCTTACAATTGATGATGTCTGTGCAAATATTGGGGGCTCTTCCAAGTCAAGGGTTTGGCATTCTTGTGCTGTATCTATGCAGTATGCATTTTTCCCTGTCATTGCCTTTTCAGACCACCCCACACGTGACCTTGTTGTTTAGTATTTCTAATTAGTTACAGAGAAATATGTTCCTATTTTAAAAAAATGTAAATACAAATAGTATTGCATTTATGTTTTTCAGATTTTCTGTGACATGTACATATCATCACGTTTAAATTTCTCTTTCAATTTTAGTTCCTGAATGTGTACTTTGCCCCACAAATAGTGATAAAATTGATGTCAGGTATGTGTGTTATGATATATTTCCTAACCTTGACAGCATGTATTTTACTAATAAATGATATACTGCTCTGAAGTAAAATAAGTAAATATATAGACTAACAAGCAGTGTTAGGCCCACATTAGATGAAAGCAAGTCCCTTAACATTTTTTGCTACCATAATGCTTCAAAAATCTTTGCTTAAACACTTTGTTTAAAGAAAGTGATGCACTATCATCTCCGCTCCAGACATCATTGTACCCTTAGTGAACGCAGTGATCCTTCAAAAGTAATCGAAAAAAACCTATCCAATTGTGCAATGTGGAAACACGAATCTTCACATATGTAATACTTATACAGTGTTTACCGCATCCATCATGAACTAATGTATTGTTCCATGCATGTATTGTATGAGTACCAGGATAAATGTACCAATATTATTATTATTATTAGTATTAGTATTAGTAGTAGTATTATTATTAGTAGTATTATTAGTGGTAGTAGTTATCCTCAAAAAATACTCAAAAAGGGGGTAGAAGTCGGTGCTAAAGCATTTGTTTGGAACAAACGATTTGATATATTTTTACAATACCTTCAATTTCACATTAGCTACTAATGGAAAAGAAACACACACACTGTATTTTTGAATGGCAGAAAATGAATGATAAATGCATTCCGAAGATACATGTGTAACTGTCATGTACAACATATGTTTTACACATATGCAACATGGAACGACATAAAATAAGAAAATACTACATATGCAACAAGCTAACACTAAATTTTGTATGTATTCAAAGCTTATTCAATACAAATATACATAATATAACACACATTATTTAAATACATTCCATTACAATATTTCTCTGCTATAGATGCCAAGGTCATTGCCAATTCAATGTAAATGCTCATACCACAGACCTTACAACTATAAAAGAGACACAATTCTATTCCATTCGATGAGAATTATGAAATTTGATTAATTTGTATTCCTGTAATTAAATATAAAAAAATGAAATGCACAAATTACAAAGTAAAATAGGCATTTAATTATTATAAAATGTCGTACCTTACTTGTATATAAACTTGAGCCTCCTTGTTTTCATGGCGAATTTGTGAATGACTGTGTCGTAGAATTCTTAATTTTCTCTTACAGACTACACGAGTTCTTTCTCGACCTATTTTTGTTTTCTTTCTTTGCTCTTATGCATTTCGATTTTTTTAAAGATTCATAAAAGAAGTACGTTACGATAGAGAAAAAAAAAGGTAAAAAAAAAGAAATATATGTATGAAATGTGTATTTTAATTTTCTTGGCTAATTTTAAACAATTGTATTTTCTTGCTGATATTAATTTTGTGAATTGTTAGTTTATATAATATAAAGAACTAACAATACTGCTAATAACATTAAAAATGACTTGGAAGAAAATACTTTGGAGACAGCACTGCTTAAAATGAGCAATACCAAAAAGCAACATTTCTAATTTTTTCTTTCTCTCCGGGTCGAAACTGAAATGCAAACACCTTAATTGTCGCGTTGAAAAGTAAGAACCTTTATAGTCTGCTGCCAATTGTTGTTTTGATAATGAAAAGCAGATTTCATATCGTTCAATATGTGCTTTTCCTCTTAACAAGTGGAACTAGCAGACACCAGGATTTTTGAAGTGGGGAGGGCGTGTTATATCTACTTTCTTAATAGTCATTCCTCATTTTGCAATCTTTTTAGGCATTTGACATTTCTTTTTCTTTTTAAAGAATATTGAGCCTAATCAGGGATTATGACTCTCACCAATCCCCCTTGAGCACGACACTGGACACTCGGAAGAATCTTGATGACTCCAGAGAAACCCTGTCGTGGCTGTAAACATGAGGATGGGGCTGAAAAAAATGCGTTATGACCCAGCCCTTCAAGCGTGGGGGGGAAGTAGAGATGTTGGACCTTGCAGTAGGGTCTCTGCCTGTTCGGAAGCACTCAGCTGTTCTCGGCACTGGCTGAGACCAGAGAGATTCATACCATTCTGCGATGAGCTGGGCTGTCAAACACCATTACCTTCAATAGGAAACTTGGCGCGAGGGGTATTATCTGGAGCCCCATTTCGATGGGCTAAACTTAGCGAATCTCTTGCATATTTCGAGCTGTTTCATAATGTCCCTTGGCTTATTTCGCACAAATATGTGAATATTCTGACTTATTTTTTTTACTTCTTCTCTAAAACATTTAAAATGCAACATTTTTATTATTTTGCTTGGTCATCACCGCATCTCCCGATGACCGGACGCCTTGCCTCTGACCCCTGGTTGGAGTGATACGTGCAGCTTACCATGTCACGTCAGTTCGAAAAGTTGCATTTATTTCTTAAGATTGGTTTCTAAGAGACATGTGCTGCTTCCATCTGAAAGCTCCATTCGTCTTCTATACTCTGTCCTGGGAATCTCTGGAGCGAGCGAACGAAGACAAGGGTCTGCACAAGTAGTAACTCGAGAAGACAGTAACTTGACCAATGAATACATGAGAGTGAACATAATTGCATGGTGGAGGGACAACTACTGCAGGTACTAACCACTTACAGGAGCGTGTACTGCTTCGGCCACCCACAAGCTTTCTCCCCTTCTCTTATATAACACGGCCTTTTTCCAGAGATTCCTGGGACAGAGTATAGTAGAGGATGGGAGCTTTCAGATGGAAGTGGCACATGTCTCTTCGAAACCAATCTTAAGAAGTAAATGCAAGAGTGTCAGATTTTGAACACGTTATTGAACACTTTAGCCCAATTTTTCTACAGCTACAAGTCCCCTTGCACAATCTTTAAGGCGTTTACAGGATATAATGCGAAGAATCTGGCGGTGCAGCATGTTTGTCTCTCAGCAAGTGGTACAAAGAGGATCAATAAGAGAAGGCTTCTTGGTTGTCCACATCCCTACCTCATCAACTATAACTGGTATGGGGCAAGTTTGTACTTAAAGTTTTCTCTGAATTAGTCTTGTGATTTTTTAGTAAAATGATTTGTTAAATAAAAACTCTGGATCAACTGGATACAACGCATCTGATTTTCACTTCAGAAGTGACCGCTCCAGTGATTCTCTCTCTTATTTTGTTCAAACTTGATATTTGCCAAAATTTTACCAACGATACTCAACATTGAAGAAATTCCAACATCATAAGCATCAGAAGGATTGGTTTTCTTAATCCCTGTTACTTCCGTAATCATTGACTTAATGCCATCAAAATCTGGGAATGGTGGGTGAGATGAGAATCACTGACAAAAGATTGATTGAGTTGGAGTTTTGAGTCCACTTTACGCACAGTAAGGTTAATCAGGACTGAACCTACAGTATAAAGTGGGATCCGAACCAATATGTGCCTCCACCGGGTAAGAACCCCTTTTATAAAGATAATACATTTTTTTCCAGCTTTTCCTAATTTTTTTCCTTATTGGACCCCCTTATTGACTGGCCTAAGACATATACAGGGAGGTTATTGCAGCATGACACCGCAACAGCGTCGGACGCTTGCCGGCCCAGTCATGCAACAGGTGCCGGCAAATTGCGTAACAGATAGCCCGTTACACAAACCGCTTGTTTTGTAATGTTTCCACTTTTGACAATTATAGTTACAATTACAACTTAAATAAGCACGTACCTTGCCGCAAGGATGCTGGAAAAGGTGTCCTCTAAAATACAAATATTTCTGGCACTTTATTTCTGCCCATATCGCTTCTGACAGCAATGACTCATCCAACATAAAGGATTCAATTTTTCATTCTTGTCTTGCCTTCGAATAAACAAAACCGTGACTCTTATTTTGCAGATAACACAAGATTAATCCTTTTGAACACTAGAGTCAGTGGCGTGCCCAAGATTTTCGAGGGGGGGAGGTTACGTATACATTATTATGCAAAACGAAAGCGCAGATAAACAAATTATTTAACAGTGTCACTTAATTTTAACGTGTGAATATTTTTGAAGTAAAGTAGCGATCATACACTGTGTGCGTTTTTCTTTCTGAGAGCGCCATTAGAAATAAGCACTTTTCCCCTTTTGCTACTATGGGATAAACTGAATATAAAAGGCTATAACTGCTCAACAACTGCATCTTTTTAAGAAATTTAAATTCTAAATGTAAGAATGAACAAAAAGCAACATTTTATGTAAATTCCGACAATTGTGAGTCCAGGGGGAAACGGGGGCCAAATCCCAAAGTTCTATTTTCCCCGTAATTACGCAAAATTTCTGAACGTCGTAATTTCCATATTTTTTTTTTTTTCCAAAGTTGCGGCAGGAGCATTACATATCCTCATAGAGTAGTCTTTTGTTGTGCTTCCCTCAAAATTTGGTCCATCCAGTGTCTATAGAGCCGACGCTAGAAGCGAAATTCCTCAGATGTCGCAAGAGCGTCAGCGGCTTATCGGAGTAGTGGTAAGCCGCGAGAAGCCTCTCGATACTACGCGAATGCGACAGCTGTCGGCTACCAGTTGTTTAGACATTTTCACTTCGGTTTGCGTTTATCAGTACTCGTGTTGTTCAGTGCTAGTGCTTTATCATGTGTTAATTGTTATTCATTCATTAGTTATGCCGCCAAACAAATATAGTCTTGAACAAAGAGTTTTTATGTACGATACTTACGTGAAAACGAACTCTTGCAGAAAAGTAGTCAGGCGATTCGCAAGAAAATTTCCTGGCAATCCTGTTCCGGACAGACATACTGTTTACAACCTCGTTAAAAGATTACGAGAGACAGGATCTCTTGAACCTAAGAAACGTGTTTCCAGACGACGTGTTCTTACGGAAGAAAAGCTAGATGAAATTGGTGAACGACTTGAACATACTCCAAAAAAATCCCTCCGTCGGCTTGCTCAGGAAACAGGCATTTCAAAATCCTCAGCACGAAATGCCACTAAATTACTTAGATTAAAACCCTACAAAATTACAGTGGTTCATGAATTGCAACCGCGCGATCACGCGACTAGAGTTCGATTCTGTAACTGGATGCTGGATAATATTGTTGCTGGCAGAGTAAATCCAGAATTAATCATATTTTCAGACGAAGCTTGGTTCGAATTGAATGGCCGAGTTATTTCACAAAACAATCTCTATTGGAGCGCAGAAAAACCTGACCTTGTGCATGAAGTTCCGCTCCATCCTGCAAAAATTGGTGTGTGGTGTGGTTTGAATGCGCACAGAATAATAGGGCCTATTTTTTATGAAGGTACTATCAATGGTGAAAGGTATCGAAGAGACATACTACAACCTTTTTTTGAACAATTAACTGACATTGAATGCCAGCAGTCATTTTTTCAGCAGGACTCTGCTACTGCTCACACTGCTTATGAATCACTTAATTTTATTGCCGAGATTTTTGAGGACAGAATTATCAGTACTGAGTTGTGGCCCTCTCGTAGCCCCGATCTTACTCCTTGTGATTATTATTTATGGGGAACATTAAAAAACAAAGTGTATCAGAATAACCCGCGTACAATAGAGGATTTAAAAGAAAATATAAGAAGAGAAATTGCCAGAATCACACCTGAGGAGCTTATGGATGTTCAGAGGAATTTCATACGCAGATGCCGGAAATGTATTGGTGTTGAAGGAGGTCATTTTCAACATCATTTATAACACAGAAGGTTAGTGATCATCATTATTATTAGTTTGAAATATAATTTTACACTTTCGGTTTGCTTTATGCGCCGCGATGCTGTTTCTGTTACGGACTATCTGTTACGCAATTTGGCGGCACCTGATGCATGACAAGGCCGGTAAGCGGCCGACGCTCTACCGGTGTCTAAGAAAGATTACATGTCAAAAATAAAGTGCCAGAAATATTTGTATTTTAGAGGACACCTTTTCCAGCATCCTTACGACAAGGTACGTGCTTATTTAAGTTGTAATTGTAACTATAATTGTGAAAAGTGGAAACATTACAAAACAAGCGGTTTGTGTAACGGGCTATCTGTTACGCAATTTGCCGGCACCTGTTGCATGACTGGGCCGGCAAGCGGCCGACGCTGTTGCGGTGTCATGCTGCAATAACCTCCCTGTACATAGAACATATTAACAAGATAACTACTCTTCACCTTACAACTTGCATTAAATACATTTTCCGAGCACAACATGTTGATACCTTGAAAGCAGCTGCAATTTTTGCTCCAGTGTGAGGAAGAACAAGTTTATCAAAAATGAAAAAAAAACTCAACATAACTCATATTAAGCTATAGGTAGAGGCACATATTTTTGGTAAATAAAAAAGCAAAATTTCGGTACAAAAACAGTCTATTTCAGCTTCAAAAGCGGTAAATAAAATAAAATTTCAGTGTTATAGCGGTGAATAATCACATCAAAAGTGCTATATAAAATTACATTTTGGTTTTAAAATTGTGAATACTGCACTTACTACACAAAATAAACTTATCCCTTCCAATACACATTTATGTAGTTACCAGAGTATGAAGTTTATTCCTGCATAAAGGGATCCATTTTTACTTCTCAAATATTTACAGCAGAATTAATCAATTTTTCGTGAAGTGCATAACTCACGGGATACTTCAGACTTCAGAAAGTGTCGTGTCTGTATATAAATGGTAAATTTCGTGTGTAAGAGTCAATTTTGCATTTTGCAGTTCATTTCGCATTATTTCGTGACAAAACAGGGTAGAAAAATGCACCTCAGACCTCTCAGAAACATGAAAAATGAACATTACAGCATGTTATTTCATATTTCGTGTTTTCGTCAAAAAACGAAATTTGCATGCCTCTAGCTATAGGCAATTATCGAAAACCACAAACAGACCACTTGAAGAAACAAAAGAAGAAAAATTCATAACAACAATGCTGATGAAAGAAAAAAAATGGCCATTGATTTTTAGAGGCACATCCGCCAGTACAGGAAAGTATGTATATCGTATCTGCATTTCTTTCAGTACTTGCCTGTTGCATACAGTAATAACGGTCTTACTTCAGTACCTAATATTCGGTGCTAAATATGACATGACATAATATGACACACTAAGGGTTAGTGTTTTCAGTTGAATGTAGGTGATGCAGAAGTGCACCCCCTCGCACTCCCCTGGGACCACCCCTGACCAATGTTATCTGTGAAATATGCCATGGGATATGCTATGGCATCAAAATGCTATAAGATTTATTCACTTTACATGGTAGAATTGCATCGTAGCAGAAATGTTAAGAAAAATGCCAAGGAAAGTACTTTTGTCTAAAGTGGACCTTTTTGTAATATGGTATAACCTTATTTAACATCATGTGTGCTGAACATCTTATTGTGAGTGGTGTTGGCCTGTCACTTTTATCCTTTTCTAGCAATTTGCATTCGATTTCACACACACAATTTAGATTTGATACATGTCATGTAGAAGTATTGGTAGATTACACAGTGGAACCCTGGTTTGGCATTACTTGAGTTCACATTTTCTTGCATTGTACATTCAATTTTCATGGTTCCAAAAGCACGAAATGCCATAGAATTTTCTGTGATTTTTATATTTTCCTGCATTTAAATTTTTTTTGAATTTAATGTTCACTGTCATTTTTTTCATGCGAAAATGTGCAATTGGCAAGAACCTTGATTGCAGTTTAGAAACATTATTTCTTTGTATATAGGTTTATCAATTATTATAATTCTTATTCATTGCCCATACTAATCATATCACAAATATTTTGTTCCAGGCTTGGTGCACTAAATTATCCACAAAAAGCAAAAAAACCACTCCCGAACAAACAGCATGTCCTGGTTTGTGTTGTTTACCAGCTAAAGGGAGAAGAACATGAGTATTTTGTTGTAAAGAGACCCAGAACAGGTATGGTTGAAGTAGGAGCATACATTTTTTTTATGTACAACCTTACACCTGCATTTACTGAGAGAATTTACGCTTTCAACGCATGGCCATGAAATTAGGTGGGTGGCATAAGTTCACGCTGTTACCACGTTGGAGCCCACCCCATGTGTTTGGAGGTTTAAGAGAATCAGGTTTTCTTGTAGAGTTGGTCTTTGTATTCCATGTAATACAAACTGGCAGTATTTGCTCGAAAGGTCAGGGATTGCACAAAAGTGCCCCGGAGAGAGGTCAGTCTGATGATCGAACTAGGCAACGCAGCTCGGTTGACGTTGCCACACACTGCGCGGGAACCAGCAACTTTTGTCCAGCTTTCGCTTTGCTTTCCATATGTGGCACCGGCGCAATTCTGCTCATCCACCTATTTTAATGGCAATGTGTTAAGTTTCCAAGAGGGTTAAACCATCACCAGTAACATTATTAGATTTCTACCAATGTTTGAACATTGTCTCAATTTGAATTTGTTCTGAATAGTCATACATATTAATATATAAGCATTCCTTTGCAACTATACTGTACACATCTACTAGTCTTGAAACTATTCAGCAATTCCCACAATATTATCAAAATATTAATAACAGATGTCGTTTAATCACAACTTTAACTTTTGCTTCACAATATTTGTGCAGAACTAATGAAAATTCTGCATAATTCTTAGGTTTTGATTGACTGATTTTGTTTGTTTTACTTCACATATCTGCCATTTCTGTCTAATTGTGAAGATGATGATTGATGATATGATAAAAATTTATGAAGGGAGACCCATGCCCAGGCCAGGATTCGAACCTGGGACCCCTGACATTGTAGCGTGGTGTGATAATCACTCTGCCATGGAGGTTGGTGCATAATTCCTAGGATATGCACATTCCACAAACATGTAGGTTTACAGTCTACATGCCTGCAAGTTTTGGAGATAATATTTCAGCCATATGCATTTAATTTTGAATAGATTGGATAAGTATGTGGTCCTCTGATGATGTGTCAAAAGGTATTTTTTTCTATCTCAACTACTGTCTTATCTTTCATATACCATATTTGCCAGCATTCAAGGTGCACTTTTTGCCTTTAAAAATAGGTCTGAAAAACAGGGTGTGTCCATCTTATATGCAGATACTAAGTTTAGTTTTTGATTACCTTAATTTCTGGAAATTTTCTCTGTTCTGAGTTAGACGGTTTATTTAATTTAAGAAGTGTGGCATTAGTAATGCACTGAATGGTACAGAGGACAATTTGTTGTATGAGGAAAGTAGACCTACACATTTACATACTGTAAATTAATTATAATATTCAGTGATAAAGCTTTTTTTTTCAAAAATTTGTACAAAAAGGGGGTCTTATACGCTGGCAAATACAGTAATTCATTGCAAAGTTTTACAATTCAATCTCTAAAAGTTTGAATCATAACTTATGAAAAATATTGTCATTATTTTAATGAATTTTTCTTCTAGGTCTTCTGGCAAATATGTGGGAGTTTCCTAACATTGTTCTTCAGGAACTGGTCACCGGCAGGGAAAGTCTTCAGTTTAAAAAAATGCAAAGGAAATTGAAAGACTGTTACAATCTTGACCCAGATAATGTTACTTATCATAACTATTGTGGCAACAGTATTCATATGTTTTCACATATTCACCAAACCAATGTTATATTTGGTGTAGAGATTGAAGAGCAGGATGAGATGAAAGCCCCCACAGGCCACCAAGGTTATCAGTGGTTGACTGACAATGAATTGAAAGATTGTGCTCTCTCTACATGTATGTTAAACGTAAGTGATATTTTATTTTAATGCTGCAAAAAAAAAAATAATAATTTAATTTTATTATTGTGCCCTGCACTGTGGCAGTGTGGCCTAGAGCATGAGGCTCTGGGATGCATGCTGGTTCAAGTTTCCTGGGGGAGATGGGGTAACAATTCCTGAGATTTTGTCCAGCATGTGGTACCTATGACCACCTACCATCATGAATAAATTGGGGAGGTATGAATGAGTAGCTTAACCTGGTCATCAGAACCTACGATGACTGGGGGTTTGTCATGCTGACCACCAGGGGTGCAACTAGGCTGGGGCAGCTGGGGTGGTGGGCCCCGAAAGCCGGAAGACTGAAATGGATTTTCCTAACTTATCTTTTGACTCAAGTTCAGATTGTTTAATTCCAAATTTATCATGATGCACAGACATTTTTACATGGTTCAGTTTCGAATTATGTCTGTTAACAATACTTCAGAATCTTAGTGATTACATACTGCATGTTTTCTGGAGAACAACCTTTCCTCTCCATATGGTTCTTTGTTTGTGAGCAACCATTCGTTTACTGTCGTCTTGGATATGGACAGCTGGTGGTATAAACTTCATGTGCGTGGGGTGTTCATTGCTAAATGGATTCATTTTTAGATTAGGCAGATGAGATTTAGGGCTCTTAGCATTAATAAAATCATCTTCATCTTTTCATTGTTAGGTTAGGTGGTTCAGATTTAGGGCTCCTAGCATTAAAAGAAGGTCCCTAAATACTTAAACACCTGATCACGTAAAACATTTGGTCTCAAGCCTTGCATGAAAATTTGCAAAAACTCATGTGCGAGTTGACAGGAGATGAAGAATGCCTGCTTGCGTAAGATATATTTCAAATCATCATTTCTCCGGTAAATTAAAAAGGTTTTTAACTGTGCTAATTAGTTTCTCGAAGCTTCGAACTTATATCCAGAATTGTTTCCAATTAGTACTCCTATAGAACTTGTGAAAAATCATTAAACATTCGGAACAGTTACCTATCTGTTTGTTTTGGAATTGGTAGAAAGAATGGGTATAAAAATGAAGAAATGCGGAAGAATTTAAGTAGGGCGAGAAAGATATGCTCCAAGGACGATAATAAAGATAGTAAAAACAAGGGAGAGAAGAAAGTGGAGGAAAATATAAATGAGAAATTATGGGAATATAAGTATGTGGCCATCCCGTATTTTAGAGGAGTATCGGAAAAAATGGAAAGAGTAACAAAAGCGTATAGAATTAAGTGTGGGATGAAAAAGGTAAAAGGTAAAGTGTTCCCCTGTGCATAGCACCACGCCATGAAGGCGTATAGGGGGTGTGGGGGTAACGCCCCACACTTTCTTGATCCGGTCGTGAGTGGGGGTGATGTGATCAGCATCACGCCCCTGACCGCCTTTACCCCCCAGGGTTTCCCCCAGGTACCCATGTTATTCGACGCTGGGTAGGCGCCGGGACCGCTTCCACCGTTAGAAAAGTTCCCGGATTTGAACCGGCCGGGGATCGAACCCGGGACCTTGAGCATGGTAGTCAGACGCGTTACCGACTGAGCCACCTGTGGGATGAAAGACCCTAAATGTTTAGAGAAACATTTTATGAGTTACAAAAGAGAAGGAATGAGAAAGGGTGATAATGTAGAGGGAAAAAAGGGCGTATACAGAATCAAATGTCAATGTAAGAAGGAATATGTAGGGCAAACTGGTAGGAGTATGGGGGTCCGATGGAAAGAACACGATAAGGATATTAAAGATGGAAACCCCCGTATGGGATTATCCGAGCATGTATTGGAAGAGGAACATGAGATAGTCACACGGGAAGTTATATGCAAGGAAGACAAATTATTAAGTAGGAATGTTTGAGGCCTCATTTATATGTAAAAATAGAAAGAACAAGCTGATGGGAATATTGATGAAATATGGCTAGGAATGTTGAAAAAATGGGAAAAACGTGAATATAAAGAAATCGGATTCAAGGTTAACCCAGACATTGAACGGGAGGCAAGTATCATACGCGAGTTCTCGTTTGAAATGATGTAATGGAAGGGGAAATTAGGGGAAGGAGGAAAATTGACTCACTGGCAACCTCATGCATTTGAGTACATACCAGTTCCAGTCAACATGTGAATTGTGATCGGATAGTAACACGGGTTTTAACAGTTTTTATGAGTTTTAAGGGATTTTAAAATGTGGGAATAGTTCCTTTTAGTCATTTGTTATCCTAGCATTCAACCTGTCCATGTAAAAACCTATATCCTCTCTAAATGACGAAGCTGTGTGGATTTCTGTAAAGCAGACTTCTTGACCTGCAGAAGGGGGCAGTTGGTTATATGCTCACTGTACGTAAGTAAATATCAAATTTTGATTTTATGCTTATATACTTCAATGTAAAGTCTTGGGACCAATAAATATCACTTTGTCATTCTTGCATGAGCAGAATCTCAATATTATGACTCCATATGATCTCTAGGGAACGCTCTCTTAGAGATGACTGAGCTTCGGCGATCATTTGAGACACTTATTCAAGTGATGAAAATATGTTCCAAGTGGAGGATTTTAAGTGAATTTTCTGACAAAATAATCAAACTTTAAAGAAGCACTTTGAAGAACTCTTTATCAGGATCACAATAGACACAATTTGCTGAGTACTGGACAATCATTTAAAGGCATGAAAACAGTTGTAGACACATGGAAAGTGATTCTTTTTGTCAAGTTCCATAGACATTGAACTTTGCAACAAATCTGGAAAAAAATTCAAAAACTTTTCCAAACCTTTGTTTCAATCACAAATATTATCAGTTACAATTTCTTTCAAATACAAGATAAAGGACATGAATGACAAAGCACAGTTCACTGGTTTCCAGTTATCCTGATGTGTTCATGGCTTGTCTCATGTCTCTTACTGTCCCTGCCACAGTAGCAAAAGTGGAGGAATTGTTTTCTAAATTGAAAATTATGAAGAATACCTATTTACGCAGTACTATGAGTCGAGAACACTTGAGTAGTCTGGCTTTACTTTCAATTGAAAATGACAGAGCCAAAAAAAATAAAAAATAACAAAGTTATTGATGTGCTTGCTTGCTTAAGTCTAACATTGTAAAGGATAATAATTTATCAATCAATACTATAGGCAATAATCATAATTTGCTAATGAGTATTTTATTTTATTAGTTATTTTGTATGCACTCTTTATTATTAGTCTGCAGAATTTCTTAAACCCAAATAAACATATATTTATTCATAATCAAGAGAATAGTTTACCACCCCATATGCTAAAATTACACATTTTGTGTATTCTTAAATCCAACCACCACAATAGCAGAAACTGGGGGCCCCCATGAGTCTCGCTATGCCCCTGCTGACCACACATCACCACTTAACTGGTTGGAATGTTTGCCCACCACTGCTGAGGTATGTGGGAGTGAGGATGACAGTCAGTATGTAGGCCCTGGCCTGTGAAATCGTGAATGAGTTACTATTACAGGAAAGCAGGTGATTTTAATGTGTAATTAAGTAGTTTTGGGATATTTTATGCACTTTGCAACCTACCCGGTTACTCAGAATTGTATGGTAACTTATTGTTTTCAGTATATTGCTATAGGTTGTTTCATTACGATCCAAGCCAGCCCCCATGGCGGAGTGGTTATCACATCGCACTACAATGCCAAGGGTCCCAGGTTCATCAATTTCATCATATCATCACCATCTTTGCAAATTAGCCACAAGTGGCACAAAAAGCAAAGCAAATCAATCAATCATTATGATCCATAGCTAGCCTTCACATATTTCATGTTTTCGTTTACAATGTACATGGGGATTGTATCCTCAGAAAATTCTTAACCAATATTAATTTACTGATGGAGTTAAGTGATTGGATATTTTACTTCACTTTTCTGCCACTGTTTGACTAATGATGAGGGTGAGTGACATGAAATTCATGAAGGGACACTCGCGAACAACACCATGCCCGGATTTGAAGCTGGGACCCTTGGTGTGGTAGCACACTCAGACTAACCACTCCAATGTTTCATGTTGCTGTCATCTGGTGTAATTTTCCTATTGTCTTCAAGATACTTGGTCAGCAGAAAAATATTGGGATCATGTACGTGAAGTTTTGTGTTTCCACGTTGCACAAATTGATAGTTCTTTCCAGATTAATTTCAAAGGCTCTTCTCCAGATGCCATACCCTTAGTGAATGAAGGCAGCGAGCCTTTGAAATTAAGGCTAGTCTGGACCTTTGTCAGCCAAAAGGGCAATTTTTTTCATATTTTCCTCTCCTTTCGAAAAAGCACTGTGATATTCCAAAATCTGAAAAATTACATCAGCTTAGAATTCCTTGTAGAGCATTGATGTGAATTTTCTTGTGGTTTGCTTTCACTGTTGTCTAGATATTACTAGAGGTATACAAATTTCGTTTTTGACGAAAACACGAAATATGAAATAACATGCTGTAATGTTCGTTTTTCATGTTTCTGAAAGATGTGAGGTGCATTTTCCTACCCTGTTTTGTCACGAAATAATGCGAAATGAACTACAAAATGCAAAATAAACTCTTAAACACAGAATTTACCGTTTATATACTGACACAACACTTTCTGAAGTTTGAAGAATCCTGTGAGTTATGCAATTGACGGAAAATTGATTAATTCTGCTGTAAATATTTGAGAAGCAAAAATGGACCCCTTTACACAGGAATAGACTTAATACTCTGGTAACTACATAAATGTGCTATTAGAAGACATAAGTTTATTTTGTGTAATAAGTGCAGTTTTTAAATCAAATTTAGGATTATATTCACAATTTGAAAACCAAAATGTCATCTTATATAGCACTTTTCATGTGATCATTCACCGCTGTAACACTGAAATTTTATTTTATTTACCACTTTTGAAGCTGAAATAGACTGTTTTTGTACCGAAATTTTCCTTTTTTATTTACCAAAAAAGTGTGCCTCTAGATATTACCAGTAGTTTCGCGATTACGTAAGTCTATTAAACTATTGATAATATCTAGATAACAAGTGAAAACAAACCATACAAAAATTCATGTCAATGCTCTAGAAGGAATTCTAAGGTGATGTATTTTTTTTCAGATTTTGGAATATCATGGCGGTTTTTTGAAAGGATTGGAAAATATGAAAACATTCGCCCTTTTGACTGCCAAAGGTCCCGTCAGTCCTTAATCAGAAATAACTATCCAATTGTGCAATGATGAAACACAAAACTTCATGTACGTAATACTTAACCGCATTCACCACATCTATCATGAAAATATTGGGAGTTTTCACCAGAGTCCGAGCTGGAAACTACATTACTGACTATTACCAATAGACTATACACAGAATTGTTTTACTTTACTCAAACCTGACATAAGTTTGTCTTCTCAAAGCCAAATGTTGTATGGTCTTATTACTATAATGGAACTGTTATTGCAGTTGGTCATTTTATGTTTTACTTCCGCTACCAGACATCTAGGATCACAATAGTCTCAATAGTAGTGACCATATTTTGAAGATTCTGTCTGCTTTTATTTTATAAACTACTGACAATGCTTTGTAAACATTTTGGATATAGTGTTAAGTTGTATGTTGTATAAACCTTTCCCAGTTCATAGAACTAGTTAGCTTAAAAATTATTATTAACATCAGTTACCTTACAATTATAATACCGTATAAGGCAGTGGCGGCCGGTGGCTACTATGATGGGTAGTGCCAACGTGATCAAGAAATCGAAAAAAAGATCAATGCCCCCCCTCGCCTCCTCTATGTGGTTGCGCCACCGATCAAGATGTTTAACTTTTAATTTACCCTCGTTTAGAAAACAGTGTGTGTGTGTGATAAGTAACAACGCACTAATCAGATTAATATTAACTTGCTAATCTATATTTTATACACTACAGGACACTTCCCTAAAAACACAACAATTACCGGAGGAAGGGAAAAACAAATCCTCTCACCTTATCCTCCCCCAATGCACACGTATTCCAACTGGATGTCGAAAATATTCTAGACATTTGTTGTAAAAGAAATGTCAAAGGAAACTCGCATCACCATAGGATTTTTTTCTCTATACGTAAAAAATATAAAAGTCTGGATGGCCCTTCGGATGCATCTATCTTATATCTAAATGTTCATTTAACTTTGTATAAATACTAAGTTAGTTTTTTCAAAAGTAGGCAGAAAAGTAGATAGTACCTTTCTCACAAATTACTTTCCAACGGGTTTACAAATCAGTCAAATTTAGCGATTTATCTCTGAAGGTGGCAGCTATGTTCCTCGTCGTGCCAAGGGAAAACTGGCTCGGCTGGCATCTTGTGGCTACCCCCTTCCCCTCCCAACACCTTGTTCCCCGCTGAGACTTCTTCAACCCTCTGCACATGTGTCAATTTGGTTAGGCCAGCTCTTGGATGGCTCGGAGCGTTGCCTCCCGAGGGTACGAAACAGCTGGTGATGCCGCGTGGAGGCTGGGGGGGTCGTCAGCTTGACCAATTGCGAGATTCGAATCTACTTGTATGTAAATTATAAATGTATTAATTTAACAATACTTTGGCGAGGTATGACTTTCTTCTGAGGGTAGTGCCATGGCACGGCGGCTCTGCCCTCCGCTGGTATAAGGTGTAAAAATATGTGCTGCTTTGCCATGGTCAAATTCTTGAATTTTTTTTTTTTTGTACTGTCTTATTTATAACATTCTGGCAGTATCAAGAACTTTTTTTATCTTTATAGGTGTACAAGATGTTTACATCAAAAGTCAATAGTTGCATTTTGGCTCATGTAAGTAATATTTTTAGAAAATTATTTCATAATATTTAAAGTTAAAAAAAACTAAACCTGATACAAAGTTTAATTAAATGTTTTAAGAATTTGTTGCCACTGCCCCTCTGTTTTTAACCCTATACAGCAAATTTATATAAAATGTTAATAACTCTCCTTTTCATAATACTAGTTACTTGAAAGTGAAACATGATTTTGAGTATCAGCTTTCTTAAAATTGATTAAATGTATTTGGAATGCAGAAATTGTCACATTAAAAAGGGATTAAAAATTATGTTCACCCTTCATTTGGGTTGATATACAACTTTTGGATGAAGCAGATAATTTCAATCCTTAGGTGTGTGTGGTTTAATATCCCAGGGACTGGAAATACAGATGAAAATT
This sequence comes from Lepisma saccharinum, assembly GCF_977018435.1. Taxonomy (NCBI): domain Eukaryota; kingdom Metazoa; phylum Arthropoda; class Insecta; order Zygentoma; family Lepismatidae; genus Lepisma; species Lepisma saccharinum. Next base: position 206,771,679 of record NC_139230.1, read on the forward strand.
TTAAGGTGTCAGGCAGCCATGTCACTAGAAATTAAGTATTTAAGAGAAACTTAACTGGGTGCTTAGAGTTTTTGTCTGAGGCAAAGATTGATTTGGTTTATTTAGCATAACTTTTCTGTCACTTTTTGCTAATTGTGATGATGGGGATGAGTGATATGATGCAATTGATGAAGGGACTCTCGCAAAGAACACCCAGGCCAGGTTCGAACCCAGGGCCCTGTGCATCGTAGCATGTATGCTAACCACTCCACCACAGAGGCAGAGAAAGGGATGAGTTTGAGTAATGATGTTGTATAATGTAACTTAAAATTCTGATGTGTGTGTGAGTAGAAAAAGTATAATACAATCTCGTTATTATCAAGAAATATTTTTCCTAGTTTAACTACAAGTTAGAGGCACATGGGAAAATTTGGTGAAAGTGAAGTGACAAAATATTAAAATAACAATTTTTTTGAAGGAGTGTAATTAAATTTGCAATTTATTTCAGCCCACTAGAGATAAACGAAAGAGATCTGCACAAGAGTGAATTAAGAGCTGAGAAGGATAATAAGGTTGCATCTTGTGTTTTAGTATTGTTAAATATGCTGCAAGTGGTGTGCAATTGTAAACTGTTTTTCAAAAAGAGAAAAGTTCAAATTAGTTAATCTTCATTCATTGGAGCTTTTCTGTTTATTTTTTTCCCTCCATTCAGGAGCAACCAGCATTAAAGAGAGTACCTCAGGTAGCACAAATAGTATTAAAGACTGCATTAGTGTTGGTTATTAGTATGTTTCTTGTGAAACTGGAATGAAAGTTGGGTTTTAAGTGCAGTATGTTTCACAGAAGACATGTTCTAAGCTTGTTAAAGATATCCTAATACAAAGTGACAAATTCATTACAGGGTATAAAAACACTGCAGTACAAATGATTCTTCAGTATTCATCTTAATGAACAAAATTGATAGATACTTATATTGTTGTTTACATAATATCAACTACAATATAATTATAACATTTTACCTATATCATTGATACAAATTATTTTAGTTATATATAGGATGTTGCAATTTGTGGGGTTATACTTATTGACGAGAGTTATTGTAATCTTTGAAAGCTTACAAGAAAATGTAAATACATGCCAAAAAACTTAGGTTAATCATTAACAAGTATGTTATCCTTTTTGTGTGGGCATTTTTGTAACTTTTATAATTATCGGAGGAAGTTGACTTAATAGGCAGTTCTCGGCAGTTTTCAATCTCTTGATGCTCCTAGGAAATATTGGAAGGATCGACTTAAATTAAATATGCTGTATGAAGAAGAAACGTGCCAATTTGAACAAATCTTACTTGTTTGAACCAAGTCACTGCATTACCCTTCAAAATCTCTAAATTAAGTAGGTTAGCGACACACCTCTAGGTAGGATTGTGGGAGGGAGACTGGCAGTCGGGAGATCGGCTTAGGCCCTTCAAGGACTGTCGAGCCACAGGTTATTATTATTATGAGCATTTTTGCAAAAGAGCATGTTTGTATGGGGCTGATCTATTTTCATTGGTTTGAAATATGAACATTTGTTTAGTGAACTGTTTTTACTAAATAAACAAAACATATCCTTTGCAGATTTTATGTCAAAGAGTTGAAAGTGACTGTGTTCTGTAAGATTAAAAGCCACCTTGTATTCATATTCATGAGTTTGGGTCTCAATAGTCTGGTTTGCATTAGTGTTTGTGCATAAAGAGGACCTAAACAAATGTTTCTGCATTGCATTTGAAATTAAAATGTTAAGAACAAGACTGATAAATACTCCTATTGTTTTTTACATGATAGCGAATAAAATTGTAACATTTTTGTGTGTTCGTAATTGTCAAATATTTTGTAATGTTTTACTTACATCTTTGATACAAATTATTTTAGTTATACGTAGGACATTGCAAGTTTTTGTATAATGTGGAGTATATAATAGTTATTAACACCAGTGCTTTATCACAATCTTTTGAAAGCTTTTTAACTTAAACAAATCTTAAACATGAATGTTGTCCTTTTTATATGGGCATTTTTATAACTTTTATATATGATGAACACTTGCAAAAAAAAAAAAAAGCATGTTTGTACCTGAACTGTATTTTGTATGCATATTGTATAACTGTTTTTTCTATACTTGAATTTTTAATAATAAACCAAAGTGTTGCATTTGGTGTGGTATGGTCCTTTCTCTATTGGTTTGAAATATGAACATTGGTTGTGTGAACAGTTTTTACTAAATAAACTAAACATATCATGTGTGTTATGTCAAGAGTTGCAAGTTAGTGTGTTCTGCAAGATTAAATCCTTCTAGACAGCAGTTGCATTGGAAATTAAAATGGCCTCATATCTTTTGTCTTGCAAAGTTCTGAAGTTTTTCATTACAGTTAGGAAAACCACATATATAACCCTCTGATCAGGGGTTGCAAAAGCATGGTGAAAATTCAATCAGCGAAAGAAAAACTACCTTCCATCTCCCTGTTAGAGACTCTTTATCAATGGGTACAAAACAGGGATGTATTTAACATGGGTCTGGAGCCACTGAAAATAATTCATGTATACATATGTGATAATTTTAGGCATATTTACATGTTGGGGGCGCAACCTCCGATTTTCAGTGGAAAAAAACATAAAAATCTGGAGTTTGCCCCCCTCTTCTCATGCTATTGTGGGGAGAAGGCACAAACCTTAGTATTCTTTTCAAAGAATGGACGTTTCCAAAGAGAATGAAACATGTTTCATGTTCCTGGGTGCCATACAAGTTGAATAATGAGCCAAAATGTGAAACTTGTGTTCAGAAATGTGGCATGGATATGTTGCAGAGAGGGGAGTCATCAATGTGAATTTCTCAGGCTTGCACCAGACCTGTTTCAGAGTTTCCACCCAAACATGAGTGTATGAAGGTTCAAAAAGCGCGTTCATTTTGTAATCAGCACCATGATACCATATGGTATCATCGGGCCAGTACGACCTTACTTTGATGATACCGTATGGTATCATCGGGTCAGTAAAGGTTAAACTAAAACTTTCACTACACATACATGCTTGCAAAATGAATGTACATATCTTTTCAAATATTGGAGAGCATATGAAAACTGTTTGTCCAACAAACTCAGTGCCATATTTGTGATTTCATTTCTTGGGGGAATTGAGTATGCAAATTCGAATATGTTACCAGTTAGTAAAGTCCACAACTATTGCCTTCCAGTTCTAAGTACCTAGGACATTAAATCTTATGATAACATTTACACATAATTTAGGAACTGTATATTTGCATTCTAAGAAAACCAAAACTCGCACAAAAGAGCTATTGATCTAGTAACATTGAGAAAACATTACCAAATATCTATTGCCCGTTCAGACTGTTTGCGACGAGAAATGTGATCTACCTCCAACGTACATAGTTTATTTTGCAATGGACAGAGCAACAGCGTTAGTCTGGGAGCTCTTTGTAAAACCTCTGCACTCGAAGACAATAAACAAACAATTAGCTATTTAAAAATAGAACTTCAGACATGAAGTAGGATATAATTGTTCTGAAGGTTAGCTAAAAAAAAAAAAAAAACTGTTTTCACAAATTATTTTTCAGTGGTGTTCGTTCCCTAGTTAAGAAATGGAACAAATTTTGTAGCTAGCTACAGTAGCAACGCTACAAGTAGCGTGCTTCTTCCGACCACATATTTCTGCTATATTAGCTTCAGCATAATCTGTAAACTGAAATACAACTATTTAGTTCGTTCAATATTGATTGGCACTCCCACTATAACTCCTGCAAAGTAGCAGTGTGAAATGTGTGTCGATGTCTGCATGAAGATAGGCGACGATAGTACTGTCTACCGCCACCAGATGGTGTTGCTGCTTCCCATAGGTAGCGCATAGCAGCAGCATTTGTTCCGGCATGCCAGTATGCTGGTTGACAGTGATCCGACAACATGGAAGCAGACACGCATGGGCAACGGTGGACAGTGTGGTTTCTCTGGAGGGAAGGAGTGACTGCTTCAGACATCCACAAGAGGTTAGTAGCCATATGTGGGGAGACAGCACCAATTCGCAGATCCGTGTTTCGGTAGGTAGCAGAGTTCGAAGATGGCAGGGACTGTGCAGGAAAAAAAGCAAAAGCACTGGGCGTCCAGCAAATGCACGCAAAGCAAACAATGCCCAGTGTGTCAATGACTTGATAATGACGAACAGACTCATGACGTTTGATGAACTACAGACAGCAACAGGTTTATCATGGGGAACCCTCCACACCATCGTCCATGAGGATTTGAAGATGAAGAAGGTGTTTGCCCAATGGGTGCCCCATTCCTACATCAGAGCGCAGAAACAGCAGCATGTGGAGAAATGCGAACAATTGGTGCAACAGTACAGTGCAGATCCAGTGGAGTTCTTTGAGCGTTGGGTCACCGTCGACGAGTCATGGTTCTTCCACGAGACTCCAGAAAAAAAAAAACAAAAAAAAACTCCAGTCTATGGAGTGGAGGCATACTGGGAACCCTCGTCCCAAGAAGTTACGGCCGGGACTATTCGTGCACAAACAAATGGCGATTGTGTTCTGGGATCAGGAAGGGATACTTCTGGTGGACTGGCTCCTTCCCAATACGACCATCAACAGTGATCGGTACTGCAGTTCACTACTCCAACTCCGCCGACGCATTCAACAATGCCGCCATGGAAAATGGGGACGTGGCGTTCTTCTCCAACAAGACAATGCGCGCCCACATGCGAGTCGCCAGACCATGGCCACCGTGCGTGAACTAGGGTTTACTGTGCTGCCACATCCTCCATATTCGCCGGATCTCGCTCCTAGCGAATATGCCCTATTCGACGCAATGAAAGAGGTCATGCGGGGTAAGAAGTTCACCACAAATGACGAACTTCATGCAGTTGTCCGCCAGTGGCACCGGGATACCCCCCCAGTATAGTTTGCTATGCAAATACGGAAGCTGCCAGAACGATGGCAACAGTGCATAGACATTGGCAGGGAATACCTTTAATATAATCTGTATTCGATTGTTCAATAAATGGTACCTGTGAACACAAAAAAATTGTAGTGCCAATCCTTTTTGAACGCCCCAAGTACTTTGGATGAACAGTTCTCACCAGTGGGAGGATTCAATCCTTCGACCTAATGATTGTGGAGCAGCTGCTTTAACCACTACACCCACTGTGCGAAATAGGTGGGGGGGGATGGATGCGAACTCAGTAGCACATTTCTGATTTCATCTTGGGAGTAGGTTTTTTGGGGTATGTAGCTAGCTACAAAATTTGTAGCAGTAACAGCGCTACATTTTGAAAAGTGTAGCTGTAGCGAAGCTACAAAATTCCTGTAGTTGTAGCAAAAATTTTGCTACAGCTACATTTCTCGATATTTTGAAGTAAATATAAAAACCTACAATAATGCTTACTTTTGCAGGAGGTTCATAGAGAAAAGTATTTTAAGGTAGTCTTCATCGCTAGACATGTCTACGAATTTACTAACTGAAAATATTGCAGGTAGAGAAACTCCCCCCCCCCTCAAACCTAACACCCTTCCTGCTTGAGGATCACAGTAGTCAGCATGTGGTAATAATAATAGTTGGATGGCTATGGGATGACTGCAAGTCCTTGAAAAAAAGGTCTCGTTCCTGTGGGGATTCGATTGTTGGAACTCTGTATCATGGGCCAGGTGTTGGATAATTCAACTTCGCTTCTACAGCACCAGTTGTGAAGCCCAAACTCGTCACCATGTTGTCTACGTAGATGGCATCGTGTACGCATATTACATACTCTACTTGCATACTATTGTTCTTCATGCATAGAAGCATATTGCTATTCTCATGTTAATGTATAGGAACCAACTCAGGAGCAGAGGAAATAGCAGATTTTCTGTTCTGTCCCTTCGAAAAATTACAATGTGGAGATGGAACAGTGATTCGCCTCAAGGTGCCTACAGTGTTCCTCCAGTTGCAACGTTCCATTCCGTGCCAAATGGCCACAGCAGTCAAACATTAAGGTAGTCTTCATTGCTAGACATGTCTACGAATTTATTAACTGAAAATATTGCAGGTAGAGAAACTTTCCCCCACAAGGCTCGCACCCAAAGGGTGGAAGAGGACTCTGCACAAGATCCAGTTTTCCTCGCACCACCTCACACAATGAAGGGCAAATTCCTCAAGCAGGAAGCGAAGCTTGAAGTTAATCTCAGAGTGGTGTAGTGTTTTAGATCAATGACTGGCATTGGGATGGTCCAAGGATCGCATTTCCTGCAATGTTAGAAACTTTTCAAGAACGTGGATTATTTTGTTATTACACTTTCTGGACTGCTGTGAAATTAAAGCTTGTGGGGAAGAGATGTCTGAAGTGGATGATCTCGTGGCACGGTGGTTAGCTCAGGTGGTCAGTGTTATAGAGATCCAAGGGTAGATCCCAGCTGGGAGTGGAAGTAATTTTCAAGGAGACACCGCTATTCTTTTATTTTAATTTCCAGATTGACGGTGGAAAACTGAAAATAAGGAGATCGTGGTGCAGTGGTTGCACACTTGCTCCATGTTCCAGATGTACAAACATCAATCCCCATCGCATCGGCAATACATTTTTTCACAGCATGATCAACTGCTTATTTCGATTTCTAGATTGCGGCCGTACGTATGTTACAGATTGGCTGGCTTCCCCGATGACTTGTCGATCAGAGTAGTCCGCTGGTTGAACCAATCGAATTTGGTGATGATTGATGGTTATTGAAAAAGTTCTCCCCACTTCGTGGATTCGATCTTTGGACCTCTGGTATATGGAGCATGTGCGCTAACCACTGCGCTACGCTATATTTTACTATCAAGTTGTTTTCCCTTGCTGCTTGAGGATCACAATAGTCAGCATGTGGTAAGTATAGAGAATGACAGCTTTAGGAAGACTGCAAGTCCTTGAAAAAAAAGGTTTCGTTCCTGCGGGGATCCGATCGTTGGAACTATGTATCATGGATCAGGTGTTGGATAATTCAATTTCACTTCTACAGCACCAGTTGTGAAGCCCAAGCTCGTCACCATGTTGCTTACATGTACGCATATTACATACTCTACTTGCATACTATTGTTCTTCATGCATAGAAGCAGATGGCTATTCCCATGTTAATGTATAGGAACCAACTCAAGGGCAGAGGAAATAGCAGATTTTCCGTTCTGTCCCTTCGAAAAATTACAATGTGGAGATGGAGCAGTCATTCGCCTCAAGGAACCTACAGTGTTCCTCAAGTAGCAAAGTCCCATTCTTTGCCAAATGGCCACAGCAGTCAAACATTAAGGTAGTCTTCATTGTTAGACGTGTCTACGAATTTACTAACTGAAAATATTGCAGGTAGAGAAACTTTCCCCCCTCAAACCTCATACCCAAAAGGTGGAACAGGTCTCTGCACAAGATCCACTTTGCCTCGCACCATCTCGCACAACGAAGGGCAAATTACTCGAGCAGGAAGCGAAGCTTGAAGTTAATCCCAGAGTGGTGTAGTGTTTTGCATGAATGACTGGCATTGGGACTGTCCAAGAATCGTATTTCCTGTAACGTTAGAAACTTTTCAAGAACTTGGATTATTTTGCTATTACACTTTCCAGACTGCTGTGAAATTAAAGCTTCTTGGTAAGAGACGTCTGAATTGAATGATCTCATAGGGTGATGATCTCGCAGGTGGTCCGTATTCTAGAGGTTGAAGGATTAATCCCAGCTGGGAGTGGAAGTAATTTTCAATGACACGCCATTATTAATTTATTTTAATTTCCAGGCTGGTGGCCGAAAACGGAAAATAAGGAGATCGTGGTACAGTGGTTGCACACTTGCTCCATGATCCAGACGTCCAAAGATCGAGCCCCGTCTCGGCAGCAATGAATTTTTTCATTGCATTATCAACTGCTTCTTTCAATTTCTAGATTGCTGCCGTACTTATGTTAGAGATTGACTGGCTTTTTAAAGGACTTGTCGATCAGAGTAGTCTGCTGGTTGAACCAATGGAATTCTGATGATGATTGAAGGTTCTTGAAAAAGTTCTCGCCACTTCGTGGATTCGATACTTGGACCTCTGGAATATGGAGCAAGTGTGCAAACCACTGCGCTATGCTATATTTTACTTTAAAATTGCTTTCCGTTGCTACTTGAGGATCATAGTGGTTCAGCATGTGGTAATAATAGAGTTGGACGGCTATAGGATGACTGCAAGTCCTTGAAAAAGGGTTTTGTTCCTGTGGGGATCCCATCCTTGGAACTCTGTATCACCGACCAGGTGTTGTATAATTCAATTTCGTTTCTACAGCACCAGTTGTGAAGCCCAAGCTCGTCACCATGTTGCTTACGTAGATGGCATTGTGTACACGTATTACATACTCTACTTGCATACCATTGTTCTTCATGCGTAGCAGATCACTATTCCTTGGGTTAATGTATAGGAACAAACTCAAGGGCAGAGGAATAAGCAGCTTTTCTGTTCTGTCATTTCAAAAGGTTACAACGTGGAGACGAAGCAGTCATTCGCCCCAAGGCGCCTATAGTGTTCCTCAAGTAGCAAAGTTGCATTCCTTGCCAAATGGCCACAACATTCAAACATTAAGATAGTCTTCATTGCTAGACATGTCTACGAATTTACTAACTGAATATATTGCAGGTAGAGAAACTTCCCCCCTCAAACCTCACACCCAAAGGGTAGAACAGGACTCTGCACCAACTTACACAAAGAAGGGCAAATTCCTCGAGCAGGAATCAAAGCTTTAAGTTAATCCCAGAGTGGTGTAGTGTTTTGGATGAATGACCGGCATTGGTATGGTCCAAGGATCACATTTTGTTTCTGCAAGGATCTGATCGTTCTAACTCTGTATCATGGACCAGGTGTTGTATAATTTAATTTCGTTTCTACAGCACCAGTTGTGAAGCCCAAGCTAGTCACCATGTTTTTTATGTAGATGGCATTGTGTACACGTATTACATACTCTACTTGCATACCATTGTTCTTCATGCATAGCAGATCGCTATTCCGATGTTATGTATAGGAACCAACTCAAGGGCAGAGGAAATAGCAGATTTTCTGTTCTTTCTCTTTGAAAGAGTACAATGTGGAGATGGAGCAGTCATTCGCTTCAAGACGCCTACAGTGTTCCTCAAGTAGCAAAGTCCCATTCCTTGCCAAATGGCCACAGCAGTCAAACATTACAGGGAAAAACGTATAATGTAATATAAATATTTTGATATCGCAGATTATAGATTTTTTATCAATTTATTTCATTCGTATCTGAATAAATCTAATATCTAAATAACTAACTGGCATATATGAATATATTTCGGCTAACAGCTACCTTTTTTTTTTTTTTGGGGGGGGGGAGGAGCTGCATTAATATTTGGGGAGAAACATGCCTCATTTGCACCACCCCTGGAACAAATCCTGTGGATATCCATGGTGTAAGATACAGCAAAATATCATTAATTACTGTGTAAAACTCATCTTGCAATGCTAACACGAACTATCCATTTTCCACTGCAATGACAAAGCAATCAATGGCTCAGTACTGTAACAGCCTTGATCACTGTCAGTATATAGGATCTCACCCAGCAAGAAATTATTGTTACAAGAACGATAGACATGCACTTTCTGGAATTACAATTATTTTCATCATAATATTTGTTCACAAATTTTAAAATTACAATATGATTAGAACACTCAGGTTTACACATCAGTTTCCTGAATATATTTTATGATATTGTAAAAAGTACGTAAGAGTTATTGACTTTCCCGCAAAAAACTACAATTTTCTTGAGTTAATGTAGTTTCCAAATTTATGTATTTTTCCTACTTTTATGCCACTTTTCTGTAACTTTTGCTAATCATGACAATAAGGATGAATGGTTTATTGAGTAATTCTCTGTTTTAGAGTCGCATTCTGCCACTTTTGGCTAATTGTGAGAATCAGGAAGAATGATGAATGATGATAGGCAGTGTGGGGAATGGAGGAGCAGGAGGATCCCATCCTCCCAACTGGGTGTCTTTTCATTTTGACACTTAATGCACAGATACGGTAATCGAGACTGGATCCAAACCACTATGTGTCTCCACCAGGTATCGAACCTGAAACCCTTTGAATACTACAAGGTGACAAATTGCCACTGTGCCCGACAGGAAAGCTTACGTAAAGCATCAATCCACTTGTTTCTAATTATTTATACCATAGAAGCATCCCCCAGTTATCCCAAAGATTCACATTTTAATGTTATTCCCCTTTTGCACAACATGTTATAGTTAATTTCGATATATATGATAATTATCTAGATATTCAGAATCTGCTTATCCATCACTTTCACGACAATTATCATCCTTGAAAAATTGTCAGTGAGATCCACAGAGCATTCCCTGACATTCGCTATGAGACTCTGCGGCAAGCGGCCCGGCATCAGCGCTTGTCTTTCCCACTGAACGGGTTCGCGACAGTCGCATTTTACAGTCTGTTTTTTTTTTTTTTTTTCGCTCTCTTTCCCTTTCTGTTGACGTTGCAGACTGTTGCCAGCATAATCTTCCCTCGGAAGTTGTGTTGTGTCGTGTCCGTGTGTTGAAGATTGTGGCTTAATATGGCACCACAAAAGTTTACTTGCAACAAAGGATTTATCTTGTCGAGTGTTACTTCGGAAAGAGGAATTGTGGAGAAGTGCGATGACGTTTTGCAACGAAATTTCCTGGTGTTTCCATTCCACATAGGACCACTATATGAAACCTCGTAACAAAGTTTAAAGTAACAGGGTCAGTTCTGAATAAAAGTGGAAAGGAAAATGGGGAAATCTAAAAAATAAAGTATACAAAGACAATCCGCACACCATCCGTGAGTTAAGAGAGAGTATTGTACGAGAAATCGGGAGAATTACAGTAGACGAACTTGCACGTGTAAATGACAATTTCCTTGGGAGATGCCAGGAATGTGTTGCAGCAGAGAGACATCATTTTCAACACCTTCTGTAGTCAAGGTTAGTACACAATATGAAAACTGTAATTTTAATAGCCGACTCTGCAGACTGTCGCAGACCCGTTCACCAGGAAAGACAAGCGCTGATGCCTGGCCACTTGCCGCTGGGTCTCGTAGTGAATGTCAGGGAATGCTCTGTATTTTCCATTCAAAATACTGTCTTCATATCAGTCTATTAAAAAATGAAATATTTATTCTCAAGAAAAATATGTTGATATCCTACCAAATTTTAGTTGGGTATACTGTACTTATAATCATTAATTTATGTAACACCCTAATTGCAATACTCATGTATCAAATTTGAATTGATATGCCACTTACATAGGTACGTTACTTTCAAACACTATAGTAAAAATAAGTAACTGAAGTAACACTGCTATCAAAATTATCGAATGACGGGAATCATGATAATAAATAACAGAATAATTTTCCAGAAAATACAACTATCATACTAGGAGTTTCTTTTAAATATCCATTTGGTTGTTTTAAGTTTTTTTATGCAGAAGTAGTGCAAAAGTAGCAAGTAGCAAACAGGGGTAGTGTAGCGAGCTACTTTTTGAAAGAGTAGCTGTAGTTGTAGTGAAGCTACTTTTCAAATATAGCTTTCTGATCACTGGTGACAACTACTACAGCAATTGTCTTAATTTTTGTGTATTTGTTATTTAGCATTGCTTTTATGTCACTTTTGGTCAGTCGCGACGATGAGGATGAATTATGATTACATGACATTATTCTTTGTGATGAACATTCACAAAGAACACAAGGTCAAGACTGTAATCAGTGAACTTCAGTGGCAAGAGCAAAAGTCAACTACTTATTGAACTGTGCCACCGAGGCAGTGTTTCATATTTGCAAGATGTTACCACAGCCAATAAACACATCTTTTGTAAGGCTTGTTCAAGGAAGGGCAATGGCATACTATATTATGTAAGAGGAAACAATTAACAACAATGCTAGCAAAAGAGAGATAGCAGCCGCTGATCTTTGTAGAGACTGCCGCTACTACATCAAAGCTAATGCAGCTTCATTTTCAACTTGTAACCAATGGCTTCTCTGCTGCATGCAAAAATAGTGGAGTCATTTCAATACCTAACATTCTACACTCAATATGACGACAAGGATTTAATAAGTTGTAAAGTAATGTGGCACTGCAATAGTTAAATAATAGTGTTTTCGGTTAAACATGGATTTTTGAAAAGAGATGTGGAAGAAAATTAACGGTGCGGTGTGCAAGCGAAGTTGATGCTCTCCCTTGCTTCTTTGTTATAGTGAAGATTTCTGAAAAAACTTGTGAACATTTCCAATGATTATCTTACTTTGTTTTTTAATGTCCATTCAGCAGGCACATACACCACCACTTCTACCTGTTAATGTATCATGTACGACACTACTCCTCAATGTTATTCATAAAGAATACAAAACAAAATTACCCTTAAGCTTAACACCCACTGTGACACAGAGAAACGCAGCAACAGAACTCCTGTTCTCTGCTTCTATCGAAATCTAATGATGTAATGCCCACTATAGGGAAACGTGCAGAACCGAAGCTGCAATTTCCGTGCCAGAAGTCTGCAGGCTATGGCCCACTGAGACACCATAAACACATCTGTTGTCATGTTTCTCAGTGGGCATCAATCTTTACGCAATACACCAGCGAAGACTAATTCAACTGCATATGTACAACACCCAAAATGTCGACTGAGCAGCTTAGAAGAAGTGTGGCAACCCTTGAGGGCCAGGGATGTGGAGGAGGCAAGGGAAACCCGTGACCTTGACTGGTCTAGTTTTGTGGAAAGAGTAATACTATGACTTAAATGAGGTTTTACATCTAGCAACATGTTCATATTTTGGAAAATGAGAGAGTAGTAAATAGATACAGAAATCGTAAGAATCCATTTTTCCATGAAGCTGCGTTTTTGTTGTTCTATTAACTTTAGTGGCCACTACCTCGTTGGGACTTGCTGCACTGTTACAAGTCTATATGAAGAAATTCTAGTAGTATTAGTAACACAAATTTATTACACTTAAAAGAAATTGTAACAGTCTATGCTTATAAAAATCACATTCTTTAAATACAATATAGCTTAACAACAGTGCAGCAAGTTCCAACGAGGATGGTGGTGGCAGTGGCCAAATAAATGAACAAAACAATGAAAAAAAACAGCTTCATGGAAAGTGAGCAACATGTTGCATGTCACTTGCATCAGGCTGTTATTTCTATAGCATATTGTGTCACAAGTCTCATTTATTCCACATACCTCAAAACAACTTCCCTGCCCTTCACTTTCTGATGTAAGTACTGAATGCCTTCATTGTTAGGTTTGGGTATCTTAGCATATATCTGCATTTTTTTGGAACTTGACCAAAATAAGTATTATTTATGCTAAGAGAACTAAACCAAACAATGAAGGCATTTCAGCTGAAGTCAGAAGGTGAAGGTGAAGGGTGAGGAAGTTGTTTGACCCTTATGTCACAATCTGTTAGTCATGGATGTATGTCAAATGCTATATCCATACTCGAAGAGAAAATTGCAACTCAGATGTGTGCAGTGAACTTGTGGTGAAATCTCCGTAAAAATGTAAGTCTATTAAAGAAATGCCAGTAGTATTAGTAACACAAATTTATTACACTTCAAGAAATTATAACAGTCTCTTATGTTTATAAAAATCACACTTTTTAAATACAATATAGCTTAACAAACATTAGAAACACACTACCACCTTTCACAACATAAATATTTGATGCCTCAAACAACATATATGATAAAAAGCCTCCAGAGCTAACACACATGAATGAAATTAATTATGTAAAATATTGAAAAAGAATCCTAAAAAAGTAAAAAAATAGCAACTTCAATAATGTATGCATATTAATGCACATAGCCTCTAAGGGTATTGGTCTGGAGATATGTATAATGAAATCCCAGAGAGAGAAATCAAAAATTGGTCAGCACACAGTGCAATGAAAATTATGGCACTTGTGACAAATTTAAACCATATTAACAAATGCATTGCTTCAAAAATGCACACAAGTAATTCTCTACCAGGAAGAATAAAAAACAATAATAACATAACACTTCCATATTTACAATAAAGTTTACATGGCAACAGAAAATATAATTATTGTTTTAAAAAAGGCCCAACAATTCATTAGTTTTAAAAAAAAATCATTACTGAGAAAACCACAATGTTTTGAAAATTGTGTATAAAATGTACTACAGTGACTAGAGAAGTAAAAAAATTGCACTTGAGAACATAAAATAGCTGTAGGAAGAAATACATTAAATGACAGCTAATTTCTGCACAGTACTGTTCGAAACATATTTTTTAACTGTAACAGTTGTTGTGTATTATTTATGTACTGTAACAGCAACATGCAAACAAGTTCAGTCCCCCTTTTTTTAAAGTGATAGGGTATTCAAAGTACTAATTTTTTCCCCTTTTCACAAAAACTAAAATTTCTTGATTTTGACAAACATACCAGAATGCACTTCCAGAATTTAAAACAAAAAAAAAGTTTATTTTTCTGGCATAACAGCACAAGAGGTTTTGTTTGATCTTGGGTCTGTCTCTGTATTAAAAAAATCTCTCTTCTAGTTTTGAAAACCACACTTATATTATTAAAAAGTACATTTACTTAGAATTATTCTTAGAGCACTCAGGAAAATATAGTTAACTTTTGTAATAGTTTTGTGGTGATATTTCTTTCTCTTTTGTTTATAATATGGCACATTTCTACCTGATTGATTTGTTTTCTTTTACTTAACTCTTCTGCCATTTTCCTGCTGGAAATTTCTACTGTTTTCAGTAGACAAATTCTACTGTTTTCAAATGTCTTCCACTGTGTACTGTGAAAAGTACTGAAATCCTATTGTAGATCTACTGTACTGCTACTGTGCTCTACAGTAGGACTACTGTACTGTGCTCTACAGTAGGACTACTGTACTGTGCAGTAAGGCTACTGTACAAAAAAAAACAACAATGTAAATAATAATGCATAATATTATCAATAAAATCATTTATTGACTCCAAGAATAGACAAAAATGAATTCTTGACAGTGACACCATAATTTCAGTGATTTTGAAGTGAATTGGAAAAACAGTACATGAACTGAATTTCTACTGTTTTTCTAATGAATACTACTGAAGTCAGATATCTCTTAATGAATAAGTTACTACAATTCGTTCTTAAGAAATAACTCAACCTTAAAGCAGCTAGTAGTTTGAATACATGATCATATCAGTTGATTTTTTTTCAGCATGAAATTTCCATGGTTATCTGTGTAATGCAATTGCAGAAAAGGGCCATATTTTGATCATCGTAGTCAACAGTGTTTGCTTGTTTTGGTTTTTCAAGCATTGAGGGTCAGGTCTTCATTTAAAGTAATCTTTTGCTGTTTTCATGTGAATATAGGAAGAACAATATGTCAATTTATGTATAAAAAGAGAATGCTTTTTAATTTTCTACAAGTGCGTTAACCACAATGTGTGTGTACATAATGTCATAGCAGATGAAGTGAACATTGAATATAGAAAACAAATGTTTAGCCAATTTGTCTCAAGAAAATAACATTGAGGATGCATTTATTCTATTTTATTTATATCATATCTTTTATCTCATGCTATCTATTGCATTTTATATTATGCCTGTAATTTTATAGATGTGACAATTCCAAATTTTTGTAAAGTTGAACGGATGTTAATAATTAAATCAATCAATCAATCAATGAAGCTACACACTTAAAAACGTGTTCACTTTATTTGATTTAACTTTTGTGTGAACGCATTCCTAAGTAGCAAATTCCACATGCTTTACCATACATTTATTTTAGTTGTTTATACGATTTTTCCATAGCATTTTCAGATGTATAGATAAGAAAATTTTCATTACTGACAAGAATACTGTTTTCATACATCAATATACTGAACGCAATAAAAGATGTTAGTTGTACAATAACATATATTACTGAAAACATTAAGAGTACAGTTCAACTACTTAAGATAGGAGAAGCAGTTGGACTACCAAAAACAGTAGAAAACATTAGCAGCATAGTTCATCTACTGAAAACAGTAGAAACAGTTGGGATACTAATAACAGTAGAAAACATTAGCAGTACAGTTCATCTACTGAAAACAGTACAAACAGTTGGGCTACTAAAAACAGTAGAAAACATTAGCAGTACATTTCAGCTACTGAAAACAGTAGACAGAATTTTTAGTAGGGTTTAGACTAATTGTGAAGATACCTCTTGGTCTAATTGCAATGAAGAAGATGAAATGGATGTTGAGACAAACACATTGACATGCCTTAACCAGGCACATGGCACATGGCGGAAGTGTGCTAAGGACGTGCTGATCGGCTCCGGAGAAGATTGTAAAATTCTGCTGGACATTGGGCTGCTGGCTGATTCTTATCTTCACACAAGGAAGAGGTAGTGTCAAGGTTCAGGACTGACGTGTGCAAGTGCAACTTCAACGTTAATTAAGAGAAAATATTGGAATAATTATCTGACGCTCGTCGCAAGCCATAACCACTGTGCTTCACGCGTACCAACCCAAGATGTCTCGTGCTGTGGCCAAGGAACTCGGCAACCGGCTGGAAAGCTTCGAAAAGCAGGTGCGTGGCGAGTTGGACAGTTTCAAACGAAAAATTGATAATGAAACACAGTCAAGAAGCGGGGACCCAAGTGCTACGTACGATTCCGAAGGAACGAAGAAACTCAAAGACGAGCTGAGTAAATTGGAGGCACGGTTGGAGGAAAGTTTCAGAGTGCAAAAGGACGACTTCCATTATTTACTGGATAGGATAGAATCGCAAGAAGATAGGCTGGATGATTTGGAACAGTATTCAAGGCGCGAGTGTCTCCTTATTCACGGAGTGCAGGAGAACGTCCAGGAGAACGTGGAGGAGAAGGTCCTGGACTTATTCCGAAATAAGATGCACGTCGACATCAAGAGTGACCAGATCGCGAGGTGCCATCGTTTGGGAAAACCAAACTGTAGCATGGCAGAGGCCGTGCAGGAAGGAAAACGCTGCATTATTGTTAAATTCGGAACCTACAAAACCAGGCACTCCGTGTGGTCGGCGAAGAAAAAGCTAAAAGAAGCCGGGTCCCGAATCTACATCACCGAGTCGCTGACTCCAGTGCGACAGGAGATGCTGCGGGCGGCGAAAGAGAAGTTCGGTCGCCGCGCGTGCTACACGGAAGACGGCAGGATCGTGGTGCGCACCGCTACCGGGCGGAAACTCACTATTACAAGAATGAAGGAACTATCCCGATTGGCCCCTGAGCCTTACCCCTCAAAAGACTAGACCCACAAACAAGACTACTCGGACTCCTTAGCCACTTTAACATTAGTAACCGGTTTACATTGAAATACTTTTAATATTTCTTTTATTTTTATCATTCTATATATTTTTTTATTATTATTATTACTAGTTTTTTTGTTTTTTTTCTCCCACAAACTTAAGTGTATAATCAAAGTGTATATCCGTGATGAACATCCTCATTTTATTTCTTAGTTATATGTATTATGAACGTGTGTTTGAAATCGTTTCCCTATTATGTCCATTGTGTGTCTCTTGTGTGTCAACCATATCCCTTTACGCGAATGTTTATGTTTCTCTGCGTGTGCTCAAGTGTTCCGCAAGTGTTTCGGTGTGCGCTACTGGGAATTATTTCATACAGTTTTCTTTAAGTGATGTTTTAGCGTCAAATATACCTGTGAATCACGAACATTCAAGACTTCACAAGAAGGCAACATGTAAGTACCCGAATTTCCTTATGTCTTTCTTCTCCCAATTTGCACCTACATTCATATTTGAAATAATGCTAAAAATACGCTATGACGTTATGGAAGGGAAGGTTCGATTTCCCTCAAGCTCGCAACAAATGGTACCCCTGTCTTTGTTTTCTCCCTGATGTCGACTCCACCGCATGAAAACCCTGCAACTAACGGTTTCCTCCCTCCCGGTCATCGCCCCCCAAGGCCACCCTTCCTGACCCTCGCTCAAGCGAACGTCAGGTCCTTGTCGTCACCAAAATTAGAGGAGTTGGCGACCACGGTGCTCGAGTCGGCTTTCGATATCTTCCTGGTCACCGAGAGCTGGTCTTTCCGCGAAGCCCTCGCCTCGACCTTCTCCATACCGGGTTACGCAGCAATAAAAAAGGATAGAACAACAAAGGGTGGGGGTGGCCTAATCTTGTATTACCGTAAAGACCTAAATGTCAAGATCGTTCCCTCTTACAACGAAATTGACGACGAAGTCGAAATGATTAGCGTAACTGTGAAGCTCCAGCATCTAACTCTGGGAATAATTGGTGTGTACAAAGCCCCTAATATATCGTATACAAAATTATCGCGCCTAGAAACCACGATCTCGGAAGTTTTTCCACTCGTTCACAAATTACTTATTTTAGGTGACGTAAACGCAGATTTCCTTTCTCCCCATAAACCAGAAACAGTATATTTACAATCAATAATCGACTCTTTCGGCATGGTTCAGATCATTAACCGACCAACCAGAATAACGGCAACCACCCAATCACTCCTCGATGTGGTAATAACGGATGACCCGGATCTTGTACGCTCATTTAACGTAACCGCTCCCGTCGGAACGTCCGACCACTGTCTAGTAAACGCGACACTTGCCATCGAAAAACCAAAATTAATTAAACAGTTTATCAAATCTCGAAACTTCTCTACCCTCGACAAAGAGATATTCGATAGGGATGCTGCAACAATTGAATGGATGCAAATTGATAGCTTCGACAACATCGATGATAAAGTACACTTCGTTACTCAAAACGTAATTAATCTTTTCGACAAGCATGCGCCCCTTGAAACTAAATTAATAAAATCAAAAAACTCTCCGTGGATATCCGAAAATACAAAACTGCTCATGAAACTCCGTGACAATGCCCTAATAAAATATAAGCGCACAAAATCCCAGGCAAACTGGGACTATTACAAAGAACTGAGAAACTTCACCACCTCGGTCCAACGGCAAGAAAAGAAAGCATATTTTAATCATCACCTCCGCTGCAACAATAACAGCAAAGAGTTGTGGAAAAAAATAAAAACGTGGGGAGTATATAGTAAAAATATGAACAACGAGATACCTTCCGACCTGAGAAACGTAGATTCAATTAACCGGCATTTTTCTAGCGTATGCAGCAAAGCGAATGTCTCAGAAGATGCCGTTAACAAAACTCGAGAGTTCTTTGATGGTAACACTTTTAACGAAAGCGCTCAAACTTTCCACCTGCAAGAAATAAACGAAGCCGAAACAATGAAAGCGATAAACGAAATATCATCCAATGCATCTGGTAATGATGGAATATCTATAAAAATGATTAAACTGTTATTACCGCACATCTTACGTCCTCTGACGCACATCGTAAATTTCTCATTCCGGACTGGACAATACCCGACCAGCTGGAAGACAGCACGTGTTGTTCCGATACCAAAGAAAAAAGTAATAACGTCCCTGAATGACCTTCGACCAATAAGTCTCTTACCTATATTTTCCAAAATCACTGAAAAAATTGTTAACAAGCAAACTCGCAAACACGTCAATGACCTAGATCTGCTTCCGAAATGTCAATCCGGTTTCCGTCCCTCACACAGCACGGCAACGGCTTTACTTAAAGTAACCGACGATTTATTACGATCAATCGACAAGAGAATGGCAGTAGCGTTAGTATTACTGGATCTCACTAAAGCCTTTGACAGTGTCCATCATGACCTGCTCTTGAGCAAGTTAAAATACTACAATTTTTCACCTACCGCTCTTCGATGGTTTAGATCGTATCTGAACAACAGACAACAGAGAGTATTCATAAACACTGCCACGCCTCCTCTCTCTCGCACCCTGCCATTGGAAACTGGTGTCCCACAGGGATCCATTCTAGCCCCTCTCCTCTATACCATTTTTACAGCCGACTTACCTACCGTAATCAATCACAGTAAAGTTCATTTTTACGCAGATGACACTCAACTACAAATTCCTTTTCCACCGAAATCGCCAGATGCAGCCTTAGCTTTGCTAAATGATGATTTATCCAACATAAATACCTGGTGTAAAAGTAACGGTCTAAAAATAAACCCACAAAAATCAACTTTCTCTCTTATTGGTTCCCGAAATAGTATCTCTCTGATAAATCCTAACGAGATATGCATCAAACTAGACACATCTATAATCCCTTATTCAACAAATGTGAAAAACCTAGGCGTAATTTTCGATGAACACCTTAACTGGGATATTCATGTACAAGAACAAATTAAAAAAGCTTACTCCATGCTAAGATCGCTGTACAGCTTTAAAGAATGCCTAAAAACAGAGATTAAAATGAAACTAATCCAATCACTTATCTTTCCTTTACTGGACTACTGCGACGTAATTTTCGGACCAAATCTATCCGTTCGAAACAAAACCAAAATCCAGAAAGTCCAAAATTCATGTTTCCGTTTCGTGTACCATATAAGAAAATACGATCATATCCTCCCAACCCTAAACGCAAACAAAATGTTGAACATGACCAGACGCCGAAAATTGCATCTGTGTTGTTTTATTCATAATCTTCTACAAACCAAAACACCTAGAAACCTATTCCAGAAATTAAAATTCAGAAGGGAAATACATGATTACAAAACAAGGGGAAAATCGAAACTTGAACTTCCAAAGCACACACTAGTGCTTTTCGAATCATCATTTACGTATTCAGCTGCAAGAGCGTGGAATGAACTTCCTCCTTCCATGACGTCCCTCACTAATCGCAACAACTTCAAAGACAAACTAAAAACTCTATTGTTAAATGAACAATATCTGTGTTCCAGCACTCACGAATAATAGCTCGCATTTCTGATCCAACTTCCTAATAACAAGTATTTTCATCTACATTTTGCTTGTTTACTTTTCCCCTTACATGTTGCCTACCCCTAACAATATTTTGTCCTTTCTCGCATATTAAGAACAATTATATGTTTTTTTTTGTTTTTTTTTACACATAACATTAATATTAATTTGTATTATTCTTAACCATATGACACCAAGCACAATTGTGTCAATTAATTTGTGTATCCTTGTGTATTTGTTTTCAATCTTTTTATTATTATTATTATTATTATTATTTTTAGTGTGTAGACGAGCCTTTGTTCTCAATTTTGTATTTGTTCTTTTTGTGTCTTCTTTATGTTTCTCTCTTTCTTCTTTGTTTGTTATTGTACAAACATTTAGTAGGTAGAATGTATTTAGTATGTATATATATCCATCGGGGTTAGGTGGTAGAACAGCCGCAGGCTGAACCTCGCCCTTTAATAAAGGAAAATTGAAATTGAAATTGAAATTGAAACTTCAATAGCGTGTTATGCTGACATGTTTTATTACAAATATGTAGACGACAAAGCAAACACAATCGGCACAAACACTTTGAGCTATTCGAAATGGATCTAATTTTTCAGATATTAGAATATTGAAGATTCAGTGTTAACTAGCATTCACTAGGTGATATTCAAGTGGTGGAGACAAACCAATATGTGTACATTCTTCAGGGTTCCCCCTGATTTAGAAATCCTAGAAACATAGGGGAATTTTGCAAAAAAAAATTAAGAACCCTGTGAAAGTCCAGAACTGGTGGTTTTTGTGCTTGCCAGGATTCGAGACAAAAAAAAAAAAACAAAAAAAAAAAACACCTTTTCAGATTTTTCTCAAGGAAGCTTCTGGAATGTATATAGTATTTTGTAGGAAAATATTTTAAAGTTTTTTCTTCTTAATTTATCTTCAACAATAATGAAAAATATTGACTGATCTGATTGGCATGCAAAGTTAAGGATTTAATGTTAAAGCTTTATGAAATAGTCAGGAAAGTTATCTGAAAATAACTGGAAAAGTCAGGGAATTTGTTTTGGCAAAATAAGTGGGAATCAAATGTTCCAATTCCAAATTTCTCAAAGTGGGAATCAAATGTTCTGGTTGCAAATTTCTCAATTCATAGACCAAGTCGTCAATCAAAATATTCAATGATTCCACTTTTGCAGGCAATTCAATTGCATTTGGCCACTGGCAAGGAGATAATTGACACAATTCATCACAACAATTGACTCAGTTGTGTCATTATCGCCTTGTGAATGGGCAGTTTATGGCAGGTCTACCAGGCGATTTTTGTTATGTAGCATATAGTCAATGCTTTCCCATCTTACAGTGGCCAGTCAATTGGCTATGGGATGGCCTCCGTGGCACAACACATTACGATGCCAGGGGCCCCAGGTTCGAATCCCAGGCTGGGCATAGTGTTCATTGTGAGTGTCCCTTCATCATATCATCACTCATTCTCATCTTCATGATTAGCCAAAAGTGGTATAAAATCAATCAATCAATTGGCAATGGTACTGGGCCATGTCTTGGAAATTATGTGGGTGGAGCACTTGGTGTAATTATTGTGGAAGCACATTCCACTTAAATATTTGCCTCAAATATATACATTTGCATGTTACACCAAATTTTGATCCAAATGTATTACAAAGAAACTATTACACCTGCTATTTTTATACAACTTTGAAGAGCAGTGAATTTACTACAATACTAATACCATAATGATTTGACCAATAAGGAAAGTATGAAGTCTACTGTAACTTAAATGCAAGAAGGAACATATAATTTGCAATTAATACTTTAACTTGCATGCTTCAACTGTTGCTGTTCATCTGGCATTTAAATGAAATATATCTGTACACCCTTATTACAAAATTGAAGACATTAGAATTCACAGAGATTTACCACAGTATTTCTTATTTGGTGTTAGTAATATAGCACTTTAGAGAATAATACTTAAATATATATAGAAAACTTGTTCAACTCTAATAAAATGTGTCCAAATTTACATGTTGGCACAGCCATATGAAGTACTTACAAAATGAAAAAAAGTAGATATGTAAAAAAAACATTAAAATGTGTGCTTGCAAAAGAAAAAAGCGTTCAACACAATATAAAAACTTTACCAGGACTTAGAAGAAAGGAAACCCGTTGCTTGCAAATGTAATGTATACAGCAGTTGATGTGTAACTATCAGGAATTTACTTATAGTACAGAAAATTATATGAATGTTGCCTGCCGAGTCATGTACAGAGGATTGTTTCCAATGTCTAGAAACAAATTCAGAAACACGGCATGCCTCATTGTGAGTGGGTCTCGTGAATAAAGAACTCATTGTGATGAATACAAAATAGCACTAACATGTCTCTATCTCTAATGGTGTCAGGGGTTTTTGGAGGTCTAAAAGTTCCTTTACAATAGCCAGGTATAGCTACTCTGCTGCTAAAGTAGAAGCGTATTATCAGCGTATCTATGAGACAAACCAGACCTGTGTTAAATGGGGTTGATTTCAACATTTTAGAAATTAGCTAACCCATGGACTGCTACCAGTCATACTCCAGATATAGTGAGACAAGTCAAAGCATTTGTCTCTGGCAGTGATAAAACCACACAGAAAATCTTCCTGTACAAGTGTAAGCTGGGCATTCCAATAAAGTTCCACAATCATCACTGGGATGTGAACTTGGAACTGAAGACATCTCAAATGTCACCAAGCATGGGAGATAATGATGGAAACATGTTGCTGGCTTTAGGTGACCCTGTCATCTGAATGCACAGGTTCGAGTCTCCTGGGGGGAAGCATAACAACTTTTCTCCTGAGATTTTGACCAGTGTACGAGAGCGATGGCCACCCACCATCATGAGAAAATTGGGGAGCTACGAATGAGGAGCGTAACCCCCATAACTGGCTGGATATCTCCCACCTCTGCTGAGGCTTGTCAGAGTGAGACCAGCAGTCAGTAGGTAAGGGCCTGGTTTTCAAGAGCTGTTGCACCAAGGGTTATAATTATTATTATTAGATGAAGCATATACTAACCTAAATGACTGCAACAAATCTGGCCCGATTGCTACCATCACAAAAATTAAAAATATTTTTCAAAAATACTACTCAGGATGCAGGAAGAGTTTTTTGCAAGGGTTTCATGATTATCATAAGATAGAGCTATAACGGAATAATAACTAGTTGCTAAGTTGTTACAAAGACAAAAGTCAATTTTGTGTATTATTAATCACAGCCCCCGACTTCATTTTAAAGCAAGATGATCCTGAATCTCTATAATATAGTAGCAAAAGTTTTGGTGCATCAGGAGGAGGCATGAAACCACACATCTGGCTTGACAATCAGATTTTCAGAGGCAGTGAAACAGGAAATGGTGACATTCCAGCAGAAGTCACCTGATGAATATTACATGGTTTTATGTTGTTGTTCTTTTTGTGTCCTGAGGCATTGGAAATGGACATCTTCACACTATAGGCAGGCGTTGGAGTTCGAGTTTTTGCTTAAAGTCTACTTTATGCACTAAAAGGCTAATTGGGACTGGATCAACAGTTTAAAGTGGGATCCAAACCACTATGTGCCTCCATTGGGTATCGAACCTGGGACCTCTTGATTAGGTAGATGATGGAAAGCATGTGAGAGTGGAGATACTTGTACATCTGAAAAGCATTCTACAGTGGCAACCAAGGTTCAGAGCAATTGCTACAATGAATGGCTATTTGAATTGATTTGCTATTTAGCATTTCTTTTTTTTACCACTTTTGGCTAATTGCGACAATGAGGTTGAGTGATGAAATTGATGAAAGGACACTCACAAAGAACATCCATTCCCAGGCTGGTGTTTGAACCCGGAACCCCTGGAGTTGTAGTGCAGCAAGTACAGCTTGGTCGGTAGTAGACAGATATTCCACTGCATGTGAATACTGAAAAATTGTCTCCAGAGATGGGGAACAACACACTGTACTATTGAAGTTTCAAGTTGGTGGAAGGCTGTTTGCCTTGAAAGTAATACACCAATTGGTATTAATGAATCGATACTGAAATTTGGTTACATCATTTGAAAATAATATTTACAAATATTGTGGAGAAATTCCTCAATTTTACTCAGATGTCTAAAGAATGAAAGCTGAGCAATAGATAAAATATTAGACATGGCATACTCAGGATCAAAAGTAGAAGCTGGCATTAAATAATCATCGAAAGAAAATGTAATTTTTACATTAGTGCTTTAAAGATATTCCTTTTACACTTCATGGTTAACAATGACATTGTTTTGTACTGCTGTACACATTACTCTATTATAAATAATGCTACTTACATCTAAAAACACAACACTGTCACACAACCTCATTTAGATATTTGCTGCCATATATACATAGTAAACTTTGTTCATCAAATTAGCCACTTATGGTGTTTTTGGTAACTATCATTTGTGTACATGAAATATGCACTTCACATGTTGTTAACTCTAGTAATTACAACAAACCACTAGGATTATGTTTTGTCTTAGAAACACCATCTGCATTTCAAACAAAGATGCATTTAAATATATACTTGTACAAGATTCTGATAAAAATATTCATTATTTGTAAGAATGACAAGTAAGGAAGCATTTTTCTTACTATATTAGGGCAATTCCATGAAAAGTGAAATAAAAATGCCAATTCTCAGATGTATATAAAAGTATATATATACTGACAATATGATTTTGTACTACTCTATCTGATATGTATTTGTACAAATTTTTCTTACTGTTGTGATGATGTCAGCAAGACAATGTATTATTCTGTAATTAGGAAATAGGAACAACTTATTAATTTTACCTTCCAATTTATAAAAACTTGAACTTTTATCATTGTTTGCACATCAAAAATTTTCTTATTTACCTGTTCATGTCACAGAATCATTGCATTTACTAAGTGAAGGTATGTTTACTAACATATGTGTTGTCACACCCCAAAAATTTTAACTCATTCATTCATTCATTATGTTTTCTGAATTACATCCATAATGCTATAATTCTTATGAATGTAGAAATAATAATTGCAACCTAAATCTCCAAATTATAATTAAGTAAAATACTTGTAAAGTAAAATGAAAATTTTCACATGATTTGTTCAAAGAATATATAATGTTAAAGTTTGAAAATAGTACATCCGTAATATGGAATTTCCCATTAATGTTTCTTTATTCAAAGTTTTCTTGCAGTTAGTGACTGGCCATTGCTGTTAAAGCCAAAATCAACATTCAGTATGAAAATTAAGCCTACTTTCTGGATCTATTATAGTAAGTTGCACATAGAAACTGTTAAGACAGAAACTCATGACATGTCTGGAATGCTAATACAATATTAAATGCATTGGACTATTGTACAAAAAGGGGGGATTCAACAGTGGTGCAAGCATTTTGAATCAAAGGAAAAATATTGGTATATAAACATTGTTTCAATAATGTTGCTCAGTATCATATTTATGAATACGAAATTCACACTAAGGTTGGCACTTTGTTTAATTTATCAATGTTAAGGCACTTAATTTAATAACATTAAAAGGAACTTTGTAGAAGTTAACTGAACAGAAATGCCTCTAACTCTCTTCTTATTACCTGGTTTCTGAGCCTCATCAGCACACATAATATACAAGGGAGAGTCAAATGTTTCTGTTTCTTATCTAGTACATTTCTGTATGTAGGGTTGCAAGTTTGCTGCATTTTAGCACAGACCTATTGGTGATCTACACATATTTTCAACTTTGAGTTAGTGCCTGTATGCCGTAAGAAGAATAAGTCTCTTGGGTCCATGTGCAGTCACTTATGAGCCACTGTAAAGTTCTTTCCACCATCTGCCTGCGAACTGAGGCCATTGTCGAACTTTCTCCTCCATTATTAAGCTTGCTGGTGTGCTAAGCATGCACACAGATATTGAATTTTCATTTGAAAAGGCACGAAACCACTCCTCTTCACTGGTGCAAGTGTGTAGAGGAGGCGACATCTTTGAAATGACAAAAATGGAATTTTCAAGCTCACTTGATTAGTGTTGCAGCCTTGAGGTCGTTTTGTAAATAACAGTTGATAGTAAAAGTAAAGTGCTCCCCTGTGCTTTGCACCATGCCATGAAGGCATATAGGGGGGTGTGGAGTTAGGGTCCCACACTATCTTGATCACGGCCAAAGGTGGGGGCAATGTGATCATCTGTGATCCCTGGCTGTCACAGAGTTTCCTCCAGGTACCCACTTTATAGGATGCTGGGTGGGCACCGGAGCAACTTGAACAGGTGAAAAAAATTGGATCTCTTCCATGGTAGTCAGATGCCCTAACAACTGAGCTACCATGGCTCTTACAGTTGATACCTCATGTAAATTTGAGCTGTATACAGTCTGTCCTACAATTTTTATTGGACTTTTAATGTTTTCAGTTGTCTCCCCCTTGTAGATACCCCATGGTTTAGAATGAATGCTTTCATGGCTATCATAAATAAACCTTACTTCCTTTTGCATTCTCAAAATTCAACTCATTTACAGTGAATTTGTTCTCAGTGGGAGATAAATGATCTCTAATGGGAGTTTTTTTTAAAGCTATGTTCACTGGGGATTTATTGTTATCATAGAGGTCTCGGGGGTCATACTTGATTTTAAATGACATCAGGAGACAAGTGACTGTTTGGTGTTAGCCTAGACATCTCACACCCTTCATCTGCCATGTTGGTCATGGGCACATTCAATATTAAAGTAGAGAACATTAAGGCTAATTAAAAGTTGTTAACAAGTGGATGAAAAAATATAAAAATAATATGCCATGCCAAAATCAGATATCTTGTTTACAAAATGAACTACATTTTATGCCTCCCTTTTTGGGGACCAAGCAGCTGAGATATTATTTTCACACATACAAACATCCTATCCATAGTATTAAAAATAAATGAACTGAGGTATAATGTAAATACTGCCAGCAGAGACAGTTTGAGGTAAGAATAGACATTTAGATAGTTGCAATCGATTTTCAAAAACATTCATCCAATGATTTTCACATGTACACGACACTTATTTTTCAAGACACCCACACACAAAATAATATTTTTCAACTTGTCGACATTTAAATAAATCAATGTTTTATCCCACGATATACTTCTTATTCAATACCATCAGAAAGCTGCTCACTGTTTGAAGGAACTGATTTTTTGGAAGATAAATCTACTTTCTTCTCTGTTTTACCTTTTGTTATTCCAGGCGGATCAAATACAACATGTTTCCTTAACTCCTTCATTAACTGCTCGCTAATGCTTCCATCTTTTCGCACTTGAACCAAAACTTGTTGAGCAAGTACTCTTTCTATCTCCTTGTACTTTGGATTAAGTGTAAACCATAATCCAATCGCACAACGGCTGCCTTTCTTTACTCCTCGAACTCCATGGAGATTTTCGATACCAGCAGAAAATGCAACAAGTCTTCCACATTGTGGTTTTACAACACCCTAAATAAGAAATCACAATTGAGAGTTTAGTGCAGAAATGTCAACGAATATTCTGAGGCCTCCATCAGTGACGATGCCAGAGGGAGGGCAGGGGGTGGCCCCCAGTCAAACACTTTGACCCCCCCCCCCAACTGACGTTAAGAAAATATAAAATAATAAGAGAGTTAATTTATAAGGGTATGGCGATTTTCACCTTTTCTAAGTGGTGTATTCTGCACGTTATCACTTTTCCTGCTTACAATACCAACTTGACTAACAAAAATTAATTGTTTTAGTGAGACTTTTGTTCAAGATTCCAGCGTCGACCTGGGCATAGGCAATTTCTCATTCATTTATGTCCTGTAATTGTCGCGATTAACCTACGTTTTAACCAGCTCTATGAACTGGAGGAAAGTGTTACATGTGGATGGTTTTAAAACATCACAAACATTCTGAGGACCACAAAACACCATCTGTAATTTGGGCAAATTATTCTAACAGTGCATTGTTAGTGGCAACGCTAATTAGTGAAAGTAATTCAAAGGAGATTCAAGAAAACAGACATTACATGTCAGTTGTTGTGGATGCATCGCGGTTTCATACTATGATGATGATTCTGAGGCAAGCCTTAACAGAGGGAATTTCTTGGAACTCTTGAAGTTCATTTCAAAATGAGGCAATATTATTTGGAATTGTATTGATCTTGAACCTTAAAATTCAAATTATACTCACAATTTGACTCAAAACAAATTTATCTACGTAATGTACACACTTATTTTCAACAAAATAAGCCAGGAAGTGGAAGAGGCAAATCTATTTGCATTGATGACAGATGCAGTGGTAGCGTCACCGCCTTGTAATCAAGGGGTCCCGGTTTTGATACCCAGTGGAGGCACATAGTGGTTCGGATCCCACTTTAAACTGTACGTCTAGTCCCGATTAGCCTTACCGTGCATAAAGTGGACTTAAAACACCAACTCAATCAATCATTTGATGCAGGTTTGCTCTTTGCATATATCAAAATCAAAGAACTTATTTACAAGAACTCCATAGATGCCTGTAATTGTGTAGCACAAACATACTTTGGAGTCATAGAGTGAGAGGTGCACCAGGGTCAGAACATTTCTTGAATTATAAGAAAACTCTAACCTTTTTTAGATTTTCATTTCTGTGATATTATTTCCACCTCCCCCCAGTCACTTTTGTCTGGTGCCGTCACTGGCCTCCATTATGGTTTACTCATTAAAAGGGTGACGGACCAGAATTTCTAATCATCTCTACTAGATTACATTTGAAGAATCTATCACATCTGTTAAGCATTTATTCAAGAGGCTAGCAGAATATATACATACAAATGCATAGAAATTTCAGCAAAGAATGCAAGCTCAAATTGAAATTTTCAACTAGTACATCTCCCGTGTGTGACAAATGTTTGTCAAAATTGAAGTATACTTGTCCCTAGATATAATTTGAATTTTTCTTCAAGAATATATGCCCATCAGATAATTACAAATTTGTGTAATTAAAAAATTAAACATAAGTGCTTACCTGTACATGTTTAGCTGTCACATCTGTTGCAAATATAAACTCACCACCCTCAAAATCATCATTTAGGTACAATATGGCACTGAAAAGAACACACATGGAGTATTAGTGAGTTATAGCTTCCCCTATGCCATTATTATATAATTCACACATTTTATCAGTAAAAAAGTCCCGTGCATTGAAGGTACATAAAACATTTTTGATCTTGGCCATAGTCAAAACAAGGATCAAATGAATTTAAAATGTTATTTATTGTATATATTTATTATATATGTCCCGCACCATGGTGGTTGGATGATCTATCATCTCTGGCGGACAGGCACTGGCCCCCATGGGGTGTTACACCATGGGTTATATTATAATATTATTTTCAGTAGGCATCCTCTTAACAGGCCACCATGGGACCAAACCCTTGGAACAATAACGAAATGGCCAGTTAAACTGAATCATGTAATGGAATACCAGCACCAGTCGCTCACTGTACTCTTTCCTACATGGAGTTCATTACCAATATGTTTCACTGGTTTGCCTTTGCCTAAACATTCTAGAGCATTTGTTCCATCGTCACTACATTGAGTTTTCATTTTTCACTCATTTTGCTATCGAAAATTACTGTATGGTAACTGAGTAAAAATAACCATATACAGTACAGTACACTGCTCGCACAAAACAATAACAATGTTCACACAAAATGATGTCCACTGCTCAACTGAATAGAGAATTTAACTGGAGGCTAGAGACAAACATGTCACAACAGGTGCTGTATGAGTCACTTCCTCAGCTGAGCGGCTGGTTAAACTGACAACCGGTTGAACCGAGGCAGTTAAATGGGAACCCACTGTATGTTAATTACTGTATGGTATAATAGAAAAAATGCATGCATGCAAGTAACACACAAACAGAAGTCTGACTAACAACTTCAAATTTCATCTTCAAAATATCGTGGGCATCATCTTTTATATATACAAGGGTTGGATAAAAAGTAATGGCAACACTGGTGTAATTGGTACTTGACTGTATTGGCAGAGGAGCACGTGTTACATTCCTTCAAAGTAATCGCCCCTCATCTCTACGACCTTCTGTCACACGTATGGAAGGCGTCGTACACCGTCAGCGTGTCCATCTCTGTCGATGTCCCGCAGTGACCGCCCTATAGCACGTATGATGGCTTCGTGCATGTCGTAGTGCTTCCCGCCCAGTGGTTCCTTCATTTTGACAAAACGGTCGTAATCACATGGTCTCATACCGGTGAATACGGCGGATGTTCCAGTACCTCCCACTACCAGTTATGCAGGAGCGCCGTCACATTGTTCGCAGTGTGACACCTTGCAATGTCAAGCAGGATGATGGGACACCGTGCCGTCGCTTCCTTCTTAATGCGAGACGAAGTTGGTGTTGCAAGAAGGTGCAGAAGTAGGCTGCGTTGACCGTCTGCCTGAGAGACGTTGTTCTTCTTGCCTAAACATATTGTTAGGGCGCTTGCATTCTCGTCCTCTGCTTCAGAGCACTGCTGTTTTTGACAGAATAACATACAATCGCTCCCACTCACTATACTTCCTCGTCTGACATTCCTTTATCAGCCACGAAACGCTTGTGGCGTTGTGACTCACCCCTCACGGGACAGCAGTGTTGCCATTACTTTTTATCCAACCCTTGTAGACTGCCCCAAGGGGCTCTGTACAGTATTCTTGAGTAAAAGAAATTATGAATGCAGGTAAAGATCCCCATGGATATAACACCATGCCATGAAAGCACATTTAGGGGATGTTGGGGGGTAGGACCCCACACATACTCCATCTTGGCCACTTTGGAGGTGATGTGATCAGCACCATGCTCAGGCCAGCTTTACCCCCTCCCCCCCGTACCTTTTGATTTGAGGCTGGGTGAACTCAGTCAAAACATACTTACTGTATTTTTGAAATGGTCTAACATGTGGTCCATGTAAGAACTTTGTCCAGCAATGTATCAACTTTGAACCAATGCCAATACTCTCAAAAATACCCAACTATACATCATCATCATCATCATCTTTCACAGTTTCCTGCCTGTGGCTGGGTCAGCATAGAAGTCAAGCCTCTCCATTTTTCCCTGGTCTTCCACCACTCCTCTCCTTCCACAGTGTTCCAATCTTGTCTTCTTCTCCTAACACTCTCTGCTATCTGCTCTTTCCACCGACATCTAGGTCTTCCCCTTGGCCTTATTCCCACTCCTTGTGCATTGTAAGCTCTTACTGGTAGTCTTTCTGCATCCAACCTCTTCATGTGTCTGAACCATCTCATCTGTGCCTGATCTATCCTGTCCTGAAGCTTCACCACACCCACTGTCTGTTGGATCTCCTCATTCCTTATTCTATCCCTTCTAGTCTTCCCCAATATACTCCTTAAAAATTTCATCTCCACTGCCTATATCTCTCTTTTGTCTTTCTCTCTGCCATTGTTCAAGTCTCTGCTCCCTATGTAATTATTGGCACATAGTATGTATTATACAGGGTGTCTCATAAATAATAGCGCAAAATGACACAGGTGAAAGTACACGATAATAGAAGCCAAAAAGTCTCAGTAAACATGGGTCTGCAAATGAGCTGTTTTCGAGATAATCGAGAATGTGTGATTACAAGCTGCCACTGACTTCATTGTTTGTAAACGTCATCCTAGTTGGTAAAATGCTAATAATGTGTGCGAAAGTGTAGTTACAAGCAGTCATTGATTGCATTTTGTAAACACCGAGTGCTTTACTCCTTGCACGGTCTGAGGTTTGCTCTTTGTTTACAAAACAGAACATTTCCGAGAGGTGGCATTGTAATCAAACAGAACATTTCTGAGAGGTGGCATTGCAATCAAACAGAACATTTCCGAGAGGTGACGTTGTATGGATACAATCAGTACACAGTCTAATCGCACTGTGGGAGTCACGTCAGTTGTGTTGGACTGCATAGTGAAAATAGAACCTTACAGCAATGAAGAGTATGTGGATATGCATTTTGTGTATGGTTTGGCGAATGGCAATGCACCGGAGGCTGCACACTTGTATCAAGAAAAATACCCTGCTCGAAGGCACCCTGAGAGTCGGACATTTACTAGGGTACATCAGCGCCTCAAAGAACATGGGAGCTTCGAACATAGTAGGAGAGCAGGTAGACTTCCACACATTACGCCTGAAGTTGAGGACATGGTGTTGGAAGCAGTAGAACACTCTCCAGAAACCTCTATTAGGAGAATTGCCACACAAGTGTGAGTAAGCCGCAGTAGTGTATGGAGAATTTTACATCGCAATTCACTCTACCCTTACCACCTCCAATGAGTTCAGTGTCTCAGTGATATGGATTGTGTTCCTAGAGTGACGTTTTGTCAGTGGATGCAACAACAGGTTGTACTCAACCCTCGTTTTACAAGTAACATTTTATTTACAGATGAAGCGGGGTTCATGCAATGGTATTTTTAATTTTCATAATTCTCATGTTTGGAGTGTACTAAACCCACATGCTGTTCATGAGGCACCACATCAGCAATGTTTCTCATTGAATGTGTGGTTAGGGGTACTAGGTGATTGTCTCATTGGACCACACATTCTTCCAGGATTGCTTGAGGATGTTCCCCTTGATCCACGTCAGAGTATGTGGTACATGCATGATGGAGCACCAGCACATTTTGCTGCTGCTGTGAGACGACATCTAACACACAGATATCATCAAAGATGGATAGGTCGAGGCAGGCCTGTACAGTGGCCTCCACGTTCACCGGATCTAAATCCTTTGGATTTTTGTGTCTAGGGTCACCTCAAAAGTATAGAGTAGAACACTCCCGTTGACATGGTTGAAGAACTGGAACAGAGAATTGTACATGCTTGTGACCAATTCCGAAATGATCCGGGGGTGTTCAAAATAATTCAAAACTCAATGTGGAATCGCATACAGTATTGCATCCAGATGGAAGGATGACACTTTGAACACCTCCTTTAACAGGTACGAGTGTACAGCAATTGTAACGTAGAACATATGTACTAGTAAAGTAGTGCTGTATTCCTTGTTAAAGTAAGTAGAATGTTCAATTAAAGCAATGAGATCTCCTGATTTTTCATACTGTATTATTGGTATTTTACCAACTAGGATGACGTTTACAAACACTGAAGTCAGTGATGGCTTGTACCCATACATTCACACACATTATTAGCATTTTACCAACTAGGACGACGTTTACAAACAATGAAGTCAGTAGCAGCTTGTAATCACACATTCGCGATTATCTCGAAAATGGCTTGTTTGCAGACCCATGTTTACTGAAACTTTTTTGCTGGTATTATAATGTACTTTCACCTGTATATTTCCTTCTTGCATTTCATAGGTACATCCCTGTTCCATATTAATTTTTGAATGCTTCTGTTTACCTCCTCATCTATTCTTCCACTTCTCTCAATTATGCGTCCTAGATATTTGAAGCTCTCCACTACCCTCAACTCTTCCGTATCCATCTTTATTCTTGGTTCATTTCTGGCTCTGTTTCTTGTTGTTATTAGCACCTCACTCTTTGCTGCACTGAATTTCATTCTTGCTCTTCTGATTTTCTCATTCCAACTATCAAGCTGTCTCTGTACTTCTTTTCTGTTTTCCCATATTACCAAGTCATCAGCAAACAACAGGGCCTTCATCTCTTCCTCTCCTATCTCCTTCCCCACCTCTGCGTTAATTGCATCCATTGTAATTATGAAGAGCAGTGGGGATTTGTTTAGCCCATTACTTATACTGAACCACTCCGTTCTTCCCACTGGGGTCTTCACACAGCTCTGATTGTCCTTGTATGTGCTCTGCACTCTACACACTATCTCTTTCTCAACTCTTCTCTCTCTCTTAGAGCCATGCAAATCTTTGTTCTGTCCATGCTATCATATGCCTTTTCTATATCTAGGAATGCCATAAACGAATCATTTCCATACTCGTAGTGCCTTTCCTGTAATTGCCTTATGGTGAATATCAGATCTACTGTTGATCTGCCTCTTCTAAATCCATACTGTTCCTCTCTCATGTTCAGATCTGTTACTTCCCTTATTCTTTTCTCTAATATTTTCTCATACACCTTTGCTGAGTGGCACATTATTGTTATTCCTCTGTAATTTTTACATTCCTTTCTGTACACCTTCTTGAACATGGAAACTATTAGTCTCTTTGTCCAAGCTCTTGGCACTTCTCTCTCTTGCCACACTGTTTTCAACACACTGCACAGCCACTGCACACCAATCACTCCTGCTCCTAGTATCATTTCCACTGACACTTCATCTATTCCAAGTGATCTACCTCTCTTCATTCTCTTCAGTGCTTCCTCCACTTCTTTCCATGCGAGATTAATTTTTTCCTTCCTGTTTTCTTTTTCCTTCACTTCTTCATGCTCATTTCCTTTTTTCACGTTCAGCAAATTTCTCAAAATGATTTCTCCACATTCTCCTTATTTCTTCATCCTTTTCCCCTTTCATCCCTTAGCTTACAGCTGTCTCCTCTTTCTCTTCTCCTTTCTCTCACTAATCCATACAATACTTTCTTGTTCCCATCTACATCTTCTTCTAACACTTTGACCCACTCTTCCATCCACTTTCTTCTTTCCTCCTTTACTACTGTTCTGGCTTCTTTCTTCTTTTCCACATACTCTTTTCATGCATTTTGTGATTTAAATTTAAACCATTTTCTAAATTAATCATTTTTGTTTTCTAAATAAATCATTTTTGTTTTTCACTGCCTCTCTAGTTCTTTCATTCCACCATGGTGTTTCTTTCTTCTATCTTTTCTTGCTTGTCCTGCCACATACCTTTTCAGCTGCCTCTACTGATTCTGTTTTAAATCTTACAGATACCGATACAGATGCTTGAAAATTGTAACCATCAAAAGTTATTCAAAATATATTGTGAGTACTCACAATTTACCAAGATTTTTGACTTAAAATATTCAAGAATTACATCATAATATTACAGTTCATGTTATGATATCACAATACTCAGTTTTTTCATACAAAACTGGTGCAAAATGAAAAGAAACTTTGAATTTTGCATAACCTCAAGGATAATCAGACTCCGTAAAAGTGTCTCATGGGATTTTTGCGAAGTCCGTGAAAGACCAAAATGTAGGAAAAGTATCAGCCAGTATTAGTAAATGAATTCCAACTGATACTTTCTGATACTGATACCACTGGTATCGGCTGATAGTGATACATTGGAATTGGAATCGGCTGATACTGATGTTCAGAATCAGTATCAGCTGATACTAATACATCGGAATCAGTAGTCAGTCATTCAGCCCTAATCACTACTACTAATCATCTAATAACAATTTGACAACTGAAACTATATAAAAATTTCTAACTCCAGGAAAATACCTTATTACCTAAAATCTCTCCATGTATATGCTGGTGGCTCCCTTGTGCATTCTCCAGACTCCAGCAAATTGCAATTATCTGCATGGACAGCATGGCTTAAATCAGATCTATTATGAGGTGAACCTGAAATGAAAGATACACTGTTGTCACTATCACACCAAATAATGAATGGTGGGTTGGGGAAGCACTAAATCTTTTCATACCACAAATTCAGTGGTGTATTCTCCATTTATCACCCAGAAACCAGCTTTTTTCATATATTTTTATATATTTAGCTTTAATATATGCTTAATTGGTCATTATATATTATGCAAACTATTAAAACAAGCTTCAAAATCAGTAAGTAAATTGTTTAAAGAACTTAAAAACTGGTTTATGTATTCCACTGATCGTTCTCCATCGCACCCTTCTGATGACCGGTTTTCCTCCCTGATTGCACACGGGGAGGGCAAGGAAGCCAAAGTGAGTGGCTATTTAAAAGCATGCCACCTTCGGGGTTAGTTCAGGCACAAGCAGGACAAAACTACTTGTTCCCTTCTTGCTTTCTGTGCCATGCTTGGCAGAAGCAGTGTCCCTTGGTGCAGGGAAATCTAAGTCCAATTTTAGGTAAAAAGGAAGATTTTATGAAAAATATAGAAATGGGCAGAAAATTTAAAGTTGTCAGACTTCTGTTTTTGTTTTGCTTGCATGACAGCACTGATGTTTTAATCTTAATTAATCTAGATGGGGTGTATAATAAATACAGTGCCTTCTTCAGTCGAGTTGCCCATGGAATGGCGGCTAGCTCGGCAGGAAGAAAGATCACATCTGCCGGCATTTAGACCCACAGCTGTACTCTGATCTTTGCACTGGATGCATTCAGATCTGGTGTCCAGTTTGCACATGTTTGTGAAGTGTTAAGGTGTTAGCAAGTATTTTAGATTGTTTTGTTTTAGTTCATGTATTATGGGTGATTTTCTGCAGTCTAATAATGTAACGCTATCCGTACAATTTGGAACAATGCATTTTTATGCACGACTCTTGCATCATTACGAATTCTTGTAGGGAAGTTAAAATAAGTTTTGCAGCAGAATTCCCACATGTTCCTGTTTCACACAGAGACAGTGTTTGGATACTTGTGAAGAAATTTAGGTAATCAGTGTTTGTTCTTGATAAGAAGCAAAGGGTAAAACAGCATGTGCTTAATGAGGAGAAACGGTGAAGTATGAACAAAAATCCCTCTGGAGCCTTGCACAAGAAACAGACATTTTCATGACGTCTGCATGGTGAGCTACCAAGCTTTCCAACCTGAAACCATACATTAGAAGAATTGAAAGAAAATATCAGGAGGGAAATTGAAGCAATTTTGGAATATGAACTGATACGGGTTAGTGAAAATATCCTTTAAAAATTCTGTAAATGTGTGGATGCAGGAGGACATAATTTCCAACACCTCGTGTAACAAGTTATGTGCTCATTTTAATTGTAACTCTCAATGTAATTGTACCAGCTTCTTTCATTACATAGCTAGTGGCTCCAGTTACACGGATATTGCATCCTGTTTGCCGGCAGACGCGATCTTACTTTCCACCGCACTAACCACCGTTCCGTGGGTGACTCGACCGAAAAATAAGAATTGCTGTGGTAAATCAGGTCAAATTTTCAGAATACACCACTGCACAAATTATTGTTCATAAATCACCAATTGCAAAATAAAAGTAAAAAATAAAATAGCACACAGGCTCATACATAAAAAAAATACTAAAATAAATGTAATTACCACAGAAAGATAAAAGAAATCAGGTTCCTGCCTTGCACAAATGTTTGACAAAATTTGTTTTGAGTCGACTTAATGCACAGACAGACTAACCGGGACTGGTGTCAACTTCTGAAATTTGTCCCCATCAGTAATTGAAGCTGAACTTTATTGTAACTTATTTGCAATGAAAACAACAAAAAGTTCATTCCAATTAGTGCTTGTATGGTAAGCACAGTCCACCAAATGTTTTTGAACCACTTACTAGCAAGAATGAGACAATAACCAAAGCAACCACACCTTCAGTCCTTGTTCAAGATCACACCTTTCTTTACTTTCGTTTAAGTGAAGTGTTTCCATCATTGTGGAAAAGCATCTGAATGCATGGATACAGTATATTAGTGGCGGCTCACTGCTCATGTATGCTATATAGAGATAACCATGCTGACATGGAAGTGTTTACCATCTCAACTCTATATTTATCGCTTGCATATATAGAGCAAAAATTGGTACAGCATTTTAGGGGGAGGGGAGTGTTGTGGAGTAGTTTGTAAACACACCAGTTTCATGGTAAAATCATAGGTTTGTCATTGGTTCAATCCACAACACCGGCAAAAAGAAATGTGTTCACCTGAAGATGAGCCACAATGGTCTAGTTGTATGGGCATCGGACTGCTAAGCAGGAGATCCAGGTTAGATTCCCAGGGTGGGTGACCTAAGGTGTGATTTTTTCCAGTCTTGTCCCCACATATAGCGGCTCTGGGGCTCACCCAGCCTCAAATCAATGGGTACCTGGGAGCAACACTGGAAAGTAAAGGTGGCAAGAGTATGGTGCTGATCACATCACCTCCAAAATGGCTGAGATTGAGGATGTGTGGGGCCCTAACCCCAAATCTCCTAAATGTGCCTTCATGGCATGGTACTATATGCCAGCGGCGGCTCAAGGGGGAGAGCCGCCGTGCCATGGCACTACCCTCAGAAGAAATGCATACATAGCCCAATTATTGTTAAATTAATACATTGATAGTTTACAGACAAGGAGATTCGAATCTTGCAATCGGTCAGGCTGACGTGACGTGACGACCGCCCCAACCACAGACTAGATATGAACAGCCCCAACCTCCTCACTGCATCGCCGGCTGTTTCGTACCCTCGGCAAGGCAGCAGTCCACGCCACTCAAGAGCTGGCCTAACCAAGTTGAAACACATGAGAAGTCTCAGCGAGTAACATTTCCACCATGAGCTGGGAAGAAGGTGGCAGGGGGTGGTGTTAGCCCATAAGACACCACCTGTGCCCGTTTTCACTTTGGCACAGTGAGGGAACTTTCGCAGTGTTAACACAGTTGCCATCTTCAGAGATAAGTCGCTAAATATGACTGATTTGTAAGACCCGTTGGGGAAGTAATTCTTGAAAAAGGTACTATCTACTTTTCTGCCAACTTTTGGAGAAATGAACATAGTATTTTTCCAAAGTTAAATGAACATTTTGATAATAGATAGATGCACCTAGAGGGCCATCCAGACTTTTTAAAAATATAAAAGTAAAAAATCCTATGGTGATGCGAGTTTTCTTTGGCATTTCGACAATTTCTTTTTACATCAAATGTGTAGAATATTTTCAACATCCAGTTGGAATACGTGTGCATGGGGGAGGAGAAGATTTGTTCTCCCTTCCTCTTGTAATTGTGTTTTTAGTGAAGTGTCCTGTAGTGTATAAAGATAGGTTAGTGAGTGAAGATGAATCGTATTAGTGTGTTATTACTTAAACCCACACTGTTTTCCACATTACCAAATGAGGATAATCATCTTGGCCAGTGGGGCAACCTTAAGGAGTTTTTTTTTCCCTACGATTTCTTGATCACGTTGGCACTACCCATCATACTTGCCGCCGGCCGCCATTGCTATATGCACGGAAAACTTTACCTTTGAGGATGAGAGAAGAGGTGCTCTTTGGAAACATAGTGTTAAAAAATAAATATATTTTAAAGCATTAGACAACGGATAATGTCCAATTAACATTGCATGCTAATTAATCTTATTAACCTATTCATTATAAACTCTATTATAAACTCACAAATTATAGTTCTACATATGTGCCTCTACATACATGATATAAAATAACATAGTAGGACATGTGGCCTTCAGGCAGTAAAATTAAGACCTTTTCAACAAATGAAGAAGCCAATAATTCCATGCTTTCATCACTGGCAAGAAAAATGGTAAAGGAAAAAGTCTTATCGTTAATCAATATGAAAAATCTCAATGAGAAGTCATAATGGAGCAACAAAATAAATAAAAAAAAAAGCACAAATTTGGAGACACGCAAACAAAAAAAATCAGGGATGGGACAGATTGATTGTCTCTCTGTATTAGTATCAACCGATATAGGCATATTGGTCTATTGGTTTATCGGTAAAATTACCAATTAATTATTTTACCGATCCAATATACATATCTATAAATATCTTAAAATTTAGTGCAAAATCATGCCATTTTATTATATTTTTATGGATAATCTCCATGCCCTACTTTTTAAAAAAGTTAATGTCTAAATATGAGACTACTTTTGCACTGAAGTTACCTCAAAACACACATTAACCCATTTGACCTGTTTGACGTCTCTCGCACGCACGGACCCAGTTGGTCTTCGTGACGTTTGATGTGTCTGACATGCCAGCATGTAGGTTATGCACTATTTGTTT
This sequence comes from Lepisma saccharinum, assembly GCF_977018435.1. NCBI lineage: Eukaryota > Metazoa > Arthropoda > Insecta > Zygentoma > Lepismatidae > Lepisma > Lepisma saccharinum. The sequence continues at coordinate 206,812,294 of NC_139230.1, forward strand.
CTGTTTCTCATTGTCGCTTAAATTTAAATCAGTTTCCAGGGGAAATTTCAAATTTGAAAATTTATAGGCGAATGGGTTAAGGAGGTTAGTGAATTATTCAAGTTCATCAAGGAGCATTTGAAATTTTATATCAGATTGGTAGAATATCAGTTATTGGTATACCGTTACTTTATCGGTAAGATGAAAAACTGACTTTTACTGATTATTTTCCACCTTTGCTATATGTTCCTGCTTATTTTTATTTATGTTATTGGCTTGCAAGAAAATTAAATTGGAGTTTAATTATTTTAATATATATTACATTACATTGCAGTATGTATGCTGAACTATAGTTCACTGACAGTAAGGAAAATTTACATTAAAATAATATTTTTTTAATATCAAGACACATATTATTAGATACTACTACATCTTAAATTAAGTATGAAATGGTCTGCAAAAGTAACTTCAAATACTTACCAGGTAAAGCTGTTCGACAGACTAGATGAGTGTACGTGAAGTACAATGGTGTTTTGAGATTGAAAAATCTCTCAACATAATCTCTGCCTCTCTCACTCATATTCAAGTACAGGTCCAGAACCTCAGATGGCATCAAACCAAAATATACTAACTACAAAGGGAAAGTAATATTATATATATATATATATATATATATATATATATATATATCATAGGTTTCTCAACAACAAAATATTTTACATGTTGTATGTAAATTTAATTGAGAATATTTTCTGACTTGAAATAAGCAAAGTATTACATTTTTAACGAAGTATTTAATTTTTCATTTGAAGTTCAAAATAGTACAGAAAATACTAAGTTACCTAATTTTGTTTACCGTGTCTATATTTTAATATATTCTGATTTTATAAATGTTTACTCTGTTAGATACTATGATATAGTAACATCAGTATGTGGAAAAAATAAAAACATATGAATATATATATTTCCATCATGGTATTTTTTTTATTTTCCAATAGAATAATATATATATTTATTAAAAATGATTGTATGGAAAGATTAAGGACAATACTCTGTTACTCTCACAAAAGAATGACTGATGTGCCGTGCCATAGAGCCATTGCTAGATCTTATGCATCAATTATGCATAGCTTCTTACTTTGAAATTTTTCAAATAATAATATTCATTTGACTATGCATTCACATAAGCATGCAATGTTAATTGGACATTATCCAATGTCTAGTGCTTTGAACTATATTTATTCTAACATTATGTTTCAAGAGAGCACCTCTACTTTCGTCTTCAAGTGAGCAAATTTCTTTTTGTCGGTGGTGGGGATTGAACCTATGACAGACCTGTGAATTTACTACAAATTTGATGTTCTAACAAACTCCTCCACAGCATCCTCATCCCCTCCCAAAAAAACGTAGTGTTAAGAGTAAGTATAGTTTAAAGCAATAGACAATGGATGATGTCCAATTAACATGGAATGCTTACCATTGCCACTAACATTTGGAAAATTGTGTATTCATATTTTGGTTATTTTGCACTTCATTTCTGTTTCATTAAGTCAATTATGCTGAGGAGAATAAATGATGATTGGATTACATAGATGCTAAAGAAACACAATAAAACACCCAGCACTACTTAATAAATAATGCCATGTACACCTATTGTCAATAGGGTCACTGCAATGCACAGGTGCTCATGGCCATACACAGTAACTAGTCTTTCTGAAAATTTCTGGTCTGGACTGTACGACAAACTATACTCTGTGACAGGGTTTGACATTACTGCCCTATCCCTCTTCCTACATAAACCACAGAATGTACCAATGTTGACATCTGAAGGCATCCCTCTTCTACACTCACTTATAGGTCTTTTCTACTCTTACGGCAGACACTCTATATGCTGGCAAGGGAAGTGGGGAGCAGGATACACAGCAGACCAACCAGACAACAGCGGTGGCACCGAGAGTTACGACGTCGAGGGAAGGAACTACTACACTCACCTCGTTCTACAGGCTGCTGCGTTTCTTATCGCGCTGGATTGGTTGCTTCCCCACTTCCCTTGGCAGCATATAGAGTGCCTGTCACAAGACTGGAAAGAGCTATAGTAAAAATGGCCAATTATAAGCTTTTCGTTACCCCCACCCCCCAAACACACACACACACACATGCCCCTTCTCCTCACTAATGAAATCAAGGGTAAGATGTTCATTAACCACCACCTGTCAAAGTGAAAGATGTTTGGCAACTCAGAGGTAGTCCTTCTTTGTCAGTGTGTTCCTAAATCTCAAGATTTCATGGCTGTGGTTTCTCCTGGCACAGGGGCAATGAAGGTCATCAAACCATGTCAAGAAGAATAAAGGAACCCAGTGGCGTGGCGTGAGATTTTTAAAAGTGTTACCGGTTATCAGTAGGACATTTAAGGAAGGAGCCATAAGACTTGGGTGCCTCCCCACCTCATGCCACCCCCTTGTCTTCCAAGTAGTTCGTATAATATTATTCTGGTACGACTGCAATTCAATACTAGATTTTGATAAAGTTATTAATCAGGAAAAAAAAAATGTTGGCATAAGCACCGAAGTGAAATTGCAAACATTGGTTGTTGACACGATAAACATTAGCCTAATAAAGAAATACTTAATTTGATACTTACAGAAACATCGAAGTAATTAACACCGCTTGTTAATTAATTGACAATGCCCGAAAACAACAAAAGGATGAAAGACACCACTCACAAAACTCACACTCCACAGTCCCTCCCGCCAACCGTTGTTTACTTTTGTAGCATGTGAAGCACCCTCCTTGCCCCCTCCCCTCTCAGCATCGGTGCTTCCCCAATAGACAATATTTCCTTTGGAACCTTACACTGCAAGAAATCCAGTTCTAATACTGTTGCCATCTTAGTTCTTTTGAAACCAGATTTGCCCAAATCGCGAAACTTTTCATTTCAAATAACAAATAACACTACCATGTTTTGCTAAATCCACAGAAATCTCATTTCTCACACCACTACTATTTCGTATATTTTATGTTCCTTGCTTGCTTTATAGGATAATCGTAATCGTGACTATGAGGATGCTTGGTGAATTATTGAAATAAAATTATTATTATTTTGTGTATGTAATTACTAATTTTTATAATTATGTAAGTAAAAGAATAACAACAAACATTAAAATAACCATTTCTTGCTGAGGATTGGAACCTGCGACACCTGACACTTCAGAGCATGCTAAGATAACAATCGGGAAATTATGCTTCTATGTAAAGTTTTCACCCAAAAACAGTGCTGCTACATCAAAAACATTGCTTCAATCCGAAATTATCACATTCCTGTGACAGTGTATGTCAATCTCAATAGGCCTTTCAACAATTATCACAAATTCCTGTAACCAAAATAATATTATGTGTGTGAAATATAGAATTTTAGGTTGACATTTTTAGGACAGTGGACCCCTTGACCATCTCCATCCCTCCCCTCTCCTTCTTGCCCATGATGTCGAAGAAGAACAAAGAGGGCTCTCGTAATCCCTGATATTTAGTGTAAATACAAAATATCACTTGGTAGTTTGCTTTTCCCCAGTGCGACTTGATTTTTTTTTTAATATTTTGATTTGGCGTTTTAAGTCCACTTTATGCACAGTAAGGCTAATCGGGACTGGACCTACAGTTTAAAGTGGGATCCGAACCACTTGTGCCTCCACCGGGTATCGAACCCGGGACCCCTTGATTACAAGGCAATGACACTACCACTGCGCCATGGGGGAGTCAATTGAATATGGCAACATTGATCTGTATCCGGTAAGGATCACCGGCAACTGTGGTGGCTACACAGGGATGGCAATAACCCACCTCCTCCTCCCGCCATCAGTCTTTGCCGCAACGCAAAGTCTTCGTTGCGTGGGCTCAGGGTCCTTTCCTCATGTTGCCTGAGGAGGGTACCGCATCAGCTCTCCTCTTCACTTTTGCCGGTGTCAGAAAAAATGTCAGTCTGCAATATTTACTTTACGACAATATTACCAGTTTATGTATGTAATAATATTTTAAGACAGGTTCTTCAATTCTTTATATTTTGTTGTTACCTGCGGCAACAGCGGTTACATGCATGCCACGGCTCTGAAGGAACCTTTTGTCTGGAATTATTATTCTGTAAAATGATTTTAACCACGGCCTTACTGATAGTTCTACAACATACTGAAAATCTATTTTTTAAAAATCATGTAACTAGCACTTATTTTAACATTCTCAAATTATTTTCAGTATCACATGTGCAATTCATCATATGAGAACCAGAGAGACTCCAATTTACACGGGAGAGGAAATAATGTATTCTCAGGAATATGTCTGACTCTTAAAATGAGTCAGTAAATTAAACACATGTGACTCCACCTTACTGCTAACAATTACAAGTGGAGATGTGTTGATCTGACTACAACGTAGAGCTCTTCAAAGAAGATTATTGAAACAAAACTGAAAACTGAATTTTGGAGTCACATTCTTCTGGTTCGCACAGGATGAATTATATGCAGGAAAAACTATAAAGAAAATTTATCTCTCTCTAATGAAGCAATTAAAACATACATTGTATGTCCTTATACATAACATTTATGGAATCCATGATGATGGAAGTACATATATGATACAAATAAAAATATGGCATTTAGTAACACACATGCATCTCCCTAGCTGTTAGAATGCAATATGTATATTATTAGCTTCCATTGACAGAGAGACCAAACAAGATAATGTAAGTACTTAGTATGCCATCCAATCAAAAACAAGAAAGTAATTCTTGCCTCTTCTTATTCCTGAGATATTATGATTCATCAGGATGTTATGTTCCATTAACCCTTAAAGGATGGGCCGTGACACGGGTGTCACAGCAGATATTTCCCTTAAGGATGGCTTGTGACACCTATGTCACAATTAGCTTTTTCTTATAGTACGTTACTTTTTTAACATACTGTAACTTGGATAATGATTGGAGATACATGTTTTGAGTTCTGCATGAGCCTAGAGGTATGTAATTAACAATTAGTAAAGTTTAATTTCATAGTTAATATTGGGGGGGGGGGGGACGATGTCCGAAAAATTGTGATATTTTTTTGGCAGCCAGGCGGGCTCAAGGTAAGATAACAAATTATTTTTTGTAGTTTCGAATTATTTTGCTCTATGTTGAAAAATATTATTTTTCTCCAAAAGTATTACAAATAAGTGCGTAAATTTTTGCACATCAGTGGCAAACATACCAGGCATTATGCAGGGTACCTTTTGGATTGATTGATTTAGTTTATATTACTTCACGTTTTGTGCCTCTTGGCTAATTTGTGAAGATGGGGATGAGTGATGAAATTGATGAATGGACATTCACAAACAATCAAGCTCAAGCAGGATTCGAACCTGGGACCCTTGGTGTCGCAAGGGTGCTAACCACCTCGGCCATAGGGTACGGCTGGGTACATTTTGGAGATTCACATCCTGGTGTAGCCTGCGTGGGGGTCTGATGAATTTCAGATTTCGTGTAAAAAAAAATAGTTACTTTCCCCTTTGTCTTCTAAGTGATTATGGATTTTTTTCCCATTAGGATTATAGCCCAAAGTATACTGAACAAAACGAGGTATAACATTCTTAGTTACGGAAATATAAAATTTCATTTAGAAGCATGCAGAATTTCAAATTTCCCACTGAAAACATGCTCGGTGTTACTGAAATACCTGGAAAATCAGCCTCAGTGTCTAAGGGATAAGGCTTGTTTGTCAAGCATTGGTTTCACAATCTCCTGAAGTAGTGATAGATCATGTGACATTTACTGTGTCTATTCATAGAGATATCAGTGGTGAATTAATGATCTTCATTTGTTGGGACAGATGTTACTTTCTTAGCTGTCATCAAATAGTTTTGCATATCACTAATTTTAGTCATTGCCTCTAATGGCGATTAAGGTAAAGCTAAAGTTCCCCGTGTATATAGCACCATGCCATGAAGGCACATTTTAGGGGATATGGCCCTACACATTCTCGTTCTCAGCCATTATGGAGGTGATGTTATCAGCAACATGCTCCAGCCACCTTTACCTCCCAGGTACCCATTGATTTGAGGCTGGGTGAGCCCCAGAGTACTTTATACAGAGACAAGGCTGGGAAAATTCTGACCTTACATCACCTGCTCTGGGAATCAAACCCACAGTGGCTCTCTCGAGTGACGATTGCTTAATCCAAATTGTCAAGGGGGGAAATGCATTTAAAGACATGGAAGGTGGAGATGCAATCACTAAATTTTAAAGGTCTCGGGAAGTAAGTGATTGATTGATTTGGTATATTATACTTTACTTTTCTGCAGCTCTAATTATGAAGATAAGTATGAATGATGATATGATGAAATTGATGAAGGGACACTCACAAAGAACACCCACGTCTAGGTCCCCTTAGCATCATAGCATGCTGCGTTAACCATTCTGCCATGAAGGTTGGCCTCTCGGGAAGTGATATTTAATTTAGATGTCTAGGGAGAGCATTTGCTATCAACAATTTATTCTTACTTTTACAGAGGGTAAAAGGTAAAGTTCCTCTTGCATATAGCACTGGGCCATGAAGGCACATTTTAGGAGATGAAGGGGTAGGGCCCTACATTCTTGATCTTGGCCACTTTGGAGGTGATATGATCAGCACCATGCTCTGACTGCAGGACACACAATATTATTATTACTATTAATTATGGTTGTTACTATTATCATCACAGTTTACTTCAAATTAAGTTCCACATAAATAATCTTCAAACCTTACAGATACTAAAAAGCAGTGAAATTTCATAACAATTTCCCATTGCAATAATGGAACTCGTGTGCATGCATGCATACATAGGTTACATGAAAGTATTATTAATTATAGCTCTTTCTCACCTTGCTTCCAAGTTAGTTATTAACGAATAACATTGCCAATGCATCTCCAATTTTGTCTTTTTTGTGCATCTTAAGCACATATCTTTTATGCAACCCAGTCACTAGTAAGGGATGAACATTCCATCTGAAATGAACACATGCCGTATATAGAGCACATACCACAGCATGCAGATTAAACATACATTTATTCTATATCATTAATTTCTCACATGCATCTTAAATGCCACATGAAAATGTTAAAATAGATCTGGAAAGAACTTTATGACACAAAGAAAGAATTCTCAGCACATAAAATATTTACATACACATGTGAGGTTAATAATCTGCCATTTTCTGCAATAATATTTTAGCTTTGTTAGTATTTGTGCCCATGTTCATGCTTTAGAAGGTACTACATTTTCTACTCATGTTAGTTGTAAGTATATGTTTTCGTTCCAAAGCAATTTTTCCAAATATATGTGCACACCCACACACTTAACTTACTAAAGCAGCTCTTCCAAGGGTAACGCCTTCAAACTTCTCAAAGTCTGTATGAGGTGATTTGTTTCCACTGTAGCCATCACCTTGAACAGCTGCAATCTTTACATTAAAATGGTCTATTATAACAGTTCTACAAAAGTGAATTAAATATATTCTTTGGTGTAATACCAACAACTCAGAAGGAAACATTACAAAGTTTCAAAAGTCGAAAGCACTTCAAAACACAATATCCTGATAGTATGACTCTTCTCAGGTAACAATCAAAACATTTCAGAAGTATTTTCATAAGAAGGCATTATTATTATTATTAGGGCTGAGCCGATACCAATGCTCATGTGTCGGTATTGGCTGATACCAGTGGTATTGGTATCAGAAAGTATCAGTTGGAATTCATCTACGAATACCCGCCAATACTTTTGTGGCATATTGGTCTTTCATGGGGTCTGCAAAAATTCCGCACAACACTTTTGCGGTCTAATTATCTTCAAAATTAAGCAAAATTTAAACTTTCTTTTCATTTTGTACCAATTTTGCATGAAAAATATATTTTGTGATTACATAATATCTATTTTAATATTCTGATACAATTCTTAAATATTCTAAAGCAAATTTCTTGGTAAATTGATACATATAATTGGAGAATATTTACACACCAATATTGGTCAATATTTTGAACAAATTTTAATTATTGGAATTTTCAAGTATCAATATCGGTGGGAATTGGTAAGAGTATTGGCATTGGTATCGGCTCAGCCATAATTATTATTATTTATATTGTGGTTATTTGTAACTGTATGTCAAACTCTTGGGTTAATTGAGATGATGAACTTATGAAATGATGGGATGAACATAATGATGCATCTATGCCTGGCCCAGGATTTAGCCAGGGATCGATAATTGCTTGATTTTGTTTGTTTTACTTTGCTTTTCTGCCACTTTTGGCTAATCGCAACAGTTGTACACAATGCTGGTGACTACATTGAAGGGCTGTAAAAGTTTCACAGAGGTATCTTTTTTGTATCATTTGTAAATAAATAGTTGCCACTATTAAATCTCCAACCCACGTACTTCACTTTTCTGCCACTTTTGGTTAATTGTGAAGATCCTTTTTAAAATTTAATTTTAATTAAATTACTGATAACCATCATCCACTGAATAATGGATGATTATAATCAGTTCTATCTGTAATGGTAGCATCACCAGTATTGCAAAATGCTCTTCCTACATACTATGCTGGGCATGTTGAGTGTCAAAAATACAATGAATTAACCAAAGAGCAGCCCGCAAGTAATATTACAATGCATCATCATTCTATGTATTTGTTTCTAAGTAAATGTATTTGCTTTGTCACAGCTAAGCAGGGGTGAAGAAAAATAAGTAAATACTTGGAAATGGTAGAAAAATGAAGATGTGTTTAATATGGCACTTGACAACTGATATGAATGGTGAAGAGAAGGATTTTTATATGTTTGTATAGAAAAGAAAAGAAGCTTTTAAATTACTGATATTTATTTGAGCTAAAATGTATTTACATAGGAATGATTGAATAATGGAGTTTCCATAATAGCACCTGCATTAATAAAATATCAGAAAAAATATACACCTTTTTACTTCAATCATATACACATACCAAAATGTTCTACACAAGGTTCCTCAAAACTATACTAAGTCACATGAACTTTAGTATTAAATAATGCACCATTCATTTTGTTTATATTTTTTCTTACTTTCTTTACCTTTAATTCACTCAAGTAGTAACTTCAAATTCTGATTTTAATACCTTTCTCTGCATTACTATTTTCATAAACTCATCAGTTTAAGGAACAACAAAGTTTCTTGACTTGTTTTGGAATGTTCTTGAGTTATGTTACAGAAAGAGAATAGATGTAATAAACAAAGGGATTTCTTTTTTATGAAAAATTAAAACAAGTTAAAGCACATAAAGAGTGTCTCCAGTCTAATTTCTGCACAAAAACATATGGAAAATACAATTATTATAATTGTATTATAGAAACATGTGTCATATGAAAGAAAGTAGCAGTGTACAAATACAAACTGTTCTGTACAGATCAGACGATGCGGCACTTATTTCTAAAAAATTCATGTGTATTATCTTCTTCCTGTATGTTCACAAGTGTTCACTTATAAATACATTAGGGCTGGGCTTACATCAATAATGTTTGGCACCAGAAAGTGCTGGTTCGAATTTAATCACCAATGCCAGCCGATCTTTTGCAGGAGTTTAATTATACTGTAAATTGTACAAGTGCATAATTTTATTAATTTTGCAAGAAAACTGTGTGAAAAAAATTGATTTCATACTTAAATGATAGCTATTTTAATATTCAATTATCTCTTATGTATTTATTCAATATTTTAAAGCAAAAACTCAGGTAAAGTTTGTTTTAAAGCACACTGTGTGGTCACATAGACTAATGGGGATCCGAAACAGTGTAATGTCTGCAGGACACATTGATTACAAGGCATGGTATAGTTACACTGGGGATATTATATATATATTAATATTTATGCAGTTTCTGAACAGCCTTTGATTGTTACAAATTCATTAGTAGCTGAATTGGTATGAATATCTACTCAGCCCTAAAATTCATTCAAATTCTATTTTTCAAACAATGAAACAACTTCATAGAAATATCAGCAAAAAATTCAGGCTCACCCAGGACTCAAACCAGGTCTTTGGCACACCGTCACTACCGAGTCAGTCCTGGATGCACCTGACTGACTCACCAGAGCTGGTTCGGTACGTCAGTTGGTAATAACACGGTATGTCACAGACCTAGGTTCGAGTCCTGGCCGAGCATGCATTTTTCACTGAAATAGCTATGTAGTATATCTTCTGTGTGTGCCAAATAGTAAGGTGATGAAACAACTTGTTCCTGCATTTATCTTTTTTAAAAAATGCATCAGTATGGTTTGAAATGTCATTACAATTCATCTCTTACCTGAGCTAACTGAACCAATTCATCACACTCCTCTTGTTCTGCAAAACCTTCAGCAAGAAATCGCTCCTTTCCATTGAGTTCCTTCTCCCCCATGGTAACTTTTATGTTCCTCGTTGAAGTCCTCTGCAGCTGTTCCACTGCTCTCTTTTTATTTAGCTTTTTCATATTTTCTTCTTTTACAGTTTCATGCTCCCTGCTGCTATCGCTGGGATGAATTCTACTTTTGTCGCTTTGTATTGGAATACTTAGTTTATCAGGTACTTCGTCTAATACTGGCAATTCACTAGAATCCTTCAGGTCTGCAACACCATACTTGGGCCACTCAAACTTTATGACTGGTGGAGGAATGAGATTCGCATGCTGCATGGCAGATTGAAGTGAACTTTCCTCTCTAGGTTCCGATTTCTGATTATCTGACGAAACTGTTTTCTGCAAGACAAACATCATATTGTGCATATTAGACTTAATATTGTTCAACTTAAGTTGTACAATCAGAATCTAATATCACATTGAGAATCCTTATACTATTTAACATCATCCCAAGAATGGGATATTTTAGTATGGGTAAGAATACTGGAGAGAGGAGGAGTTTTTACCTTAAGTACAACTTTGAAATCTGTAAGTATATTTCTATTTATCCTATTAGAATCAACATGAGGTGACAGCAACAGGCCTGGAAATGGATCGGAGTGGACCAGAATGGCAGTCTGGTTTGTGAATATCTGGAACTTTCCCATTCAGTCTCCATTAGAAATGGCACTTTCTGTTCCGGTTCATTTTTTTTTTTTTTTTTTTTTTGCACATTACACATTTCAATGTGAACTAAATTGTTAATATTTTTTTAATAGTATATATTATAGCATTTACATAAGCTTATCCTCTATGTGGATATGCATTCTCACTTATCATAGCATGTTATCTATGTTGCCTTCAATTATTTGTGCCTCCTGGTTCTCTCCTTACTTTTTATTTATTAATTATCATTATTATTCTTTTTCATGTCTTGTGGATTCCATTGATCTGACAGATCCTCCACAAGATCTTTACACAAATTCTGAAGAATAAATCCAACTCTTGATCATACGCAAAATAACCATATGGAAAACTTGCACAAATTGATTCCTTTAATAAGCATCATTAAGACAAAGTATTGAAGTTATGTACGTTACACTGAATTTTAAAAAATCCCGGTTGGGTGAACTGACTGCCATTCACAATTTCCATTTAAATTTTAAAAAGGGAAGAAACTTCCAGAAGACTAGTTTCTAATGTATTTTATATTATTTGATGTTAATGTAAATATTTTAGAATTATTACTATTATTAATTGTAATATAGCAGGTCATTTTACTAGTGGTTAATCTTATTTATTGATTTATTGATTTAGTTTATTTTACTTCGCGTTTTGTGCCTCTTGGCTAATTTGCGAAGATGGGGATGAGTGATGAAAGGATGAAATTGATGAATGGACATTCACAAACAACCAAGCCCGACCGGGATTCGAACCCGGGACCCTTGGCGTCGCAGCGCGATGTGCTAACCACTCGGCCACAGGGTCGGGCTAGTGGTTAATCTTATCACAGTAGTCTGAGGAAAAAGCAAGACAACACCATGTCAAGGAAGGTAAAGCATACATTTTCGCACAAATTTCCATTTCAAGCTCTGGATAGCAACATACTACCAAATCCAAAAAGAAAAAAAAAAAAAACAGCTTTTGAAGCATTGGCAAGAAGTTGTTCCCAGCACCAGAATGGTTAGTCTGTTTTAAATTCAGTGTTTTGTATTTGTATTGTAGTTATTTTACATCACTTTTCTGCTACTTTTGGCTAATTGTAATGATAAGGATGGGTGATGAATAGATGAAGGGAAATGCACACAAGAACACTCATGCCTTGGCCGAGAATCGAACCTGCGCTTGGCTGCTAAATCAAAAGCCACTGAGCCAGCTTTAATTCAGTGTTTTACACAAAGGGCGATTCAGTAAAAGCATGCAAAAAGGAAACTGGAAATAGGTGATGCACTACTGAACACTTGGAAGACAGGGAACCTTGGGTCAGAGAAGTCAGTGTACTGAGATATGGAGCACTACCTAACTGCAGTGTGGATGTTTGAAGTTATCTGGATGTTACCTTTCCTGCTCACTGGATTAGACAGGAGTTCATATTACCTGGTCTGCAAGGTCACCTGACCTGAATCCGCTTTATTTTTCATCTGGGGATATCTCAAATCGTTCGTTTGTATATGAGACCCCAGTGGATGTGGAATTAGGTTGCCAGGATTGTCGCCACCTGTGATGTGATTCACAACACTCCAGGGATATTTAAAAGGGTGTGAAAGAATCTCATATGCTACGGTCATGCTTACACTGAGGTTGGCAGCCGTCATTTTTTAAAAACATTTGTCAATGCAATGACACTAGTTTCCAAATGTACAAGCATGACTCATGCATAAATTAGTTTCTAATAATGTCGCTACTCATTGTGCATCAGCGGTGTCAATACGTGTCACTTATTTGTCATTTCTACAAACGATGGTACACACACTAGCACTCAACATGTTTCAGCCTATATCTCAGTACGCTGGCTTCTCCGATCATAGGTTCCCATCTACAACCCTTCAGTGGTGTATTACCTATTTCCTTTTTGCATGCTTTTACTGAATCATCCTGTATATTGAAAAGTTATATGCATTTTCACCTAACAAATATAAGTTTCTATGTCCCACAAGATCATCATCTCCTCCGAATTAAATTATTCTATTCTTTTCAAGTGATTAACTGATTCCTAGCATTCAACTCGTGCACTTGAAATTGTGCACATTTTACCTAAAGGAACATGGTTATGTTTATATACATACAGGTTATTCACTGGACTATATGTATGCACATTGCACACACACACATTCCTTACCACTCCTCCACATCATACTTACATCTTCAGACCTAATTTTTCAACACTCACCAACTACCATAACCAATTTACTACTACTCTTGCTAGTATGCCAACAATTGTGTCATTCTATCATAATAATTACAAATCTTTCACAAGCAATAAAATATGAGAAACAAATAAATTTGCAATCCGTTATCCTTACTAGAAATCATGGTAATATGCTGAAAATTGGATAGCTGGAAAATTTTACAATTCAAGAAATACTGGAAAATAATATATTTTCTCCAAATAATGTACATAACAGCTATTCATATTTTAAATATACAAATGCTTTTAACAGGAAGAATAATAATTATATGCACTAGACTGTGTTCCTTATAGAAATGCAAATAGATATATCACTGAAGATATAATAAAGTTTGAATAACAATTATGAGGCACTTGAGGTTCAAAAGCAAAGCTATCAAAAATTATCACAAACAATGTTAGCACCTTTGGACTGTGTGTGTTTCAAGTACAATCCACACACTAGTTTATCATATACATTTTAAGCTAGCTTATTATGGCACACTGTATGATATACATAATTATTATTTTTTAGCAATTAAAATATGCATATATTTCAGATTACAAATTATAAGAGCAATAAACATAAAATATGCAAAATGTGTCAATGCACAAAATGCAACACACAATAAACATATGACTCTATAACAGTGATTCACTGCACTAAATTACCCAACAGTGTCATTAACACATTAAACCAATTTTCACATTACACTATTAAACTAGTTTCATGCAATTACATGCACAATAATTTGTGATTTATTCTTCTACTATGTGCTTCAATACCACACTTGGATGCTTGCTACACACACATACAATCAAGCTATAGTATATAGTGCTGTAATGCCTTAGAAGATGGAGAAACATGTGCACACTGTAATTAAGGAATTATCCAGCACCCTTTGATCTAATTTCACAGTATTAATGCAATTTTAGAACACGTGTTATCCCATACATCGCACACATACACACATGAATATATTTGCATTGTGTACAGTGTATTTCAAAGGTTTTTGTGCTGGCAGCATGCTGCTTGATAGTAGAATTGGATATACCCCCTCAACTAGAGTGCATTTCGTATCTTTCCAAGCTGATGTTTCATCAAGTTTCTCCCCAGTAAGCACACATATGAAACATATCTAAGTTCACTGTAAAGGTAAAGTTCCAAATGCATATAACACTGTGCCACGAAGGCACATTTAGGGAGGGGGCGGGAGATCCCAGTTTAATTTGTCATTGTTGACCCACAACCACAACATGTTATCAAGAACAGATCTGTGCTGTCAGAACACACTATCTCTGTGTCTGCATGACGTGCAAGTCCATATTTGCTTTGAGATGGGTGGAAGTGTCATGTTGAAGAAGGATTTATATTTGTTTCGGTGAAGTTTGATGTGGTGATAAAGTGCCAAGTGTTAAAGTGTACATGTTATTAGTGTTGTCATAATGCCACAACATAACTACACTTTAGAACAAAATGATTTTTATGTACAATTCTTATGTGAAAACACTCATGCAGAAGAGTGAGGAGCCAATTTTTAAGGTCATTCCCCGGTGTTCCTGCTCTGCACAGAAACATTTGTTAATAAGCTAAAGGTAAAGTTCCCCATGTACATAGCAACCTGCCATGAAGGCACATTTAGGGCCCCACACATTCTTGATCTCGGCCTTTCTTTCTTTATTATTATTATAATTATTATTATTATTCTCTTTTAGGTGATGTGGAGATACCTGAGGGAATGGTTGTATGGTTCAACCTGGTGGCAATGGAACAGGTGGGTGATTTTTTACACACATATTCCTAACTGGGGGAGGGGATTTAGTCAATTTAATAAAAAATATTTTTCAATTTTACAGTGTTACATTTATGGCACTGAGACTGGAGTTCTTTTTGCTATATTCTGTATGCAAAAGATTATTGTAGAGTTTTATGCTATGGTTGCTATGAACAGGCTGTACATATATGTATTATACATATGATGTGTGGCATCAGCTGTTGGTAATGGTGACTGCTGGCTGGATATATCTCATGTAACAGACAGAGATAATTTTGAGCACTCTAATATCTGCAGTTCCTCTTTCATGTATGCTTTTGTTACTTTATACAGTGGAACCCTGATTTTACATTTTCCCACATTATGCATCCAATCTTGATAATCCCCATAGAGCAAAATGTTATAATTTTTTTGTGGATTTTACATTTTCTTTTCACCTTGGATCCCTGAAAAACATGAAATCGAGGTTCCAGTATGTAACAGTTAAGATAAAAAATTAACAATTTTCAAAACCCAGACCATTTCTTTCTGTACATCATATGTATGAACAAATTAGGAACTTCAATGTAATCTACAATTAATCTTTTCTCACTACAATAAGTTTGTTACTGTGCACTTACACATTGAGAATGCCTGTTTGCATTACATATGTAGGGGGCCACTAGTTTTCTTTGTTCTACAATTGTCCAATTGTGATTTAAAATTTTGGAATCTTTTTCAGACGTCTCTGTCTATTAAAAGAAAATTACAATAAAAATCAATGATTACAAGTTTCCATTGTCTTTTCATTTCAAAGACTCTATTTTGTTTCAAAGCTTTCATTCACTCCTTCAAGGAACATAAGCGAATATGCCATAATATATCTGCAAATCACTCTTTTCATGCTCCAATCCACGATCTATCCTAAAGGAATTACTACATAAATGGTCCTAGAGTTTGACAAAACAGATAACTGAAAAGGACATCTCTTATGTGTATGCTATTATACATAGTCTTCTCAGACTTTATGCAATGGAATCATTCTTCGCAGGTTTCAGTCTCTGGTTGGGTCAGCATAGATAGGTATGCTAATTGGGAATAGCCAAATCTGTATTTTTTTTTAATCCGGATAGTAAAACCAGAGAATCTAGCTTTCGGAGGCAATCCAGATGTGCATGTACAGAAGCTGTGGTGTCCCATGAAGAAAATCATTTGGTGCTCGGAATCTGCTTCAAAAGCCAAAAGTCTTTCCATTGAGATAATTAAATTTTAACAATCTCTCCTCACCTCTTCTCTGCAGCATAACAATGACCAAAGTTAAAAACTTTGTCTTCAAAGACATACATCCTCATACAACATACGGAATGAGTCATTGGAGCAATAAAATTTTCCTGACATCTGAAAACTGACACCGTAACTTGATGACGAGGTGTCTCATCTCACTGGTGTGTCATGCTCCGAGTATTTGCAAGAGTCCATAAGATATCATTGAGACTTCATGGAGTCAATATTTGACCCAACTCTCTGGACTTGAATTGTTCTAACACAGTGATGGATCACGGTGAAAATGAATAGTGGTAAAAATAATGTGCTTAAATTGCAAGTACAGCATCACATGCAATGGTAAATAGAGAGATCTAGCTCGTTCTGGGATTGAATTTAGACGTATACTGTGATAAACTGAAAACCTAGTATGACTACATGATCGTGAAATGAGGAGACGAGTGTTAAAATAAAGCACATTAAGAGCTTCAGTAATAAATTAGACCTGAAGAAAATGTCATACTTTCAAATTAAATTGATTTTAATTTTGTGTGTATTTTAAACAAAAACTAGCAAGAGTTGTACAATGAAGGTCTTTCTGGTGTTAGTATGTTGCATATGTATTCAAAATTCACATGAAATTTTAGCACAGGTTCTTCTAGGCCAGCCAGCAAAAACTGCAGCACGGTGAAAGGGAGGATTCATTGTTTTTGCTTTCTCACCTTTCCCAGCATCTTTGACACTTATCGGCACATCTGTATCACTATCCAGTTTTACAATCCAGATTCTGGATTTTATAAAAATACAGATTTGGTTATCCCTAATTTGCGTACCTATACATGTTACTATGAATCAAAAATGCAAATCTCACACAAGTGACCCACAACAGTACAAAATATACTCACTGTCGGAAAAAATGAGACGTTTTGCCTGATTGTTCTATGTTGAAAACTAGTGGTCCTACATATGAAAGAAGCATTACATTTTTATACATAATAACTAACAGCAAACTGAAGTGTATATACACTAGTGCACATCACAATAAAACACAGACAGCATTCACAAACATCTTCTAAGCATTGAACAGCTGAAGTACTAGGGAGCTTCTCCACAGATGAAGAAATTACATTCTCCTGACTATGGTGAATCTCAATAGTCAGGAAGATTCTTCCTGCAATGAAATGTAACGTAAGAAAATTGGCCAATTTGGAGCTAATGAAAGTAAATCTGTTGCAACTCATTGTTTGCTGAGCACAAGAATTTTGAGCATGAATTACAAGCATGTTAAATTTTTTTAAAAAAATAATTTCTTCCTGACTATTGCTTTTCACATGCATAAAGAGCAAGGCACAGCATGCATGAAAATTTGTGACACATCACAATTTTTAATTTTCAAGCATGCAATTATTATTCGTGCAAGTACATTCTTTTATAACAATGTATGGGGGAAACTAGTTTGGCATCTTACTTGGCTATAATGTCTATTTCACTACATGGTATTGCATAAAATATTACATTTCTTAAAATAGCAATGATAAAGCACACATATAAACTAAACTCGTGAATAGCAAGGCAACTTATATTATGTACAATCCACTTGCTTCAAATGGAACTGTCATATTATACTGCATTGAAATACAAGACCCAAGGTGGTTAATATCTTAAGCTAAATTAGTGTTCAATTATAAATTATACATTAACCCCTTCCCTGGGGTGACCTTGAATGGAAGTGCTTCCGAAAAGAAATCATCTATATATAGATGAAATCGGAAATTTGTTTCATCATAAATAATAGTAAATAAGGACTACAAAAAGACTTGCAACATAATGAGCTAAGGAAAGCAATATATATGTTTAATTGTAAAACAGAGGAAAACACTCATTACAAAAAAAATATTTTTCAAGAACCAACACAGCATCAACAATGGATTGTTTGCCAACACAGACTAATAAAGGCATGAAAAAGTGGTGTCTATAAAAATGGCTTGCCGCAATACAACAACCGTTAATTTTGAAATACCATCTATGCATAGACGCTCTGCAAAAAAGGACAACTTTTAGAGAGTCGAAATATAGATCAACCACAGGTACTTGGTTAACAACGCTGATGAAACTATGAGGTGACCACACGTCATCTAGATGAAGCAATTAAAGTTAAATTATTTTTATTGTGTACAGTCACAGACACTACCAGCTTGTAACGATTCCATTGAAAGTCAATGTATTCATTACAAGCCGGCAGTGTCCATGCCTGTACATGTATGTCTATGCTTAGCTGATGACTTTGTTAACTAATAAAATAGTCCCAGGTTCAATACCTAGTGCAAGCATGTAGTGGTTCGGATTCCACTTTAAACTGTAGGCCCAGCCCCGATAAGTCTTTCTCTGCAAAAAGTGGACTTAAGAATAAACCCAAACTCCACCAGCATTTGTGTGTGCGTATGTGTAGAAAGGGAACATCATTGGTAAAGCAGGACCAGGTAAACTTGGTGGTGCTGAACTGGTTTAGTTGATACAGAGCTGACCTTCATGGTAGAATGTTTAGAACAACATGCTATGATGGCAGGGGCCCCAGGTTTGAGTTCCAGCCTGGGATGGACATTCTGTGAGTGTCCCTTCAATTAATATAGTACTGATACACAGATATGAAATTTTGGCTGATACCGATAAAGTAATGATACAAATAACTGATATTCTACGAATTCGATATAAAATTCCAAATGGTCCTTGAAGAAAGAGCATGCATCATTGACCTCCCTATTAAATGTGTGTTTCAAGGTAACTGCAATGCAAAAGAAGTTGCATATTTAGACATTTAAGTAGGGCATGGAGACTATCCATAAAAATCCGGTAAAGCAATTGGTAATTTTACCGATATATACCTATATTGGCCAATACTGATGGAGTACCGATTAATCTGTCCCATCCCTATAATATAGTAACATGGCACATTCTAAAAATTATGGTTACTCATCCTCATTGTTGCGATTAGCCAAAAGTGGCAGAAATGGGGCACTGAATACCAGAAGTAACAATAAAAATATGTAAAATGTTGATATAGGAGGAGAGCAGAGGAGAAAAATGACTACAGAGCCACTTTATGCACAAATAGGCTAATCGGGCCTGGGCCTAGAGTTTAAAGTGGTATCCGAACCACTAGTTTTGGGGAGTGGTTTGTGAGGAACTCGTGTTCAAGTAGACATATGATTAGGTTGGCATGAGAGGAGGCTATCCTGGATGAGGATGTCTCATTGAGGGACACCACTTGAATACCACCCTCTACCATAACCACACTCAATACCTCCATTTCTTTACTTTCCACCATTATCATACACAATTTCCTCCACCCCCCCACCCTTAGAAGAGAACTTTATCTACAATTAGCTTTGCATGACTGGGATACATGGATTCCATTAGATCAATTTTAATATTCTGACTGCCTTGTAAATGAATAAATTGGAGTTGAACAATTATTGATGTATCAGTATTGGAAAGAATCAGCTGAAATTTAATCGTCAATACAAATCGATACTCTTCTGGAGTCTGAGTGTCTTGTGTAGTTTGCAAAAATTACACTTGACATTTTTGCAGAGTCCAAATGTTCTGGAAATTATACATAACGATTATTATTTTTGCAATGACATTTTCAGGAGAAATGGATTTTGTGTGAAATTATGAATATTTTAATGCAAAAATGGCAGATTGCTATGATATAGTTTCAATGGAAATATTTTTAAAACTGAAGGGCTTGGGTGTAAAACATGGTAAGTGACATTTTTGTCATTTCTGAGTTTATTTAAAAAAAGTTATTATAAGCTATTTATAAATATTCTGAACTACTTTCATTGTTATAATTTTCAAGTATCAATGGGCAGTCATATCAGTATTCATTCATAGTGGTACTGGCTCAGCCCCAGAATAAATATAGTAACATGGCACATTCTAAAATTTATACCGATGTATGGGTATCGGTATCAGTAAGTATTGGTTCAATTTCTTTCGCCGATACCATCCAATACCAAAGGTTGATTGATTGATTTGCTTTATTTTACTTCGCTTTTCGTGCCACTTTTGGCTAATTTGCAAAGATGGAAATGAGTGATGATTTGATGAATGTACACTCACAATCATCCATGCCCAGGCCAGGATTCAAACTCAGGACCCCTGACACATAGCGCGATGTACTAACCACTCTGCCACAAAGGCTGGCGATGATACCAAAGATTTTGAGTGGCTAGAGCGGCCAAGAGAAACAACTCATTTGTCAAGATTTGTCCTTTTCAAAAGTTTGTTCACCCTCCTTGTGACAGGTTGGGGTCCCGCACAAGAATTCCATGTACATTTTCCAAAATGATGCACCCTCCTGGGAAGCAGATGACAAGATCAAAGGCAGGGCTGAAGTGAAAGCACTGTGCCCAAAAGCGACATCGAAGGCATATAACTGCCTGGTGGTCAACGCTATGTGGAAATAAAAGAAACCATTCATTGCCAATTCTTGCTCGCAAACTTGTGGATTAAGAACGTGACGTTTTTCAAAACCAGCATTATTATAATGCTAGGCTCATTCTGGAGTTCCTGAGAAAGGGATGAATGTTACTGTGGGAGGGAGGGTTGTGGATTTTCTTCTTGTGCTCTTACCCTTCCGTGTGACTGCTGCCCTATGCCGACACTGCAGTGACTTGTTTTCATTGCAAATGGCAGAGGATAATGGACAGCATGTCATATACAGAGCTGCCAAATGAGCTTTAAATATATATATCTGTATTTGTGTATATTTTTACGCCTTTTTCCTCCCTCTCCAGTTTAATCTAAACGATAAGAATGTTGTTTACATTTGTATTTATTTTGTATTCCTCGTGCAAGTTGTACGCTAGATGCACTACATACATTTTATTTTACACACTATAATTTTCTTTGGCAGGGACACTTATAATAATCCACTGATTTTTCGGTGTATCTGCAACACTTTAACAATGCTTGCAACATTTCAAAAACTGTGGCCGGGGTGGCTCAGTCGGTAATGCATCTGACTACCATGCTAAAGGTCCTGAGTTTGATCATAGGCCGGTTCAAATCCGGGAACTTTTCTAACGTTGGCACCCACCCAGCATCTAATGACATGGGAAACCCTGGGGGGTAAAGGCGGTCAGGGGCGTGATGCTGATCACATCACCCCCCTTCACGACCGGATCAAGAAAGTGTGGGGCGTTACCCCCTATACGCCTTAATGGCATGGTGCTAAGCACAGGGGAGCACTTTACTTTTTTTTATTACAAAAACTTATTCTTCTTTTTTTGCATCCTCTGGGGGTAGAAAGAAGTTAACATAAAGTGTCACAGGACATTTTAAGTGATATAATGCTATATGAGAATAATTTGGTTGTATTTGATAATAGAATGTGATGTGACAAGTTTTGTGACTCAGTAACTAGCCTTTGTTATTTTACTGGAATTATACAGGTATCGGTATCGGTTGGAATCTGTTAAGGTATCGGTATCGGCAAATTGTGGTATCTGCTCAGCCCTAATTTACATCTTTCACTTCTTGCTGTTAGGTATTGGAGCCCTTCACATCTATCTTGTGTAAGCAATTAATTATATACTGAATTGTGCAGCATGGATTTAGGAACTAGATGTAATCAAGCTTGTGTAAAGCCGCACTTACCTCTTTGGGTTCTATTTCATTCTTGGATTCATCTTCAAATAAAAATTCTCTCTCAATAAATTCCAGAAATTGAATTTCAGAATTTTGGCGTTTCACATATTTCTCAGCTTCCTAAAAATATAAAAGAACGAGAAACTTCATAGTTGTTCAACTATCTGGTTTGTCAAACAGATTTCTTAAAACAATAACCATAGTGAATGTATTGTTTATGATCAACAGTGCAAGCACTACAAGTTCATAACTTGTAATTTTGTTTATTTCACATTACTTTTCTACCTCCAGATTTATATATTTGAAAACCCCCAAATACAGAGTGAAATCATTTTATATCAGGGTATCAACAATGAAAAATAGCATACTGATAATAAGATGTACAACAATACAAACATTATTACAGTCTTCAAAAGATTGTCAAAGTTCTCTGATGAGATGGATGGATGATGAATTCAGAAATGAAAATAAATGGGAAAAATCGCCATGCTTAATGGGAAAAATCACCTATGCTTAATTTAGAAAATGATCACACTACCTGCATGGAAGCTGATGTCACAGAAAATAATAAACATGTGAAAAAGTAAATACATCATGCACTATTGTGAACACCTTACTAGGTTTATCATGCTCCTATAACATGTCGTACATATACAAGGGTTGGAACTTAAATAGTGGCAACACTGCTGTGGAGACACTATGCAATGGAATGTAGTAGTGGCGCTGATAGCACACATTGTTGACATACCTACCTTACCTCCGAGCAAATGAACTCGCCCGTCTCACGTCACAGGCAGGCGCACAAACGAGGGAAACACAGGCACTTGTGAGCGAGCGGTCTAACGTGAAGGTCACTATGTTTTCCAAACAGGAACAACGGAGTTGGATCAAGATTGAATGTGCCAGAGGTCGTACAGTGTCATCAAGGGCTTCAAGAGGAGTGCGGGGAATCGGAATTGCCGTACAGAACAGTGGCACGGTGGGTAAAAGCCTTCAACGAA
This sequence comes from Lepisma saccharinum, assembly GCF_977018435.1. Classification (NCBI taxonomy): domain Eukaryota; kingdom Metazoa; phylum Arthropoda; class Insecta; order Zygentoma; family Lepismatidae; genus Lepisma; species Lepisma saccharinum. The sequence goes on from NC_139230.1 coordinate 206,835,228, forward strand.
GGTCGGCAAACTGTGGCAGACATGCATCGGGCAGGTCATCCTAGCATCTCTGAAGAAGAAGTGCAAGCTGTTGCCGCGTTAGTGGACAGTGATCGAAGCATGACGATTCGTGAGCTCGCCCACGAAACCGGATTAGCGCATACGACTGTGCTTCGCATCCTGAAGGAACGCCTGGGCATGCGCAAAATTGCATCACGATGGGTTCCGCATGAGTTGACGGAAATTCAGAAATGGATGCGTTATGACGCTGCTCAGACGCACTTGGAGCGCTATGAGCGCGAAGGTGAGGCTTTCTTACGCCGTATCGTAACACTGGATGAGACATGGGCCAGATCTTATGAGCCAACACTGAAACGCCAATCCAACGAATGGCGTCATTATGGGTCGCCGCGAGAGTCGAAAGTGCGTCAGAGCCCCAGTGTGGTGAAAGTTATGGTGATTCTCGTGTACGACTGTGATGGTGTTATCCTAACGCATTACGTTCCTCCACGGCAGACTGTAAATGCCCAGTATTACTGTTCATTTTTGGAGCATCAACTGCGACCAGCTTTGCGAAAGAAGCGGCGACACTTTCTGCACAACCCCCCTCCCCCATCATTTTGCACGACAATGCAGGGGCGCATACAGCGCAAGCTGTGGCTGCTCTGTTCGGTCGATGGGACTGGGAAGTACTGTACCATCCACCATACTCCCCGGACTTAAGTCCTTGTGACTTTGATTTGATTCCGAAGATGAAGGAACCACTTCGTGGCATTCGCTTCAGAACTGTTCCAGAGATTCAACAGGCAGTAGACCGCTCCATTCGCACCATCAACAGAACAGGCTCTGCTAACGGTATACTACGCCTTCCACATCGCTGGCAACGGGTTCTACACAACGCTGGTGACTACTTTGAAGGACAGTAACAGGTACAAACATGTAACTCTTGTGTATCGGTTGTGAATAAATAGTTGCCACTATTTAAGTTCCAACCCTCGTACATCAGTATACATACCTTTGTAGGCTTGAAAAAACTTTCTTTGACTTCTGGCAGCTTCATGTAGTATTCTTTATTACTTAACATAACTTCATCTGTTGGGGAAAAAAGCAGGTAACTTGCAACTGCTTCACAAGCCTTTTCCAATTTGCCCACTGAAAAAAATACACATAAATAATTAAAATAAACATTAGTTACCCAGACAGCCTGGAGCAACACTGTTTGCCATCAAGAGGCTGAGGTAAAAACATGCATTTAATACAACATTCGGTCATATGAATAAAACCTCACCTAATGTTATTTTGGAGAATGTTTCATGCGAGTAAAAAGGCTGAGAACTGCTTCAGCAGCAAGCTTATGCTCACATTTCGATAAGAATGGAAAATATCACAGTCTCGGAGTTTTTGTTTAAGTCAACTTTATGTACAGACTGAACCTACAATTGAAAGTGGGATCCGAAGCACTATGCACCTCCACCAGGTATAGAACCCAGAAGGCGTGGCGTGAAGTGACTTCTTCAAAAGTGTTACCGGCCATCAGACGTTATCATCTCCACCCTACCGCCCCCCCCCCCCCCAACATGCTTTTGATCTGGATTGTTTTTTTTCAATCCGCTCAATTATTTATTTAGCTACAATCACTCCTAGAAAGAACTACCTTTCATGAGAGAGTTACCGCGAAAATCCAGTGAATAGTAGTCGAGCCTTGTCAACCATCTCTGTTTCTTTGCAAAGAGGTGGTAAGGGGAAGAAGAACCACACATTCGGGTCAGTTTGACGTTTCTGCGTTAAGCAGAAGACAGAATTCCCCTCCTCCAGAGGTGGAAGGGAAGTCCAGATGTACGCACTAATGTTGCCAACTTACTTTTTTGGAGCAAGGTCTGTCCAAATCACGAATCGCATCAAGTACTTATCTTTTCGTCTATTTCTAAACGGTCTCAGTTGTAGTTAAATCCAGCTTTGGCTTTGCAGTCTAGTTCTTGTTGCTTCAGATAAATAGTATCCCCGTTTTAGGCGAGATTTAGCTCTTTTCTGGAAATCCAATGTGACAACACTTGCTGATCCGGTAGGCTGCAGAGGCAACAGAACCCCTAAACAGGAATATGAATAATCCCCCTAGCACACTTGCCTCCAAGTCTTTCCCTGCTGTTCCCTTGCATTGGCGAGCACCCTTTCCTCTTGTTGCCTCTTGAGGGTAGCGGAACGGCCTGTCTCTTCACTTTTGTCGGTTGCAGAAAAAATGTCCTCTGCAATATACACTCAACTGCAACGCTGTCGGTTAACTTATTTAACAATGTTGTTATTTTATTGAGAAAAAAAAATTAATTTCTTTACATTTTTCCTCTGGAATCCAGGCTCCCTTGATTACAAGACAACGACGTGGCCAGTACACCACATTTTCAGAAACTGAGCACATGTTTATACACACATGCATGCTTTTCAGTGCATGGGTGTATGTTATAAAAATGGTGATGATATCTATGAGAAGTTGCCATAAGAGAGAGAACATCACTCTTATGACAACAGAGTACTTGCTCATTTTATTAACATAATCCATTGACTTAGGAAGTAACAATACAGAAATTATGACCCCGAGGATTTTCTCATTGAAATGATAATTCATTGGCAAAACATTTGCCACATGTCTGAGGTAATTCTGGAGTTCTACACCTTACTTGAAAAATGTAATACTAACTAATATGGTTAAGGCTTTCAGAATGTTGACTGAAATTTTATATAAACAATGCAGTCACAACCAAGAACTGTTCATGACTGTACAGTGACATTCACACTATATAAGGGTTATCTCAAATAACTGAAGCTAAATCAAGAATGTAAATAACCAACTACAGTGCCTTCATTTAGTTACTGTGCCACTTGAAGGTGTGCCCAAGTAGTGACTGGTACAATGCTGCTTGCCGGGGAAATCGGATGCGTGTATCCCCTCAACTGAAGCACATTTGGTAGCTCTACAAACTGAAGTTTTGTCAAGTTCCTCTTTGGCAAGCACACTGCGAAAGACTGCAATGGAGCTAACTCTGATCACTAAATATTATCGAGAACAGATTCATGTTATCTGTCTGCCATGAATGTCAGTATTTGCTTTCACATGGGTGGATATGTCGTGTTGAAGAAAGATTTATATTCATTTCTGTGTAGCTTACTAAAGTTCATATTCATTTCTGTGTAGCTTACTAAGGTGGTAAGTGATAAACTGGTGTTATTTGTGTTGTTATAATGTCACAACATGTACACTTTACAAGAAATAATTTTTATGCATGATTTTTTTGTGAAAATAAACTATTGCAAAAATGTGAGGAGGCAATTTTTAAGTGATCTTTCTCAAAAGATGTAAAAAATGTGTGGCTGTACAAGGAAAACATTTTCAACATCATTGGTGACAAACATATGTGATTACTTTACTTGTAATTGTGAAATATTTTAATAAAAATAAATCTATGTGGTTGCTCAAGATAGGGACAATATAGATCTTGCTCAAGATAGGGACAGATGGAAGGCCTGTGTTGCTGCAGCCATGAACCTTCGGGTTTAAGAAGGCTAGAGAGTGAGTGAGTGTGTTGAGGATGTTACACAGATCTTATTTCCCTGGCAAACAGTGTGGTGCCACGTGTCACATGGACATGCATGTAACTGGGAAATGTACTCATTCACCACATTTGACGCACAAATTCTCAACAATAATTTCATAGGCTCCCAGCCACAGTAGCCCAGTCGTTGTTTATCACCAGTCACTGCACATATAAAACAATTTTTTTTTGCAACAATGAACATTTTTCGGTGTTATCGCATTTCTGAAAATTAAGGCCCCTATCGACAGGCTTTCTCATCTGCCTAATAGTTGAGGACGATGTCTCATAATTAAAACATCGCTGACCCAATTTTCAGAGACTGAACAAGGTGTTTGATTTTACTTTGACAAACAGTAGCCAGCGGATAGGCCCCAACACAGAGATAAATATGGCAATACATAATATATGGATCACTATAATATCATGATCAGTACTTACTTTTAAAATATGCATACTGCAAAAAATGGTAATGACTGGGAACCAAATCCTCATGTTTCTCACCGTTGAGAGAACTTAATTTATCTGGACATCTTCTCTTGCACTTCATGCAGTAAGTATAATGATCTGAAATTGGTAGAAAATGTGAGTTCAATATGACAGAAGAATGGAATATTTGTAATATTTAAGCTGGACCTTTGGTTGATACCAGGGCAGCTGTTTTTGAATCTTCCTCTCCTTTCAAAAAACTGCTATGAATGCTCGACAAGGAATTTTAAGCATATGTAGTTTTTTCAGATTATGGAATATCATAGTGTTTTTTTGAAAGGAAAAAAAAAATTGAAAACAGCTGGCCTGCAGTCAGCTAAAGGTCCAGTCAAGCCTTAACACTTAGTTGACTGACCTGAAAACATCATGTTTTTCCATGTAGACTGGGTTCTTTGCTGTTTATAAAAAGTCATACAAAAAATGTTTCCAAGTAGTTACTACATTTACCAAATCTTTCTACAACCCACAAAACATCCTCTTTCCACAGATATATATGTTACACTTTTAATATATTTTCTCACATTTATGAACATTCTTCTGTAACAATTTTTTGAAAGAAAAAATATATAAAAAACACATTCAATATGTAATATAGAAATAATCAATTAAAAATACCTAAAATTCTAAATACACCATTTCCTCTTCAGAACTGAAATGGTCATTAACTTTGAAATCTGAAGTGGAATCCTCGTGAATCATTTCTACAATATGGTTCTGCATCTAAATTGATCAATGCCATTCTCAAGACCATAAATAAAAGTGCAATGAGCTTTGACATGAGTACAGGTAAGACTCAGCAGCGGTGAAAACAATATATATGCACAAGAGAGACGTGTGAATATGGTCCATCATTCATTCACAATATGAATGTAAAATGAAGAGCAGGCTATGCCCATTGCCTGTCGGAAATGTGTTACTTCAAATTGTTCAATATTCAGACGATATGCACAAAATGATTTTTTTTTTCAGTGATTGTCTTTCTCTATGTGCTAGACATGTACAGACTCCAACAAACAAAAGAGGAAACAAACATGTTTTTTAATACAATTTTTTTGAGTGTCAGTCCTCCCACTGGCAATGATTTGACTTGGTTTGATTTTTGTTACTTAGCATTGCTTTTCTGATACTTTTGCTTTATCGCAATGTTGAGGATGAGTGATGATACGATGAAGGGACACTCAAAAAGAACGCCCATGCTCAGGCCAGGATTTGAACCTGGGGCCCCTGCTATTATAGTACGCTGTGTTCATCACTCCTCAATGGAGGTCAGCGCACTGGCAATGAGGTCAAGTGGATCTTGAATGATCGTAACAAAGGTTTCTTACATAAATATTTCAGCTATGTATGTGTGGGAGTGTGTGTGTGTGTACACATATATATACACACATCATGCATATACTGGGGTTATATATCCCTACTATGTAGTTCAAACAACTGATTTTCCATGATGTTATCACATTGCAAAAGTGGAGCTGAGGCTTGGTATGCTCAAATTGTATTATCTAGGTAATCAAGCACAATGTGTTAACATGCATATTAAAAAAAAAAAAAGATGATGATCATAAAATTACATATTAGGTAATATTGCCATGATGTCATGGGTCATTTGACTTTTTAGCTGAGCAGATCTTGAAGTACACAGGCTAATGGCAACTATGGAAATATGTAAATGCATACAGTTAACCTACAAACATGGTATGAAGATATAAATATGATTACATGATTATATCCGATCTATTATTACAGGCACTTCAACAGAAAGCTTATTTGAACTTATTACAATGTAATGTAACTCCTACATCAAGGTGCATATTAAAAAGAATTAACTACATATCAATTTCAGCACCAGAAAATACTTGAAATTAGCAGTCACAACTTGCATATTCTGTCACAGATATTATATTTGGCATATAACATGCACCACCATAAACAAGTGTCCTCAGTCCTTTTATTCTGATAATAAAGCTGACCTCCATGGTGGTGTGGTTAGCATAGTGCTACAATGCCAGGGGTCTTGGGTTTCAATCCCAGCATGGGTGTTCTTCGAGAGAGTCCCTTCAACAATTCCCTCATATTATCACTCATCCTCATTGTCGCAATTAGCCAAAAGTGGCAGAAAGGTGATGGTAAATAACAAAAATTAAATCAAATCAAATATTCTGATACTAACTAACAGTTGAATATTGGGGAATAATGAGAATGTTTACCAACATGAATGTAATGTAACTTACTTGCAACTGATGAAGTAAAATCTGGGAACCAGCCTTGATCAAAAGGCTTTTCACAAAAGGCTCGACATTCCTCTTCAGTCTTCAAGTAATCTTCAAGAGATTCTTCAATGTAGTTAATAACTGATTTGTAGTCTTCTCGGCTATATGCATCAGAACCATGAACATAGAGAGAAACATAATTCTGCAAAAAGGATACAATTATTATGTATGCTTAGAGACATGCATATTTTTGACAGAAACACGAAATGTAAAATGACACACTGTAATGTTCACATTTTTTCACATTTTTGAAAGGTGTGAGGTGCATTTTCCTACCATGTTTTGTCACCAATGATGCAAAATGTGAAATTTAGAGTTTATTTACTGACATGACATTTTCTGAAGTCTGAATTATCCTGCGAGTTATGCAAATCACAGAAAATTGAGTAATTCTGCTGTAAATATTATAGAAGCTAAAATGGACTGCTTTACACAGGAATAAACTTAATACAACTGGCAACTACATAAATGTTACATTAGAAGGGAGAAGTTTATTTTGTGTAATAAGAATAGTTTTTAACCCTTATCCGGGCAAGCTATTTTTGTAAGGTGTCCGGACAAGCAGTGTCTGTCTGTTGGACACTGCATTGTTTTAAATGGATCTTGCCCTTCTAATGCGAGATTTTTATGTTTCATCACTGTGGAAACAAGCAAGTAACATGATATTTAACCTAATCATCATTGTTATGTCCATAATTCTTGTATTCATCATCATCTTCATCGTAATTGCAATTTTTGCAGTATAGTAAATGAAACATGTTAGGCCAGAAGGTAGTGTGAGGAAATTATTTCATTTGCTCATACATTTTTCATTTTTTTCTATTTTAGCGTTAATAATGTTTTTATGTGATGTCTTATTAAATACTTTATTTTTTATTAAACATTTCTTAATACATATTCAAGTAATGTTACAACTTTTGTTTATATGTTTACAAACTTCGAATTAAAATATTGCTGCAATAATTATCTGCTTGATAGATACATTACGTGCATATATTGATACATTGCATACTTGATGCATGAACATTAAAAAACACTTGTTGTCTTTACATGTAGTAAGTTATGCTCTTGTACACTTTTTAGATTACTTCACTGTGTTCATTGCACACAGACAGGTTGCATTTGTTGCAACACTGTTTCTGTACGGCTTTTCCCGTAAGGGCACAAATGACATCTCCTTTTTTTAGATGAACGAGTACCATTAGAAGCATTGGAATTAGGTGTCTGCTTCGAAAACTGTTGCATGGACGTAAGTGTGCTTTTATGAAGTCCTTTCTTTGATCTCCTCTGAATGTGAGGAAGAACAAGGTTCTCAGCTATATCTTGCAGGAACAGGTGGCGCATATTATGCTTATTTGCATTCCATGTTGGATGTAGCTTCTTCCACACGACAAATGCTGCATTGTACATTGTTAGTACATTGCAAGAGAACAACGAACAACAACAATGGAATCCAATTCCACACAACAATGAAGCAAATTTCATAAACAAAAAAGAAAACGACAAATAAAAAGGAAGACTTCTTTACATATTAATTGTACACTGTGTCCGACAGACACTGCTTGCGCGTTTACGTATGTGAAATGGAAAATATTATTTTTCGCCTGACCTTCTTTATCAAACCAAGTCAAATATTGTGAAATGAGAAAAAAAGAGAGAAACAAACAAAGTAAAAAATATAATGTTCGCAGGAAGTATCGTTTGGAGTATGTGACAAAAAATATAAGCAACAGTGTCTGGTAGACACTGGTTGCCCGGTTAAGGGTTAAATCAAATTTAGGGCTATATTCACCATTATAACACCGAAATGCCATTTTATATACTACTTTTGATCCTAAAATGTGCCCAGTTTTTGTACACATTTGAAATCTTGATATTTTAATCAAGATACAAATGTGGCTCTATGTATGCTATGAATGATGCATGAATTCAAAAATACATCTATATCTATCTAAAATACATCTATCTATCTATGATGGAAGGTTTTTTTTTGTGGTTTTTGTTTCTCTTTGCACTTTTTGGTTTTGTACTGCCCTTGACCAATTACAGTGATGGTAATGATTAACAATATGATGAAAATGGTCAAGAGGTTGTATATATATATATATATCCATAACCCTTATTTGTTATCACAGTGCAGTTTTCTAACTGGAGTATGGGTTCCACAATTCACACAATTCCACATAAATATGTTACTGAACCAAGTCACATTGACACACAACATTGTACCACAAATTGTATACTTTGAAATAGGTAATTTTCTAGGGCTGAGCCGATACCACTTGGAACCGATACCAATACTCTTACTGATTCCCACAGATACTGATACCGATGCTTGAAAATTGCAATGATTTAAAGCTGTTCAAAATACCAATTAATGTTAGTGAGTAAGTATTCAACTGCAATTATATTAATCAATTTCCAGATGTTTGCATTGATATATTAAAAAAAAAAAAACATCATCAGAATATAGAAAGAAATACCTGATATGTAATAACAAAATTAAGTTTTTTTCACATAATATTGGTACAAATTCAGCGGCATTTTTACTGACCCTGTGAACAATGATAATGCCGGAACGTATTGGTATCTTGAAGAGGTTTTCTTGGGCAATCTGCCAGGTGATTTCCGGATAGGCTTCCAAGCTTTCGAGAGCTAACGTCACTCTCATCTTCAGGGATTGGTCTCTATCAGTAAATAAGATCTGAAAGACACTTTCTGATGACGATACCGATACATCGGCATTCGTATCAGCTCACCCCTAGTATTTTCCCATTATGACTGGAAAAAAAATTACTGTGCATCCATACCCAACATCTCAATGTGACATGATGATCCACACTATAGAGGAAGCACTGTGTTGAACTAGAATCCAAGTGACAAGTGACTCATGTAGCATGCCATGTTACTCTAATGCAAAAGATTGTGCATTTATTTGAAAGGGTTCATTTTCACGTGACATGTCACTTGATTAACAGACAAAATGAACCATCACTTTGGTGTGAAATATCCATTAGGCAGTTACTTACCTACCTACAATTACTTTGTAATAACTGTACATAAAACTACTTGCATGCAGAGAAAGTGTATTGAATAAAATTCATACTCACTGGTGCTTCATAGTTTACTATTTCATCCATTCCAACTTCTGGTAAAGTTGCATAAAACTTGAGATTTGAAAGCATCACTTTATGATCTGGATTTCCCACCAGAAATGTAAATGCAGCTGATGATGCTTTTTGCAACATATTTTTCTGTAACAAAAACAAAAGCATTATGGAAAATTTGTAGCTTGTAGGTTGTATTGCAATTTTAAGAAAATTCTAAAACATGGTGCCAAAACAGTTCACAAAAAATAGCCTTCTAAATTAATTGAATGTGCTTCAGATAGAATTGAGACATGAGTATTTGCCCATTTGGAAGGTAAAACACATTGTAGTACAAAGCGACCTGCCTGGGGTTCATTCATCCTTATGTCAACTGGCAACACTGGAAAGCTTTGTATCCAGAGACAAGTCAAGACTTTGGTCAACTCAATTTTTAATTTTTTCAATGGTGCACATCAAGCCTAGAATTCTAGCAACATCACGCAGGTACATGACAAATGCATATTTTCATCAAATGCGACTATTGAAAATTCAATTTTGAAATACCAATTGAACACACACACATGTATCATATTCAACTTGCAGAAAATTTTCTTAACATGTAGAGAAGGTGAACAACTTTTTAAAACAATGTTTTGTCCAATGAGAAGCCTCGTTCTGACACTGGACCCTACAAGTTCTTTTCTTTATTTTTTTTTAAAGAAGTTATTTTTATCTTGTATGTATGCAACCACGTACCACAAGTTCAGGGTTCCCACTGGTATTTATTCTTCTACCTTGCAAAATACAGGCAGTACCCTGCCAGCTGAGGTACCGACAGGATCAATTTATTGGGTTTACCCCTTTCTCTCAAATCATGTATGTAACATGATACCACACACATAATTTGTTTCTTTTGCAGTAAATATAGTTTCTAGTTCACATTATACTCAGCTAATTGGGACTGGCCACAGTTTAAAGTGGGATCCAAACCACAGTGTAAATGTGACCCCACCAGGGACCCCATGATTACAAAGATTGATTGATTGATTGACTTGGTGTTTTAAGTCCACATTATGCACAGTAAGGCTAATCGGGATTGGACCTACAGTTTAAAGTGGTATCCGTAACACGGTCTACCTCCACCGGGTATCTAACCTGGAGCCCCTTGATTACAAGGCGATGACCCTACAACTGCGGCATCGGGGAGGCCCCCTTGATGATTACAAAGAGACAGTAGTAACATACCACCATCAGGAAGGCTAAATAAAGATAGAGTTCATAATTCTTGTGGAGAAGTATAGACTGTTTAGAGGTGGCATTTATCATTGTCTGAGAAAATAACATCTGTGGCAACCATGAATTTGAGCTATCAGGTTGCATATGTACAGGATATAAATTCCTGTTTCTAGAGCCCTTAAGGAGCATTTTTTTTGGTTCGCGTTGTCCACTACGTACTGTGAAATGTCGATACTGTACGGGGACACCCAAAATGTAACCCATGTTGATATACACCTTATCAAACTTTATGAAGTGTGTTTTAAGTCAATTTTATGCTCAGAAAGGATAATGGGGACTTGCAATACAGTTTAAAGTGGGGTCCGAAACATTGTGCGATGTACACTCCTGTTCAGATAAAGTGGCACACGCTTCAACTGTTCGACCCTATAAAGAGTGCCACTTTATGTGAACAGGAGTGTACCACTAATGGGAATCGAAGCCGGGACCTTGTTTACATGGCAACATCGTTACCACTATGCCACAGGGGAGGCTTTTACCATGGAAGTGTCTTATTGATTGAATGGGGTTATTTTACGTTGCATTCTTGCCACTTTTGGCTAATCGCGACGATGAGGATGACTGACGATATGATGAAATTGTTAAAGGGTCACTCACAAAGAATACCCATGACCAGGCCGGGATTCTAACCCGAAACTTACGGAGTCTAAGATTAAATGAGCTTCCGTGTAACCAAATGGTTAGCGCTCTCGGTTCGATTCCCGGTGGAAGCGTCCGAAATTTTCTTCTTAAGGCTCCTTCATACATTGACGAAAACGCGCAGTGCAGACGTTCCGTTTTAACCAGATTTTTCAGTTACGAGCAAAGATAGGACCTCGGGGTTTGTTTTCTATCCTTCAGAAAATATGGCTGCGTATTTCCTACAAAGCCGAAATTTAAAAAAAGACCCTGCTTAATAAGTAAATTGGGCATAAAAATGGGGAAAACCGTAATTTTCACATGCAATTATCTCGGTAACCACACAAGCTTATGGAAAACTGTTTTGTTGGGGCCATGCAATGTTCATTGTACTTGACATTAACATCATCACTGTAGAAGTCAGTTTTCCTATTTTGAGACTGTTTGAGGAAAACGAAACCCTTGCAATACGTAAAAGTGTCCCTGCACTGTGGCGACATCTCGTGCAGATAGTTAGAAGCGTTCTAAACTCCACCCACAGTAGAACGCGGAGGGATACAACAAAATAGCTCGAAGACAAAACACGATCGCGAGAGACAGGGGGAAGTGTGCGTGCGTCAACTGGACGTGTTCAATTGCAAAATATGGGTGACGGCAGCAAGTGTGTTTGAAGTAAGATGTGGGCTCCGAGAACAATGAAGTTTCAAGCTCTACAAAATCGCCGGCAAAATAACTACACAGACGTTCACGTATTGTGGAAGGGTTCAGAATGAAATATAAATAATACCTATCCGTTTACTACATCATCAAATGGGGAAGTATTTATCGGTTTCCATTAGACGTTTACATTGTACGTACGTAAACCAGTAACGTTATTTTGAGTAATTCAATTAAACCGGTGTCCTTGGCAAATATTACGCTATAATACGTAGAACAAGTTTGCTGGGGGTCCGGACCCCCCGAAAGGATTATGAAGTACTAAAATTAAATAATGTAAATATACTCCTTTAGCAATTTTTGCATATTCGATGGATAATTTCCTCTGAACGCGTATTGGAGGGAAGGATTATAGCTATAAATATAATACGGCTTTGAAGTATAGCACCCGAAATACTTATCAAGTACTACTATTTTTACTCTGAATATTTTGGAAGGCAATGATTAGGATTGAGATCATAAGGCTTTGAAAGACATAAAGGATTTATTTAGGGCGTCTGGACCCCCTCCCCCAAACGAAAAGATTACCAAGTAATAAAATAATAACAATACTCGTTTAGCATTTGTTGTATATGATGGTTGTTAGCTTTATCTGAAGAGACTGGACTTATTGGAAAGCAAGGATTATATTGGGATAGCACGGCTTTGAATGATATTACAAAGAAGGTTTATGCATACTACAACTTATAACAATATGTATACAATATCTATCTGAAACTTCACTGTATCTAACATTTATTTCGTTATGCAATTATCGAAATTAAGTGTCCCTTTTCTGTCAAACATGTAACACCTGCACATGCCATCAAGACGAAGAAAGTAACTTTCTGAAAATTTGACGAAGAGCTTAACGCCAATATCATGAACACCACAGATAATTACTATTACCACGTGTAGGGTAATAGTAATTATTACACGGAAGAAGGTACTGTATCTTTGGTCTGTGGACACAGAAAGGTGTTAAAATAGAATACATCCAGATAGATGATCAGTTCTGGAAGAAGAATATGGAAACGCAGCTACAACAATTCTATGTTGAGTGTCTACTACCAAAACTTGTCTATCCACGGCACACATGTTCAATGCAGATCCGAAATCCCACGAGAATAATCCAAGCCCAAAATAGAAGGGAATAAAAAAAAACACCGGCAAACTGATCAAGAAGGAGAATCTTTCTAAACGAGGTAACCTTTGTAGGTAACGTATGCACTGTTTGTGGCATAGTTGGAAGTAGTTATTTCTGGGAGGCCTACACATAACGTACAGCAACAGATTTTACTATAGTAATTATTTAGAGGCTAATTTCTTCATGAATTTGATCTTATTTATGTATTGCAGTGCACAGGAGGCGTTTTGTATAGCAACAGAGAATATGTTTACCTTTGAGACTGATTTTGTCATATAAATTGTTCGCAAAGTATTATTAGCTTATGTAACGTAATGTACAGAAACACAGGGCGCTTTCCAATTATTGTGAGAATTTCGTTGTCATGTATTTGTTCTTATTGTATTACATAGTGTATCTACGTGCACTGCTGTTCATGAATATTTAAGAAGCTCATTGTTTCTGTCCGTGTATGATTTCTTTATTTTTTGTAGCCCAGTAATTTTTTATCTGTTTGTCAGATTTTTTTTCTTTTCTTGTTATTTGTACTTCAAATAAGCAAAGATTGGAATAGTATACAGGGTGGGCCAGATTCAATTAGGCAGTTTTCGAACATTAGTAACCAATAAATCCAACAGCATACGGAAAAAATTGGAAAGTACATTTTTTGTCAATAGATGGCTGCATAATACGGTATGCTGTGAACGAGGTTGATCGCTGGATTGGCCGTCGAGGGCCTGTGGACTGGCCAGCCCGATCACCCGACATCAACCCACCAGACTTTTTCCATTGGGGTTACCTCAAACACAAGGTGTACGCTAATCCCATTGACAGTGAGCAACATATGCGTGAGGTAATTGTTCAGGAGTTCAAGAATGTTCAGGTTAACAAGTGTAGGAAGGCGTGTGAAAATGTTGCTTTGCGTCTACAAGCCTGTGTTGACTTAGATGGTGCCCAGGTCGACCACTATCTTAAAAATCAATGACTTATGTGTGTGTGATTCCATTTTTGTAACAATTTTGTAGCCGTTGGAATTGTTAACATTTGTCAATAAAAATAAAATGAAGAAAAATAAAAATAACATCTAATCAAAAGCTGCCTAATTGAGTCTGGCCCACCCGGTATATATACATAAGAAACTGTTACTTAAGCAAGAAAAATAAATGTACCTCGAGAAAAACCAGTCTACTCCGTTCCCTGCGATGTAGATGGCAATGTCTGTTCTCATCATCCCATTCATTACTCTTCACCACGAAATAAACTTTATCTGCAGAAAATAATACAGAAAGACTACTAATTCAGTAGCGCACAACTTTGCTCTTCCAGTGTGAGCGTTGTTCGTTGTAAAATCAAAGTTGTAAAACTACAATTTTAGCATACGTGTAGTTAATTGTACATGATCAGAATGATATGTGTATATCTTATGGAACACTGTCCATTCAATGAACCTGTTGTGATCACTGACTGGGCAAACTGAAGAAATGTTTAATTCGTGCTCTGTTTTAAACTAACTAGTGTCACACGAAAATATAAACAGTTCATATTATTAGATTACTATTGTTAATAAATGTTATAATAAAAAGAATGTATTGCCGGCTCCCGTGGCGGAGTGGTTAACACATCGCGCTACGACGCCAGGGGTCCCGGGTTCGAATCCTAGCCTGGGTATCGTTGTATGTGAGCAGTGGCGCAGGAACGTTTTGCATTTGGGGGGTACAAAATTCACCCTCCCCCATATATATATATACACACACACGCACACACACATACTACTTCAAACCAAGTGTCACAATAATAATAATAATTATTATATTTAATTAAATTAAAATATTAATTAAATATGTAAATTAATTAATAATGAATTATTATTATTACATGAATAGGTAAAATATAGTAAAATAATATAGATATAACAGCACGTATTCATTATCTAGCTTACGTATAGTTAAGATCGACAAGATTTGCATAAAAACAACTGCCCTGGCAAGGAATTTAATGTCAAATAGAAAAATAATTGAATATTTATTAAATAACCAAAAAGGAGTTGGATCCAATTAATGAAAAGTAAAGTTCCTGATTAATATTTTATGGATGATATTAGTAGTGTCCAATGTTTGGAACCCTTCAAAGCTGTATGCGTCAAATTCCTTGCTTCCAATAAATTCAGCGGAAATAATCATCGAACAAAAGCTAAACAACATTTAGATTATTTACTTTTACTACTTGTTAAGTCTTTCGGGGAGGGGGATCAGGAACCCCCCGTTAAATACGTCCTTGATATCTAAGTATAATGTGAAATATTATATTTTAGAACAACACACACATTCGTGTTATTTAATGCATATTTTGCATAAATATTTTTTTCTTTGTTTTCTTAGAATTTAAAAAAAACAACAGATTTTAAAACCAGATAAAAATTCTGAAACATATAAAGCTCTGGACCTCGTTCGGGGTTTGTTTTAATTTAACGAAACGGAAAATCCGGAGTTTTAACTGTGAAAATTGCGAACAAAGATACATCTATTCATTTTAATGCAGGTTGAGATTAAAGGGGATGAGGAGGATTTTGGGCCACCCCAACCAGAAATAATCATCTCCCACCCAATGGATATAGAAATTACATTATTAAATATATAATACTTATGGAGTTCCACTTCAGTACTTTTCATTCTAATTTTAAAGTGCCATAGCTACGCATAAAAATATCTTAAACAATTTATGGCAGATGTGTACCACATCCAATGCCTTTGAGAAGCCACGTATTTGGTATTTTCTCAGACACCTACAGGGCGTTGTATTAAAAAAGAAAATAAAACTCGAGTTGAGATGGTTCCCGATCAACTCGTAAGAAGTCTAAGTTTGAAATATTTGTGAAACATTTGACAAAGCATTTATTTCTTATATAATTACAATTAGCTGTACCTAATGACACTCTACAAGCACTTTATCATTACATATACAAAACTGAAATCCTTCAGATCTCAGAGGAAACTAGGAAAGTTATTTGCTCAAGACTTTTTTTCTTCTTTTCAATCCTTGGTGGACAATATGAAGAGCAGGCCAAGGTTTATTTTCGTATGTAATGGTATTAAATGCAGGTGCATGCGTGTTTTTTTGGGTGACATGTCAATTTCTCGTTTATGTGAAAAGGTAAACTTTAATGTAAGCAAAAGCATGTGCGCGTCACAGTTAAAAATTTTCGCATCTACAGAGAAAATCCAAAACACATTCCCACCTCGCCGGCCTCCGTGACGATGGGGGTTAGAATAGCGCGCTATGACGTCAGAGGACCCAGGTTTGAATCCCGGCCTGGGCATGGATGTTATTTGTGAGTGTATATCAATTTCATCATATCATCACTCATCCTCATCTTCGCGATTAGCCAAAAGTGACAGAAATGCGAAGTTAAATAAATAAAATAAATTAATCAAACACCTTGTGAATCCATCCAATCCAAAATATACCAATAGAACCTGCAGTGAATCTCATTTATGTCGTTCATTCACCTGACTAATGTAATGTACAGTTTGACTTTAGGGTTTAACTTAAAATGGCTTTGTGTTTGTGTTGCATTCGATATCACAATTAGATTATAAGCAATTAATATCCAATTATAAGTATACCCTAATACATAGGTAAAAATAAGTCCCCCTGATAAAGTTGCATCCTGTTTAAATGTCTAGGAAAAATTTAATTTCACCTAGGAGTGATATCGCTATGCGATGAGTCGAGAATTGTCACAGCCTCATCTCATCTCCTGTGTGGTGAGGTCCATCTCGTTCTTGTTTGTGCTTATTTTTGTTTCGGTTTCCACTCTGAAGTTATTAAAACTTATTCTAGAGTCCCTTCATGCTCAAATAGGCTAATCGGGACTCTATTTCCAAAAAAAAATCTTAAAATATAGGTTTAAGTATAGTTTTCCGTACACCATCTTACAAAGTTATGAAAAATATGGGTGAGGTACAGGAGTACATTGTACCCCCCAAGTTGGTCTGTCGTGTCTCGTCTCGTTTGTGTAAATATTTCGTTTCGAAAAATTACATTTTAAACATTCAAAAGAAAATGGAGTCAGTCATATACTCTTCTGATGAAGATTTGTATCTTATCTTCGAATCGACGAGACCACTTCTTTAGCATTCGTCTGCAGCATGATTTTCTGAGAGCAAATATGGTTCCATCGTTCCACACACATTTTAAACAATTTTCATCTCCTTAAGGAGGTTACCAAAAACACAGGTCAATGAACTAACTAGTAGCAAGCACAATGTAGTAGAATAAGTTTGCAATGGATTGAATTTCTGTGGTAAGAAAGATAATGCTCATAAATTATAAACAATATACACTTTTTTATTGGGTGAATTGAAATAGTACCTTCCGTCTGCTGTAAAATTACCAAAAGGGGCTACAACTCGATTTACTAGGGTACAGTACCCCCTTTAAAAATTTGGGGGTACAATGTACCCCTGTACCCCCCACCCCGTTCCTGCGCCACTGTATGTGAATGTTCATTCATCATATCATCACCACATTAGCCAAAAGTGGCACAAAAGGCGAAGTAAAATAAAGCAAATCAATCAATCAATCAAAAAACAATGTATTGTTATTATTACTATAAATACTAAAATCTTAACAAACTTGAAATACCTCGCGACAAAATTCTGCGTACGCCAATTATAGTTACAAAAATTGTAATTTCTATTTAGGAACTGTAGGTACAAAACAGGAACAGTTTTAGATTTTTCTTTCATTGCTCTTTATGGAAGATTAAGAAGAGAGAGAGAGAGAGAGAGAGAAGGTGCCTTTTCCCCTCCCTGCCTCTCCCACATAATGATATATCCAAGAATCAAGACATGAAAGCGCGGCTGTGTTTACTATCTTCCATTTCATGAATGTTTGAGAATCTTTTGTCATCAAATTACGGATTTACTATCCATGAAAAATTCGTTACGTGTTAAAAGAACGATAATTCATGTTTGCTTTCTTCGCTCGCCTGCGCGCCAGATGGTCGGTCAACTGCTTCACAACAAACAAATTTTCGTCCTTCGTCCCTTGCAAGCGATTGTGTTTGTTTCTCCTCAGGTACTCCCCCCCCCCTAACTGCCCTCCCGTCAGCCGTGAACAGTAAACAGCAAATGCCTATCTTCAACGATCTCATATGAAGATCTGTTTCCATGTGTAGGTGATATTTTATACTTTTTTAAAATCATTTCGCTGTTTCTTTAACATAACTTGTGTATTTTCGTTAGGGACTATTTACTGTGTCGGAGCTCTGCGAGGAAGTAGAAGCTGAGACCCAAGCAAACTGTGAAGACTGCCAATCTCGTGACGTACTCGGTTACGTCCGAGATACGTTACAGAGTAAGCCACGCAAAAACCAACCCACATGACCCTCCTTTTTTCTTCTTCTTCCTCAGATTCGACTTTCGTCAAATGTATGAAGGAGCCTTAACTCAGCATCGTGAGGAAAATTGGGGTGCTATTTGAGAAGACGCGGACTCCTACTTGAAAGCCAGAAAACCGCACGGCGGGCCTTGGTCCTCGGAGGGCTGCAGTGTCATGGAGTTTAGTTTTATTATTAATAATATATTTTCAGAGTTTACAACCTTGATTAGCAAACAAAAGACGAAATGCTGCTCAACAGTTCGCACCGAATTTTTTTTTGAAAATAGGGAGAACGATAAAGAGCCACATTAAACTCACATCTTGGACTACAAAACGTAAGGGACGGAAAATATCAGTATCAAAAGATAAAAGTCCAATTCCACGAAAGCGCATACAAGTCCATTCACTTTAGTGGCCTAATGAGCCGACTAGCATCATTAGCCACCATTTACGAAGCTGCCCAATTAGACAAGCGGCGAGTCTGGCGGAACAACTGCTCACGCAAAAAGAAGCAAGAAAAACAAGGCAGACTGCCCCAACCCATTGCGATTTTTTATGTCTTGTATGGTCAAAAGCAGAGGAAGAAAACATCTACAATAACACTGAGTTACAAACAGCGAAAGAAAGCGCAATACTGTTTCTTTGGAACTGAAATCAGAACGAATTCTTTGGCTGGTATTTCTTTTCTCAATGCCTACGTCGGATATTTAAAATGATTGGTTAACGTCGCATTTCTACCACTTCTGACTAATCGCGTCGATGAGCAGAATCACACATGCATGGTGAATAAAGATTTTGGTACAAAAACTGGGCACATTTCAATATCAAAACCTGTAAATGAAATGACATTTCGCTATTAAAATGGTGAATAAAATTCTAAAATTCATTTCAAGTCTATACTTATTACTAGGGCTGAGCTGATACCGATGCCGATACATCGGCATCGGTTGGAATTCATCCACCGATACCAGCCGATATTTTCCCAGCATTTTAGTCCTTCACGGGGTATGAAAAAATGCCGGGCGACAATTTCGCGGAGTTTAATTATTCTGGAAACTATGCAAAAAAAACGATTTTTTTTAAATGCAACAATTTTGCGCGAAAAGATGGATTTTGTGATCACTAGATCTCGGATTTTAGGTTTGTAACATATTTTTTTCCCCTTTACAGGTATGTAAGAAATAATAAGGTATGTCAGCGTTTCGTTACAAAACGCAACAACTGCTGAAGTTTTATGGTGCCTAAAAAAAACTATTTTGCTTGTTAGAACCTATTTTAGGTTTATGCACTTAAATCAAGCCTTTTTAAAAGGTTTTTATATATTTTAAAAGGTTTTGCAGGATTTTTATGTCACACAGAGGCATTTACTTTGTTTGGCCACGAAAAAATCAATAGCGAACGTGTTTGAAACGTACTCTGTCAATTTCGCTTCCTCCAAGTCCATGGTGATTTTTCAAAGCTAAACAAAGCAAAATTCCTGGTGCCACTGTTACCTGCACAATCCAAAGTGGTCTGATCTGTGAGGTCTTGCTCACTTTCGCTTCACTTCGGTGCTTTGTGGCATTTACGCCTTGCAATCTAGCATTTCAGCATTGAAGTTTGCACCACTGACTAAGTTTTTGTTGAAAGATTAATTTCTAGCATATAAGATGATCCTCACAGACAAAATTGCTAATCAGCATTTTTCAGGAATTTTGAACTATGTAAAGTTTTTTGAAGCAACTTCAGAATTTTTTGAGCCTAACTTCAGATTTTTAGAACCTATTTTAGGGTTTTTTGAATGTATTTTAGGATTTTTAGAGCCTATTTTACGAACCTAAAAGCACACATTTTAGATCCTAAAAGTGCATTTTAATATTCTGATGTAATTCTTGAATATTTTAAAGCAAAATACTTGGTAAAATGAACTTGACTTTGAATTTAAAATTTTGGGTGCGTCAGCACTTAGGCTATTTTGCACCCGTCACGTCATGCGGGGTCCAGCCAATTACCAGCACTAAAATAACATAACTGTAATATCATATCACTAAAATATTGAAACATTCTGACTTCACTTAAAACCTGAGGCTGTAAAGGGGCACTCAGCACACACAAGGACAAAGCGGAGGACAACACACACAGTCCTACGAAGATTATACTGGACGTAGGTTCTGTTACCCTGCCCCCGTGTCAGGGCAACAGTGTTTTTTTTCTTATTGAAATATTTATTAATATGTTAATTAATTGGGTAACCAAGTGTATAAACATATATATGTGTGATTAGTGTAAATCAATTTATTATGCATTTTTAGGTTCGTATTATTCCATGTATAAATACCATGTAGCTCTCTGTTCTTGCTTCGTGTTTCGAACGTTCAAAAGAAAGGCGGGCAGTTTAGCTGTTATAGATTAAAAATTTTTGAAAGAAGGGCGGTTGGCAACAGACGCCAACCAAACGTATATAAACTCCCAGATGAGAGTAGGGGAGGTCGGCTGTTGGAACTGAGACTTGGAAGGGAGAGGCTGTTTTTGCTTCGGTTAGCTAGGACCGGAGGACAGGTCTCCCGAAACGGATGCTGTAAGAGATTGGATTGCCGGGCAAGCTAGTGCCTTGGTGTCCAGTTTACAGGTAAAAAGGTAGTTTGTACTGGATGTTATTTTGAAATAATTACGGTGCGCCGGGCAGCCTAGTGCCTTGTCACCGTGGAGGTTGAGAAATGTACACGTCGGGCGGCCTAGCGCCTGTTAAGACGTTTTCTTGGAGTAACGCGAGTCTACCTTGTGACAAGCGTACTCCTGATGTAATTCATGAAATGTAAAGCATCCAGGTACAAACAATAGAGATTCCAACATCAAAATTAGAGTTTTGGCCCGATAAATAATTAGAGAAATGAACGTTCGGATACGACTTGTATATACTTTAAATTTTACGTTAATTAAACTATAGAAATTATCCAAAATTTCCGTTTTTAATTTCACACATGCTGGACAAGGTAATTTATACCCCTGATCATAAAGGTTTCGCAAAAGTTATTCGTTGTCTCTTGTAGTTAATTATATAATTATGTTGACTTGTAGCAACCCACGTGCATTGTCGTACAAAGAAAGATACCCCTAGACAAATCTGAGCCGAGTACGAAGTGCACCGAACCTCGAGTGCGGAGGTAAAGTGTGGGGGGCCAAGCGAGTAACAGTTCATACGCCAGAGCCTCGTTAGTCTGCAAAATGCAGTACAGGGTGTAATACGTGGAAGTGAGGTTGACAATTGGGAGTACTACGTGGAAGGTCACCCCACTTGGTAAAACGATGCAAATAATTATAGCACTTATACATTGTTATTGATCAATACAGTAAAACCTCGTTAATCCGGACTAATGGAGGGGACCGGTTTAACGAAAGTCCGGATTAACTGAAATAACCTAAAAGAACAGTAGAAAGTGCATTAAAACTCCGTTCATAGCAACAAAACACGTTTATTATGGTGTATTTAAATAGGCCTAAATACACTATACAGTACAGTACAAAGTCTGCGAGAAACAGATTTTCATCAGTGGCTGACTGCCTTTTCTTTGGGAAGTTCTCTTGTTGACTTCTAGCCACATTTAAAACCTTGCATTCTGCTTTTTTTTCTTCCCTTTTGCCTGTCCGGATTAAGCAAAGTCCGGCTTATCGGGGCCCGGATTAACGAGGTGTTACTGTATTTTGAAAAACTTTGAAATGTTACAATTTTCAAGTATTGGTATTGGTAAGAATCGGTATCGGTTCAAAGTGGTATCGGCTCAGCCCTAAACACAAAATATTTCCTCCCTTCTAATAGCACATTAATGTAGTTGTCGGAGTATTATGTTTATTCTTCTGTGAAAGAGTCTATTCTTGCTTCTCATAATATGTACCGCAGAATTAATCAATTTTCCGTGATTTGCATAGCTCGCAGGATAATTCAGACTTCACAAAGTGTCACGTTGTTAATTAAACTGTAAATTTCATGCTTAAGAGTTTATTTCGCATTTTGCAGTTCATTTCGCATCGTTTCGTGGCAAAACATGATAGGAAAACGCACGCACACACCTTTCAAAAACATCAAAAATTAACATTACCATGCTATTTTACATTTCGTGTTTGTGTCAAAAAAGAAATATGCATGCCTCTAGAGATGAGATTGATGAAGCGACGAACACATAAGGACAACAAAAGCCCCACAGAGTATTATACTGGCGTCAGAGCATCTCAGTTCCCACGTTACGTCGGGTATACGTTACAAAGGTTAACCGCGACATTCGGCATATTTGTGGAACGCTATACTGTCATCGGACACTTACGGGAAAAGGTCTTCGGAAGCAAAGAGTAACTTTTTTGGAGTAACGAAAACTGTAACAAGTTAACATGAAATGTGCTTGGTAAAAAAACATGAAGGGTAAAAAAAAAAGGTAAAGTGCTCCCCTGTGCTTAGCACCACGCCATGAACGTGTATAGGGGGTGTGGAGGTAACGCCGCACACTTTCTTGATCCGGTCGTGAGTGGGGGTGATGTGATCAGCATCACGCCCCTGACCGCCTTTACCCCCCAGGGTTTCCCCCAGGTACCCATGTCATTAGACGCTGGGTGGGCGCCAGGGCCGCTTCCAACGTTAGAAAAGTTCTCGAATTTGAACCGGCCGGGTATCGAACCCGAGACCTTTAGTATGGTAATCAGACGCATTACCGATTGAGCCACCGCGGCCATTAAAAAAAGTGTTACTTTTCTTAATGTTTTCTTACGGAAGAAAATTTTTTCAGTTAGGATTTTGCAATATTTTGAACCAGATGTTCGATTGATTGACTTTTTTTAAAAAAAATACTTCGCTTTGCTAACACTTTTGGCTTTTTGCCAAAATGGGGATGGTAAGATGAAAGGGAAGAAGACACACCCACAAAAAGCAACCGTGCCTACGCCCGGATTCGAACCCAGGTCCGCTGGATTCGTAACGTGCTATGCTAACCACTCCGCCACGGAGGACGGCAGACCCTAACGTGCTATGCTAACCACTCCGCCACGGAGGACGGCAGACCCGAATAAGTCCCGGCGGTTATCTCTGGAGCAAGCGAAAGAAAACAAGTCTCTCTGCGCAAGTAGCGACGCCAGACGGCTCCACCAAAGAACACTTGAGAGGGAACGGGAATGCATGGAGGGGGGAAGCGACTGCAGTTACCCGCCTTCGCATCAGCATGTAATGCTTCGCTCTGGCCACTCCACCCCCCCCCCCCATTCTTTTCTGCCGCTATGCGCGACATTGCTCTACAGATTCTGGGGATTGATTGATTGATGAATTTGAAATTTTGGGTGTGTCAGCACTAACGCTATTTTACCATAACTAAAATATAACTAATACAACATAACTATAATCTCGGAGGACTAAAATATTCTTACCTGGGTTAAAAGCAGAGGTTGTAATGGGGCACTCAGCACACATAAGGACAATACACACACACCACTACACAGGATTAAACTGGTCGTAAGTCCAGACGCCAGAGCCTCGTTAGTGTGCAAAATGCAGTCCAGGGTGTACTACGTGGAAGTGAGGTTGACATTTGGCCGGGGATAGAGTATATGTATGTGTGGGGAAATATCTGTTGTTACGCCATAAACTACCGAGAAGGTGATTGGAATAACTTCAAACAAGTGTCTCTATATATACTAATGTCCAAAATTAAAGCAACAAACGGAAATTCTTTCCCGTGTGTTCGTTTGACCACATAACACGATCAGGTGATAGCAATATTTATGATGTCATAGACAACTGGTTTAAGATGGGAAAATAAACTAACCTTAATGTGCCAGGATTTATCAACAAAAAAATCACGATAGCAACAGGTTAAACTTGACAAATTTATCAAAAAAAATCACACGAGGAAAGGATTTCTGTTGTTGCTTTAATTTTGGACACTAGTGTACTACAAAACATATTTTTTTGAAATCAAAATTCAAACAGTGGTGACTTTGGCGCAAAAGCTGATTGATGGTAGTCGTTTCAAACCGCTTAATCAAATGTCCCCGGAAAATGAAATGGGACATTTTAAGGACAACCCCTTCAACTGCTATAGGCTGCGGTGAAAGCCAATGCAATTTGAAATTTCCAAAATCACACAAGTTGCTCGATGAAGAGGGGGCGGGAGAGTACACAGTAGTACTTTGAGAGACAAATTTCCAGTAATTCTTCTCTCATAATTAATGCATTCAAAGACTGCGCGAATTCAGTTCTGTTTCAAGTCCACTGTAAAGCATTCGACGAGTTTCCATGGGGATTGAATTCCGGTTCCCCTGACTACCAGTCAACGAGAGTAATCATGAGACCACTCGATAATCCTATTCACGCGATTACATGGATGGGTGACAGGGGACAATTTTTACGCCACCGATGCCAAGTGAGGACGCGACATTAAATGACGGTCAATACGGTAAGAACGAATTCATCACATCATGACCCGCACACAAATGGTCGCAACGTATGAGGGCACGCATCAGTTACAGGTCTAAAGCTCCACTTTTTTTGCCCATCGTGTGTGGGAGTCTGCTCTTATGAATGACATCACTGAGGGTGAGTGCTGATGTGCACCAAACTTTTAGTCCGAGCATCTGGACAAAGAAACGTTCTGCACAATAGCACATCTTTTATGCACAAATATACTTATCAGGACTCGACCTACAGTTTAAAGTGGGACCCGCGCCACTATGTGTCTCCACCGGTTATCAAACCCGTGATCACTTAATTACAAGGAGACGACGTTACCACTTCATCATCCATATTTTTACATTTGTCAAACTATTATTACTCTTTATGATTATGTTAGAATTTTTTATCAATATTTAATTTCATAGGTAATTTCAAGCATAAAATCTTAAATACTTTACGAGGAAAATCCTTGGGCTAAGGGCATTAACTTAAAAAAATACCGGGACATGGTTTCACGAAGGTTGAGAACCATCTAGTGTTTAGGCATTCGCTATATTCAGGCTGGAAAGTCTAGCGAATACAATTTGAGATCAGTGCATATTATTTCTCAGTTTTCTCATGCACAACATGCCTCTCCCGAGTTTCAATAACTTGCACAAATTTTACAACGCGATTTACATGTTGTTGTTTTTTTCGGGTGACTAATAAACTGATTAATGCAATTATATCGGTACCGTCATGCAAACTGAGCAAAGAAACAAGTGTCGCTTGCCGAGTCTCTTCGGTGTGAATTCTCCCTAACACAAAACCCGAATTCACACGTGTTCCATTAAGTTCAGTATACAACATTAAAAAAAAAAATGTGTATGCCTGCGTGCGTTCATTTAATCCACAAGTGCTACATTTATGAGTAAATCACAAAAGTGCAGATTCAACAAATCACATTACTTATTCACCAGTTGCTGATGATGCGTTTCTGTTCATTACTGTTCGACAGATCGTATAAATCGCTCATCTCCGCTCTCACCAGCAGCGACTAATGATTTTTCCAGAACTCTGTTCTCTGCTAATCAAGGGAAGACATGTGGGGTGGCAAAACTGGATAACTTAAACTGCGGCAGTCCTTCTGTTTAAATGTCTATTGTGTGATGCAGCTGCTGCACAGTTTAACTGCAATTGCAATGCCGGAAGGACGCGTTCGTCTTTCAGATGCTGGCCTTTCGTTCAACTTAAACATGGAGATGATTCAGTGGCGTATCAAGGATTTTCGTACAGGATTATGTCTTGCGACTGATTGGCTGGTTTCTATATTACGGGCACACCAGCACATACAACTATTTTCCCGTCACCTGTGCTCGAAGTGAGGGGTGATGCGGGGGGGATTTTTTTTTGCAGAGCACCTCCCCCCCCAGCTTACCCCAAGGCTCGAACAAACATCCCCCAGTTAACATTATCCACTTCATGTGCTGCCTGTCGCACAATACAGAGGACAGGGCCGTAAAAATTACAATTAAATATCTAAAAAAATTCACCAAATTTCGAAAACTTATAGTCACACATTCCTCAACAAGAACTACAACAATACTGTCTCCGAGGATAAAATCTCCGTACCCTAGTTAAATGTTGACGCTGTAAAGAGACAAACGACCCCACAGAGAATCATACTGGTCGTTGGTTCAGGCGCCAGAGCCTCGTTGGCCTGCAAGGCTGCAGTTACTGGAATGTTCTACGTGGAAGTTAGGTTGATTTCTGGGTGCGTTACACGCCCAGTTATGGCTTTTCTTGTAGCCACTCCTATATTTTTCCAACGTTCTCTCTTTTGGCAAGGGGTGAACTAAACGGAGGGGATGTGATAAGCTTCCACCACTCCCCCCCGGGGGAAGATTAATTGGTGCTCTACCGGTATCGGCCGACATAGGCATATCTGTGTATTGGTAGATTTGCCGATAACTTTAGCACTATGATATTGCTAAAAACAGACTGTAACTGAGAGAAGGATTCTGCCATTGTTCATTGTCTTTATGTTCATAAATAAGGATTAAATTAATGCACCAAGGCATTAAAAAGTAAGCCCAAACGCGTAGTTCCTTCTTCAAACCAAAACCTACTATAGCATCTTGTTATATACGTTGGTTTTTCACAGAACGTTCGCCATTATTATCGGATCGGTAGATTATCAGCTATAGATATATTGATAATCGGGTGGGCGTAAAGTATACAGAGATCACCCACACCAGGAATAGAACCTGAGTCTTCCGCTTGGCAGTCAAACTGGCTGAACCAAGTTTAAAATTTCTTTCCAAATTTAATATTTGTGGATATAATTGTTACATTGATATACATATTTGAAAAAAAAGAAAGGAAAAAAACGCCGGCCTCCGTGGCGGAGTAGTTAGCACAGCGCGTTACGATGCAAGAGGTCACGGGTTCGTATCCCGGCCTGGGCATGGATGTTCATTGTGAGTGTCCCTTCATCAATGCCATCATATCATCCCCCATCCTCATCTTCTCGATTAGCCAAAAGTGGCAGAAAAGCGAAGTAAAATAAACCAAATCAATCACTTTCTTTTCACCTTAAATATTCATCGTTCTTACTAAGTCAGTTTTGGGGATGTAGAAATTTAAAGGAAAAATACAGTCAGTAGTTGCTGCTTCTTATGCTTTCCCCTATCTTTAACTCGCATCCCCCACCCCGAGTATTCTTATTTGATGAATGACGAAGGATGCCAAGCAGACAACATGCAGTTAAGCGCCGTCCTTGCATAAGAAGTTCGATACTACGAAGCATGTTTTAAGATCGCTTTCAGCAGGAGCATGGTTTGAGTCTTAATAAACCAGACAACAATAGGAACGCTTCTGAAAGCAGGTTGCCTTTTATATATGTGGCGTCTTGTGATGTCATTACGCCTACGGTAGAAGTCCGCAGCTCTCCCTTTGAACAGTCTTTGGGGCTAACAGACTGCTGACATCATCACTCTACAACTCCAGAACGGAGCATTGCCGAATACGGAGAGTGGAGGGGGCGGATGCGGGGCACATCCATCTGATAACAGTAACTAAAACTAACACCCTTGTCCTCCTAACCACATATGGAATATTAGAACTAAGCGGAATTGTAGGTTAGGAAGGCCAGGTTTAGAGGTTTTAGCCAAGGACGTATTTAGGGGGGTTCCGAATCCCTTGGAAAGACTTACCAAGTACTAAAGTTACATAATGAAAATATATTTGTTTAGTATTTCTTGCATAACAAGGGTTTATTTATTTCCGCCGAACTTAATGGAAGGCAAGGATTTTTATTGCGACTTTGAAGGAATTTATGTACACTACTAGTTATATATAAAATATTATTCAATAACCTCACTTTTCTTCAACTGTATCTCGCATCCTTTTTTGTTATTCAATAAATATTCCATTCTTTATCTATTTAACATTAATTTCCTTGCCAGGGCAGTTGTTCTTGTACAAATTTTGACGATCTTAACTACACGTAATCTAGATAATGAACACATGCTGTTGTATCTATATTCCTATAAGTCTTATTACCCATTCATGTAATAATAATACAATATTAATTCATTTACTTACTTTATTATTTTAATTTTATTGTATATAATTATGATATACTTATTATAACATTTATATTATTATTAATAATATTTCTGACACACTTTGATCCCCACCCGAAATACATTTCCAGATAGTAGATACGTGCCTGGTCTTAGCAATTAGTTTTAAGAACTGTTAGCAGGTGGATGTGTACCGCACCAGACCCGTTCTGGTCCAGCCAGCAAAACAAGCAGAGAAAGCCAAGCCAGACACGCTCATTCAAGGCAAGTTTGCTTTGGTACGCCTACGCCAGGCTCTCGTCATCAACTAAAGTCCATTGGACTTTTCCTGCCTTCTCTTGGTAACGCCGAAAGTTTATTTTCCTTTTCCTTTTTATTCCACGTGTTTATATTTCTTGGAATAGAACCGGCGTCTATGTAATGTTCATACGTGACTTTGATCCTCAAACACCCAGCCATCACGCCCTCCGACGCCTGGAGCCAGTTGGCTCGCACGGGAGACTCTCAGGATGACTATAGCACTTCACACTGAATATGATACTTTACTCCCATGGCAGAGAGAAAGGAGAGCTCAATTTCTCAACGGACACTGCTGATTATTCAATCTCTAGGGAACAATTGCGCATCGCTCCTTGTGCTGTTGCTTCCGTATTGCTTTCTGTTATCCGAATCCAAATGGTCAGTGCAAGAACTGGCGCTAGTATAATTGACACAAGTATACCTGGACCTGCTGCACTGTCTCCATGTTTATCCACACAAGTTCTCTCCCAGTGATTCATCCATACACCCCAATACCCTCCTAAAATTTCAACCCCCCCCTAAAATTTTTCAGATGCCCATTTTTGGTATTTTGGCTCCTAATATACCCTTAAACTCCCCCCCCCCCCCGATGGCAAATTCTGGATAAATACCCCGATTCCCACCACCTATCTCCAAACATGACCAAGCATCCCCCGCTAAGAATTTCCACTTCGAGCACTGGTTTTAAAAGGCGACCACGATACCACTACGTCGTCGGGGAGAATTGGAAACCAAATGGGAAAACAACTCATAGCTATTCAGAATCTTGTTGCTTGTTGCTTTTCTTCTGGCGATAGGGAACGCAACGGTACCATACCGGCACCTTTTTAAATGTGAGAATAAAACTAATAACTTTTTATTTTAACAAAAAAACAAAAAAAACGAGTGTGTGTTCATGGATGCACGATCGTTTGTGAACATATCACAATATTTTGAGTAGTTCTTACATGAGCGCCTACAGTACATTTTCCAAGAGGATATAAAAATAGAAAAGCTGCATCCTTATTTTGACATCATGTTTCCTTCCATGTCATCACAAGACAGAAGAAGGACGAAAAAGATAAATGAATGAAGCTGGAGAGATTGAGAGAAAGCAGGTGAATTAGAAAAGCCAGAGAAAGAAAAGGAAAAAGGAGTGAGGCACAGATAAATAATAAAGAGAAATAAAGAAGCAAAACAACAAACACACAGAGAGAGAGAGAGACAGAGAGAGAGAGAGAGAGAGAGAGAGAGAGAGAGAGAGAGAGAGAGAGAGAGAGAGACGGGGAGGAAGCGAGGGAGAAAACAAAGAAACAGGGAGAGAAAGAAATGGAGTAGCGACAGAGAGAAGAGAGAAAGAAAATAGAAAAGCGAAAGATACAAAAAATAAATATAGGAGAAAGAGGAATAAAAGAGAGAAGGAAGAGGAATAACAGAAGATAATACAGAGAAAGAATAAACTGACAGTCAAAGCACAGAAAGAGAGAAGTCCAAGAAGAGAGGAAGTAAACGCGAGCTAATAGATACTAAAACTGAGAAAAGATCGTCACTAGAAAGAAGATACAAGGAAAAATACAGTGTTACAAATAAAAGGGAGGGAGGAAGGAGAAGTGGGCAATTTCCCCTTAATCCAAGGGGCTCAAACGACCCACTAGACGGTCCCTTCGGATGCCCATGATGTACACAATAACATCCGGAACAGTTACAAACCAAGTTGAAGAGTATCGGAACTTTTTTTCCCCAGAAGAAATCACTGATAAAGTTACTCTTAATATAGGAACATGAAACACAACCAGTTGGTGCTCAAAGTGGCAGTGGGAACGCCATCCCTCCAGACATCAAAATTTGAAATATATTTAAATATCGGAATGGTCGAGGGTTTGAAAAAAAAGAACGGTGTGAATATACGTAAATCCAGTTTCTATGCTGTTAACAATCGAAATTATCATTGTCTATATTTGAACAGCGATCTTGTAATAACAATGGTCCACAAACAGAAGTAATTTGTTTCACAGTGCTCTAGTTTAATGCCAGATTACAAACACCATTGTCTTACACCATCAGGCCTGAGAAATTACACATAAAACACCCTTTCCTATTTGACGTGTCAAATTCGCATAAAAGTGTAAACTACGTAAAAAAAATATAATGAAAGATTTTATGAGGATGCCTCAGAAAGCTATAACAATCCAGACAAAGCACCATCTATTATTCTATTTACTGTGGAACTGAAATTTTTTAAAGCAAGAACATTGGGCGGCAGCTTGTATATGATGCTTTCACACACCCCTGCGGTGGCTCAAGCTCAATGGTCCTGTCCTTGGAAATCATTGCCTCTAGAAATCTGGAATGCATCTGACTACCATGCTAAAAGGTCCCGGGTTCGATCCCCGGCCGGTTCAAATCCGGGAACTTTTCTAACGTTGGAAGCAGCCCCGGCCCCCACCCAGCGTCGAATGACATGGGTACCCGGGGGAAACACTGGGGACTAAAGGCGGTCAGGGGCGTGATGCTGATCACATCACCCCCACTCACGACCGGATCAAGAAAGTGTGAGGCGTTACCCCCACACCCCCTATACGCCTTCATGGCGTGGTGCTAAGCACAAGGAAGCACTTTTTTATCTCTCAATATGTTTTGAAGACCCAGGTAAAACTTTTTTTTTACTACGCACAAATATAATTCACATAATTGCACAGAAAACACAGAAATCCATTCATCAACACGTATACGGTATAAGTGAGAGACCACATTCAAGATTAAATTAAATGAGTGTAATTTTATAAATTTCAAATTTATCACCAGAATGTCATAGAACTATGTATTTGTATTCACCCTATTGTTTTGAAGTAAATATGAATAAATTTTAAACAATCACTGTATATAACTGATGTAAACAAACTGTTTTCTACGCCAAGTATACCGCGTTTGTTAGAACCTGTCCCGTTTCCCGCGTTAGCGATCGGTCAACAGTTTCGGTGCCAATGAGAAACGAGGAAAAAATCGTCTGCTGGGCAGCGAGGAGCGAATGGAAGCCAGAAGCGAGGCGCTTACGTAGACACTGTTGAGACGTTACGTATTTTAATTGGCTGCCTGGCTTTGACTTTCCCCAGCACGGAGAAAAGCCAGCGACCAGCTAGCGCGGGAACCGGGACAGGTTGTAACAAACGCGGTATAATATACTACTATACTATAAACCTATTTCTAATCTGTGATACTACTCCCTCTGTCCCATAATTATAGTCCGGTGTGCCAAAATGGTAGTACAGGAATGACAGACGAAGAGGCAGATGGAAAGCCCAATTTGTACTGATCCTTGAGTAATAAAGTTGTATGACTCATTCCCGTGTTTCATGTTCTTCTTCTGTATACAGCAATGTCACAGTTTGAATATCGAGCAATTATTATGAGACAACAAACAAAGGTGTACCGGACAATAATTATGGGACAGAGGGAGTAGTAAATTAAGTAGTAAACTAGTGAATTTACGTAAAATATATATCGAGTAAATTATCGAACCCTGCATACAGTAAATAAAATTATGTGCCAGGGACGTTGGAACCAAGGGGCAACTTGCACAACACTCGTTATCGAGGAGGGCAATATGGTCTTTTGGCCCCCCCCCCCAGTCGCACCCTAAAAAAATGAGGCTATATTTTTTCTAACATTTTTATTCTGAAGAAAATTTGAGACTTATATTTTTGCACTCGTTAAATGAACCTGGCCTCAAGTTTCTGCTAACAGCAAGAACAGGAAGTACGTGACTGACAGATCCCTAAGCAGATTAGGAATGGCAGTTTGGTCTCGTCAAATAAAGTGGAACTTGAATTGTTTCCTACCCCCTTCCCCCGAGGAATTTGCTATTTTTGTTTAGAGATCCACCAGGTTTTGTACAGGTGCGCTCCCTTGTAACAATACTCTGGGGAGAGGGGCAGAGGTCGGTGCACTCAGCCTATAGATACTACCTGACACATTTCTGCGAAACAGGTGCCGTGAATGAACCAAATGTCCTTTGACGAATTCCTGGCCTCCCCCTCTCTGCATGCCTCGTGCCCGCAACCTCTTTGGCGGGAGAATATGAAGGTTAAGTAAAAGCAGATGCGCGTTTCGCACGTTTTGTCTGGAACTTTTCAGTTGAAGTTTGGTTTTGGTTTGGCCAGTTAGTCAGTTATCTATTGTGAATCGCCCCGGTGCATCGAAACAGTGCGTCCGTCGATCACCACATCGTATCATTATTAATATGTGAATAGGGGTGCGCCATCGACATTTTTGGGGGGATTTTTTCCTTCAAATAATATAAAATTCCACATTTATATGTTTTTCCAAAATATATGTAAAAGCACCATATTTAATCCATTAGATGAAGAAAATAAAGTGTTTAAGGGTATTATCGAAAGTGGGGGGGGGGGGAGATTGAGCATTAAATTGATGGAATATCCAATTCTTGTGTATTGCTATTGTCTTAGACTGTTGCGGAAATTCTAGTGTGGAGACAGAAAATTAAATTTTTGGAGAACATAATATCCACTCTTCAATATCAACAGTAAGTCTAAAATTGATTGAGTATTAAATTTAAAGGTAGAGATATGAAGCTCTTGATAAAGTGTTAAATCTTAGATTGTCAAGGGATTTCTGTAGAGAAGAGAGAGTTCGAACATTAAATTTTGGAGACTGTATTTAGCGATCCACACGATTTCGACCCCGAACGTGCCAAAGGAGAGGCTGGAAAAGACTAAGAAAGTATTGACATGCTATTAAATTAATATTCTTCAAAGCCTGCAAAGAAATGGATGTAAAAAATCTTCTTGCTCGTTTCGCTCGCAATAATGAGTTGCTGGGATGCGTGTTTGGTGCTTTAATGAGGTGAATATGAAGTGTTAAAACTATAGTTAGATTACAAGATAAGCGATATTCTCGATTATGATGAACGATTTTAGGGGGGGTCTTGAGTGATGGGCCCCCTGTTATCTTAATTAAATCGTGCGGATTGCGATATGGTTTGAGGGCGCGAATGATATGATTTGGGGGGATGCGCCATTGGCCTGGGGGATGTGCACCCCTGTATGTCAAATTTGATTATGAAAAGGTGGTTGCTGGGGAAGAGTGAAACAACCAGCACAAAAGATGTCTTTTTTGAGGTAAGCAGTAGAATAAAATTTTCCTTGATCATTTACACGAAAGGAAGCGATTGTAGTAAAACCGCGAAAATTATAAGCTTAACAACAAGGTGTTCGATTTCCGGGGAAGCACATAGCCTACATGATTCCTTCATTCATGATTATCATCATCATAGTTTTACAGTAATCGCCTCTGTCTGAACGTAAGACATTTAAAACTGAATGTAAAATGTGATCGCACGATGTGTAACACATCGCACCGCATTTTGTGTCGCATCGGTTGGAGGAAGGAGGGGGTGGGGGTACGATTCGGGCACTCGCCTGAGGTCCAGCCCTTCAGAGGGTCCCGCGCCAGATAAAAATAATTGTTTGTGCCCAGTTTATTGCTGATTTATATGACCTTGTCTTCGTGGTTCCAATAAAGCAACTAATTTGATTTTTTTCATAACTTTATGGGCTGTTTTGACATACTTGAAAGTATCCAAAATTATTTAAATCATATTGTAAACAAGTACTAAATTAAGATCGTGTATTTCAATCAACTATAGTTCATATGAAATATTCGTTTAATTATAGAGTGAAGTCAGGAAGTGGATATGTTATTTTATTACGAAACAATATAAATTCGCTACAGCATTAAAATTCAATGAAAAGTAAACCAAAATGAATGATGATAGAGAATATTATTGTATATAATTAAAATCTGCCACATTCCAATAGTTTGATATTGAACACACATAGTTTTGTAATTAAATATAATGAAAACATGAAAAGAAACACCAATTTACAAGCTCACATAATTCTTGGTTTTAACCTTCAACATGTTCTGCTTATTGCTCTTAGGTAGTAGCATGAAATTGTGATTTTATAGAACACCTGTACTTTAGACTAAGGAACAAAAAATCCTTGATTTTTCAGACTTCTGAAATATTTTGGTTGTAGGTTTTGGTTGTATATTATATGCCCCCACCTAGGGATGGCCCTGGAAGGGGTCAGCTTTGCCTTACCAGCCTTTCCAAGAACCATGTGACTATTAGAAATTTTGAAAAGAGAAACATAGTTTTTAAAGAGAATTAAGACTATTTTTGATGAATTGTATCATCCTTTAACTGTTTATTTGGAATAATTTAGTGACGGTTCCGAGAAAAACTTAATATTACAAAAATTGGCTGTTTACCGTCGATAGCGTAGTGGTTAATGCAGCCGTCTTATCATTAAAGGGACAGGGGACAATTTCACCGCTTCGGAACTATATACCGTGCGTTCATTTCGATCTGCAGCCGAGAGATCGGGAGAAGCGTGGCGGGCGGCGCTGGCGGAGATGCCGACATTTGCGGCCTGTAATGCCCGCTTATTTTTATGGACTAATGCAGACATTTATATAAATATTGCAAAACGAGCACTAACCTGTTATAACACCCAAAAGTTCTTCTGTAATTCATCACACAAATAAATACGCTTTAGAAACGATGTTAAGAGCCACAGATAATAAAACATTTTAATCATAGTTTTGACCAGTAACGTCCTGCTATAGTTTATATCCTTGAAAAATTTTTGTATCGATGGGATCGTTTGGAGGTTTCGAATGTGCAACACTGTATCAAGATTACGCTGCAGACGAAACCGTCAAAAGTCAATGGTTTTCGTGAGCTTCCTTGCAATCCGAAATCTTCGAGCTCGAGTTTTTGTTCCTTCACGACTAGATTAAGACAGAGCTGTGAATATAGTGGCGAACAGATGTATACCAAGAGCGTGTTAATTTCGTACTGTGCGCAAGAGTGTTATTCTTGGTTACTTGTCGTTACTTGTGTTATTGCAGTGTGTGTGTGTGTTGTGTCAGTGAGACGATTGGAATGCCAGCTCAAGTTTCACTTTAGAACAAAGAATTTTTATGTATGACACTTACGTGAAAACAGACTCGTGTCGGGAAGTGTGTAGGCAATTTGTACATAAATTCCCAAGCGTTTCACCTCCACATAGAGATACGGTTAGACATCTTCTCCTTAAATTACGATAAACTGGATCGTTAAATTTTAAAACACCTAAGCAAAAACGAGTGATTCTAACCGAAGCAAAACTCGATGAAATTGGTGCAGCGTTAGAACGTTCTCCAAACAAACCTCTACGCCGTGTTTCACAGGAGTTGGGCGTGTCAAAATCATCAGCACATACAGCCACTAAGGTACAAAAATTAAAACCGTTCTCTTATAACAAAGGTTAGTGCTCGTTTTGCAATATTTATATAAATGTCTGCATATGTCCATAAAAATAAGCGGGTATTACAGGCCGCAAATGTCGGCATCTCCGTCAGCGCCGCCGGCCACGCTTCTCCCGATCTCTCGGCCGAAGATCGAAATGAACGCACGGAACCAGCTCCAAATAATATGTAATGTTGATTACGATTGACAATATCTAAAAGTGGGATTCTTGAAAATCTATGACAATTTCGAAAAGTTTTTTCTAACGTCACATATTGATAAAATCAGATTAACCGCAACGACGACTGAAAAGCAGTAACTCTCCAAAAAAGGAGCGAGAAGTTAGGCGACGAGCGAGACTATTTTGTGTGTGAAGAGAACTCCCCCCCCCCTCACTCCGAAATAAGTTCCGACGTCCCTGTTATGTGCTCTTTTCAATATTAACATGTACGCACACGAAAGTAGATCGTTAGCCGCTTGCTTTAGTAAATAACAGAGTTGGAAGTCCGATAGATCTATAAATGTAGTCATTATAAGGATGATACAAAATTCGAAGGCTGCCGCTAATGACCTTGACAAGTTCAACTAAACATTCAAGGTCAGAAGCAGAAAGTAAACAGAGAGAAGACTGCATGTCATCTGTGTTTCGGAGATGAAAGGAAAAGCAAAGACCAGAAAAAAATAAAAATTGCTCCTCACATTAAAGTAGGTTCTTTCCTCCAACATCACTTACCTACAGAACAACGTAAAATATTTGCCTTTCTCAAAATACTAAAAACACTGATTAGGTACTTTATTTGGAGCGTAGTCAATATTGTGGGCGAATATAAAGATAATGGAAACGATGGAATAGCGATTGGATTAAAATGGAATAAGGGGCATGGCAGGGGCAGAAAAGTACAGGGTGCCTGAACATTTTAATTCAGTTCTAAAAAATATATATATTTTAAATATTTCTAGTCCACTTATGGAAATTTCAATTACTTTTTGTTAAAAAAATAACGAGTACAGTGTGTGTTTTCTGTATCACGTGTATAATTAAATCAGAATAATAAACTTGCATTATAAATATTTTCACTGTTGGCCTTGCTAAGCAAATTTTGAAATCTGCAGAAATATTTTTATTTTTATTTTATTTATTTGAAAAGTCCTGAATACAGAAAAATCCATTTTACGTCAGGATATCAACCGGAAAAGAAATAAACAAAATAATAAGATGGACACATACACACACATATACATATATAACAAGAATAATAACAACTAGGGCAAAAATAATATGGTAGAGTCGGCCATATATTAAAATGTATTGTATAGTTATTCATGCTGTTACCGGTTGAGCCTTCTTTAGGAATGTTACTATGGTGCAAGAATTAATTACATTAATCCAGTCTTGTATTAATTAATAAATTAAATGTTTTAAGATCGCGTTTCAAAATTAGTAGCTACATCTTAGTTGGATTCATGGCTTTCTTAGTTCGTATTTGCAAAAATAAATAAAAATTCTGGCTACTGAGCAAAAGAGGCTGGCACCTAAATTAGTTATAGTTTTTTTTTTCTACCCCTGACCCACGGTATCATATTCGGAACCTACAGTGATTAAATTTTAGGTTCACTTTACACTCAGATAGGCTGATAGGCATTGGGCCTAAAGTTCAAAGTGGGACCTGAACCATTCTGCACTGTAAACCGAATACAGGAGCCCTTGACCAGTCGACAAGAAGTAAGGACAACACCATTGGAGATGCCTCTATGGTGGAATATCGTGAGACTGTGAGTCGACCACTTAATGTGCTAGATACCCGACGCAAAGTCTAGGAAGAATCCATTATGCACTGT
Source organism: Lepisma saccharinum (assembly GCF_977018435.1). Taxonomy (NCBI): domain Eukaryota; kingdom Metazoa; phylum Arthropoda; class Insecta; order Zygentoma; family Lepismatidae; genus Lepisma; species Lepisma saccharinum. The sequence continues at coordinate 206,873,165 of NC_139230.1, forward strand.
TGCACTGATATATACACAAGCCGCAACATCCCCTTAAAGTATTTCTAGAAGGACCAATTTTAGCCCCAAATTTACCCTTACCCCCCCCCCCCCCGATGGAAAGTTCAGGTGGAGGGACCAGATGAAACTTCCAGCACCTAATCAGAGGGCTCTAGGAAACAATGAAATAGGCTAACTTTCCAAGATGGCCACTGATATTGATTCGTTTAACATCATATGTATCGGTTCTCTTTTAGAAAAAAAAAAAGAGGTTTTAAGGCCACTTTAAACGGGTTGAGCCTGGAGATTAAAGTGCGATCTGAATCCCAATGCAATGTGCCTCCACTGGAGTTCGAATGCAGGACCCCTTGATTGCAAGGATATCGCATTACCACTACACCACTGGGAGAGTCCCACCTCAGCTGAAAGACTGAACTACTTTTATTTCTATTCTCGTAACTTTTTATGTAAATGAAGGCTAATATGTTGAGATAAATTTTGATGTTATTGGTCTTTTTGCCATGACCATTTTCTTAACTGTAGTGGAATATATTAAATAAAATAACAATATAATAAAAAATATTTTACAAAAAAATAAATGAAATCTTATAACTGAACATTAATTTTAACAAAAAAAAAAAAAATCCGACATTAACCTGTCCATGCTATGACTTGAACCTGGAAAGTTTGGTAGCGAGATTGAAATTCAATCACTGAAGTTCAGTCACCGAGCCAGCTTTAACCTGAAGAAGGAAATGTGAAATCTTCAATTTTGTTGCTCATACGTAAACACAAAATTAATATATTGGTTCAGAGGTTCTCTCAAAAATATATCCCTTAGGATACATGATGCAGCCAGGTTTTCAAAATAGCGGATATAATTTTTTGAGATTTCTTTATCGGACATCATGTAATTGTATAGTACACTTCCTACATTTTCAGGGACGTTTAGATAGATTGAACTAGTTAAAATTTAATTTTAAAATTTGACTTCAAAATTAATATCAAATTAAAAAAGTGGCCAAAGATACACATGTATGGTATCAAATTCAATGTGTTTGAAGATCCTCTAACCAATAAACTTGTTCAAATGAGTACAATATCAAGAGACATTCAACATGGCCCATAATTATGGCTGTCAAGGATGTACCATTATCGAGTATGAAAGACTCAACTTACCGTGAGGTATGTAAAGTGCTAATGAATAAGTGTACACACTGTAGAAACTTGTAAATTCTAATTTTAAAAATAAGATGCAGATACTGCACATAAACACATTTTACTGGAGATCTACGTAGTTACTTTTTGCACTGTAACAATTTCTGTCCCAGCATAAGGTGCTTGGAATTTTATGATGACTATATTTTATATTGGTCACTTTCCTAATGCACACAAAATCCCTCACTGAACAGAATTATGTACCACTTAACACAAGAAAATGTAATCATACAATAGCTTCAAAGTTGGGTGCCATTCTAATACATGGCACACTGCAGCACTACACAAACTGCAATAAAAATTTGCCAAATTCATGCTTAAATTTTGGAGATAACTCAAGCCTGATTGGTTGATTTACTTTCGTTTCCATGATGCGACTTTTGGCTAATCATGATGATGGGGATGAATGATGAAAAGATTAAATGGGTGAGGGACCATCACAAAAATATATGGATAACATAATACAAGCTCCACAGAGGATTATACTGTCTGAGAGTCGACTGCAAGAGCTTCGTTGGTCTGCAACATTGCAGCACAAGGTGTACATCCCTCATATCCAATTGAGTTTTTCAAGATGTTCACACACACACACAGGCACGTATCCAGGAATTCCTTTCGGGGGGGGGGGCTCAACACCATTTTTTTAAGGGGTATAGTAAGAACCTCACAATTGTGTGTTTAAGACCAGACGTGGCAATTGGGTTCCAAAACGGGGGGAAGGGGGTGCGGAGGGCGTTGCAAGGAAAGTTTACTTTCTCTTGGTAGCCAAGGCTTAACATTAAGAGGTCATAATGTTGAGGCAAAAAAATAAAAAATGGGGAACAACTATCTCTTAAATCGTTGCCACTGTAAGGCTGTCATTTTAATCAGAACGTGAAATCGGAACATTTTTTTACCACTCGACTCCTCTGTTTCCATGCATTAATATTGTGTGCCATATCAGTATGTGTGTTTGTCCATTTCATCTATCAGACATAAAAACATCTATGGTGTCTTTGAGTGTTTTTACGAAGCTGTTACACATGCACGGGATGGACAATCCACTCGACAACGCGAGATTCAAATTGTGGGCTGCGAACTGGACGCAGACAGCTCTCGAATATTTCTCTCTGATTCGAGCCTGAACACCACTAACGTGTCTTGTCCTCCCATTTTTCAGCTTTTATAAAAGCCGAAACCCACCAAATTGTTCAGATTCAGGCCTTAGCACTCACAAGTGTTCAAAAATGCCTGTCACAGCTTCCGCTGTCTTGTCATATATCGGCACGAAACAAAGGAAGTCTTCTCGAATACAGGTGGATCACGAAACAATTAATGCACAGTGAAAATCCTTCCGTTCCCAACACATCTAATGTTTCGTCTCCCAGTATGATGAAATGCTTACTCATTTATCTCCAGTGACGTGTCCAAGGGAGGTTTGGTGAGGTAATAACCCCATTTGACTCAGTATTCCCCCTCTCCCTTCCGAAAATTCTGGGCACGCCTCTCTTTATCTCGGACATTTTTTAAAATCAACTCACCAGAAGTTTTTATCATCGTATTGGAGATTGAAGTAAGATGCGTTCTTCCTGCAGGTTTGGATATGATCCTTTAGGGTGCTGTCGTCTGCCTGCCTTCGCACCTAACCTTAACAAGACCCTAATTTTCCATCCTTGTGACTTGGATTTTCAAGACTTAGGAAGGTTTCGGACCGAAGGGACACGCGATGCATGTCGATTGGAGTGGGCCAATCAACAGCAACGTTTCACACCGTAGCGACACAAAAGGCCGCACAAACCTAATTTCGATTTGTGAAATCCTCAGGCGACAGGGTGTGAAATCTCCCTTATTAGGCCACTGTCATTGTCACCTCGAAGTAGTAGCTCTTGTTGACCACAGAAAAAATTATCCTCAACCGGTGATAATGCTCCTCAGTTTTCTTCTCTCTCCTATATTTTCTGTGCTTGTTCATTATACAGGCAACACCTTACGATTTGATATACACAGGACATGTACTATGTAGACATTTTAACGAAAAATCGGTTGAAGTCAAGGATGGCTAGGTGGCTCAGTTGGTAGAGCCCTGATTTGGGTCCTGGTAGAGCCTGCAATTTCCGCCTAAAATGTCTACATATGCAACATCTTCTTGCTTTCTCTTCTCGACATTCATAAAATTTTCGGCTGTCTCTTTATGGTAGTTAAGTGTTTGAATGTGTTTCGAACCCAGTAGGCTTACACAAAAGTATTTTTTATACCATGAAATTCTCGGACTGCATATACGAAATTTAGTTCTGGCAAAACTAAATCATCACTCAAAACTTTGCTTTTCAGTTGATCTATGCAGTTTATTTCTGTTTTAATAAACCACTCCAATATCCGGTACTGCTGAAATATTCACTTTAAAGAGAGACCTTTGATCTCTTCGGCCCTCGAAACGAACTAGCACTACACTGAGGCCCGGGAAATTTTGCTGTCGTCAATGTCTTCATTTTCGAATCACTATATCTTATAAAGCAATCAGAGGACGCTGACTGATCTGATCACCAACGACTGTATGAATTGTCACACTTACCTCTGAAATCTCATTAACCGATTCTTTGTACAGACCAACCGAAAAATTGAATCCGCGTATTTATATCCTCATTATATTCTAGAACGTTCCGCAGATAAAACGATTCGTTAATATCGCCAGTAGTTGACTCCTTCTCTCATTCAAGAACGTACCCCCTCCCTCCTTCCAGAAATTAGAAATTACAACCACAGAGAAGATAATTTTATATCTTCTCTGTGTTACAACGAATCGCCCTAAGTGTGGTGCTACCTTTGTTGTGCAGCTTCCAAATGCTGACAAGTATCTACATAGTGCTCAAGTGCGCTGCGAGAACACCGAAAGCACAAGAAAAGTGTACGTGCAATATTATCAACAACAGGGTTATAGAACATTCTCCGTCTTGCCTCGATAATTGTCTATCTCCTTAAATCATCGTCACATTATTCAAAAAGCCAAAAACCTGATTTTATCTAGTGTAAAATAAAAAAAATTCCTGGGGGGCTCGAGCCACCTCAACCCCAGCTTGGATACGTGCTATTAACAATAACAGGGTTATAGAACATTCTCCATCTTGTCTCGATAATTATTTCTCCCAAATTATCATCACATTATTCAAGAAGAAAAAATCCTAGTTTTATCTAGTGTAAACAGAAAAAAATCCCGAAGGGGGGCTCGAGCCTCCTGATTTCCACCTTGGATACGTGCTATTGACAATAATAGGGTTATAGAACACTCTCCGGTTTGTCTCGATAATTATTTCTCTCAGATTTATAAATTTATTATCTTCACATTATTCAAGACGCCAAAAATCTAATTTTATCTAGTGTAAATTGAAAAATTTCCTGAGGGAGGGGATGGGGCTCGAGCCAGTAACTATAACAGGGGTATAAAACATGCTCCGTCTTGCCTCGATAATTATTTCTCTCCTTACATTATTTTCACATTATTTAAGAAGCCAAAAACCTAATTTTATCTAACGTAAACTGAAAAATTTCCTGGGTAAAGGGTCTAGCCCCCTGTGCCCCATCTTGGATACGTGCTATTATCAATAACAGGGTTACGGAACATTCTCCGTCTTGCCTTGATAATTATTTCTCTCCTTAAATTATTGTCACATTATTTTATTTCACACCACAAGAAATCAAAAACCTCTTTTTATCTAGTGTAAACCTAAAACTTTCGGGGGGGGGGGGGCTCGAGCCCCCTAAGCCCCCCCCCTCTGGATACGTGCCTGCACACACATATGTTGAGGGCCTTTGACATGTATGGGAGTATTACCAGGCATTAAATGAACATTTTATTTTTTTTGCCCAAAAACTTAACCTAGGGAGCATAACATAAATCAGAAGTTTCCAACTTTTCTGTCACAGACCACATTTCAGGAGTGAATTTGTCATTGAGCACTACTGTCACCTTATGCCAAAAGGCCTGTAGGTGCATTTCCAGCTGTTTTTATCTACCTGTATTTTTCTTCTAGTTTTTAGTAAATATTTTATATCAAAAGTATGAATGATTTATGGAAATTTAAATAATTTTAAAGTTTTTAAAATCTAAACTCACTTCTTCACATTAAAAGTTGTTAAAAATTGGAGCTTCAAATATTACTTTCCTCAAAACATCAATTTTGCACATGGGTAATGATATTTTCACCTAGCACCTACGCAGGTACTAACCCCAAAGACAGCAACATTGAAAATAAAAGGTAATCATAACTTGCAAAACATTAAAATTGTTATTTCATCAAAAATGTCATGTTCTCCACTAACCTAAACACACCCACACAAATTCATGCCATTTTTCCAGAACATATGCCAAGCCACTGCACGGGATCAACAAACTCCTTTTGTAACTCGGTTGCATTAGTTCTGATTCTGGAATCCAATAATTGGGGAAATTTGTTCACCAAAAAGTAACATTTAAAAGCTATCAATTGTTGATCTTTGTAGCATTTTTATTTCATAACTGTTCAACACTGAATACTCATGCAGGAAAGGAAAGCATGATATTCATGAATATATATAGAGATATTAACAAGACAAACAAAGCTAGCTAACCTAAAATATCTAATCTAATCTACATGGATGAATGCGGAAACCATATAGAAGAGTTTATGAATGTTGCCCTAAATGCAACTGAACATACCTGCAATGCAAATGAAACCTCCAATCCAAAGAAAGAAGATATTCTATCGGACATGGTAGCATTACTATAGTGGAACCACAAGCAAAGCAACTTGCACAGACCCGCGACTCCTGTGCACCGTACTCCCGCGAGTAAGGGAGGGGGAGAGTTGACCATGCTTCCTTATGGCCTGAGGTGGAGGGATGAAGGGAAAATTGCACGGGGACTTTTCATCCCAAGGTTTTTTCCCTTGTGGTCGATCTATACATATACACGGCAGCAGTAATCGAAAGATTGATTTTGTGTTTTAAGTCCACTTTATGCACAGTAAGGCTAATCGGGACTGGACCTACAGTTTATAGTGGGATCTGAACCAGTATGTGTCTCCACCGGGTATCGAACCTGGGACCTCTTGATTACAAGGCAACGACGCTACCACTGCCGCTGCACCACCGGGGAGGCCCTACAGTGACCGAAAGACATGCGACCTCCGTGACAAAGTGGTTAGCACAGCATGCTAAATGCCAGGGGTCCAGTGTTTGAATTCTGGCCTGGGCATTCTTTGTGAGTATCGCTTCATCAATTTCATCATATCACCACTCATCCACATCTTCACGATTAGCCAAAAGTGGCAGAAAATCTAATTGAAATAAACCAAATCAATCAAGTAACCCAAAGGCCACTTATTGCAAAAAAAAAAAAAAAAAGTATGGATGGAAAAAAATATTATGCGCAGATGACACAGTAAGTATTAATTAAACACCATACACATACGGGGATCACAACTTTCTGCACAGCCTCGAACATTGAAACTTTATTTAATGTAATCAACAGATTTCAGTGTTTAATGTTAAAATGAAATTTATTTCATGATGCAGAAACCATGGATAACCTAAATATTTAGTCCCGAAGTATGACCAGCAATTGTCCAATTACTCATATCCTGGAGCAGTTTCACTATTTTCTTTGAAAGAATAAAAAAATGTTGTATGCACACATAAATCCAAAAAATATGGCAAGATTTTAACAGTATTAACACTAACCTAACAAAAATGTAGGAATACTATCGGTACTGACATGAACACATGGTAAATAGTACAATATAAAAACAAAAACTACTTTGCTATAGCATATCTCCATGAGTCAGAAACAATAGGAACTCTTCACATTAAACAGAATCTTCATAAACAATGCAAAATTGGGGCTGTTGACCCACTGCACCCCTCATGAATTATGTTGATTTTTTTACTTAATTTAGAGATTTCGATGTTCTATGTAATATAAACTTTGTTCCAACATGTGGAAAAGACAAATAGATTGATTGATTGATTTAGTTTATTTTACTTCGCGTTTTGTGCCTCTTGGCTAATTTGCGAAGATGGGGATGAGTGATGAAATGATGAAATTGATGAATGGACATTCACAAACAACCAAACCCGACCGGGATTCGAACCTGGGACCATTGGCGTCGCAGCGCGATGTGCTAACCACTTGGCCACAGGGTCGGGCAAGACAAATAGAGATATTAGATCCCAAAATATGGCCCCTGTAAGAAAAAACCTGCCATTTCGGAGTACTTTAGCTGATTTTTATTAGTAAAAACAATTTGTATGCACACTCAAATAGCAAAAGAACGCGCTGAAATTAACTACCAATCCCAAACCTAGCATAGCCACATAAAATTATAGCTGCTGTTGAGGAATGTCAGGTTGGGTGATATATTCACTTGCGTGAAGCCTTTGGGCTGTTCTACTTTACGATAAAGTAACACGCTAAGGTAACAGGTGTACTTTACTTCAAAACAACACATTTCCGCATCTTCACAAGCCATACAAAATATTTCACTTTCTGGAGGGGGTACAGAGGGTTAAGGGTACTACAAAATTTTCCACTTTCCCTTGGGTGTACAGGGACTCAAAATCACACATATATGCATATAAGCATGTAGAAAATATGGTAATACTTCCATATAGTGAAAATGGATTTCTTCATTTTTACAGAAGAAACTACTTATGGAAATCACTTTCTGTATCATCGTTGAAGTTCCTCAATGTGTTTTCTTTTGCTGTGTAATATTTTTTTAGCATGAAATCTTTTTTTTTTTTTATAAAAATATCTCTCTGACACGCAATTCCTGTTGGTTCCATTTGCTTCTATATGTCAAGTATGGTACATGGATTTTCATGATGTAACCCCCTGTCAATGTTTCCAAACACGCCTTTTTGTTGCAAGATTTTTTATTTTTCGAAAATTCAAACTAAGTTTGCCTAACCTAACCGCACCTAACCTAACTGGAAATGGTTTGTGGGGCTAACGCCAATGGTTTGTGAGACTAACGAGGTATTAGCATAATTTCAAATCCGGCCACGAAATTAGGTATTTTTCGGTGAAGAAGGTTGGAACACTGCATATACACTCCAAATCGACAAAACACTGCCACAACGTGCGATGAACCAGTACGCTATCTCCACATTGTGTCTTACACAACCAGAAAAAGGAAGAACAGTGAGTACTCGTAAATTTAAAAATAGACAGCATTTTCATTAGAAATTCATTATTATACCTAACGAAATGTTACGCAATATAGAATTGTACATTAGCAATGTAAAAAAATACAAAAGAAATGATTTCTAGGTGTTTCCACTATATGGAAGTAGTACCGAAAATATAAATGATGTGGACAACTGGTGAAGAGATGAAGAACTTACACAATCAAACATTGATGTGCCAAGCTGAGACATCAGTATGTCATTGCATAAGTTCCCCAAATCTTTGGCACTGAGAATGGGAGTTGAGAACTCATAACATATTCAGTTACCAAAGAGCATAAAGTATTTTTATGCTTAAAATTATGTGTATCTGTACATTTGATATCATACTCGAACAAGTTAGGCCAAGTAACATGTTACCAATATTTTTAGGTATGGTATACCACCATCGTGCATTTAAAAAACAGTATATGGAACGGCTGTTTTAAACATACTGATATGTAGGGAAGAAGTAGAAAGTACTTGAGTGTATAATGTTCCTCAAAAACTGCCTCCTCCATATTTTCCTTTCACCCTATCAAGGATGATGACCTGACTTTCTTGAACACACCATTTTTCTTAATTATGTTTTGTAATGTTTGTTAGTGTGTTAACCTTCTGTCATAGATGTTTTCCCAGTTCTCTTATAATGGCTGTTAAGAAACCGTGGTAGCTCAGTCTACCATGCGAGAGACCAGGGTCCGATCCCTGCCGAGGGAGAATTGGGACTTTTCAACCTGTTCAAGCGGCTCTGGCACCCACCCAGCATCCTATAAAGTGGGTACCTGGAGGACCTGTATGGTGCTATCACATCACTCCCAGCTCAGCAGAGATCAAGAAAGTGTGGGGCCCTAACCCCACACCCCTTATATGCCTTCATGCTACGGGGAGCACTTTATAATGGCTGTTGGATATGTAATTCAGTGTATTCCAATATATGTACTTTCAGAGTAAACATTTTCTCTTGTGAGTCCATGGTAATGTATGTACTACACCAAAAGTTCTACAAAAAATTAAAGATTTCATGTCACTCGTTCAAATGTGCATACCTACAAAAACAGTGTCCACACACTAAAAATTCTTGATACTGTTTTAAAAACTAAATCTCCATAGGGAAGCTAGCAAGATACTATCTCCCATCCCTCCTTTTTATTTGAATGCTTGTATTTATGCCATCTTACAATTTGTGATATTTTCTTTGGGGCTTCTCTCCTACTTTAGGGACACACAAACCAATGTTGCTCAGTATCCGGTACCCTTCACCCTCTGAACCCCGTAGAGAAAATTAAATATTTTGCATGGTATATGAATATTTTGTTGTTTATGAATGTTTTCTGTTGATTTTAGCTCGCGGAAATGTGTTATCTTAGTGTATTACTTTACTGTGAAGGAGAACAGCCTGAAGGCTTCGCATACGTGAATCTAGCACCAAAAACGACATTCTACAACAGCAACTATAATTTTACTTAGTTAGGTTAGGTACACTATTGAGATTATCGACGTGTTCTTTCGCTATTTGAGTGTGCATACAAAGGGTTTGTTTTAATAATAAAAAGCGGTGAAAGCACTCCAAAATGGCAGGTTTTTGCTTACGCTGGTCATACTTTGTGATCAAATACCTCCGTTACGAGTTTTCCGCATGCTGCAACTAATTTTATATTACGTAAAACATCAAAATCTGTCGCTGGGGGGGTGGGGGGTATGGTAAGTAAACGGATCCCATTATCCTTCAATCCAATTCACTGTCAAGTTCGAAATGTATTCTAATGTATCACACACTTTTCCATAGAGCCAGTTTCTCATAAGCATGAAAATGTTAAAATACTATTCATAAAGTAATATATCCAAGCATATCTAACTTTACCTAATCCTATGAGCATAACTTGATCATAATAAATTACTTTGTCAATTACACGCAATACAATATGTTATTGTTTGAATGTAAATTAGATTTAACTGAGCGACTCAGATAAAATTATCAACTCAGTTTTCATGAAGATAATGCCTACAACTATTAGTACATTACTATTGCCACATTTATGGCAAAAGCACATCTATGGATATTTATTTATGCTTCAGCCGTAATTGTGATATTCATTCCTAAAATTAAATGGTCTGTCTGAAAGGAATTTCTACTCATTTTTAACAAAGGACATTACAGAAGTGTTGTACACTTAATGCACATTTTCTGTTAAGCACAGTGAATAGTGTTATTTTTGTTAAGGCATTGGGTACTATTTGCTAAGGAAATTCAGTAATCACATAAAAAGTTATGTACTTTCCCCTTCATTTAACTCATAAAATCACTATCTTGCACAATGAACATGCTACAAAATAAAATTAATAATAGCCTATCTCCTCCACAGGTCTTAAATAAAGAAGCAAGGTTGTTGAGAATGAAGCTTACAGCACATTCACCTGCATGCTCCTATGTCAATGATAAATTGAGCTAGAAATATTTACTCCATTGCCAATGTTGGAAATATTTACTCTATTGCCAATGTTGCTGACAATAAAACGAAGATCTCGATCTTGATTTTCCTTCTGCTATATATTTTTTTTTCTCAATTGCCATAACACTAAAACACATACCCCATTGATATTAGAGCAGAACAACAGAAACATAAACAACAAAAAAGTAAACAGAACAGTCAACTATTGTTCGACAGGTCTGCAGTTTATGCTCGGACCGTGTAATTATTTGTTCTATATTTGGTGGTGGTGGTATAATCAACAAAGTACTATATACTATCGAGTTTAAAGGGCCCAAGCTGGTCCTACGAAATCTAAGAACCAGATTTCATTGAAATGGCAATTGCTGAAAACGTATTATATTTCTGGGAACTTATCTGGCAGAATCCTGTGTAATTTCTATAATGTTAGATATGTTTATTACTAACCTGAAAATAACATAACTGCAAATAATCGTAGGGTTTCAGTGTTTCGAAATCCTTCTCCACCTCGGCAGGAATTGTATTAGTTTGGTTTTTAAAGTGCATTTTCTTACATTTCAATAAACAAAGCGTCTTCCTTACAAGTTTCTCATAAAACTGCACATCTTCTATGTTATTATCAAACATAGATGGAGAACTGTCAACGTCTTCTTGGCACTGAATTCGGCAATTGACTATAGTGTTTTTGAAGGCACGGTATTCCTGGATAGCAAGTTCCATGTAATTAATGCAATCCTCCCATCTCTCTTCTAAATAAGCTTCAGTCCCATCTTTATACAGCATATCACATGTTTTGGTGTTACTTTCAGCATATGCAGAAGTTTCAAAAATGAATGTTACTAACAAACACACACAGATTATTTCAAACACACGAACTTTTCCCACACACTCACACATTCTCACAGTGGGTGCAGCCATGTTGCTTCTGTCTGTCTCTCGCTACGCGCCACACATTTTTAGTCTGCTCTGCGTCACCGTCGGCGAGTTCTTCAGACTTGAGAGAAGCGTAAAAACTGGCTGCGTACGTACGTTTATGCGTAGCATACTGCTTACGGGGAAGTGGTCATAAATTATTGTCTCGTCCAAACATCACGTACGAATATTTCTCTCTCATGAAAGTCCGCGGCGAGAAAATCATTCGCAACTGCACTCAACCAGGGGCGTAGCGATGTTTTCGGGCTGGGCCCAACTTTTGCTTGTTAATGAAATAAAGATTTGCAATGCTATGAATACTTATATAATTAGATATACTTACACCGACAATAAGGCTACGCGCCACACATTTTTAGCCTGCTGTAGCCAAGGTGTCTTATATGAAATGCACAAAATTATGCGAGTATGGTACGGTCTGAATTTATGGGGGGTACAGCTCTGGACCTCTTATCTATAAAAGAGCAAAGTGCCTTGAAAGGGGCCACATAATGAAAGAAATAGAACACATGGAATGTGGTAAACGCAGTGCTTTTTTCTACGAAGAAAAATAATCTTCAACTTTTTTTTTTATTATTGTGTTGTCTTGTTATTGTGTTCAGTTCATCATATGAACTCATGGGCGTCTGCAGGGGGACGCTTGACCCACTCATCCTTGAAATAATAATAAAAAATGCCAACTTCCCCTTCTTCCCTCCCTTATATTTGCGATTATTTTGTCAATATCTTCTACCGTATCTTGTTTCCAGCTTTCAACTTTTTCTCAGTTTTAGTACTTTTTCGTTCGTGTTTACGTACTCTTTTCTGGACTATTTCTTTCTCTGTTTCCTTCCAAATTTTTGAGTTTCTTTTAATCCTTTCTCTCTTCCGATTTACTATTTCTATTCCTTCTCTCTCTTTCTTTCTGCTTGTCTTTCTTCTAAATTTCTCTCTCGCTTTGCAAGTTTCTTTCTTTCCTTCTCTCTCTCTCTCTTGCTTTTTATTTCTTTCTCTCTCTATCTGGCTTCTATATTTATTTTCTTCTTCTCTGACTCTCTCTCACACACACTCTTTGGTTATCTATTTATCTCTCTGTCTTTTTATCTTATCTCCCTCTTTCCGGCTTCTCTATTTATTTTCATCTTTCTTTCTCTATAGCTCTCTCGCTTTCTGCGTGTGCATATGTGTGTTGTCTCGCTTCTTCTGTCTCTCACTTGTTTTCCTTTTCTTTTCATTTGTCTGTATCTCTCTGTCACTTATTGTATTCTATATCATTCTCTACCATTTCTTTTTATTTCGTTTTTTTCTTTCTCCCTTAAGGCTTGATTCACATCTACGCTCAAGTACAACGCCTTGAATAACGTAGTGTGGAAAACGGCACGGTTCTGGCCTCTCTGGCTGGTTCCACTACAAAATGATACCGCTAGAGGCGCTGGTGTTGGTCTCGGTGCATGGTATTCGTCTGCTTATAATGGAATCGTAAATGGAGTTTTCGCTGCAACGTCTGATTCTTTTACATGAACCATTTCTATGAATGTGATAATTGCTATAATATTTGGTACAGTGGTCGCGAAGATATTAACGAACATTCTAGACAGTCGACCACGTCCTGTTATCGTTATACTTTCATTAATAATTCGGGAGAAAAAAATACGCGTGGAATGCTCTTGGTAACTAAATTTTTATGCATGAATTAGGTTCATAATTATTATCATGATCATCATAATTTATTTTAAAGATATACACACTGAAGCATTTATATTTTTATAATTACTGTATATTTTCTTCCGCTTTAAACTAATTGCGGCACTGATGATAATGATGATTGCATGAAATGACAAGGGGAGTGCCATCGAGATGAGTATAAGAAAACTTTCAGACCAATGGGACAAGCGACACGGGATGTTTACTCTGATGTGACTAGTGACACAGACACTTCCAGACTGTAAAATAGCATTCATTGCGCATTAGCGTCGAAACAGCAAACGACACTTTCATATGTCTTATTCGCATGCTACTTGTTTTTTCGGTCGGAAAGCTCCTAAAAGGAAGGGTGCTCAGACCGAAGCGACGCGCTACAGGGGAAGTTCCCAACTAAGTGACAAGCGACAGCCTTGAAGCGGCACTTCAGTCTATTAACAAGCGTTCGCTGCTAATTGTGCGAACAACAGATCTAGGCGACACAATAAGCCACACGTGTCGCTTTGTCGCTTGTGTGTCGCTCAATAGCTTGCAACGTGTTGCCGTGGTTTGTTGTTCGCGCATGCGCGATGCAATGAGTGTCTTGCTTTAGGGATATTGCGCACCAAAGCGGCACGCGACACTTATCGCTTGAGGATTTCACCAACCGAACGCTCGCCTGTGCTGCCTGTCATGCCTTTACAATGTGAAATGTTGTTCTTGATTGGCTCGTTTCCAAGCAACATGTGTCGCGTCTCGCTTCGGTATGAAAGTTGCCTTGGACCGAAGAACCCGTGTCACTTTGGTGTGAAATCCTCGTATCGTTCGTCGCGTGTCGCTTTGGTGTAAAATCTCCTTGAGGAAACGGTGCAGTCAGAGCTTGTGTCCCTACGGTTCGAAAGGCTGCATTGATTACAAACTGCTCGCTTCCAAGCGACACTTGTGGTTTGTCGCCTCGGTATGAAAAATATCTCTCAGGATACTATTTATATTCTAATAACTGTAACGCCTGTGTTGGGGAGGACGCTGACTTGCCCGAATTGATGGTAAAAGTATAATGGAAGCGCGCGGAAATTTACAATTGTCAACGCCTACGCCCACACAAGGGTCACAAACACAATCTGACGCGACGTTCCTGTTAAGCCTATATTCTCAAACACAAGGCAAGTCACAGAAAGGTCACGTCAGGTTCCAGTATACTTTGGAATCCAATGGAACGGTCGAAATCAAATGATTCCGTTCACCTTTTTGTCAATAAATGCTGCAAGAAATTAGAATATTATTGCTTGCATAAAAAAAAAAACAACAAATAAATATATATATATACATATATGTAGACAGGGGCAATGATATGTTAAAATTCAAGCCCAAGCACACACTAGCGTAAGTAATTGGATAACACTCCGCAACACAACAGTTGCGTATCAATATAATGACTTGCACCTTTTTCACTCGTCGCTATTATAGTTAAACGCGGCGTTTCTAAGATTTAGTCCTGTTGAAGGAAAAACAAGAAAGGAGGTTACCAGGAGCAAGACATATCCTGACTTATTATGCGATAATCTAATTAATCAGAGCAAAAGATTGTTCGCAGATAACTGGGGTAAAAACTTCTAATCAAACAAGTACAATTCAACTTCCTTTTAACAATCTCTTTAATTTCTGTTCTCAATAACTATTATAAAAAGGTCCATCAGGACTCTGGTTAACAATTCAGTCTCGCAAGGAGTAATTACGATCGTAACAAGTGCATTATAAATATACAAAAATATCAACAGCATTAAGAATGGTAACCTGTTTTATCAGTAATAGACTACAATTATTTTTTTTTCCTTTCTCTCTCTTTTTTTGTAATACAATTTTTATTGCATGGCCGTTGATGCTACCGTGTTGGTTATGTGGTGGTACTGGATTGAAATCGGAAAAATGCGGGGAGTGTTGTACGGTTTACCAAAAAAGGGGGGGGGGGGCGTAGTTAAAGCAATTCAGGATAAACTCCCTGTAGCTCTTCAACAACACTATGAACTGTCCAAATGGTTCCTCTGTCACTTAACACGCGCTCAACCAAGAATAAAAAGAAAGTGGTTGCATTTAAGTGAGCCCTTTTTTACTACTACCGTCGTTCGCTACGGGCAGCGTGCTCAAAACGAACACTTCACACTAGAAAGCATTTTGTAAGTTTTCGTTTGCGGCGATAATTAGGAGTAATAATCGTGCAGTCCCTCAAATTCACAGTACTCGTTATTGCAACAACGAGACAAGTCTAAAACTGAAAGGAGGGATAACATACGTCGATCGCGTGTGCAAAAATTCAAAAAAAAAGGGAACAGTTCCATAAGCAAGCAGACAACGGGAATATTTGATAGAAGTCCAATTTACCTTATATGTATTCCTTCGGAGCTCTAGTCGTAAACCAAATACACTCAACTGATCTGGTACCAAAAACTGCAGTTAAGTATTTCCACTTGAGACCGTAATTGCAGCTGCTACTAAACGTATTCCATTTTCGTGGTCTCAATAGGTTTCCGAAGGAAGTAAAGTTCAAGGCGAGCTTTCCCTGTGTCACTGCTGCTGGGCTGATAAGGCACAACGCGAAGTCTGAATGCGAACTGCTAACTAAACTGTATTCCCGATCGTAATCGACGGGGAAGAAAAAAAAGGGGGGAGGGGGAGAAAAGGAGAGAGTAGTTTTTTGTTATGGCCAATAGACGGAGACACGAGGCAGACGACGAGAAACTACTGTCTATTGGGTTGGAGAGTTTATTTAACAAATGAACTCTATAATCGTACTCAATGGTACGTGTAATATTCACGGATGAGATGACGAGTACGTGAATATTACAAATTCCCGGGTCTTGGGGAAAAGAAAATCCACCTCTCAAAACAAAAAATAAGGAAAAGGCCTAAACGGCTAAGTAGCATCAATAGGCTTGACAACCTAAAACCTGAAACCTGTAAAGTAACAACCCAAAAAAATTTAAGTAGAACAATTATATCAAGAATACCAAAATATAATGAGCATAATTATAGTACGTTATTCCAATAAAGATAAATACTCAAAAAAATCTCATGAAAAATCAGATACACAGAAATCGCTCTGAAGTGAGCCCCAAACTTGACAGATTAAACATCATATAAGATACGCAGAAAAAATACCACACAAATTACAAGAGCAGTTCATGAAATTGTATGCAAGGAATTAACCCAAAGCATATGTCCACCATACCATCACAAGGCAAAAAATCAAGCACATGAAATGAGTAAACTAATACTAATGATATATATATATATATATCCCTTGTAAGGAAAGATGAGCAGGATATAACATCACACCATACATATATGCATTCTTACTTGCAATCAGATAAAAAAAATTGGAACCTAAAAGGTTCAAGACAAACATGCATACCAAATGACACACAACTCCATGTTGGCCATCCCGGCTCCAACATCTGAGGAGAGCAATTATACACACAAAAGTCATTATAGGCGCACAACACACAAAACGTGGTACCAAGCCAAACATATAAGCGATATATAGTCAACTTATGCCGCACCATAAGCGTGCAATCTGACGAAGGCGAAGCAGAAGGGGGGGGGGTATATGCGTAGTGTTGCACAGTAGATCCAATTTGTCGTAGGCGTGTAATAACATGCTCAAAACCATGGTCCAAAAGGCAATGATGATGTAAAGTCTTCCTATGGCGTAACAGGAGCGCAGTAGTCTCGAGAAATATGAAACAAAAAAGGAAAGGAATCAACAAAAGAATAAGAAAGTAGGAAATTAGAAAGAGAGATAGAAAAGAGAAGACTATGAACTACAAAAGGAAGGAAGAGAAGGAAAGTAGCATCATTACAAGGCCACATGCATCACAAATATGTTATTGATCAATAAAGATAGGTATATATACCCGCACCACATACAAAAAACAATAAGAAAAAACATAGATTATATCACAATGAACTTGCATATTGAATCATAAAAACACTTACATATTGATATACCAATAATATGCCTGTTTTGGGTAAAAAAAAATAACAGGAATATAACAATTACACTTATATCCTAGGCACCTTCATATCTCTATATTATAACAATTTTACAATCAAAAAAAATTCTCAGCCAGAAAAGGTTAGAGAAAACAGTCTACGTGTTAGCGTTTGGATTCTGTAAAGTATGCCCAACCTGGGTAGATCCCAAGTCCACAGGTGACACCGGAGGGTCTAAATTGCGAACGGTATATGGTTTAAGGTGGGTCACGTGAGCTTTTCGGAGCAGCTGTTGGGTATCAGGGTCCACCAACAGTGCTGTTACAGGGGTTAACATTTTAAGAACCTGTACCGGACCCGACCATCGTTCTTGGAGCTTAGATGACGTCTTATTGAATGCATTGCTTAAGGGAAACACTCTGTACAAAACCATGTCCCCAGGTTTATAGGAAACCTGGGCACGGGAATGATCGTATTTGCGTTGGCGTGAATGCCAAGAACGCATTAAATGTTGATAAGCCTCTCCCCAGGCGTGAGCACGGTCTGGAGACGGAGGAGCCGCTAGCTCCATATCAGATTGCAATTCCCAAAAAAAATTCATTGGGCCGTCGATGTCCCGACCAAAAATTAACTTCGCCGGCGTAGCATGAGTGGCATCGTGCGTAGCAGTATTAAAAGCAAATGCAATGCTATTCAAGTGAAGATCCCATTTAGAATTATCTTTAGAGTGGTAACAAATTAAAGATGACTTGAGATTACGAATGAATCGTTCAGCCAGAGAAGGATTTGGGTAATATGGACTAGTGTAGATATGTCTAACATTGGATTCAAATAACAGATTATTAAACACATGCGAACGAAAATACGAAGCATTATCGGAAACTAGTTCGCATGGAGCTCCAAAAGAAAGAAAAAGGGATTTTAGCCTATCTATAATGGCGTGTGAAGTCGCCGAGCGAAGCGGATACAAGGAGACCCATTTTGAAAAGGCGTCCACCACCACCAAAATATACGTATTTCCACGAGCGGAACGAACCAAAGGTCCCACCAAATCAATGTAAAGGCGCCGCCAAGGGTGACGTATCACCTCTGAAGAAAGCAATCCTTGGGGTTTGCGAATGGGCAATTTGGCCTTCTGGCAAAGATCACAAGAACGTACATATTTCCGAATGGCAGCGAGATAGTTAGGCCACCAAAAAAGAGCGGAAATCTTTTTTGTTGTTTTGTTGGCTCCCAGATGCGAGCCACCCACAGGAGTATCGTGATAATAACGACAAATTACATTATGTAGAACTGATGGTAGAACTATCTGAGAAGCAGTAGAACGTGGCGACTGTCGAACCAACAAATCCTGAAAAAGCCCAAAATTGGGAACAATTTGATTATCTCGAAGCTTATCAATCATAGGACGTAAGAAAGGGTCCTGTTCCTGTAAAGCAATAATATCAGCCTTATTAAAAGGGATGATATTGAGCTTAGGAGCAGCGCATGCCAAACTATCAACGGGAGTAGGTACAATAGAAAAATCTTCCGGAGAGTGCATCCGGGACAAGCAATCCGCCACTGGATTTTTTGAAGAAGGGATATGTTCAACGTCATATGAAAAACGAGATAAGTACAACAGCCAACGGCCAAATTTGCCAAATTGTTCGGGATGTTTTAGTAACCACGACAAGGCTTGGTTATCCGTTTGGAGAGTAAAATGCTTAGAGGTCAAATATGTTTCGAATTTCTTAAATCCAAAAACAATAGCCCCACATTCGGCCTCATAAATAGATTGCCTACGTTCCTGGATAGTACGTTTGCGTGAAGCAAAGGCAATTGGTCGCAAAAAACCTTCAGAATCACGCTGATTTAGAGTAGCACCTAAAGCTAAGCTCGAAGCGTCTGTCTGAAGAACAAATTCTTGAGAAAAATCGGGTAAGGCCAAAACAGTATGTTTCAAAAAGGCAGATTTTAATTTATCAAAACTAACCTGATCCTCCTTGGACCAAAAAAAAGGTGTATTCTTTTTACGTTTATCTGTAAGAAAACTAGTCCTTTCAGCGAACTGAGGGAGAAAACGGGAGTAGTACGAGAGAAGTCCCATGACTTGCGCCACCCCACGCTGGGATTTAGGAGGCGGTATGTCCTGAATAGCGGTAATACGCTCAGGATCCATAACCATTTGTCTATGGCGAATAATATATCCCAAGTACTTAATTTCTTTAGCCATCCACGTGGATTTAACAGGGTTGACCGTAAGACCGGCTTCCCGAAGAGCCTGTAGTATTTCGGTCAAATGCTGAATATGGGATTGCTCATCAGGCGAAAACACTAACAAATCGTCAGCATATGTAAGAAGAAATTTATATTTAAATTTTCCCAAGACTTCGTCCAGTACGCGAGACAACATTTGCGTACCCAGATTAATGCCAAAGGGGACACGAGTGTATCTAAACTGTCCAAATGAAGTAACGAAGGCGGTCAAATCCTTGCTCTTATCGTCCAACCTAATCTGGTGGAAGGACTGGCATAGATCAAGGCAGGAAAACACAGCCGCATTTTGCAAATGCTGGAATAAAAGATCAATACGAGGCTGTGGAAATTGGTCATAAGCAATTAATCTGTTTAGAGACTGAAACGAACAGACCAAACGGTGGCCACCATTTTTCTTCGGCACCAAAAAGGCGGGGCTCGCGTATTGGGACCTACAAACCTCCACGATACCCTGAGCCCGTAACTCCTCTATTTGTTGCCGCATAATGTCGGTTTGAACAGGGTTCAATTGAAAAGGCTTAGCCCTAAAAGGGATATCCGAGACCAGGGGAATGGATACCGGTGGTAAAGTACATTCACCAACCCTGTCAGTGACAACATCCGAAAAGTTAGTTAACAAATTTTGCAAAGGTGAGGGTAAACCAGAAGAGGATGGTAGAAGGTGTAGCTGGACTTGGTCTGAAACCGGAATACGAGTCTCCGAAAAAGGGACTGGCATAGGCTGAGGAGAATGGTCCACTGAAAGACCCTCCTGAAAATAAGGAAAGGAAATAATCCAATTCTCCAGAGAAACGGTTGCTTTAGTATGAGAAAGAAAGTCCATTCCCAAAAGCAACGGATAAGGTAACGAATCCACTATCCAAAAACACCATTTCCACGACAAATGACCCAATCGTAATGAAAGTTTACAACGAGAGTTTAAGGAAAAAACCCGATTCGTCACGTCTTTCAAATCCATAGTTTCATCTCGTATAATTGAGAAACCGCGCCTTATTTGACCCAACAAGGAAGAAGAAACAAGCGACACCGACGAAGCGGTATCGAGGAGAGCGACAGTTGGTTGGTCTCCTAATAGAATCTTAATCGTAGGGGAAGAACGATTTTCAGGTGAAAATGGATATTCGGAACGTAATTGAATAGGAGATGGACACTCTTGGACAGGGGGCACAGGGGTGGGCATAGATGAAGGAATAATATCCTGATTTGGGGTGTCTAAACTCTGAGTCACGGAAGAACTATCAACGGCGTTCTCCAACTCCGCAACGGGATTTAACGACAAAGGTTCGTGCTGCACCAAAGGAAGACATGATGGAGGGTATCGGCCCTCCTGAGAGTTGGTTATGATATTCGAAGATAAAGGCGGCGTATTCGCTGGTACAGGATGTAAGGAAGAGACTTCATGATCAGAATACAAGAATGTGTGCCTGGTATCTGATAAGTGCGAAGGCTGGGGCGAAGTTATATATGACTCTGGGTACATCTGCGAACGCCACTTCAACTCCGGCTGGATTATTTGTTGAGCCAAGGCAAAAAATTCTCGAATAGTCTGAGGGCGAGGAAAATTTAAAATTAAAGCCCGTGCGGGGAAATTCACACCCTCAAGCAAGACCTCGAGTAACTGTTGTTCAGGCCATTCAACGGCCAACACCTGGCTAGCATCATAAGCATCGCGAAGAAAAGAATAAAGAGTTTCTGATGGTTTCTGAACACGGTGGAGGATAGATAGTCGAAACATTTGTAATTCGGAAGGAGGTATGAGTCTGAGCCAGACCATTGATAGAAACAAATGCCATGGTAATTTCTGGCGTAAGCCCTCCATCCAAATATCACGGAGAGGATTTAAGGTAAATGGTAACGCCATTAATAAAATGGATTCGATATCCAATAGTTCCAAGGCAACAATCTTATGGATGAGACACAGAAATTTAAATAAAGATAAAGGATCCCCACCCGTAGCGGGTAACATGTCTTTCAAAAGAATGGATACCGTTTGAAAACGTATGGTCTCCCTTATCGGTGACGCATTTTGAGGGAGGATTACCCCTTGAAGAAAATCCAAAACGGAAGGGGAAGGGGGTGGTAGCGGTGATTGTCCGTAGGGAGGTTGCACATCAAAAGTCATTTTTAGGAATCGTGGACCCACACGGGTCAATCACAATCACTCCTTCCAAAAGAGGGGGGGAAAAAAAGGGGGAAGGTTTTCCCGGTACGTCGCTGGTAATATAATGTAGGTGGAAAAAATTTAACCTGCTCGGCTTCCAAAACTTTGTACTGCCACTAAACTGGTAACTAATGTAGATCGAAAAAATTTAACCTGCTCTGCTAGCAAAACTTTGTTATATAATGTAGGTGGAAAATTTAACCTGCTCTGCTGCCAAAACTTTGTAACGCCTGTGTTGGGGAGGACGCTGACTTGCCCGAATTGATGGTAAAAGTATAATGGAAGCGCGCGGAAATTTACAATTGTCAACGCCTACGCCCACACAAGGGTCACAAACACAATCTGACGCGACGTTCCTGTTAAGCCTATATTCTCAAACACAAGGCAAGTCACAGAAAGGTCACGTCAGGTTCCAGTATACTTTGGAATCCAATGGAACGGTCGAAATCAAATGATTCCGTTCACCTTTTTGTCAATAAATGCTGCAAGAAATTAGAATATTATTGCTTGCATAAAAAAAAAAACAACAAATAAATATATATATATACATATATGTAGACAGGGGCAATGATATGTTAAAATTCAAGCCCAAGCACACACTAGCGTAAGTAATTGGATAACACTCCGCAACACAACAGTTGCGTATCAATATAATGACTTGCACCTTTTTCACTCGTCGCTATTATAGTTAAACGCGGCGTTTCTAAGATTTAGTCCTGTTGAAGGAAAAACAAGAAAGGAGGTTACCAGGAGCAAGACATATCCTGACTTATTATGCGATAATCTAATTAATCAGAGCAAAAGATTGTTCGCAGATAACTGGGGTAAAAACTTCTAATCAAACAAGTACAATTCAACTTCCTTTTAACAATCTCTTTAATTTCTGTTCTCAATAACTATTATAAAAAGGTCCATCAGGACTCTGGTTAACAATTCAGTCTCGCAAGGAGTAATTACCAACGTAACAAGTGCATTATAAATATACAAAAATATCAACAGCATTAAGAATGGTAACCTGTTTTATCAGTAATAGACTACAATTATTTTTTTTTCCTTTCTCTCTCTTTTTTTGTAATACAATTTTTATTGCATGGCCGTTGATGCTACCGTGTTGGTTATGTGGTGGTACTGGATTGAAATCGGAAAAATGCGGGGAGTGTTGTACGGTTTACCAAAAAAGGGGGGGGGGGGGCGTAGTTAAAGCAATTCAGGATAAACTCCCTGTAGCTCTTCAACAACACTATGAACTGTCCAAATGGTTCCTCTGTCACTTAACACGCGCTCAACCAAGAATAAAAAGAAAGTGGTTGCATTTAAGTGAGCCCTTTTTTACTACTACCGTCGTTCGCTACGGGCAGCGTGCTCAAAACGAACACTTCACACTAGAAAGCATTTTGTAAGTTTTCGTTTGCGGCGATAATTAGGAGTAATAATCGTGCAGTCCCTCAAATTCACAGTACTCGTTATTGCAACAACGAGACAAGTCTAAAACTGAAAGGAGGGATAACATACGTCGATCGCGTGTGCAAAAATTCAAAAAAAAAGGGAACAGTTCCATAAGCAAGCAGACAACGGGAATATTTGATAGAAGTCCAATTTACCTTATATGTATTCCTTCGGAGCTCTAGTCGTAAACCAAATACACTCAACTGATCTGGTACCAAAAACTGCAGTTAAGTATTTCCACTTGAGACCGTAATTGCAGCTGCTACTAAACGTATTCCATTTTCGTGGTCTCAATAGGTTTCCGAAGGAAGTAAAGTTCAAGGCGAGCTTTCCCTGTGTCACTGCTGCTGGGCTGATAAGGCACAACGCGAAGTCTGAATGCGAACTGCTAACTAAACTGTATTCCCGATCGTAATCGACGGGGAAGAAAAAAAAGGGGGGAGGGGGAGAAAAGGAGAGAGTAGTTTTTTGTTATGGCCAATAGACGGAGACACGAGGCAGACGACGAGAAACTACTGTCTATTGGGTTGGAGAGTTTATTTAACAAATGAACTCTATAATCGTACTCAATGGTACGTGTAATATTCACGGATGAGATGACGAGTACGTGAATATTACATAACATAGAAAAATAAACTCAGAAAAATAAACTTTAATATACAGTCCAAGACCTGACGTCCGGAATCACATTGCGATGTTTCTTCTTGTGTTACGCACGCATGCTATTTATTTATTCATTTTATTTTACTTTTCTTTCCAAATTAATGCCATTTCGTGACTGCAAATCACTCCACAAATATAATATAACTGTTTCCATCAATTCACGTACCGCCTTTCAAGACAAACAAATCTACATAATTAGGGTGACCAGACGTCCTCTTTTATCCGGACATGTCCTCCTTTTTGGGTGTCTGTTCGGCGTCCGGGCGGATTTTATAGAAATCCGTAAATGTCCTCCTTTTTTGGAAAGAGTATACAGCATCGGCCATAGCGAATGTGCTACACAGAGAATGTAGCCATGCATAAGGATCATCATTTGAGCATCTGAGAGCTGATCTACCATCACTTTATCCAAACATGTCATCCGTATCATGAGAGAGCATACTGTTATACAATCTCTGCATTTCCGTTACGAGTCATACGTACGCGATACTAAGGTTTTTCTTTTTCCCTCTCTGCCTATGTTTCATTATCTCTATCTCTATTTTCTTTCCTTTTCTCTTTTTATTTATATTTTCTTCCCTTCTCTGTTCCATTCTCTCTTTGTCTTCTTCTCTTTATTTCTGTTCTCTTTTCTTTCTCTATCAGACTTTTATTATTCCCATTCTCTATATTTTCCTTCATGTTTTTCCTCTCTCTCTTCCTCTTTCAATGTAGTTGAGTTGAGTTGAGTTGAGTTGATGTTTTAAGTCCACTTTATGCACAGTAAGGCTAATCGGGACTGGACCTACAGTTTAAAGTGGGATCCGAACCACTTGTGCCTCCACCGGGTATCGAACCCGGAACCCCTCAATTACAAGGCAATGACGCTACTACTGCGCCATGGAGGAGGCCCCCTTTCAATGTAAGGGACAAAGTTTCGCATACATATAATATTACAGGCAATATTACTGTTTTGTATATTTTATATTTTAGTTTCTTAGATATTAAACGAGAAGACAAAAGTTTATGAAGAGAAAAGTAACATGCATTTCCTGAATCAAGCCTGTTTTTTATTTCCTCCTTAATATAATTTGCATTTGTTAGTATTACTCCTAAGTACTTGAATTTGGAAACTGGTTCAAACAAGTTGTTATCAATAATTAGATTATGATTATTACCTAACACTTGGTTTCGGCCTAATGTAGATCTTATTCTTAGTCCAGGGATCTCCCAAAGCAGTCCCCACTCGGAGATCCGAATGGGAGACTATTTTACTTCCGGAATATTTTACCTTGGGAACATCCATAGCCTAATATTGCTGATTCTTGACATGTCTTTTTACAGTGCAGAGTTGTCAGCTCTACGCCTAACCCCCAATATGAATGGAGGACCGCACTTGTCATTGGTCAGCGGATCCCTCGGATCTAGTTGGGAGGACCACATAGTATAGTCACCAATATGTAGTGTGGTGTAGTCAGTCACTTTCCCCTGTTGATGAAAGAGTGCCAAAAATGTTCAAGGCAATAAAATTATATTTCTTGTCCCAACCTAAACTACATAAAATATTAATTCAGTTTTGGAAATAGGTTAAACCATGGTTAAACGATCCCGAACAGTCAGGATTCCAAATGGACATTTTAAAAAGTGATAAATTCTTGATGTTTTCTGCATTGTAAGTGTCTGAAACTTCTTGGAATTTATTTTTTTATTTCAGAAATACAAAAAAAAAGAGAGAGAGAGAGAATCACTCAATGGGATATGACGTGTAGAAATCGAGATTTCCGCAGTGTCGGGAAATTTTGAACATTTTCCGTCCTGAAATTGTGAATTTTTCCCATCCCGATCGCAGGGATTTAAAAACATTTTCCGTGCCGATTCCGCCCAGACCAAAAAAATTCTGTTCGTCACAGCCTAGGGTTCAAAAAGGAAATTTACACAAAACGGAACGCTTTACTTTCGTTATCATGCTGTTGTCTGTTTTTTATCTCCGATTACGACAGTGACGAGACGGTACGGGAAGGTTCCAGATATTCATGAAACCGGAACGCTGTTCCGGTCCATTTTTATCCCTAGGTATCTCTCTATGTACGTTACATTTATGTCTTTATGAAAAGGCGGTGGTTTTACAACCACTCCCCCCACCTTTCCACCTCCCTCGGGTTAGCTAGAGTTAAGATTAATAATGGCAAATGTTTTGCGATTTTTTTGCGATGTCCTCTTTTCTTGGGCTTTGTCCTCCTTTTTCGCCATGTTCTGTCCTCTTTTTTGAATGTATGTGTCTGGTCACCCTATACATAATATATTCCAGAAACTAACACTGATCGCACTGCCATCTATGTTTCTCATCCGTCTGGGGAACCAGTTTCTTGGGTCGTTTTCCACACTACGTTATTCAAGGCGCTGTAGCTCAAACAACGCTCAGGTCGCGGTCCGCTCACGGTCAGCGAGTATCCACACTAGCGGTCAAGCTTCGTTCCGGTCAAGGTACGATCATCGTCAGTCTGGTGTTGGCTGCTTGACAATGTACACCGATTTTTCTGGTATAAAGAGCCTTCCGATTGTACTAACTACAAGGTTTTAAATATTTTAAACGACGGACTTGGTGTTAGAAGAAAATGGCAAAGAAAAATAATTGCAAAAGAGGAGATTGATTGATTTGGTTGGTTTCACTTCGCTTTTCTGCCAGTTTGGGCTTACCGCGAAGATGAGTATGAATGGTGATATGATAAAATTGATGAAGGTACATCACAAAGACCGATATTTGAACCCGTGACACCTGGCGTCGTAGGGCGGTGTGCTAACCTCTCAGCCACGGAGGTCGGCAATTATAACTATAATACAGTTTATTGATACTGCACTTTTGATTTGAAAGCGGCAGACATTTATTTGCAGCTACAATGCGCAAAACTGCAAATGTCAACAATGTCGGTCTAGTTTTAACATGAACATTTTCGGGCTGATTGTTTCATACCGACATTGCTCACCATTTCTTTTATTCGAAAGTTTCCGACACACCACGTAACAAATATATATCAGGCTGCAAGCCTAGTTTTAAGGAGCCAATTATTATGCACACCGTGTGAAGAGTCTCCTCGCTTAAAAAAAGGGGGGATGGGTAATTTTGTATCGTTTTCCGTAAACGAAGAGCAAGTTCGTTGTGAATCTTGATCCGGAGCTAGTTGTCAGGAATGATTTTTTCCCATGGTAGAGAATTGACCAAGTCCTTCTCTCCCTAAAAATGACAATTTGGTTGTCTGGGAAAATATGACCATCAATAGGTTAGGTTTTTGATCTAAGGATCTTAATTGATGTAACAGTTTGGAAAAAGATCGCAACAACTAGTACTCATGGATCATATTTGCGCTTGGTTCCTCATTGATTTTTTTTCATTGCCTGTAATTGTATTTCTTTGTTTCAGTCAGGTCAGGTTTGTCTTTTTAAAATTTGTTTTACTCGAGTTGATGAAGCACATTTTTTGACCGCCATTTTACAAACAAAATTGAAAAGAAAATATTTTGGGATTCTTTGCTCATTGCCTCATCAATCAATATTATCTGTACTCACCTTTTTCTGTTTCAGTCACGTTTTTCTTTCTTAGATATGTTTTACTTTAAGCACCAAACTGGGCTACGTGTCCTTTGCAACGGGGCAGAAGACTGCTATTGAACCGTGGGTTGAGCGTTACACACGTTCACATCAACGATCAAGCTTCGACCCAGTCACGCTCCAGTCAAATATTCCTTCCACTTGATCGTCACCGGACCGCGAGCTGAGCGTGATTTGGAGCGAACCTTGACCGAACCGCTAGGTGTGAATGCTTCTATTTAAGAATCATTCAACAATATTTGACCGGACCGTGAACGGAGGGTGATCTGAGCGTTACTTGAGCGTATATGTGAATCAAGGCTTAAAGAGCTTTATTTTGATGACATGTAAATCTAACTTAAGGATGCAGTTTTTCGATTTTGATACACTTTATAAAAGTCTTGTGCGGGCGCTCTGTAAGAACTACTCAAAATATTGTGGTATGATCGTGCATTCACATAGTTGCACACACACACACACAAATATATTTCTTTAATTAAAATAAAACATTAATCACCAAACAGAGATGCGTACCGCTAGAAAAAAAGTACTGGGTAAACATATATAAAAAATAGTATAACTAATAATCTGACATAAACTGTGTATACCGGGCATCTT